>NC_091285.1:441724779-444124779 GCF_032444005.1 Ranitomeya imitator
ACAAACCACAGCACTTATAGGATCCTCCCTGTTGTCTGCACTACAGTCTTGCTTTTCAGCCAATGGAATAGACATGATAAAGCCCTACACAACTAATTTGGCATATATTTGTCTTTTTAGAGAGAGTCTTGACTTATGGATTTACAAAGCGCAATGATCTGATTCAGCAAAATTAGTAACAACATTAATTCAAACACTGTCTTATTTATCTATAAAAATTGATTTTGAAAAAATTACCCCTTCAATTCAACCAATTTCTAGTCTTCTCAGACGTCCCAATAACACTCCCTATTTTTAATAAAAGTTCTTTATTTTGAGTAGATAAAATGGCAGAATGAAAAAGTTAACAGAAAAATAAGAAATAAATAATCTGTTTTAGGGCTCATACTCACTTGCGTGAAATACGGCCGAGTCTCGCATGGTAACACCCGGCTCTGCCCTTTGAGCCCTTTGAGTGACACTACACATATGGTCATATGAATGGTCTGTGAGTCCTTGAATGAAGCCTAGGTTCTCGGACCTCTATACTTACAGGCATACGAAGGGTATAGGCAAAGAGCCAGCTGTATTTAAAGGGATATGAGTAGCTGAATGGAGGGTGACAACAATTTTCTCAGTTCCAGGATGGGGTAAGTGTTTGCTTTCTCTATCAGCACCTTGCACAGGGTCGCCATGAGCTGGAGCCTTCTCTGTAACCTAAGGATGACAAACACTAATAATGGATAAGAAGAGTGTTTCTGCTGAGGAATGAACTCAGTAACACATGTAGTGAAGCCTGCACAGCAGGAGATGAGACATTGAACAAAGTGATTGAACGTTGAGACGCAGCCCTGACCTCACAGGACAGCTTCACAAAATCAGGATTGTCCCACTGGATCCAGGACAATTGGTAGGTATGCCATCCAAGCCTCAATTATTATTTGACCTGCTGCCACATTTTACCTTCTGTACGTGCACCTACCTAGCATTTGTTGTTTGTATCTCACTTTTTAGCAAATAATTGGACTTCAAAACATTGTCAAAAGTTTATTATAGTGTTGTAAAAAATGTAAAGGAAACAAAAAAGTGGCAATGGATGGGGTAATGTAAAGGAAAACATACCGCTGCTAAGTCATTGCCCCGCTAGTAGTAGCAAAAGTACCACCATGAATGGCATCAGCCATCCGGGCAGTAGTATTGCAAAACCTAAAGACTTCCTTTGCCTTGAGCAAGGGTACCAGTGGGGAGGACGTGGAAGGCATTAAGAAATATATGGCACATCTCTTTTCTCATTCACAGCAGCATGAAGTTACCTCTGACAGCGACACCATCAGCTTGAGTCAGTGCTCGGTTAAGAACAGACTGCCTGTTAATAAGTGACTAAGAGTAATAATTTTTGGACTTTTATTAAACTAAAAAAACATGAAAATTCTGTGAATGCGTTGTGTTATTAAATTAACTCTTGTTTAATGCCAGTCATCATCTACTTCTGTAGTGTGGTCACTTTAAAGAGCTTGAAAGGGGTTGAATATAGTGTTAAGACTAATAAATGTCTTTTCGAAGCAATTGGAAGCTTTTGCACCCTTTTGAAATCATGACGAATATATACTTTTCTAGTAGGATTTTTTTTTTAATTCGATGTACTTAAAGAATTAGATATTCGAAAGATTTGATCATTTCTCGTTTCTATGTAATGTGATTAAACAATTAACAAGAAAACCTACTTGAAGCACCTGTTTGTTACACCTGACAACAGAGCATTAAGGGATTTGATTATGTAATAAATATTCCCTACATTCTGCTTCCTTATTGCTTTGTGTTCTATCATTATATTTCTACTAATTCCACTTGAAGTTTAATGTTTGTACCAGCTAATCTCACGTCAACATTTATGTAACTACATAATCTATGCATCTTCCAACTGTAGTAGTTTCTCGTCATCTGTACATGGCACAATTGGTAATATGTATATGCTTTGTTTCTTCAAAGTAGAAACCTTTCTATAAGAATAACTGAAGTTATAGAAAGAAACAACTATTTCACCTTGCCACTTTCATGGAACACAATGTCTATACCAGATCTAGCATCACACTAAGTTTAAAGAGAACCTGTCAGGTCCAGATACGCTATTTACCTGCAGATATAGGGTTACAGTATTTTGCAGGTAAATAGATTTAAAATCATGACAGCCTGCTTACTTATTTCAGTCATAGAGGCGGTGCAGGGGAGGTGACAATTAAAGTGTCAGGAAGTGATTACAGTGTGCTCTCAATATAGTGAGTGCTGACAGTCACTGCTCCCTGCTCCACCCCTACGACTGAAAGCAAGTGGCTACAGGGAGGATATAGGTTCATTTTTTCCATGTAGCTGAGCTTCATTTATCACCAGTAATTAATGGTAATTCATCAATACCATTACTTATATTAGAAATATTTCAATTATGTAAAACTGATTTGCAGGCCTTCTTATATATTCATTTTACAGGTTATCAAGGTAGAAAATGACTTAAAAAGGAGCAGCTCAAACAATTGGTATGTGAATTAATAGCATTTATTGAGGCTGTCACATGATATGAAACTTGGAGGAGTGAGTGATTGAGCAACAACTGCTTCGCGTAACCTAGGCTTCTTCTGGCTTTGACACCATTAGGTTAACACCCCATAAATACGTTAATCACATCATATTATGTCATTATCATGACATATCATTATATTATATCATATCATATGATGTTATATATCTTTATGATGTGATTAAAATATTTAAGGGGTGTTGGCCTAACGACTGCAAAACTGAAGAAGCCTAGGTTATGCGAAACAGTTGTTGATCAATTACTCCTGTATGTTTCATATCTTTATGTGAAGACCTCAATAAAGTGCCGCTAATCAACATATAACTGGTGAATGCCGCTCCTTTTTTGGACATTTTCTACCATAGTAACCTGCTTTTATGAGACTTTACTTGGGGGTTGAGTACAGCCATATCTGGCTGGTCGGTACAAGAGTTTAAAGATCCTGAGTGCTAGTAGTGCAGAGCAGAGGAGAGCGACGCCAGCGTCGCTCTCGTCTGCTCTGCACTACTAGCGCTCAGGATCCAGCGCCGTTACTCCCCGCAGGCTTTGTGCCTCTCCTCTGGCGCTTCACCTTCCATTGTGATCCTGCAGCAGACTGCAGCTCCTATATCCCGTGCTCTGGCTGACGCTCATTCAGGCTCATTAGCTTCCTCATCCAGTCAATGTCTGAGAAACGCTCTGACGAAGGTCCGGTGTGGACCGAAAACGTTTAGCGGTTTTGTTTGTCTGGATGCATCAATAAACTAAGAAACCTTTCTTCTCAAAAATTGAGTGCCAAGTTTCATTCATCTTTAATATACGGGGTGGACACCCTACTTGAGCACCGCCAACCCTCATATCTACTGAGTGCCGTGTTTTCTTATCGTATCCGGTACAAGAGTTTGCCATACTATGAAATACATAGTACATACATACATAGAATTTAAAAACAATAAAAATACAGTATATATAAAAGAAAATATGTAATTTAATTTTTTTTATATGGTTTGAATTATATTTAATCATTAATATGTGAACATTTTTCCTGATATCATTCTTAGAAAAAGGCTTCGATAAAATTATACTCACATGAGTCTTCTTGATTGTTATTGGCGTTTTAGGAGGAGGTGGGAGACGTAAGGGAGCGTCGTGAGGTAAGCTCTGAGATACTGGTGGGAAAACTTTACTGGGTGATGTTTTAGTATATTCAAGATCATCCTGCAAGAGAAATATAATTCATCTTCATGAGCTGCTGGTTAAGTGCATATTCACCTGACATTTCTTTCTCTTGGCCCCCCCATATATATGTACAGTGGGTATGGAAAGTGTTCAGACCCCTTTATTTCCACAGCATAAAACACACTAAAATGCATATGTGTTTTTAGCCTTTTGATATATTGCAGTCATCATATTATATAGCACACTTACAATTGTTCATTTTGCCTTTTCACCCAGCTATTTCTTCTCTATTCTCTGCTCTATGTATAATCAGGAAGTCTCTTGTTCCTGCATTTACCATTTCCCCTTAAATTCAGACAGAGCTGCTACGCTTGCCCCCCATGCCAGAGACTATTGCAATGACTTATGACTCCTACATAGAAAATTGACCTCCTGTTTCTACAAACAGCTTAGAAGGATTCAGCTAGTCAGCTTTAAATCATAGGATGTCATAGACCTAATGGTAAACATAATAATTAACTGTGTAGAAAGGCAAAATGAGCAATTGTAAGTACACCATGCTATATAATATAATGATTGAAATATACAGTATTCAAATTAAAAATGCTGATAAGAGTACTTGTTTAAGGAAAAAAATTAGGGAGATAAACTATTTTACCTTTATGGCCCAAAGGTGAAATCTTGGAATAAATGGAGTTACATGGACATAGTTATACACTGTTCATTCAGTACAGTATCTCTACAATCTCTAAAATGAGCAGAGGATGTGCAATTAAGATAGCAATCACCGCTAAGGCACCAGATGTCACTAAATATCTTATGACAAATTATCAATTTCCTTAGTGTTCATTCAGTATTTTCAACAAAAAATAGACTGATGATTTTGATCAGACTTTAATCAGTGTTTGATCAGAATGTGGTCAGAGTGTCATCAGTTACACTCATACATGGAGAAAAAAAGTTTTTCAACCTTCTGCTATAAGACAGTCAATGAAAAGTAAGGAGCTTCAAAGAATCATCCATTAAGATCTGATTAGCATTTCCATCATAATGATCCTCACATATGATCTATAAAGGTCGTAATGAATCAAATAATTGCATTTAATAATGACAACGTTCTCAGTCCTTACCTGATCTTGAAATGAATCAAATTCTGATGATGATGTCCTTTCTGCTAAATCTACTTTTTCTTCATTATCCTCTTCATCATCTGAAAGCTGATGGTTTGATAACCCTTGGATTTCAGAAGCATCATGATGTATTTTTGGTGTAGATGTACTAACATTACGAGGATCAGATGTGATGGCTTTTGAATGGGAGAAATTAGATGTTCGCCCTTTATTAGGAGTGCTTTGCCTATAGGTGTCTAGTCTGGGAGTAGTAGGCTGAGAGTTGCCTGTCTTCAGACTGGGTGGTATAGGAGAGATTGGTTTGGAAACATCTTCAACTTTAGGGGGCTTATATTCTCGAAAGCAGACATTGTATGCAAGACGTCCACAGTGCATTGCCATATGATCCCCTGCAACCCTTAAGAGTGCCAGCACACCTTGATAATTGTAAAGCGGCTCGAATGGAGCAGCGCGGAGATTAATGCGAGGTTGGTTTGGGCGTGGATAAATGGCAAATAGTGCTTGTCCCACTTTTTTCCCCCCTTTCGGAGTTCCAGATCCAAACTTCAAAACATCAATACACAGTCGTACATCATGGTGTTTGTCATTTTTACATAGCCCTGTGAAGAAAATGGAAAATAAAAATTAGGAAATAGTAAGAAAGTAAAAAGTTGGATTTGGATAGTTTAATAGTTTTGTTTTAGCTTTAGTTCATAAGAAATGTGATGAATATATAAATGACCATTTACTTTATAGCATCTGCTGTACATTTACAATACACCTGTAATGCACTCATGCATGTCCTCCTTGGTGGTACTGCAGAGAAAAGGTTTTGTAATGTTATGTCTAAAATTTATCTTATTAAATGGACATAATGCTCAGTAAAAAGTCTCCACCACCTCACATAATGACAGAGGGTAGAAAAGAGATGACCTTTTACTCATTTTATTGATGGAACTGTCAGGGCACACCTTTAACAAATTAGGTATATGACAACTGGTTTTTGTGTTACCTTTTGGCAAAATAAACAAAAAGGTGTTTTTGTCAAATGCCAGCGTATCTGTAAGGTCTTCTTGTTCTGCAATGTCTGTTTCGGCCTCACAACCTGGAATCATGTCTCCATTGTTGACCCTCACTGTGACTCCTTCCAGGGAATCATCGAGCAGAGGATTTTCTACACGTAGCAGCATTTTGTACTTTCCTGGTTCATTAAACTGGGCATCCAAGAGAAGGAACTCTAAAGACAACTCCTTGTCTTCTAACCGCAAGCGAGGTGGTCCAGGTGGAACCACCTGGGGTGCTGCTGGAGCTGGCATGATGAAACTGGCAAATTTCTACTTCATATCCACATCATGTAGTCTCTTTCCACTGCTTGTCTTTGTAAGTTCTCTCATACTATTTCTCACTTGTATTCCTCCCCTTCCTCGTCTGTCGCCACAAGGTTTATATATCTGCAGGGAGTGGTGGTTACAGAAGGATCGCCTTCACCTGGCTGCTGTTTGTTTGAGACAAGCTAGGTAACCTGGTGACTTCAGGAGAGTGAATGGCTGTACTTAACCTGCCCCCTGCAGAAGAATAATCACTTTCTCACAATTAGAAACAGTATACTTTATGTGCAAAGTATCATAGTCGTGTGTTGTTACAAAGGTTTTTTGTGAATGAATACAGTATATGCCACTGATACCCAGTGCTATTGGTGCTACTGGATGTGGTACATGTTGGCCTTAATACTATGAGAAACTAGACAGTCTAAAAAGCTAGACTAATATTCTGATAACATTGGAGACATCAAGTCATCACACCATTACAATAACACACAAAAACAGCCTCTATTTTGGATATTTAAAAATAAGAAAGAATGGAATACAGCTAACAGAAGTATTTCACTGTGAGGGTCCTGGATCTAAGATCTCTGACCCTAGTACTATACTCACCAGCTGCTGGTTTTAACTAGACCACGTGCGGCACTGATTGTGAAAAATTCTTGAGGATTGTTTTCCCTCTAATGTAAGTTAGCTGTCAGTCAGT
The DNA here is from genome assembly GCF_032444005.1 of Ranitomeya imitator. Taxonomy (NCBI): domain Eukaryota; kingdom Metazoa; phylum Chordata; class Amphibia; order Anura; family Dendrobatidae; genus Ranitomeya; species Ranitomeya imitator. Next base: position 441,731,626 of record NC_091285.1, read on the forward strand.
GCCTGGACATGGTTCCAGCCACTGCTCACTATGCACTGAGTGGTGACTGAAGCCATGCCGGCCCACTCCTATGACTGAAAGCCCAAGGTTGCCAAGAGGAATAAAATTAATTTCTTCCAAGCAGCAGGGCTCTCAGTGAGGGTACTGGTCTGCTTTAGAACACTATTAATCTGCAAATTAACCCCATATCTGCAGTGTAATAGCCTTTTTTATATGACAGGTTTCTTTAAATAGCCAGCAGCTCCATTCAGGAATAACAAAAGGTATCAAAGACAAATGTTAACCTTCAAGCTCCTAACCAGGATTGTACGATAAGCCCCAGAATCACCCCGGACAACTGCGTTGACACTCCACATCACATATCACAGAGGAGCGAAGTAGCCAAGTGGTTTAGGCAAAAGCAGATGGGGCAGGCACCGACATAGATGACACAGATGATGCAAGTAATACTCTTGTTTCTAAAATAACTTATCTTATTTTATAATGTCCTCTCTTATTATGTATAGTGCTGTCAGCAATTGCATAATATCCCATCAAAATGTTTATCCTCTTAATGTATTGCAGTCATCATATGATATAGCACTGTGTACTTACAATTGCTCATTTTGCCTTTCTACCCAGCTAATTCTTCTGTTTCCCATTAGGTGTATGACATCATGTAATTAAAAACTGACTAGCTGAATCCATCTAAGCTTTAGGTGGAAACAGGAAGTCTCTTTTCCCTGCATGAGTCATCATTGACGAGTACCAGGCAGGGTCAAGTAGCAGAGAAGCTGGGTCAGGAGTTGAAGAGGGGAATGACTCATGGAAGAGAAAATTAACTGGGTAGAAAGGCAAAATGATCAATTGTAAGTACACAGTGCCATATAATATGATGATTGCAATATATTAAGAAGATAAAAATGTTGACGGGGTGCTTCTTTAACTAATCATACAGAGAAAAGAAGGAGGGTGAGGTGAAGATGAAGTATATCCTGATTCATGCTGTGAGAGGGTTTAGAGTAAATCAATATTAATAGTTATGATTCTTAGTGAAGAAAAATAGTAAATGTATGCAGATGTCTGCAATACTTCTTATACATTGTTAAGATAAAGCGGAACATAAAGACAACTGTATGACCTAGAATGAAAGTGAATAGTGGAAAGAACTGGGAATATTTATATATAAAATGAGCATAAATTATACACATTTGGGTTCTTATGAAGATTTGGCTAACTTTTTTTTTTTAAATGAAAATTTCCCATCTTCCAGTAGGACAACCAATCATTCACAGTACTACCCTTATCTCTTTCAGGCAGATTTCCAAGCTGGGATGTTTGAAGTTGGAATCAAAATAGTTTCATTTTATCCCACGACACTGTCTGAATGCAAAGGATTAAGCATCATCTGCCTAAATAGTAATTAAGAGCACTACGATGTTCAGACCGAGCACCCAGGATTTTGTGCTTCCCTCCCTAATGAAAGGCACAACAGGCAATGCTCATGTAACATCGGGAAAACACATCATTAGAACAAATGGTAGAAATAACTGATGTGGTACAAGTTAATTGCTTGCCAGGAAAATAAGAAGTAACTTAGACAGCACAGAAATCTACTATCAACAGAAATAATGGAGATGACAAACACATGGATCAGCCAATTGATTCAGATCACATTTTAGATGTTGCAAACAAAAGGATGGTCGCTCAAGACGGACAATATAACAATAGTGATGAGATCAAACTGAGCAAAATATTGATTAAATATAAAATTTATGGTAGATTTAATAAAACTTTACGTCAATGGTTATTTAAAGTAATTGGTAATAAAGAACATCTCTACTGCAGCCATGCTATAATTGTAAAGGGAGATCTTTCATTAAAGTGATTGTTCATTACTCGGAAAACACATTATAAAATCCTGTAGTCCTCAGAGTAAAATAAGAAACACATTATCACCTCCTGCACCGACACTGCTGCCATGACATTAGCTACGGCGCTCACGTTACATAATCAGTGACTGATAATAGTTTGGTCCACTCACACTTCCCTCAGATAAAACTTGGATGTGAGGTAGGAATGTTACAACTCATTAGTGGCTACTTACTGACTGCAACGCTGATACGATTTAACCATAAAAAGGCATAAAAAACATAAAAGGGCCCCCACACTTTTAGTAATAAGTAAATTACAGGTGCACAAATATGCTGTGTAGCCAATATATGAACACATACATACAGTATGCATCAGCACACTGCTATTTATAAATGCATGAACACCAATATTGCTAGTTAACATTTTTTTAATCAAAAAGTGCAAATCTCTACCACTTGTGTCTTTCCTCTCTATGTGCTAATCCAGACCTCATCTGAATCTGGGAAGTAAAAGGAAACCTGACATTGCTCATAATTAAAATCTTGTTTAGGTAAGGTGGGTGGATCGCAGTGTGGTGACGTCAGGGATGGGCTGGGCCACGGTCACCTTCCCGCCGGAGAGAAAGTCAATCAAGTAGGCCGGATAGGAAACCAGCCATAGGAAGGTTAAACTACAAGTGCTTGTCACTAAACTAAAATATCACCAAAAAGTTAATTTATTTCAGTTCTTCAATACAAAAAGTGAAACTCATATTAAACAGTCATTGGCTTTTGGGTTTTCATTGGTTGTAAGCCATAATCTCAACATTAACAGAAAAAAACACTTGAAATAGATCACTTTGTTTGCAATGACTCTATATAATATATGAGTTTCACTTTTTGTATTGAAGAACTGAAATAAATTAACTTTTAGATGATCTTCTATTTTAGTGAGAAGCACTGGTATCTGCTGGCTTCCCTATGTTAAAACACTCATAATATGTGTGTATTTCTGCATGTGTGTGCATGTCTGAATTGTATGTGAACGAGTGTACGTGTGTGCATGTCTGCATACCGTATGTGCGCATGTGTGTGTACCGTGTGTGCATTTTTGTGTATTGTATGTGTATAGGTCTGCATATATGTGCATGTCTATGTATTGTATGTGTGGATCGCCCCCAGACACAGGGCCACAGGTTACTCGGTACCGGTCCTTTCTGTCTCAGTTCTGGGGTTGTCACGGTGGCTGGACCCGGTCCGCGACCCCGCTAAGGGGCGTCCAATAAAAGGTGATAGGAGTCTGTCGAGGTTTTGTGACGCCACCTGTGGTATTCGGTCAGGATGACCGACGCTGCTTGGGGCCCGCTGGGGTGATGGAATGGCAGCTAGATGGTATATATTCCCACAGATGAAGTATGTCCCCAGGGCTTCCCAGTTATGTAAATGGTGATGGTGTGAGGTGCAGACAATAACGAGGACACAAGGTTGCAGCCTCTTTACCTCTTTACTGAAGACTTCAGGATCCGCAATCCAGAGCACAGTTAGCAGGGCTGTCTGAGACCGGCCGGTCCGATGGCACATCCAGAGTTCCCTTTACAGGTGCCTACCAATAGCGCCTGTGTGTTGTAGTGCTACCCTGCTGAGCATTCGGTATAGTCCTCTCAACTTCTGTTCTAGTTCGTTCGTTCGTTATTTCTCTTTCTTTCTATTTCGTTCCAGATATTACTAGTTTCTCGTCCCCCAGGTATGTTATGGCTAGGACGCACCCGTATGACGGAAAGGCTCGGAGCTCTTCTGGGACCCTAGAGACGCCCCTCTCCACGCGTTGCCCCCTATGTCTTCGTAGGAAATTTAAGGTAGACAGCCAACCTATAACTAACTGTCCTGCGGAGTTTGAAGTAAGGCATAGAGTCAGTTACTTCCTTGGTGTTCCGGCCACCGGCTACGCGCCTCAGTAGGATGTTGCCGTTCTCGGGGCACGACTCCTACTGGATCTCCTTTGTGCTTGATCTCTTTTCTCACTGTTCCACAATATCCTTCGCTTCGTGTCTCTTTCTTAGGATACCGCCGCAAGGTAGTGCAGGCGCGGTTCCGTAACGTTCTGTTCTGTTCGCTAGGTACCTGCCAGGTTCCCACGCCTGACAGGGACCCCCTGAATCTTCTCCCTGCAACACCCCCTGCCACGGGATGTTGCCTGAATCCAACCCAATCAGCTTCTGACTAACTTCCTATCCAACCCCTAGTTTTACCAGTGTGAGGAGTGGCCCAATAAATAAAGCCTTTTTCTCCCCCTACTGGCCAGAGTGTGAAGTGTAATGTGTGCTGGTGATACCTGGTCAGTAGAATTCCTTCAGTGCCATCAGACATACCATCACTCCCCTTAGCGGCAGAGTGTCATACTGCAACGACCAGATCTCTGGGGTGCTGCACTCCCCCCGGTTAAATCCAGTACTCCTGGACTGGGAAGAAGAACAACAATACATATCAGCAAAAGACATACAAAATTTTGGAATGCTTGAAACAAGTAAATATAACAAGGCTTCCCTTTATGGGAGGTGAGGACACTTGAACGTTACAAACAAAACAAGGTTAAATATTTTTAAATAACATTTTGACTATAAATAACTTCTGGTACCCTTACGGGTATTCTACTAAGTGCAAATTCTGAACAATAATTTAACTTTTTCCTTTAAGGGCGTATAAGCTGAACCCACTAAAGGCCTACTATAAAGTACTATAAGACAAACTCAACTTTTTCTTTTCTTTCTAGCTTCACCAATGCAGGACCGCCTAGCTCCTTGGCTGGGCCTACTGTCATTGTCTTTCTATCAGCAACCAACTATCGTTCTACAGTTCTCAGGAGGACTCTCTCTCTAACCCCTACGGGTTCACTTTCAATCTTTCCTGTCCTCAATCTCTAGTAACATTATCAAACTTTTCTGAATCACAACATTATTAACATTTCAACTTTTATTAAGGCAACATTATAACTTCAGTGCAACATGTGAACATTCCCTTTAAGAGGGAACCAAGTCTCTTTGAAATAGTGCAGATTCTCTCTGTCTGCAAGTCTAATGAAAGCAAGACCTTCTGCGTCATGCCCAAAAGCAGTATCTTCGCAAAGTCTTCTTTCGATGTAAAACCAGTAGGGGGCGCCTTTAATAAGGCGCGAACTATATACAACACAGTTTTGGAATCATTCACTGTTCATGATCCGGCAGTCTTTGGAAACAATGATGAACAAACAAAAAAAGAAGAGGGATCCCGGGTAAACAAAGGGATCCCTAGAGTTAACCCTGGACGGGTTTAAGCAGCAAAAAGAGTAAGGAAAACAAAGAGTTAACTATGTACATTTTCGGGCACCGAGGTTTAGTTCTTTGATGTTGGTGGTTGTGACAACTCCACCGGCAGCAGTGGGCGGGGCCATCCCGCCGGGCACTCACGGGCACTCGGTGTGGTCACAGGAGATCCAGTCAGGGGTCTGTGTGGCAATTGTTCTGAACCTCTCAGCAGCCGAGATGCCAACCACTCCTGAGGCTGAGCTTTCTGCCACCATCGTAGTGGTAGTGTCCACGGTACAAGTAGTGGTTTTCATGATGGTGCATGTGGGGGTCACTACTGTAGTCTTAGTGATGGTCGTGGTCCGGTCACAAGGGGGCACCCTCGCTATGGGGGACGGCTTCTCCGACGCTTTGTCTGCCGATGTCACGGGGACTGGCCGCTTGTGTACATTCAGGGCGAACCACCCCCTTTCCCCAAAGTGTCGCGTGTAGGTTACCTCGTCCTCCGGGTAGAGACCCGGTCCGGGTGGCCTTCCCTGAGATGGAACTCCACATCCCTCCGGTTAACGAAAACCTCGGAATACAGGTCCGGCTCCTTGATGAAGCCCCATCCCCCACGGAGCTTGAAATCCACAACGGTGCCCTGCCTGCGCGGGGCCTGGTGGGTGGTGCGGTCATTGCGGGCCCGGTCCTTGACCGCGAGGTCCCGTCGGTAGTGGGCTTCTCGCCCGGCCTGGTATTTCTTCTCCTGTTCCTCCCACTGCCGGTCCAGCTGGGCCTGGTATGCTTCCCAGCTGAGGGCCCCCACCATCTCCCCTTCCTGTGTCTTCACCCCGGGGAACCCCATGAAGTCAGATCCCAGGTTCACCCAGCGACACACTGTGCGCTCCGCGTAGACCTCGCCTGGCATGGTGATCGGCGAGATCGGGGCCTTTAGGAAGTGTTCCATGCCCGTGGCCTGATCCCAGGGTGGGAGGCGCTGGAGCCTATGGGTGCCAGGAAGAGGGGGCGCTGCGATGGAGCCTATTAACATAGTAACATAGTAACATAGTTAGTAAGGCCGAAAAAAGACATTTGTCCATCCAGTTCAGCCTATATTCCATCATAATAAATACCCAGATCTACGTCCTTCTACAGAACCTAATAATTGTATGATACAATATTGTTCTGCTCCAGGAAGACATCCAGGCCTCTCTTGAACCCCTCGACTGAGTTCGCCATCACCACCTCCTCAGGCAAGCAATTCCAGATTCTCACTGCCCTAACAGTAAAGAATCCTCTTCTATGTTGGTGGAAAAACCTTCTCTCCTCCAGACGCAAAGAATGCCCCCTTGTGCCCGTCACCTTCCTTGGTATAAACAGATCCTCAGCGAGATATTTGTATTGTCCCCTTATATACTTATACATGGTTATTAGATCGCCCCTCAGTCGTCTTTTTTCTAGACTAAATAATCCTAATTTCGCTAATCTATCTGGGTATTGTAGTTCTACCATCCCCTTTATTAATTTTGTTGCCCTCCTTTGTACTCTCTCTAGTTCCATTATATCCTTCCTGAGCACCGGTGCCCAAAACTGGACACAGTACTCCATGTACGGTCTAACTAGGGATTTGTACAGAGGCAGTATAATGCTCTCATCATGTGTATCCAGACCTCTTTTAATGCACCCCATGATCCTGTTTGCCTTGGCAGCTGCTGCCTGGCACTGGCTGCTCCAGGTAAGTTTATCATTAACTAGGATCCCCAAGTTTATCATTAACAGGTCCTCTGCCTGCGGGACGGGGTCGGCAGACTCACCGGTCGATGCGACTTCCTCCATTGCAGCCGGCTCCGGTGATGGCAAAGGATCCGGAGTCGAGAGTTCCTCTGCCGGTGCCTCCTGGCCCGATGCCTTGGTCTCCAGCCACCACTGGAGTAGCTGTTCCATGAGAACCTCCATCTCACCCTGCAGGAGACCGGTCCCAGTTGTGGAGGTTTGGTTGCTGTGCTAGTCCGGGTAGCTGGGGGAGCCCTCTGCTTCAACCACGCAGTCTGGGTCTGAGCGACTGGCCATGGCATCCTCCACGTGGGTCGCTTCCTGGTCCCTTTCCCACTCTCTTCTTCGTGGGCGGTTCCATTTCCTTTGTCTCTGCCCTCTATTGAGAATCAGGAAGTGGATCTCAGCCGCTGACGGACACGTCCTCAGGGTGCAAAAATATTTAGATTGGGCGGTCATTGTCGTTCGCGCTCTGCAGCTTGTTCACACCCACTTTCACGCCCTTCTTCTTCTCCTGCACTCCTCGTGGCGCTGTAATGGCGGCGTTTTTGGCAGGAATCTTGCGGCAGATAGCAATACACAGTCTTTGCAATAAATCACAGTTCAAGCACAATTCGATCACAGTTCCAAGGCACACATGACCCAATTCTTCAAGCTTAAGTACGATCCTGTTCATGACGCCAAGTTGGATTGCCCCCAGACACAGGGCCACAGGTTACTCGGTACCGGTCCTTTCTGTCTCAATTCAGGGGTTGTCACGGTGGCTGGACCCGGTCCGCGACCCTGCTAAGGGGCGTCCTATAAAAGGTGGTAGGAGTCTGTCAAGGTTTCGTGACGCCACCTGTGGTGTTCGGTCAGGATGACCGACGATGCTTGGGGTCTACTGGGGTGATGGAATGGCAGCTAGATGGTATATATTCCCACAGGTGAAGTATGTCCCCAGGGCTTCCCAGTGATGTAGATGGCGATGGTGTGAGGTGCAGACAATAACGAGGACACAAGGTTGCAGTCTCTTTACCTCTTTACTGAAGACTTCAGGATCCGCAATCCAGAGCACAGTTAGCAGGGCTGTCTGACACCGGCCGGTCCGATGGCACATCCAGAGTTCCCTTTACAGGTGGAAATCGTTGCCTACCAATAGCGCCTGTGTGTTGTAGTGCTACCCTGCTGAGCATTCGGTATAGTCCTCACAACTTCTGTTCTAGTTCGTTCATTCGTTCTTTCTCTTTCTTTCTATTTCGTTCCAGATGTTACTAGTTTCTCGTCCCCCAGGTATGTTATGGCTAGGACGCACCCGTATGACGGGAAGGCTCGGAGCTCTTCTGGGACCCTAGAGACGCCACTCTCCATGCGTTGCCCCCTATGTCTTCGTAGGAAATTTAAGGTAGACAGCCAACCTATAACTAACTGTCCTGCGGAATTTGAAGTAAGGCATAGAGTCAGTTACTTCCTCGGTGTTCTGGCCACCAGCTACGCGCCTCAGTAGGATGTTGCCGTTCTCGGGGTATGACTCCTACTGGATCTCCTTTGTGCTTGATCTTGTTTTTCACTGTTCCACAATATCCTTCGCTTCGTGTCTCTTTCTTAGGATACCGCCGCAAGGTAGTGCAGGCGCGGTTCCGTAACGTTCTGTTCTGTTCGCTAGGTACCTGCCAGGTTCCCACGCCTGACAGGGACCCCCCTGAATCCTCTCCCTGCAACACCCCGTGCCACGGGATGTTGCCTGAATCCAACCCAGTCAGCATCTGACTAACTTCCTATCCAACCCCTAGTTTTACCAGTGTGAGGAGTGGCCCAATAAATAAAGCCTTTTTCTCCCCCTAGTGGCCGGAGTGTGAAGTGTAATGTGTGCTGGTGATACCTGGTCAGTAGAATTCCTTCAGTGCCATCAGACGTACCATCACTCCCCTTAGCGGCAGAGTGTCATACTGCAACGACCAGAGTTCTGGGGCGCTGCATGTGTATATATCTGTGTGTGAGCGCATGTCTGTGTATTGTATGTGCTAAGGTCTGCATGTGTGTGCATGTCTGTGTACCGTATATATGTGCATGTCAGTGTGTTATGTGTTCAGATCTGCATGTGTGCATGCAGGGCCAGCTCCAGGTTTTCATGGGCCCCGGGTGAAAGAGTCTCTGTGGGTCCCTTTAACACATACCAAAATTCATGATGCACAGATATGGCAGAGAAATATAGGTATAGTACAATGCCAAAGATTCAAAGATTTCACTTACCGTATTTTTCGGACTTCAAGACACACTTTTCCCCCCAAAAAATGTGAGGAAAATGGGGGGTGCGTCTTATAGTAGTAGTGCAGGCTTACCAGCAGTGGTGTGGTGGCAGCGGCAGAGGTGTGGGGATGATGAGCGGTATGGCGTGAGCAGGGTCCCTTCCACAGGTGAGGTGGTGCAGCGGCCCAGGATCCAATGTGAGCAGCAGAGGCGGGTTAATCACCGATGTCTCGGTGGCGGCGGCCATCTTTCTGAGGCCGCGCATGCGCAGATGGAGTGCTCTGCTTCAGGAAAATGGCCGCGGGAGGCCGCACGTGCACAGATGGAGATCGCGGTGGCCATTTTCCTGAAGATGATTTCACAGATTTAGATCTCGGCTTCAGGAAAATGGCCACCGCGATCTCCATCTGCGCATGCGCGGCCTCCCGTGGCCATTTTCCTGAAGCCTCGGGAAGAAGAGCACTTCATCTGCGCATGCTTGGCCTCAGAAAGATGGCCACCACCACCGAGAAACCGGTGATTAACCCGACTCTGCTGCTCACATTGGATACCGGGCCGCTGCGTCACCCCACCTGCGGAAGGGACCCTGCTCACGCCATACCGCTCATTATCCCTGCACCTCTGCCGTCGCCACATCACTGCTGCAACCCCCCATGGACACCAGGCCGTGGCGTCGCCCACCTAAGCAGGAAGGGACCCTGCTCAGGTGCACACCGTACCGCATCACCCCACCTCTGCCGACACCATGCCTCCTGTGACCCTGCTCTGCCACTACCAGCCCTCAGGTAAGATACTGTAAATTCGGACAATAAGACGGACCCCCATCTTATAAAAAATCTTTTTTCTGCAATTTTCACCCCAAATTTGGGGTGCGTCCTATGGTCCGGTGCGTCTTATAGTCTGAAAAATACGGTACTTCTTACATTACATAAGTGATATCTATTGTAAATTGTACAATAGCTCAGAAACCGGACAGTATAGTCCACCATACAGTATTATTGGCACCACATAGTGTTCCATACAGAATAATCAGCCCCATATAATGTTCTATACAGAATAATGGACCACATAGAATAATCAATACAGTTTAATGAGCCACATATGTTGCTCCATACAGTAAAATGAGCCCCATACAATGCTCCATACAAAATAGCCCCATATAATGCTCCGTACAGTTTATGATGGGCCTCATATAATGCTCCAGTATATGATGGATCCCATAAGATGCTCCATATATAATGGGCCCAATACGATGCTCCATATATAGTGGGTACGAAAAGTATTCAGACCCTTGTAAATTTTTCACTCTTTGTTTCATTGCAGCCATTTGGTAAATTAAAAAAGGACATTTTTTCACATTAATGTATACTCTGCTTCCCATCTTGACTGAAAAAAACTGATGCGGAAGACGCTGCAACGCAGGAATGTGGAGAGGTAAGTATCCCAAGTACCAGAGCCCTGAGCAAGTGGGGGGCACTCGTGATCTCCCGCACTGGCACAGGCACCAGGCCCCCATAGTGCGCCAGTGTTCCCAATGGAAAGTGCCCCCCCACCAGCTCAGGTCCCCGGCACTTGCCAGTGTGCACTGAGTGCTACCAAAACACAACTTTTTAAGTGGGCACCATCACATGGTATATAATTTTACATAAATAAATAATGTGGGTTCACTACCGAGCATGTAGAAAGTGCAACATAAATACAAGAAGAAAAAGCACATGCTCAAGAAAGGTTGGAACTCCACAAGAAAATTTGTTGCAAAAATGACAAAAGTTTATTTCCACATGCAAGTCCAAGAACACCTCCTTATTATGCGCCTGCGCTTTGATCCATCTCTTTTATCGTTCAGTATGCGCAGGCACTTCTAGGAACGGGAGGATGTCTACATCCTTACCCGTATATGTGCGTTGTATAGTTGTATTTGTATGCACATATACGGGTAAGGACTTGCATGTGGGTAAGGATGGACGCATCCTCCCGCTCGTCGATGCGCCTGCGCATATTGAAAGGCAAAGAAAAGGGGCTAATGCGCAAGTGCAAAACAAGGAGGTGACCCCGGACTTCGCCTTCCGGGTCAGTAATGAACAGGCGAACGCCACCGCCGCTTCCTGCTTTCTCACACCTGCGAGACAGGTAAATGAAATTAAGACGGCTTAAATAATCACAACTCCACACAAGGGACACACTCACCTTGAGAAAGACACCCGTGTGTGTGTCGGAACGCGTGGGTCTCCAATCTCCATTACAAAACTGGCTGCACCGCTGCTTAAAGGGACCAGGGGGCGACTGTAGAGGACTGGTCAGGGTGAAGTATACAGCTCTCTCCTACCTTTTCATTTGGCACACAATGTCTCTATATGGGCACTCCTGTTTTACAGCACTGTTTGTGCTGGTATGAGCATCTCTGGAAACTAAAATCCAGATTCAATACTGCTATTAGACCTGCGTGTACCAGCATTGGCTAGTTGCAGGCAAAAAAGTGACTTTTTACATGATTTTGTCACATTATTACAAGTGTTGTGCCTCAATGTAGGTTCTATAGGTTTACACTTCTGTGAGACAAAAAACTAAATTGCTATACCAACCAAAGGAAACTGTAACAAGTTCTATGAGCCTGCCATGGTCTTTGTTCCCTCAGAAATTTTAGGTTTTGTCTATTGGAATTTTTCCTTATATTATATTCGTATGCAGCATTTGTGATATAAACAAATTCATGTTTGGTGCAAAAAAACTTTAACCTATGCCAGTTATCATTTTTGTGTGATGTAGCATATTTGGTATGCAATACCTGATTCTTGGAATACTGGAGTCATCTACTCTTTGGAATATGTTTTAAATGTTTTTAAACTGTGTGTAGTATCTCTATGTGGAAATAAACTTTTGTCATTTTCTTGTGGAGTTCCAACCTTTCTTGAGCATGTGCCTTTTTCTTCTTGTATTTATGGTGCACTGAGTGCTGACGCCGGTCCTGGCTGCAAGTGATGGAGCACTGTCCTGCATAAAAATTACAGTTTTCTTGAAAGATGCAGTACCACTGCTTGAAGAAAAACTGTTTTTTAAAAACCGGTAGTAGGTTTGGGAGTTGACTTTGAGTCTATCTTCAAACTGAAAAGGTCCAACTAGCACATCTTTAATAATACCAGCCTATAGCAGTACTGGATTGCCCCCATGGGGCCGTGAGGTACTCGGTCCTTTGGTTCACAGGGGGATGTCACGGTGGCTGACCCGGTCCATGGCCTTGGGATGTCCGTGTAAAAGGGAAAGGTCTTTAAAGGGATAAAGTTTGTGTTCGTGACACCACCTGTGGTATTCAGTCAGGGTGACCGACGCTGCTTTAAGGGGTCCGCTGGGGTGATGTTATGGCAACTAAATGGTATACCTTCCCACAGGTGAAGTATGTCCCCAGGGCTTCCCGGTGTGTAGATGGTGGTATGGTGAGAGGCGCAGAGAAGAACGAGGACACAAGGTTGCAGTCTCTTTACCTTTACTGAAGACTTCAGCATCCACAGTCCAGGGCACCAGATCACAGGGCAAGCAGAGTCCGGCCGGTTTGGAGGCAAGTCCAGAGTCCCCTTGTCAGGTGGAAATCAGTAGCTTTCCATTGCGCTGCAGTGTTGTAGTTCCTTACTGCCTAAGGCTTCACATAAGGTCCTCACTGATGTAATGTCTTTCTCTCTGTCCACATATAGGATAGGACAAACACGTATGACTGGTGGCTTGAGGCTGTTTATAGGGACTCTAGCACGCCCCGGCCTCCATCGGTTGCCACCGTGCCTCCTGGGTGTGGGGCGGACAGGTAACTTGCAATTAGCTGTCCTGCCAGTCTCTGGAGCAAAGCATAAAGGTCACTATTCCCTCGGTGTTCTGGCTACCGGGCTTCTGCGCCTCAGAAGGAGGCAGCCTGTGTAGGGCTGGTCCCCTTCTGGTATCCTTTCCTTTGCTACGACTTCCATGCATGCTCGCTGCAATACAGTTCTGCCTTCTGAATGTCTCTTTCTAGGAGCTGCAGCTCTGAGGGTATACACAGCTCCGTGTCCTTTCTCCTTCGTTCACTGACAGGATCCCACCCCTGTCAGGGACCAACTAACTGAGCTGAGCTCAGCCACCAACTAACTAACTTTCTCTACAGGCGACCAGTTTTACCTATGTGGGGAGTGACCTAATAAATAGAAGCAGAAGCTCCCCCTGGTGGCCTGGAGTGTGAAATGTGTTGCATATTTGTGATACCTGGATGCAGTTAACTTTCTTTGCCTCCAAACGTAGCATCACTCTTCCTGAGAGGAAAGCAATACCACTGCAACGACCAGGACCCTGGGATGCCGCAGTACCACACCTCCTCCTTGATATCTCAGTCAAAGTGGAGGTCTATGCCCGTGACTGATCCATCTGTTCCATCAAAAGTCACTCATTAAAAAAAATAAAATTAAAAAGATATTTCTTGGCCCAGTCTTCACATTTCAGCATAGGTGTCTTGAGCAGTGGTGTTCGAGTTTCAGCCTTCCGCACCTTGGCCATGTCTCTGAGTACTGAACACCTTGTAATTTTGGGCTCTCTAGGGAGGTTGCAGTTTTGCAATATGGCAGCACTGCAGGATAATGGGTTCCTGGTCGCTTCACGTTTAATTTTTAAAAAATCTTTGAGGGTACATTCCCACGGTCAGTTAACGCTGTGGATTGAACGCTGCATACATCCACAGCGTCCAACCCGCAGTGGCCAGATGTTACAGCATAGTGGACAGAATATCAAGAAATCCCATCTCCACTATGCATGCTGAGACGCCACCGTCTTACCTGCGGAGATGGACATAAAGCGCATCTTTGCAGACTGCAGCATGTCTATTTATCTTGTGGAGACGCTCAGTCGCCGCAAGATAAATATCAGCAGTACAAGTATTGGGCGCGGTGATTCCGCATGGTTCAGTGAACACATGCGGAATCACCTGCGTTCAAAAGCCGACAGCGCTTTGGACGCATCGAAACTGTGCTGCGTCCAAAGCGCTGCCTAAACTGACTGTAGGAACATACCCTGACAGTTAATGTGCATCTTTTGTTCTCAACACATTTTTTCTTGACCTTATTGACTATCTGCAGCAAAACTCATCATGCCCCAAAAACTTAGAAATTTCAAGACTGATACATCCGTTTGTAAGACTTCTAACAAATTGTGACTTTTCAGAGTCAGCTAAATCTCTTTTGCCTTCGGAAAACAGGATGCTAATAATTCTGTACACATTAATAAAGGGTGTAGTATCCTTAGGCCATACCCACCTCATTACACAAATACATATCACCTGAGCATCTTCATCCAATAAGCATCAAGTTCATGCTGCATGAAAATGATGATGTTGTCACTTGTCTAATAACTGTGAACACAACTGACAAAAATGGATGTACAGTAATATACAAATATGTTTAGAAGGCAGAGAAACAATGGGTTATAACAATTGTGACTCAGAAAACACTGAGAAATATATAAAGAATTCAAGATATGTTTCACCAGTTCAGTCATACTCAGCTCCTCCTTACTTTCCTGTGTCTGGCTGTTAAGTAACTAGCTACAGCAGGAACTTCTACCATCTGCACTGTCTGTCCTGGAACAAAATGATTGCTAAACCCACGAAGTTGCTAAATCTAGCTCATCAGAGCAGCTGAAAATTCTGCAGTCTGACATATAGTCTGGGCAAGTCTATTAATGTCATTATTTTTAGCTTAAGTCTTGTTTTAAAGGGAATTTGTAATTTTGAACACTTTAAAATTTACTTTTACACTTTAAAAATGCATTTATTTTGTTTATTTTCTCATTCACTGGGGGCTGGCATGTCTATTGAAAAAAATACATGCCAGAAGAGAGGAAAAAACAGCTCACTGTAATGGCTCAAGGCATAAAGAAGCAGGGAACTTCCATGTTGACCAGAAGAGGTGATTTGAGATGATGCCTTCTCACACGGGAAGCTTTTTGGATATGCAACTTGAGAACATGGCGGAATTAAATAATGTTTCATTTTTAGACAACATATACCCCCAGATATTCTGATTTTATTTTTATTCTGTAAGTTTCCATTTTTCATGCTGTTTTTTTATTGCTCTTGCAGTATATGTATTTGTCATGTCATTTCGATTTATTTACAGATTGGAGCATAAAAGCATCCTGGGATTTAATGGTATTTAGCTCATAAAATGTTGGTGAGCGTTCGTCACATGTTGCTTTTTCTCTGCAGTATGGAATGTATTTTTATTATTAGTGATGAGAGAGTATACTCATTGCTATGGTTTTCCCGAGCACGCTCGGGTGGTCTCCGAGTATTTGTTAGTGTTCGGAGATTTAGTTTTCATTAATACAGCTGAATGATTTACAGCTACTAGCCAGGCTGAGTACATGTGGGGGTTGCCTGGTTGCTAGGAAATCCCTACATGTAATCAAGCTGGCTAGTAGCTGTAAATCATTCAGCTTCAGCCAATGAAAACTAAATCCCCGAGCAGTCATCATAAATACTCGGAGACCACCCAAGCGTGCTCGGGAAAACCCAAGCAATGAGTATACTCACTCATCACTAAATATTATCAATAAAGGATTGTTTATAATGAAGCTGGAACCATCTTTACCTCTCTATTTTTCATTTTTATTTCCTGGTGTGTAAGTGACAGAATGACACACAAAGCAAATATGGCAGATACAGCCCATAGGAGCCTCAGTCAATGTCTGACCCTGTCTCCTATGTTTTGGCTGCATCAACTGTGAATTGTGCATGCCCCCTATCATGCACAGTTCACAGCTATGGATGGAGCCTGGTGCCATGTTATTGTATCCCATAGCTATGCACTAAGCTACTATTTGCCTTTATCAATGCTGCTTACATTGTTCAATGGTGAAAGTATGTACGGGCACAAGGGCAGCAGTTATGACAGGAGGTCTGGAAACCAAGGCAGCAGTGATGACAGGAGGTCTGGGTACCAGGGCAGCAGTGATGACAGGAGGTCTGGGTACCAGGGCAGCAGTGATAACAGGAGATCTGGGTACCAGGGTGTAAAATACAGAGCCAGAGCCGTAGTCGTGGCTGCGGTTAACTGGTTACACGTGCTCTGGCTCCCAAATACATGCAAACAATGTCCCTTCTGCAGCATACCTGTTATGCTGTCAGAGCAGGAAGCGAGAGTGGACCCTCTGGACCGTGGCAAGGTACTATCTCCGGGCGAGCTGACCAGGTGTTAACCAACCCCTATACAGGGACTGGCTGGAGCAGGCCCGAGGAAGACCCAACCACAGTAGCAGATACCAGAAGGGACGGCTCAGGAAGAAACAAAAAAGGAAAACAAAAAACGGAGCTCAGGAGCGGGAACCACGGAGGCAGGAGGACTGGAGCACAATGGACGACACGGATACCGGAAGACAAGCTGTACTGGGAATAAACAGGAGACGGAGGCGAAACTGAAAAGAGAAACGGGAGAGATGACGGGTAAAGTAAAGGAACACAGGCGAAAGGCAGGCGAAAGATACTGAACTAGCAAGGACACAAGACCAGAAGGGGCCAGAGTCAAAGGCAAGAAGCTAATGACACTCAGGCACCTCCATGCAGGGGAGGTTGCCTGAAATACTGAAGTTCTTACCGGGATTGGTTGAAACTACCGGATCCCGGAGGCAGGAGAGGTCAGACTGGAGCGCAGGCGCTCTCCATAGAAGCTGTCATGATTCCAATGGCAGGGAATCACAAAAGGACAAGCACCAACGAGCTCTAGGGTGATGGAACCTGAGCTGACCGCGACCCTAAACCTGAACACACAAATAACAATAGCCGGGGAACGTGCCTACGTTGATCCTAGACGTCTCGCACCAGCCGAAGATCTAACTTCCCCTATTAGAAGAAACACAGACCTCTCTTGCCTCCAGAGAAATACCCCACAGAAATAGCAGCCCCCCACATATAATGACGGTGAAATGAGAGGAAGGCACATACACAGTATGAAAACAGATTCAGCAAAATGAGGCCCGCTAAAACTAGATAGCAGAGGATACAAAAGTAAACTGCGCGGTCAGCAAAAAACCCTTCAAAAAACCATCCTGTAATTACTTGAACTCATGTTCCAACTCATGGAACATGAGGAGCAATTACAGCCCACTAGAGCAACCAGCAGCAAAGAAACAATTATATGCAAGCTGGACAAGACAAAAATAAAGCAAAACGTGGAACAAGAAAATCAAAAACTTAGCTTGTCCTGAAGATTACTGAAGCCAGAAGCTGAGGTAACAAAACACTCTGATAACCTTGATAGCCGGCGGGGAAATGACAAGAAAGCCCGGTTAAATAGGAAACTCCCAAATCCTAATAGAACAGGTGGACACCAGAGACAGCAGAACACAAATCACCCAGTACCATCAGTAACCACCAGAGGGAGCCCAAAAACAGAACTCACAACAGTACCCCCCCCTTGAGGAGGGGTCACCGAACCCTCACGAGAACCACCAGGGCGACCAGGATGAGCCCTATGAAAAGCGCGGACCAAATCATCAGCATGAACATCAGAGGCAACCACCCAAGAATTATCCTCCTGACCATAACCCTTCCACTTGACCAAATATTGGAGTTTCCGTCTGGAAACATGAGAATCCAAGATCTTCTCCACAACATACTCCAATTCTCCCTCCACCAGCACCGGAGCAGGAGGCTCAAGCGAAGGAACAACAGGTACCTCATACCTCCGCAACAACGACCGATGGAACACATTATGAATAGCAAACGATGCCGGGAGATCCAAACGAAACGACACAGGGTTAAGAATTTCCAAGATCCTATAAGGACCGATGAACCGAGGCTTGAACTTAGGAGAAGAGACCTTCATAGGAACAAAACGAGAAGACAACCACACCAAGTCCCCAACACGAAGTCGAGGACCCACGCGGCGACGGCGATTAGCAAACTGCTGAGCCTTCTCCTGGGACAACTTCAAATTGTCCACCACATGACTCCAAATCTGATGCAACCTATCCACCACCATGTCCACTCCAGGACAATCAGAAGGCTCCACCTGACCAGAGGAAAAACGAGGATGAAACCCCGAATTACAAAAGAAAGGAGAAACCAAGGTAGCAGAACTAGCCCGATTATTAAGGGCAAACTCGGCCAGCGGCAAAAAGGTAACCCAGTCATCCTGATCAGCAGAAACAAAACACCTCAAATAAGTTTCCAAGGTCTGATTAGTTCGCTCCGTCTGGCCATTCGTCTGAGGGTGGAATGCAGACGAAAAGACAAATCAATGCCCATCTTAGCACGGAACGTCCGCCAAAATCTAGACACAAACTGGGATCCCCTGTCAGAAACGATGTTCTCCGGAATCCCATGCAAACGAACCACGTTCTGGAAAAACAGAGGGACCAACTCAGAGGAGGAAGGTAACTTAGGCAAGGGTACAAGATGAACCATTTTAGAAAAGCGGTCACACACAACCCAGATGACGGACATTTTTTGAGAGACAGGGAGATCCGAAATAAAGTCCATGGAAATGTGTGTCCAAGGCCTCTTCGGGATAGGCAAAGGTGACAACAATCCACTGGCTCGAGAACAGCAAGGCTTAGCCCGAGCACAAACCTCACAAGACTGCACAAAAGAACGCACATCCCTCGACAAGGAAGGCCACCAAAAAGACCTGGCCACCAAGTCTCTAGTACCAAATATTCCAGGATGACCTGCCAACGCAGAAGAATGGACCTCGGAGATGACTCTACTGGTCCAACTATCCGGAACAAACAGTCTCTCAGGCGGACAACGATCAGGTTTACCCGCCTGAAACTCCTGCAAAGCACGTCGCAAGTCTGGGAAGACGGCCGACAAAATCACCCCATCCCTAAGGATACCAGTGGGCTCAGAATTTCCAGGGGAGTCAGGCACAAAACTCCTAGAAAGAGCATCCGCCTTCACATTCTTTGAACCTGGCAGGTATGAAACCACAAAATTGAAACGAGAGAAAAACAGTGACCAACGAGCCTGTCTAGGATTCAGACGCCTGGCAGACTCAAGGTAAATCAGATTTTTGTGATCAGTCAAGACCACCACACGATGTCTAGCACCCTCCAGCCAATGACGCCACTCCTCAAATGCCCACTTCATGGCCAAAAGTTCCCGATTACCCACATCATAATTCCGCTCAGCGGGCGAAAATTTTCTAGAAAAGAACGCACATGGCTTCATCACCGAGCAATCGGAGCTTCTCTGTGACAAAACGCCCCCGCTCCAATCTCGGAAGCATCAACCTCAACTTGGAAAGGAAGCGAAACATCAGGCTGACGCAACACAGGAGCAGAAGAAAACCGGCGTTTAAGTTCCTGAAAGGCCTCCACAGCCGCAGGAGACCAATCAGCAACATCAGCACCCTTCTTAGTCAAATCCGTCAAAGGCTTAACAACACTAGAAAAATTAGTTATAAAACGACGATAGAAATTAGCAAAGCCCAAGAACTTCTGCAAACTCTTAAGAGATGCAGGCTGCGTCCAGTCACAAATAGCCCGAACCTTGACGGGATCCATCTCAATAGTAGAAGGGGAAAAAATATACCCCAAGAAAGAAATCTTCTGGACTCCAAAGAGACACTTTGAGCCCTTTACAAACAAGGAATTAGCCCACAGGACCTGAAACACCTTCCTGACCTGCTGAACATGAGACTCCCAGTCATCAGAAAAAAACAAAATATCATCCAAATACACAATCATAAATTTATCCAGATATTCACGGAAAATATCGTGCATAAAGGACTGGAAGACTGAAGGAGCATTAGAAAGTCCGAAAGGCATTACCAAATACTCAAAATGGCCCTCAGGCGTATTAAATGCAGTTTTCCACTCATCACCTTGCTTTATTCGTATAAGATTATACGCACCCCGGAGATCAATCTTAGTGAACCATTTAGCCCCCTTAATGCGAGCAAACAAATCAGTCAACAAAGGCAAAGGATACTGATATTTTACGGTAATCTTATTCAAAAGACGATAATCTATACAATGCCTCAAGGACCCATCTTTCTTGGCCACGAAAAAAAAACCTGCTCCCAAAGGGGACGAAGATGGACGGATATGTCCCTTTTCCAAGGACTCCTTAACATAATCCCGCATAGCAGTATGCTCTGGCACTGACAGATTGAACAAACGACCTTTAGGAAATTTACTACCAGGAATTAAATCTATAGCACAATCGCAATCCCTGTGAGGGGGAAGCGAACTGAGCTTAGGCTCCTCAAAAACATCCCGATAATCCGACAAAAATACAGGAACCTCAGAAGGAGTAGATGAAGCGATAGAAATCGGAGGTGCATCATCATGAACCCCCTGACATCCCCAGCTTAACACAGACATTGTTTTCCAGTCAAGGACTGGATTATGAATTTGTAACCATGGCAGACCAAGTACTAGAACATCATGTAAATTATACAATACCAGGAAGCGAATCACCTCCTGATGAACGGGAGTCATACGCATGGTCACTTGTGTCCAGTACTGAGGTTTATTCATAGCTAAAGGTGTAGAGTCAATTCCCTTCAAAGGAATAGGGACTTCCAGAGGCTCAAGACTAAACCCATATCGCTTGGCAAATGACCAATCCATAAGACTCAGGGCAGCGCCTGAATCTACATAGGCATCGACGGAAATGGAGGATAATGAGCAAATCAGAGTCACAGACAGAATGAACTTAGACTGTAACGTACTAATGGCAACAGACTTATCAACCTTTTTTGTGCGTTTAGAGCATGCTGATATAACATGAGCTGAATCACCACAATAAAAGCACAACCCATTTTTCCGCCTATAGTTTTGCCGTTCACTTCTAGACAGAACTCTATCACATTGCATTGTCTCAAGTGCCTGTTCAGAAGACACCGCCAAATGGTGCACAGGTTTGCGCTCCCGTAAACGCCGATCAATCTGAATAGCCATAGTCATAGACTCATTCAGACCCGTAGGCGCAGGGAACCCCACCATAACATCTTTAATGGCCTCAGAAAGGCCATCTCTGAACTTTGCAGCCAGGGCGCACTCATTCCACTGAGTAAGCACTGACCATTTCCGAAATTTTTGACAATATATTTCTGCTTCATCTTGCCCCTGAGAGAGAGCTAATAAAGCTTTTTCAGCCTGAATCTCTTGGTTAGGTTCCTCATAGAGCAAACCCAATGCCAGAAAAAATGCATCCACATTAAGCAACGCAGGATCCCCTGGTGCCAATGCAAATGCCCAATTTTGAGGGTCACCCCGCAGGAAAGATATAATAATCTTAACCTGCTGAGCAGGGTCTCCAGAAGAGCGAGATTTCAAAGAAAGGAACAGCTTGCAATTGTTCCTAAAATTCAGAAAACTAGATCTATCTCCAGCAAAGAACTCTGGAATAGGAATTCTAGGTTCAGACATAGGAGCATGTACAACAAAATCTTGTATATTTTGAACCTTAGCAGCAAGATTATTCAAGCTGGAAGCTAAACTCTGGACGTCCATGATAAACAGCTAAGGTCAGAGCCATTCAAGGATTAAGAGGAGGAAGAAAAAAAAATCAGCCAGGCTGCAATTAGGGCTAGGCAGCAACCTCAGAGGAGAAAAAAAAAAAAAAAACTTCCTCAGACTACTTTTCCTCCTACTTCAGCCCAAACATTTTTGGGCCGGCTATACTGTCATGATTCCAATGGCAGGGAATCACAAAAGGACAAGCACCAACGAGCTCTAGGGTGATGGAACCTGAGCTGACCGCGACCCTAAACCTGAACACACAAATAACAATAGCCGGGGAACGTGCCTACGTTGATCCTAGACATCTCGCACCAGCCGAAGATCTAACTTCCCCTATTAGAAGAAACACAGACCTCTCTTGCCTCCAGAGAAATACCCCACAGAAATAGCAGCCCCCCACATATAATGACGGTGAAATGAGAGGAAGGCACATACACAGTATGAAAACAGATTCAGCAAAATGAGGCCCGCTAAAACTAGATAGCAGAGGATACAAAAGTAAACTGCGCGGTCAGCAAAAAACCCTTCAAAAAACCATCCTGTAATTACTTGAACTCATGTTCCAACTCATGGAACATGAGGAGCAATTACAGCCCACTAGAGCAACCAGCAGCAAAGAAACAATTATATGCAAGCTGGACAAGACAAAAATAAAGCAAAACGTGGAACAAGAAAATCAAAAACTTAGCTTGTCCTGAAGATTACTGAAGCCAGAAGCTGAGGTAACAAAACACTCTGATAACCTTGATAGCCGGCGGGGAAATGACAAGAAAGCCCGGTTAAATAGGAAACTCCCAAATCCTAATTGAACAGGTGGACACCAGAGACAGCAGAACACAAATCACCCAGTACCATCAGTAAACACCAGAGGGAGCCCAAAAACAGAACTCACAACAAGAAGCCTGCGCGCCGGCGCAGATGCCGAACATCCTCAGCAGGATGTGAAGGAGGCGGAGCCTGCGGACGATGAGCGCGCCGTCCCCCGGAAGCAGTGCGGCGGGGACGAACAGTGGAGGAAGAAGCCGGCGCCGCAGAAGAGTCCGGAGGAGCAACGCGCCGGGACCCAAGCGAGGAGCGACCGAAGGAAGCCAGGACAGCGCGCCGGCGGCCCGAAGCGGCGCGACGATGGTAAGTAGCGGCGGCGGACGTAACAATACCTTTCGCTTCGTCCTCTGCACCGTCTGGGTCCCATCGGGCTGGCTGAATTTCCGCTGTTCCATAGTACAAAAAAAGGGAGACCTTATCAAACTTAAACCGATGAACTTTACGCTTGGTAAGTTGCAGCACATTCTTGTCAGTTACATCATCAGCATTAGGTTGCAAGCAGTACATGTTCCCCACGCTCCCTGCGCTTTCTCCTACGTCCAGCAGTACCTTACGGGGACCTACCGCCTCTTGAGATAATGCAGCGTCCTCCCTGTGTGAGCTCAATACACCTGAGTATTCCTCCGTCCATTTCACCTTATACGAAAGGCATCAGCCCAAGCAATCATCTGCCACAGGGTGAGCGACCTGTGTCCCTGTACTGGTTAAGGACCACTTGTGGAAATGCTGCTGCCTCAACTGTACTCTCTGACCATCCGGACTCTGAATGGCTGATATCCCCACTATCCCATAAAATGTAAGTCCGCAAGGACAGGGTCCTCTCCCCTCTGTAAAAGTCTGTCACTGTAAACCTGTTTACTGTAAACGATATCTATGACCCTGTATGTAACCTCTTTCTCATGTACAGCACCATGGAATTAATGGTGCTATATAAATAAATAATGATAATAATAATTAATAATATGGCTTGAATGTTGCAGAGCTGTCTGCCCAGCACACGCACTAGGCCCCTACTGACTACAAAACAGGAAGACACCTTACTTAACACAGACAACCCCTCCTACATTACTATGTACAATGTAGTGCCCCATCTATTGTCTGATAACAGGTCCTACACTTGCCCTATACTACAATACACAAAATAGTAAATGTGTACATAGCAGCATAACCAGTATACACATTTAAAGGGTTTACACATTTAAAGGGGGTAGGAATGTGACACCCCCTTACCTTCCCCCTTCCTTTAACAATGGTCGTCCCTGACAAATTTCTAAAACTTTAATATTTACAACAATTACTCCATGCAGGGAGATAAAACGAGATAGAGTAATACTGTCCAAAACCAGTGCATGAGAGTCCTGTCTCTCTGAAGAGGTGCCTGGAAACAGTCCTTCCATTAGAACCGCTAGTTTCCCAAGTCCAATGTATTTACAGGGGTATGACCTTTCCGTGAGGTCAACAGTCCTTTAAGGGAGATGTCCCCTGTTGTGAATTCTGCTCTTGGGTTCCCTCCAGTGGTTGTTGGTGGGAATGCAGTTGTCTCTGACTCGCAGTCCTGGCCAGGTGTATCGGATAATTACAATTCTGACTGGGATATTTAGGTGTGCAGGATCCTTTAGCCCTTGCCAGTTGTCAATGTTTCTCTGGAAGTGTTGGGTCTCTGCCTGGCCTCTCCTGCTTATCTGCCAGTTCAGCAAAGATAAGTGTATGTTTCTTTTCCTGTGGCACACATGCAGTGTGCTTATTTTCAGTACTGTTCGTTTGTTTTTCTTTTGTCCTGATTAGACTGTGTCTGTGTTTTCTCAGTTTGGTTGGTTTCACTGGAGTTGCAGATATACGCTCCTACATCTTTAGTTAGATGTAAGTTTTTTGTATATTCTGCTGTGGATTTTTTGAAGGGTTTTTATACTGACCGCACAGAACTCTGTCCTATCCTGTCCTATCTAGCTAGAGTGGCCTCCTGTGCTAATCCTGTTTTTCTGCCTGTGTATGTTTTTTCCTCTCCGACTCACCGCCAATATTTGTGGGGGGCTGTCTATCCTTTGGGGATATTCTCTGAGGCAAGACAGTATTCCGATTTCCATCTTTAGGGGAATTTAGTCCTCCAGCTGTGACGAGGTGTCTAGGTGTGTTAGGTACACTCCACGGCTACTTCTAGTTGCGGTGTTAAGTTCAGGTTTGCGGTCAGTATAGTGGCCACTTTCTCCAGTGAAAGTTCTCATGCAGCTCCAAGGTCACCGGATCATAACAGTACAACTGGCCAACAATGAGTTAAATGCATCTCAGAAGAAGGGAAGGAAGTTCTTGAGCCATTTTCTCCAGTCTGTTTTGTGTTCTCTTCCTTCTTAATATCTGGGTGGCTGAGGAGCCTGGTGCAAGCATGAATGTTCAGGAATTAGCTTCTCGTGTAGACCAGCTTGCTGCTAGGGTGCAAGGTATTTCTGATTATATTGTTCAGACTCCTGCTTTAGAACCGAAGATTCCTACTCCTGATTTGTTTTCTGGTGACAGGTCTAAATTTTTGAGTTTTAAAAACAACTGTAAACTGTTTTTTGACCTGAGACCTCGATCCTCTGGTGATTCCATTTAGCAGGTAAAAATCGTAATCTCCCTGCTGCGTGGCGACCCGCAGGATTGGGCGTTTTCCCTGGAATCTGGGAATCCGGCTTTGCTTAATATTGACTGCTTTTTCAGGCTTTAGGACTATTATATGATGAACCTAATTCTGTGGATCAAGCTGAGAAGACCTTGTTGGCCCTGTCTCAGGGCCAAGAGGCGGCAGAATTGTACTGTCAGAAATTCAGACAATGGTCTGTATTGACTAAATGGAATAATGATGCTTTGGCGGCAATTTTCAGAAGGGGGCTTTCTGAATCCGTTAAAGATGTTATGGTGGGGTTTCCCACGCCTTCCGGTCTGAGTGATTCTATGTCTCTGGCCATTCAGATTGACCGACGCCTGCGGGAGCGCAGAACTGTGCGCGCTGTGGCGTTATCCTCAGAGCAAATTTCTGAGCCTATGCAATGTGATAGAATTCTGTCTAGAACGGAACGACGAGGTTTCAGACGTCAAAATAGGTTGTGTTATTATTGTGGCGACGCTTCTCATGTAATTTCTGTCTGTCTTAAGCAGACAAAGAGGATCGCCAGTTCAATTACCATCAGTACTGTACAACCTAAATTTCTGTTATCTGTGTCCTTGATCTGCTCATTGTCATCATTTTCTGTCATGGCGTTTGTGGATTCAGGCGCCGCCTTGAATTTAATGGATTTTGAGTTTGCCAAGCGTTGTGGTTTTCCCTTGCAGCCTTTGCAGAACCCTATTCCTTTAAGGGGCATTGATGCTACACCCTTGGCTAGAAATAAGCCCCAGTTTTGGACACAGGTAACCATGCACATGGCGCCAGCCCATCAGGAAGATTGTCGATTTCTGGTGTTGCATAACTAGCATGATCTTATCGTGCTGGGTTTTCCATGGTTGCAGGTACATAATCCTGTGTTGGACTGGAAGTCCATGTCTGTGACTAGTTGGGGTTGTCAGGGGGTTCATAATGATGTTCCTTTAATGTCAATCTCCTCTTCTTCACCTTCTGAGATTCCAGAGTTTTTGTCTGATTTTCAGGATGTATTCGATGAGCCCAAGTCCAGTTCCCTTCCACCACACAGGGACTGTGATTGTGCTATTGACTTGATTCCAGGCTGTAAGTTTCCTAAGGGTCGACTTTTTAGTCTATCTGTGCCTGAACATACCGCCATGCGGAGCTATATTAAGGAGTCTTTGGAGAAAGGGCATATTCGGCCATCTTCTTCACCGTTGGGAGCGGGGTTCTTTTTTGTTGCTAAAAAAGATGGTTCCTTGAGACCCTGTATAGATTATCGCCTCTTGAATAAAATCACGGTCAAGTTTCAATACCAGTTACCTTTGCTTTCCGATTTGTTTGCTAGGATTAAGGGGGCTAGTTGGTTTACCAAGATTGACCTTCGAGGGGCATATAATCTTGTTCGTATTAAGCAGGGTGATGAATGGAAAACTGCGTTTAACACACCCGAAGGCCATTTTGAATACCTTGTGATGCCATTCGGACTCTCTAATGCTCCATCTGTTTTTCAGTCCTTCATGCATGATATCTTCCGGACTTATCTTGATAAATTCTTGATTGTATATTTGGACGATATTTTGATTTTTTCCGATGATTGGGAGTCTCATGTGCAACAGGTCAGGATGGTATTTCAGATCCTTCGTGACAATGCCCTGTTTGTAAAAGGGTCTAAGTGTCTCTTTGGGGTGCAGAAAGTCTCTTTTTTGGGCTTCATTTTTTCTCCTTCGTCTATAGAGATGGATCCGGTTAAGGTTCAGGCCATTCATGATTGGATTCAGCCCACATCCGTGAAGAGCCTTCAGAAATTTTTGGGTTTTGCAAATTTTTATCGCCGTTTCATTGCTAATTTTTCCAGCGTGGTTAAACCCTTGACCGATTTGACGAAGAAGGGCGCTGATGTGGCGAATTGGTCCTCTGCGGCTGTCTCTGCCTTTCAGGAGCTTAAACATCGATTTACTTCTGCTCCAGTGTTGCGCCAACCGGATGTTTCTCTTCCGTTTCAGGTTAAGGTTGACGCTTCTGAGATTGGGGCAGGGGCCGTTTTGTCTCAGAGGGATCCTGTTGGTTCCTTAATGAAACCGTGTGCCTTCTTTTCCCGTAAGTTATCACCTGCTGAATGCAATTATGATGTCGGCAGTCGGGAGTTGTTGGCTATGAAGTGGGCGTTTGAGGAGTGGCGACATTCTCTTGAGGGAGCTAAGCACCGTATTGTGGTCTTGACCGATCATAAGAATTTGATTTATCTCGAGTCTGCTAAACGGCTGAATCCTAGACAGGCTCGATGGTCCTTGTTTTTTTCCCATTTTGATTTCGTGGTCTCGTACCTTCCGGGTTCTAAGAATATTAAGGCTGATGCCCTCTCTAGGAGTTTTTTGCCTGATTCTCCTGAGGTCTTAGAGCCGGCCGGTATTCTGAAAGAGGGGGTGGTCCTTTCTGCCATTTCCCCTGATTTATGACGGGTTCTTCAGGAATTTCAGGATGGCAAACCTGACCGCTGTCCTGTGGGGAAATTGTTTGTTCCTGACAGATGGACTAGTAGAGTGATTTCTGAGGTTCACTGTTCCGTGTTGGCCGGTCATCCTGGCATTTTTGGTACCAGAGATTTAGTTGGTAGGTCATTTTGGTGGCCTTCATTGTCACATGATGTGCGTTCTTTTGTGCAGTCCCGTGGGACTTGTGCGCGGGCCAAGCCTTGTTGCTCCCGTGCTAGTGGGTTGCTTTTGCCATTGCCAGTCCCTGAGAGGCCCTGGAAGCATATTTAGATGGATTTTATTTCTGATCTTCCGGTTTCCCAGAAGATGTCTGTTATCTGGGTTGTTTGTGACCGGTTCTCTAAGGTGGTTCATTTGGTGCCCTTACCTAAATTGCCTTCCTCTTCTGATTTGGTTCCGTTGTTCTTTCAGCATGTGGTCCGTTTGCATGGTATTCCGGAGAATATTGTTTCCGACAGAGGTTCCCAGTTTGTTTCTAGGTTTTGGCGGGCCTTTTGTGCTAGGCTGGGCATTGATTTGTCTTTTTCTTCTGCATTTCATCCTCAGATAAATGGCCAGACCGAGCGTACTAATCAGACCTTGGAGACTTATTTGAGATGCTTTGTGTCTGCTGATCAGGATGATTGGGTGGCCTTCTTGCCATTGGTCGAGTTTGCCCTTAATAATCGGGCTAGTTCTGCTACCTTGGTTTCGCCTTTCTTTTGTAATTTTGGTTTTCATCCTCGTTTTTCTTCTGACTGTCCTGGTGTGGATTCTGTGGTGGACAGGTTGCAGCAGATTTGGGCTCATGTGGACAAGTTGGTGTTGTCTCAAGAGGAGGCTCAACGTTTTGCTAATCGTCGTCGGTGTGTTGGTTCTCGGCTTCGGGTTGGGGATCTGGTCTGGTTGTCTTCCCGTCATGTTAGGTACACTCCACGGCTACTTCTAGTTGCGGTGTTAAGTTCAGGTTTGCGGTCAGTATAGTGGCCACTTTCTCCAGTGAAAGTTCTCATGCAGCTCCAAGGTCACCGGATCATAACAGTCTCCCTCCCTTTGTGTATGGCACTGTCCTTTGTGCCATGTGTGCACAACCTGGTCATAGAACACAGTCCATTGCTGCAGTAACACCCAGTCCGTTAGTCCAAGGACCCTTCTTTTCCATACTGATGAAGTTCTGCTATCCAGAAGAAAGGGCGCAACAGGCACCACAAAACTTAACCAACAGCTTAACGCACTTTACTAGCTGTACCGGCCGCATTACTCCTGCATCTGGGAGTGCTATCAGGGCTCACTCGTTCGCAGGGACACAGAACAGTCCCTTTTATTCAGAAGATGCAACAAGCACAACTTTTCTTAAGTCTTACCAATAAGTGTATCCCATGCCGCTCCATCAGACTGGTTCCACGCCCACATACGGGCTGAAGAGGACTCTGCAGCCGCAAAGTCCATAGGCTGCTGTGATGCAGCCAAAGCAGAGCTGAACTGGGAGGTGGATGGAATACAGGGGACTGAACTAGCCTGGTCTGGGCCCACAAACAGTCCCTGGTCATCATCCTCAGAGCAGAGGGTCACTGCCACTGCATAGTAAGCCCTGGGACAGTCACCGTTTTTAAAGGACACCCAATCCCCTTCTTTCAGGAGTCTCCCGAATTTAATTGAGGCAGCATTTACATAAACTTTGTCGTCAGTTCCTGTCTCACAGATGAAGCCGAAACCCCATCCCACCTCTGTTTAAACAAGATGGGCGCGAGTGCGGTGACCGGCAATAGCACTTTCTCCATGTGGGTGTAATTCGGCCCATATCTTTCTCTCCCGCTGTTTCTTCTTTTCAATGACCCCAGCAATCCAGTCGGACTGCCCGGGAGAGGGGACTGGGCCTGTCGTGGCCTGATAAGAAGGGCCCAGCGCTGTCCTTGTGCCGGATGTGGGCCGGGTCTCCCGCTCTGGACAGCTGCGGGACAGATCAATGTGCTCAGAAGGTCAAGGGACAGTCCTAACCGGTGGAATGGAGGGCCGCGGTAGGGACCATCCCTCTGGGGTCAAGGGATGGGATACACTCTGCTGTTGGCTGCAGTGATCTGGCCACGCCGATCCTTCGATTGGTGGATCCTTCCGCAGACACCGCTGCGCTCTCCAGCTACCTCTGATGAAGTCCCGGATCGGCCTTTTCTTCCGGTCCAGGCTCCTCCAGTGCTATCATGGATCCTGGTCCCCGATGCCATGGAAGAAAATGTTCCAGACAAGGTGGTTCCGCCACCGCTGCTGTCCCAACTCCCGAAGACCAGGCTCCTGCTCAGGAAGATGACGAGGCTCCGTTTCCCACTGATGCTCTGACTCTGCGTGACATGGCTCAGGCTCCTGTGGATGACACTCTGACTCCGGAAGCAGCTGGCAGCTCTCTTCACAGGTAATGGGTATGTTTCAGTAGCATCGTCTCTCTGTCTCCCCAGGTCAGGTCCTCTCCTGGGGACTCTCTGGAAAGCGGTCAGTCCAATACTCATCTGACACTCCTCTCTCATCTCGGTCGTGTCCTCTCCTCCTCCTGCCACCATTTTAACTCCACGCGGCCTAATCCTTTGCAGTGACACACGCAGGAGTGCTCCATCACTGCTGGTGCCATGTCTCTTAAAGACACCGCGCAGCTGTACCCGGAGTTTTCTTCTGGGCCCCACCCATTCTAGGGTGGGGTTGCTTCCTGCCACTCCAACTATTTCCTAGTAGCATGTGCCAGAGGGCGAGTCCTTCTTTTTCTCCAACGCACCCACCAGGGGCGGGCACCATGGTTAGGCCACAAACTCTGCCAGACAGATTCTCGCGCCAATTCTCCTTCCGGACGCCCACGAGGGGAGGGGTCAAAGTTGTTGTCCTTTAATTGCATGCCATTTTCCTCCATCTTTATGGTCGCCATCTTGGCCATCACAGCGTCAGCCTTGCTAAAGTTTCCTGTCAAGTCCAGTGTATCAGTAGCATCCACAATAACTTCATCTCTTTCTTTTCTGGTCGCATCAATAACATCTTCCGCAACATTCCCCCACTGCAGAGCTGCTGGATCCTGCCGCACTACGCCAAGTGTAAAATGCAAAGCTGTAGTCGTGGTGCGGTTAACTGGTTACACATGCCCTAGCTCCCAATTACATGCAAACAATGTCCCTTCTGCAGCATACCTTTGCCTTCGGCCTCTGCACCATCTGGGTCCCATCGGGCTGGCTGAAGTTCTGCTGCTTCCATAGTACAATAAAAGACAGTCCTTTTCAAACTTAAAACGAAGAACTTTACTCTTGGGTTGTCGCAGCACATTCTTGTCAGTTGCATCATCAGCATTAGGTTTCAAGCAGTACATGTTCTCCGCTCTCCCTTCGCTTTCTCCTACATCCAGCAGTACATTATGGGGATATACCGCCTCTTGCGATAATGCAGCATCCTCCCTGTGCAAGCTCAATGCACCTGAGTGTTCCTCCGTTCGTTTCACACCGGTACGAAAGGCATCAGCTCAGGCAATGATCTGCCGCATGGTGAGCGACCTGTGTCCCTGTACTGGTTAAGGACCACTTCTTGAACTCCTGTTCTGAACTGTGGAAACGCTTCTACCTCAGCTGTACTCTCTGTCCATCCAGACTCTGAATTGTTGGGTATATGGCTTTAATGTTGCGGAGCTGTCTGCCCAGCACGGGCACTAGGCCCCTACTGACTACATGACTATGTACAATGTAGTGCCCCATCTAGTGTCCGATAACAGGTTCTACACTACAATACACAATACAATACTTACAGGGGCAGCATTGATGACAGGAGTTCTGGGAAGCAGTGTAGCAGTGATAACAGGAGGTCTGGGCACCAGTGAAAACAGGAAGTCTGGGCACCAGAGCAGGAACACCAGCAAGACCTAGTTGGTCAGAGTTTGCACTACTAATGCCAGGCTACTGAATTGTTCTCACTAGGGTTAAGCTAAACGGATCTGACAAATTCAAAAATCGCTGACTTTCGGCAAAGTCGGGTTTCATGAAACCCGACCCAATCCTAGTGTCGGATCGGCCATGAGGTTGGCGATCTTCACGCCAAAGTCGCGTTTCGTATGACGCTTTCAGTGCCATTTTTCAGCCAATGAAGGAGGATGCAGAGTGTGGGCAGCGTGATGACATAGGTCTCGGTCCCCACCATCTTAAAGAAGGGCATGACAGTGATTGGCTTGCTTTCTGCGGCGTCACAGGGGCTATAAAGGGGTGTGCACGCCGACCGCCATCTTACTTCTGCCAATCGTAGCATAGGGAGAGGTTGCCGCAGCTTCATCAGAAGAAAAGATATAGTTAGGGAGGGAAGATTAACCCCCAAAACTGCTTATGCTGTAGCGATTTCCACTGTCCAACACCACCATTTGTTTGCAGGGACAGTGGAGGCTATATTTTTGTGCATCAGCTCTGTAGCTTATTAGGCTGCCTTATAAGGCTCCCTGATAGCTGCATTGCTGTTTGCACGCTGCTGTGCAAACCAACTGCTTTTTTAAAAGCAAAAATCCTGTTGCTCCTTTCTGCACAAAAGGAAGAAACAAACTTTGCACTCAATTTTTTCGCTCTCCCCAGCGACACAGGACGCCAGCAGCGCCGCAGCTACAACGTGTACAGTATATCTGGCACACACAGCGTGCTCTCCACAGCGACATAGGATGCAAGCAGCGCCGCAGCAATACCTTGCACAGTGCATCTGGACCACATCCAGCAGCGGCACATACCTCTATCACAATATACAACCAGTTTATTGCACTGCAGCAATTCAACTACCGCATATACTTTTTGAAGGGCAAATTGGCTAACTGTATACATTCGAGATAAACTATATTGCTCTGAGGAAGGTCCGTGTTGGACCGAAAATGTTCAGCAATTGATCTGTTTGTCAGGATGTGAAATAAACAACCTTACCCTTCTTCCGAAAAAATTGAGTGCCAAGTTTGTTTCTTATATTTGTTGATACGGGTTGGAGACCCTACTTGAGCACACACATCCACCCTCCACAGAGTGCCGTGTATCCTACATTGGCTCCTTTCTGCACAGTTTTCTTGTTTATTTGTCCACACTTTTTGTGTGCAGCAGTCCTTTTTATTGCTGCCATACTTTTCATGAGATCATTGTAGGGAGATTGAAATTGTACTACAGTCCTTGTATTTTTTCATATATCTTCCAGCCACTTTTTGCCACTTACATTGTGTTGTTTTATACACTGGGCCTGAGTTTTGGTTCAGTCTCCCCCCAAAAAAATTGAGATTCAAATTCTCACAAAGTGGATATACTTCTGTCCTGTTAGTTTGTCGTATATCAGCCAGCCACTATCTGCCACTTAGATTCCGTTGTTACATACACTGGGCCTAAGTTGTGGTTCAGTCTCCCCCAAAAAAGGAGGAGATTCAAATTCTCACAAAGTGCATATACTTCTGTCCTGTTAGTTTGTCGTATATCAGCCAGCCACTTTCTGCCACTTACATTGTGTTGTTATACACACTGGGCCTAAGTTGTGGTTCAGTCTCCCAAAAAAAAGAGGGAGATTCAAATTCTCACAAAGTGGATATACTTCTGTCCTATTAGTTTGTCATATATCTGCCAGCCACTTTCTGCCACTTACATTTTGTTGTTTTTGCACAGGGCCTGAGTTTTGGTTCAGTCTCCCCCCAAAAAAGGGAGATTTAAAATCTCAACACATTTATATACACCTTCTACCTTGTTTTACAGTACCATATAACAGTTGTTATTTTGGTTAGATTTTCTAAAAAATTAGGAAGTCAGGTGGAAGAGGCTGTGGGCGGTGGTTGCGATCTGGTACTGATGGTGGTGGTGGTGCATCTGGTGGTAGTGGCAAAAGCACAATAGCACCTTAGGCTGGAGGTGTTGAGCCAGCGTCATCGTCTGGCTACACAAGGCATCAAAGGCTCCCTTATCTGGAAGTAGGAAAACAGCTTTTAAAGCTGGAGCAGCAGGAAAAAGTTTTGGCTTTCCTTGCTGACTCAGCCTCTAGCTCTTTCTCCTCCTCTTCAGAGAGTTCCAAATATAAAAGCAGCGAGTCGTCAGTAGATGCTCCCGGTCATGAACAAGACGTTTCCTTGTGTCCTTCACCCAAACCAAAAGTGAAGGATGCGTCAGGCGACACTATAGGTTACTCCATGGAGCTCTTTACACATACTGTGTCTGGGTTAGAACGGGAAATTGTTAACTGCCCATTACAAGATGAATCGGACATAGAGTGCACTGATGCACAGCCACAGCTAGATTATAATGCTGTTCCATTGACTCAGATCACTACATTGCCCTCACAGTGTACTGAGCCAGAATCTTACCCTGATGAGACTATGGTGCCCCGTCCCGAACGCTATAGCACCTTACACGGTGACACAGAGGAAGGTGCACATGACATTGAAGAGGAGGTGATAGATGATCCAGTTGTTGACCCAGATTGGCAGCCATTGGGGGAAGAGGGTGCCGCAGCCAGTAGCTCTGAAGTGGAGGAGGATGATCCGCAGCAGCCATCTACGTCGCAACAGCTGTCATCTGGCAGGCCCGTATCAGGCCAAAAACGTTTGTCAAAAACAAAAACAGTTTTAGGACAGCGTGGCCATCCGATGAAAGTAGCACAGCGTGCAATGCCTGAAAAGGTATTCCATAGTAGGAAGGGTGCAGTATGGCAATTTTTTAACCAAGATCCAAATTATTAGTCAAAAGCGAAGCTTTCAAAGACCTGATGGCCTACGCAGTACCACGCTATGACCTACCCAGTCGGCACTTCTTTGCACGAAAAGCCATCCCAGCCCTCCACCAGCATGTCAAAGACCGCATTGTCCATGCACTGAGGCAATCAGTCAGTAGAAAGGTGCACCTCACAACAGATGCATGGACCAGTAGGCATGGCCAGGGATGTTACGTGTCCATCACGGCGCACTGGGTTAATGTGGTGGATGCAGGGTCCACAGGGGACAGCCATAGTGGGACAGTTCTGCCTAGCCCACGGTCTAGGAAACAGTTGGCTGTAGGCATTCGCCACCCCTCCTCCTCCTCCAGAAGCGAAAGCTCGTCCACAGAGCGCAGTTGCATGACCACTCTATCCGCAGCTGCCAGTGTTGCACACGAGGTGTCCCATTATCGAACAGCTAGTGGTAAGCGTCAGCAGGCTGTGTTAGAAATGAAGTGTTTGGGCGACAACAGACACACCGCGGAAGTACTGGCCGAGTACTTGCAGCAACAAACTCAGTCATGGCTGGGCAGTGTACATCTTGAGGCAGGCAAGGTAGTCAGTGATAACGGAAAGAATTTTATGGCTGCCATAGCCCTTTCAGAACTTAAACACATACCTTGCCTGGCTCACACCTTGAACCTGGTGGTGCAGTGCTTCCTCAAAAATTATCTGGAGTTACCAGCCCTGCTCCTGAAGGTGCGAAGACTTTGCTCGCACATCCGCCGGTCGCCCGTACACTCCAGCCGTATGCTGAACCATCAGCGATCGCTGAATCTTCCCCAGCACCACCTAATAATTGACGTTGCAACAAGGTGGAACTCCACACTGCACATGGTTCAGAGGCTGTGCGAACAGAGGCGTGCTGTAATTAATTAGTGGGAGGATACACATACAAGGGCAGGCAGTTGGATGGCAGACATGGAGTTGTCTGGTGTGCAGTGGTCGAAGCTCCAAGACCTCTGTCAAGTCCTTCAGTGTTTTGAGGAATGCACACGGCTGGTAAGAGCAGACAACGCCATCGTAAGCATGAGCATCCCACTAATGCATCTGCTGATGCAAAGTTTGACACACATTAAGGAGCTGGCGTCTGCAGGTAATGCTGCATCGATTCAAAGTGACAGGAGACAGCATTTGTCCAGTATGGTTACGAACTACTTTTCCTCCCTTATCGATGTTCTCCCTCACAGGTCATTCCCCTTTGATTACTGGGCATGTAAAATAGACACCTGGCCTGAATTGGCAGAATATGCATTACAGGAGCTCGCTTGCCCTGCTTCTAGTGTGCTATCAGAAACAGTCTTCAGTGCTGCTGGTTCAATACTGACCAATCATGGATTTCAAATTATTTTGCCCCACCTTTTCCTGCTGACACGTAGCTTGCCTGAAAAATGTCTTGCTTTTGGCCTCCTCTTATTGACTTCACCAATTCCTCCATTTGCAGCTGCTGAATGTCCACCATAGGCCATTTTTATACCTCCCTAAATGGGCTGACTCTCCCCACAGGGCCGTGGTCACCACCTGGCGCAAGCACCCGTGCGAGTGCCGTTTGCCTGGACAGGTGGGTGCGCCCACTCTTGGGTGACGGCACTGGCACAGGGTCCCTCATAGTACAATGAAGTGTCTCTGATGGTGGTGGTGCACAACCAACGTCAGACACACCGTCGTAATATGAGGGGCCCTGTGCCAGTACCGCCGCCCACGAGAGAGTGTTCCCCCAGCTCGAACAGTGCTCTACCACTTGCAATACTTACCTCTCCCTGCTCCACCACTGTGTAGTCTGTGCTGTTAAATCCTTCAATGGCACTGCCAATAGAAATTTGTTGAAATGATAGATGATAGTTAAAATATACAGGGGCCCTGGCCTCCATTTAGACCAGTTAATCTTTTGCGCCTACTGCCACTGTCTGCTACTCAGCAGAGGAGCCCACCCCAGTACCTAGCTATGCCACCTGTTCATTTACTAACTATTTTTGGGCAGAAATTTAGCCCACTTTATTATTTGGGCCTACCAACTGTGTCTGCAACTCATTACAGTTGTCCTCCACTGAACAAAGCAATGCCGCCTTTTTAGTCCTGTTACCAATTTTGAACTGCATTTAGCCTACTGTATTATTGGGGCCTACTAACTGTGTCTGCCACTCATTACAGTTGTCCTCCACTGAACAAAGCAATGCCGCCTGTTTAGTCCTGTTATCAATTTTGAACTTCACTTAGCCTACTTTATTTTTGGGGCCTACTAACTGTGTCTGCCACTCATTACAGTTGTCCTCCACTGAACAAAGCAATGCCGCCTGTTTAGTCCTGTTACCAATTTTGAACTGCATTTAGCCTACTGTATTATTGGGGCCTACTAACTGTGTCTGCCACTCATTACAGTTGTCCTCCACTGAACAAAGCAATGCCTCCTGTTTAGTCCTGTTACCAATTTTGAACTGCATTTAGCCTACTTTATTATTGGGGCCTACTAACTGTGTCTGCCACTCATTACAGTTGTCCTCCACTGAACAAGGCTATGCCGCCTGTTTAGTCCTGTTACCAATTTTGAACTGCATTTAGCCAACTTTATTATTGGGGCCTACTAACTGTGCTTCCTCGTCATCTTGCCCACTGCCCAGCCACTGCTAGATGAGTCTGCTGTTACATTGACCCAGACCACTACATTCCCCTTGCACTCTACACAGCCTGAATCTGACCCTGCAGAAAGTCAGGTTCCCCTTCCCGCATACTATAGTAACATAGTAACATAGTAACATAGTTAGTAAGGCCGAAAAAAGACATTTGTCCATCCAGTTCAGCCTATATTCCATCATAATAAATCCCCAGATCTACGTCCTTCTACAGAACCTAATAATTGTATGATACAATATTGTTCTGCTCCAGGAAGACATCCAGGCCTCTCTTGAACCCCTCGATTGAGTTCGCCATCACCACCTCCTCAGGCAAGCAATTCCAGATTCTCACTGCCCTAACAGTAAAGAATCCTCTTCTATGTTGGTGGAAAAACCTTCTCTCCTCCAGACGCAAAGAATGCCCCCTTGTGCCCGTCACCTTCCTTGGTATAAACAGATCCTCAGAGAGATATTTGTATTGTCCCCTTATATACTTATACATGGTTATTAGATCGCCCCTCAGTCGTCTTTTTTCTAGACTAAATAATCCTAATTTCGCTAATCTATCTGGGTATTGTAGTTCTCCCATCCCCTTTATTAATTTTGTTGCCCTCCTTTGTACTCTCTCTAGTTCCATTATATCCTTCATGAGCACCGGTGCCCAAAACTGGACACAGTACTCCATGTGCGGTCTAACTAGGGATTTGTACAGAGGCAGTATAATGCTCTCATCATGTGTATCCAGACCTCTTTTAATGCACCCCATGATCCTGTTTGCCTTGGCAGCTGCTGCCTGGCACTGGCTGCTCCACCTTACATGGGGACAAAGAGGAAGGTGCAGATGAAAGTGTAGGTTCCTTCATCAGGTAGGGAGGCATACTCCTTTGCGTCGTCACTGGCACAGGGCCCCTCATAGTACGCAAAAGTGTCTCTGGTAGTGGGAGGCGCCACCCGCAGTCAAACACACCGCCGTACTATGAGGGGCCTTGTGCCAGTGCCAAGTGCCAACGAGTGGCCCCCCTGCTTGCTCAGGATCACAGCACTTGCAAAGTTGAAATACTTACCTCTCCCTGCTCCACCGCCGTATTCCGCGTTTCCTGGGCCCACGAATCTTGAGCCAGCCCTACCCCCCCACAACTTTAGCCAAATGACCCCCAGTTTTCAATGCCTAACTATTATTATAAAGTAAATTAAGATTGACAAGCTTAAGTTATTAGAATTGATGTTTTTGGCATTAAAATGGGCACTGTAGGTGTTTTCCTGTCTTCCACTCACTGCCGACTTTGATTCCCCATTGACTTGCATTGGGTTACGTGTTTCGGTCGGCCCCCGACTTTTCGAAATAATCGGCCGATTTCACCCAACCCGACATTTGACAAAGTCGGGTTTCACGAAACCCGACCCGATCCGAAAAAAGGAAAAGTCGCTCAACTCTAGTTCTCACCACTGGGATAAGTCACCACTGAAGCCCTGGTGCCCGAATGTGCTCTCACAGATCACTGCTAATTACAGTAATCAGCGCGGGCAGCCTGTGAGTGATGAGAGCAGGTCTGCTGCCCTGGTGACAAGACTTGCTATCACAGCTATTTAATACATTCAGAGCTGAGCAGACAAATCATCACGGCTGCTCTGCTCTGAACACTGACTGGGCACTGCTATGTCATTGTATCTGCTGAGCACCTCAGATTAGATGAATTTATTACTGTCTACTGCGCTCTGCACATTCAACTTCAATGCACAGAAAATGGTAGCTTGTGATAAAGCATTTCATCTGCTGCGCTTTTCAGAGGCAGTAGTTACACTCACATAGCAGTGCTGCCAGTGTTCGCTGGGCGGAACAGAGCAGAACTGGTGATTTGACAGCTGCAGTCTAGGGTCAGTCAAAAAAATAGAGTAAAACTAAAAAACTACTATATATAGTTGGGCATTCTTCAAATATGAGAGACCTGGAGCAGTTTGCAAAAGAAGAGTGGTCTAAAATTCCAGCTGAGAGGTATAAGAAGTTTGTTAATGGTTAAAGGATGCAATTCATTGTAGATATTTATTCCAAAGGGTGTGTACCCAAATATTAAGTTGAGGGTGCCAACACTTTCAGTCATGACTGTATAAGTATAGTATAGTATAATATGTATGTATATATCAATCACACAGTATATATTTATAATTTATATATATATATATATATATATTTATATATATATATATATATATATATATATATATATATATAAAATGTAGATATTATTTATACATATATAAGTGAGTAGAATTGTTATTTATTTATATACATATACTGTGGGTACTGAAAGTATTCAGACTCCTTTACATTTTTCACCCTTTGTTTCATTGCAGCAATTTTTTTCTCATTAATTTATACTTTGCACCCCATCTTAACTGAAAAAATACAGAAATGTAGTAATTTTTGCAAATTTATTAAAAAAAGAAAAGCTGAAATATCACATGGTCATAAGTATTCAGATCCTTTGCTCGGTATTGAGTAGAAGCACCGTTTTGAGCTAGAACAGCCAAAAGTCTTCTTGGGAACGATGCAACAAGTCTTTCACATCTCGATTTGGGGATCCTCTGCCATTCTTCCTTGCAGATCCTCTCTAGTTCCATCAGGTTGGATGGTGAACATTGGTGGACAGCCATTTTCCTGTCTCTCTAGAGATGCTCAATTGGGTGCAGCGTCGGACTGGAGCACCTTGGGCCCACCAGAGAAAATCATTCTTGGGGCCCACTATGTAGCTACATAGAAATAGATACAAGACCACCAATTGTGCGGTAAAAAGCGCTAATATCAGGGTATAATATAAGGTAGTTCACGTCTTAATAATGTAGCAAGGGTTGGGGTAGCCCCCTCACAGAATATAATGCAGCCCCCTCATAAAATATAATGCAGTCCCCTCTCATAGAATATAATGCAGCACCCCACAAAATATAATTCAACCCCCTCAGGTATGACGCAGTCCCCACCATAGAATATAATGTAGCACCCCATAGGGTATAATGCAGCCCCCCCATATAGTATAATGCCACCCACCACAGAATATAATGTAGTCCCGAGAGAATGCAGTTCCACCACAGAATATAATGCAGCCCCCCCCATAGAGTATACTGTAGCCCCCTCATATAGTATGATGTAGCCCCCATAATATTATGTAGTACCTTGAGTATAATGCAGTCCCCCCACAGAATATAATGTAGCCCCCCAGGGCCGTATTTAGAGTTTCTGCTGCCCTAGGCACTTTTAGTGCTGCCTCCCCCTTTGGTGAGTATGACACTATCGGCATAGACTTTGGCAAGAATCGCTGATGTGAAAGTCGCCTTTTGCAGCAGATCCTACAGTTTTTCTGCATCTGCCGCGTAACGGATTACTTACGGCAACACTGCGTTCGGCCTCATTCATTCCCTATGGGATTTGCGGCACTTGCCGTGATCTGGCAAATGTGGTACCATACCTCCCAACTTTTGAAGAAGGGAAGGAGGTATAACGTTTGCGGCGCGCGTAGTGCGCCGCGGCAAATTTTAGGCCACGCCTCTGACCAGACCCATTTCACAACTAGTCACACCCATATCCACGTCCCAACCGCAGCCGTTTAGCACTGCTGATCACACTGTTTGCTTATAATTATTGTATATAAAACAAAAATATGGCCACACAGTGCTCCATACTGTATAATGGCCACACATGATGCTCAATACTGTATAACGGCCACCACACATGATGCTCCATAGTGTATAATGGCCACACATGATGCTGCATACTGTATAATGGCCACACACAGTTCTTCATACTGTATAATGGCCACACATGATGCTCCATACTGTATAATGGCCACACATGATGCTCCATAGTGTATAATGGCCACACATTGCTCCATACTGTATAATGGCCAGACAGTGCTCCATACTGTATAATGATCCCACATAATGCTCAATACTGTATAATGGCCACAAATGATGCTCCATACTGTATAACGGCCACACATGATGCTCCATACTGTATTATGTCCATTGGCCACACATGATGCTCCATACTGTATAACGGCCACACATGATGCTGAATACTGTATAATGACCCCCCTCCTGTATGCATGGCTCATCTCCCTCCTATCCCATATACATAGCTCATATTACCCCCCCCCCCTCTATGCATGGCTTATATTCCCCCTGCATGGCTCATATTCCCCCCTGTATGGCTTATATTCCCCCCTGTATGGCTTATAT
Organism: Ranitomeya imitator; assembly: GCF_032444005.1. NCBI lineage: Eukaryota > Metazoa > Chordata > Amphibia > Anura > Dendrobatidae > Ranitomeya > Ranitomeya imitator. The sequence goes on from NC_091285.1 coordinate 441,772,645, forward strand.
TCCCCCCTGTATGGCTCATATTCCCCCCCGTATGCATGGCTCATATTCCCCCCTGTATGCATGGCTCATTCCCCCCTGTATGGCTTATATTCCCTCCTGTATGGCTCATATTCCCCCCGTATGCATGGCTTATATTCCCCCCTGCATGGCTTATATTCCCCCCTGCATGGCTTATATTCCCCCCTGCATGGCTTATATTCCCCCCTGCATGGCTTATATTCCCCCCTGCATGGCTTATATTCCCCCTGTATGGCTTATATTCCCCCCTGTATGGCTCATATTCCCCCCGTATGCATGGCTTATATTCCCCCCTGCATGGCTTATATTCCCCCCTGCATGGCTCATATTCCCCCCGTATGCATGGCTCATATTCCCCCCGTATGCATGGCTTAAATTCCCCCCTGCATGGCTTATATTCCCCCCTGCATGGCTTATATTCCCCCCTGCATGGCTCATATTCCCCCCTGCATGGCTCATATTCCCCCCTGCATGGCTCATATTCCCCCCTGCATGGCTCATATTCCCCCCTGCATGGCTTATATTCCCCCCTGCATGGCGGCTTATCTCTCTGCACCAGCACCCGCTCCTGCTCCTGCTCGGCGCGCCGGCTTATGTCCTCCTTCATCCCCTCCGTCCCCCCCGTCCCTCATACTCACCTGTTCCACTGCACGGCCGTGCCGACATCCCTCGCGCTCTGTCCCGACTCCAGGCGGCGGCTCCGGTGCAGCAGCTTCTTCCTGCTTGAGCGGTCATGTGACACCGTTCATTAAGATCATGAATATGCGCATATTCATGATCTTAATGAGCGGTGTCACGTGACCGCTCGTTCAGGACGAGCTGCAGTGCAGACGCCGAGACCATCGCTGGAACAGGGTGAGTATTCAAGGCGGGCGGCGGGGGGGGGCCCTGGAGCGGGGGGCCCTGGAGCGGGGGGGGCCCTGGAGCGGGGGGAGGCCCTGGAGCAGTGGGGGCCCTGCCAGTAGGTGTCAGTGCCAGGGCCCACCGGAGGATCCTCCAGTTCCCCGGTGGGCCAGTCCGAGCCTGATTGGGTGTAGGTCAGGGTTCTGGCTGGACCAGTCAAGAATGGTCAGAGTTGTTCTGAAGCCCATCCTTTGTTATTTTAGCTGTGTGCTTAGGGTCATTGTCTTGTTGGAAGGTGAACCTTCGGCCAAGTCTGAGGTCCAGAGTATTCTGGAAGAGGTTTTCATCCAGGATATCTCTGTACTTGGAAGCATTCATGTTTCCTTCAATGACAACCAGTTGTCCTGTCCCTGCAGCTGAAAAACACCCCATAGCATGATGCTGCCACCACCATGTCTCAATGTTGGGATTGTATTGGGCAGGTGATGAGCAGTGCCTGATTTTCTCCATATATACTGCTTAGAATTATCACCAAAAAGGTCTATATTTGTCTCATCAGACTACATAATCTAATTTTTCCTAGTCTGGGAGTCCTTCATGCAGTAGCATAGCTATCGGGGGTGGGGGCAGAGGGGGCCATCGCCCTGGGCTTCGCGCTCTGAGGGGGCCCACCCAGAGCTATGCTGCAGTAACTGTATCGGTGTGTGCAGCACGCCGATACATTTACATTCTGTGGCAGAGCAGGGAGAATCGATCTCCCTGCAATGCCGCCTGGCCGATAAGGGGCCCCTGAGCAGGCGGGGGGGCCCTCTGTCAGCAGTGGGCCCCAGCCCATCATCGCAGGTACAGCTGGATCGGCTAGATGCTGATACAGCTGACCACATTGATGAGAGAGGGAGCGTTACGCTCCCTCTCCCATCAGCCCCGTCTCAGCGTCTGATGTTACCGACGCTGACACTGACAGGGGTCGCGATGACATCACTACCCGGCGCCCACGGTCCGGAGGTGTGCGGCTGCTCAGAGCAGCGGAGGAACCAGGAAGAAGAGAGGTGAGTAGTGATGAGCGAGTGTACTCATTGCTCTGGTTTTCCCGAGTACGCTTGGGTGACCTCCGAGTATTTTTGACTGCTCGGAGATTTAGTTTTCATCGCGGCAGCTGAATGATTTACAGCTAGTAGCCAGCTTGATTACATGTGGGGATTCCCTAGCAATCAGGCAACCCCCACATGTACTCAGCCTGGCTCGTAGTTGTAAATCATTCAGCTGCCGTGATGAACACTAAATCTCCGAGCAATCATAAATACTCAGAGGTCACTCGAGCGTGCTCGGGAAAACCCGAGCAACAAGTACACTCGCTCATCACTAGAGGTGAGTATTTATTTTTTATGGGGGCTTCTTCATACTACAGAGTCTGCCTATGGGGGTGCTTCCTTACCTCATACTACAGAGTCTGCCTTTGGGGGCTTCCTTATACTACAGAGACTAGATATGGGGGCTTCCTTATACTACAGAGTCTGCCATGGGGTGCTCCCTAATACTACAGAGTCTTCCTATGTGGGGCTGCCTTATACTACAGAGTCTGCCTATGGGGGGTTCCTAATACTACAGAGTCTGCCTATGGGGGCTGCCTTACACTATAGAGTCTGCTTATGGGGGACTGCTTTATACTACATTGTCTGTATATGGGGGCTGCGTTGTGCTATAGTGTTTGCCTATGAGGGCTGCCTTGTGCTATAGAGTCTGCCTATGGGGGCTGCCTTATACTACAGATTCTGCCTATGGGGGCTGCCTTATGCTATAGAGTCTGCTTATGGGGGCTGCCTTGTGCTATAGAGTCTGTCTATGGGGGCTGCCTTATACTGCAGAGGCTGCCTATGGCGGCTGCCTTATTCTATAGAGTCTGCCTGTGGGGGTGCATTATACAACATAGAGTAAGACTATGGGGAGTGCATTATACAATATGGAGGCCTATGGGGAGTGCATTATACTATATTGAGCACTTTTGTGTTTGAAACTGTTAAACTGTAAAGCGCTGCGGAATATGTTGGCGCTATATAAATAAAGATTATTATTATTAGATTATTAGGACTATCTGGTGCATTTACTAAAAAAAATCATGTTATGCTATCAATGGCAACGAGCAAAATGCATCACGCCAATTAATAGGAAGAATCGAGCTATCATTTCCCAAGAAGGAACCGTTGTATTCTCCACACTTAAACACACATACATACATATTTTTATCTTTGTTGGTTTGAATGAAAATTAAAGAATTATAATAATTTTTATTTCTATAGCGCCAGCTTATTCCGCAGCACTTCATATTTACAATTTTACATATTGTTATAGTAACATAGTAACATAGTAACATAGTTAGTAAGGCCGAAAAAAGACATTTGTCCATCCAGTTCAGCCTATATTCCATCATAATAAATACCCAGATCTACGTCCTTCTACAGAACCTAATAATTGTATGATACAATATTGTTCTGCTCCAGGAAGACATCCAGGCCTCTCTTGAACCCCTCGACTGAGTTCGCCATCACCACCTCCTCAGGCAAGCAATTCCAGATTCTCACTGCCCTAACAGTAAAGAATCCTCTTCTATGTTGGTGGAAAAACCTTCTCTCCTCCAGACGCAAAGAATGCCCCCTTGTGCCCGTCACCTTCCTTGGTATAAACAGATCCTCAGCGAGATATTTGTATTGTCCCCTTATATACTTATACATGGTTATTAGATCGCCCCTCAGTCGTCTTTTTTCTAGACTAAATAATCCTAATTTCGCTAATCTATCTGGGTATTGTAGTTCTCCCATCCCCTTTATTAATTTTGTTGCCCTCCTTTGTACTCTCTCTAGTTCCATTATATCCTTCCTGAGCACCGGTGCCCAAAACTGGACACAGTACTCCATGTGCGGTCTAACTAGGGATTTGTACAGAGGCAGTATAATGCTCTCATCATGTGTATCCAGACCTCTTTTAATGCACCCCATGATCCTGTTTGCCTTGGCAGCTGCTGCCTGGCACTGGTTATATTCAAGAAATATAAAACTTTATATGGATGTTCTTACTTTTTCACATGACTGTATAAGACCTAAGCTGTTAGTGAGATAAGTATAGAGGTATATGTTACTTGGATTGTTCTGAGCCAACTACATGCTGTGCTGAACTAAAGAGCTTTAATGACGCATTGAGATTTCATCTTCCAGAAGATTATATCCAAGAAACATTTCTGCAATGCTGGCAACAATACATTACCTAATGATCCGTATGCCTCAATGTCATTAATTTCACCAAGTGAAATGTTTTACTTTAATCTTACCCTTTAATGACTGCCGATACGCCTTTCTACGGCGGCAGTTTAGGGTACTTATTCCTCATCGCCGCTTTTGAACGGCGCTAAGAAATAAGGTTATAGTGCCCCAGCATTGGAAAATCTCCGGAGTCTCAGCTACCGGGGGGTAGCTGAGACCCCGGAGAACATGATTCAGCTCGGTTTTTACTGTCCCCAGTCTTGTGATCACCGTTATTAACCGAATAACGAAGACTGAAAAAAAGGCAGATTTCCCATTCATTACCCTCTATGTGCACTACACTCTGTTGTTGTTGTTGTTTTGGGCTACATTCTTTGTATAGTTGAGGGGGCAGTTAAGGTCACTCAGGGTCAGCCGACATTGAGTGGAGATGCCATTACGTAATTTTAGGGTGCCAACCTCCATGGTCAGGCAGGGATAAATCAGGGTCAAGTTAGGGATTTGCCTAGTATGTATAGGAACTTGTAGTGTGCAGGTTGAACATATCCCCTGGTTTGCTCATCCCCATGTTAGTTTTAGGGCACAGTCATAACAAATGCATACAAAGTAAGCTGCTAATCAGTGGTGGGGACGTGATTACAAAGAACATGAAAACTACATTGCATGAAACAACTAGTCCTGCATTGATAATCTTCTGCTGATAAAAAACTGATTTTATTGAAACTACCACACAACCAAGTAAAGACACATCACTGTAATCAGGTTGATTGCCCCTGTAATATGCCGCCCTCAGATTAAATAGCTAAAACCAGCTGACAGATTCCCTTTAAATGATGAACAAAACCTATGAACAAGGGAGACTATTGCACAAAATATACAAAATCAATAATGTTTATTATACCATGATTGACACAGAACAATCCATAAAGATTGAAAAACTCAAAAGACAGAAAGAAGATCCTGTTGTTCACCTGATTAGCCTGAAATTCGGCAATTGTTAACGTGCAAGTGCATGCAAGGCCCAAGTAACTCAAGTACAATTCATTAATAGATCGGTCAAAAACTATGAAGTGAATAATGCTCCAATCTAATAAAAATAAAATACAAGAAAACCTCTGATTTTCCAATTCAATTTATCCAAGTAGTGAAATATCCTACATTTATCAAAAACAGTATCATAAAGTAAGAAGATAAGACTGGCAAAATCACATCCTACAAGGATTCACTACACGCCGAAGGAAAATTTTATCCTGCCTTTATCCACACCCATTTACCACGCAGCTGTCAATGGAAAAATTTAAAAAAAAATTACTCTTTGAAGAAGGGTATAGAAATATGTAAACCATAAAAATTAAAACTATCTGCCACTTCTCAATTCTAAGGCCCCATGCCTCCTTCTTTCTATTTCCTCTATACTGGGCCCCCTCGCTTCCCCTTTTCAAAAGAAGGACACCATGTTGCCTGCTCTACATACTGAGCCTTCATGCTTACCTCTCTTCAAACCGAATCAACCATATGCACATAACACATGCTGCCCCTTCTCCTACCTAAGCACTCACGCTGCCCCTTCTCCACACTGAGCCCCAATTCAGACTATTGTCCATACTGAGCCCACCTTATATTGACCATTTTCCTTACTGAGCCCACCTCATGTTGCTCGTTCTCCATATTGAGCCTGTTATGCTGCCCCACTCTCGCTATACAGAGCCTGTTATGCCACCCCACTCTCCATACTAAGCCCCCCATGCTACGTCACTCTCTATGTTGACCCTTCTTCATAATGAGGCTCACTGCTCCATCAATCTACTCTGACAGAGGCCAGAACAATGCAGGCTACATTGAACTGTGTGATGATATCACTTTGCTTCACCCAAATGGCTGCAAAGAGAATAAGCTGTACTACTATAAGGAGACAATGAGAGCACTATTACTATATGGGGGCTGCATTAGTATAAAGAGGAACAAGATTGCATGATTACTATTGGGGTCACTTTGAATGGGTATAGTAATAAATAGTTTGTGTAGAGATTGAAGAACGTGATGAGGTAATGGAAAAGTGACAAGCTAAAAATGTCTGTAGGAAGCACTCTGAAGAGACGAGTCATGAATGGAAGTGGTCATGGCAGTCTGGTTTGAAACAAAAAGAAATGGGAAAGTGAACAGCTGCAATCAGTGAGAACGTCACTGGTGAGTTGCTCAGGGGAACTGCACACTATACACATTTAGGCTATGTGCACACTTTGCGTATTTGCTTGCAGAAATTTTTGGCAGGTTTCTGCACCTCTTGGCAGAAAAACGCAGCTGAAAATACGCATGTTTTTTATGAGTTTTTGTAAATCCATAGAGCTAAATAAAGATATATTATTAAAAAAAAGAATTGAGATGTAATTTCCTTGTTCAACATCTTCAGCGATATACCCTAATTAATATTAAATAAAGACACACACATAGAGTCCCCAGCCTATGTAAGAGCATTAACATAATTAACCTACATATGCTGAACCAAAACAGCAATTGTCAGAAATCTGTGTGAAATGCAATTTAAAAAAATTGTGTGGGCTCCCTCATAATTTTCATAACCAGCAGAGGGAAATCTGACAGCATATTCAGAATATTCTGGGAAGGAGCCAATAGCCAAAGGTTCCCAGGCTATTAATATGAGCACACAGAAGTTTGCTTAGCCTTTACTGGCTAGTTTACAGGAGAACCCCCCAAAAAAATTAATATGGGGCCCCCCTATAAAATCGAACCAGCAAAGGCTAGACAGACAGCTGCGGGCTGATATTAATAGCCTGGGAAGGGGCCATGGATATTGGCACCCCCCAGGCTAAAAACATCAGCTCTCAGCTGCACCTGAAATGGCGCATCTATAAGATGTGCCAATTCTGGCACTTAGCCTCGCTCTTCCAACTTGCCCTGTAGCGTTGGCACGTGGGGGTTCATATTTGTGAGGTTGATGTCACCTTTGCATTGTCAGGTGAAATCAAGCCCACAGGTTAGTAAAGGAGCGGCATCTATAAGACACCTATCCATTACTAACCCCATATTGATGTTGTATAAAAACACAGACACCCAGAATAAAGTCCTTTATTTGAAATAATCACACAGACTCCTTTATCAAATCTAAATTTACCATATTTAGTAAAACGCCTAATCCCTGACGCCCTCGTCTCCTACAAACAATCAAAAAATAAACCAACATATAATACTATCCTGTCCGATGTAGTCCACTTAATACCGAGTGTCCCACAGCAATCTCACGTGTAGAACAGTCATATCGGGAGATACACTGACAGGAGGTAATCGCTCCCGCAGTGAGCCCCCATGAGAGTTCATTGGAGTTCATCAGCTCTGGTGCTCTCACATACAGCGCTACCACTGTGTGAGAACTTTCTCGTACAGCAGTGCTGTAAATAAGAGTATCGGAGCTAATCAGTTAATGAACTCTGGTGAACTCTCACGGCGGCTCAGTGATACACTGTGGGAGCTATCACCTCCTGTAAGAGTATCGACATGGGACACTCGGTATTAAATGGACTAAGGCGGAAAGGTGAGTATATGTCAGTTTATTATTTTTGATTGTTTGCAGGAGACACGGGCATCAGGGATTAGGCATTTGGTGAGTATGCATTTTGTATGGAAATATGTATGTAATTATGTAAAGGTTTTGATTTTTTTTTACAATTGAACACAGGCGCATAGCCTGAAAACATCACATAGCACTCGGACCAGTGTTAATCTATGGGGCAGCTCACATTACCGTATTATTTCTCAGGCGCATTCGACGTGCTTGTAAAATCACAGCATGCTGCAATTGTACGCATATATCGTCCGACACATTCCAATGCAAGCCTATGGGTGCGAAAAAAACCTCGGATGCCACACGGATCATCCTTCTAGCTTGTGACAAATAATAATATAATATAATAATAATAATAATTTTTATTTATATAGCGCCAACATATTCCGCAGCGCTTTACAAATTATAGAGGGGACTTGCACAGACAATAGACATTACAGCATAACAGAAATACAGTTCAAAATAGATACCAAGAGGAATGAGGGCCCTGCTCGCAAGCTTACAAACTATGAGGAAAAGGGGAGACACGAGAGGTGGATGGTAACAATTGCTATAGTTATTCGGACCAGCCATAGTGTAAGGCTCGGGTGTTCATGTAAATCTGCATGAACCAGTTCACTGCCTAAGTATGTAGCAGTACAGACACAGAGGGCTATTAACTGCATAAAGTGAATGAGAACATGATGCGAGGAACCTGATTATGTTTTTTTTTTTAAATAGGCCACACAGGGATCGTTACGTTAAGCATTGAGGCGGTAGGCCAGTCTGAACAAATGAGTTTTTAGGGCACGCTTAAAACTGTGGGGATTGGGGATTAATCGTATTAACCTAGGTAGTGCATTCCAAATAATCGGCGCAGCACGTGTAAAGTCTTGGAGACGGGAGTGGGAGGTTCTGATTATTGAGGATGCTAACCTGAGGTCATTAGCGGAGCGGAGGGCACGGGTAGGGTGGTAGACTGAGACGAGAGAGGAGATGTAGGGTGGTGCTGAGCCATGCAGTGCTTTGTGGATGAGGGTAGTTTTGTACTGGATTCTGGAGTGGATGGGTAGCCAGTGTAATGACTGGCACAAGGTAGAGGCATCGGTGTAACGGTTGGTGAGGAATATGATCCTGGCAGCAGCATTCAGGACAGATTGGAGCGGGGAGAGTTTGGTAAGAGGGAGGCCGATTAGTAGAGAGTTACAATAGTCCAGATGAGAATGAATAAGTGAAACAGTAAGAGTTTTTGCAGAGTCGAAAGTAAGAAAAGGGCGAATTCTAGAAATGTTTTTGAGATGCAGATAAGAAGAGCGAGCCAGTGATCGGATGTGGGGGGTGAATGAAAGGTCAGAATCAAGGATGACCCCAAGTCAGCGGGCATCTTGCTTTGGAGTAATGGTGGAACCGCACACGGAGATGGCAATGTCAGGCAAAGGTAGGTTAGTAGAGGGAGAGAACACGAGGAGTTCAGTTTTTGACAGGTTTAGTTTCAGATAGAGGGAGGACATGATGTTAGAGACAGCAATAAGACAATCACTGGTGTTTTCTAATAAGGCAGACGAGATATCAGCATAGAAATAAGCATACATTTTCCTCATTTCAGCCCATTGAGCAATTTACTTCAATGGGGAAAATCAGTGAGAAATGTAAAGCCATACACATGTCATACAGATGCCATACGGATACATGGGTGGGAGAAAATCGCATGATCGCATTGCAAACGCATTACACAAGGATGACCATATGGAGAACACTAGTGCAACTCTCGTCAGGGAGACTCGAACCAATTTTCCATACGTTTAACGAGATGCTTGTCAGGGACACTACTGACATCCTTAACTGCGTTGATGGACTTTTTTTTAGAATTGGATATGCTACTCGTTGCAGCTGATGTTGGCAATTGCAAAAGTAGCTGCCGTTAGCAGATCATGATAATATGCATGCCCAAGTGCATTTAGCATTGCAGAACATTCCTCAGACAAACAACCAGTAATAATCTCATCAATAGCATGCCAACATGTGTTAGTGCATGTATTTCAGTGTGGTGCTCATTTATATACAGGTGTATGTACGTACATAAATATATATATATATATATATATATATATATATATATATATATATATATATATATATATATATATATATATACAGTGCGGCAAAAAAGTATTTAGTCAGTCAGCAATAGTGCAAGTTCCACCACTTAAAAAGATGAGAGGCGTCTGTAATTTACATCATAGGTAGACCTCAACTATGGGAGACAAACTGAGAAAAAAAAATCCAGAAAATCACATTGTCTGTTTTTTTAATATTTTATTTGCATATTATAGTGGAAAATAAGTATTTGGTCAGAAACAAAATTTCATCTCAATACTTTGTAATATATCCTTTGTTGGCAATGACAGAGGTCAAACGTTTTCTGTAAGTCTTCACAAGGTTGCCACACACTGTTGTTGGTATGTTGGCCCATTCCTCCATGCAGATCTCCTCTAGAGCAGTGATGTTTTTGGCTTTTCGCTTGGCAACACGGACTTTCAACTCCCTCCAAAGGTTTTCTATAGGGTTGAGATCTGGAGACTGGCTAGGCCACTCCAGGACCTTGAAATGCTTCTTACGAAGCCACTCCTTCGTTGCCCTGGCGGTGTGCTTTGGATCATTGTCATGTTGAAAGACCCAGCCACGTTTCATCTTCAATGCCCTTGCTGATGGAAGGAGGTTTGCACTCAAAATCTCATGATACATGGCCCCATTCATTCTTTCATGTACCCGGATCAGTCGTACTGGCCCCTTTGCAGAGAAACAGCCCCAAAGCATGATGTTTCCACCACCATGCTTTACAGTAGGTATGGTGTTTGATGGATGCAACTCAGTATTCTTTTTCCTCCAAACACAACAAGTTGTGTTTCTACCAAACAGTTCCAGTTTGGTTTCATCAGACCATAGGACATTCTCCCAAAACTCCTCTGGATCATCCAAATGCTCTCTAGCAAACTTCAGACGGGCCCGGACATGTACTGGCTTAAGCAGTGGGACACGTCTGGCACTGCAGGATCTGAGTCCATGGTGGCGTAGTGTGTTACTTATGGTAGGCCTTGTTACATTGGTTCCAGCTCTCTGCAGTTCATTCACTAGGTCCCCCCGCGTGGTTCTGGGATTTTTGCTCACCGTTCTTGTGATCATTCTGACCCCATGGGGTGGGATTTTGCGTGGAGCCCCAGATCGAGGGAGATTATCAGTGGTCTTGTATGTCTTCCATTTTCTAATTATTGCTCCCACTGTTGATTTCTTCACTCCAAGCTGGTTGGCTATTGCAGATTCAGTCTTCCCAGCCTGGTGCAGGGCTATAATTTTGTTTCTGGTGTCCTTTGACAGCTCTTTGGTCTTCACCATAGTGGAGTTTGGAGTCAGACTGTTTGAGGGTGTGCACAGGTGTCTTTTTATACTGATAACAAGTTTAAACAGGTGCCATTACTACAGGTAATGAGTGGAGGAAAGAGGAGACTCTTAAAGAAGAAGTTACAGGTCTGTGAGAGACAGAAATCTTGATTGTTTGTTTCTGACCAAATACTTATTTTCCACCATAATATGCAAATAAAATGTTAAAAAAACAGACAATGTGATTTTCTGGATTTTTTTTTCTCAGTTTGTCTCCCATAGTTGAGGTCTACCTATGATGTAAATTACAGACGCCTCTCATCTTTTTAAGTGGTGGAACTTGCACTATTGCTGACTGACTAAATACTTTTTTGCCCCACTGTATATTGTAAAGCTGCAGTAGCTTCGTACACAGAGAAGAAGCAGTGACCCACAAATTCAAACACAAAAGTCTCTTTTAATGTGTTTCTTCACAGCATTAAAGTCCAATTCACATAAATGTATATAACTTCAGTGGATATTATCAGTGACCAGTTTACACCAGTTCAAAGCAATACATATCAAATGGCTTTAGATTTGCGGTCCCTAAACAGGCCAGACTTCCCTTGTCCAGTTTCCCTGGGCGACCGCACGCCATCTCACAGTCTCTATACGTCTCCATACACACAGCCTCATATTTTGCAGACACTACACATGCCAGCCCTCCTCTGACTAGTTCTCGTGGGTGTCCTGCATCGCTGTATCACAGTCTCTTTTCAGACTCTTTACTCACACAGTGGTACACAGTTCAGGATATCCTCCGGATAGCAGCCGGGCACCATATCCACCTGTTTGCAATCATTGCACATGCTAGTCCTCTTTCGGGTACAGGACATCCACCTCCGGGCACAGGACTGTCCACATCTGACTCCTACGGGCACAGGACATCCACCTCCGGGCACAGGACATCCACCTCCGGGCACAGGACTGTCCACATCCGAGACCAGTACCATGGACGACTTGCACCTCTGTGTACACTGCGGGTGCCAGGCTATTCAGCTGCCCTGGGTCATGGCTCTGCTGGCCTCCATGCACTCTGCAGACCAGCACACACCAGACTGACACTGACGTGCACCTCGCACACCAGGCCTGACCTGGCCAGACACCTGACACCCCCATACCCCTTACTGCAGGGTTTTTAAACACACACAAACCTGTGGCCTTCAGCCACATGGAAAACCCGGACCGGAAATCCATGACTCTCATGCACACCTATGGACTTCATCCGTCTGCATGCACATTCTGAGGAGAACAAACAGCGCCCCCTGTATCAGAGGCCACAGCCTCACAATATATATATATATATATATATATATATACTAGATTGTGGCCCGATTCTAACACATCAGGTATTCTAGAATATGCATGTCCCCGTAGTATATGGACTACGATGATTCCAGAATTCGTGGCAGACTGTGCCCGTCGCTGATTGGTCGAGGCAACCTTTATGACATCATCGTCGCCATGGCAACCATTATGACATCTACGTCGATACTGTGCCCGTCGCTGATTGGTCGAGGCGAATTCGCGGCAGACTGTGCCCGTCGCTGATTGGTCGAGGCAACCTTTATGACATCATCGTCGCCATGCTGTGCCCGTCGCCTGGCGGCCTCGACCAATTAGAGACGCGGGATTTCCAGGACAGACAGACAGACAGACAGACAGAAAAACCCTTAGACCCTTAGACCCTTAAACCCTCAGGTTTTGTCTTGTAAAAAACTCATACCAAGAAAAATAGTTTCAGAACTTTTTCCACCTTTAATGTCACCCATAATCTATGCAAATCCAGTGAGAAATAAACTGAAATCATTTTTGTTGGGGAAAATAAAAATAAAAATGACAAAACTAAAATAAGGTAGCTGCATAAGTGTGAACATTGTCTTATAATTGTGGATGTGGTTGATTTTATATTTAAATTTAAATAATATAAGTACACAGCTGCCATCATTTAAAGTGATTCTCGTTAATCCCATATAAAGTTTAGCTGTTTAGTAGATTTTGCTGACGTTTTCTTCGTTACATCTTACAGCAAAAGTCATATTCTGTAAACAGCTTACAACACAGCAAAGGGATCTCATTGTTGAAAATTATCAGTTAGGAAAAGTGTGCAAAAAAATTCCAAGGCATTAGATATATGGAGCACCCGCTAGAGACGTGAGGTACTCGGGCCGGGTCTGACGGTACTTCAGGGGTTGTCACGGCAGCAGTGACCAGGTCCATGGCCCTGGGTGTACAATAAAATTGAAATGAAGGGGGAATATAGTTTATAGGGGATTAGTTTGTGATGCCACCTGTGGTACTCAGCAATAGATGGCCGATGCTTCTTAAGGGGTCCATTGGGGCCGATGGTGATGCAGCTGGGATGGTTCTGCTCCCCACAGGTGGAGAGAGGCCCCAGGGCCTGGTAGTATTATAAGGTATCGTGGACCTTGGGGTGCAGGACTGAGGGTGCGAGAAATTACCGGAGGACACAAGGGCTATTGTTTTCTTTACCTTTACTCGATGGCTGAAGATGCAGTCCGGGGTACGGGTAACAGATGATAATGGGGATCCCACATGTACCCGCATGGCAGGCTGCTTGAGCCTATTTCAGGTGTCGCTCCTTTGTGGCGGTTTTGGGCTTTGGTATGCTGCTGTGCTGCTGGGTGTTAGATGGGCCAGGAGATCTGCAGTTTCCTGACCTCTAGATTTAGTTGCCGCGACTTCAGTACCCGAGCAACCACGGACTCTGGTGTCCGGTCTCTAGCGCTCAGCTCTGGAGTGAGCTTGGTTACATACAGCTCCACTCCCCAGGTTCTCCTCGACTTCTCTCCTCTCCTCTCTCAGACTCAGACTAACTAACTCCGCCTCCAGGCCAGAACTTATTGGGAAGCTCCCCTAAAACCGGGTGCTAGAGCTCCCCTTCTGATCTGGAGTAGGAAAAGTGTTGGATGCTGGTGTTACCTGGTAAGGGGACCCCTCCTTGCTTTCAGGCATGACATCACCCCCTGTGAGGGAGGCAATTCCACTGTGGCAACTGGACTCCTGGGGTGCCACATCCCCCCCTAGTGAAATTCAGTACTTCTGGACTGAGAAAACATAAACATATTAACAGGTGAACAATTATAACTATTTACAAGATTTCAAAAATAAAAATTTCAGAAACCAAAGCTCAAAAATAGTCCTGATGATGATTAGTCCATGCGTCATTGTCCATTGTTCATTCCTGAGCCAAGTTGGTAACTTATATACAAGTAAGTTCCTGGCCACACATAGTCCTGTGGCCAATTGTCCATCAACAGGTTATTACGAATATTTGAAAGTTCATACAGTAAGTTTCTTCAGGCTCTCTTGCTTTATGGTTGCAATTTTACACATTAGTAACTTATTTACAATAGCAACACATTTACATTTTAGCTTCTATACCAGGCTGGGATCTTACCTCTGGTACTATGGGTGGATCTACGCAGTATAGGTATCCCTAATTACCTTGCTTGGTCTGGTGTGTTGGTTGTCGCTGGTGTGAACCCACTAGTGTCTGTGCTACTGGTAGGCCTTCATTTTACTGGTAAACTGGCCAACGGTCTGCGACTTCTTAGACTCACCATGGGTCTGACAGATTCACCGCGGGCAGGGGGTGAATTTTCATGTTCCACTGCAAATGTGGCATCTGTTACTGGAGCCGATGGGTCTAGAGTCTCTGCGTCTTCAGGTGGAGTAAGCTGGGGAAAGATAAGGACAGGTACTACAATGGCTTGATCCACCTGCGTCCAAAACTGGGAAAAGTCTCCAAGAATGGTAAGAATCTTCTCTTCCACCTCTTCTATCGGTTGAGGGGCATCTTGGTCTTCCGCTTTGCTTCTCAATTGGTCAGGGCATGGTTTTAGATGATCCCTCAACACTGCCACTGAGGTTTCTCCTCCATCTTTACTGATGAGGCACACCTTGGTGTTATCAAATTCTGAAGGTAAAAGGGTGTACGGCTCAACCTCCCACTGATCATCTACTTTGTGAACTCGTCTCTTCCTTTTGATGACCTGTTCTCCTGATACTAAAAGAGTAGCCAGAGCTTGTTGGTTGTAGGTGGGACAAACTCTTCTCTACACATTCTTGAACTTTGCAGTATTGCTGCAGCCCCCCTGTATCCCAGTCTGCATTTGGTGATGTCATTTCAGGTGTTAAAACTCCCATGTCCAAGTCAATGGGTAATTTGCCAGGTCTCACTCTCATCAGGTAGGCTGGAGTGCAGTTGATGGAGTTTACTGGGATATGGTTGTATAGATCCACCAGATCCAGCAACTTCTCTGGCCACAGGTTTCGCTCTTCCAGGGGCAAGATTTTCAACAAGGTCAATTACCACCTGGTTCATTTTTTCACACATGCCATTTGTCTGTAGATGGTACGGCTTTGTCCTGATTTTCTTGCAGCCGTACATTTAACAGAACTCCTGGAACACTTCTGCCTCAAGGCTGGGCCTTGGTCAGTGAGCACTTGTTCAGGGTAACCGTGCAGTTGACAAAAGTGTTCTTGAAACACTTCGGCTGCCTTCTTTGCTGTTTGGTCTTTGACAGGCACGACTACCAGGAACCTTGAGTAATGGTCCACTATGGTCAGAGCGTAGGTGTAGCCAGTCTTACTTGGAGTCAACTTCACGTAATCCAAAGCTACCAGTTCAAGCATCTGCTTTGTGATGATCAGCTGTAATGAGGCTCGCTGGCTGTTACGGTCTTTCCTGCGCAGGTTCCATGGGCCACACTCTCGGCACCACCTCTCAATGGCTTTCCTCATGCCAATCCAGTTGAATTACTCACAAAGTAGGACCTCCAGTTTCTTCCACCCAAAGCGTCCTACTCCATCGTAGTACGCCTCTACGACCAGTGGCGCCTCCCGCTTCGGGACTACCACTAGCCAGACCAGTTCATGTGTGCGCGAGTTGTTGTTCCTCCGACACAGCTTACCCTCATAGATGAAAAGCTCCTGTGGAGTATCTGGGCCAGGGTGTGAGTCAGCTTGTATCAGAAACTCCTTTTCTATGTGGACTGCCGGGTCGCTATCCTGCATCTCTGCCCATCCATGGTGGGGCAACAGGTTAAACATGGCCTCTTGCATGTCATAGTGTTAATTCCTCATGCAATGGGAGCACTGGGCCACCTTGTAGCGATGGAAGGCTGGTAACTTGATTTCGTCTAGCTCTTCCGAGTCTTCTCCCTCATCTAGTAAATTGGGCATCCTGGGCAGCACATCAACATTAGTGTTCTTATACCCCGCTCGGTATTTGATGGTAAACTCATAGGTGGAGAGCCGGGCCATCCATCGCTGTTCCAATGCACCTATTTTTGCGGTTTCCAAGTGAGTCAGCAGATTATTGTCTGTGAAGACGGAAAACTTCGGTGAAACCAGGTAGTGTTTGAATTGCTTGGTCATAGCCAAGAATATGACGAGAAACTCCAACTTGAAGGAACAATATTTGCCGGGATTCCATTCAGTGGTATGAAGCTTCCTGCTGGCATAGGCAATCACTCTCTCTCTCTGCCTTTCTGTACTTGTGACAGCACTGCTCCCAAACCCACATTGCTGACATCAGTGTAAAGTATAAATGGTTGGTCATAGTGAGGGTAGGCCAGGACTTCATCTCCTGTGAGAGCCAACTTCAACCGGGTAAAGGATTCTTCTATCCTGTTGTTCCACTCGAACGGAGGACTGTTGTTCTTGGCCTTCTTGGGTTGGCCCACTAAGAGGTCTTGCAGGCGTGCAGCTATCTTGGTGAAGCCCTTGATGAATCTCCGGTAGTAGCCTACCAACCCGAGGAACTGCTGTACTTCATGAATGGTGTTAGGTCTTTGCCAGTCCTGGATAACGGTGACTTTTTCAGAGTCTGGTGTCACACCTTCGGTGCTTACCACGTGACCTAGGTACTGCACCTTGGGCTTCAACAGATGGCACTTGAACGGCTTCACTTTCAGGCCAAAGTTCGAACACCACGGCCAGGTGCTTCAAGTGGTCTTCATAGGTTTTGGAGAAGACGATGATGTTGTCCAGGTACAACAGAATGGTTTCAAAGTTTTTATGTCCTAAGCAGCATTCCATTAACCTCTGGAACTCGCAGAGGCCCATTGGTGTCGTAAATGCTGTCTTCTCTCTATCCGCCTATGCCGTGGGAACCTACTAACTGGTGAGATCTAAGGTGGAGAAATAGTCAGCAGATTTCAGTGCAGCTAATGATTCCTCAATTCTGGGTAATGGGTAAGAGTCCTTACGTGTACTGCAGTTAATCTGCCTGTAGTCAACACACATTCTCATTGTTCCATCTTTTTTTTCTAATGAGGACTAACAGAGCTGCCCAGGGGCTACAACTGTCTCTGATCACCCCAGCCTCCTTCATCTCCCGTAACATACCCTTGGCACATTGATAGTGAGCTGGAGGTACAGGCCGGTACCTCTCTTCAATGGGCAGATGATCTCTGGTGGGGATATGGTGTTGGACCCCTTTTACCTGCCCAAAGTCTAGAAGTTGTTTGCTAAAAACCCGCTCATATTCTAGGACCACCCGGTAATCCCCATGCTTTTGGTGCAAATGGTGCAGCTTCTGACACCAATCCTCCAGCTATTCTGCAGAGCCATTGTCCTTCACCTGGTCAGACGGGACCAAGGCTTCTACTGCCTGTATTGCGTTGTTACTGACAGTGAACAGCTTAGCAAGGGTAGCGTAGCAGGGTAAATGGACCTCTTTTTCCCCACAATTCAGGATGCGTATCAGTACCCTCCCCTTACAGACATCGACTACCCCTCTGGCTGTCAGGATGGTGGGCTTACTATCAGAGTACATGGGTTCTACCAGGGCCTGGTAGTCTTGACCCCTGAGGCCTATTGCTGCCCAACACCAGATTAACATTTCACAAATAGGGGGTATTGCAAGGGGGATTGGATCACTCACTCTTCTCCACCAGACAGCTCTACCTGTTGCCTCTGCATCAGGGCTTTGATCTCTTTTTGCAGGACATGCTGCTGACTGGAACTGTTGGTCTCAGCTACCTGATGCAATAAAACAATAACCTCGCCAAGACAATTTTCTATCACATTGGTACCCAGGGTTATCATTGGGTTACATTCTTGACGATCAATATCTACAATTATCAGACCTTGGGCTTTCAACTCTACTCGCCCCACCTTAATGGTCACCTCTTTATTCCCCACTTGTGGCAAAGGCTGACCATTGCTGGCCACTATTGTTAGATCATTATCTGGGCCACGGGTAATATCAGAGTCAGCCCAGTACCATTTGTAAAGAATATATGGTATAGTCGTCACCTGGGAGCCAGTGTCCAGAAAAGCGTTCATCGGGATGCCATCAATCACCACTGGGAGGACCGGTCGTCCTCCGACGTACTAGTCTCGCCAGCTTTGTGGGCCTGGTCGTCTTACTCCTAGGGGTTGGCCCTTTGTCCCAGGGGTTGCTCATTTAAATTGCAGAATCTTGCGATGTGCTCCGCCTTGTTGCAGCGGTGACAAATGGGCTTTCCGTCCTCGTCATAGCGTTCGCGGTCTCTCCCTCTGGTCATTGGGATTCTCTTCTGCCATCACTACGGGATGTCATCTGGACTGGATGCCAGCTGGATCTTTTCCTTTGGGGACACTTGCATGGACCGCATGGGTTTGGTTAGTGCAGCCACACTTTTGGTCAGCTCCTGGACCTGGAGATGTAGGTCTGCAGAAGAGTTATTATCTAGGGTCTGGGCATCGGCCTCAACGAGGGCCTGGGGAATGGATGCCGCTTCCTGGTGGTATGTAATTGCTGGGCGCCTAGGGGACACTGTGCTATTGTGATTTGGTTCATGTAACACCCGGATGGCCCTATCTTTAAAGTGCGCAAAGTCCAGGTCATGGTTTTGTAGTGCCATGATGCGCAGCTGTGTCCTGCGGGTGTTGGACAGGAGTCCCTCAATAAACAGCTCTTTTAGCAATCTATCCTCATATTGCGCGCGGTCGGGGTCAAACTGCTTTCTGGCCCGCAGCGCCTCCTGAAGATTAAGGACATAGTCCCATATACTGTCCTGCACCTTTTGTTTGCACCCAAAGAATCTCATTTTTATCTCTGCTGCAGTGCAGATGTCAAAGGTGTCCTTCAGCCTGGCCAAGATTCGCTTGACAGTTCTTTTATCAGGACTTTACCTCACTCTGGGCTGCACCAGTTAAGTGGCCAGTAATGATGTTGACTTTTTGACTCTCAGACAGGGAGTATGCTTCAAACAAACTACATAGTCTCTCCTAGAAATCGCTCAGGGTGTGCGACTCCCCTGAGTACTGTGGTAACCAGGCCGCTCCCGGTATGTACGGCATTGGTAGTGGCATTATGGGGGCTGCAGCTGCGACCACCGCTGGATCTCCACTCTGGTTGGACATTTTCCTCCCCCTAGTGAACCTCAGCCAGGCTCTGGGTATCATTACCGTAGTAAGCAGCTGTTCCACAGGCGTGATGGACTGAGATCCTGAGGGTGTCCAAGTCGGGCCTCCTCCTCCCTGCTGGCTGACATCTGGGTGCCGGGCAAGGCTTCTATTCATGCCCTTTCTTTGGCTCTGCCCATGACAACACACCTCTTCTGCTTCTCGCATGCCACGTGGCGTGATAATGACGGTTACCACACAGTTCAATAACGTTTATGGCACACAGGACCCGGTGGTACCGGGTAATTAAATCCTGTTCATGATGCCAAAATGGAGCACCGTGGTGTGTACTTGGGTCAGGTCCGATGGTACTTCGGGGGTTGTCACGGCAGCAGTGACCCGGTCCATGGCCCTAGGTGTTCAATAAAATTGAAATGAATGGGGAATAAAGTTTATAAGGGATTAGTTTGTGACGCCACCTGTGGTACTCGAGAATAGATGGCCGACGTTGATTAAGGGGACCAATGGTGCCAATGGTGACACAGCTTTGTTGGTTCTGCTCCCCACAGGTGGAGCAGGGCCCCAGGGCTACCGGTACTGTTATTAGGGATCGTGGACGTTGGGGTACAGGACTGAGGGTGCGAGAAATGACTGGAGGACAAAAGGGCTGTAGTTTTCTTTACCTTTACTCGATGGTTGAAGGTGCAGTCCGGGGCACGGGTTGCAGATGATAATGGGGATCCAGGCAGCCTGGAAGAAATTAAGGATCCACCTAGCCAGGTGGGTTCGGAGGCCTTCCTACTGTGCTGTTCTGTCAGGTCCTTGCTGCTTTAAGCTCTGCTCAAGTTCCTCTCACTGTCTGACATTTTAAATCAAACTGTAACTGCATGGCAGGCCACTTGAGCCTATTTCAGGTGTCACTCCTTCTTGTAGCCTCTGGGCTCTGGTATGCTGCTGTGCCGCTGGGTGTTAGGTGGGCCAGGAGACCTACAGTCTCCTGCCCTCCGGATTTAGCTGCCGGGACTTCAGTACCTGAGCAACCATGGACTCCAGTGTCCGGTCTCTAGTGCTCAGCTCTGGGGTGAGCTTGGCTACAGCTCCACTCCCCAGGTTCTCCTCGACTTCTCTCCTCTCTCAGACTCAGACAAATTAACTCCGCCTCCAGGCTATAACTTATCGGGAAGCTCCCCTGAAACCGGGTGCTAGAGATCCCCATTTTGGTCTGGAGTAGGAAAAGTGTTGGATGCTGGTGTTACCTGGTAAGGGGACCCCTCCTTGCTTCCAGGCATGACATCACCCCCTGTGAGGGAGGCAATGCTACTGTGGCAACCGGACTCCTGGGGTGCCACATATACACTGTGAAAAAAGTAATCAAGAAGTGGCTTAAATTTGGCCATACAGTGACATTATCTAGAAGTGGTCCCTCAAAAATTGAGGAAAAGACAAAAAGGAAATTGGTTTTGGTAGCAGCAAAGATGCCTATAGCAACATAAAAGGAGTTGCAGGAATGTCTGGCAGGTACTGGTTGTGTACTTGATGTGACAGCAATCTCCCGTATTCTTCATAAGTCTGGCATGTTGGGTGTCTTGGCAAGAGCAAAGTCTTTTCTTACAAGGAAAAACATTTAAAATCCATGCCAAAAGCATGTAGAAAAACATGTTATATAGTCTGATGAGAGGAAGGTTGAACTATTCGGCCATAGTTCCTAAAGGTATGTACGGCACAAATCCAACACTGCACATCACAAAACTAGCACCCATAGTTAAGCATTGTGGAGGCAGCAGAGGCGTAGCTAGGGTTTTGGTTCAGGGGGAGCAAAACTTCTGAGTGGGCCCCTAACCAGGTAACCTTGATTACAACTCGGTAACGCGCCCTAATAGTGGAGGAGAACCTCAGCAGATGACAGCGCTATTACTGAAGATAATCTCTATACAAAGACCAATATTGATATTACCGCCATATGGTCAGTGGTAGATACCCGCCCTACAGAACATATAAGAGATCACTGCACAGTTACAGATAATGACTTACCGCTGACGTCCTTTCTGATGGAGTCCTTCATTTTTCCCGTCTTTTCCATCTGGCCCAGACTGACATGACAACTTCTTCCAGCCACGACTCGGCTGCAGAGAATACAACAAAGACACATTTAACTTCTCACATTCCAGCCCCATCACCATCTATTCCCAACCTGCAAAAACTCCTCATCCTGCTGATACCCCAGTACTGAGCCACTGCTGCCGTATGTGTCCCTATTACTGCACCTGATACCCCAATACTGAGCCTCTGCCGTATGTGTCCCTATTACTGTCCCTAATACCCCAATACTGAGCCGCTGCTGCCATATGTGACCCTATTGCTCCACCTGATACCCCAATACTGAGCCGCTGCTGCCGTATGTATTTCTATTACTGCCCCTGAAACCCCAATACTGAGCCACTGCTGCCGTATGTGTCCCTATTTCTGCCCGATACACCAATACTGAGCCGCTGCTGCCATATGTGACCCTATTACTCCACCTGATACCCCAATACTGAGCCGCTGCTGCCGTATGTGTCCCTATTGCTGCACCTGCTGTGTGGTTCTCTGTGCCCTCTAAATTCAGGGTGCAAGTGCCCTAGAAAACAGTGCCCATATTTTGCTCCCTAGAAAGTAATATTGCCCTGTTCGCACCTTTGATAATTACAGTAACCTGAGTTCCCCTATAACAATAAGTGCCCACTTTACATTTAATAATGTCCCGAGTCTCCCCCCTGCACAGCTACCCTATACACAGCATAATGATTTCTTATTCACAGTATAATGCCTGCCCCTCGCTGTATAGTACCACCTACCCAGTATACTGACCCCTTAGTAGCCCCCAAACTGTATGATGGCTCCAACAATGTGTAATGACCCCCACACTGTAATATCCATACTGTATGATGGCCCCCTAGATAGCCTCCATATAAAATAGCATAATACAGCAAATAGTCCACAATATAGTATAATGCACTCCCCACAGGCAGACTCTATAGCATAATGCAGCCCCCATAGGCAGACACTGTAATAAGGCAGCACCCGCATATAGACAGACCCTGTAATAAGGCAGTACCCCTATAGGCAGACCCTGTAATAAGGCGGCTGACCCTGTAATAAGGCAGCACCCCCATAGTCAGACCCTGTAATAAGGCAGCACCCCTATAGGCAGACCATGTTATAAGGCAGCACCCCCATAATCAGACCCTGTAATAAGGCAGCACCCCTATAGGCAGACCCTGTAGGCAGCCCCCATAGTCAGACTCTGTAAAAAGGCAGGACCCCTATAGGCAGACCGTGTAATGAGGCAACACCCCCATAGTCAGACCCTGTAATGAGGCAGCACCCCTATAGTCAGACCCTGTAATAAGACAGCCCCCATAGTCAGACCCTGTAATAAGGCAGCACCCCCACAGTGAGACCCTGTAATAAGGCAGCACCCCTATAGGCAGACCCTGTAATGAGGCAGCCCCCATA
The DNA here is from genome assembly GCF_032444005.1 of Ranitomeya imitator. NCBI lineage: Eukaryota > Metazoa > Chordata > Amphibia > Anura > Dendrobatidae > Ranitomeya > Ranitomeya imitator. The sequence continues at coordinate 441,795,592 of NC_091285.1, forward strand.
GTCAGACCTTGTAATAAGGCAGCACCCCTATAAGCAGACCCTGTAATGAGGCAGCATCCCTATAGTCAGACCCTGTAATAAGGCAGCCCCCATAGTCAGACTCTGTAATGAGGCAGCACCCCTGTAGTCAGACCCTGTAATAAGGCAGCCCTCATAGTCAGACCCTGTAATAAGGCAGCCCCCATAGTCAGACCCTGTAATAAGGCAGCCCCCATAGTCAGACCCTGTAATAAGGCAGCCCCCCATAAGCAGACCCTGTAATAAGGCAGCATCCCCATAGTCAAACCCTGTAATGAGGCAGCACCCCTATAGTCAGACACTGTAATAAGGCAGCCCCCATAGTCAGACCCTGTAATAAGGCAGCACCCCCATAATCAGACCCTGTAATAAGGCAGCAACCCTATAGGCAGACCCTGTAGGCAGCCCCCATAGTCAGACCCTGTAATAAGGCAGCACCCCTATAGGCAGTCCGTGTAATGAGGCAGCACCCCTATAGGCAGACCCTGTAATAAGGCAGCCCCCATTGTCAGACCCTGTAATAAGGCAGCACCCCTATAGGCAGACCCTGTAATGAGGCAGGCCCCATAGTCAGACCCTGTAATAAGGCAGCAACCTTATAGGCAGACCCTGTAATGAGGCAGCCCCCATAGTCAGACCATGTAATAAGGCAGCCCCCATAGTCAGACCCTGTAATGAGGCAGCACCCCCATAGTCAGACTCTGTAATGAGGCAGCACCCCTATAGTCAGACCCTGTAATAAGGCAGCCCCCATAGTAAGACCCTGTAATAAGGCAGCCCCCATAGTCAGACCCTGTAATAAGGCAGCCCCCCATAAGCAGACCCTGTAATTAGGCAGCATCCCCATAGTCAGACCCTGTAATGAGGCAGCACCCCTATAGTCAGACCCTGTAATAAGGCTGCCCCCATAGTCAGACCCTGTAATAAGGCAGCACCCCCATAATCAGACCCTGTAATAAGGCAGCAACCCTATAGGCAGACCCTGTAGGCAGCCCCCATAGTCAGACCCTGTAATAAGGCAGCACCCATATAGGCAGTCTGTGTAATGAGGTAGCACCCCTATAGGCAGACCCTGTAATAAGGCAGCCCCCATTATCAGACCCTGTAATAAGGCAGCACCCCTATAGGCAGACCCTGTAATGAGGCAGGCCCCATAGTCAGACCCTGTAATAAGGCAGCACCCTTATAGGCAGACCCTGTAATGAGGCAGCCCCCACAGTCAGACCCTGTAATGAGGCAGCACCCCCATAGTCAGACTCTGTAATGAGGCAGCACCCCTATAGTCAGACCCTGTAATAAGGCAGCCCCCATAGTAAGACCCTGTAATAAGGCAGCCCCCATAGTCAGACCCTGTAATAAGGCATCCCCCATAGTCAGACCCTGTAATAAGGCAGCCCCCCATGGGCAGACCCTGTAACAAGACAGCACCCCTGTAGGCAGACCCTGTAATAAGGCAACCCCCATAGTCAGACCCTGTAATAAGGCAGCATCCCCATAGTCAGACCCTGTAATGAGGCAGCACCCCTATAGTCAGACCCTGTAATGAATCTCATTAAAAATTTGTGGGTTGACCTAATGAGGGCTATACTTTGGAGATGCCCTCACAATTGTATTTATTTTGTACCACTGCTACAAAGAACTCAAGATGTGGCATGCTGATAGACTCCTACACTGAATGTGGTCAAAAATTCGAAGAGTTCTTCAACAAAATATTATTTTAAGGATGTGCATATTTATGCAACCACATTTTAGTCCTTTATTTTTCTTTGTCCACACAAAAATATTTCAGTTTATTTTTCAAAAATTGTTGAGGACTTATTCCATACTATTGTTCTTGGACAAGATTTTACTTTATTCTGGGACCTGTGGGCTAAAGCTGTAGCATCCAGTAGTCCAGGATGTCGTCAGGAGTCGGTTATGGTAGTGCTGCACCCTAGGGTCCTGGTCGTTGCAGTAATATCATTCTCCTCTAGGGGGAGTGGTGTTACGCTTGGAGGCAATGAAAGACAACTGAATCCAGGTATCACAAACATACAACACATTTTGCACTCCAGGCCTCCAGGGGGAGCTATGCTCCTATTTATTAGGGCACTCCTCACACTTAGGTAAAACTTGTCCCCTGGAGAGGAAGTTAGGCAGTTGCTGGCTGAGCTTCGCTCAGGTAGTTGGTCCCTGACAGGGGTGGGATCCTGTCAGAGGCCGAGACAGAAGGACACAGAGCTGCGCCTGCCCTGAGTGTGGCAGCCTCCCAGAAAGAGACACAAAAAGAGAACTGTATTGTAGAGAGGGTGAAGAAGTCATAGCAAAGGAGTGGATATCAGAGGAGTTCTGCCCTGCACAGGCTGCCTCCTTCTGAGGCACAAGATCCCGGTAGCCGGAACACCGAGGGAGCAACAGTCCTTTATGCCTTGCTCCAGAGACCGGCAGGACAGTTAATTGCACGTTACCTGCCCGCCCTATACCCAGGAGGCAAGGTGGCACCCACGAGAGGCCGGGGCATGATAGAATCCCTGTAAAAAGCCTCAAGCCACCGGTCATATGGGTTTGTCCTATCCTATCTGGGGGACAGAGAGAGAGACATAACATCTGTAACATCTTCAACAGTTGTGAGGACCTTATGAGAAGCTTAGCAGTAAGGTACTACAACACACGGCGCTAGAGGAAGGCTACTGATTTCTAACTGGACAAGGGGACTCTGGATTTGCCTCCAAACCAGCCGTACTCTGCCTGCCCTGTGGTCTGTGCTCTGGACTGTGGATGCTGAAACCTTCAGTAAAAAGGTAAAGAGACTGCAACCCTGTGTCCTCGTTCTTCACTGCACCTCTCACCATCCAGCATCCACACCAAGAAGCCCTGGGGACATACTTCACCTGTGGGAAGGTATACCATCTAGCTGCCATAACATTACCCCAGTGGACCCTTTAGCAGCATCGGTCACCCTGACCAAATACCACAGGTGGTGTCATGAACATTTCCCCTTTAAAGACCTATCCCTTTTACAACGGACCTCCCGAGGACCACGGACCAGGTCAGTCACCGTGACATCCCCTTTGAGAACCGAAGGACCCGGTACCGAGTACCCCACTGTCCACGGGGGCACTCCAGTAACAAGATCACATGAATTAACCAGTGAATTTCCTTTTACTGTACTGGCTAGAGAAGGTGATGAGGAAGCACGCCCTGAAACTAATATTCCTGACCTGGAGGAGTCCCAGGACAACTTTGGAACTGCCCAGATTGGGGACGCAACAGTGGAATGTGCTATGGAAAATGTAACAATGTTAAATTGTGTTCCCTTGGAGACAGAAGATGATTATTGCATTTGACCAAACATAATGATCTGCTGTACTGAGGGACCAGAGTAAGGGACCAGGTAAAAGAGTGCCTCCCCAAGGCACAATAAGCATAATCCAGAGGGTATAATAGGTTGATTTGAGTGAGACATTTTAACTCAGGAGAACAGGTACCTGTGTTAGTGCCCACAGTAGAGAGCAAGTTCCTTGCGAAGTGGCAGGGACCCTATGAGGTGATGGAAAATGAAGGAGAGGTCAACTATATAAAAAAAATCAAAAGGAAGTTCTATCATGGCAACCTACTAAAGTTGTAGAGGGTATAACCAGTTTGAAACTCCTTGATTGGTGGCCCAGTCAGAAGCCAACATTGTAGTTGTTAAAGTGGCAGAAACTTTGTCAACTTCCCAAAAACAGCTCTGCCAGAAATTGGTACTCCAGAAACCAGAAATTGGTAAACCTTCTGGCAGAAGGTTTATACAGTAAAATATCGATATTTATAAATGATACAAAACTATGTAAAGCAGTCAATACAAGAGAAGATAGTATTCTGCTACAGATGGATCTGGATAAGTTGGAAACTTGGGCCGAAAGGTGGCAGATGTGGTTTAACAATGATAAAGTAAGGTTATACACATGGGAAGAAGGAATCAATATCACCATTACACATTGAACGGGAAACCACTGGGTAAATCTGACATGGAGAAGGACTTGGGGATCAAAGTTAATGGTAAACTTACCTGGAGCAGCTAGTGCTAGGCAGCGGCTGCCAAGGCAAACAGGATCATGGGGTGCATTAAAACTATGTAAAGCAGTTAATACAAGAGAAGATAGTCAAGACAGATATATCGGATGTGGGGCCAGGAGCTGTCATGTCCCAGAATATCAGTGAGGAGAATACACAGTAAGCTACATGGAAATTGATATGTTTGGTCCAGGGTACACTGTTTATGGATAGACGGTGGCCAGCCTTGGCTTTGGGCAGAGGTGGCGATATATAAGAAATTTGGAGGTAAGATACGTGTCACTGAGGTGGTTGGCCTAGGTAATGTAAGTTTGTACCAGTAACAAAAGGTTACTGAGAAAGTTTTAACTGGACTGGATTTTAGTTCCAGGATTTAGGAACAACCAAAACAGTCTGAGTGGCAAAGATTATTCCCATACTGCGGCCTGAGGCGAACACACCTGATAGCAGCAGTTTGGTTAGCTGAGCAGCTTAAAGTTTGGGCTGGAGCTGAAAAGAGGTGTGTTTGTTTGGTGAACATATTAAAATTACTTGAGTTGATACTGCTTATAATAACGAAATTGATGAGGCTGCTACATTTACTTTATTGCGCCTAAAGAAAGGACTGTTTGTGTCTTTTAGTTGTACTGGAGAAAAATGGTTTTCATTTTGGAGCTGTAAAGTTTGTGATGGACAATAAAGGTTATGTTGTTTGATATAAAAACCCTGTGCCTGTGGCTGTGCGTATCCAACATGTCACGACCCACACGGGTCGGTCCAGTGGACGTCACAATAAACACCAACAACAGGGATGGAAAAAGGCAGAGGAAGGCCCTAACAATAGGGAACGAGGGATGGAGCACCTTCTAACACAGCCTGTGCCTATCCCTTCCCCCACCGCCTTCATGTGCCTAGTCCCTAGCTGTCAGCTCACTATACCCGTGTCTAGTGCACTGGCCGGCAAGGATGCTAGCCTAACCACTTCAAATGTTGTAAACACAGGGGGTAGTGACAAGCATGAGACAGGCAAAGACAGGGAACAAGAAAACTTAGCTTTTAAGCTTCAGTGACCAACAGTCATTTGATGCGTCAGGTGACTATTTCAAGGATGGTGGGAGTGGTCACCACCCTCATCAGCTGACCAGCAAACACAGCAGCTGCCAGTAAGGAAACTGACATTAACCCTTGCTGACCTAAAAGGAAAAAACGCATTTAAATTAAAGCAGAACCAGAGCTGTCATGACTCCTAAAAATTAGTCGTGACAATGGCTACCAAAGAACTGAAATTTACGCTACATAAATGCTTATTTAAAATAAAGATATCCTTACACACTTTATTATGAGATTGAAAAACCACTTATAATAACATTATGGGGTAATTAATGCTGTCAGATGCCCTTTAATACTTCTCTTCTACTAACTTCTCATTTTGTCTTTTACCCCTAAATACATATTTTGGACCAAACCATTTTTTTTGCAAGTCTATAAAAATTGCTTTTAACAAAATAAAGCCTAATAAAATATGTAACAATTTCTTAAGAAATGTAACTTTTTTAATTTTTTTTAGAACTAACCTTGGAATCAGAACAATGGGAGCTGCAATGACGCCAACTCCCAGTGATAGTATATAGAGTGAAGTCAGCATTAGGCAGTGACTCATTGCAAAAGAGAGATTTCCAGAAATGACTAAATGATGTCTTCTAGGAACCACAATAATTCCCCTTATGATACAAAATTCTAATACAGAACAGTAAACTCTTAAAAATTTTGTTTATTAACCCTTCAAATGGGACCTGTTAGCTAGATTTTTGCTATAACAGTAACGAGATCATGTAACAGCACTTGTAAATACTTTTAACACCCATGTGGAAATCAGCATTCTTACATGAAAGGAGAAAATAAAGTTTTAATTCCTCCGTGCACCAATCGCAGTAGTCATCAAGTCAATGCTGTAACTGTGGCTATTGAAGTCTTCAAACACAGTCTTGACTGTAATCATTGCCACTCTTTCTTGATTCATGTCCTGATCAGCATGTGATGCTTGTTTAGTTGTGTTTCTTCCAACATTGATTTTAGTAAGAAAAGAATGCAGCTTTAGTCCACATGTACGCATCCATTTGTCACGGCCCATAATTCATGCACTGGTTGTAGGTCTCTTGACCCGGGCTCAACAGCCTTATATAATTATAGGTCAGGTAACCCTTAGCTATAACATGCATAGCAGTCTCTGCTTGGACCATGGGACATGGTGTGTGAATCCATTAAACAAACTACCCAATTTATGATTATTTAGAACCGTGTTTCTCAACTCCCGTCCTCAAGACCCCACCACAGGTCATGTTTTCAGGTCATGTTTTCAGGATTTCCTTAGTATTGCACAGGTGATAATTTCATCACCTGCTGAAGCATTAATTCCATCGCCTATGCAATATTAAGGAAATCCTGAAAACGTGACCTGTTGTGGGGTCTTGAGGATGGGAGTTGAGAAACACTGATTTAGAAGAAAGGTAAATTTGTGAATGTCAGAAATATGATATTTGAAAGTAGCTAAACCTGAGAATCAATGTTACTGATCATCCCTTGGCACCCAACATTGCCTCTAACAGTGACATCCACAGTGCCCCTCATAGCAATGGCCACCATAACGACCCTTATAACTATAACAGCCACATGCTTCTTTAACAGCAACAGGCACAGTGCCCACGTATAACTGTTATATTTTTATATGCAACTAGCTGAAGAGCCCGGCGTCGCCTGGGCATAGTAAATATCTGTGGTTAGTTATAGCACCTCACTTCTCTTATTTTCCCATCACGCCTCTCATTTTCCCCCTCACATCTCTCATTTTCTCCCTTACACCTCTCATTTTCCCCTCACTCCTCTTATTTTCTCCCTCACTCCTCTCATTCCCCCCTAACACTTGTCATTTCGACCTCACATCTGTCATTTTCCGATCACTCCACTATTTTCACTCACACCTCTCATTTTGCACTCACATCTATTCATTTTCACCTCACACCCCTCATTTTCACCTCACACCTCTCATTTTCCCCTCAGTATATACATGTTTGTCATCTCCCTTATATATAATATACACCTGTATGTCATCTCCTGTATATAGTGTATACCTGTATGTCATCTCCCCTGTAAATATTATATACCTGCTGTATGTCATCTCCTCGTGTATATTGTATATACCTATGTCTCATCTCCTCCTCCTGTATATAGTATATACCTGTATGTCATCTCTTCTGTATATACTATATACTGTATGTCATATCCTATTATATATAGTATATACCTGTATGTCATCTCCTGTATATAGTATATACCTGTATGTCATCTCCCCTGTATATAGCATATACCTGCTGTATGCCATCTCCTCCTCTATATACCTATGTGTCATCTCTTTTATATAGTATATACCTGTATGTCATCTCCTCCTATATATAGTATATACCTGTAAGTCTTCTCCTCCTGTATATAGTATGTACCTGTATGTCATCTCCTCCTGTATATAGTATATACCAGTGTGTCATCTCCTCCTGTATATAGTATTTACCTGTGTATCATCTCCTCCTGTATATAGTATATATCTGTGTGTCATTTCCTCCTGTATATAGTATATATGTGTCATCTCCCCTGTATATAGTATATACCTGTGTATCATCTCCTCCTGTATATCGTATATACCTGTGTGTCATCTCCTCCTGTATATAGTATATATCTGTGTGTCATCTCCTCCTGTATATAGTATGTACCTGTGTGTGTCATCTTCTCCTGTATATAGTATATACCTGTGTGTCATCTCCTCCTGTATATAGTATATACCTGTGTGTCATCTCCCCTGTATATAGTATATATGTGTGTCATCTCCTCCTGTATATAGTATATACTTGTGTCATCTTCTCCTGTATATAGTATATACATGTGTGTGATCTCCCCTGTATATAGTATATATGTGTGTGTCATCTCCCCTGTATATAGTATATACCTGTGTGTCATCTCCTCCTGTATATATTATATACCTGTGTGTCATCTCCTCCTGTATATAGTATATACCTGTGTGTCATCTCCCCTGTATATAATATATACCTGTGTGTCATCTCTCCTGTATATAGTATATACGTGTGTCATCTCCCCTGTATATAGTATATACCTGTGTGTCATCTCCCCTGTATATAGTATATACCTGTGTGTCATCTCTCCTGTATATAGTATATACCTGTGTGTCATCTCCCCTGTATATAGTATATATGTGTATGTCATCTCCTCCTGTATATAGTATATACCTGTGTGTCATCTCCTCCTGTATATAGTATATACCTGTGTGTCATCTCCTCCTGTACATAGTATATACCTGTGTGTCATCGCCTCCTGTATATAGTATATATGTGTGTGTCATCTCCCCTGTATATAGTATGTCCCTTTGTGTCATCTCCTCCTGTATATAGTATATATCTGTATGTCATCTCCTCCTGTATTAGACCTCATTCACACGTCATTTGGTCAGTATTTTTACCTCAGTATTTATAAGCTAAATTGGCAGCCTGATAAATCCCCAGCCAACAGGAAGCCCTCCCCCTGGCAGTATATATTAGCTCACACATACACATAACAGACAGGTCATGTGACTGACAGTTGCCGTATTTCCTATATGGTACATTTGTTGCTCTTGTAGTTTGTCTGCTTATTAATCAGATTTTTATTTTTGAAGGATAATACCAGACTTGTGTATGTTTTAGGGCGAGTTTCATGTGTCAAATTGTGTGTGTTGAGTTGCATGTGGCGACATGCATGTAGCGACTTTTGTGAGATGAGTTTTATGTGGTGACATGCATGTAGCAGCTTTTTGTGTGTCAAGTTCCATGTGACAGGTTAGTGTAGCAAGTTCTGTGCAGCAAGTTTTGCGCATGGCGAGTTTTGCACGTGACGAGTTTTATGTGTGGTGCGTTTTGAGTATGTGCAAGTTTTGTGTGAGGCAACTTTTGCATGTGTTCCAACTTTTGTGCATATGGCAATTTTTCCGCGTGTGCAAGTTTTGCGTGTGGAAAGTTTTCCATGAGGTGAGTTTTGCACATGTGGCGAGTTTTGCGTGAGCCTAGTTTTGCATGTGGCGAGTTTTGAGCGGCGACTTTTGTGTTTCAACTTTTATGTGGCGAGGTTGGTGTATGTGTGGTGAAATGTGTGCTGAGGGTGGTATATGTGTTCAAGCACGTGGTAGTGTGTGGCGCATTTTGTGTGTGTGTTCATATCCCCGTATGTGGTGAGTATCCCATGTCGGGGCCCCACCTTATCAACTGTACGGTATATACTCTTTGGCGCCATCACTCTCACTCTTTAAGTCCCCCTTGTTCACATCTGGCAGCACGGTGGCGCAGTGGTTAGCACAGCAGCCTTGCAGCGCTGGGGTCCTGGGTTCCTGGGACAACATCTGCAAAGAGTTTGTATGTTCTCTCCGTGTTTGCGTGGGTTTCCTCCGGGCACTCCGGTTTCCTCCCACATTCCAAAGACATACTGATAGGAATTCTAGATTGTGAGCCCAATCGGGGACAGTGATGATAATGTGTGCAAACTGTAAAGCGCTGCGGAATATGTTAGCGCTATATAAAAATAAAGATTATAAATAAAGATTATAGCTGTCAATTTGCCTCCAACACTTTTCCTTTCACTTTTTCCCCATTATGTAGATGGGGGCAAAATTGTTTGGTGAATTGGAACGCGCAGGGTTAAAATTTTGCCTCACAGCATAACATAGTAACATAGTTAGTAAGGCCGAAAAAAGACATTTGTCCATCCAGTTCAGCCTATATTCCATCATAATAAATCCCCAGATCTACGTCCTTCTACAGAACCTAATAATTGTATGATACAATATTGTTCTGCTCCAGGAAGACATCCAGGCCTCTCTTGAACCCCTCGACTGAGTTCGCCATCACCACCTCCTCAGGCAAGCAATTCCAGAAAGACAGACAGTAAAGAATCCTCTTCTATGTTGGTGGAAAAACCTTCTCTCCTCCAGACGCAAAGAATGCCCCCTTGTGCCCGTCACCTTCCTTGGTATAAACAGATCCTCAGCGAGATATTTGTATTGTCCCCTTATATACTTATACATGGTTATTACATCGCCCCTCAGTCGTCTTTTTTCTAGACTAAATAATCCTAATTTCGCTAATCTATCTGGGTATTGTAGTTCTCCCATCCCCTTTATTAATTTTGTTGCCCTCCTTTGTACTCTCTCTAGTTCCATTATATCCTTCCTGAGCACCGGTGCCCAAAACTGGACACAGTACTCCATGTGCGGTCTAACTAGGGATTTGTACAGAGGCAGTATAATGCTCTCATCATGTGTATCCAGACCTCTTTTAATGCACCCCATGATCCTGTTTGCCTTGGCAGCTGCTGCCTGGCACTGGCTGCTCCAGGTAAGTTTATCATTAACTAGGATCCCCAAGTCCTTCTCCCTGTCAGATTTACCCAGTGGTTTCCCATTCAGTGTGTAATGGTGATATTGATTCCTTCTTCCCATGTGTATAACCTTACATTTATCATTGTTAAACCTCATCTGCCACCTTTCAGCCCAAGTTTCCAACTTATCCAGATCCATCTGTAGCAGAATACTATCTTCTCTTGTATTAACTGCTTTACATAGTTTTGTATCATCTGCAAATATCGATATTTTACTGTGTAAACCTTCTACCAGATCATTAATGAATATGTTGAAGAGAACAGGTCCCAATACTGACCCCTGCGGTACCCCACTGGTCACAGCGACCCAGTTAGAGACTATACCATTTATAACCACCCTCTGCTTTCTATCACTAAGCCAGTTACTAACCCATTTACACACATTTTTCCCCAGACCAAGCATTCTCATTTTGTGTACCAACCTCTTGTGCGGCACTGTATCAAACGCTTTGGAAAAATCGAGATATACCACGTCCAATGACTCACCGTGGTCCAGCCTATAGCTTACCTCTTCATAAAAACTGATTAGATTGGTTTGACAGGAGCGATTTCTCATAAACCCATGCTGATATGGAGTTAAACAGTTATTCTCATTGAGATAATCCAGAATAACATCCCTCAGAAACCCTTCAAATATTTTACCAACAATAGAGGTTAGATTTACTGGCCTATAATTTCCAGGTTCACTTTTAGAGCCCTTTTTGAATATTGGCACCACATTTGCTATGTGCCAGTCCTGCGGAACAGACCCCGTCACTATAGAGTCACTAAAAATAAGAAATAATGGTTTATCTATTACATTACTTAGTTCTCTTAGTACTCGTGGGTGTATGCCATCCGGACCCGGAGATTTATCTATTTTGATCTTATTTAGCTGGTTTCGCACCTCTTCTTGGGTTAGATTGGTGACCCTTAATATAGGGTTTTCAGTGTTTCTTGGGATTTCACCTAGCATTTCATTTTCCACCGTGAATACCGTGGAGAAGAAGGTGTTTAATATGTTAGCTTTTTCCTCGTCATCTACAACCATTCTTTCCTCACTATTTTTTAAGGGGCCTACATTTTCAGTTTTTATTCTTTTACTATTGATATAGTTGAAGAACAGTTTGGGATTAGTTTTACTCTCCTTAGCAATGTGCTTCTCTGTTTCCTTTTTGGCAGCTTTAATTAGTTTTTTAGATAAAGTATTTTTCTCCCTATAGTTTTTTAGAGCTTCAATGGTGCCATCCTGCTTTAGTAGTGCAAATGCTTTCTTTTTACTGTTAATTGCCTGTCTTACTTCTTTGTTTAGCCACATTGGGTTTTTCCTATTTCTAGTCCTTTTATTCCCACAAGGTATAAACCGCTTACACTGCCTATTTAGGATGTTCTTAAACATTTCCCATTTATTATCTGTATTCTTATTTCTGAGGATATTGTCCCAGTCTACCAGATTAAGGGCATCTCTAAGCTGGTCAAACTTTGCCTTCCTAAAGTTCAGTGTTTTTGTGACTCCCTGACAAGTCCCCCTAGTGAAAGACAGGTGAAACTGCACAATATTGTGGTCGCTATTTCCTAGATGCCCAACCACCTGCAGATTTGTTATTCTGTCAGGTCTATTAGATAGTATTAGGTCTAAAAGTGCTGCTCCTCTGGTTGGATTCTGCACCAATTGTGAAAGATAATTTTTCTTGGTTATTAGCAGAAACCTGTTGCCTTTATGGGTTTCACAGGTTTCTGTTTCCCAGTTAATATCCGGGTAGTTAAAGTCCCCCATAACCAGGACCTCATTATGGGTTGCAGCTTCATCTATCTGCTTTAGAAGTAGACTTTCCATGGTTTCTGTTATATTTGGGGGTTTGTAACAGACCCCAATGAGAATTTTGTTACCATTTTTCCCTCCATGAATTTCGACCCATATGGACTCGACATCCTCATTTCCTTCGCTAATATCCTCCCTTAAAGTGGACTTTAGACAAGACTTTACATAGAGACAAACCCCTCCTCCTCTCCGATTTTTACGATCCTTTCTAAACAGACTGTAACCCTGTAAGTTAACTGCCCAGTCATAGCTTTCATCTAACCATGTCTCGGTTATTCCCACTATGTCAAAGTTACCTGTAGATATTTCTGCTTCTAGTTCTTCCATCTTGTTTGTCAGGCTTCTGGCGTTTGCGAGCATGCAGTTTAGAGGATTTTGTTTTGTTCCAATCTCCTCGCTGTGGATTGTTTTAGAAATGTTCTTACCTCCCATCTGAGTATGTTTTCCTGGGTCTTCTTTGTTCAAGTCTAATGTTTTTCTTCCCGTCCCCTATGACACTAGCCTATGACACTTTCGGGGTCCAGACGTGTGACTGTGCAAAATTTTGTGGCTGTAGCTGCTATGGTGCAGATGCCAATCCCGGACATACACACACATACATACACACACATTCAGCTTTATATATTAGATTGGCTCCTTCGTAGAAGAAGAGAACTCCATTTCCAAACAATCATTTGGTTTGCTTGCACAAATTTAGGATAGCTGGTTGGCTGGGTGAGAGGTTTTTGCTAGGCAGTCTAAGGGGTAAAAATGTTCCATTTTTGTCTGGCCTATAAGTCAACCTACACAAACCTTAAACCTAAAATTTCCAGTCAAAGGCTTCTTACACAGCCAAACCAGTTCTTCTGCTTCGAATGGTCAAGAGGCAAACACCCCAAAAGACATGTATTGAAATGAAGCTAATAGATCACTGACTGCATATGAGTCAACAGTGTTATGCAGCAGCAAAAAAGGCAAACACAATTCTATGATGTATTAAGAGAAGCATAGAGTCTTGTTCACGTGAAGTAATTATTCCCCTCTACTCCTCCTTGGTCAGAATGAACAAATATCTCAACGAGTGCATTTGCGGCATTTCAAATAATATAAGTCACAAGAATCTTATTATAAAAGTAAAATTACTCAACATGATGCCGCAGGTGATGGACTAAGATCATAGGCCAAATCGTTAACAAGATATGTAACCAACAAAAAAAGAAAGAAAGAAAACGATCAATAGGCCAAAAATATATCACAAAATAGAAAAAACTTTATACAAAGAACAAGTGTGACAGTGGGTACTCACACAAAGCATATGTGCAATTTAAACAAAAACATGGGACATGGGAAAACTAAAAATAGACCAAAATATATTCAAATTCATATTGTATGAAGTACAGACAGATATAATGTTAAATAGCTATATATACCCCTACAGAAAGAAAGGTAGTCCTGGACAATGTTAGTTCACCCATCGTCATATATACACAGGATTTTTGGTCACAAAAAGACCATCAATAGTGCAGAGGAAGCAGAAACACTGTATTAGAAAACATATCAGCAATAATGGAGAGCGTTTAAGCTTATCATACCTCAGTGAATGACCACAGGACCACCTAGGTAGTAAAGAGTGGAGCTGTCTGTACAACCCACATCACCCCGACACGCGTTTCGGCAAAGCCTTCGTCAGGGGGCATGGCTAAGACAGTAGTGCACGGTTTAAAAAGGAAGCCACAACCAATGGGTGTCTGTTGTGAATTCCGCTCTTGGGATCCCTCCAGTGGTTGTAAGTGGCACTTTTGTGAGTTCTGCTCTTGGGATCCCTCCGGTGGTTTTAAGTGGAATGGCTGCTCCTTGGATTTAGCAGTCTGCAGCTGCTTCCACTGATTGTCTTTCTGCTCGGCTATTTATGCCTGGCTCTTCCTTCAGCCAGTTCCACTTGTCTATGGTTCCTGGTTGGATTCACATCTCTCTTGGATTTCCCTGATATCCTGACCAGTTCAGCAAAGATAAGTTCTTTTCTTTGCTCTTTTCTGTCCACATGTTGTGGACTTATTCGTTCTGTGCATTCTATGTTTTGTCCAGCTTGTCAGTATGGATTAATTCAGTTAAGCTGGAAGCTCTGGGAAGCAGATTTACCCTCCACACCTTTAGTCAGGTGTGGAGATTTTTGTAAACTCTGTGTGGATTTTTGTAGTTTTTAATACTGACCGCACAGTATTCCATCCTGTCGTATCTATCTAGCTAGACTGGCCTCCTGTGCTACATCCTGGTTTCATTCTACGTATGTCTTTTCCCTCTCCACTCACAGTCATTACTTGTGGGGGGCTATCTATCCTTTGGGGATTTTCTCTGAGGCAAGATAGTTTTCCTGTTTCTATCTTTAGGGGTAGTTAGTTCTCAGGCTGTGACGAGGTGCCTAAGGAGTGACAGGAGCATCCCACAGCTACTTCTAGTGTTGTGTTGAGCTTAGGGACTGCGGTCAGTACAGGTACCACCTCCTTCAGAGCTCGTCCCATGTTGCTCCTAAACCACCAGTTCATAACAGTACCCCCCCCCCTTGAGGAGGGGTCACCAAACCCTCCCCAGAGCCCCCAGGCCGATCAGGACGAGCCAAGTGAAAAGCACGAACCAAATCGGTGGCATGGACATCGGAGGCAACAACCCAAGAATTATCCTCCTGGCCATAACCCTTCCACTTGACAAGATACTGAAGCCTCCGCCTTGAAAAACGAGAATCCAAAATTTTCTCAACCTCATATTCCAACTCTCCCTCAATCAACAACGGGGCAGGAGGATAAACCTCAGTACTGGACGCAGATGACCATGTACATGGCTCCAGCACATCAGGAAGATTGCCGTTTTCTGGTGTTGCATAACCTGCATGATGTTGTTGCACTGGGTTTTCCATGGTTACAGGAACATAATCCGGTGCTGGATTGGAAAACTATGACTGTGACTAGTTGGGGTTGTCAAGGGGTACATAGTGACGTTCCTTTGATGTCAATTTCCTCTTCCCCCTCTTCTGAGGTCCCTGAGTTTTTGTCGGATTTCCAGGATGTATTTGATGAGCCCAAGTCCAGTTCCCTTCCTCCACATAGGGACTGTGATTGTGCTATTAACTTGATTCCAGGTTGTAAGTTCCCTAAGGGTCGACTTTTCAATCTGTCTGTGCCAGAGCATGCCGCCATGAGGAGTTATGTTAAGGAATCTTTGGAGAAGGGGCATATTCGTCCGTCTTCGTCACCATTGGGAGCGGGTTTCTTTTTGTTGCTAAGAAGGATGGCTCCTTGAGACCCTGTATAGATTATCGTCTTCTTAATAAGATCACGGTCAAATTCCAATACCCCTTGCCTTTGCTTTCTGATTTGTTTGCTCAGATTAAGGGGGCTAGTTGGTTTACTAAGATTGACCTTCGAGGGGCATATAATCTTGTTTGTATTAAACAGGGTGACGAATGGAAAACTGCATTTAATACGCCCAAAGGCCATTTTGAATACCTCGTGATGCCATTCGGGCTCTCTAATGCTCCATCTGTGTTCCAATCTTTCATGCATGATATTTTCCGCAATTATCTTGATAAATTCATGGTTGTATATTTGGATGATATTTTGATTTTTTCCGAGGATTGGGAGTCTCATGTGAAGCAGGTCAGGATGGTGTTCCAGATCCTTCGTGATAATGCTTTATTTGTGAAGGGGTCTAAGTGCCTATTCGGAGTTCAGAAGGTCTCTTTTTTGGGTTTTATTTTTTCTCCCTCGTCTATGGAAATGGATCCTGTTAAGGTCCAAGCTATTCATGACTGGATTCAACCCACATTTGTGAAGATCCTTCAAAAATTTTTGGGCTTTGCTAATTTCTATCGCCGTTTCATTGCCAACTTTTCCAGTGTGGTTAAGCCCCTTACTGATTTGACGAAGAAAGGCGCTGATGTGACGAATTGGTCCTCTGCGGCTGTTGAGGCCTTTCGGGAGCTTAAATGCCGATTTACTTCTGCCCCTGTGTTGCGTCAGCTGGATGTTTCTCTTCCTTTTCAGGTTGAGGTTGACGCTTCTGAGATTGGGGCAGGGGCCGTTTTGCCTCAGAGGGATTCTGATGGTTCTTTGATGAAACCGTGTGCTTTTTTTTCCAGAAAGTCTTTGCCTGCGGAACGCAATTATGATGTCGGCAATCGGGAGTTGTTGGCTATGAAGTGGGCGTTTGAGGAGTGGCGACATTGGCTTGAGGGAGCTAAGCACCGCGTTGTGGTATTGACTGATCATAAGAATCTGATTTACCTCGAGTCGGCCAAGCAGCTGAATCCTAGACAGGCTCGATGGTCCCTGTTTTTCTCCCGTTTTGATTTTGTGGTCTTGTATCTTCCAGGATCTAAGAATGTTAAGGCTGATGCCCTCTCTAAGAGTTTTTTGCCTGATTTTCCTGGGGTCCTTGAGCCGGTCGGCATTCTTAATGAAGGGGTGATTCTTTCTGCCATCTCCCCTGATTTGCGGCGGGTGCTTCTGGAATTTGAGGTTGATAAGCCTGACCGCTGTCCAGTGGGGAAGCTGTTTGTTCCTGATAGATGGACAAGTAAGGTAATTTCTGAGGTTCATTGTTCAGTGTTGGCTGGCCATCCTGGGATTTTTGGTACCAGAGATTTGGTTGCTAGGTCCTTTTGGTGGCCTTCCTTGTCGCGGGATGTGCGTGCTTTTGTGCAGTCCTGTGGGACTTGCGCCCGGGCCAAGCCTTGCTGTTCCCGCGCTAGTGGGTTGCTTTTGCCTTTGCCGGTCCCTGAGAGGCCCTGGACGCATATTTCCATGGATTTTATTTCGGATCTTCCTGTTTCCCAGAAGATGTCTGTTATCTGGGTTGCTTGTGATCGGTTCTCTAAAATGGTCCATCTGGTACCTTTGCCTAAGTTGCCTTCCTCCTCAGATTTGGTTCCATTGTTTTTTTCAGCATGTGGTTCATTTGCATGGCATTCCGGAGAATATTGTGTCTGACAGAGGTTCTCAGTTTGTCTTTAGGTTTTGGCGGGCCTTTTGTGCTAGGATGGGTGTTGTGAATTCTGTGGCTGAGTTCACTTCTGTGGTCACAAGTGGTATTGCAGTCTCTGGGCTTCCTCCCTCAGGTGTTTTGGTGAGCTCGTTGGCTGCCTTGCTATTTAGCTCCACCTGAGTCTGTCTTCCTTGCTCCTTGTCAATGTTCCAGTGTTGGATCTGAGCTACTGCATCTTTCCTTGGGCCTGCTGCTCTGCTAGATAAGTGCTTCTAGTTTGTTTTCTGTTTTTTTCTGTCCAGCTTGCTATTGTCTTTTGCTGGAAGCTCTGAGAAGCAGAGGGGTGCACCGCCGTGCTGTTAGTTCGGCACGGTGGGTCTTTTTGCCCCTTTGCGTGGTTTTCGTTTTACGGTTTTTGTAGACTGCATAGTTCTCTTTGCTATCCTCGCTCTGTCTAGAATATCGGGCCTCACTTTGCTGAATCTATTTCATTCCTACGTTTGTCTTTTCATCTTGCTAACAGTCATTATATGTGGGGGGCTGCCTATTCCTTTGGGGTATTTCTCTGAGGTAAGTCAGGCTTGTATTTCTATCTTCAGGCTAGTCAGCTCCTCAGGCAGTGCCGAGTTGCATAGGTAGTTGTTAGGCGCAATCCACTGCTGCTTATAGTTGTGTGAGGATAGATCAGGTACTGCAGTCTACAGAGATTCCACGTCTCAGAGCTCGTCCTATTGTTTTTGGTTATTGCCAGATCTCTGTATGTGCGCTGATTACTGCACGCTGTGTTGCCTGATTGCCAGCCATAACAGTACAAGGAGCCACACCAATGATTCCCAATAGAGGGAAAAAAGAAATCCTGACATCATTTTTTTTTCTTAGCTCTGTCTTCAGTCTTTTTTTTCCCCTAGACATTAGAGTGCTTCAGGACACAGCTGTGGACATGGATATTCAGGCTCTGTGCTCCTCAATGGATAATCTCGTTGTAAATGTACAAAAGATTCAAGATACTATTGATCAGAAATCGATGCTAGAACCAAGAATTCCGATTCCTGATTTGTTTTTTGGTGACAGAACTAAGTTCCTGAGCTTCAGAAATAATTGTAAGCTATTTTTGGCCTTGAAACCTCATTCTTCTGGTAATCCTATTCAACAGGTTTTGATTATTATTTCTTTTTTGCGCGGCGACCCACAGGACTGGGCGTTTTCTCTTGCACCAGGAGATTCTGCATTGAGTAATGTTGATGCATTTTTCCAGGCGCTGGGATTGCTTTACGATGAGCCTAATTCAGTGGATCAGGCTGAGCAAAATCTGCTGGCTTTATGCCAGGGTCAGGATGATGTAGAAGTATATTGTCAGAAATTTAGGAAATGGTCAGTACTCACTCTGTGGAATGAATCTGCACTAGCGGCTTTGTTCAGAAAGGGTCTCTCTGAAGCTCTTAAGGATGTAATGGTGGGATTTCCTATGCCTGCTGGTTTGAATGAGTCTATGTCCTTGGCCATTCAGATCGGTCGTCGCTTGCGCGAGCGTAAATCTGTGCACCATCTGGCGGTACTGCCTGAGAGTAAACCTGAGCCTATGCAGTGCGACAGGACTATGACTAAAGTAGAACGGCAAGAACACAGACGTCTGAACAGACTGTGTTTCTATTGTGGTGATTCTACTCATGCTATTTCTAATTGTCCTAAACGCACTAGGCGGTTCGATAGCTCTGCCGTTATTGGTACTGTACAGTCCAAATTCCTTTTGTCCATTACCTTAATGTGCTCTTTGTCATCGTATTCTGTCATGGCGTTTGTGGATTCAGGCGCTGCCCTGAATCTGATGGATTTGGATTATGCTAAACGTTGTGGATTTTTCTTGGAGCCTTTGCGGTGTCCTATTCCGTTGAGAGGAATTGATGCTACACCTTTGGCCAAGAATAAGCCTCAGTACTGGGCCCAGCTGACCATGTGCATGGCTCCTGCACATCAGGAAGTTATTCGCTTTCTGGTACTGCATAATTTGCATGATGTGGTCGTGTTGGGGTTGCCATGGCTACAAACCCATAATCCAGTATTGGATTGGAACTCTATGTCGGTAACCAGCTGGGGTTGTCAGGGAGTACATGGTGATGTTCCATTTTTGTCTATTTCGTCATCCATTCCTTCTGACATCCCAGAGTTCTTGTCGGACTTTCAGGATGTATTTGAAGAGTCCAAGTCTGATGCCCTACCTCCGCATAGGAATTGTGATTGTGCTATCGATTTGATTCCTGGTAGTAAATTCCCTAAGGGTCGTTTATTTAATTTGTCCGTACCTGAACACACCGCTATGCGCAGTTATGTGAAGGAGTCCCTAGAGAAGGGACATATTCGCCCATCGTCGTCACCATTGGGAGCAGGGTTCTTTTTTGTAGCCAAGAAGGATGGTTCGCTAAGACCGTGTATTGATTACCGCCTTCTTAATAAGATCACTGTTAAGTTTCAGTATCCCTTGCCATTGATTTCTGACTTGTTTGCTCGGATTAAGGGGGCTAGTTGGTTTACTAAGATTGATCTTCGTGGTGCGTATAATCTGGTGAGAATCAGGCAGGGAGATGAATGGAAAACGGCATTTAATACGCCCGAGGGTCATTTTGAGTATCTGGTGATGCCGTTCGGACTTGCCAATGCTCCATCTGTTTTTCAGTCTTTTATGCATGACATTTTCCGTGAGTATCTGGATAAATTCTTGATTGTTTACTTGGATGACATTTTGATCTTCTCAGATGATTGGGAGTCTCATGTGAAGCAAGTCAGAATGGTTTTCCAGGTACTGCGTGCTAATTCCTTGTTCGTGAAGGGATCAAAGTGTCTCTTCGGTGTGCAGAAAGTTTCATTTTTGGGGTTCATCTTTTCCCCTTCTACTATCGAGATGGATCCGGTTAAGGTTCAGGCCATCCAGGATTGGACTCAGCCGACATCTCTAAAAAGTCTGCAGAAATTCCTGGGCTTTGCTAATTTTTATCGTCGCTTCATCTGTAATTTTTCTAGCATTGCCAGACCATTGACCGATTTGACCAAGAAGGGTGCTGATTTGGTTAATTGGTCTTCTGCTGCCGTGGAAGCTTTTCAGGAGTTGAAGCGTCGTTTTTGCTGTGCCCCTGTGTTGTGTCAACCTGATGTTTCTCTTCCGTTCCAGGTCGAGGTTGATGCTTCTGAGATTGGTGCAGGGGCGGTTTTGTCACAGAGAGGTTCTGGTTGCTCAGTGTTCAAACCATGTGCTTTCTTTTCCAGGAAATTTTCTGCTGCTGAGCGTAATTATGATGTGGGCAACCGAGAGTTGCTGGCCATGAGGTGGGCATTCGAGGAGTGGCGTCATTGGCTTGAGGGTGCTAAGCATCGCGTGGTGGTATTGACTGATCATAAGAACTTGACTTATCTCGAGTCTGCCAAGCGCTTGAATCCTAGACAGGCCCGTTGGTCGTTATTTTTTGCTCGTTTTGATTTTGTGATTTCATACCTTCCGGGCTCTAAAAATGTGAAGGCGGATGCTCTGTCTAGGAGTTTTGTGCCCGACTCTCCGGGGTTATCTGAGCCGGCGAGTATCCTCAAGGAAGGAGTCATTGTGTCTGCCATCTCCCCTGATTTGCGGAGAGTGTTGCAGAAATTTCAGGCTAATAAACCTGATCGTTGTCCGGCCGAGAAACTGTTCGTCCCTGATAGGTGGACTAGTAAAGTTATCTCTGAACTTCATTGTTCGGTGCTGGCCGGTCATCCAGGAATCTTTGGTACCAGGGAGTTGGTTGCTAGATCCTTCTGGTGGCCATCTCTGTCACGGGATGTGCGTGCTTTTGTGCAGTCCTGTGGAATTTGTGCTAGGGCTAAGCCCTGCTGTTCACGTGCCAGTGGGTTGCTTTTGCCCTTGCCGGTCCCGAAGAGGCCTTGGACACATATTTCGATGGATTTCATTTCTGACCTTCCCGTTTCTCAAAAAATGTCGGTCATTTGGGTGGTCTGTGATCGCTTTTCTAAAATGGTCCATCTGGTGCCCTTGGTTAAATTGCCTTCCTCCTCTGATTTGGTGCCTTTGTTCTTCCAGCATGTGGTTCGTTTACATGGCATTCCTGAGAATATTGTTTCTGACAGAGGTTCCCAGTTTGTCTCGAGGTTCTGGCGAGCCTTTTGTGGTAGGATGGGCATTGACCTATCTTTCTCCTCGGCCTTCCATCCTCAGACTAATGGCCAGACCGAACGAACCAATCAGACCTTGGAAACATATCTGAGATGTTTTGTTTCCGCTGACCAGGATGATTGGGTGTCATTTTTGCTGTTGGCTGAGTTCGCCCTTAATAATCGGGCCAGCTCGGCTACCTTGGTCTCTCCATTTTTCTGCAATTCTGGGTTCCATCCTCGTTTCTCTTCAGGACAGGTTGAGTCTTCGGACTGTCCTGGTGTGGATTCTGTGGTGGACAGGTTGCAGCAGATCTGGACTCAGGTAGTGGACAATTTGACCTTGTCCCAGGAGAAGACTCAGCTTTTCGCTAATCGCAGACGCCGTGTGGGACCCCGACTTCGTGTTGGGGATTTGGTTTGGTTATCTTCTCGTCATATTCCTATGAAGGTTTCCTCTCCTAAATTTAAACCTCGTTTTATTGGTCCGTATAGGATTTCTGAGATTCTCAATCCGGTGTCTTTTCGTCTGACCCTCCCAGACTCCTTTTCCATACATAATGTATTCCATAGGTCGTTGTTGAGGAGATACGTGGCACCTATGGTTCCATCTGTGGAGCCTCCTGCCCCTGTTTTGGTGGAGGGGGAATTGGAGTATATTGTGGAGAAGATTTTGGATTCTCGTGTCTCTAGACGGAAACTCCAGTATCTGGTCAAATGGAAGGGTTATGCTCAGGAAGATAATTCCTGGGTTTTTGCCTCTGATGTCCATGCCCCAGATCTTGTTCGTGCCTTTCATGTGGCTCATCCTGGTCGGCCTGGGGGTTCTGGTGAGGGTTCGGTGACCCCTCCTCAAGGGGGGGGTACTGTTGTGAATTCTGTGGCTGAGTTCACTTCTGTGGTCACAAGTGGTATTGCAGTCTCTGGGCTTCCTCCCTCAGGTGTTTTGGTGAGCTCGTTGGCTGCCTTGCTATTTAGCTCCACCTGAGTCTGTCTTCCTTGCTCCTTGCCAATGTTCCAGTGTTGGATCTGAGCTACTGCATCTTTCCTTGGGCCTGCTGCTCTGCTAGATAAGTGCTTCTAGTTTGTTTTCTGTTTTTTTCTGTCCAGCTTGCTATTGTCTTTTGCTGGAAGCTCTGAGAAGCAGAGGGGTGCACCGCCGTGCTGTTAGTTCGGCACGGTGGGTCTTTTTGCCCCTTTGCGTGGTTTTCGTTTTAGGGTTTTTGTAGACTGCATAGTTCTCTTTGCTATCCTCGCTCTGTCTAGAATATCGGGCCTCACTTTGCTGAATCTATTTCATTCCTACGTTTGTCTTTTCATCTTGCTAACAGTCATTATATGTGGGGGGCTGCCTATTCCTTTGGGGTATTTCTCTGAGGTAAGTCAGGCTTGTATTTCTATCTTCAGGCTAGTCAGCTCCTCAGGCAGTGCCGAGTTGCATAGGTAGTTGTTAGGCGCAATCCACTGCTGCTTATAGTTGTGTGAGGATAGATCAGGTACTGCAGTCTACAGAGATTCCACGTCTCAGAGCTCGTCCTATTGTTTTTGGTTATTGCCAGATCTCTGTATGTGCGCTGATTACTGCACGCTGTGTTGCCTGATTGCCAGCCATAACAGATGGGCATTGATTTGTCTTTTTCTTCGGCGTTTCATCCTCAGACTAATGGCCAAACTGAGCGAACTAATCAGACCTTGGAAACCTATTTGAGATGCTTTTTGTCTGCTGATCAGGATGATTAGGTGGCTTTCTTGCCGTTGGCCGAGTTTGCCCTTAATAATAGGGCTAGTTCGGCTACTTTGGTTTCACCTTTCTTTTGTAATTTTGGTTTTCATCCTCGTTTTTCTTCGGGGCAGGTTGAGCCTTCTGATTGTCCTGGTGTGGATTCTGTTGTGGACAGGCTGCAGCAGATTTGGACTCATGTGGTGGACAATTTGACATTGTCTCAGGAAAGGGCTCAACGTTTTGCTAACCGCCGTCGGTGTGTTGGTCCCAGGCTTCGTGTGGGGGATTTGGTTTGGTTGTCTTCTTGTCATGTTCCTATGAAGGTTTCTTCCCCTAAGTTTAAGCCTCGGTTTATTGGTCCTTATAAGATTTCTGAAATTATCAATCCGGTGTCTTTTCGTTTGGCTCTTCCAGCCTCTTTTGCCATTCATAATGTTCTCCATAGATCTTTGTTGCGGAGATATGTGGTGCCCGTTGTTCCCTCGGTTGATCCTCCTGCCCCGGTGTTGGTTGAGGGAGAGTTGGAATATGAGGTTGAGAAAATTTTGGATTCTCGTTTTTCGAGGCGGAGGCTTCAGTATCTTGTCAAGTGGAAGGGTTATGGCCAGGAGGATAATTCTTGGGTTGTTGCCTCCGATGTCCATGCCGCCGATTTGGTTCGTGCTTTTCACTTGGCTCGTCCTGATCGGCCTGGGGGCTCTGGTGAGGGTTCGGTGACCCCTCCTCAAGGGGGGGTACTGTTGTGAATTCCGCTCTTGGGCTCCCTCCGGTGGTTGTAAGTGGCACTTTTGTGAGTTCTGCTCTTGGGCTCCCTCCGGTGGTTTTAAGTAGAATGGCTGCTCCTTGGATTTAGCAGTCTGCAGCTGCTTCCACTGATTGTCTTTCTGCTCGGCTATTTATGCCTGGCTCTTCCTTCAGCCAGTGACACTTGTCTATGGTTCCTGGTTGGATTCACATCTCTCTTGGATTTCCCTGATATCCTGACCAGTTCAGCAAAGATAAGTTCTTTTCTTTGCTCTTTTCTGTCCACATGTTGTGGACTTATTCGTTCTGTGCATTCTATGTTTTGTCCAGCTTGTCAGTATGGATTAATTCAGTTAAGCTGGAAGCTCTGGGAAGCAGATTTACCCTCCACACCTTTAGTCAGGTGCAGAGATTTTTGTAAACTCTGTGTGGATTTTTGTAGTTTTTAACACTGACCGCACAGTATTCCGTCCTGTCCTATTTTTCTAGCTACACTGGCCTCCTGTGCTACATCCTGGTTTCATTCTACGTATGTCTTTTCCCTCTCCACTCACAGTCATTACTTGTGGGGGGCTATCTATCCTTTGGGGATTTTCTCTGAGGCAAGATAGTTTTCCTGTTTCTATCTTTAGGGGTAGTTAGTTCTCACGCTGTGACGAGGTGCCTAGGGAGTGACAGGAGCATCCCACGGCTACTTCTAGTGTTGTGTTGAGCTTAGGGACTGCGGTCAGTACAGGTACCACCTCCTTCAGAGCTCGTCCCATGTTGCTCCTAAACCACCAGTTCATAACAGGTGTCTACCCGGAAATAGTACTATGTTACCATGGCAACCAGATGTGTACCCAGACTGCACATAATTGACCCGGAATGCCCGCGGGAAAAGACACACTGCACAGAGCACCAGGGCCGGGGGGGGGGGGGATCAAGAATGATGGAGATGACAAGAAAATGCTCGTATAATGGGGTCAAGCTAGGCCGATTGTGACGCATGCGCTGCTGCCAGCCGAGCTCTGACAATCGGCGTCAGCGTCACAGGGAGGCAGAGCCGGAGCACAAGCATGTGACCCGGTGCCACGCATCCCCAACAGACACCGAAAGCCGAGAGACACAGAACGGCACAGCACGCATTCGTACTCGGCAACTGATCCCAATAATGCACCAAGATATAGAAAAGCTTATTACATGTGGATAATAGGTAGAATCAATTTAGAGAATACAATAATAGTATTTCCATATCCCTAATACAAATGGGCAATTAAGAATAAAAAGTATATTTATATGATCATCATGTATGATATTAATATATTCATATCCAGTGTAATATTACCATATACATATTACAGATTAACAATTTAAGGATAAGAAATGTAGCATGTAAGATCTTATATGGTCATCGTATCCAGAATGGATGCAGAGGCAAAACGATGTTAGTATTAAGAGATCCAAGAAGAACAAATCATAAGTCAGAGTCGTTTATCTTCAAACAACAAATTTGATTAAATTACCATAGCACAGATAGAATCGATAGTCACAGACATCAACGTCAGAGGAAAGGGATAAAACTAAACTGCTCATTAAACCACTAGGGTGAAGTGTATTCAGGGTCCAGATCCAGCGAGATTCAAGTTGGGCAAGTTTCTGTGACATCTTGCCCACTCGGATATTGACATCAAGGGAATCAATGCCTCTTATGCAAAGCAATGTGGCATCACAGTTATGGTGTAACCAGAAATGTCTGGGGATAGTTTTTAAAGTGGATGTGTCAATTAGGGTTGAGCGAAACGGGTCGTTCATTTTCAAAAGTCGCCGACTTTTGGCAAAGTCGGGTTTCATGAAACCCGATCCGACCCCTGTGCGGGGTCGGCCATGCGGTACGCGACTTTCGCGCCAAAGTCGCGTTTCAATGACGCGAAAAGAGCCATTTCTCAGCCAATGAAGGTGAACGCAGAGTGTGGGCAGCGTGATGACATAGGTCCTGGTCCCCACCATCTTAGAGAAGGGCATTGCAGTGATTGGCTTGCTGTCTGCGGCGTCACAGGGGCTATAAAGGGGCGTTCCCGCCGACCGCCATCTTACTGCTGCTGATCTGAACTTAGGGAGAGGTTGCTGCCGCTTCGTCAGAAGCAGGGATAGTGTTAGGCAGGGTCCATTAACCACCAAACCACTTGTGCTGTAGCGATTTCCACTGTGCAACACCACCTTCGGTGTGCAGGGACAGTGGAAGCTACATTTTTTTTTTTTTCTCAGCGCTGTAGCTCATTGGGCTGCCCTAGAAGGCTCCGTGATAGCTGCATAGCTGTGTGTACGCCGCTGTGCAAACCAACTGCTTTTTTCAAAGCACAAATCCTGTTGTTCTGCACAGCTATCTTGTTTGTTTGTCCACACTTTATATTTAAGTTGTGCATCAGTCCACTCCTTATTGCTGCCTGCCATACCTGGCTGAGATTACTGCAGGGAGATAGTAATTGTAGGACAGTCCCTGCTTTTTTTTTTTTTTTTTTTGTGGGAGATTAAGATTGGCATTTCTGCTAGAGTGCCATCCCTGTGTGTGCCATCTCTCACTCAGTGGGCCATAGAAAGCCTATTTATTTTTTTGCTTGATTTGGGTTCTAAATCCTACCTGAAAAAATCACTACA
Organism: Ranitomeya imitator; assembly: GCF_032444005.1. Lineage (NCBI taxonomy): Eukaryota > Metazoa > Chordata > Amphibia > Anura > Dendrobatidae > Ranitomeya > Ranitomeya imitator. Next base: position 441,822,087 of record NC_091285.1, read on the forward strand.
TCAATCAGTGGGAGATAAATATTGGCCTCAGGGCTTGTGTGCCACTCCTGACTCCTGTGTGTGCCATCTCTCACTCAGTGGGCCATAGAAAGCCTATTTATTTTTTTTGCTTGATTTGGGTTGTAAAATCTACCTGAAAAAATCACTACATCAATCAGTGGGAGAAAAATATTGGCCTCAGGGCTTGTGTGCCACTCCTGACTCCTGTGTGTGCCATCTCTCACTCAGTGGGCCATAGAAAGCCTATTTATTTTTTTGCTTGATTTGGGTTCTAAAATCTACCTGAAAAAATCACTACATCAATCAGTGGGAGAAAAATATTGGCCTCAGGGCTTGTGTGCCACTCCTGACTCCTGTGTGTGCCATCTCTCACTCAGTGGGCCATAGAAAGCCTATTTATTTTTTTGCTTGATTTGGGTTCTAAAATCTACCTGAAAAAATCACTACATCAATCAGTGGGAGAAAAATATTGGCCTCAGGGCTTGTGTGCCACTCCTGACTCCTGTGTGTGCCATCTCTCACTCAGTGGGCCATAGAAAGCCTATTTATTTTTTTGCTTGATTTGGGTTCTAAAATCTACCTGAAAAAATCACTACATCAATCAGTGGGAGATAAATATTGGCCTCTGGGCTTGTGTGCCACTCCTGACTCCTGTGTGTGCCATCTCTCACTCAGTGGGCCATAGAAAGCCTATTTATTTTTTTGCTTGATTTGGGTTCTAAAATCTACCTGAAAAAATCACTACATCAATCAGTGGGAGAAAAATATTGGCCTCAGGGCTTGTGTGCCACTCCTGACTCCTGTGTGTGCCATCTCTCACTCAGTGGGCCATAGAAAGCCTATTTATTTTTTTGCTTGATTTGGGTTCTAAAATCTACCTGAAAAAATCACTACATCAATCAGTGGGAGAAAAATATTGGCCTCAGGGCTTGTGTGCCACTCCTGACTCCTGTGTGTGCCATCTCTCACTCAGTGGGCCATAGAAAGCCTATTTATTTTTTTGCTTGATTTGGGTTCTAAAATCTACCGGAAAAAATCACTACATCAATCAGTGGGAGATAAATATTGGCCTCTGGGCTTGTGTGCCACTCCTGACTCCTGTGTGTGCCATCTCTCACTCAGTGGGCCATAGAAAGCCTATTTATTTTTTTGCTTGATTTGGGTTCTAAAATCTACCTGAAAAAATCACTACATCAATCAGTGGGAGAAAAATATTGGCCTCAGGGCTTGTGTGCCACTCCTGACTCCTGTGTGTGCCATCTCTCACTCAGTGGGCCATAGAAAGCCTATTTATTTTTTTGCTTGATTTGGGTTCCAAAATCTACCTGAAAAAATCACTACATCAATCAGTGGGAGATAAATATTGGCCTCTGGGCTTGTGTGCCACTCCTGACTCCTGTGTGTGCCATCTCTCACTCAGTGGGGCATAGAAAGCCTTTTTTTTTTTTATTTGGTTTCTAAATTGTCCTTGAAAAAATCATTTTATTTTATTTGGTTTCTAAATTCTTCCTGAAAAAATCATTTTATTTTATTTTGTTTCTAAAGTCTCCCTGAAAAAATGAAATAAAAAATAAAACAGTGGGAGATTAATATTGCCCTTTCTGCTTGTGTGCCAGTCTTGACTCCTGGGTGTGCCATCTCTCTCTCTCTCTCTCTCAAATTGTGGGCCATAGAAAGCCTATTTATTTTTTTGCTTGATTTGGGTTCCAAAATCTACCTGAAAAAATCACTACATCAATCAGTGGGAGAAAAATATTGGCCTCTGGGCTTGTGTGCCACTCCTGACTCCTGTGTGTGCCATCTCTCACTCAGTGGGGCATAGACAGCCTTTTTTTTTTTTTATTTGGTTTCTAAATTGTCCTTGAAAAAATCATTTTATTTTATTTGGTTTCTAAATTCTTCCTGAAAAAATCATTTTATTTTATTTTGTTTCTAAAGTCTCCCTGAAAAAAAAAAAAAAAAAAAACAGTGGGAGATTAATATTGCCCTTTCTGCTTGTGTGCCAGTCTTGACTCCTGGGTGTGCCATCTCTCTCTCTCTCTCTCAAATTGTGGGCCATAGAAAGCCTATTTATTTTTTTGCTTGATTTGGGTTCCAAAATCTACCTGAAAAAATCACTACATCAATCAGTGGGAGAAAAATATTGGCCTATGGGCTTGTGTGCCACTCCTGACTCCTGTGTGTGCCATCTCTCACTCAGTGGGGCATAGACAGCCTTTTTTTTTTTTTCTGGTTTCTAAATTGTCCTTGAAAAAATCATTTTATTTTATTTGGTTTCTAAATTCTACCTGAAAAAATCATTTTATTTAATTTGGTTTCTAAATTCTTCCTGAAAAAATGATTTTATTTTATTTTGTTTCTAAAGTCTCCCTGAAAAAAAAAAAATAAATAAATAAAACAGTGGGAGATTAATATTGACATTTGTGCTTGAGTGACAGTCCTGCGTGTGTGGCATCTCTGTGATTTGGTGCCACAGAAAACAGAGTGTGTAACATTGTGCCTGATTTTCCTTGTGGTCTCACCAACCTGTAAAGGGATATTGAAATCATGCTGAAGTTATAGGTCACCGTGTAAGTTGTTTGACAGCAACAAATAAAGTTACTTTGGTTAAGTTTTTAAAACAATGAGGAAGTCTGGTGCAAGAGGTCGTGGCCGTGGGCGTTCATTGTCAGCTGGTAATGATGGTAGTGGTAGTGGAGCATCAGGTGGTCGTGGGAAAAAAAATATTCCACCTAAGTCTGGAGCTGTGGAGCCAGGTTCGTCATCTGGCTACACAAGGCCTCGAACGCTCTCTTTTCTGGGAGTAGGAAAACCGCTTTTAAAGCCGGAGCAGCAACAGCAAGTTTTGGCTTACCTTGCAGACTCAGCCTCTAGCTCTTTTGCCTCCTCTTCTGAAACTGGTAAATGTAAAAGCAGCGCGTCGCTTGTGGATGTTCACGGTCAGGGACAAGTCGCTTCCTTGTCCTCTTCAGCAAAAACAACAACAAGAGAGAAGGATGCAGCAGGCGACACAACGGGTTACTCCATGGAGCTCTTTACACATACCGTCCCTGGCTTAGAAAGTGAAACACTTAACAGGCCATGCCCATTACAAGTAGATTCTGACATGGAGTGCACTGATGCACAGCCACAGCCTGACTACTATGCTGGTCCTTTGACTCAGACCACAACATTGCCCTCTCAGGGTACTGATCCACAATCAGACCCTGATGAGACTATGTTGCCCCGTCACGAACGCTATACCACCGACCGACACGGTGACACAGACGAAGTTGCACACGAGCTAGAAGAGGAGGTAATAGATGACCCAGTTGTTGACCCCGATTGGCAGCCATTGGGGGAACAGGGTGCAGGCGGCAGTAGTTCAGAAGCGGAGGTGGAGGAGGGGCCGCAGCAAGCATCAACATCGCAACAGGTTCCATCTGCCGGGCCCGTATCTGGCCCAAAACGCGTGTCAAAGCCAAAACCTGGCGGAGGACAGCGTGGCCATCCGGTTAAAGCTCAGTCTGCAATCCCTGAAAAGGGATCCGATGCTAGGAAGAGTGCAGTCTGGCATTTTTTTAAACAACATCCAATTGATCAGCGCAAAGTCATCTGTCAAAAATGTTCAACTAGCTTAAGCAGAGGTCAGAATCTGAAAAGTCTAAATACATGCATAGACATTTAACCACCATACATTTTCAAGCCTGGACTAACTACCAAACGTCCCTTAAGGTTGTAGCACCCTCGGCCAATGAAGCTAGTCAGCAACGCAACATCCCTTCCGTCACTGTAAGGCCACCATTTTCCGCACCACCAGCAGTATCTGTGCAGGTTTCTTTGCCAGTCAAAAGCAGTCAGGGTCAGGGAATCACCAGTTTTGTAGGAGGAAATATTGCATCTAGGGCACCGGCGGAAATAATACCGTCTCCAACCGTCTCTCAGTCTGCCATGTCCACCGGCACACCCGCAAGTTCCACGATCTCCAGCTCTCCAGTCCAGCTCACCCTACATGAGACTCTGGTTAGAAAAAGGAAGTACTTATCCTCGCATCCGCGTACACAGGGTTTTAACGCCCACATAGCTAGACTAATCTCGTTAGAGATGATGCCCTACCGGTTAGTTGAAAGTGAAGCTTTCAAAGCCCTGATGGAGTACGCTGAACCACGCTACGAGCTACCCAGTCGACACTTTTTTTCGAGAAAAGCCATCCCAGCCCTGCACCAGCATGTTAAACAGCGCATCGTCCATGCACTCAAGCAATCTGTGAGTACAAAGGTGCACCTGACTACAGATGCATGGACCAGTAGGCATGGCCAGGGACGTTACGTGTCCATCACGGCACACTGGGTGAATGTGGTGGATGCAGGGTCCACAGGGGACATCAATTTCGGGACAGTTGTGCCTAGCCCACGGTCTAGGAAACAGTTGGCTGTAAGCGTTCGCACCCCCTCCTCCTCCTCCTCCTCCTCGTCCTCCTGCAGAAGCGACAGCTCTTCCACAGACCGCAGTCGGCCAACCACTCCATCGGCAGCTGACACTGTTGCACACCAGTTGTCCCATTATGGGCCAGCTACTGGCAAGTGTCAGCAGGCTGTATTGGCTATGAAGTGTTTGGGCGACAACAGAGACACCGCGGAAGTTCTGTCCGAGTTCTTGCAACAAGAAATGCAGTCGTGGCTGGGCACAGTAGATCTTGAGGCAGGCAAGGTAGTGAGTGATAACGGAAAGAATTTCATGGCTGCCATCTCCCTTTCCTAACTGAAACACATTCCTTGCCTGGCTCACACCTTAAACCTGGTGGTGCAGTGCTTATTGAAAACTTATCCTGGGTTCTCCGACCTGCTCCTCAAACTGCGTGGACTTTGCACACATATCCGACGTTCGCCTGTACACTCCAGCCGTATGCAGACCTATCAGCGGTCTTTGAACCTTCCCCAGCATCGCCTAATCATAGACGTTGCAACAAGGTGGAACTCAACATTGCACATGCTTCAGAGACTGTGCCAACAGAGGCGGGCTGTTATGTTTTTGTGGGAGGATACACATACACGGGCAGGCAGTAGGATGGCAGACATGGAGTTGTCAGGTGTGCAGTGGTCGAAGATACAAGACATGTGTCAAGTCCTTCAGTGTTTTGAGGAATGCACACGGCTGGTTAGTGCAGACAACGCCATAATAAGCATGAGCATCCCCCTAATGTGTCTGCTGATGCAAAGTTTGACGCACATAAAGGATCAGGCGTCTGCACCAGAGGAAGAGGAAAGCCTTGATCACAGTCAGCCATTGTCTGGTCAGGGCAGTGTACAGGACGAGGTAGCGGGCGAAGAGGAGGTGGAGGACGAGGAGGATGATGGGGATGAGTATATTTTTAATGAGGAAGCTTTCCCGGGGGCACTGGAAATTGGTGGCGTGGCAAGGCCGGGTTCTGGTTTTTTGAGGGACACAAGTGACGTAGATTTGCCTGAAACTGCCCCTCAACCAATCACAACCGCAGATTTGACAACAGGAACTTTGGCCCACATGGCGGATTATGCCTTACGTATCCTCAAAAGGGACACACGCATTACTAAAATGATGAACGATGATGATTACTGGTTGGCCTGCCTCCTTGATCCTCGCTATAAAGGCAAATTGCAAAATATTATGCCACATGAGAACTTGGAACTAATATTAGCAACCAAACAATCAACTCTTGTTGACCGTTTGCTTCAGGCATTCCCAGCACACAGCGCCCGTGATCGTTCTCACACGAGCTCCAGGGGGCAGCAGACCAGGAGTGTTAGGGGTGCACACATCAGAAGTGGCGTTGGACAGACGGGTTTTCTGACCAGGTTGTGGAGTGATTTTGCTATGACCGCAGACAGGACAGGTACTGCTGCATCAATTGAAAGTGACAGGAGACAACATTTGTCCAGTATGGTTACTAACTATTTTTCATCCCTTATCGATGTTCTCCCTCAACCGTCATTCCCATTTGATTACTGGGCATCAAAATTAGACACCTGGCCAGAATTGGCAGAATATGCATTGCAGGAGCTTTCTTGCCCGGCAGCTAGTGTCCTATCAGAAAGAGTATTCAGTGCTGCAGGTTCAATATTAACCGAAAAAAGGACTCGTCTGGCTACCCAAAATGTTGATGATCTAACATTCATTAAAATGAACCACAACTGGATTTCGAATTCTTTTGCCCCACCTTGCCCGGCAGACACCTAGCTTTCCTACGAAAAGCTCTTGCCTGTGGACTACTGTGAATTTCTTTTCGAATGTCTAATTTGCTGCAGCTGATTGTCCAGCATACGACATGTTTACACCTCCCTAAATGGCCAAACTCCCCACACGGGGCCGTGGTATCGCGACTTGGCGCAAGCACCCGTGAGAGTGCTGTTTGTCTGAAGAGGTGGGTGTGCCCGCTTTTGGTCGACGGCACTGCCACTGGGTCCCTCATAGTACAATAAAATGTCTCTGGCGGTGGTGGTGCGCACCCAACGTCAGACACACTGTTGTAACATGAGGGGTCCTGGGCCTGTACCGCCGTCCACAAGAGAGTTCACCCACCCCCAGGTCAAACATTGCTCTGCCACTTCCACAATTATCTCTCACACTTCCACCAATGTTTAGACTATGCACTGACATCCTTCCATTCCTGCCACTGAAAATACCATTGTGTTGACATGTATAATGGTACTTAACATAGTCAGGGGCAGTGTCCTCTATTTACCCAAGTAAAAACTTTGCGCCAAATTAGTAGGTCAGAAACAACGCAGAGGATCCCACCCCTGTACCTAAAGATTGCACCCTTTAGTGTTTTCGCTGGATTTTAATGTGAGACATTCACATTTATGTATTGTTTTGGACTACTAACTGGCAGACACTCATTACAATCATCCTCCGCTGACCAGGCCACTGCTGGCCGTGTTCACCTGGAACCAATTTAAAATTGCCTACAGCCATATGTTATTATGTTAGGCCTTTGATGCCTGTCTGCGGTCACTCCTTCCACTAGGCCTCCACTGACCACACCACTGCTGCCCGTGTACCCCTGGAACCAATTTTAAATTGCCTACAGCCAGCCCAATTTTTTTATGTTAGGCCTTCGAAGCCTGTCTGCGGTCCGTTCTTTCTACTACTACTACACTGACCAGGCCACTGCTGCCCGTGTTCCCCTGGAACCAATTTAAAATTGCCTACAGCCATCTGTTATTATGTTAGGCCTTCGATGCCTGTCTGTGGTCACTCCTTCCACTAGGCCTCCACTGACCACACCACTGCTGCCCGTGTACCCCTGGAACCAATGTAAAATTGCCTACAGCCATCTGTTATTATGTTAGGCCTTCGATGCCTGTCTGCGGTCACTCCTTCCACTAGGCCTCCACTGACCACACCACTGCTGCCCGTGTACCCCTGGAACCAATGTAAAATTGCCTACAGCCATCTGTTATTATGTTAGGCCTTCGAAGCCTGTCTGCAGTCACTCCTTCCACTAGGCCTCCACTGACCAGACCACTGCTGCCCGTGTTCCCCTGGAACCAATTTTAAATTGCCTACAGCCAGCCCAATTTTTTTATGTTAGGCCTTCGAAGCCTGTCTGCGGTCCGTTCTTTCTACTACTACTACACTGACCAGGCCACTGCTGCCCGTGTTCCCCTGGAACCAATTTAAAATTGCCTACAGCCATCTGTTATTATTTTAGGCCTTCGATGCCTGTCTGCGGTCACTCCTTCCACTAGGCCTCCACTGACCACACCACTGCTGCCCGTGTACCCCTGGAACCAATGTAAAATTGCCTACAGCCATCTGTAATTATGTTAGGCCTTCGAAGCCTGTCTGCGGTCCCTCCTTCCACTAGACCTCCACTGACCTGTCTACTGCTGCCCGTGTACCCCTGGAACCAATTATAAAGTGCCTACAGCCCAATTTTTTTATGTTAGGCCTTCGAAGCCTGTCTGCGGTCCGTTCTTTCTACTACTACAGTGACCAGGCCACTGCTGCCCGTTTTCCCCTGGAACCAATTTAAAATTGCCTACAGCCATCTGTTATTATGTTAGGCCTTCGATGCCTGTCTACGGTCACTCCTTCCACTAGGCCTCCACTGACCACACCACTGCTGCCCGTGTACCCCTGGAACCAATTATAAAGTGCCTACAGCCCAATTTTTTTATGTTAGGCCTTCGAAGCATGTCTGCGGTCCGTTCTTTCTACTACTACTACACTGACCAGGCCACTGCTGCCCGTGTTCCCCTGGAACCAATGTAAAATTGCCTACAGCCATCTGTTATTATGTTAGGCCTTCGAAGCCTGTCTGCGGTCACTCCTTCCACTAGGCCTGCACTGACCAGACCACTGCTGCCCGTGCTCCCCTGGAACCAATTTTAAATTGCCTACAGCCAGCCCAATTTTTTATGTTAGGCCTTCGAAGCCTGTTTGCGGTCCGTTCTTTCTACTACTACTACACTGACCAGGCCACTGCTGCCCGTGTTCCCCTGGAACCAATTTAAAATTGCCTACAGCCATCTGTTATTATGTTAGGCCTTCGATGCCTGTCTGCGGTCACTCCTTCCACTAGGCCTCCACTGACCACACAACTGCTGCCCGTGTACCCCTGGAACCAATGTAAAATTGCCTACAGCCATCTGTTATTATGTTAGGCCTTCGATGCCTGTCTGCGGTCACTCCTTCCACTAGGCCTCCACTGACCACACCACTGCTGCCCGTGTACCCCTGGAACCAATGTAAAATTGCCTACAGCCATCTGTTATTATGTTAGGCCTTCGAAGCCTGTCTGCGGTCACTCCTTCCACTAGGCCTCCACTGACCACACCACTGCTGCCCGTGTTCCCCTGGAACCAATTTTAAATTGCCTACAGCCAGCCCAATTTTTTTATGTTAGGCCTTCGAAGCCTGTCTGTGGTCCGTTCTTTCTACTACTACTACACTGACCAGGCCACTGCTGCCCGTGTTCCCCTGGAACCAATTTAAAATTGCCTACAGCCATCTGTTATTATGTTAGGCCTTCGATGCCTGTCTGCGGTCACTCCTTCCACTAGGCCTCCACTGACCACACCACTGCTGCCCGTGTACCCCTGGAACCAATGTAAAATTGCCTACAGCCATCTGTTATTTTGTTAGGCCTTCAATGCCTGTCTGCGGGCACTCCTTCCACTAGGCCTCCACTGACCACACCACTGCTGCCCGTGTACCCCTGGAACCAATTATAAAGTGCCTACAGCCCAATTTTTTTATGTTAGGCCTTCGAAGCCTGTCTGCGGTCCCTCCTTCCACTAGGCCTCCACTGACCTGTCTACTGCTGCCCGTGTACCCCTGGAACCAATTATAAAGTGCCTACAGCACAATTTTTTTATGTTAGGCCTTCGAAGCCTGTCTGCGGTCCTTCCTTCCAATAGTTCTCCACTGACCAGACCAATGCTGGCCGTGTACCCCTGGAACCCAGCTGAAAGTGCATGGAGCCTCCTTTTTTTCTTTGTTTTATATTTAGAAAGCCCAGATGAACTACACTGTACCACGGTTCAAGCTACCCAGTCGACATTTCTTTTGCGAGAAAAGCCATCCCAGCCCTCCACCGGCATGAAAAAGTCTGCATTGTCATAGCACTCAGGCAATCAAACAGTTGAAAGGTGCACCTGACAAGAGACGCATGGACCAGTAGGCATGTCCACAAAAAATTACGTGTCCATTACGGCGCACTGGGTTAATGTGTTGGATGCATGGTCCACAGGGGACAGCCTACAAAGTCTGTCTGCAGTCCCTAATTCAAATTTTCCTCCGCTGACCACACCACTGCTGCCCGTGTACCCCTGGAACCATTTTTAAAGTGCCTACAGCCTAATTTTGTTATGTTAGGCCTACTACGCCTGTCTGCGGTCCCTCCTTCCAATACTCGTCCACTGACCACACCACTGCTGCCCGTGGACCCCTGGGACCAATTTTTAATTGCATAGAGCATCATTTTTTTAATAGTAGGCGTACAAAGTCTGTGTGCGGTCCACTATTGAAATTGTCCTCCACTGCCCAGAGCAATGCTGCCTGTGTACCCCTGTAACTTTTTTAAGCTGCAGTGAGCCACATTTTTGGTTTAAGGCCTACTACCTGTGTCTGTCTGCGCCACTCAATTCAGCTGTGTTCCTTTGAAAAAAGCAGAGCGTCAATAGTCTTGTTTTCAGCCTCTAGGAATTTTAAAAGTGCTTTGGGGGTACAACTTTGGTAGGGCCTACTAACGGTGTCTGCCGCCCCAAGGTGTGCCCCAGGTTTCGTCCACATTGCTTCGGTCTTCCGACTCTCGTTTAGTAGTTGTAGAAAACTACACTGCATTAGGCCTACAAATTGGGTATGGGGTGTAGAGAGATGGTGTGTTACACTAAAAGGTGTTCCCTAGGTTTCGTCCACATTGCTTCGGTCTTCCGACTCTCGTTTAGTAGTTGTAGAAAACTACACTGCTTTAGGCCTACAAATTGGGTATGGGGTGTAGAGAGATGGTGTGTTCCACTCCAAGGTGTTCCCCAGGTTTCCTCTCCATTGCTTCGATCTTCTGGCTCTCGTGTAGTAGTTGTTGGAAACTACGCTGCATTAGGCCTACAAATTGGGTATGGGGTGTAGAGAGATGGTGTGTTACACTCCAAGGTGTTCCCCAGGTTTCCTCTCCATTGCTTCGATCTTCTGGCTCTCGTTTAGTAGTTGTTGGAAACTACACTGCATTAGGCCTACAAATTGGGTATGGGGTGTAGAGAGACGGTGTGTTCCACTCCAAGGTGTTCCCCAGGTTTCCTCGCCATTGCTTCGGTCTTCCGACTCTCGTTTAGTAGTTGTTGCAAACTACACTGCATTAGGCCTACAAAATGGGTATGGGGTGTAGAGAGACGGTGTGTTACACTAAAAGGTGTTCCCCAGGTTTCGTCCACATTGCTTCGGTCTTCCGACTCTCGTTTAGTAGTTGTAGAAAACTACACTGCATTAGGCCTACAAATTGGGTATGGGGTGTAGAGACGGTGTGTTCCACTCCAAGGTGTTCTCCAGGTTGCCTTTCCTGAGCTTCTATCTACAGGCTCTCGTTTAGTAGTTGTTGGAAACTACACTGCATTAGGCCTACAAATTGGGTATGGGGTGTAGAGAGATGGTGTGTTCCACTCCAAGGTGTTCCCCAGGTTTCCTCTCCATTGCTTCGATCTTCATGCTCTCGTTTAGTAGTTGTTGGAAACTACGCTGCATTAGGCCTACAAATTGGGTATGGGGTGTAGAGAGATGGTGTGTTCCACTCCAAGGTGTTCCCCAGGTTTCCTCTCCATTGCTTCGATTTTCATGCTCTCGTTTAGTAGTTGTTGGAAACTACACTGCATTAGGCCTACAAATTGGGTATGGGGTGTAGAGAGATGGTGTGTTCCACTCCAAGGTGTTCCCCAGGTTTCCTCTCCATTGCTTCGATCTTCATGCTCTCGTTTAGTAGTTGTTGGAAACTACGCTGCATTAGGCCTACAAATTGGGTATGGGGTGTAGAGAGATGGTGTGTTATACTCCAAGGTGTTCCCCAGGTTTCCTCTCCATTGCTTCGATCTTCTGGCTCTCGTTTAGTAGTTGTTGGAAACTACACTGCATTAGGCCTACAAATTGGGTATGGGGTGTAGAGAGACGGTGTGTTCCACTCCAAGGTGTTTCCCAGGTTTCCTCGCCATTGCTTCAGTCTTCCGACTCTCGTTTAGTAGTTGTTGCAAACTACACTGCATTAGGTCTACAAAATGGGTATGGGGTGTAGTGAGATGGTGTGTTACACTAAAAGGTGTTCCCCAGGTTTCGTCCACATTGCTTCGGTCTTCCGACTCTCGTTTAGTAGTTGTTGGAAACTACGCTGCATTAGGCCTACAAATTGGGTATGGGGTGTAGAGAGATGGTGTGTTCCACTCCAAGGTGTTCCCCAGGTTTCCTCTCCATTGCTTCGATCTTCATGCTCTCGTTTAGTAGTTGTTGGAAACTACACTGCATTAGGCCTACAAATTGGGTATGGGGTGTAGAGAGACGGTGTGTTCCACTCCAAGGTGTTCCCCAAATTTCCTCGCCATTGCTTCGGTCTTCCGACTCTCGTTTAGTAGTTGTTGCAAACTACACTGCATTAGGCCTACAAATTGGGTATGGGGTGTAGAGAGATGGTGTGTTACACTGAAAGGTGTTCCCCAGGTTTCGTCCACATTGCTTCGGTCTTCCGACTCTCGTTTAGTAGTTGTAGAAAACTACACTGCATTAGGCCTACAAATTGGGTATGGGGTGTAGAGATGGTGTGTTCCACTCCAAGGTGTTCCCCGGGTTTCCTCTCCATTGCTTCGATCTTCATGCTCTCGTTTAGTAGTTGTTGGAAACTACGCTGCATTAGGCCTACAAATTGGGTATGGGGTGTAGAGAGATGGTGTGTTACACTCCAAGGTGTTCCCCAGGTTTCCTCTCCATTGCTTCGATCTTCTGGCTCTCGTTTAGTAGTTGTTGGAAACTACACTGCATTAGGCCTACAAATTGGGTATGGGGTGTAGAGAGACGGTGTGTTCCACTCCAAGGTGTTCCCCAGGTTTCCTCGCCATTGCTTCGGTCTTCCGACTCTCGTTTAGTAGTTGTTGCAAACTACACTGCATTAGGCCTACAAAATGGGTATGGGGTGTAGAGAGATGGTGTGTTACACTAAAAGGTGTTCCCCAGGTTTCGTCCACATTGCTTCGGTCTTCCGACTCTCGTTTAGTAGTTGTAGAAAACTACACTGCATTAGGCCTACAAATTGGGTATGGGGTGTAGAGACGGTGTGCTCCACTCCAAGGTGTTCTCCAGGTTGCCTTTCCTGAGCTTCTATCTTCAGGCTCTCGTTTAGTAGTTGTTGGAAACTACACTGCATTAGGCCTACAAAATGGGTATGGGGTGTAGAGACGGTGTGTTCCACTCCAAGGTGTTCTCCTGGTTGCCTTTCCTGAGCTTCTATCTTCAGGCTCTCGTTTAGTAGTTGTTGGAAACTACACTGCATTAGGCCTACAAAATGGGTATGGGGTGTAGAGAGATGGTGTGTTCCACTCCAAGGTGTTCCTCAGGTTTCCTCTCCATTGCTTCGATCTTCTGGCTCTCGTTTAGTAGTTGTTGGAAACTACACTGCATTAGGCCTACAAATTGGGTATGGGGTGTAGAGAGATGGTGTGTTCCACTCCAAGGTGTTCCCCAGGTTTCCTCTCCATTGCTTCGATCTTCATGCTCTCGTTTAGTAGTTGTTGGAAACTACGCTGCATTAGGCCTACAAATTGGGTATGGGGTGTAGAGAGATGGTGTGTTACACTCCAAGGTGTTCCCCAGGTTTCCTCTCCATTGCTTCGATCTTCTGGCTCTCGTTTAGTAGTTGTTGGAAACTACACTGCATTAGGCCTACAAATTGGTTATGGGGTGTAGAGAGACGGTGTGTTCCACTCCAAGGTGTTCCCCAGGTTTCCTCGCCATTGCTTCGGTCTTCCGACTCTCGTTTAGTAGTTTGTTGTGAATTCTGTGGCTGAGTTCATTTCTGTGGTCACAAGTGGTATTGCAGTCTCTGGGCTTCCTCCCTCAGGTGTTTTGGTGAGCTCGTTGGCTGCCTTGCTATTTAGCTCCACATGAGTCTGTCTTCCTTGCTCCTTGTCAATGTTCCAGTGTTGGATCTGAGCTACTGCATCTTTCCTTGGGCCTGCTGCTCTGCTAGATAAGTGCTTCTAGTTTGTTTTCTGTTTTTTTCTGTCCAGCTTGCTATTGTCTTTTGCTGGAAGCTCTGAGAAGCAGAGGGGTGCACCGCCGTGCTGTTAGTTCGGCACGGTGGGTCTTTTTGCCCCTTTGCGTGGTTTTCGTTTTAGGGTTTTTTGTAGACTGCATAGTTCTCTTTGCTATCCTCGCTCTGTCTAGAATATCGGGCCTCACTTTGCTGAATCTATTTCATTCCTACGTTTGTCTTTTCATCTTGCTAACAGTCATTATATGTGGGGGGCTGCCTATTCCTTTGGGGTATTTCTCTGAGGTAAGTCAGGCTTGTATTTCTATCTTCAGGCTAGTCAGCTCCTCAGGCAGTGCCGAGTTGCATAGGTAGTTGTTAGGCGCAATCCACTGCTGCTTATAGTTGTGTGAGGATAGATCAGGTACTGCAGTCTACAGAGATTCCACGTCTCAGAGCTCGTCCTATTGTTTTTGGTTATTGCCAGATCTCTGTATGTGCGCTGATTACTGCACGCTGTGTTGCCTGATTGCCAGCCATAACAGTACAAGGAGCCTCACCAATGATTTCCAATAGAGGGAAAAAAGAAATCCTGACATCATTTTTTTTTCTTAGCTCTGTCTTCAGTCTTTTTTTTCCCCTAGACATTAGAGTGCTTCAGGACACAGCTGTGGACATGGATATTCAGGCTCTGTGCTCCTCAATGGATAATCTCGTTGTAAATGTACAAAAGATTCAAGATACTATTGATCAGAAATCGATGCTAGAACCAAGAATTCCGATTCCTGATTTGTTTTTTGGTGACAGAACTAAGTTCCTGAGCTTCAGAAATAATTGTAAGCTATTTTTGGCCTTGAAACCTCATTCTTCTGGTAATCCTATTCAACAGGTTTTGATTATTATTTCTTTTTTGCGCGGCGACCCACAGGACTGGGCGTTTTCTCTTGCACCAGGAGATTCTGCATTGAGTAATGTTGATGCATTTTTCCAGGCGCTGGGATTGCTTTACGATGAGCCTAATTCAGTGGATCAGGCTGAGCAAAATCTGCTGGCTTTATGCCAGGGTCAGGATGATGTAGAAGTATATTGTCAGAAATTTAGGAAATGGTCAGTACTCACTCTGTGGAATGAATCTGCACTAGCGGCTTTGTTCAGAAAGGGTCTCTCTGAAGCTCTTAAGGATGTAATGGTGGGATTTCCTATGCCTGCTGGTTTGAATGAGTCTATGTCCTTGGCCATTCAGATCGGTCGTCGCTTGCGCGAGCGTAAATCTGTGCACCATCTGGCGGTACTGCCTGAGAGTAAACCTGAGCCTATGCAGTGCGACAGGACTATGACTAAAGTAGAACGGCAAGAACACAGACGTCTGAACAGACTGTGTTTCTATTGTGGTGATTCTACTCATGCTATTTCTAATTGTCCTAAACGCACTAGGCGGTTCGATAGCTCTGCCGTTATTGGTACTGTACAGTCCAAATTCCTTTTGTCCATTACCTTAATGTGCTCTTTGTCATCGTATTCTGTCATGGCGTTTGTGGATTCAGGCGCTGCCCTGAATCTGATGAATTTGGATTATGCTAAACGTTGTGGATTTTTCTTGGAGCCTTTGCGGTGTCCTATTCCGTTGAGAGGAATTGATGCTACACCTTTGGCCAAGAATAAGCCTCAGTACTGGGCCCAGCTGACCATGTGCATGGCTCCTGCACATCAGGAAGTTATTCGCTTTCTGGTACTGCATAATTTGCATGATGTGGTCGTGTTGGGGTTGCCATGGCTACAAACCCATAATCCAGTATTGGATTGGAACTCTATGTCGGTAACCAGCTGGGGTTGTCAGGGAGTACATGGTGATGTTCCATTTTTGTCTATTTCGTCATCCATTCCTTCTGACATCCCAGAGTTCTTGTCGGACTTTCAGGATGTATTTGAAGAGTCCAAGTCTGATGCCCTACCTCCGCATAGGAATTGTGATTGTGCTATCGATTTGATTCCTGGTAGTAAATTCCCTAAGGGTCGTTTATTTAATTTGTCCGTACCTGAACACACCGCTATGCGCAGTTATGTGAAGGAGTCCCTGGAGAAGGGACATATTCGCCCATCGTCGTCACCATTGGGAGCAGGGTTCTTTTTTGTAGCCAAGAAGGATGGTTCGCTAAGACCGTGTATTGATTACCGCCTTCTTAATAAGATCACTGTTAAGTTTCAGTATCCCTTGCCATTGATTTCTGACTTGTTTGCTCGGATTAAGGGGGCTAGTTGGTTTACTAAGATTGATCTTCGTGGTGCGTATAATCTGGTGAGAATCAGGCAGGGAGATGAATGGAAAACGGCATTTAATACGCCCGAGGGTCATTTTGAGTATCTGGTGATGCCGTTCGGACTTGCCAATGCTCCATCTGTTTTTCAGTCTTTTATACATGACATTTTCCGTGAGTATCTGGATAAATTCTTGATTGTTTACTTGGATGACATTTTGATCTTCTCAGATGATTGGGAGTCTCATGTGAAGCAAGTCAGAATGGTTTTCCAGGTACTGCGTGCTAATTCCTTGTTCGTGAAGGGATCAAAGTGTCTCTTCGGTGTGCAGAAAGTTTCATTTTTGGGGTTCATCTTTTCCCCTTCTACTATCGAGATGGATCCGGTTAAGGTTCAGGCCATCCAGGATTGGACTCAGCCGACATCTCTAAAAAGTCTGCAGAAATTCCTGGGCTTTGCTAATTTTTATCGTCGCTTCATCTGTAATTTTTCTAGCATTGCCAGACCATTGACCGATTTGACCAAGAAGGGTGCTGATTTGGTTAATTGGTCTTCTGCTGCCGTGGAAGCTTTTCAGGAGTTGAAGCATCGTTTTTGCTGTGCCCCTGTGTTGTGTCAACCTGATGTTTCTCTTCCGTTCCAGGTCGAGGTTGATGCTTCTGAGATTGGTGCAGGGGCGGTTTTGTCACAGAGAGGTTCTGGTTGCTCAGTGTTCAAACCATGTGCTTTCTTTTCCAGGAAATTTTCTGCTGCTGAGCGTAATTATGATGTGGGCAACCGAGAGTTGCTGGCCATGAAGTGGGCATTCGAGGAGTGGCGTCATTGGCTTGAGGGTGCTAAGCATCGCGTGGTGGTATTGACTGATCATAAGAACTTGACTTATCTCGAGTCTGCCAAGCGCTTGAATCCTAGACAGGCCCGTTGGTCGTTATTTTTTGCTCGTTTTGATTTTGTGATTTCATACCTTCCGGGCTCTAAAAATGTGAAGGCGGATGCTCTGTCTAGGAGTTTTGTGCCTGACTCTCCGGGGTTATCTGAGCCGGCGAGTATCCTCAAGGAAGGAGTCATTGTGTCTGCCATCTCCCCTGATTTGCGGAGAGTGTTGCAGAAATTTCAGGCTAATAAACCTGATCGTTGTCCGGCCGAGAAACTGTTCGTCCCTGATAGGTGGACTAGTAAAGTTATCTCTGAACTTCATTGTTCGGTGCTGGCCGGTCATCCAGGAATCTTTGGTACCAGGGAGTTGGTTGCTAGATCCTTCTGGTGGCCATCTCTGTCACGGGATGTGCGTGCTTTTGTGCAGTCCTGTGGAATTTGTGCTAGGGCTAAGCCCTGCTGTTCACGTGCCAGTGGGTTGCTTTTGCCCTTGCCGGTCCCGAAGAGGCCTTGGACACATATTTCGATGGATTTCATTTCTGACCTTCCCGTTTCTCAAAAAATGTCGGTCATTTGGGTGGTCTGTGATCGCTTTTCTAAAATGGTCCATCTGGTGCCCTTGGTTAAATTGCCTTCCTCCTCTGATTTGGTGCCTTTGTTCTTCCAGCATGTGGTTCGTTTACATGGCATTCCTGAGAATATTGTTTCTGACAGAGGTTCCCAGTTTGTCTCGAGGTTCTGGCGAGCCTTTTGTGGTAGGATGGGCATTGACCTATCTTTCTCCTCGGCCTTCCATCCTCAGACTAATGGCCAGACCGAACGAACCAATCAGACCTTGGAAACATATCTGAGATGTTTTGTTTCCGCTGACCAGGATGATTGGGTGTCATTTTTGCCGTTGGCTGAGTTCGCCCTTAATAATCGGGCCAGCTCGGCTACCTTGGTCTCTCCATTTTTCTGCAATTCTGGGTTCCATCCTCGTTTCTCTTCAGGACAGGTTGAGTCTTCGGACTGTCCTGGTGTGGATTCTGTGGTGGACAGGTTGCAGCAGATCTGGACTCAGGTAGTGGACAATTTGACCTTGTCCCAGGAGAAGGCTCAGCTTTTCGCTAATCGCAGACGCCGTGTGGGACCCCGACTTCGTGTTGGGGATTTGGTTTGGTTATCTTCTCGTCATATTCCTATGAAGGTTTCCTCTCCTAAATTTAAACCTCGTTTTATTGGTCCGTATAGGATTTCTGAGATTCTCAATCCGGTGTCTTTTCGTCTGACCCTCCCAGACTCCTTTTCCATACATAATGTATTCCATAGGTCGTTGTTGAGGAGATACGTGGCACCTATGGTTCCATCTGTGGAGCCTCCTGCCCCTGTTTTGGTGGAGGGGGAATTGGAGTATATTGTGGAGAAGATTTTGGATTCTCGTGTCTCTAGACGGAAACTCCAGTATCTGGTCAAATGGAAGGGTTATGCTCAGGAAGATAATTCCTGGGTTTTTGCCTCTGATGTCCATGCCCCAGATCTTGTTCGTGCCTTTCATGTGGCTCATCCTGGTCGGCCTGGGGGTTCTGGTGAGGGTTCGGTGACCCCTCCTCAAGGGGGGGGTACTGTTGTGAATTCTGTGGCTGAGTTCATTTCTGTGGTCACAAGTGGTATTGCAGTCTCTGGGCTTCCTCCCTCAGGTGTTTTGGTGAGCTCGTTGGCTGCCTTGCTATTTAGCTCCACCTGAGTCTGTCTTCCTTGCTCCTTGTCAATGTTCCAGTGTTGGATCTGAGCTACTGCATCTTTCCTTGGGCCTGCTGCTCTGCTAGATAAGTGCTTCTAGTTTGTTTTCTGTTTTTTTCTGTCCAGCTTGCTATTGTCTTTTGCTGGAAGCTCTGAGAAGCAGAGGGGTGCACCGCCGTGCTGTTAGTTCGGCACGGTGGGTCTTTTTGCCCCTTTGCGTGGTTTTCGTTTTAGGGTTTTTTGTAGACTGCATAGTTCTCTTTGCTATCCTCGCTCTGTCTAGAATATCGGGCCTCACTTTGCTGAATCTATTTCATTCCTACGTTTGTCTTTTCATCTTGCTAACAGTCATTATATGTGGGGGGCTGCCTATTCCTTTGGGGTATTTCTCTGAGGTAAGTCAGGCTTGTATTTCTATCTTCAGGCTAGTCAGCTCCTCAGGCAGTGCCGAGTTGCATAGGTAGTTGTTAGGCGCAATCCACTGCTGCTTATAGTTGTGTGAGGATAGATCAGGTACTGCAGTCTACAGAGATTCCACGTCTCAGAGCTCGTCCTATTGTTTTTGGTTATTGCCAGATCTCTGTATGTGCACTGATTACTGCACGCTGTGTTGCCTGATTGCCAGCCATAACAGTAGTTGTTGCAAACTACACTGCATTAGGCCTACAAAATGGGTATGGGGTGTAGAGAGATGGTGTGTTACACTAAAAGGTGTTCCCCAGGTTTCGTCCACATTGCTTCGGTCTTCCGACTCTCGTTTAGTATTTGTAGAAAAGTACACTGCATTAGGCCTACAAATTGGGTATGGGGTGTAGAGAGATGGTGTGTTCCACTCCAAGGTGTTCCCCAGGTTTCCTCTCCATTGCTTCGATCTTCATGCTCTCGTTTAGTAGTTTGTTGTGAATTCTGTGGCTGAGTTCACTTCTGTGGTCACAAGTGGTATTGCAGTCTCTGGGCTTCCTCCCTCAGGTGTTTTGGTGAGCTCGTTGGCTGCCTTGCTATTTAGCTCCACCTGAGTCTGTCTTCCTTGCTCCTTGTCAATGTTCCAGTGTTGGATCTGAGCTACTGCATCTTTCCTTGGGCCTGCTTCTCTGCTAGATAAGTGCTTCTAGTTTGTTTTCTGTTTTTTTCTGTCCAGCTTGCTATTGTCTTTTGCTGGAAGCTCTGAGAAGCAGAGGGGTGCACCGCCGTGCTGTTAGTTCGGCACGGTGGGTCTTTTTGCCCCTTTGCGTGGTTTTCGTTTTAGGGTTTTTTGTAGACTGCATAGTTCTCTTTGCTATCCTCGCTCTGTCTAGAATATCGGGCCTCACTTTGCTGAATCTATTTCATTCCTACGTTTGTCTTTTCATCTTGCTAACAGTCATTATATGTGGGGGGCTGCCTATTCCTTTGGGGTATTTCTCTGAGGTAAGTCAGGCTTGTATTTCTATCTTCAGGCTAGTCAGCTCCTCAGGCAGTGCCGAGTTGCATAGGTAGTTGTTAGGCGCAATCCACTGCTGCTTATAGTTGTGTGAGGATAGATCAGGTACTGCAGTCTACAGAGATTCCACGTCTCAGAGCTCGTCCTATTGTTTTTGGTTATTGCCAGATCTCTGTATGTGCGCTGATTACTGCACGCTGTGTTGCCTGATTGCCAGCCATAACAGTACAAGGAGCCTCACCAATGATTCCCAATAGAGGGAAAAAAGAAATCCTGACATCATTTTTTTTTCTTAGCTCTGTCTTCAGTCTTTTTTTTCCCCTAGACATTAGAGTGCTTCAGGACACAGCTGTGGACATGGATATTCAGGCTCTGTGCTCCTCAATGGATAATCTCGTTGTAAATGTACAAAAGATTCAAGATACTATTGATCAGAAATCGATGCTAGAACCAAGAATTCCGATTCCTGATTTGTTTTTTGGTGACAGAACTAAGTTCCTGAGCTTCAGAAATAATTGTAAGCTATTTTTGGCCTTGAAACCTCCTTCTTCTGGTAATCCTATTCAACAGGTTTTGATTATTATTTCTTTTTTGCGCGGCGACCCACAGGACTGGGCGTTTTCTCTTGCACCAGGAGATTCTGCATTGAGTAATGTTGATGCATTTTTCCTGGCGCTCGGATTGCTTTACGATGAGCCTAATTCAGTGGATCAGGCTGAGAAAAATCTGCTGGCTTTATGCCAGGGTCAGGATGATGTAGAAGTATATTGTCAGAAATTTAGGAAATGGTCAGTACTCACTCTGTGGAATGAATCTGCACTAGCGGCTTTGTTCAGAAAGGGTCTCTCTGAAGCTCTTAAGGATGTAATGGTGGGATTTCCTATGCCTGCTGGTTTGAATGAGTCTATGTCCTTGGCCATTCAGATCGGTCGTCGCTTGCGCGAGCGTAAATCTGTGCACCATCTGGCGGTACTGCCTGAGAGTAAACCTGAGCCTATGCAGTGCGACAGGACTATGACTAAAGTAGAACGGCAAGAACACAGACGTCTGAACAGACTGTGTTTCTATTGTGGTGATTCTACTCATGCTATTTCTAATTGTCCTAAACGCACTAGGCGGTTCGATAGCTCTGCCGTTATTGGTACTGTACAGTCCAAATTCCTTTTGTCCATTACCTTAATGTGCTCTTTGTCATCGTATTCTGTCATGGCGTTTGTGGATTCAGGCGCTGCCCTGAATCTGATGGATTTGGATTATGCTAAACGTTGTGGATTTTTCTTGGAGCCTTTGCGGTGTCCTATTCCGTTGAGAGGAATTGATGCTACACCTTTGGCCAAGAATAAGCCTCAGTACTGGGCCCAGCTGACCATGTGCATGGCTCCTGCACATCAGGAAGTTATTCGCTTTCTGGTACTGCATAATTTGCATGATGTGGTCGTGTTGGGGTTGCCATGGCTACAAACCCATAATCCAGTATTGGATTGGAACTCTATGTCGGTAACCAGCTGGGGTTGTCAGGGAGTACATGGTGATGTTCCATTTTTGTCTATTTCGTCATCCATTCCTTCTGACATCCCAGAGTTCTTGTCGGACTTTCAGGATGTATTTGAAGAGTCCAAGTCTGATGCCCTACCTCCGCATAGGAATTGTGATTGTGCTATCGATTTGATTCCTGGTAGTAAATTCCCTAAGGGTCGTTTATTTAATTTGTCCGTACCTGAACACACCGCTATGCGCAGTTATGTGAAGGAGTCCCTGGAGAAGGGACATATTCGCCCATCGTCGTCACCATTGGGAGCAGGGTTCTTTTTTGTAGCCAAGAAGGATGGTTCGCTAAGACCGTGTATTGATTACCGCCTTCTTAATAAGATCACTGTTAAGTTTCAGTATCCCTTGCCATTGATTTCTGACTTGTTTGCTCGGATTAAGGGGGCTAGTTGGTTTACTAAGATTGATCTTCGTGGTGCGTATAATCTGGTGAGAATCAGGCAGGGAGATGAATGGAAAACGGCATTTAATACGCCCGAGGGTCATTTTGAGTATCTGGTGATGCCGTTCGGACTTGCCAATGCTCCATCTGTTTTTCAGTCTTTTTTGCATGACATTTTCCGTGAGTATCTGGATAAATTCTTGATTGTTTACTTGGATGACATTTTGATCTTCTCAGATGATTGGGAGTCTCATGTGAAGCAAGTCAGAATGGTTTTCCAGGTACTGCGTGCTAATTCCTTGTTCGTGAAGGGATCAAAGTGTCTCTTCGGTGTGCAGAAAGTTTCATTTTTGGGGTTCATCTTTTCCCCTTCTACTATCGAGATGGATCCGGTTAAGGTTCAGGCCATCCAGGATTGGACTCAGCCGACATCTCTAAAAAGTCTGCAGAAATTCCTGGGCTTTGCTAATTTTTATCGTCGCTTCATCTGTAATTTTTCTAGCATTGCCAGACCATTGACCGATTTGACCAAGAAGGGTGCTGATTTGGTTAATTGGTCTTCTGCTGCCGTGGAAGCTTTTCAGGAGTTGAAGCATCGTTTTTGCTGTGCCCCTGTGTTGTGTCAACCTGATGTTTCTCTTCCGTTCCAGGTCGAGGTTGATGCTTCTGAGATTGGTGCAGGGGCGGTTTTGTCACAGAGAGGTTCTGGTTGCTCAGTGTTCAAACCATGTGCTTTCTTTTCCAGGAAATTTTCTGCTGCTGAGCGTAATTATGATGTGGGCAACCGAGAGTTGCTGGCCATGAAGTGGGCATTCGAGGAGTGGCGTCATTGGCTTGAGGGTGCTAAGCATCGCGTGGTGGTATTGACTGATCATAAGAACTTGACTTATCTCGAGTCTGCCAAGCGCTTGAATCCTAGACAGGCCGTTGGTCGTTATTTTTTGCTCGTTTTGATTTTGTGATTTCATACCTTCCGGGCTCTAAAAATGTGAAGGCGGATGCTCTGTCTAGGAGTTTTGTGCCCGACTCTCCGGGGTTATCTGAGCCGGCGAGTATCCTCAAGGAAGGAGTCATTGTGTCTGCCATCTCCCCTGATTTGCGGAGAGTGTTGCAGAAATTTCAGGCTAATAAACCTGATCGTTGTCCGGCCGAGAAACTGTTCGTCCCTGATAGGTGGACTAGTAAAGTTATCTCTGAACTTCATTGTTCGGTGCTGGCCGGTCATCCAGGAATCTTTGGTACCAGGGAGTTGGTTGCTAGATCCTTCTGGTGGCCATCTCTGTCACGGGATGTGCGTGCTTTTGTGCAGTCCTGTGGAATTTGTGCTAGGGCTAAGCCCTGCTGTTCACGTGCCAGTGGGTTGCTTTTGCCCTTGCCGGTCCCGAAGAGGCCTTGGACACATATTTCGATGGATTTCATTTCTGACCTTCCCGTTTCTCAAAAAATGTCGGTTATTTGGGTGGTCTGTGATCGCTTTTCTAAAATGGTCCATCTGGTGCCCTTGGTTAAATTGCCTTCCTCCTCTGATTTGGTGCCTTTGTTCTTCCAGCATGTGGTTCGTTTACATGGCATTCCTGAGAATATTGTTTCTGACAGAGGTTCCCAGTTTGTCTCGAGGTTCTGGCGAGCCTTTTGTGGTAGGATGGGCATTGACCTATCTTTCTCCTCGGCCTTCCATCCTCAGACTAATGGCCAGACCGAACGAACCAATCAGACCTTGGAAACATATCTGAGATGTTTTGTTTCCGCTGACCAGGATGATTGGGTGTCATTTTTGCCGTTGGCTGAGTTCGCCCTTAATAATCGGGCCAGCTCGGCTACCTTGGTCTCTCCATTTTTCTGCAATTCTGGGTTCCATCCTCGTTTCTCTTCAGGACAGGTTGAGTCTTCGGACTGTCCTGGTGTGGATTCTGTGGTGGACAGGTTGCAGCAGATCTGGACTCAGGTAGTGGACAATTTGACCTTGTCCCAGGAGAAGGCTCAGCTTTTCGCTAATCGCAGACGCCGTGTGGGACCCCGACTTCGTGTTGGGGATTTGGTTTGGTTATCTTCTCGTCATATTCCTATGAAGGTTTCCTCTCCTAAATTTAAACCTCGTTTTATTGGTCCGTATAGGATTTCTGAGATTCTCAATCCGGTGTCTTTTCGTCTGACCCTCCCAGACTCCTTTTCCATACATAATGTATTCCATAGGTCGTTGTTGAGGAGATACGTGGCACCTATGGTTCCATCTGTGGAGCCTCCTGCCCCTGTTTTGGTGGAGGGGGAATTGGAGTATATTGTGGAGAAGATTTTTGATTCTCGTGTCTCTAGACGGAAACTCCAGTATCTGGTCAAATGGAAGGGTTATGCTCAGGAAGATAATTCCTGGGTTTTTGCCTCTGATGTCCATGCCCCAGATCTTGTTCGTGCCTTTCATGTGGCTCATCCTGGTCGGCCTGGGGGTTCTGGTGAGGGTTCGGTGACCCCTCCTCAAGGGGGGGGTACTGTTGTGAATTCTGTGGCTGAGTTCACTTCTGTGGTCACAAGTGGTATTGCAGTCTCTGGGCTTCCTCCCTCAGGTGTTTTGGTGAGCTCGTTGGCTGCCTTGCTATTTAGCTCCACCTGAGTCTGTCTTCCTTGCTCCTTGCCAATGTTCCAGTGTTGGATCTGAGCTACTGCATCTTTCCTTGGGCCTGCTGCTCTGCTAGATAAGTGCTTCTAGTTTGTTTTCTGTTTTTTTCTGTCCAGCTTGCTATTGTCTTTTGCTGGAAGCTCTGAGAAGCAGAGGGGTGCACCGCCGTGCTGTTAGTTCGGCACGGTGGGTCTTTTTGCCCCTTTGCGTGGTTTTCGTTTTAGGGTTTTTTGTAGACTGCATAGTTCTCTTTGCTATCCTCGCTCTGTCTAGAATATCGGGCCTCACTTTGCTGAATCTATTTCATTCCTACGTTTGTCTTTTCATCTTGCTAACAGTCATTATATGTGGGGGGCTGCCTATTCCTTTGGGGTATTTCTCTGAGGTAAGTCAGGCTTGTATTTCTATCTTCAGGCTAGTCAGCTCCTCAGGCAGTGCCGAGTTGCATAGGTAGTTGTTAGGCGCAATCCACTGCTGCTTATAGTTGTGTGAGGATAGATCAGGTACTGCAGTCTACAGAGATTCCACGTCTCAGAGCTCGTCCTATTGTTTTTGGTTATTGCCAGATCTCTGTATGTGCGCTGATTACTGCACGCTGTGTTGCCTGATTGCCAGCCATAACAGTAGTTGTTGGAAACTACGCTGCATTAGGCCTACAAATTGGGTATGGGGTGTAGAGAGATGGTGTGTTCCACTCCAAGGTGTTCCCCAGGTTTCCTCTCCATTGCTTCGATCTTCATGCTCTCGTTTAGTAGTTGTTGGAAACTACACTGCATTAGGCCTACAAATTGGGTATGGGGTGTAGAGAGATGGTGTGTTCCACTCCAAGGTGTTCCCCAGGTTTCCTCTCCATTGCTTCGATCTTCATGCTCTCGTTTAGAAGTTGTTGGAAACTACGCTGCATTAGGCCTACAAATTGGGTATGGGGTGTAGAGAGATGGTGTGTTACACTCCAAGGTGTTCCCCAGGTTTCCTCTCCATTGCTTCAATCTTCTGGCTCTCATTTAGTAGTTGTTGGAAACTACACTGCATTAGGCCTACAAATTGGGTATGGGGTGTAGAGACGATGTGTTCCACTCCAAGGTGTTCTCCAGGTTGCCTTTCCTGAGCTTCTATCTTCAGGCTCTTGTTAAATAGTGATTAAATGGAACAACTGCATTTGGCATACTAGTTGGTTTGGGGCCTACTAACAGTGTCTGCCGCTCCTTGCTGTTCTCCTGGTTTCCTGTCCTGAAATTCCATTTTCAGGCTCTCGTTAAGTAGTTGTTAATGTTAGACTGCATTTGGCCTACTAGTTGGGTTGGGGCCTACTATCGGTGTCTGCCACTCCTTGCTGTTCTCCTCCACTGAACAAAGCTGTGCCGCCTGTTTACTACGGTTGCCAATTTTGAACTGCATTTCGACTACTTACTGATTTGGGCCTACTCTCTGTGTCAGCCTCTCATTCCAGTTGTCCTCCACTGCAATGCCCCCTGGTTAGTCCTGTGTTACCAATTTTGAACTGCATTTAGCCCACTTTATTCTTTGGGCCTATATCTGTGTTTCCTCCTCATCCTGCCCATTGCCCAGCCAGTGATAGATGAGTCTGCTGGTACATTGACCCATAACGCAAAATTCCCCGTGCACGCTACACAGCAAGATTGTGACCCTGCTGAAAGTCAGGTTCCTCTTCCCGCATACCATACCACCTTACACGGGGACAAAGAGGAAGGTGCAGATGAAAGTGCAGGTTCCTTCATCAGGTGAGGGGAGGAATACTAGTTGGCGACGTCACTGGCACAGGGCCTCTCATAGTACGCAAAAGTGTTGCTGCCGGTGGGAGGCGCCCCCGCCGTGCAAACACACCGCTGTACTTTGAGGGGCCCTGTGCCAGTGCCAATGCCAACGAGTGGGCCCCCCCTGCTTGCTCAGGATCTCAGCACTTGCAAAGTTGAAATACTTACCTCTCCCTGCTCCACTGCCGTGACGTGTTCCAGATTTCCTGGGCCCACTAATTACTTGAACCAGCCCTACCCCCCACAACTTTAGCCAAATGACCCCCAATATCAAATGCCTTCCAATTATTATAAGGTAAATTACGATTGACAAGCTTCTGTAACAAGAATGGATGTTTTTGCCATTAAAATGGGCAGCGTTGGTGTTTTCCTGGCCTCCACTCACTGCCGACTATGCTCCCCCATTGACTTGCATTGGGTTTCGTGTTTCGGGCGATACCCGACTCTTCGCGATAATCGGCCGATTCCACTCGACTCGACTTCTAAGATAGTCGGGTTTCGCGAAACACGGCTCGACTCTAAAAAGGTCAAGGTCGCTCAACCCTAGTGTTAATATGTTCAGCAGCCGACAAAATACCTAATACATGTTCCCTTATATGGACTTTGAAGGGACGTGTAGTGCTAGTAGTCCAATATATATAAGTCCGCAGGGACATGTAGCAAAATAAATTAAAATAACGGGTAGTTCAAGTAATATGCTTTTTATTTGCAAAAGTCCTAGATTTGTCGGAATTAAAAAAAAGGGTCACATTTTTCTACATATGGACAAGCTACGCAACGTCCACATGGGACACATCCACTTTTTTTAGGATAGAGGTCTAAAAATGTAGGCTTATAGTTACCAGTAAAATGACTATGTACTAACATATCCCGGAGATAACTAGAGCGTCTGGTAGTGATAGCTGGTCTCTCCGGTATGTATTTAGAGATAACTGGATCAGCTTGAAGAATAGGCCATGATCTAATAAGGGCCTCCCTCACGAGTGCAAAGAGGTTAAGGTAGTTGGTAACAAATCTAACCTTATCCCCAGGCAATTTCCTTTCAGATTTATAAACCAAGTCATGTCAAGAGGAATACTTAGCATGATTATAAGCACGTTTTACCATCCGGCGACTATATCCCCGTTCATAGAATCTCATTCTAAGATCCATAGCCTGTCTTTCAAATTCTGTATCACTTCAACAGACTCTACGAAGACGGAGAAACTGGCCCAATGGGACAGACTGGATCACATGTCTCGGATGTGTGGAATAAGCATGCAGCAGAGTATTTGTGGATGTAGGCTTTCTAAAGATGTCAGTCTGAATGATGTCCCTGTCATCACGCTTCACCAATGCATCCAGAAATTCAACACTTTCCCTGTCAAAGTGATAAGTCAATTTAATATTGCAGTCGTTGCTGTTCAGAGATCCCATGAATTGTTGCAACAAATCAACTGATCCCTGCCAGATCAGGAAAATGTCATCTATGTACCGCATCCAAAGGGGACGCGGTCCATAGATGAGGCCCGATCTGACAGGAAGAGGTCCCTCTCCCACAGCCCCAGGAACAGATTGGCGTATGCAGGTGCAAAGGCCGCCCCCATAGCTGTCCCCTGGAGCTGCAGG
The DNA here is from genome assembly GCF_032444005.1 of Ranitomeya imitator. Lineage (NCBI taxonomy): Eukaryota > Metazoa > Chordata > Amphibia > Anura > Dendrobatidae > Ranitomeya > Ranitomeya imitator. Next base: position 441,849,975 of record NC_091285.1, read on the forward strand.
AAGAAGGACCCCTTAAAAATGAAAACATTGGGAGTTAAAGTGAATTCAAGGATCTCTAACACCATGTTTTGAAAATTAATCGAGAAGATGGACATACTTAGATAGTATTTGACAGCACGGAGACCATCAGGATGCCTGATGCTCGTATAGAGAGACTCAACGTCTGCTACTACCATAAGAGCATCAGGATCTACATGTAGGTCATCAATTGACCTAAGGAACATACCGGTGTCCTTCAAGAAGGAAGGAAGACTTTCTACAAATGGCTGCAATATTGAATCAGTCCAACGATTGACATGTTCCTCCTTGGTCAGGCCTCATCTGGAATACTGTGTCCAGTTCTGGACACCGGATTGTAAAAAAGACATTGAAAAACTGGAACAAGTTCAGAGAAGAGCTACCAAGATGGTGAGTGGACTGCAAAGTATGTCCTATGAAGAATGGTTAAAGGATCTGGGAATGTTTAGCTTGCAAAAGAGAAGGCTATTAGGAAACTTTATAGCTATCTACAAATATTTGAAGGGATGTCACAGGGTAGAGAGATCATCATTATTCTCATTTGCACATAGAAACACGAGAAGCAATGGAATGAAACTGAAAGGGAGAAGATACAGATTAGAAATTAGAAAAAACTTTTTGACCGTGAGGGTGATCAATGAGAAGAACAGGCTGCCATGAGAGGTGGTGAGTAGTGTTGAGCGAGTGTGCTCGTTACCCAAGTTTTCCAAGCATGGTCGGGTGTTCTCAGAGTATCGTTGGCGTGCTCGTATATTATGTTTGAGCCCCTGCAGTTGCATGATTTGTGGCTGCTAGACAGCCTCAATACATGTGGGGATTCCCTAACAAACAGGCAATCCCTGCATGTGTTCAGGTTGTCTAACAGCCACAAATCATGCAACTGCAGGGACAGAAACATAATCTAAGAGCATGCCCAAGATACTCGGAGAACACCCAAACATGCTCGGAAAACTCAACTAACGAGCACACTGTGAATCTTGCATTGTGCAGGGGGTTGAACACTATGACCCATGAGGTCTCCTCCAACTCTAACATTCTATGATTCTATGATTCTATGAAGCTAGTGGTTTGACTTCCTATCCAAAGTCATGTGTGAAGGCCCTTTGAAGAGTTGATATTGACTTTTAGGATTGCTACTTCTTCTCTAATATGCATATTTACAATCTTTGGGGATCATTGCAGGTCCTATATGTCTCCCTATTATTATTATAGCATCATTTATTCCATGGCGCTTTACGTGTGAAAAAGAGTATACATAACACGTACAATAATCTTGAACAAAACGACTCACCGACTGGTAGAGGAGATAGGACCCTGGTAACAAGTAATCACAATCTACAAGGGATGGATGAAGATACTGTAGGTGATGGCAGAGCTGGTCATTCAGCTGCTTGCTGGAACGAGGGTTACCGCAGGTTGTAGGCTTGTTGGAAGGGGTAGGTCTTCAGCTTCCTTTTAAAGATTTCCACGATAGGCAAGAATCTGATATGTTAGGATAGAGAGAGTTTCAGAGTAGGTGGGATGCAAGGGAAAAATCTTAAAAGCCATTGTAGGTAGAGGAAGGGAGAGAAAGTTGCGTACAGGTAAGTACCGGGAGACTAGGCCACAGATGTATGGAGGAGACAGGTTGTGGATGACTTTGTATCCCAAAGGCTAGGATTTTGAACTGGAGTCTCTGGGCAATTGGGAGCCAGTGAAAGGATTGACAGAGGAGAGGCCTAGGAAAGAGGTGAGATAGCTGGATTAGTGGGGCAGTGGAGATTAGGATAGACTGGTGGGGTGCAAGAGTGTTAGAGGGTAGGCCACAAAGCAGGAGATTGCAGTAGTCGAGGTGGGAGATGATGGGGGCATGCACTAGTGTTTTTGCTGATTCTTGGGTGAGGAATGTGCAGAGATTTTTTTGAGTTGGAGTTGGCAGGAAGTGGAAAGAGCTTAGATGTGTGGTTTGAAAGAGAGTCAATGGATACCCCGAGGCAGCAAGCTTGCAGGACTGGGGAGAGTGGGCAGCCATTGACTTTGATGGATAGGTCTGTTGGTGGGGTGGAGCGAGATGGTGGAAAGATGATGAATTCTGTTTTAATCATGCTAAGTTTCAGACATCCAGTAGAGAAGAAAGAAGAAGTAGTGGACAGACATTGTGGGATTCTGGTTAGTAAGGACGTGATTTCTGGTCCAGAGAAGTAGATCCGTGTCATCAGTATAGAGGTGATGTGAAAAGCCGTGGGACTAGATGAGCTGTCACAGGCCAAAGGTGTAGAGGGAGAAGAGCAGGAATCCTAGAACTGAACCTTGGGGACACTGACAGATAGGGGGAGAAATGGGGAGGTGGTGAGTGAGTGGGAGATGCTGAATGTATGGTCTGTTAGGTATGAGGAGATCCAAGAAAGGGCCAAGTCTGTGATGCCAAGAGATGAGAGAATCTGTAGTAGGAGGGAATGGTCCACTGTGTCGAAGGCAGATGACAGATCCAGGAAGAGGAGAACAGAGTAGTGTCGTGACGCTTGGATTTGGAAGTTAGTAGGTCCTTGGTGACTTTAGTCAGGGCAGTTTTAGTGGAATGGAGGGGTCAGAAGACAGATTATAAGTGGTCAAAGAAGAAGCAGTAGTTTTGAGGCAGAGGGGAGAAGTGATATGGGGCAATAGCTAGGCAGAGAGAATGGGTCAAGCGAGGGCTTTTTGAGGATGGCTTTAATTGAGGCATGTTTGAAGCATGAGGGGAAGATGCCAGTCGTTAGTGACAGGTTGAAGAGATGGGTTAGGGTTGGGATGAAGACTGTGATGAGGTTTGGGATGAGATGGGACATGATTTGGTCAAGTTCACAGGTGGTGAGATGTGATTGGGAGAGTAAAGAGGAAAGTTGATCTTCTGTAATGATGGAGAAGCTGGTTTTGAAGGAGAGCTGAATTGTTATGAGAAGGAGCTGTGGGGGCTGTAGGCTAAAGCTTTCTCTGGTGTTATTGATTTTCTGCTTGAAAATGAGACAAAGTCTTCAGCTGAAATAAGACAAGAGGGAGAAGGAGCTGGGGGACAGAGGAGAGACTTGAAAGTGTTGAACAGATATTTATGACTGTGAGACAGGGAGGATATGAGGAATAAGAAGTATGTTTATTTTGCTGCAGTGAGCGTGGACTTGAAAGTAGTGAGTGACTGTTTGAATGTGATGAAGTGCTCACTGGAATGTAACCTTTTCCATTTCTGCTCAGCAACATTGAAAGCCCACCTCTATTCTTTAGTCAGGCTGGTTTGCCAGGATCGAATGTTTTGTGTATGGAACTGATGTCTGTAAGAGAAAGAAGAGATTCAGAGACTGATTGTAGTTTGAGGTGATTGGGTGTGTGAAAGTTTGTGGAGTTGGGATTGTCCACCTGGAGAGGAGAGGGAATAGAATGTAAGCAGTTTGTGGTCAGATAGAGGGAGAGGTGAGTTAGAGAGGTAAGATAGGTAACAGAGGCAGGTGAAGATGAGGTCCAGTATGTGGCCATCTTTGTGAGTGGCTGCAGAAGACCATTAAGCAAGGTCGAAGGAGAAAGAGAAAGAGAAAGATACAAGCTTTGAGACAACAGAAGGAAGTGTCAAGGGGATGTTGAAGTTACCCATGACAATAGTGGGGATGTCAGCGGTAAGAAAATGAAGCAGCCAAGTGATGAAGTGGTTGAAGAAGGTGGTGGCTGGCCCTGGGAGGGGGCGGTAAATGACTACCAGTTGGAGCTTGAAGAGGGAGTAGATGCGCACACAATGCACCTCAAAAGAAGGGAGAAAAACAGAGCATGGCAGTGGGATTTGTGTGAAAGAGAAATTATATGACAGGAGAAAATCAACTCCTATGCCATGCTTGCTGCTGGGGTCAGGTGTGTAGAAAAGATGGAATCCACCATACTAAAGTGCAGCTGGAGAGGCTGTGTCAGATGGGGTGAACCAGGATCCGGTGATGGCGAGGAAGGAAAGATTGTTAGTAATGAAAAGATCATGGATGTATGAAAGTTTGGTGCAGACAGACCAAGTGTTTCATAAATCTACTGTTAGAGGGACTGGGGAGAGTGGGGGCTGGGTGAATGGGTAAGGGGTTAGAAAGGATGCAGAAATTTGTGATAGATCATGAGTGGGAGGTAGAAGTGACTGTGAGGATGTGATGAGGAAGACCAGGGCTTGTAAAGATATCACTGGCAGTGCGGAGAAGCAGAGAAAGTCTTAGTAGTTGGAAGCTAGTGGATGATTTGCTCAGTGGATGATTTCACAAACTCCCCCTCCCGCTCTCTGACCACAACCTTCTTTCATTCTCTATCAAGAACTGCCATCCCGCTCAGGTCACCCCCACTTTCCACACTTATAGAAACATACAGGCCATTAACACCCAGAAACTTATGAAGAACTTGCAGTCCTCATTGGCCCCAATCTTCTCCATCTCATGTCCTGATTCTGCTCTGAAGCATTACAATGAAACCCTGCAAAGTGCCCTGGATGAAGCTGCACCTCCTATACATAAAACAACTCAGCACAGACAGCAACAACCGTGGCACACGCTGCAAACACGTTTCCTGCAGTGGTGCTCCAGGTGCGCCGAACGTGTGTGGAGAAAATCTAATCTACCCGAAGATTTCATCCATTATAAGTTCATGCTAAAAATATACAACTCTGCCCTTCACCTTTCCAAACAAACCTATTTCAACACCCTCATCACCTCACTGTCCAATAACCCTAAACATCTCTTTGACACTTTCCAGTCCCTACTCAACCCAAGAGTGCAGGCCCCAAACACAGATCTCCGCGCTGACTATCTGGCCAATTACTTCAAAGAAAAATTTGACCACATTCGACAGGAAATCATCTCCCAATCTCTTCATACCATTGACTGTCCTCCCTCCCCTACCGCATCTAGTTCACTCTCTGAGTTTGAACCAGTTACAGAAGAAGAAGTAATCATTCTCTTTGCATCTTCTCGCCCAACCACTTGCACCAGTGACCCCATTCGTCACATCTCCTCCAGTCCCTTTCCTTGGCTGTCACCTCTCACCTAACAAAAATATTCAACCTTTCTCTCACTTCCGGTATTTTTCCATCCTCATTTAAGCATGCCATCATACATCCATTACTTAAAAAAACATCCCTCATAGTAACATAGTAACATAGTAACATAGTTAGTAAAGCCGAAAAAAGACATTTGTCCATCCAGTTCAGCCTATATTCCATCATAATAAATTCCCAGATCTACGTCCTTCTACAGAACCTAATTGTATGATACAATATTGTTCTGCTCCAGGAAGACATCCAGGCCTCTCTTGAACCCCTCGACTGAGTTCGCCATCACCACCTCCTCAGGCAAGCAATTCCAGATTCTCACTGCCCTAACAGTAAAGAATCCTCTTCTATGTTGGTGGAAAAACCTTCTCTCCTCCAGACGCAAAGAATGCCCCCTTGTGCCCGTCACCTTCCTTGGTATAAACAGATCCTCAGCGAGATATTTGTATTGTCCCCTTATATACTTATACATGGTTATTAGATCGCCCCTCAGTCGTCTTTTTTCTAGACTAAATAATCCTAATTTCGCTAATCTATCTGGGTATTGTAGTTCTCCCATCCCCTTTATTAATTTTGTTGCCCTCCTTTGTACTCTCTCTAGTTCCATTATATCCTTCCTGAGCACCGGTGCCCAAAACTGGACACAGTACTCCATGTGCGGTCTAACTAGGGATTTGTACAGAGGCAGTATAATGCTCTCATCATGTGTATCCAGACCTCTTTTAATGCACCCCATGATCCTGTTTGCCTTGGCAGCTGCTGCCTGGCACTGGCTGCTCCAGGTAAGTTTATCATTAACTAGGATCCCCAAGTCCTTCTCCCTGTCAGATTTACCCAGTGGTTTCCCATTCAGTGTGTAATGGTGACATTGATTCCTTCTTCCCATGTGTATAACCTTACATTTATCATTGTTAAACCTCATCTGCCACCTTTCAGCCCAAGTTTCCAACTTATCCAGATCCATCTGTAGCAGAATACTATCTTCTCTTGTATTAACTGCTTTACATAGTTTTGTATCATCTGCAAATATCGATATTTTACTGTGTAAACCTTCTACCAGATCATTAATGAATATGTTGAAGAGAACAGGTCCCAATACTGACCCCTGCGGTACCCCACTGGTCACAGCGACCCAGTTAGAGACTATACCATTTATAACCACCCTCTGCTTTCTATCACTAAGCCAGTTACTAACCCATTTACACACAATTTCCCCCAGACCAAGCATTCTCATTTTGTGTACCAACCTCTTGTGCGGCACGGTATCAAACGCTTTGGAAAAATCGAGATATACCACGTCCAATGACTCACCGTGGTCCAGCCTATAGCTTACCTCTTCATAAAAACTGATTAGATTGGTTTGACAGGAGCGATTTCTCATAAACCCATGCTGATATGGAGTTAAACAGTTATTCTCATTGAGATAATCCAGAATAACATCCCTCAGAAACCCTTCAAATATTTTACCAACAATAGAGGTTAGACTTACTGGCCTATAATTTCCAGGTTCACTTTTAGAGCCCTTTTTGAATATTGGCACCATATTTGCTATGCGCCAATCCTGCGGAACAGACCCTGTCGCTATAGAGTCCCTAAAAATAAGAAATAATGGTTTATCTATTACATTACTTAGTTCTCTTAGTACTCGTGGGTGTATGCCATCCGGACCCGGAGATTTATCTATTTTAATCTTATTTAGCCGGTTTCGCACCTCTTCTTGGGTTAGATTGGTGACCCTTAATATAGGGTTTTCATTGTTTCTTGGGATTTCACCTAGCATTTCATTTTCCACTGTGAATACCGTGGAGAAGAAGGTGTTTAATATGTTAGCTTTTTCCTCGTCATCTACAACCATTCTTTCCTCACTATTTTTTAAGGGGCCTACATTTTCAGTTTTTATTCTTTTACTATTGATATAGTTGAAGAACAGTTTGGGATTAGTTTTACTCTCCTTAGCAATGTGCTTCTCTGTTTCCTTTTTGGCAGCTTTAATTAGTTTTTTAGATAAAGTATTTTTCTCCCTATAGTTTTTTAGAGCTTCAATGGTGCCATCCTGCTTTAGTAGTGCAAATGCTTTCTTTTTACTGTTAATTGCCTGTCTTACTTCTTTGTTTAGCCACATTGGGTTTTTCCTATTTCTAGTCCTTTTATTCCCACAAGGTATAAACCGCTTACACTGCCTATTTAGGATGTTCTTAAACATTTCCCATTTATTATCTGTATTCTTATTTCTGAGGATATTGTCCCAGTCTACCAGATTAAGGGCATCTCTAAGCTGGTCAAACTTTGCCTTCCTAAAGTTCAGTGTTTTTGTGACTCCCTGACAAGTCCCCCTAGTGAAAGACAGGTGAAACTGTACAATATTGTGGTCGCTATTTCCTAGATGCCCAACCACCTGCAGATTTGTTATTCTGTCAGGTCTATTAGATAGTATTAGGTCTAAAAGTGCTGCTCCTCTGGTTGGATTCTGCACCAATTGTGAAAGATAATTTTTCTTGGTTATTTTCTTGGTTATTATCCCTCGATCAAAACTGTGCCACTAATTATAGACCTGTCTCTAATCTTCCCTTTATCTCTAAACTCCTCGAACGCCTGGTCCACTCCCGTCTTACCCGCTATCTCTCAGATAACTCTCTTCTTGACCCTCTTCAATCTGGTTTCTGCTCTTTACACACTACTGAAACTGCCCTCACTAAGGTCTCTAATGACTTACTAACAGCTAAATCTAATGGTCACTACTCCATGCTAATTCTCTTGGATCTCTCTGCAGCATTCGATACTGTGGATCATCAGCTCCTCCTCACTATGCTCCGCTCCATCGGCCTCAAGGACACCGTTCTCTCCTGGTTCTCCTCCTATCTCTCTGACCGATCCTTCACTGTATGTTTTGCTGGTTCCTCCTCCTCTCACCTTCCCCTTACTGTTGGGGTTCCTCAAGGATCAGTCCTGGGCCCCCTCCTTTTCTCTTTGTATACTGCCCCTATTGGACAAACAATCAGTAGATTTGGGTTCCAGTACCATCTCTATGCTGATGACACCCAATTATACACTTCTCCTGTTATCACGCCGACTTTTTTTAGTAAACACCAGTGATTGTCTTACCGCTGTCTCTAACATCATGTCCTCCCTCTATCTGAAACTGAAACTATCAAAAACTCCTCGTGTTTTCTCCCTCTATTAACATACCTTTGCCTGACATTGCCATCTCTGTGTGCGGGTCCACCATTACTCCAAAGCAACATGCCAGCTGCCTTGGGGTCATACTTGATTCCGAGCTTTCATTCACCCCCCACATCCGATCACTGGCTCGCTCTTCTTATCTGCATCTCAAAAACATTTCTAGAATTTGCCCTTTTCTTACTTTCGACTCTACAAAAACTCTTACTGTTTCACTAATTCATTCTCGTCTGGACTATTGTAACTCTCTACTAATTGGCCTCCCTCTTACAAAACTCTCCCCGCTCCAATCTGTCCTAAATGCTGCAGCCAGGATCATATTCCTCACCAACCGTTACACCGATGCCTCTACCTTGTGCCAGTCATTACACTGGTTACCCATCCACTCAAGAATCAAGTACAAAACTACTACCCTCATCCACAAAGCACTCCATGGCTCAGCACTACCCTACATCTCCTCTCTGGTCTCAGTCTACCACCCTACCCGTGCCCTCCGCTCCGCTAATGACCTCAGGCTAGCATCCTCAATAATCAGAACCTCCCATTCCTGTCTCCAAGACTTTACACGTGCTGCGCCGATTCTTTGGAATGCACTACCTAGGTTAATACGATTAATCCCCAACCCCCACAGTTTTAAGCGTACCCTAAAAACTCATTTGTTCAGATTGGCCTACCACCTCAACGCATTAACCAAACTATCCCTGTGTGGCCCATTCAAAAAAACAAAAAAACAAAAACATAATCAGGTTCCTCGCAACATGTTCTCATACACTTTATGCAGTTATTAGCCCTCTGTGTCTGTACTGCTACATACTTAGGCAGTTAACTGGTTCATGCAGCTTTACATGAACACCTGAGCCTTACACTATGGCTGATCCGAATAACTAAAGCAATTATTACCATCCACCTCTCGTGTCATTCCTTTTCCTCATAGTTTGTAAGCTTGCGAGCAGGGCCCTCATTCCTCTTGGTATCTATTTTGAACTGTTGATTTCTGTTATGCTGTAATGTCTATTGTCTGTACAAGTCCCCTCTATAATTTGCAAAGCGATGTGGAATCTGTTGGCGCTATATAAATAAAATTAATAATATTATTACAAGCTGGAGAGGGCATGAGGTGGCTGTTTGTGTTTGTAGACAGAAGATTGTATGTTCAGAAACAGGTCTGAGGAGGAGGTGAGATGGATGGGCAGTTTGGAGGGAGATATGACCAGTTCATTAATAGGTGTCAGGATTAAGGAGGGTTAATAGAAAGTGGAGTACTATAGGGGGATCATAAAGACAAACAGAAACATTGTTTACTATGACTGTTTATCCGTATTCAGTTACCTTTTGTTCACTTCTGGTTCAATTCTGGTCTAATTCAGTGCAATACACTTATATGATGCACTTACATGATGCAGAACAGACTACGTCATGCAGACTTGTTGCTTACGATATATTTGCTAACAAATGCATTCAGGTGTGAAGCAGAGGGGAGAAGTCATTGCAGCACCCCAGAGACCTGGTCGTTGCAGTATAGCGCTCTGCCGCTAAGGGGAGCAGCGGTACGTCTGATGGCACTTTGGAGTTCTCCTGACTAGGTATCACTAGAACACATTACACTTCACACTCCGGCCACTAGGGGCAGAACAAGGCTTTATTTATTGGGCCACTCCTCACACTTGTAAAACTAGGGGCTGGGGAGGAAGTTAGTCAGAAGCTGACTGGGTTGGAACCAGGCAACATCCCGTGGCAGGGGGTGTTGCAGGGAGAAGGCACAGGGGGGTCCCTGTCAGGCGTGGGAACCTGGCAGGTGCCTAGCGAACAGAACAGAACGTAACGGAACCGCACCTGCACACCCTGCGGCGGTATCCAGGAGAGAGACACGAAGGGAAGGATATTGTGGAACAGTGTAAACGAGATCAGCACAAAGTTGAGCCAGTAAGAGTCGTGCCGAGAGAGAGAGGCAACATCTTACTGAGGCGCGCAGTCGGTGGCCGGATCACCGTAGGAGTAATTGACTTCAGGCTTTACTTCAAATTCCGCTGGACAGTTAATCATAGGTTGGCTGTCTACCTTCTACACCTACGAAGACATAGGGGGCAACATTGGGAGAGGGGCGTCTCTAGGGTCCCGGAAGACCTCCACGCTTTCCCATCAAACGGGTGGCGTCCTAGCCATAACATATCTGGGGGACGTTAGAAACTAGTAACATCTAGAACCAAAGAACGAGAGAGAGAAAGAAGCTGTAGAAAACGAACGAACGAGAGCAGCAGTTGTGAGGACTATTCCGAATGCTCAGCAGGGTAGGACTACAACACACAGGCGCTATTGGTAGGCAACGATTTCCATCTGTGAAGGAAACTCTGGATGTGCCCATCGGACTGGCTGGTCTCTGAGAGCCCTGTTAAACGTACTCTGGATTGAGGATCCTGAAGCCTTCAGTAAAGAGGTAAAGAGACTGCAATCTTGTGTCCTCATTATTGACCGTACCTCACACCATCACCATCCACCTTACTGGGAAGCCCTGGGGACATACTTCACCTGTGGGAAGGTATACCATCCAGCTGCCATTCCATCACCCCAGTGGACCCCATAGCAGCGTCGGCCACCCTGACCGAACACCACAGGTGGCGTCACGAACCACTGACAGACTGCTTCACTACTTTTATTGGACGCCCCTTAGCAGGGTCGCGGACCAGGTCTAGCCACCGTGACTGCCTCAGAACCGAACCAGAGAGGCCCGGTACTGAATCGCGTGGCCCTGTGTTTGGGGGCGCTCCAACTTGGCGTCACGAACAGGATCGTACTTAAGCCTGAAGAATTGGGTCATGTGTGCCTTGGAAATGTGATTGAAACGTGTTGGACTGTGATTTATTGCAAGGACTGTGTATTGCTATCTACCGCAAGATTCCCGCCAAAACCGCCGCCATTGCCGCACCACGAGGAGCGCAGGAGAATAAGGAGGGCGTGCCATGGGAGGAGACTATCAAAGTAGTGCCAGAAGTGCTGACCGCCCCCTCCGATTGCTATTGCGGGAGGACGATCTGCCCCGGAGGAGAGGACAACCGCCCCCTGAATTGCAACTGCGGGAACCAAGACAAGAAGGAGCTCCACCCCCAGGAAATGGAGGAGCAGCGTGTGAGTGCCATTGCAGATCCCGGAGAGGGGATGATGACCAACGGGTACCCGAACAACGAAGGAGTGATCCTGGCTTGTCCCTGTCAGCCGGAGGTGGACCCGGACTCGAATCTGCCACGGCTGGAAGACTCAGACTTCTTGGGGTCGCGGGCGGAGGAACCGAGTCAGCCTATCCCGAGCATGGAGCTAGCCGATGCGAAGCTATGAAGATCGGAGCCACCACTGGGTGCCGTGTCGGGAGAACCGCAGTTCAAGCCGCAGCCGACTCCAGTGTCCTTATCAACGGAACCGATCGGCATCGGTGGAACCACATCAGACGGAGGTATGGAAAACGCCCCTGCCCTCCTGACCGATTCGGCGCCCACGACCGCTCCCCATCCTGACGGTGACCGATTCCCTGCCCCTGAACTGGTGGCTATTGTCCCCAGCACCATGGAAAAGCTGGTGCCTCCGCTACCGACAACTATGGGGACACCACTGTGTGTAAGCTCCGAGGGGGTGATCTTCCAATGGGATAACCCGAGGATTGAGCCAGACAGGACAAGACAGGAGGGCCTCAGCATCGCTGCGCTCACCTGGGAGCAATATAAACAATGCTTAATTTTACACTGGAAAGACCGAAAAGAGACCGAACAAAGTGACCCACTGAAAGCACAAGGACCAAAGGCAGGACGCAATAAAGGAAGTCCGGTAAAGCGGGGAACTGTGCTAGCCTTTCACCCGAAGCAGGGTTGGGGCTATATACAGGAACTGGGGCTACCGACAGAAATCTTCTTTACTAGCTACAACGTGAAAACCCCGCGTCGTGATAGAGGGGATAATCAACTGCTGTTTCAAGGGGATCAGGTGACGTACACCCGCCATCGGAGTGCGCAAGGGTAGTGCGCTCGGAACGTCTACCGATGCGAGCCGGTAGTGGCACCACCTGCTGTCCTGACTACGACTAATCCGGATTTGACGAATTCCACCCCTGTCACCACAGTGTGCATTATCGCCGCTACTGAACTTGCAACCAAAGCTGACATTCGGATCCAGACACCGGGTGACCTGGCCGCACCTGAGCGACGAACCCATGACAATGACACTACCACAGGCAAGAACACGGAATCGGAACTTCCGCGGCCGGGAAGAGTCCCCCACCGAAGGATGCCTTGCAACCTACTATAGCACTAAACCTCGATAACCCGAAATGTACATAGTTATTTAACTGTTTCCTGCTGTTGCTGCTACCTTCAACCCGTTCAGGGTTAACTCCTAGGGATCCCTTCGTTTACCCGGGATCCCTATTGTTTTCCATTGTTTTTTCTACTGTTACCCCACGTTCATCATTGTTTTAAAGACTGCCGGATCATGGACGGTGAATGATTCAGAACTGCTTTGTAAATAGTTTGCACCTTCTTAAAGGTGCTTCCTACTGGTTTTATAAGCCAAAGAAGACTTTGCGAAGACATGATGCAGAAGGACTTGCTTGCTGTGAACTTGCTTGCTGAAAGAGAATCTGCACCAGAGACTTGGGTCCCTCTTAAAGGGAATGTTTGATGATTACTTTGATAAAGGTTGAAACGTTAATAATGTTGAAGAATTTAGATAGTTTAATAATGTTGACAAAGATTTATGACAGGAAAGTTTGAAAGTGGACCCGTAGGGGTTAGAGAGAGAGTCCTCCTGAGAGATGTAGAAAGATGGTCGGTACAATGACAGTAGGCCCAGACAAGGAGCTAGGCGGTCCTGCATTGGGGAAGTTGGAACAGAAAGAAAAGTTGAGTTATGTAGCATTCTATGGTAGGCCTTTAGTGGGTTCAGTGAATACGCCCTTAAAGGAAGAGTTAGTTTATTGTTCAAAAATTTGCACTTAGTAGAATACCCGGCTTGGTTACTGAAAGTTATTTATAGTCAAAAATGTTATTTAAAAATATTTAATCTTGTTTTTGTTCGCAACGTTCAAGTGTCCTCACCTCCCATAAAGGGAAGCACCTTTTCTATTTACTTGTTCTAAGCATTCCAAAAATTTGTATGTCTTTTGCTGTATTATATTGTTGTTCTTCTTCCCAGTCCAGGAGTACTGGATTTAACCGGGGGGGAGTGCAGTGCCCCAGAGACCTGGTTGTTGCAGTATAGCGCTCTGCCGCTAAGGGGAGCAGCGGTACGTCTGATGGCACTAAGGAGTTCTCCTGACCAGGTATCACTAGAACACATTACACTTCACACTCCGGCCACTAGGGGGAGAAAAAGGCTTTATTTATTGGGCCACTCCTCACACTGGTAAAACTAGGGGCTGGGGAGGAAGTTAGTCAGAAGCTGACTGGGTTGGAACCAGGCAACATCCCGTGGCAGGGGGTGTTGCTGGGAGAAGGCACAGGGGGTCCCTGTCAGACGTGGGAACCTGGCAGGTGCCTAGCGAACAGAACAGAACGTAACGGAACCGCGCCTGCACACCCTGCGGCGGTATCCAGGAGAGAGACACGAAGGGAAGGATATTGTGGAACAGTGTAAACAAGATCAGCACAAAGGAGAGCCAGTAAGAGTCGTGCCGAGAGAGAGAGGCAACATCTTACTGAGGCGCGTAGTCGGTGGCCGGATCACCGTAGGAGTAATTGACTTCAGGCCTTACTTCAAATTCTGCTGGACAGTTAATCATAGGTTGGCTGTCTACCTTCTACACCTACGAAGACATAGGGGGCAACATTGGGAGAGGGGCGTCTCTAGGGTCCCGGAAGACCTCCAAGCCTTCCCGTCAAATGGGTGGCGTCCTAGCCATAACATATCTGGGGGACGTTAGAAACTAGTAACATCTGGAGCCAAAGAACGAGAGAGAGAAAGAAGCTGTAGAGAACGAACAAACGAGAGCAGCAGTTGTGAGGACTATTCCGAATGCTCAGCAGGGTAGGACTACAACACACAGGCGCTATTGGTAGGCAACGATTTCCATCTGTGAAGGAAACTCTGGATGTGCCCATCGGACCGGCCGGTCTCTGAGAGCCCTGTAAAACGTACTCTGGATTGAGGATCTTGAAGCCTTCAGTAAAGAGGTAAAGAGACTGCAATCTTGTATCCTCATTATTGACCGTACCTCACACCATCACCATCCACCTTACTGGAAAGCCCTGGGGACATACTTCACCTGTGGGAAGGTATACCATCCAGCTGCCATTCCATCACCCCAGTGGACCCCATAGCAGCATCGGTCACCCTGACCAAACACCACAGGTGGCGTCACGAACCACTGACAGACTGCTTCACTACTTTTATTGGACGCCCCTTAGCAGGGTCGCGGACCAGGTCTAGCCACCGTGACTGCCTCAGAACTGAACCAGAGAGGCCCGGTACCGAATCGCGTGGCCCTGTGTTTGGGGGCGCTCCAACTTTACTCTTCTTTATCAGATAATTACAATTGAGCCAGAAGCAGGATGTAACACAGGCAAAGTAAAAACAGGCTGGTTATAAAGAAAAGTGGTGAGAGGTGGTCGTGCAGTGGTCAGCTTAAACAACATACCGAGTGAATGCACACAAGAAAGGTAAGATTTATCACAAAGTTTGGAAAGCTGGATGACACACCTGTAGGAAGAATAGATAAATAGATGTGCTGACTAGACACCAATGGTTATAGATGACAAGGTGCAGTCTGTACACATAGTATTAAATTCTGGTCAAATTCAGTGCAATATACATATAAGATGCACTTGCATGAAGACTGCAACCCTACACTTACTTGCTGCTTCAGTCTTGAGACAGTTCTTACCATGTGTTCTCATTATTGATTTTTATTAACATTGATACCTAATTGAAGTAATGTTATTGCACATTTAAAGCAGTTAAAAGTAAATCTAGGCTTTATTTAAAGCAAACTTTATACACGGCATTATACACAATAGAAAATATACAACACAATTTGGAGTTATATAGCACATTCTCAAGAAGATCAATGTATCATGTATATCAACAACAAGAATGTAGCTTTTACCATAGTGGAGAAAGGTTTGGGGCATTATCAGATCTCATGGCTGATAGCAGGGAAAATAATTGTCCTTATCAACTGTCAAAGTCTAAGATAATAAACTAGAAAGTGGATGTGTCATTAATAGCAGCACACGGAAGTAAACACTCCTTCAGACTGCTGAGCATTTCTTTTTCCTGCAGCAGACTGTGTGAACAGGACATTGATCAAGAATCAGGGCAAATGAAAGTATCTACTATGAAAATGCTCTATGATCTGATAGTGTTTTATGGAAGATGACCTCCTTTAAAGACTTCCATGCTGCCCTGCTTGCTAGCAGCATGGTAAAGATAGGGGTGAAAAGGTCATGGGGGCTGGGGTTGCAGTTGCACTCAGGCACACGAACCTAGGAAAGCCCAAAAGGCCTATATAGAAATAAAATAGTTCTATTAAAAAAAAAAAACCCGTGATAGATTGTGTATCTATTGCCTGTCAGGTGATTTTTGTGCAGTATACTAATATTATCCTGAAATACAGCTTGGGCAGCCCTTTCAGGATATGTAACTTTTATTTCTGTACATAGTCCTGCTATGTTACTGTAAACCCCGGACAAATTTATTGTCTCGCGCCAGCAAGTCAAGCATATATAAATGTAAAATGAATATTCACCCCTTCTCCCGCCCCAAATCACACCCAACCTTCTGCACTGGAGTTACTGATTCAGTCAGACTACTGTATGAACAAGGATCGTATCACACTCCAGGGACTCGCTATTTGATCTGACCTGACCTGAGTGTGACAGCAGCATAAAAATACATGCTGTCACACTCAGGTCAAGAAGGCAGACGGCCAGTCCGATTGGTGAGTAACATAGAAGTCTGACTGAACTCAATCAGTGACACGAGACGGGAGGGGAGAATATTCATTTGGCATTTACATACGTTTGACTTGATGGCCTAATAATCAATTCCCTTCTTTATATCACTTTGTTTAGCCCCTCCGGCTTCATAACATGTTGCCTGGAAATAGAGCTACATATTCAGTTTGACTGTTTCCTTTCAGGGTTATTCTTTTGCGTATGGTCCTTTTTTTTACATATCTGATATGCTACAATATAAAATTGTTATCTATAAGGGTTGATGAGACCCTATATGATAGTAAAATTCCCAAATCGTCCATGCTTGGAGACTATCTGGCAGGGCATACAGTTCTCACCATATATGCAGTTCTCAGTGTATTCTGTGCCTGACCACTAACCTTATGAAGGTAACTGTGTCATATATACCAAATCCAAGAGTCAGGACATAGATTCTGGGTGTCCAGACTAAACAATATAGATATTGAGAATTCGATTTTGGGGAACAGAATTTGGAATCTTCAAGTTGATCAAAGGTCCCTAACTCTTTGTGGCCCAAATATTGCATTTAAATGCTGCACATTGTATTGTATTGACCAGTTATTGCAACAATGCATAATAGTATCTAAAGCTGTTATAGCTAGGGAGCCTGTGAACTCCTGGGAAGATATTGAGACATGCTTCTCAGTGCCTTAGTTGGACCATAGGCCCCAAATGTTCCAGGAATGTCCATTCCAAGTTTATGACTGATGTTCTCTTGCTGCTCAACAGCCCAGGCTCCTTGTGCCCTCAGATCTCGAACCACTGCTCTTTCTCCGTAGAATTTCTTACTCTCACTGCACTAACCAGGAAGTGTTCCTCTTGTTAACTGGCCCTGCCCCTCCCACACTGAAGCTGATCCTGAACACGTTAACTGTTTCTATCCTAACCCTGTCTACTTCCTGAACTTATTGTTCCCACCATTGCAATATAATCAATCCTATCTTGTAGCGAAATGTTATTCTGTGTCCTATGCACTAATCTTATCCTTTCCCTATATCTAATACATATATTATAACAATACATTAACCATGCACCTTCGTGCCTATAAGGTTCTATGCATAATAAAACACTTTTTCATATACACAGGTTGGAACATTTTTTCTAACCGTCCCGGTCACCATCTCACACTGCAACTCCTAGGCAGGAGTAACCAAAACAAATGGACGAGATAGAAAAGATTTGAAAATAATAAATTAAAAAAATATACAAAGAATATACTTATGTGAAATCTATCTGAAATTCTATATATAAATTCATATATAAAAATATTCTATATGTCCAACAAGCAAGAGTGAAAAACCAGTCACAAATAAGTAAAACCCAAACCTTGGATGTGGATTACGATGGAAATAACAGATAAGAATTATAAAACAACAAATAATGTGTAGAAAAAAGGGACAAAAATGTTAAGGATAAAAAATGTTATTAGTGGTAATTTGGCAAAAGTATTGGCACTATATGCAAAAGGTGCCCACACACATAAAAATGACAATAAAAGACAGAAAAAACTAAATATATAAATGAATGAAACAGAATAGGGACCACATGTAAATTACTAGGTATAGGGGGGGCTGAATATATTATAAAAATAAATAATAATACATCCCAGTAAAATAGATGAATAGCTAGAAATATAAATACAGTCCCACGTAATACCAAGATACTGTACCACATAAGGGTATATTTGATAGATAAACTTTGGAACTAATTTACTGACACCATATTTGCAGTAGCTAGATGTGATATGGCAACCACTCAAAAACTAGTAGTCCAAATAGAAGATGCATATAATCTGTAAATATATTTATAATTAAATTATCTGACACCAAATATACAATATATAAAGAAAAAAATAATGAAAATGCCACTCAGAATCTCATGATCTCATACTCAAAAGTCTATGAAATAAGTAAAAAGGGTCAGGGACTAAACTGAAAACAGTAAGAGAAACTATACACCAGTGTGCCCAGCATAAAGGTGGCAGAATCGGATGTTACCTGTCAAGTGGTATGGCTGTGGTCCCGGAAGAAGTGCGGTGCACACACCGATCCACGTTTCGGAAAGTCCTTCGTCAGGCTAGGTTCAAGGCGTTAAATCTTTGCTTAACTAAAGTTGTTGATCTATTCTCCATCAACATGTTACCACAGGCAGTCATATTTGCCCTTTCCCTATTTTTGCTGGCCCCCCTGTTCAGGTAATGCCAGCAATAATTTACAATCCTGGCCTGGAGAGTTGGATACGTTCTGGTTATTAGGTGTTATTTCTTACGTTGTTGTGAGCATTGTATAGTTAAACCTTTCCTTTTCCCTAGGTATCTTTATATTACTTTGTTGCCTCTCAGGCTATACACTTTATATTCTTTTGTGTATTTCCCTCAGAGAGTGTTGTGTGATTGTGCTTCTGCTTATGCACTGTCTGTCTTATTTTGTACACCATGTTCCAATATGCAAATCACATTTTTCTCGGATTTTCCTAATTGGTCGGTGCAAACGACAGTCAGTCATTGTCTTGTTTTTCTTTGCATGAAGTCAGAATAGCCTCCCAGAGCTACTGTTTTGATGTGAACTGCCTCCCACCTTCATAGATCGTTTGCTTGATGATACTCCAAAGGTTTTCTATATAGGGTTGAGGTCAGGGGAAGATAGTGGCCACACCATGACTTTATCTCCTTTTATGCCCATAGCAGCCAATGAGGTATTCTTTGCAGCATTAGATGGTGCATTGTCATGCATGAAGATGATTTTGCTCCTGAAGGTGGCCGAATAGTAGGTTTATGCACCACAGGAAGCCTTTGAAGGATCCTACACCTTGAGGTTCGAGGGACTCCAGAGGCACCAGCAGCTTCAATAACTGTTTGCTGCTTTGTAATGGTATTTGGCAGCTGCTCTCTTAATCCAATGAATTTGTCTGGCAGAAACCTTCCTCATTATGCCTTTATCAGCACGAACACGTCTGTGCTCAGATTCAGCCACAATTTTTTAACAGTACGATGATCACGCTTAAGTTTTCGGGAAATATCTTATGTTTTCATCCCTTGACCAAGGCATTGCATTATTTGATGCTTTTCGGCAGCAGAGATCCTTTTTCTTTCCCATGTTACTTGAAAACTGTGGCCTGCTTAATAATGTGGAATATCATTTTTAGGTAGTTTTCCTTCAATTAGAATCACCAGGAAAACTAATTATCACATTTGTTTAATATTGATGTCAGTGATCCATTGAGCCCTGAGACACAATACCATCCATGAGTTTATTTGAAAAACAAAACAATTAAATCTTTATCACACAAATCCAATTTGCATTATAATTTGGAATACTATATTTCTCCATACACGGTACAGATTAATACTACTCAGGAGCATAGGAAGGAATGAGGCTCAGGCATCTCAACCTTCATGGATAATCCCGAAAAAAAGGGATAGCCAGGGACCCCAAGCCTGAGGGTCAGTATAGCTGCACATCTATTATCCCACAGTCACACCATGACAATATTGCTGGCTTTACTTTTCCCTACACTCCAGTATGGAACCGATGAGAGTTCTTACAAGCCAAATGCAAGATTTGTCTTTTCAGGTGGCTGAATTAAAAGGGTCAGTTTAGTAGCAAGCTCAGCCCGCCACACCGGATCAATCTGCTCTAGAACCCAAACTGCTTTTTACAGAGGAGTGCTCTCTGAGTGAGTACAGGGGCTGGAACTCCGTAAAGGGGTACTTCATTTGGAAAGCATATTGTGTTTTGTCCTCAGGGGTCTTCCTGCAGTGTTGGGGTTTTCTTGGTTGGCCCTGCATAATTTCACTTTCAGTTGGCAAACTCAGGAGAAAATCAAATGGAACTTGTATTGTAAAGACCACTTATTTAGGAACCTGTATTTCTGAAGTTACCACAAGTCTTCCTGGCCCTCTCTCGGATTTTTGTGATGTATTTGTAGAGAAAGGATGTCAGGAGTTTGATTCCGGGAGCAAAATTTCCCAAGTGCAAACTTTACAATTTATATGGTCCGGAGAGATTGTCTCTCAAGTAGTATATTACTGAAAGTTTAGCTAAAGGACACATTAGGATATCTTCCTCACCAGTATCAGCGGGGTTCTTTTTTGTCTAAAGAAGGAAGGTGAGTTAAGGTCGTGCCAGGACTTGCGGGAGCTCAATCAAATAATGATTAGGGATGCGTATATTCTCCCACTCATTTCTGACCTGTGCAATCAGATTGCCAGAGCAAAATGGTTCTCTCAACTCAATCTTTGGGGAGACTATGTTATTGCAGAAAATGTATTAAAAACTTTTCAATATTGGATTGAAGTTCATTCTCTGTCCTCCGTAGTACATGCCTGCACAAGGCAATCTTGCCTTGCGCACGCGTGTACTATGGAGGACAGAGAATGAACATCAATCCAATATTGCAGCCAGCGGGTAAGGAAAGGGTGAATCAAACACCCGAAAACCACCCCTATGGCTGAAAATTGTTCCCTCCAAATTCAGGTGACAGAGTCCCTTTAAGTACATTTGAGCTATGGATGTTATAATAATAATCTTTATTTTTATAAAGCACTAACATATTCCGCAGCGCTTTACAGGTTGCACACATTATCGTTGCTGTCCCCGTTGGGGATCACAATCTAAATTCCCTATCAGTATGTCTTTGGAATGTGGGAGGAAACCAGAGTACCCGGAGGAAACCCACACAAACACGGAGAGAACATACAAACTCTTTGTAGATGTTGTTCTCAGTGGGGCTTGAACCCAGGACTCCAGCACAGAATGCTGCTGTGCTATCCACTGCGCCACCGTGCTGCCCCATGGATGTTCATTCTTTCTTGTTCCATAAGTGGGCTGAAATATATTGCTCTAAAATGTTTCTGTTACTTCTCTTATACCTGATAGCAGTTGGTGGTTACGCAAACATACAATCTCCTCACCGGAGGTGCCGGTATTCTAGGGGCTTATTTCAGCCGAGTCCCTGAACACATACAAACGTAACCACACTGGCGCAAAGCACATAACTTAGATCTTAGATTTGATACTAGCGCATGACCGTGTGGACATGCAAACCTTTCATAGCTGCAGCAAGTACAGGACCTTCCTAGAAGGACCAATGAGAGGCTGCCACAGAGCCTGAGGAACTTCAGGACCTTCCTGGAGAACCAATGGGTTTTGCTGCAGTATCTTAGCATGTGACCCTCATTCTCCAATGAGAGATCTTACCCTGGGCATGCTCAGAAGGGAAAAAGCAGGACTTAGTCCCAAAAGCGTCTGCTCGCCACTGCCCAGCACTGGCTTCAATGGCAGAAGCTGGAAAAGCTGCAGTAACCCTTTGCACAGAGTCAGACTGAGCGAGATGCTTGGACTCACCTATTTTTTCTTTCCTTTTCAGTCCTTTTCTTTCAGTCTTATCACCATTATGCACTCCGCTTAGCGCCGTCATTTGATCCCATTCTATCTAAATCATCATCTATTATGTTAGCCTTATGTGTATATTATCATGACTATATATCATCTTTGGCGTCATCAGTTTGATAAATGAGCAATTGTATTATATTACTTCTGGGTCACCATTATTACTCTTTTTGACCATGTAATCCAGTCCATTTTGTAAATACTTTTGTTTTTCTGTTTATGTCTATGCAAATTTTGTTGTTTTCTATTTTGTTATTTCTCTTCAGAGCACACTGATGAAGGTCTTCACAGACCGAAACGTTTGTAAATATACTGTATGTATTAAACACCCCCTTTTTTGCATCAGACTTTCTGGAGTGTGCTGAGTATATATCCTCTATTACAGTCTAAGGTCTGGGCACCTATTCTCATGCACCTCCACCCTGGGCTGTGCTGAACATTTTATTTACTGCTTAGTCCCAAAAGCGTCTGCTCGCCGCTGCCCAGCACTGGCTTCAAAGGCAGAGGCTGGAAAAGCAGCAGTAACCCTTTGCACAGAGTCAGACTGAGTGAAACGCTGGGACCAATGTCTCCGCTGAGCAGGCTCCACTGTGGCAGGAGAAGAATGGGAGACCACAGCAGAGATGGCCTGAGATTCCCCCCGTGCAGAGGTTGGAACTCGACCCCCAACATTACCACGCCACGCTCGAAGGCGACAATGAGCTTCAGAGCCTGAATGTGTTCAGCAGGCTCCCATGACCTGTCCTCTGGGCCATAACCCTTCCAATCCACCAGATAGAACTTTTTGCTGCGTACCACCTTGCACCCCAAAATAGCGTTCACCTCGTAATCGTCCGTAGACGAACCCGATGTCCTGGCAGATTTCTCGGAAAACCGGGACATGTATACGGGTTTCAAGAGGAACACATGAAAGGTGTCAGTAATACCCAGGAGTGACAGAAGGGCTAAACGGTAGGCCACAGGGTTAACCTGTTTGAGCACCTTGAAAGGGCCCAAGTAGCGAGGTGCAAACTTAGTGGACTCAACTCGCAGCCTGATGTTACAGGCGGAGAGCCACACCAAGTCGCCAGCGGGGCGGCCAATGTGCATTGGCAGAGGACCTCATTCTCTCCTTGGAGGCCCGAATGGCATCCTGAGTGCGATCCCAAATGTCCCATGCCCCCACAGCCCACTCTGCCACCCTGGAGTCGGCGGAAGACACAGGCATAGGCACAGGTACCTGCGGATTCTGACCATAGTTAAGGAGGAATGGGGTTTGTCCAAAGGAGTCAGCTATGGCGTTGTTCAGCGCAAACTCCGCCCACGATAGCAAGGATGCTCAGTCATCCTGCCTGGCTGAGACAAAATGTTGCAGATATGTGACCAAGGTCTGGTTGGCCCTCTCTACCAACCCATTCGTCTCGGGATGATATGCAGAAGAGAGATTTAACTCAATGCTGAGAAAACGAGAAAGCTCTCTCCAGAACCGAGACGCAAACTGGGGACCCCGGTCACTGACAATTTTGTCCGGCATACCGTGTAGGCGGAAGATGTGTTTTATGAACAACGCTGCCAAGGCCCGTGCAGAAGGTAGCCGTGGAAGTGGCACCAAATGCACCATTTTAGAAAAATGATCCGTGATAACTCAAATGATGGTACAGCCACGAGACTTGGGCAAACCCACCACAAAGTCCATCCGGACCATCTCCCAGGGCCTGTCTGCTACCGGCAAGGGATAGAGTAACCCAACTGGCCGTTGTCGAGGAGACTTATTTTTGGCGCAGGAGACCCACGCCCGAATATAATCTCCGACGTCACGGACCATATGTGGCCGCCAGTATGTCCTCACCAGCAGCTCAGATGTCCTCTTTGTCCCAAAATATCCACCCACCCTGGATGAATGAGCCCAAGAGAAAACCTCCGGTCGCAAATTAATGGGTACAAAAGTCTTGCCCGGAGGCACAGACTCTAGTGAAAATGGAGCTACGGTTCTCAGGCTCTCAGAAGGGACAATAAGCCGAGGCTCCCCTTCCTCCTCCTCAGATGACACAATGGAGTGAGAGAGGGCGTCAGCACGACTATTCTTCTCCCCAGTGAAATAATGGAGGGTGAAGTAGAACCGGGAGAAGAACAAGGACCATCTGGCCTGACAAGAATTTAGCCGCTGGGCTGTTTGTAAATATACCAAATTTTTGTGGTCCGTGAAGACTTGAAAGGGAAAGCGATCTCCCTCCAAAAGATGTCTCCACTCCGAGAAAGCCAACTTCATTGCTAGCAACTCCCTGTCCCCGATGGAATAATTCCTCTCCGCTGGTGTCAAGGTCTTGGAGAAGAAGAAGCAAGGATGCTTCCAACCTTGAGCATCCTTTTGGAAGAGGACTGCTCCTGCACCAACGGATGAGGCAACCACCTCCATTATAAATGGCTTATCAACATCGGGACAATGTAGGATGGGAGCGCTAGCAAAATGAGACTTAATAGAAGGGAAGGCCCTGGAGACCTCTTCAGACCACAATTTGGGATTTGCTCCCTTCTTGGTGACGGCTACCAAGGGAGCTACCAAAGTTGAGAAGTGGGGAATGAACTGGCGATAGTAATTAATGAACCCCATAAAGCGCTGCACCGCTTTAAGAGAATGGGGTTCTTGCCAGTCCATCACAGCCTGTAGTTTGGCAGGATCCATAGCCAATCCCCGGGTGGAGATGGTATAGCCCAGGAAAGGTAAATACTCCTGCTCAAACATATACTTCTCCAACTTTGCATAGAGGGAATTTGCCCGTAAGAGGTCGAAGACTCTGCCAACATCTCTCCGGTGGGAGTCAATATCTGGAAAGAAGATGAGAATATCATCCAGATAGACTACGACCGAGGTGGAGAGCATATCCCAGAAGATGTCGTTGACAAAGTCTTGGAAAACGGCTGGGGCATTACAGAGCCCGAAAGGCATCACCAGATACTCATAGTGCCCATCCCTGGTATTAAACGCCGTCTTCCATTCGTCCCCCTCACGGATGCGAATCAGGTTATAAGCACCCGCAGATCTAATTTGGTAAATACTCTTGATCCCCGTAGCCTATCAAAGAGCTCAGAAATCAGGGGCAGCGGGTACTTATTCTTAACGGTGATGGCGTTAAGACCCCTGTAATCTATGCAAGGACGTAATTCTCCATTCTTGTTCTGCATGAAGAAGAACCCCGCCCCTGCAGGTGGCACTGACTTCCTAATGAACCCTCTTGCCAAATTTTTCTGGATGTATTGGGACATAGCCTCCATTTCCGGGAGAGAGAGGGGATAGAGCCATCCCTGAGGAGGTTCTGCTCCAGGCAAGAGATCAATAGGACAGTCATGGGGACAGTGAGGCAGAAGGGTCTCCGCAGCCTTTTTGGAGAAGGTGTCTAAAAAGCAGAGGACATGAAATTCCCCTCTGCTCCAGAATCCACACAAAGCTCGACTGTTAGAGAGGATGAGCCTAACATGATTGTCCCTTTGAAGGACAGCTTGGAGGAAAACGCCACTGTGTCTAGTGAACCTCCTCCAATGGTTACTAGACGTGATTGTTTACCCAACCGCCGTGGACATTTATTTGCATAATGTCCTTGTTGTTGGCAATTTCTACAAACCACGGGTACTCGAGCGGTCTGAGACTTAGGTCCTGCTTGAGAAACCTCCATGGCCTCATGGGAGTCGGATGCCTGAACAGAAGATTCTAGAGGTCTGGTGAAGGTGGGAGCCAGTCGAAGCCTCTGCCTACACTGGGTCTGCTCTAACCTCCACTCATTAAAGCGGAGGTCGATATGGGTAAATATAGAAATTAGCTCCTCCAGTGTGCCGGGAATTTTCCTGGTGGCCAAGGCGTCCTTCACATGGTCTGCCAGTCCTTTCCAGAACACAGGAATGGGTGACACGAGGTCCCAAAAAGACCTGTTTCAGAGCATCCAGGAAGAGAGGAGCACTCTGCACCACATGATCATTACGCTCCCATAGCGGCGTTGCCCACTCCAACGCCCTGCCCGACAAAAGGGATAAAATAAATCCCACTTTCGCCCGTTCCGTAGGAAAACGTGCAGCCAGGAGCTCTAGATGTATGGAACACTGACTCACGAATCCCCGACATAGCTTAATGTCACCAGCAAACTTGTCTGGAAGCGGGAGACGGGATAAAGTCGGAGCAAGGGTGGCAGAGGACAAACTGGCTGCAGCTACACTTGCAGCATGAACAGCGACTGCGGTAACATCCACAGCTGAGGTTGTTCACTCAAGATCCTACCCTCCAGCTGCTGGATGTACCGCTGTAAACGATGATCATCCGCCATTTAATAGCCAGACCCTGGCGCTAGTATTCTGTTAGGGCTGGTGGAAGGCACCGAGTAAATAGAGAGATGTTATTTGGTGCGTTCGCAGCCCGGGGTCCACCGTGCAGGAGAGATCCTGCTGCTGGCAAATAGCAGCCCTATATGGCGGTAGAAGCGAACTCTGTTACTTCACAGTCGCCTAAAGAAAGCACTGTGACTGTGTCCTTTTAACCTCACAGGAGTACACAGCGACTGCCAGGCAGATAGCAGTTGGTGGTTGGTTACGCAAACAAACAATCTCCTCACTGGAGGAGCCGGTATTCTAGGGGCTTATTTCAGCTGGGGCCCTGAATCCATACACACAATCTCCTCACCGGAGGTGCCGGTATTCTAGGGGCTTATTTCAGCCGGGGCCCTGAACACATACAAACGTAACCACACTAGCGCAAAGCACATAACTTAGATTTGATACTAGCGCATGGCCGTGCGGCCATGCGAACCTTTTATAGCTGCAGCAAGTACAGGACCTTTCTAGAAGGACCAATGAGAGGCTGCCACAGAGCCTGAGGAACTTCAAGACCTTCCTGGAGAACCAATGGGTTTTGCTGCAGTATCTAAGCATGTGGCCCTCGATCTCCAATGAGAGATCTTACCCTGGGCATGTTCAGAAGGGAAAAAGCAGGACTTAGTCCCAAAAGCGTCTGCTCGCCACTGCCCAGCACTGGCTTCAATGGCAGAAGCTGGAAAAGCAGCAGTAACCCTTTGCACAGAGTCAGACTGAGCGAGATGCTTGGACTGACGTCTCTGCTGAGCAGGCTCCACTGTGGCAGGAGAAGAATGGGAGACCGCAGCGGAGATGGCCCAAGATTCCCCCTATGCAGAGGTGGGAACTTGACCCCTAACATTCTGTCCTCAATTTGATTTATATGCCTGAAATGGTTTAGTGATCTCCAGACTATAAAGGCAGAGCTGCATGAGGGGAGGAGAGCAGAAGCTAGAATCAATACTGAGACAGGAGGTGGATCTCAGACTACCTCACATTCCCTGCAGACAATGGAATCAGATTACATCTCTGCCTTAATTGAACATTCACATTTTAGGAGTGCAATAGTACAACAATTTGCTCCACACTAAAATCTGTATGACTCATAAAGTGTCAAGTTCACATTAACGATAAAACATTTTCTCCATGTACAGAGCCTAGTCAGCTGGCTGAGTAACTCCACAAATCATGGTCTAGAAGCAGAGGTCTACGGTTTGATGAGGTAAGATAGAGAGCAATCAAGCACTTGACGGCCTATCTGTAATGTACATTTGAACAAAGAGCTGCCAACTGACTTATGATGGAAAAACTGACTTTTTTCTTTTTATATATAAAATGATCACACACACTCGATCCTTTGTGCTGTGACCTGGAGTATTCAAGCAGGTGAGTTCTAATATTTGATTGTGGGGAAGATATGCCAATATGTATATTCCATGCATTATTTCATATTGCAGAACTATAAGGCTTAACTCTTCGTATTGCTTTATCAGAAGTCTGTTTGCTTTGTATTTAGCACTCATAAACTGTGTGTGTTTCATTACATTGGAGATTACAATGCTCAGGGATATGCCCTCTGCTAAACTCGTTGTGCTGTATCAATCATTGGAACAAAACCTCTACATGCTCGCAGAGTATTTCTTCTTGATAGGATAGACTATATGAAAAGCAGCTGCAGTTTTAATTCTCTGACAGCTGGAGGGTTTATGAGAGAAATACAGAACTGTGGGACCGGGTATGACTAAGTGATTTTGAATTGTTTTAGAAATTCTATTGTATTTACCATTTTCTATATAAAATGGTTAGTGATGTAGTCCCCAAAGTAAAGGTCTCCATACACATCAGTCTAATGTGTATTTGGAGCTTCTGACTGTCCTCCAATAAATTATACTAAGGGAGAAAAAGTTTGGGCACCACTGCACAGTTATTTTTATTTTATTTTACCTCTGGAGTGGTGCTACAAATCTAAGACCCTAGCATCATTCTTACCAGCCACCATCTTGTTCTGTTGTCAATGCCACTCTGACCGGCCTCTAGCAGTTTGTGGCCTGCCTGGTCACTCCTGTGTTTGCTGGACGTTCCGGAAGTGACTTTTCTATGTAATTCTATGAGAGACAGGACAAGGCTCCCATTCACTAAGGGTTTGCACACATTAGAGTGTAACTCGGACAAGTGCTATACGATGTTTTATTGGATAGCACACGGGCCAATATTAAACTATGGAGCAATGCTGAACTTTTTTCTACAAACAAAATTGGTTATGACAGAAATCACAGCATGCGGTAAGTGGCTCTGTAAATTGGATCACATGCACCCATTTGAGGTTATTGAGAGCTTGTGACCGATACCTGTGACTTCCGGTCATTTAGAAGTTGCGGTGATCTTTAGAAGATGGTGGCGCAGGATCGGAGTGGTGCAGGGAAGAGCAGAAGTCGGTGGGTGCTAAGTATAATGCCAGAATCAAGGAACTTAAATAAGTTGAAAAAATGCCGGAGTGGTGCTTTAAGTGTCCAATTCTTCTGCAAAATATTTAGAATTGAGAGTCCTCAGTGGTTGATACCTTTTAATGGCTAACTGAAAAGATGGCAACAGATTGCAAGCTTTCGAGACTACTCAGGTCTCTTCATCAGGCATAGGAAAGATGTATCTTGGTACCGTGTTAGCCAGTAGATAGAAAAATATTTAGAATTGAGAGTCCTCAGTGGTTGATACCATGCCTGATGAAGAGACCTGAGTAGTCTCGAAAGCTTGCAATCTGTTACCATCTTTTCAGTTAGCCATTAAAAGGTATCAACCACTGAGGACTCTCAATTCTAAATATTTTTCTATCTACTGGCTAACACGGTACCAAGAAATATATCTTTCCTGTATCAATTCTTCTGCAGTCAGGGAAGATATGAAGCCACCAGAGGTGTCAGACATCCACTGAATACATAAGTTGACTTAAGGCCCCATACACATTAAACTAATGTCTGCAAACCCCTGATATCAACTGATTCAGTCGGATTCAGTCTAAAGTGTATTAGGCCACTGGCCACCTGATGGTTGGAGGAGGTGTCCATCCCGTATTTATGATTTCAGACTGCCCATCACATTGTTCTCTTGGAGATAAGCAAACAGCTGTTATATCAGTCATAGGGAACACAAGAGCGCTAAGCCAAAGAAGTGCTCCTGTGTATGGGAGAGATGGCTGTCGGATGGACGATTGGCCCCAAGCATTGTTCGGCAGACAGTCATCTAATGTGTATGCCTATCTTCATTCCATGAAATAAATAGATCTTTAATAGACGTTTGGACAATTGAAACACAATGGTTAGTACTGGAGGTCCGCTTTATCAAATACAGTGATGTTCCTAAGAGAAGCCAAAAGTTAATGAAATCAGAGTTGCTCAGCAAGCTAATAGACGTGAAATAACTGGTTAATGAATGCAGTGTTCTATTAACTGAGCTGCATGAGCGAATTACTCAGCTACAATCACAGTATCAGATGGATCAAAAGGACAAGATTCAGGTAGACAATAATGTGCTTTTGTGGATTACACAAAGACTAGAGGTATGCTCGGAAGTTATTAATGCTGCTGATGTAGTTGTACGAGTCCCTCGACCAACATCCACACCCCCTTTTCTTGGATAACATCCACTACCTTCTTGCTGTGCGGGGTGTAAAGTTCTCCCCCCTCCCACTGAACTTTGCCTGCTCTGTCTGGGCGCTCTCCCCCACCTCCTCATCTCAGATAAATCACCCCCCCCTCATCATTTCCAGACCAGAGAAGTAAGGAGAGCGTGCACATATTTCTCTTCTATCAGGATACAGGTGTCTTTGCTGCTCAGCACCTGCAGCGTGCAGGGAGGGCCACATCCACCATAGGACAAAAGGTTTGTCATTTTTTTTGTTGCCAGGTGGATACATATTCAAATTTAAATAATATGGTAAAGTTGGAGGCAGTTACTAGGCTTTATTCATTGGCTATGAGAAGACAGCGCAGTAGGGTAAGGGTGACCTTCCTGTTACATTGTGGCTCATGGAAGAGATTCTTAGAAACTTTTCGGATTGTTACATTGTATTGGCTAAGTTATAGATCTTACATGAGACTATCGTGATAATATTTAGAATTAGACCAGGATCAGTTACCTGTGTGTAGAGAGGACATAACTTTTCATGCAATTACTTCACAATAAAGAAAAAAAGAACAGATAATGGAATTAGAATGCAATGTAATAAAACAGACCATTCACTTTCCTAACTTTTTAGCTGTTTGGACACCCAAGGCTTCCCTAGTGTAAGGGCTAGAATGGTAAAATGAACTTAACTTGGTTAGAATATTAGTTTTAAAGAAATTTGAAGCCGGTCATGTCACAGCAAGAAAATGTATGATATGTTTCTATGGAGAAAAAAATAATAATCCAATAATATAATTATCTAGCATTATCTGGCATTCTTCATATTTTTTGTATGTCGCTGAGTTCAGATGTCCATGAATCCGGTCTATGAATACTTATTTATAAGAGTATGGCGCGCTCCATATTTTGTATGAATGCGTTGCTACACAATATACCTAACAGCTAGAAAAGATCACTTTACACTGCTTAATATTACAAGGATATTTGTAAAATTATACTTATCGTCATGATTTTTTTTCATCATGGTTTATTTGATACTATATAAAGTATGTGATGTATATTAAGTTTTGAACGTTCAAGCTTTAACACTACTTGACTTTAGAAAACTATACGCTGCACAAAATGCCAAGATTTTTTGGTCACACTAATATGTAACAATAATAATAATTATAATAATAATTTTTATTTATATAGCGCCAACATATTCCTCAGCACTTTACAATTAAGCGGGGACATGTACAAACAATAAATTCGGTACGAGTTAAGACAATTTAAACAGTGACATTAGGAGTGAGGTCCCTTCTCGCAA
Organism: Ranitomeya imitator; assembly: GCF_032444005.1. Lineage (NCBI taxonomy): Eukaryota > Metazoa > Chordata > Amphibia > Anura > Dendrobatidae > Ranitomeya > Ranitomeya imitator. The sequence goes on from NC_091285.1 coordinate 441,880,776, forward strand.
GCTTACAATCTATAAGGAAATGGGGGGAATAAAAATATTAGGCTAAAAATGTTGAGAATTTTTTGTTAAAAAGTTAAATATTTCCAATTTATTGCCTTACATTACATTTGTATTCTTTAAACCCACATGCGTCTTCTCCCAATCTCGGATGGCCTCTCACCCCAACATTCAGTGTTTGAAAGAATTATAACCCATTTTATTAAAAGCCTAACACTTAGCCCCACAGAGAGGGGAGGGGATGTCAATAAATAGTAGGGGGGCTGCTCCCTGGTGGTGATAAATAGGGGTAATATAAAGGTTCCTCATAAATTCCCAAATGAGCGACCATTCAGTTCCAGCATGGCCACCGTTACATTAATTATGAGATGTAAGGAAGCCAGGCCACAGAAGCATTAGCAGCAGACATTGAGAGATAACATAGTGCCTGTACTGATACAGTACCAATTACATCACTTCGTGGTAGTCAGGAGTCTGTACATGAGCGGCATTTTACAAAATAATAAGCACATGCGGATTTTGCCTATTTACTGTAGATTGGAATGTGAAATATATTATAATGCTTATTCCACGAATATACTTTGAAGCTGAGATCTGCCACAAAATATGATGCAACTTCTATTACACAGATTAGAATCTACTATATACAGTTATATGAAAAAGTTTGGGCACCCCTATTAATCTTAAGCTTAATGTTTTATAAAAATTATCTTTTTTGCAACAGCTATTTCAGTTTCATATATCTAATAACTGTTGGACACAGTAATGTTTCTGCCTTGAAATGAGGTTTATTGTACTAACAGAAAATGTGCAATCTGCATTCAAACAAAATTTGACAGGTGCATAAGTATGGGTACCCCACCAGAAAAGTGACATTAATATTTAGTAGATCCTCCTTTTGCAAAAATAACAGCCTCTAGTCACTTCCTGTAGCTTTTAATGAGTTCCTGGATCCTGGATGAAGGTATTTTTGACCATTCCTCTTTACAAAACAATTCCAGTTCAGTTAAGTTTGATGGTCGCCGAGCATGGACAGCCCTCTTCAAATGATCCCACAGATGTTCAATGATATTCAGGTCTGGGGACTGGGATGGCCATTAAAGAACAGTGTAATTGTTCCTCTGCATGAATGCCTGAGTAGATTTGGAGAGGTGTTTTGGATCATTGTCTTGCTGAAAGATCCATCCCCTGCGTAACTTCAACTTTGTCACTGATTCATGAACATTATTGTCAAGAATCTGCTGATATTGAGAGGCATCCATGCGTCCCTCAACTTTAACAAGATTCCCGGTGCCGGCATTGGCCACACAGCCCCAAAGCATGATGGAACCTCCACCAAATTTTACTGTGGGTAGCAAGTGTTTTTCTTGGAATGCTGTTTTTTGGCCGCCATGCATAACGCCTTTTTGTATGACCAAACAACTCAATCTTGGTTTCAACAGTCCACAGGACCTTCTTCCAAAAAGAAATTGGCTTCTCCAAATGTGCTTTTGCATACCTCAGCCGACTCTGTTTGTGGTGTGCTTGCAGAAATGGCTTCTTTCGCATCACTCTCTCATATAGCTTCTCCTTGTGCAAAGTGCGTTGTATAGTTGACCGATGCACAGTGACGCCATCTGCAGCAAGTTGATGCTGCAGCTCTCTGGAGGTGTTCTGAGGATTGTCCTTGACTGATCTCACCATTCTTCTTCTCTGCCTTTCTGATGTTTTTCTTGGCCTGCCACTTCTGGCCTTAACAAGAACTGTACCTGTGTTCTTCCATTTCCTTACTATGTTCCTCACAGTGGAAATTGACAGGTTAAATCTCTGAGACAGCTTTTTGTATCCTTCCCCTGAACAACTATGTTGAATAATCTTTGTTTTCAGATCATTAGACAGTTGTTTTGAGGAGCCCATGATGCCACTCTTCAGAGGACATTCAAACAGGAGAACAACTTGCAAGTGGCCACTTTAAGTAGCTTTTCTCATGATTGCATACACCTGGCTGTGAAGTTCAAAGCTCAATGAGGTTAGAAAACCAAAAAAAGTGTTTTTGTAAGTCTGTAAAAAGTAGGTAGGAGTATTTAAAACAAGAAAATGATAAGGGTGTCCATACTTATGCACCTGTCAAATTTTGTTTGAATGCAGATTGCACATTTTCTGTTAGTACAACAAACCTCATTTCAAGGCAGAAACATTAATGTTTTATAAAAAATTGTTTTTATAAAACATTAAGCTTAAGATTGATAGGGGTGCCCAAACTTTTTCATATAACTGTAATTGTCTAAGGGTCACTTCCGTCTTTCTGTCTGTCCTTCTGTCTGTCTGTCACGGATATTCATTGGTCGCGGCCTCTGTCTGTCATGGAATCCAAGTCGCTGATTGGTCGTGGCAAAACGCCCACGACCATTGCCACGACCAATCAGCGACGGGCGCAGTCCAGCGGCAACATGGCCGCTCTTTCCTCCCCGCAGTCAGTGCCCGCTCCGTACTCCCCTCCAGCCAGCGCTCACACAGGGTTGATGGCAGAATTAATGGACCGCGTTATGCCGCGGTGTAACGCATTCCATTAACGCTGCTATTAACCCTCTGTGACCAACTTTTTTACTATTGAGGCTGCCTATGCAGCCTCAATAGTAAAAAGATCTAATGTTAAAAATAATAAAAAAATAAAAAATCATCATATACTCACATTCCGGCGCCTTTCCCGCTCCTCGCGGCGCTCCGGTGACCGCTCCATGCAAGCGGCAGGTTCCGGTGGCAAGGATGGTATGCGACAAGGACCTGCCATGACATCACGGTTATGTGACTGCGACGTCATCACAGGTCCTGCGAGAAAGACCTGCCATGACGTCACGGTCATGTGACCGCGACGTCATCACAGGTCCTGCGCCCATACAAACCCTGGGACTGGAAGCTGCTGCGTGCACCGCACACAGGGCCAGGACTTCAACGGAGGGTGAGTATATGTTTATGTTTTATTTTAAGTCTGTATACTACATGGCTCTGTGCTGTATACTCCGTCACTCTGCAATATACTACGTGGCTGGGCAATATACTATGTGACTAGGCAATATACTACGTAGCTGGGCAATATACTATGTGGCTGGGCAATATACTACGTGGCTGGGCAATATACTACGTGACTGGGGAGTATACTACATGGCTGGGCAATATACTATGTGGCTGGGCAATATACTATGTGGCTGGGCAATATACTACATGGCTGGGCAATATACTACGTGGCTGGGCAATATACTACATGGCTGGGCAATATACTACGTGGCTGGGCAATATACTACGTGGACATGCATATTCTAGAATACCCGATGCGTTAGAATCGGGCCACCATCTGGTAATCAATAATAGCATACCAAATTCACGACAATAAAAATTGAGAAATGTTCTTTTTTTATTTACTTGGCAAATGCCTGGATTGTTAGACATTTTGGTATATTTGTAATTTACTTTTAATGGTAGAGAACATTTATAAAAGTCTAAAACAACATTAATATACAAAATTAGTAATTTTCAGTTGTTGGATCAAACGAACTTTGTAGTTTATGAGCCTGGGAGTCACAGTCTCATGTAAAAGCTGGTGTAATTTTGTAATTACAGCGCAAATAACAGGGCGAGAATAACTGATCTTGCCAGGCAATTTTGAAAGCAAACTCCTAACAAACCAGGTAAAGAATTGGTGTTAGTGGTGGCTATTCCGGCCTTCATATCAAGAATCCTCTAACAATCCAAACCAGGCTTGAACTGGCCAACAGAACAGGAGAATTCTCCGGTGGGCCCCTGTGCAAGAGAAGACCACCATCCTCTTATATGAGCAGTATTTGGCACAATATACTTGTGTCACTATGCACAGATAAAGACAGCATCTTATTCATTTAACATCTACCCAGCTCATTGTTATATAAATTTGTGATTGAGGATAATATCATATTTGCATGTAGCTAAAAAGTGGGGCCCTGGAGTAGGCTACTGGTGGGCCCTTGACACCCCAGTCTGACACTGGCTCCAAACCCTGTGAACACTTCTGTTGTGCTTAACCCCAGAGGAGAAAACTTCACTAGATAGTTAAATCTGCATCAATGCAGTGTACTGTAGTCACCTTAATTCAGAGGGAGCTGCAAGCCTGGACTAGCTGCCATATTCACTTCCTGCTCAGATTCCTCTATACACAATTGCTTGACATACCAGGTAATCATCAAATGTAAAAAACAAACAAAGAGAAGTCAGATTATTGCTATAGGTTGTATCAGGTAGATATACCAAGGTACGCAGCAGTCAATATCATTAAAGATAAGTAATAAGTGTTCAATAATTGGATGATAACAGAGCAATAAGGCTGAGCGATCCGGAATAATCAGTCATTGTTAGGATGTCTTTGTCAGATCTGCCCTCATGTGACATGGACGACTGTATTAATTAGCACTCTCATATTACTAATAAGATGTTGGTCTGCCATTGTAAAAGAGGATTAGACATGTGAAAGGGGATAGAAAAGTTCAAGTTAATGTTACGTAAAGGCCATAGTCATATGACTGCTCACCTAGTGTCTTCTACATTGATTTGTCCATTGTGAATTGACATCATTGACATATTTCTTATACACTTCTCAAACCCTAAACTTTTCTACAAGTCTTTCTGCTATTCCATTCATTGCTTATTCTAGCTATTCTTCTGAGGGAATGTATGTAATCCCCTAAACAAAAGGATGCTGTGCTGGGCAGTCAGCTGATCATGGTTATATAAGGTGGACTTTTTCTCGTCCAGTTTTAGGAGCAGTGAGTGGGAAACATTATGTCAAGTCTAGAGCCAAGCCCCGAGCCTGGACAAGATGACCTGCTTTATGATGACTGGTATATTGATGATCCCCAAGAACCAACAATACCACCCCATGAGTAAGGGATACTTTTCTCTGCTTTGAAAGTCTTTGTTTATGTTATTAGAAACCATTTGAGTTGATTTGTAACATGAATTAACAGCAAGTGATAAATATCAAAGTTTAATTTTGTTCTAGAATTATCTTACCGTGTTTTCCAGCCATGTCTGATGGATTATACCACCTTATCCTTGCACCTGTATCAGTGAGTGTATAAAGTTATTACTACTTTTACTTTTTTATTATTATTATTACATCCAAATTATAAATACTGTAGGTTTGTGACATGTCTGGTACATTCTGGTGACCCCTTCACTATTACTGAGATAGAAGGACCATTAGGCTCTGGGAATTAGATGCCACCCCCAATGACTGCTCTCACTAGAGTTACATCTTAGCAAATAGTATTTTTTAAATATTGGCCAAATGTAAGAAAAAAAAAAAAATTAAATAAATCATGCATATGACACCTATACTGGCTTAACCTTTGCATTAACTTGTAACTTTGTGACATTGATGAAATCTAAATATTTCCTGCTAAATGACAGCTACATGCAATAATAGCACCGCCTTATTAATCCACTTACAATGTGTAATTGCTTGCTTAGATTATTTAAAATATGTTACAAGTGGTGGTGAAAGCTTAGTTATTGGAAATCATCTGTTTTGTTGAATGTTATAGCAAGCATTACCCACTTTGAAATGTGATTTTGCACATTAATTAGCTACCAACTTGCCTTAGTCATAAAATTCTCTATCAATAAGTTTTTTTTATTTTACATGTCAAGGGCAGATTTACAGGAGGGCTGTGGAGGGTGCATCATTAATCAACTTTGCATCCCATGATTTGGAAACTATTGCAGCCTTTGTGAATCTGAACCAGTTTTTACTTATTCCTACTTTGGATTTTTTTAAAGAATACTGTTTGAATTGTAAACCTGTTACTGTATACATAATTTATATATGCCGTATTTTAGCAAAAAGTGCAGAGGGACTGCAAAAAGTAAAGCTTATTTCCTCATCTTGATTAGTGTAAATGAATGCTAAATTTCATTAGGGATCCATAGTTAAAATGCAACTCCACAGCAAGTCTTAAGTAAGCAAGTCTTAAGTTATTAAGTTTGTTTTATAGATGGCCATACACATTATATAAGTGTGGGCTAAATAATAGTTTGGCTGACGTCCATACTCATTGGCAAGCTAAGCTCGGTCGAGCGCTCATGTGTTCTCTCCTAGAGCCACTGCCAGGCTCCTCTGACAGCGACTTATTTCCACCAAAAAGGATCGCCTGTTAAGAATTAAATTTTGGGACCCTTCTCTCTTTCCACATCATCTGTCAGGGAAAGTTGGGAGGCCCCAAAATAGGTCAGATCCCTGTGATATCAGCAGGATTGGTAACTTTAGTCTAATCTGCATGGGGACCTTTAGTGCCAAACAAGAGCAGTGTTCAGCTAAGTGTTTCTGATCCTTCAATTCAACATGTCTCTATCATTTGTCAAGTTTTGTAAGAGTGCAGTTATCCTTTAAGAATTTTTTCATGTAATTTACAGAAATTTAGAAGGTACATGTTTTACTACTATTTAGTATTCTATGTGAATTCAATTTCTACATTGTCATTAACTCTTCTTGATTTAATATATCTATTATTTATCATGCACGTGTATCTCCTTCTAGCTATGTACATTGCTGCTTCTATGTTTCCTGGTTCGAAGGCAAAAACTTTGCACCTCTTTGTGTTGGGGCGTCCCTGGTGTTCTAAGGTATTTTGTTGTCACCATCTTCCTCCGTGGTATAAACCAATTCTCCATTCAGTGAATTTTCTTCTGTATAGTTCATCATATTTATCTTTTATACTTATATTTACAGCCCTTTAAATCTCCTAGAAGGTCCTGGTAACAACTGGATACCATGTGCAGCTTTGGGGTTGCTGTTTTCATCAATCTTTAGGATGCTTTTAGACCCTACCGCTCTCAACTTCATGCCAAACAGTGATGGGCCTTACAAAGGTATTCACAATACCATTCTACCTGCACAAAGTTTGATAACAATTGCATAGTGCTGGTCTTCTTGAGATTAACAGCGGTAAAGAGATTGACGAGGACAGAGTCAAAATTGAAATACCTCAACACAATTAATATAACAAGTGGTTTCTCCAAAGTCATCAGAAAATGCTACTTTTAATGACTTTTGCAGTCTTAGACAAGCATCTTTAATTTTTAGTAGAGCACAATTTGATTGTTGCTACCTGCTGCAAATGTCATGCATAACCAGATTCCAAATTCTGGCAGTATTCATGAAGAATCATAGTCCATATTTCATGGATAATGGCCTCCAGTTCAGTAATATTCTTCAGTTTGCATGCTGTAACCTCTTTATTCAAATCTCACCAAAGATTTTCTGTGGAGTTCAAGTCAGGCTACTGTGAAGGCCACTTCAACATTTTCCAGGACATCTTCTGAAAAGTGAATGTTTTTAGGGATGTAGTAGGAAACATTTTTCGCAATTTCAAGGTTAATGGGACACTTGCTAAACTGACAAATGTAGAACTGGCAAAAGGAACAAGCTTTCATTCATTTGCTGCCACCAGACTCATGAGAAGGCAGGTAACCAGAAGTCCTCAAATGAGCACAAAAGACATGCAGCACCATTTTGTGGAGGGAGGCACTTAGAGTTTTGGTACATCTAGTATGTACCTTATAGTACTAACTTAAACTTAAGATGTAACCTTTACTGACTCAAAAACAAAACAAAACTTGGCTCCAATATGCCCCAATTCACTGAAATAAGCTACAGGTGTTTTAGGATTTTATTTGGGGAAGAAATGAACCAAAACTGAAATTTTTGGGGGACTATGGATCAGCATTATGTCTGGAAGAATAAAAATAAGCATGTGTTTGTTGGCAACGGATTCATCTCTGTACCATCCAGCTGTTCAATAGTGAATATATGTTTATGCAGATGCAAAGATAGCACAGGTTACAACTGATATTTCTCATAGCTTAGGATCTTAGCATCTTGCCTGTCAGCTTGCAAAGTGAAAGTAAAAGTGTGCTTCCACTGTTTTTTTCTTTTTAACAATGCATTATTGTCAATAAAACACTACTGCTTGAGACAGAAACTCATGTTCTATTAAACAGTGGTAAATAGTAGTTGATGAAACAAAAACAATAATAAGAATTATTCTAACAGTATTAAAAAGAAAAGCACTGCCTACAATGAAGCATAGCGGCGACATGGTGATGCTCTAGGGCTGCTTTGCTTTTTCTGACATAGTAAGTCTGCAGCATGTGAAGGGCAGTAAGATTAATTCACTCAAATATCAGTAATTGCAAGGAGAAAACATCTTGCTTTCTGTGAAGAAGCTGACACTTACCAGTCGTTGGATTATTTATTATTTGAAGTATACTTCAAAGTCCAGTAAGGCTTGGTTTCAGGCCAGAGTCACACTAGCATGTAACAAGGCTGAGTGGCATCCAATAAAACATCGCATAGAACTAAGCCCAGTGTTATACTATGTTGCAGTTCACATCTGAAATTATCTTCTCATGCTGATTTGGAATGAGACAACTATCGCAGCATGCTTTGTTGGCAGCGAGACTCAGATCACCGAGTTTCTGGTGCATGTGAAATATTGGACTGCACTCGGATGTCATCCCAGGGCAGTCCAATATACACGGAGTCAGGCCATGGAGGAGATTGAGAAATTACTTTCTTCATCTACGCCGCACCTGTGCTGCGATTCTCTCATAAGAGAGGATCTGAGTACAGTAGTATGATGCTTGGCTCATGCTCGCAGCAGAGCTGGAGTTGAGTGTCATTAGCATATTGCATCTGATGCTCTTGCATCGGATACCATACGCCGGTGTGATTCCAGCCTTAGAAGAAATCATAAAAGGCCATCACAGTCCCCTGACTCTATGGATAATCTGTGGAGAGATTAGAAAATGGTGGTTACTGCTTGTAAATAGAGTAAGCGAATATGTTTGGATTCGGTCGCCGAACATAAATTTGACATATCCTTGCCATATTGCTACCCTATTCGTGCCAAATTTATGTTTGATGATCGGTTCCGAACATATTCTGTCATTTCTACTCCCATCGACTCCAATGACGTTCGGCTGTGTTCGGCGAGTATTGCAAAAACAATATTCACTGCCGATCATATTCGGAACTGAATTTTGAAAACTTCAACTCTACTTGTAAACTCAATAATATTAGTGAATTGGAAACCATTGACTATGAGGAATGGGCTAAGATTTCTCAGAAATGCTGCAAGAAGCTGGTATCTAGCTATGCATCACATTGGTAGAAGGCCATAACAGGTTCCTAAGTAATAATGACTTGTCATGAAGACGTTGTATAATTCTGAGACTGCAGTGATAATTAAAAGTGGCCTTTAGTACTGAATTTGGAGAGCTCAGTTACTAGGGATAAGCAAATTGATTCTACGTGCATCAAATTCATGTAGAATTTTTAGGAATTCACTGTACCAAGGGAATTCTAACAATTTAAAAATCAATTGACCAAATCTCCAAATAAAGCTGCTGCCATTTTACAAGTTACAGAAGATTGATCATGCATAGCATAGAAGGCTCAAATGACCCTGTGTGCAGTCAGATAAACTTCTCCATAGTGCCTTGCAGCTATCACATCAGAAAGTATAGCACAGCCTGTCATAAAGGGATAGCAGCAGCCATGTTGGGGTGAATCTGGATAGTGAGAGGATATCACAGCTCACTACTTAGTCTTTGAGGTAATTAGAGAAAGCCATAGTACAGTAAATCAACATTACAGATAGTGTATGGCAACACAGCAGTAAGGTTACCCTACATTGACGCATAGCCATATACAGTGGGGCAAAAAAGTATTTAGTCAGTCAGCAATAGTGCAAGTTCCACCACTTAAAAAGATGAGAGGCGTCTGTAATTTACATCATAGGTAGACCTCAACTATGGGAGACAAACTGAGAAATAAAAATCCAGAAAATCACATTGTCTGTTTTTTTAACAATTTATTTGCATATTATGGTGGAAAATAAGTATTTGGTCAGAAACAAACAATCAAGATTTCTGGCTCTCACAGACCTGTAACTTCTTCTTTAAGAGTCTCCTCTTTCCTCCACTCATTACCTGTAGTAATGGCACCTGTTTAAACTTGTTATCAGTATAAAAAGACACCTGTGCACACCCTCAAACAGTCTGACTCCAAACTCCACTATGGTGAAGACCAAAGAGCTGTCAAAGGACACCAGAAACAAAATTGTAGCCCTGCACCAGGCTGGGAAGACTGAATCTGCAATAGCCAACCAGCTTGGAGTGAAGAAATCAACAGTGGGAGCCATAATTAGAAAATGGAAGACATACAAGACCACTGATAATCTCCCTCGATCTGGGGCTCCACGCAAAATCCCACCCCGTGGGGTCAGAATGATCACAAGAACGGTGAGCAAAAATCCCAGAACCACGCGGGGGGACCTAGTGAATGAACTGCAGAGAGCTGGGACCAATGTAACAAGGCCTACCATAAGTAACACACTACGCCACCATGGACTCAGATCCTGCAGTGCCAGACGTGTCCCAATGCCTAAGCCAGTACATGTCCGGGCCCGTCTGAAGTTTGCTAGAGAGCATTTGGATGATCCAGAGGAGTTTTGGGAGAATGTCCTATGGTCTGATGAAACCAAACTGGAACTGTTTGGTAGAAACACAACTTGTCGTGTTTGGAGGAAAAAGAATACTGAGTTGCATCCATCAAACACCATACCTACTGTAAAGCATGGTGGTGGAAACATCATGCTTTGGGGCTGTTTCTCTGCAAAGGGGCCAGGACGACTGATCCGGGTACATGAAAGAATGAATGGGGCCATGTATCGTGAGATTTTGAGTGCAAACCTCCTTCCATCAGCAAGGGCATTGAAGATGAAACGTGGCTGGGTCTTTCAACATGACAATGATCCAAAGCACACCGCCAGGGCAACAAAGGAGTGGCTTCGTAAGAAGCATTTCAAGGTCCTGGAGTGGCCTAGCCAGTCTCCAGATCTCAACCCTATAGAAAACCTTTGGAGGGAGTTGAAAGTCCGTGTTGCCAAGCGAAAAGCCAAAAACATCACTGCTGTAGAGGAGATCTGCATGGAGGAATGGGCCAACATACCAACAACAGTGTGTGGCAACCTTGTGAAGACTTACAGAAAACGTTTGACCTCTGTCATTGCCAACAAAGGATATATTACAAAGTATTGAGATGAAATTTTGTTTCTGACCAAATACTTATTTTCCACCATAATATGCAAATAAAATGTTAAAAAAACAGACAATATGATTTTCTGGATTTTTTTTTCTCAGTTTGTCTCCCATAGTTGAGGTCTACCTATGATGTAAATTACAGACGCCTCTCATCTTTTTAAGTGGTGGAACTTGCACTATTGCTGACTGACTAAATACTTTTTTGCCCCACTGTATGTTAAAGGGACACTGTCACCTGAATTTGGAGGGAACAATCTTCAGCCATGGAGGCGGGGTTTGTGGGGTTTTGATTCACCCTTTCCTTACCCGCTGGCTGCATGCTGGCTGCAATATTGGATTGAAGTTCATTCTCTGTCCTCCGTAGTACATGCCTGCCCAATGCAATCTTGCCTTGTGCAGGCGTGTACTATGGAGGACAGAGAATGAACTTCAATCCAATATTGCAGCCAGCATGCAGCCAGCGGGTAAGGAAAGGGTGAATCAAAAACCCCCAAACCCCACCTCCATGGCTGAAGATTGTTCCCTCCAAATCCAGGTGACAGTGTCCCTTTAAGGTCAATTTGACATTACCAAATCTGGGTTTGTGCTAAAGAGCTTGAAATTGGGTATAGTCCAATGAGTCCTTAGAGTGTTATACATGTCTCTTCAGGGCATTTTTAGTACTTACAAGTTGTAGTGAATCAATTTGACTTTCAAATTTTGGGGAAAAATTAATTGAAGCTTGAAAATTTGAATTTCAATTTTTCAGGTTGAGGTGTTTAAACGTTTCTTCTTTGATAGGTTTATTGCAAAAGCAGAAAGTTTATACATTTTGTTAATCTAATTTGCAATGGATTGAATATTTTTTATTGCAACTGTATATGTACTTTTCTAACATGCTAATGTTAAATATATTTTATCAAACAATGATCTGAAAATTCTTCTCAAAAACTAAAAAAAAATGTACCAAATAACAGTAAAAATCACTGCTACATGTGATCAATTAGTGTAACACTAAGGTTAAAGGAGATTTACACTTCTGGAAAATTCCTGTCCCCCAGCTGCATTCTGTTTTAAAACAACAAGCTGAGCTTTATTACTTACCTTCCCCAGGTCCAGGCCCCGACTCCACTGCTGCTCCCCGTATCTGCTCTTGTCTGCAGCACTGACATTACATCAAGAGTGCTGCTGTCAGTAAGTAACTGAACTGAGACACTCAAAGCTGCTTAGCTCAGATATTAACTGTAACACTGTCCACTTGACATCAGCGCTGCAGACATCAACAGACACCAGAATCAGCGGTGAAAACTAAGCCCGGACCTGGGGAGGGGAAGCAAAGCCCTATGTGTTATTTTGGAAACAAACTGCAGCAGTGGACACAGGGGTTTTTGATAATTGGAAAACCCGTTTAATGCATTATAAATATTCTGATGAAACAATGGAATACCAATGTTCATCTTATCATTTTTGTTGCCCTCTTAGTTTTTATTTTCTCATGCGATATAATGTTATGTATCTGCAGAACTTTGGAAAATCTTTGCTCTTTTCTATTATCCTGCATTGTATTACCCACTTCTGGCAAGTCACAGTGTGCAGAAAATACCTGGTTTTGTAGCCGGAACCATCTTATCATGGATGCACTGTGGGGCATTAATATGGCAGAAGGCAGAATGTCCACAGACACCACAGGTAAGCCAAAGAATATAAACCAAGCTTGGTAAATGGAAAAATGTGGAAAACCATGGTAAGCATAATACTAAATTATTAGTAAAATACTTTAGCCTAAACTTGGAAAAGGGTGCTAGACTTGAGAAGGGTGCTAGTCCCAGTGGAGCCAACTACTGGGCTCCTGTAGACCAGTAGTAGAGAGAATGAAGGAGCTGCACAACTAGAGGCACATAGAGATGCTTCAAATAGAATTTATTGTCAGTATTTCATATCCATTGGTTACACTAGGGTAAGTACAGTATTACGCTAACGTTTCAGGCAAAAACCCTTCATCAGATGTATAGGCTATGTTCAATGCATATATGTCAAAGGGGTCCAGGTTGCAATGTGGGATTCCCCCCAAGCAGGTACAACCAGGATGATGGGTTTTTCACCAAAAATGTTAATGTAATACTGTACTTACCATGGTGTTGTAAGCAGATGCAGAGCAATACAGTGTTAAAATATTATTTAATTTAGCAGTAAAGATGAAAGTAATCTCCTCCCAGCGATTTAATAGACAGTAAACAAGGATTAACCCCTTTCTGACCTCGGACGGGATAGCACGTCCGAGGTCAGAGCCCCTGCTTTGCTGCGGGCTCTGGTGGTGAGCCCGCATCAAAGCCAGGACATGTCAGCTGTTTTAAACAGCTGACATGTGCCCACAATAGCGGCACGTCTCGGCTCCGCTGCGCTGGATGCAGAGTGCGCTGCTCACCCTGCTGCACTCTCCCTGACGGTGAGAAACTCCCTGACGCTTCACGCGCTTTCAGCTCTATTTCCGGCTTAAACACGCCCTCTCTTCCCGGGTCATTGGACCTGTCCGGTCTCCTATTCCTTCTCCTGGGCAGCATAGGACGCAGTTTCGACAGTTCTGAACCCGCCTCAATGCAGGCACCAGCAGCCTGGTCTTCCTCCTTACAGTGTCACCAATGGATATGAAATACTGACAATAAATCCTGTTTGAAGTTTTTTCAAGTACCTTTAGGTGTGCAACTCCTTCACTATGTTCATTATCAGATTAGTGGTGGCCTTGGTGGCAGACATAGGTGTCATAGCTGGGCAGATATTTATGTGCATTCCTGTATATGTACAGTAGGTAACGGTTAAGCTCCATTTTGTTTCCATGTAGTCTAAAACCACACAACCAAAAAACCCCACCTGGATTTATTGTGAATTGCTATGGTTTGGTGGTTTAGTGCTTCACTTGTACTAGATGCACAACTACAGTAATTTGTAGTGAGGCTTTGTGGTGTGAAATTCTCTGCCATGTGGCAAGAACCATCCACAATGGCTGAAGAAACCTAACTGTGTGCCATAGATAACAAATCTAATGATTTCTTTTCTCTTTTTACTCTCAGTTCTATCGATATTACTCCTTATTAGCAACTGTGCCACAGATCTGCTGCCTTCTTCTGCTAAGTATCATCTATCCTACTCTTCTCCTTCAAAAGGTTCGCCAGCCCGCTCACGCCGAGCAGGTAGGTAGCAATTGCTTTTCTGCATAGATTGTGTGCTTAGAATAGAGGCTTATACTGTATGCAATGTGCCACGCTGTGTTTAAGAATGACTGACAGCTTGAAAAGATGTCTGGCAAGATTTCTCTGCGCTGTATAAAAATAGCGGGGTTTAGTGTGAGCTGGCACCAACTGAGTTGTGTCCTGCTGTGGGTATTAATGGAGGGATTGGGTTGTTGGATTCTGTTTTTTTTCTTAATGCTGGACTATTGTTCACGTATGTTAATGTGCCTTACTTCTGTATATAGGATAATTATTGGTGAGGTGTATGGTACATTAAAGTGTTGTATTTCCTTCTCTACGCTTTTTTATAAAAAGCTGCTAACTTAACTACTAAAGCGAAATCTTCTTACGTCACAACACAGGGCAGACATCTTCTGTCGAGTTTTATACTGTTGCCCTCCCCAATCTACTTGCCTATTCTACAAACTTGTATTATATCTTAACTGCAAAAAGCATTCTTGGGATGGAGGGTGCCACAGCAAGAGTGCACCAATAGTAGAGCCACCCACTGTGCCCCCATAATGGAGCCAGCGTCAGTGCAAGCTCATTTTATAGATTATGCCAAGCTACATATTTTAAAGTGCCAGTCACAATGCACCCATAACAGTGAAAGAACAGTGACCCCTTATCAGAGCCAGCCACAGTGCCCTCATAATCGTGCAAGCCTCAACGCTCCTTTTATACATTATGCCAAGCTACATTACAGTGCCAGTCACAAGCACCCATAACAGTGAGAGCACAGTGACCTCGCAACAGAGCCACCCACTTTGCCCCAATAATGGAGTCAGCATCAGTGCTGCTTTTATATATTGTGCCAAGCTACATTACAGTGCCAGTCACAATGCACCTATGACAGCAGAGTGCCCACATAAAAGAGCCAGCCACAGATATTATCATCAGCAGCCAAATATATACAATATGTGGCAGAGGATATCATGACTCACAATGTGCTATCCTGATAACTTGTCACTAGTAATGGGACATTGCACAAGCCAATCCATTGACCGATGTAAAGTTCAATTGGTAAATTAGGTTATGTTCACACTAGGCTTTTTTAATGGAAATTTTCAGCTGCGTTTTACAGTACCAGCAAAGTCTATGAGATTTCAGAAATCTTATGCATACACCTTGGTTTTTTTGTCATCAGTATGTTGTGCTTGTTTTTTTGCACAATAGAGCCTGTCACTTCTTTTTTCCCTTTTTTCACCCATTAAAAAATTGGCACCAAAAAATGCAGGTATCCAGTTTTCCAGTGGTTTTTTGTGTCAAAACCTGATTAAATAGAACAAGATTTTATTTTTTTGCATCAAACTTTATCAGCATGCATAAGACACAAATATAGCATGCCAAAAAGTAAGGGAAAAAAGGCACAAAAACTGCAGCAAAAAATGCAAAAAATGCAGAAAAACGCAGAAAAACCTGCAAAAAAACAAACAAAAAAAGCGGCAAAAACATCTAGTGTGAACGCCTTCCACTGTCCCATCACATCTATCCTTCTGCAAGGTTATCGGAGTCAAGATAACCTTTGCTACATCTTTAGTGAGTTGTGGATTTAATTCTCACGAGCAGGGTCGTCTTATTTTGCTTTAATTATTGTATTGTTAACGTTGTTACTTATGACTTTTGTGTTTGAAACTGTTAAACTGTAAAGCGCTGCGGAATATGTTGGCGCTATATAAATAAAGATTATTATTATTATTATTAATTCACTTTGGAATATAAATAGTGACCTAATTGTAATTGATTCATGCCGTGGTCTATTCATGTAGTTAACCCCCATGGTTTATTTCATGGTAGAGTTCACTGGTGTCTATATACATTAGGTGATCTTATGAAGTGTAGATGGACACATTCTTGATGTACTCCTGCTGTAGATAGAAGTGGACCTATAACTACACACTGCCGTCCTCTTACCATCCCTAATCCTGGCAAGCTGTGCCTGAGGGAAAGTTGGCATTGCTGCAGCCCACGTTAGATGTTACCTAAGTCATGTCCGTGTAAAGGGATTTCAAGTGGGGAGCGAAGTCCCACTGAATAGACTCATTGTCCTAAAAATCTGTCCCATGTGATTAATCAGCCTGGTTCCCATGGTGACCGGTCGTTACTTAACACAAACTTTATCTGATTAATTATCAGGTGATGTGAATATAGTGGATGGGTGCGAATTTAGGTTAGATTTATGTAAAATAGAGAATTTCTACATATATTTATTTCTGTTACATCTCTATAGCATCTGTTCTATTTTTTTTGTAGTTACTTTCAAGGGCATCTGATTTGTATGTAATTTCTGTAAAAGCACTTAATTATTTTCTAACTCTGCTGAGTTGTAGATATATCTGGAAATATTACCAAGGTCACTGTTTGTTTTTTCAAACTTCTGAATGTATGTCCTATCTATCTGGAAATATTACCAAGGTCACTGTATGTTTTTTCAAACTTCTGAATGTATGTCCTATCCTGATTTGTCGGGAGATTTAAACTATGTTCACACATTGCTTTTGCTGCTTTTTTTCTGCAACCAAAATCAGATCTCATGGCAGTAAAAAGCTGCAGCAAAAAAAGCAGATTTTGCTTCCTTTTTTGCTGCTTTTCTTGCTTTGTTTTTGCTGCGTTTTCAAGATACCAAAGTTCAGCTTTGCTTCTACCTTGCAAGCATGAACAATATGTGACGCCCAGGAGACCGGGATACCCAGCACTGGACCAATGGAGTCTGTCTCTTGAGGGGGATGTCACGGGTGGCTTGACCCGGTGCTGTGGCCTCAGGCAATGCACAGTGTAAGGGGTATCATGAGGGGACAGGCACTTACTTGATCAGCAGCAGGTTCTCCCAGCGGTGACGATCTCGATCCTGGATAGATGGCTATTGTCCAAATGAAAGACTGAGGCACTGAAACGTTTAACCATTTTACTTTAACATAAAAGGATTTACAACCAGTCCTGTCACCGGAGTCTGTATGGGAACTCTGAGTTACTTTGACCCTGCCGGGGTCTTCGCCTCTTATTGTGCGCAATTTCTGTGTGGCCCTGCTGCTGTATGTGAACTGGCTGCCGGCCCAATCTGTCCCCTCCGGGTCCTGGTTCGACGGGCAACCCGAGTCCCTTTATCGGTTTACCCCCTCTGGGAGTACCGCTGAACTCTGTGTCTGTTGCTGCATCCGACCCTAGTGAAGCTGATATCACCTCACGTTTTTCCGGTTGCTGTATTATATATAATGAATACAGCCACGGATCCGGTATCCGTCTTTGCGCCTGTTCTGGGTAGTGATTAATGCTACCCGGTTCTCACAATGTCCTTTTTCTCTATCCCTCTTCTCCTCAGGCCGGTGATTTAGGCCTGGTAACAGTCACAGGGCTGTTAGAGATTCAACTGTATGACCTCTCACTATCAGCTCCTTGGCCCAACTGCCATTTCTTCTCTCAGACCAGAATGGATCAAGGGGAGTCTCTGGAGCTCCCCCTTCTGGCCGGAGGTGGTAGTGCAGTCTTGCTATTTTAGTATTTGTACTTACTGTCAGTAACTATTTTTGTGGCAAATACCCCTAGGGGTGCCACATTCCCCCTTAGTTAAGAACAGTACTCCGGGACTGTGGGACAATAACATTTTGAAATAACAATTAATATGTACAGAGTCTTAAAAATGAAAAGTCACAAAAACCACTCACGTTTTTCCGGTTGCTGTATTATATATAATGAATACAGCCACGGATCCGGTATCCGTCTTTGCGCCTGTTCTGGGTAGTGATTAATGCTACCCGGTTCTCACAATGTCCTTTTTCTCTATCCCTCTTCTCCTCAGGCCGGTGATTTAGGCCTGGTAACAGTCACAGGGCTGTTAGAGATTCAACTGTATGACCTCTCACTATCAGCTCCTTGGCCCAACTGCCATTTCTTCTCTCAGACCAGAATGGATCAAGGGGAGTCTCTGGAGCTCCCCCTTCTGGCCGGAGGTGGTAGTGCAGTCTTGCTATTTTAGTATTTGTACTTACTGTCAGTAACTATTTTTGTGGCAAATACCCCTAGGGGTGCCACATTCCCCCTTAGTTAAGAACAGTACTCCGGGACTGTGGGACAATAACATTTTGAAATAACAATTAATATGTACAGAGTCTTAAAAATGAAAAGTCACAAAAACCACTCAAGGAAACAAAAATAGAGTTCTGTAAAAAGTCACTTCAAATAGCGTCCATTAATACAGTTCTATCCTTGAAGGTATTAGGAACGGCACTGTACTTAGTGTCCAGGAATTTAGTTCCATTTTTCCAACGGAGTTATCAATATAAAGTCTAAAGAAAGTTCAAAAAGAGCAAAAAGCAAAGTTCAAAAAGCAGTCTTTCCGGAGCTTTGATTTAGTGCCTCCGGGCTGATAAAAAGTTCAAGAATATGCAATAAGTTCATACAGACAAGTCTCTGTAGGCACTGGGCTTAAACGTTGCAGACTGATAGCAATGACTATACTACATTTTCTGTTTAACTATATACGGCATAACATATATACAATTCACATTATGAGCTTTATAGTTGGTAATCTGCATACCTGGCCGGTAATTGACCCTGGGTACTACGCTGTGATCTACGTAATAGCGGTGTCTCTTCATGTGGTGTACTACTGTCTACTGCAGATGTAGTATCTGCCCGCTCTGCTAAAGATAATTCCACGACTATGGAGTTGGCAAGTCCACCGTGAATGGGATTACTCTGACCAGGAATCTGTTCTTCCTGGCCTGGAACCTCCTGTAGTACGGGGTCAGCCTCTTCCTGTCTTGGGACTTCTGGTATTGGGTTCGGTGTTGGGTAAAAGGCCACCATGGGAACCACTACTGCACCATGGTATGTTAGTAGGGTTTTGGGAAAGTCTCCTATACAGGTGTGATACACTTCCTCTTCTTTTTCCTTTACTGGTTGAACCTGTATGGGTTGAATAACTTCTGGTTCTGGCTGGACAACGTCTGGCTCTTTCAATGCTTCCGGACATAATTTAAGATTGTCTCTTGACACTAGTACAGATGTTAAGCCTCCGTTTTTGCTAATGAGACACATTTTAGGATTATCCACTCTTGTTGGTAAAACTGTGTAGGGTACGGCTTCCCACTGATTGTCCAGTTTATTGGTTCGACGATTTCTCTTGAGCACTTGGTCACCCGGTCTTAATGGGGTCGCTAGAGCATTCTGGTTGAAAGTTCGCTCTTGTCTTACTCTAGTTTGCTGAAGGCTTCTTTCCACACTCTCTTGCACTTGGCGATACTGCTTTTGCCGTATGATATCCCAATTGGAGTCTTGAACTTCTGCGTCTGGTTTCAGAATTCCCATTTCTAGATCGATTGGTAATTGGCCGGGTCTTGCACGCATAAGGTAAGCTGGGGTGCAGTTGGTGGAGCTCACCGGGACATGATTATACAGATCCACCAAGTCAGGCAATTTCTCTGGCCATTGATTCCTTTCTGTCTCAGGTAAAGTCTTTAGTAGGTCTATTACAATATGGTTCATCTTCTCGCATAAGCCGTTTGTTTGTGGATGATAGGCCGTCGTCCGGATCTTTTTGCAACCATACATATTACAGAATTCTCTGAAGATCTCTGATTCAAATGCTGTACCTTGGTCGGTGAGAACCTGTTCCGGATATCCATGGGGTCTACAAAAGTACGTTTGGAACGCTTTGGCTGCTGTTTTTGCTGTCAGATCTTTTACGGGTACTACTACCAAGAAACGTGAATAATGGTCCACGATGGTCAAGGCATAGACATAGCCGGACCGGCTTGGTGTCAACTTCACGTGGTCCATGGCTACAAGTTCAAGTGGTTGTTTGGTGATTATGGGCTGCAGTGGTGCTCTTTGGTTCTTTTGATCGTTTCTTCTGAGGTTACACGGGCCACAATTTCTGCACCACTGTTCGATTGATTTTCTCATCCCGACCCAATAAAATCTTTCTCTTAGAAGTACTTCTAACTTTTTCCAACCGAAGTGACCAGCACCATTATGGTAAGCTTCGAGGACCATCTTCACATCTTGTTTAGGCACAATAATCTGCCAAACCAATTCATGTGTTTTCGGATTGGTGTATCTTCTACAGAGCTTCCCTTGATACAGGAACATTTTGCCTCTCTCTTTCCAGAGTTGATGCGTCTCTTCTGGGGCATGCTCATAGGGATATGCACTTTGCTCAGTCAACAGTTCCTTCACCAACTTCACAGCCGGATTGCTGTCTTGGGTGTCAGCCCATCTATGGTGTGCTAACGGATTAAAATTCACCTCTTGTTGTTTCTGATAGGTACTTGACTGATGATGTTTTGCCTTGGGACGATGGAAGGCTGGTAGTTCAATTTCTTCAAGCTCCCCCGTTTCCTCTTCTACATCTCTCAAGTGTGGCATCCGGGATAGGGCATCGGCATTTCCATTCTTGCGACCTGCTCGATACTTGATTATGAAGTTGTAATTAGATAACCGGGCTATCCATCGCTGTTCTAACGCACCTAATTTGGCTGTGTCCAGGTGGGTCAACGGATTGTTGTCAGTATAGACAATAAATTCTGCAGCGGCCAGATAGTGTTTGAAACGCTCCGTCACAGCCCAAACTACTGCCAGTAGTTCCAATTTGAAGGAGCTGTAATTTTCTGAATTTCTTTCAGTAGGCCGGAGCTTTCTACTTGCAAAGGCGATGACTTTCTCCCGACCTTCTTGCTTTTGTGACAGCACCGCTCCTAGTCCCACATTACTGGCATCGGTGTAGAGGATGAAAGGTTTATGGTAATCTGGGTATGCCAGAACCTCTTCTCCGGTCAGTGCCTTCTTTAGTTGTTCAAAGGAGTCTTCCCTTTCGTCGTTCCACTGAAAAGGAGGGTTTCGGTTTGAAGGTTTCTTCGTCTGCCCTACCAAGGTGTCTTGCAAGGGTGCTGCCAACTTGGTAAATCCTTTTATAAATCTGCGATAGTAACCCACCAATCCCAGGAATTGTCTCACTTCTTTTGCGCTGGTAGGTCTTGGCCAATCCCTTATGGCGCTTATTTTCTCGGGATCTGGTGCTACTCCCTCCGAACTCACGATGTGTCCCAGGTACTGTACCTTTGGCTTGAGAAGGTGACATTTGGATGGCTTGACTTTCATGCCATACCTGGATAAGGCTTCGAACACTTCTGCCAGGTCTATTAAGTGTTGTTCGTAAGTCTTTGAGTAGACGATCACATCATCTAGGTACAGGAGGACGGTCTCGAAGTTCTTGTGTCCGAGGCAGCATTCCATCAGCCGCTGGAAGGTACCGGATGCGTTGCAGAGTCCGAACGGCATGCGATTAAATTCACATAGACCCATTGGTGTGGTGAATGCCGTCTTTTCCTTATCTCTCTCAGCCACAGGGACTTGCCAATACCCGCTTGTTAAGTCTAAGGTGGAAAAATAATTAGCAGATTTCAAAGCAGTTAAGGACTCTTCTATCCTAGGCAAGGGGTAGGCGTCTTTATGGGTGATGTTATTAATCTTCCGGTAGTCTACGCACATTCTCATGGTTCCGTCCTTTTTTTTGACAATCACTAGAGGGGCCGCCCAGGGGCTACAGCTGTCTCTTATTACCCCGGCCTGTTTCATTTCCCTCAGCATATCTTTTGCACATTGATAGTGAGCGGGCGGTATGGGTCTATATCTTTCTTTTATTGGGGGATGGTCACCTGTGGGGATTGTGTGTTCTACCCCTTCTATCCGTCCGAAGTCCAATGGGTGTTTACTGAAGACTTGTTCATATTCCGTCACTAGCCTATACACCCCTTGTTTTTGATGGGTAGGTGTTGAATTTATGCCCACGTGTAGCTGTTGGCACCAATCCTCCATTTCTCCATCTGAGCCATTGCCTTCCACCTGACAGGTTGGTTCTAAGGGCTCAATGGTTGTGATGGCATTGTTGTCAACAGTATATAACTTTGCCATTGTAGCATACCTTGGCAAAGTGACCTCTTCCTCTCCACAGTTCAAAAGTCGTACCGGCACTCGTCCCCGGTGTACCTCGACTATCCCTCGTGCTGTGAGTATAGTGGGCCTGCTGTCGGTGTACACTGGTTCTATTAAGGCTTGATAATCTCGTCCCTTAGTACCAATGGCTGCTCTACACCATACCAGCATTTCTGTTTTTGGTGGGATTACAATAGACGTTGGATCACTTACCCTCACACTGCCGATTTCTCCACCTGCAACTTCTACCTGTTGCCTTAACATCAATACTTTTATTTCCCTCCGGAGAACTCTCTGCTGGCAGGATTGGGCAGTTTCAGCAATTTGCTGTAAGACAGAAATGACTTCGGAAAAGCAGTTCTCTAACACATTCATTCCTATCAATACAGTTGGTTCACAGTTCCGCCGGTCAATATCAACAACAATTATACCCTGTTTCTTCAGTTCTACTTTACCAATCTTTATGGTCATCTCCCTGAATCCTAGTTTCGGTACCAACTTACCATTACTGGCCCATATATCTAGTTCAACATCAGAGGGCCCTTTATCAATATCTGCATCAGCCCAGTACCTCTTATAAAGGATATACGGTATAGATGAAATCTGGGAACCTGTGTCCAGCAAAGCGTTGAGGGGAATTCCGTCCAGCACGATAGGGATAATGGGTCGTCCTCCGATGTACCTGTCGTGCCAGGGTGTTGGGCCTTGAAAGTTCATTCCTGCGAAGCGGCCCGCATTCCCAGGGGATTCCCGTTTAAATCACAATTTCGTGCAAAGTGGCCCGGCTGCTGGCAACGGCGGCAAATGGGCTGTCCATCCGGTTGGTAGCGGTCACGGGGTCGTCCTCTCCATGTCGGGTATCTCCGGGGTCTCATCCATGGAACATCCTCTCTACAGTTTGCCAACTCCATCTTGTGTCCTCTCATCTCCTGCATGGTTTTAGCCATTGAAGCAACAACATCAGCTAAAGAGTCAAGCTTTTGTTGAAGAGCCTCATTAGTACTGGGCCCCAGGGGCTTAGCAATGGCCCCAGACATAGCTGATGTCACTGGCACTCCCTGTTGTTGAGGTGCCTCTGCCATGGGTTGCGCAGGATCCTGATCCCGAGGTGCCTCTGCCAGCTGGAGACGTATAGCGCTCTCCTTTAATTGGGCAAATGTCAATTCAGGGTTCTTAAAAACAAGCATGCTCACATGCCCCCGGTGAGAAGGGGTGTAGAGTCCCTCAATAAATTGATCTCTTAGCAGTTTATCCGCTCCGGTGTTAAAAATGGGTTCAGCCAGTGTAAGTGATTTAAGGGCTTCCTGCAGGTTTAAGGCAAAGTCTTTCACGCCCTCATTAGCTTTTTGTTTGCAACTAAAGAATCGTATTTTAGCTTTGCTGCTGGCCGTGGTTTCAAATGTAGCTTTTAATCCAGCAAATATGCGTTCAACAGTGCCTTTTAGATCAGCTGCCCATGCTGTGACTTCTCGCTTAGCATGGCCACTTAACTGCATCATCAGGAGACTAACACGCTGAACTTCACCCACAGGGAACATGTCAAAATGGGCCAGCATCTTTTCTCTGAAATCGTCAAGGGTATTAGGCTCACCTTCATACATTGGAAGCCATGGGCCACCCGGGGTATATGGCATCAGCACCGGCATGATGGGTGCCACTCCTTGCACCGCTGCGCTGCCGGACTCTCTATTGACACTCTGTCTTTCAGCTGCATTAGCGTTGCCGAGTGCTGCGGCGTCTCCGTGCTGCGACATACTGTGCCCCCTTAGTTAATCCGGACCCTTCCGGTCCTCCGCTTACGTCGGGATAGTGTAGATTCGTTCCGCTGTGCAGCAGGATCGATTTTCCCCTTGCTCTGATGTCAGAGCGCTCAGCTTGGTGCCGCCCACAATGACACGCCCCCTGCTGCTCCCACCCACCGCGCTCTGTAATGGCGGATTCTGAAGTTTTTCAGTTAGACTGGGGCTCAGGTGATGGCGCAGCTCAATTAACAGTCTCGTGCCTAACGGTTATGAAGTGATTACCTCAGGGGATGGCGGCCATCTTTACTCCATTATAACCAATGGGGAAAAGTCACTTTCAATAGTTTTCAATGGGGAATGGATTTTTCTTTAATAAAGTCAATTTTCAAGATTTTTCATCCCAGTTTTCACAGTTTTGGGCTCCAATCACGGCACACAATACCCGGTATACGGGCTGGCTAGATCCTGTTCGTGACGCCAATTGTGACGCCCAGGAGACCGGGATACCCAGCACCGGACCAATGGAGTCTGTCTCTTGAGGGGGATGTCACGGGTGGCTTGACCCGGTGCTGTGGCCTCAGGCAATGCACAGTGTAAGGGGTATCATGAGGGGACAGGCACTTACTTGATCAGCAGCAGGTTCTCCCAGCGGTGACGATCTCGATCCTGGATAGATGGCTATTGTCCAAATGAAAGACTGAGGCACTGAAACGTTTAACCAGTTTACTTTAACATAAAAGGATTTACAACCAGTCCTGTCACCGGAGTCTGTATGGGAACTCTGAGTTACTTTGACCCTGCCGGGGTCTTCGCCTCTTATTGTGCGCAATTTCTGTGTGGCCCTGCTGCTGTATGTGAACTGGCTGCTGGCCCAATCTGTCCCCTCCGGGTCCTGGTTCGACGGGCAACCCGAGTCCCTTTATCGGTTTACCCCCTCTGGGAGTACCGCTGAACTCTGTGTCTGTTGCTGCATCCGACCCTAGTGAAGCTGATATCACCTCACGTTTTTCCGGTTGCTGTATTATATATAATGAATACAGCCACGGATCCGGTATCCGTCTTTGCGCCTGTTCTGGGTAGTGATTAATGCTACCCGGTTCTCACAATGTCCTTTTTCTCTATCCCTCTTCTCCTCAGGCCGGTGATTTAGGCCTGGTAACAGTCACAGGGCTGTTAGAGATTCAACTGTATGACCTCTCACTATCAGCTCCTTGGCCCAACTGCCATTTCTTCTCTCAGACCAGAATGGATCAAGGGGAGTCTCTGGAGCTCCCCCTTCTGGCCGGAGGTGGTAGTGCAGTCTTGCTATTTTAGTATTTGTACTTACTGTCAGTAACTATTTTTGTGGCAAATACCCCTAGGGGTGCCACAAATACAAGGTACAAGTTGATAGGCCACCAATGCAAGATATGAAACCATAAAATATTTGTATGTAAAAACAGAAGGGAGCAGTTGAATTAGTAGGCCATTGTTTACTTTGACACATTGGTAGGGCATTGAGTTGGTTGGGCATTGTTTACTTTTAACACGTTTCACTAATTTAGTTGAGCTATACTAAAACTAAAGGTACCGTCACATTAAGCGACGCTGCAGCGATATAGACAACGATGCCGATTGCTGCAGCGTCGCTGTTTAGTCGTTGTGTGGTCGCTGGAGAGCTGTCACACAGACAGCTCTCCAGCGACCAATGATGCCGAAGTCCCCGGGTAACCAGGGTAAACATCGGGTTACTAAGCGCAGGGCCGCGCTTAGTAACCCGATGTTTACCCTGGTTACCATTGTAAATGTAAAAAAAAAAAACCACTACATACTTACATTCCGGTGTCTGTCGCGTCCCCCGGCGTCAGCTTCCCTGCACTGTGTAAGCGCCGGCCGTAAAGCAGAGCGGTGATGTCACTGCTGTGCTCTGCTTTACGGCCGGCCGGTGCTGACACAGTGCAGGGAAGCTGATGCCGGGGGACGCGACAGACACCGGAATGTGAGTATGTGATGTTTTTTTTTTTTACATTTACAATGGTAACCAGGGTAAATATCGGGTTACTAAGCGCGGCCCTGCGCTTAGTAACCCGATGTTTACCCTGGTTACAAGTGAAGACATCGCTGGCTCGGCGTCACACACGCCGATTCAGCGATGTCAGCGGGTGATCCAGCGATGAAATAAAGTTCTGGCCTTCTAGCTCCGACCAGCGATGTCACAGCAGGATCCTGATCGCTGCTGCATGTCAAACACAACGATATCGCTATCCAGAACACTGCAACGTCACGGATCGCTATCGTTATCGTTCTAAAGTTGCTCAGTGTGAAGGTACCCTAAGGCCAGCATCACACTACCATAAAATACGGACAAGTGCTATGTGAGAAAACATCGCATAGCACTTAGGTCAGAGTTAATCTATGGGGCAGCTCACATCTGTGTTTATTTTGGGCAGCACGATGGCGCAGTGGAAAGCACAGCATCCTTGTAGCGCTGGAGTCCTGGGTTCAAGCCCCACTAAGGACAACATCTACAAAGAGTTTGTATGTTCTCTCCGTGTTTGTGTGGGTCTCCTCCCACATTCCAAAGACTTAGTGATAGGGAATTTAGATTGTGAGCCCCCCTGTGGACAGCGACGATAATGTGTGCAACCTGTAAAGTGCTGCGGAATATGTTAGCGCTATATAAAGATTATCATTATTATTTTCTCAGGCGAATTCAGCATGCGTGTAAAATCGCAGCATGCTATGATTGTCACTGAGACTCGCCAATGTAAGCCTATGAGTGAGAGAAAACAAATCGCACAGCACTCAGACCATGTGAGTGCTGTCCGATTTTTACACACCGGTGTCCTTTGAAAGGCCGGCAATTCATGTGCCGCATAGAGTAAAATCACACTGACAGGCTAGAATAGAATAGATAGAGTAGATATATACACATAGAATACATAGATATACAGATGTCAGTGGTACACACATATACATATGTATTTATATTACATAGATAAACAGAAGAAAAGCCAGCAATTCATGTGCCGCGTACTGTCCAATCAATTAAGGAAATGACAGGGTAGAAGAGATGGATTAAATACAGTAAATACATATAGAATAGATAGATATATAGATGTCAGTGACAAATGCAATTGGTGCAGTGTGTGTACAAATTACTGTACGTGTATTTAATTAAAAAAATATTATTTTTCAGTAAAAAAGGGCATGGGCTTCCGCGCAATTTTTATATCCACCAGAGGGAAAACCGATGGCTGGAGGTCAATGTTTGTACCCTGGGAAGGGGGTAATACCCATGGAGATTCCCAGGCTATTACTATCAGCTCACAACTGTGTACTTAGGCTTTACTGGCTATTAAAATGAAGGACCCCCAAAAAATGACGTGGGGTCCCCCTATAATTAATAACCAGCAAAGGCTATGCAGACAGCTGTGGGCTGATATTAATAGCCTATTATGGGGCCATGGATACCGCCACCCCCTAGTCTAAAAACATCAACTCTCAGCCCGCCCCAGAAAAGGCATCTCTAAGATGCGCCAATTCTGGCACTTAGCCTCGCTCTTCCCACTTCCCCTGCAGCGGTGGCAAGTGGGGTGATAGTTGGTGGGGTTGATGTCACCTTTTTATTGTCAGGTGACATCAAGCCCTGAGGTTAGTAATGGAGAGGCGTTAATAAGACACCCCCATTACTATCCCCATAGTCATATAAGAAAATAGACACCCAGAAAAAAGTCCTTTAATTGAAAGAAAGACACAGACTTTAATAATCTTAATTAAACCATACTTACTGCTTTGTCCATTACCCCTGTGCCCTTGCCATCTGCAATAGAGGTAAAAAAATTAACCACGATATTCCTCACCTTTCTGCAGAGATGCTTTTAATCCATTTGTCCCACTATGGGTCTAGCTCTGCTACATCTAAATGGCAGGCTGCATAGTTGCATGATGTGACCATGCAGCCTGTCATCCAGTAGACACTGAGCACCGTGTTCTCAGTGTCCTCCTGTGAACTGCTATTCACTGTCTGATGGCACCATAAGCTTGAGAAATTTATTCTGCTCTGTCATGTCCTGTGAGTTCAAGGCCAACGAACTCACTTCACCTATGTGACGAGCACCTATGTGCTCGCGCTGACGTCAGAAAGGTGAAGTTAGTTCGTTGGCCGTAAACTCACAGAACCTGGCAGACCAGGAGAAATTTCTCATCTATCCATTGGTGAACATTGGTGGACAGCCATTTTCAGGTCTCTCCAGAGATGCTCAATTGGGATTAGATCAGGGCTCTGGCTGGGCCAGTCAAGAATGGTCACAGAGTTGTTCTGAAGCCACTCCTTTGTTATTTTAGCTGTGTGCTTAGGGTCACTCTTTTTTTGGAAGGTGAATCTTCGGCCAAGTCTGAGATCCAGAGCACTTTGGATTAGGTTTTCCTCCAGGATATCTCTGTACTTGGCAGCATTTATGTTTCCTTCAATGACAACCAGTTGTCCTGACCCTGCAGCTGAAAAACACCCCCATAGCATGATGCTGCCACCACCATGTTTCACTGTTGGGATTTTATTGGGCAGGTGATGAGCAGTGCCTGATTTTGTCCATACATACCGCCTAGAATTATCACCAAAAAGGTCTATCTTCATCTCATCAGACCAGATAATCTTATTTCTCAAAGTCTGGGAGTCCTTCATGTGTTTTTTAGCAGACTCAATGTGGGCTTTGATGTCTTGTGCTGAGGAGCGGCTTCCATCGAGCCACTCTGCCATAAAGGACTGACTGGTGGAGGGCTGTAGTTATAGTTAACTTTGTGGAACTTTCTCGCATCTTCATACTGCATCTATGGAGCTCAGCCACAGTGATCTTGGGGTTCTTCTTTACCTCTTTCACCAAGGCTCTTCTCCCACGATTGCTCAGTTTGGCTGAACGGCCAGGTCTAGGAAGACTTCTGGTGGTCTCAAACTTCTTCCATTTAGGGATTATAGAGGCCACTATGCGCTTAGGAACCTTGAGTTCTGCAGAAATTATTTTTTAACCTTGGCCAGATGTGTGCCTTGCCACAATTCTGTCTCTAAGCTCCATGGCCAGTTCCTTTGACCTCATGATTCTCATTTGGTTTGGCATGCCCTGTGAGCTGTGAGGTCTTATACAGACAGGTGTGTGCCTTTCAAATAAAGTCCTATCAATTTAATTAAACACAGCTGGACTCCAATGAAGGAGTAGAACCATCTCAAGGAGGATCACAAGGAAATGGACAGCATGTGACTTAAATATGAGTGTCTGAGTAAACGGTCTGAATACTTATGTCCATGTAATATTTCAGTTTTTCTTTTTTAATAAATTTGAAAAAAATCTACATTTCTTTTTTTTTCAGTCAAGATGGGGTGCAGAGTGTACATTAATGAGAAAAAAATGAACTTTTTTGAATTTACCAAATGGCTGCAATGAAACAAAGAGTGAAAAATGTAAAGTGGTCTGAATACTTTCCGTACCCACTGTATCTACCTATTCTATTTGTATTTACTGTATGTAATCCATCTCTTCTATCCTGTCGGCTCCTGCAGTGATTTTACAGTGCACGGCACATGAATTGCTGGCTTTTCTTGTCTTTATCTATCTATGCAATATAAATACAAATATGTGATGCCACGCTTAGGTGTTAGGAGCTAGGTGGTGCTGGATGGCGTGTGACCAGCAACTGCGCACCGCAAGCATAGAAGCAATGGCAGAAAACCGTTAATAGTGAGTTCCCCTTAATTAGGTGACTATAATGTACGAATAACCATGCAGGTTGGTGCTGGTGGTGCACGTGTAGTCTTGGTATCACGATGCCTCTGGGAGGTGTGTCCAGTCGGCGAGGGTATGCGGAAGGGAACCCTGATGAAGAATGCCGTCTGCCTTCAAACCGCGTTGATTAGGTCATTCTCTCTTTCTTAGCTCCAACACCGCTCTGTACCTTTGCGACGTTACAGTTCAGGCACGGGCGAGCAGGCACCGGCAGCCATCTCCCTCCAGCAGTAACCAGCGACGCCTTCGGCCGGGGCTCCCTAGGTGTCGCATCAGCTGCCATACGCCTCCCCGCTTCCTCCCCCTCATACCCCACAGCAGCAAGTAGAGGACTCCAGATCTTTCTTTCCCCCTTCCGCATACCCACGCCGACTGGACACACCTCCCAGAGGCATCATGATACTAAGACTACACGTGCACCACCTGCACCTGGGTAAGCACCGACCTGCATGGTTATTCGTACATTATAGTCACCTAATGAAGGGGAACTCACTATTATCTGTTTTCTGCCATTGCTTCTATGTTTGCGGTGCGCAGTTGCTGGTCACACGCCATCCAGCACCACCTAGCACCTAACCCCTAAGCACTGCATCACATTTCTTGTTGTATTGCATTATTTATATCTAGGATAGGCACAGATCCTGTCAGTGATTCCAGCAGCTAGGGGTATTTTTTGTCAATTATCCTCCCCTGAATCAGGCACTTGCCCACGTTGAGGAGAGCGCCAGTGTGTTTTATCTCTTCTACCCATAAATACAAATATAAATATATATATATATGTACAGTATATATACGGTATATATGTGTGTGTCACTGACATCTATATATCTATGTACTCTGTGTGCATATATCTATTTTATCAATTCTATTCTAACCTGTCAGTGTGATTTTATTGTACGCGGCATAGGAATTGCCAGCTTATCTATCTATCTATCTATCTATCTATCTATCTATCTATCTATCTATCTATCTATCTATCTACTGTATATATATATATATATATTGTGGTGCGGTAGCCCACGTTACAGCCAGGGGGCGCTGTGTGTGCTCTTCAAGATGCGCTTGGAGGCATAAATGTGATGAGACAGGAGTGTAGATGGCCGGTGTGTGTTTTGCAGAGGAAGACACTCTGTGCTGTCAGTCTGAAGTTTGGTTGGTATTCTGGGACCTGTAGTCCCACAAGTAATTGTGTAGTTCTAATGGGAGATTGGCAGGGCTAGTTATGAGAGATGGGAGGGTCAGACTAGCCACACACACCCACACTCCCACCCAGGGGAGTGGTTACAGGTATGTAATGTGACCAGGGTGTGGGTCACATGTTCCTTTGTGGTTCCTGTGTATGGATCTGTTTGTTCCATGTGCAAGGTCTTGAACGGTCGGTGTTGGAGACTCCTGGTATTGGAGAAGTCCTGCAAGCACTGAGACCGTGGACCTGATGAACGGTCAGTGTTGGATTATCCTGGTATGGGCTGAAATCCTGGAAGCACTGAGACCATGAGTCCTGCAATAGCCTGGGTGTTGGATTGTCCTGAAGTGGGCTGGAGTCCTGGAAGCACTGCTGAGGCTATGGACTAAATGCTCGAGGGTGTTGGATTGTCCTGGGATGGGCTGGAGTCCTGCAAGCACCTGGTATGAGTGTGAGCCCTGGAATGGTCAGAGTGTTGGATTGTCCGCCGATGGACTGGAGTCCTGTAAGCACTTGGTAAGATCATGGACTGATGGCCTGTGTGTTTGAAGTGCCTGTGACTGGTCTTCGTGGAAGCGCATGGAAAGGCTGCATCTACAGAGCCTGGGATGGTTTCTGTGTTGGGGAAGCTACAGTTCCTACTGTGGGTCTGGACTATCCGAGGTGCCCTGGTCACAAGGACGGTGATCCCAGTGAGGCAGTTTCCCTGTAAACCAGCATTGGCTGGAGTCAGTGTGTGGAGCCGGAGCTCCTGTAAGGTAACTCCAGGTAACAAGGGTTTACGGGCAGACACGGATCTGCCATTGGAACAGAAAAGCAAAAGCAAAGCGAGTGTCCCCCAAGACCCGAAGTAAGGGAAACGCTACAATATATATATATATATATATATATATATATATATATATATATATATATATATAGTTAGAAAAAATAGGAACAGCACCGACAGATTACCTTACTAAATGCACGCTTCCCTTACCTACAGTCAAATGGTTTCTCAGATATAAGCAAAAAAGAGGAAACGGCACTAAGAAATAAAAAATGGACTTTAATGCCCAGTGGCGTGGCAACGTTTTGGATAAAACATCCCGCAAGGATTTGTTTTATCCGAAATGTTGCCACGCCACTGGCCATTAAAATCCATTTTCTATTTCTTTGTGCTGTTTCCCCTTTTTTGCTTATCCTGTATATATATATATATATATATATATATATCCGTTTGTGAGTGTTTTGACGAATATTTCCTTTTAAAACGATGTGTAAAGGACAGAGAATTGCTGTATGTAAAAGCTCATGTTAAAATCACATTGCAGTCAGATAGCAATCACACTGCATTTGGATGTAAATCGGTGGCTAGGTGTGAAAAATCAGATTGTACTCGCATGACACTTGCATTATACTCACATGACACTCACATTGCACTCGTGCGACTCTCGGCAGGGAGACTCAGACAGATTTTTCATATGTTTAGGGTGACTTCGGCCTAATATTTAAGATCATGTGAGGACACCAACACATTATGGTTTAAACTTGAAAAAATCACAAAAATAAATGGGTTTCACATCTTGCTGTACTTGCGATTTTCATCACCAAAACACTACAAAAACACTGCAATAAAGCTGAAAGAATTAGACCGGCGTCCAACCACAGTAGAGAGTTTTACGGACGTATGAGAGGCGCAAAAACAACGCATTGCACACGGACCAATGATTCGCTATGGGGCAGCTCCTATTTGGCGTATATTTCGCAGCCGTATTTTACGGGCTGAGAAAATCGCAGCATGCTGCGTTTGTCAGCGTATTGCACAAAAAATCCGCTAATGAAAGTCTATTGGGGTGAGAAAAATACTGATTACACCCGGACCATCAGTGTGACTTGCGAGAAATACGCAGCGGTGTTCTATAGAAAAGCCGGCAATTAAGCGCGGTGTACAGTAAAATCACACTGACAGGTTAGAATAGAGTAGATATAATAAATGTCTACACATAGTATAGGTATACAGGTCCTTCTCAAAAAATTAGCATATAGTGTTAAATTTCATTATTTACCATAATGTAATGATTACAATTAAACTTTCATATATTATAGATTCATTATCCACCAACTGAAATTTGTCAGGTCTTTTATTGTTTTAATACTGATGATTTTGGCATACAACTCCTGATAACCCAAAAAACCTGTCTCAATAAATTAGCATATTTCACCCATCCAATCAAATAAAAGTATTTTTTAATAACAAACAAAAAAACCATCAAATAATAATGTTCAGTTATACACTCAATACTTGGTCGGGAATCCTTTGGCAGAAATGACTGCTTCAATGCGGCGTGGCATGGAGGCAATCAGCCTGTGACACTGCTGAGATGTTATGGAGGCCCAGGATGCTTCAATAGCGGCCTTAAGCTCATCCAGAGTGTTGGGTCTTGCGTCTCTCAACTTTCTCTTCACAATATCCCACAGATTCTCTATGGGGTTCAGGTCAGGAGAGTTGGCAGGCCAATTGAGCACAGTAATACCATGGTCAGTAAACCATTTACCAGTGGTTTTGGCACTGTGAGCAGGTGCCAGGTCGTGCTGAAAAATGAAATCTTCATCTCCATAAAGCATTTCAGCCGATGGAAGCATGAAGTGCTCCAAAATCTCCTGATAGCTAGCTGCATTGACCCTGCCCTTGATGAAACACAGTGGACCAACACCAGCAGCTGACATGGCACCCCACACCATCACTGACTGTGGGTACTTGACACTGGACTTCAGGCATTTTGGCATTTCCTTCTCCCCAGTCTTCCTCCAGACTCTGGCACCTTGATTTCCGAATGACATGCAAAATTTGCTCTCATCAGAAAAAAGTACTTGGGACCACTTAGCAACAGTCCAGTGCTGCTTCTCTGTAGCCCAGGTCAGGCGCCTCTGCCGCTGTTTATGGTTCAAAAGTGGCTTTACCTGGGGAATGCGGCACCTGTAGCCCATTTCCTGCACACGCCTGTGCACGGTGGCTCTGGATGTTTCCACACCAGACTCAGTCCACTGCTTCCTCAGGTTCCCCAAGGTCTGGAATCGGTCCTTCTCCACAATCTTCCTCAGGGTCCGGTCTCCTCTTCTCGTTGTACAGCGTTTTCTGCCACATTGTTTCCTTCCAACAGACTTACCATTGAGGTGCCTTGATACAGCACTCTGGGAACAGCCTATTTGTTGAGAAATTTCTTTCTGGGTCTTACCCTCTTGCTTGAGGGTGTCAATGATGGCCTTCTTGACATCTGTCAGGTCGCTAGTCTTACCCATGATGGGGGTTTTGAGTAATGAACCAGGCAGGGAGTTTATAAAAGCCTCAGGTATCTTTTGCATGTGTTTAGAGTTAATTAGTTGATTCAGAAGATTAGGGTAATAGGTCGTTTAGAGAACCTTTTCTTGATATGCTAATTTATTGAGACAGGTTTTTTGGGTTATCAGGAGTTGTATGCCAAAATCATCAGTATTAAAACAATAAAAGACCTGACAAATTTCAGTTGGTGGATAATGAATCTATAATATATGAAAGTTTAATTGTAATCATTACATTATGGTAAATAATGAAATGTAACACTATATGCTAATTTTTTGAGAAGGACCTGTATATATATATATATATATATATATATATATATATATATATATATAAATATATATATATATATATTTGCCATTGAGACATATATACAGTGGGGCAAAAAAGTATTTAGTCAGTCAGCAATAGTGCAAGTTCCACCACTTAAAAAGATGAGAGGCGTCTGTAATTTACATCATAGGTAGACCTCAACTATGGGAGACAAACTGAGAAAAAAAATCCAGAAAATCACATTGTCTGTTTTTTTAGCATTTTATTTGCATATTATGGTGGAAAATAAGTATTTGGTCAGAAACAAAATATCATCTCAATACTTTGTAATATATCCTTTGTTGGCAATGACAGAGGTCAAACGTTTTCTGTAAGTCTTCACAAGGTTGCCACACACTGTTGTTGGTATGTTGGCCCATTCCTCCATGCAGATCTCCTCTAGAGCAGTGATGTTTTTGGCTTTTCGCTTGGCAACATGGACTTTCAACTCCCTCCAAAGGTTTTCTATAGGGTTGAGATCTGGAGACTGGCTTGGCCACTCCAGGACCTTGAAATGCTTCTTACGAAGCCACTCCTTCGTTGCCCTGGCGGTGTGCTTTGGATCATTGTCATGTTGAAAGACCCAGCCACGTTTCATCTTCAATGCCCTTGCTGATGGAAGGAGGTTTGCACTCAAAATCTCACGATACATGGCCCCATTCATTCTTTCATGTACCCGGATCAGTCGTCCTGGCCCCTTTGCAGAGAAACAGCCCCAAAGCATGATGTTTCCACCACCATGCTTTACAGTAAGTATGGTGTTTGATGGATGCAACTCAGTATTCTTTTTCCTCCAAACACGACAAGTTGTGTTTCTACCAAACAGTTCCAGTTTGGTTTCATCAGACCATAGGACATTCTCCCAAAACTCCTCTGGATCATCCAAATGCTCTCTAGCAAACTTCAGACGGGCCCGGACATGTACTGGCTTAAGCAGTGGGACACGTCTGGTACTGCAGGATCTGAGTCCATGGTGGCGTAGTGTGTTACTTATGGTAGGCCTTGTTACATTGGTCCCAGCTCTCTGCAGTTCATTCACTAGGTCCCCCCGCGTGGTTCTGGGATTTTTGCTCACCGTTCTTGTGATCATTCTGACCCCACGGGGTGGGATTTTGCGTGGAGCCCCAGATCGAGGGAGATTATCAGTGGTCTTGTATGTCCTCCATTTTCTAATTATTGCTCCCACTGTTGATTTCTTCACTCCAAGCTGATTGGCTATTGCAGATTCAGTCTTCCCAGCCTGGTGCAGGGCTACAATTTTGTTTCTGGTGTCCTTTGACAACTCTTTGGTCTTCACCATAGTGGAGTTTGGAGTCAGACTGTTTGAGGGTCTGCACAGGTGTCTTTTTATACTGATAACAAGTTTAAACAGGTGCCATTACTACAGGTAATGAGTGGAGGAAAGAGGAGACTCTTAAAGAAGAAGTTACAGGTCTGCGAGAGCCAGAAATCTTGATTGTTTGTTTCTGACCAAATACTTATTTTCCACCATAATATGCAAATAAAATGTTAAAAAAACAGACAATGTGATTTTCTGGATTTTTTTTTTCTCAGTTTGTCTCCCATAGTTGAGGTCTACCTATGATGTAAATTACAGACGCCTCTCATCTTTTTAAGTGATGGAACTTGCACTATTGCTGACTGACTAAATACTTTTTTGCCCCACTGTATATATATGGGAGACAAACTATGGGAGACAAACTGAGAAAAAAAAAAACCAGAAAATCACATTGTCTGTTTTTTTAACATTTTATTTGCATATTATGGTGGAAAATAAGTATTTGGTCAGAAACAAACAATCAAGATTTCTGGCTCTCGCAGACCTGTAACTTCTTCTTTAAGAGTCTCCTCTTTCCTCCACTCATTACCTGTAGTAATGGCACCTGTTTAAACTTGTTATCAGTATAAAAAGACACCTGTGCAGACCCTCAAACAGTCTGACTCCAAACTCCACTATGGTGAAGACCAAAGAGTTGTCAAAGGACACCAGAAACAAAATTGTAGCCCTGCACCAGGCTGGGAAGACTGAATCTGCAATAGCCAACCAGCTTGGAGTGAAGAAATCAACAGTGGGAGCAATAATTAGAAAATGGAAGACATACAAGACCACTGATAATCTCCCTCGATCTGGGGCTCCACGCAAAATCCCACCCCGTGGGGTCAGAATGATCACAAGAACGGTGAGCAAAAATCCCAGAACCACGCGGGGGGACCTAGTGAATGAACTGCAGAGAGCTGGGACCAATGTAACAAGGCCTACCATAGGTAACACACTACGCCACCATGGACTCAGATCCTGCAGTGCCAGACGTGTCCCACTGCTTAAGCCAGTACATGTCCGGGCCCGTCTGAAGTTTGCTAGAGAGCATTTGGATGATCCAGAGGAGTTTTGGGAGAATGTCCTATGGTCTGATGAAACCAAACTGGAACTGTTTGGTAGAAACACAACTTGTCGTGTTTGGAGGAAAAAGGATACTGAGTTGCATCCATCAAACACCATACCTACTGTAAAGCATGGTGGTGGAAACATCATGCTTTGGGGCTGTTTCTCTGCAAAGGGGCCAGGACGACTGATCCGGGTACATGAAAGAATGAATGGGGCCATGTATCGTGAGATTTTGAGTGCAAACCCCCTTCCATCAGCAAGGGCATTGAAGATGAAACGTGGCTGGGTCTTTCAACATGACAATGATCCAAAGCACACCGCCAGGGCAACAAAGGAGTGGCTTCGTAAGAAGCATTTCAAGGTCCTGGAGTGGCCTAGCCAGTCTCCAGATCTCAACCCTATAGAAAACCTTTGGAGGGAGTTGAAAGTCCGTGTTGCCAAGCGAAAAGCCAAAAACATCACTGCTGTAGAGGAGATCTGCATGGAGGAATGGGCCAACATACCAACAACAGTGTGTGGCAACCTTGTGAAGACTTACAGAAAACGTTTGACCTCTGTCATTGCCAACAAAGGATATATTACAAAGTATTGAGATGAAATTTTGTTTCTGACCAAATACTTATTTTCCACCATAATATGCAAATAAATTGTTAAAAAAACAGACAATGTGATTTTCTGGATTTTTTTTTCTCAGTTTGTCTCCCATAGTTGAGGTCTACCTATGATGTAAATTACAGACGCCTCTCATCTTTCTAAGTGGTGG
The DNA here is from genome assembly GCF_032444005.1 of Ranitomeya imitator. NCBI lineage: Eukaryota > Metazoa > Chordata > Amphibia > Anura > Dendrobatidae > Ranitomeya > Ranitomeya imitator. The sequence continues at coordinate 441,918,490 of NC_091285.1, forward strand.
AACTTGCACTATTGCTGACTGACTAAATACTTTTTTGCCCCACTGTATATATATATATATATATATATATATATATATATATATATATTTATATTTAATACAGAGCTAGATAACTTAAAGCCGGTTAATTCAATTGCCGACTTTTGCAATCTCCTTATCAATCCCGACAGGATATGAGACATGGTTTACATACAGTAAACCTTTTAATATCCCTTATTTTTTTACATATTATTCACTAATAATGTTAGAAGTGTCTGTGTGCAAAATTTGGGGGCTTTAGGTGTTAAAATAAAGGGTTAAATCACGGAAAAAACTGGCGTGGGCTCCTGCGCAATTTTTTCCACCAGAGTGGGAAAGCCAGTGACTGAGGGCAGATATTAATAGCCTAGAGAGAGACCATGGTTATTGACCCTCCCGGGTTAAAAACATCTCCCCCAGCCAACCCAGAAAAGGCACATTTGTAAGATACGCCTATTCTGGCATTTAGCCTCTCTCTTCCCACTCCCCTGTAGTGGTAGGATATGGGGTAATAAAGGGTTAATGTCATGACCTTAAGCCTGGTTAATAATGGAGAGGTGTCAATAAGACACCTATCCATTATTAATCCAATAGTAGTAAAGGGTTAATAATACACACATTATGAATAAAGTATTTTAATGAAATAAATACACACATGGGGTTTTAATATCTTTATTGTATGCTTAATCCACCTGAAAAAAACTAAGGTATGAATCGAATGCAGGGGAATATATCTTCATAGGCTTGTGGTGATGCGCCCCCTGTTGGCATAAATTTATATGAACTCTAGCGTGGGAATTTTTCTGAATATTTTCCCACGCTACAGTTCATATGAGTTTATCAAAAAAGGGAAGAAGCCAGCACTGCTTATGGTCAGAACGCAATAACTGAAGTGCAATTGCACATAAATTCTAACTGTATTTCAAATATGAGACATTTAGCAAACAATTGATCAATTCTTTGAGCTACCCCGCCACTTCACGGCATTCTCATAATGGGGCAGTCCTAATCTACGTATTTTATTTACGTGTGTGGGTCTTCAGGATTAATAATAATAATAATAATCTTTATTTATATAGCGCCAACATATTTCGCAGCGCTTTACAGTTTAACAGCTTCAAACACAACAGTCATAAGTAACAATGTTAACAATACAATAATTAAAGCAACACAAGATGACCCTGCTTGTGAGAGCTTACAATCTACAATGAGATGGGGGAGATACAAAGTACAGGTGTGTATTTACAATTATGTATTTACAATGATGGTCCAGCCATCTTCAGGGAATGGGGGATAGATGGAGGTAGTGAATGGGCTACACACAAACAAAATAACTGATTAGGGAACATGATAGGCCTGTCTGAACAAATGTGTTTTGAGGGAGCGCCTAAAACTATGCAAATTGTGGATGGTCCTAATTTCTTGGGGTAGAGCATTCCAGAGGATTGGCACTGCACGGGAGAAGTCTTGTAGTTACGAGTGGGAGGTATGGATTAGTGCAGAGGTTAGTCGAAAGTCATTTGCAGAGCGCAGAGGTCGGTTAGGCCGATAGACAGAAATGAGAGAGGAGATGTAAGGGGGTGCTGCGCTGTGAAGAGCTTTGTGGGTGAGAACAAGAACTTTGAATTGTATCCTGTAATGAATGGGCAGCCAGTGTAATAACTGGCGAAGAGCGGATGCGTTTGAGTAATGATTAGCTAGATAGATGACCCTGGCTGCTGCATTAAGGACTGGAGAGGGGAAAGTCGAGTGAGGCGGAGGCCAATTAATAGAGAGCGTTGCAGTAGTCCAGGCGGGAGTGGATCAGGGCGACAGTGAGGGTTTTTGTTGTTTCTATAGTGAGAAAAGGGCGGATTCTAAAGATGTTCTTTAGGTGTAAGCGGCACGAGCGAGCAAGAGATTGTATATGGGATGTGAAGGAGAGATCGGAGTCAAACATAACACCCAGGCAGCGCGCCTGTTGCCGGGGTGTTATTATGGTGCCACCTACGGAGAGGGAAACGTCAGGTTTAGGGAGGTTAGTAAATGGTGGGAGCAGAAGAAGTTCAGTTTTGGAGAGGTTGAGTTTCAAATAGAGAGAGGACATGATGTCGGAGACTGCGGACAAACAGTCAGTGGTGTTCTGTAGTACAGCAGGAGTAAGGCCAGGGGATGACGTGTATAGTTGTGTGTCGTCGGCGTAAAGATGGTACTGAAAGCCAAATCTGCTGATGGTCTGTCCAATTGGGGCCATGTAGAGGGAGAAGAGAAGGGGGCCAAGGACTGAGCCCTGTGGTACCCCAACAGTGAGAGGAAGAGGAGATGAAGTGGAGCCAGAGAACAGAACACTAAAGGAACAGTCAGAAAGATAGGAGGAGAACCAGGAGAGAGCAGTGTCCTTAATGCCAAGTGACTGGAGCCTAGAGAGTAAGATAGGGTGGTCAACAGTGTCGAAAGCTGCACAAAAGATCGAGAAGAATGAGCAGAGAGTGGTCACCGTTACATTTTGCTGTCAGAAGGTCGTTGGTCACTTTGATGAGTGCAGTTTCTGTCGAGTGTAAGGGGCGTAAGCCGGACTGTGAAGGGTCTAGGAGAGAGTGAATGGAGAGGAAACGGGTAAGGCAGGAGTAGACTAGGCGCTCCAAGAGTTTAGAGATGAAGGGGAGATTAGAGACCGGTCTGTAGCTGTTTGCGCAGGATGTGGGTCGAGGGTGGGTTTCTTTAGTAACGGAGTAATGATAGAGTGTTTGAAGGAGGACGGTAAAATGCCTGAGGAGAGTGAGAGATTAAAGATTGTAGTTAGGTGAGTAGTGATGACTGGAGAGAGAGACTGGAGGAGATGAGAGGGAATGGGGTCGGTAGAGCATGTAGTTGGACAAGAAGAAGAGAGGAGCCTGGAGACTTCTTCTTCTGTGATGGGATCAAATGCAGGGAGTGAGCCAGGGGAGATGCAGGGAGGGATGGGAGTCACTGATCTTGGTGATTGGGAGTGGATTTCCTGATGGATATTGTCTATAAAGTGGGAGGCCAGGTCATCAGCACAAATGTCTGTGACAGGGGCTTGAGCTTTTGGCCTGAGGAGGGAGTGAAAAGTGTCAAAAAGTTTCTTGGGGTTGTTGGAGGGGATCAGAGTGGTGAAGTAGGTCTGTTTGGCGATGTGAAGGGCAGAGTTATAGGTTTTTAACATAAATTTGAAGTGTATGAAGTCTTCTGGTGTGCGAGTTTTCCTCCATAAGCGTTCAGCACTCCTAGAGCATTGCTGGAAAAATCGGGTTTGCGATGTGAGCCAGGGCTGTTTTACTCTGTGTTTGGAGGTTCTGAGGGTGAGTTGAGCTACTTGGTCTAGGGTGCTTCTAAGAGTGTCATTGTAGTGGTGTACCGCCAGATCAGGACAGGAAAAAGAGGAGATTGGGGACAGTGATGAGTGTATGGAGTCTGAAAGTGTATAAGGGTTAATGGCTTGTAGATTTCTGACTGAATGGTAGGTAGGAGGGTGCTGGGGTGAGCGAGGATTTGTAAGCATGAAGGAGAGAATGTTGTGGTCACAGAGGTGAAGAGGTGAGTTATTTAGGTAGATTGAACACAGCCGGACAAAGACCAGGTCAAGGGTGTTACCGTCCTTGTGTGTCTCAGAGGTTGAGAGCTGTGAGAGGCCGAGCGAAGTGGTTAGTGATAGAAGCTGGGATGCAGAAGTGGGGCTGTTTATGGGGATGTTGAAGTCTCCCAGGATAAGGGTTGGGAGTTCAGAGGACATGAAGTGAGGCAGCCAGGCAGAGAAATGGTCCAAGAAGTGGGTAGGTGAGCCTGGGGGCCGGTATATGACCGCTACTCTGAGGGAGAGGGGACGGAAGAGCCTGATGGTGTGGACCTCAAAAGAAGGGAATGAGAGTGATGGAGTTGGTGGGATGACCTAGAAGTTGCATTGTGGGGAGAGGAGTATGCCGATTCCACCACCAGGTCTGTTTGTGGGTCTCGGGGAATGGAAGAATTGTAGGCCACCATGGGAAATGACAAAAGGGAAGACCGTGTCAGAATTCTGGATCCAGGTTTCAGTGAGGGTCAATAGATTTAGAGAGTTGTTCAGGAAGTAGTTGTGCAGGAAAGGAAGCTTGTTACATACAGACCGTGGATTCCAAAGGGCACAATTAACAGAAGGAGATGAGGGAGTACAAGTAATATTAATAAGGTTAGAATGGTTTTGATGTGAGGTAGGGTAGCAGTTGAGGTTGGGGGATGGTGGACCAGGGTTGGGGGAGATGTCTCCCGAAATCAGTAGGAGTAGGAAGATAAAAAGCAAGAAGTTTTTGGAATTGTAAGAAGTTTTTTGTGCAGTGTGTTTTGGCAAGATGGACTGAGGTTTTTCAGGAAGGTGAGAAGTGCATGGGAGCTGTGCATGGGAGAGGGAAGTATAGAGGGGCTGATGTATATGAGTTGTAATGGAGGGGGGATTGGGCGGTGGATGTGGATTGCAAGGGAACATAGGAGAATAGGAATATAGCACATGGATAGAAGGGAGAGCAGAGTGTGTGTTACCTGACTCGTGCCCTGACTAACTGCCATGGAATAACTGCTATAACTTGATGCTTAGCTAATGCGATGTTTGATGAATGCATGCGACCCCACACATTTGTGCACCCCTAAGAATGAATCTAAATTTATAGGCCCCAGTGCAGGGAGAGGGCAGCGGGATTATGAGAGCTGGTTAGTTATAAATTAGGGACAGCTGCTCAACACATCTTGGTGTGGATAGATGATCAAAGATGCAGTCCTGATTACATCTCTATACTAAACACCTCTCCTGTGATAACCATCTACAGAGAACCCCCTGGAGCTACAACAGTGAGTACTGTAAACCATGCAACTGATGATGAATTCTAGCACAGGAGTTGAATGACATAAAATTACCATTCAGGGTGCTTGCTGACACACAGAAAATCATTGCAAAATACACATTCAGGATCCAGGGAGAGCTGGGGATATTCACTGCATACCATTCAAGGTGCTTGCTGACACACAGAAAATCATTGCAAAATACACATTCAGGATCCAGGGAGAGCTGGGGATATTCACTGCATACCATTCAGGGTGCCTGCTGACACACAGAAAATCATTGCAAAATGCACATTCAGGATCCAGGGAGAGCTGGGGATATTCACTGCATACCATTCAGGGTTCTTGCTGACACACAGAAATTCATTGCAAAATACACATTCAGGATCCAGGGAGTGCTGGGGATATTCACTGCATACCATTCAGGGTGTGAAGAGAGGAGAGAAGATGGATATTAGTTCTTTGCCATGGAATAACTGCTATAACTTGATGCTTAGCTACTGCGATGCTTTGCTGAATGTGTGCGACCCCACACATGTGGATTAAGCGAACAATAAAGATATTAAAACCCCGTGTGTATTTATTTCATTAAAATACTTTATTCATAATGTGTGTGTATTTTTAACCCTTTACTACTATTGGATTAATAATGGATAGGTGTCTTATTGACATCTCTCCATTATTAACCAGGCTTAATGTCACCTTACATTAGCAAGGTGATATTAACCCTTTATTACCCGATATCCCACCGCTACAGGGGAGTGGGAAGAGAGAGGCTAAGTGCCAGAATAGGTGCATCTTACAGATGTGCCTTTTCTGGGGTGGCTGGGGGCAGATTTTTAGCCAGGTGGGGGGCCAACAACCATGGTCTCTCTCTCTAGGCTATTAATATCTGCCCTCAGTCACTGGCTTTCCCACTCTGGCAGAGAAAATTGCGCGGGAGCCCACACCAGTTTTTTCTGTGATTTAACCCTTAATTTTAACACCTAGAGCCCCAAAAGTTTGCACACAGACACTTCAAACGTTAGTAGTGAGGAATATGTAAAAAATAAGGGATATGAAATGGTTTACTCCATGGTTTAAACCATGTCTCATATTCTGTCGGGTTTGATAAGGAGAAAGTAAAAGCCGGCAATTGAATTACCACCTTTTAAGCTATCTAGCGCTGTATTAAATATAAATATATATATGTGTCTCACTGATATATACAGTATATATATACATATATATATACTGTATATGTATATATACAGTGTATATATATATAGACTGTATATATGTTTTCACGAATATTTGAGCCCATGGATCCATTCTATATCCATTTTGCATGCCGTGCCGGCGAGAAAATCTCACTGTACGGATGCCATACGGATGCCATACGGAGGTTTACATGAGCAAAATATGCAGCCACACCCTGCCTACGGATGACATACAGATCACTGTTGAGGGAACATTTCTGCGTATTTGGTCTGTAAAAAATGGACCGTATTTTTATACGTTGTGTGTGACTCCAGCCTTAAGGTGCGGCCATTTTAAAAAAGCAGCAGTTTTCCAATTCAGTCAGTAATAAAAATAATAAGTGCGTGCATGAGATTTCAGAAATTTCTGGATCAGCATGTTAGGCTATGGGTTGAACTAGATGGACTTAAAGTCTTCTTTCAACCTTAAATACTATGTTACTATGTTTTGCCGATACTGTAAAATGCAGCTTTTAATTAACATAAAAAAATGCTACATAAAACGCAGCAAAAATACGATGTGTGAACATAGCCTTAAGGCCGGTTTCACACATCAGTGGCTCCGGTACATGTGGTGACAGTTTCCTCACGTACCGGAGACACTAACTCACGTAGACACATTAAAATAAATGTGTCTCTGCACATGTCAGCGTGTTTTCACGGACCGTGTGTCCGTTTGGAAAACACGGAGACATGTCAGTGTTCGTGGGAGCGCACGGATCACACGGACCCATTAAAGTCAATGGGTCCGTGGAAACACGTACCACACATGGATGCCCGTGTGCCATCCGTGTGCCGCCTGAGGTCCACATGGAACAGTGCTACTGTAAGTGCTGTTCCCTGTGTGTGGTGCTGAAGCTCAGCTGAAAGCAGCACTCACAGGAGAGAATGGATGAAAGATCAAGTTTTGTTTGTTTTTTTTGGTTTAAATTAAAGTTTGGGGTCATAGAGGTGGAGCCGCATATTCATCACTGTAATGAGCGGTACCACATGACCGCTCACACAGGACAAGCTGCCGGCGCTGAGAGAAGGCGTCGCGGGAGCTGGGTGAGTATTTCTCTGCAAGCAGGCGGGCGCACGGGGGTGAGAGGCGAGAGGTGACCCCAAACTTTAATTTAAACAAAAAAAAAAAACCTTGATTTTTCATCCCTTCTCTCCTGCAAGTGCTGCTTTCAGCCGAGCAGGACAGAAGGGATGAATGCCGACTTCAGCACCACATGCAAGGGACAGCGCAGTCTCTCCTGCATGGTCCGTGTGGTCCTCAGGCGGCACACGGCTGCCGCACGTGTGCCACTCTGATTTGCCACGTGAGCACACGGACGCGGATAACTCCGATACCGATTTCTCCGGTACCAGAATTATCTGGACGTGTGAGACTGGCCTAATTAGCATAATGAACCAATAATCTACTTTACCAGTTCAACGGAGAACATCATGTGGAAAGAAAGCGGTTTGGCTAATATGTTTCATAAACTGTAGCAAATTTATAAAAGATTCGTACTGTTAAAATTAGTATAAATGTACTTCAGTGCTGAGATGCCATAATTATTGGGAATTGCACCAACTCATATATTAATCATGCATACCCAGTCACTATGGATAAAGCTTCCACTTCTGACAATTGCAAATGCCTAAGGCCGGTGTCACACTGGCGTTTTAAACGGCCGAGTGCAATGCGATAAAAAATTGCATTGCACTCGGACCAATGTTAAGCTATGGGGCAGCTCCCACCAGCCGACTTTTTGTCGTCCGTTTTCCTCGGTCCGAGACAATCGCAGCATGCTGCGATTGTCTCGGACTGAGGAAAACTCTCGGCTCACTCGCACCCATATAAGCCTATGGGTGCGAGTGAGACAGCGCACATCACTCGGATATCATCCAAGTGATGTGTGTTATAAGCGGACCCCAGCAATGGAGGAGATGGAGAAATTCATTTTTCCGCCTCCTCCGCAGCTGTGCTCCGATCCTCCCTGTGCGAGAGAATCGGAGCACAGACGCATGACACTCGGCTCCTGATCTGCTGCGAGCAGGAGCCGAGTGTCATTAGCATATCGCATCTGATGCTCTCGCATCGGATGCAATACGCCAGTGTGACGCCGACCTAACATTAACACTTCTGCCTAATTAAATGTATTTTTTGTCTATTTAGAGGCATCCATTTGAAAGTCCTTAACCCTTACCAAGCTTTATTTAACCCTGTATTTGATTTTTCATAATTGAATTCCTCATGAACTAAATTATCCACTTCGTTATGCAGATGCAACACACAAATCAGTCATTTTCCCTAGAAGCACACATTTACTAATGGTCCTGCTGGCAGAATGTATGCATCACTTGCTGCATTATACCTGTCCTCAAATAATTGTGGGTGATGAGCTGTGCTGTGTGGGGCATGAAAATTGCTGTGGCAGCCGTTTCAAGAGTGTTAATGCTCTCTTGAAGCATAAAGCACAGCTTCCAGCAGAAAAACATTTAGAATAAGCATAAAGTGCACATTTATTTTTATAATATAATATTTATTCTTGATCCTCAATAGTTATCTTTGGGCAAAGTTAAATGCATACAATATGGCACCAAATCATCAATGTGACCAATTCAAATGTTACAAAAAGTTTTCTTTAAAAAAAAACAGCCATCCAAAAAATTTGCTTAAGAAAACCCCAACAGAAGACATTTATAAACAGCTTCAGGAAATGCTGAAAAACATGCAAAAAGATCTACAAAGGAATTAAACACTAGCGTTTCCACTTGAAAACCTTGTCAGTTTCGCCCACCTGAAGAAAAAGGTTGTGGGAACATACCCTTACATGCAGTAATAATAATAATAATAATTATAATAATAAATCTCTATTTATATAGCGCCAACCTATTTAACAGCGCTTTACAATTCAACAGTTAATATACAAGTCATAAGTAACAACGTTAAAGATAAAATAATTAAAACAAAGATAATGACGTCCCTGCCTGTAAGAGCTTACAATCTACAATGAGGTAGGGTAGGGGGTGGAGACACAAACTATAGGTGCTTATTTACAAGGATGGTCCAGACATCTTGAGAAAATGGGGAGAGATAAAGGCTACATGAGGTTGTCACCAACCAGTATATGTGGTGCTTTTGGGTGCAGGGGAGTTTGATGGAATGTGATAGGCCGCTCTAAACAGATGCGTTTTTAGGAAGAGCCTAAAACTGTGTAATTTGTGGTTTGTTCTGATTTCTTGGGCTAGAGCATTCCAGAGGATTGGTGCAACTAGTGAGAAGTCTTGGGGCCGGGAGTGGGAGGTACGAATTTGTGCAGAGGTTAGTCGAAAGTCACTTGCGCTGCATAACAAGTTTTTAGGTCAATAAAGAGAAATGAGGGCGGAAATGTAGGGGGATGCCGCACTGTGGAGATCTTTGTGGGTGACAACAAGCAGTTTAAATTGGATACTATAATGTATGGGCAGCCAGGGCAATGACTGGTACAGAGCGGAGGTGTCCGAGTACCGATTAGGCAGCTAGACGACCCTGGCTGCAGGTCGAGAAGAATGAGCAGAGAGTGGAGACCGTTATGTTTTGCTGTCAGAAGGTCGTTGGTCACTTTGATCAGTGCAATTTCTGTAACATGTAGGGGCGGAAGCCAGACTATGATGGATCTAGGAGAGAGTGAGCAAAGAGGTAATGGGTAAGGTGGGAGTAGACCAGGAGTTCCAAGAATTTAGAGATGAAGTGGAGATTAGAGACTGATCTGTAGTGATTTGTGCAGGATGAATCGAGAGAGAGGTTTTTTTTTAATAATGAAGTAATGATAGAGTATTTGAAGGAGGAGGGGAAAATACCAGAGGAGAGGGAGAGATTGAAGATGTTAGTTAGGTTTGTAATGACTAGTAATGAGCGAATCTGTTCAGAAAAAGATCACCAAACATAAATTCGGCACAAATATGGCACATTCGGATTCGTGATCCGAAACACGAGCAAAATCTTATAAAATAGGGAAAAATTGGTAACAAGTAAGGGAAAATAGTTGCGTTGCCACAAAAGTTTTTTTAGCACTTTTGCTACGATAATCTTGTTTTAGCCCCATTTTGACACTGTAACAGCGCAGAGAGGCTGCTCCTGATGCTGGCACTGTTGACAGCAAGATTTTAGCTAGTTAACTAGGCAGTTGTATATCAGTCAGATTGTGTAGCTGTTAAATTTAAGTTCCAGCATTTTTTTTTCCATTACTGAGGTCTACAGACAAAGCCAGCAGGGCACATTTCAGAGGCCACAAAAAATTATTCTGTTCCTAGTGTCATACAGTAGGGGACCTGATTTTCAAATAGTTTCCTGCATCTAGTGTGTTATAGAAGCTTGATCCAGAGGCCACAAAAAATTCTTCTGTTCCTAGTGTCATGCAGTAGGAGACCTGATTTTCAAATACTTTGCAGCATCTAGTGTGTTTTTAGAGGCCTGATCCAGAAGCCACAAAATTTCTTCTGTTCCTAGTGTCATACAGTAGGGGACCTGACTTTAAAATAGTTTCCTGCATCTAGTGTGTTATAGAAGCTTGATCCAGAGGCCACAAAAAATTCTTCTGTTCCTAGTGTCATGCAGTAGGAGACCTGATTTTCAAATACTTTGCAGCATCTAGTGTGTTATAGAGGCTTGATCCAGAAGCCACAAAATGTCTACTGTTCCTAGTGTCATACAGTCAGAGACCTGACTTTCAAATTGTTTGTAGCATCTTCTTTGTCAAAGAGACCTCATCTACACTCAAACAATTCTTTCTTCTGTGACTAACATGATACAGCATGCCATACTTCACCTTTAAATTTACTGTCTCTGAAATTCAGCTGTTTGCAGAGGTGGTGCAGAACTTAAACTCTAATTTTTGTTGTTGTGCTCCTACCACACTTTCTGAGCAACATGTCTGGGAAAATGCGAGGCTGTGGTGGAAGGGGAATTAGGCTTGGCGTTCAAGGTGTACGCGGGGTAGGTGGTAATGTTTGTGAAAGCACTAGTGAACCAATGTCCCGTCCTATGCAAAGACAACTGATGGCTTCTGTAACTGGATGGGCTACTCCACTACCTTTCTTTGGCCGATTCACAGTGGGATTCCTTGTTGATGAGGCCCAGAAAGAGTATGTGCTCGAGTGGAGGGCAAGCGCAGCTTCAACTGGCCTGTCCTCCTCTTCCTCCACCTCAACATCAACTTCCCCTTGCTTCCCCCTGCATCCAAACTCTCCAACCATTCTACTGACTGTATGGAACCACAAATGGGTGAGTCTGAAGGGCCACATTCTATGCCATGGTCATTAGAAGTGTACTCAAAAGCTTCACAGAGTCAAGAGGAGAAAATATGCACCGATGCCCGCATAGTTTTAAGCTTGGATCAGGGGCAGGGCAATGTAGGGTCTGAACAGCATCCTGACCCTTGTCATCAGACGTTAACCCCTGGAGGGCTGTGAACAGCAGCATCCGTGGGTCTGCAGCTTTCAGGGGTGGCAAATGTTGCCTAGCCTGGGCCTTTTTTGACACTGTAAAGGATGAGCCAACTCACATATTCTGCCAACTTTGCAAAAAATAACTGAGTAGAGGTAAAAAGTGCAATAATTTGACTACTACATGTATGAACCTTCAGATGCGCAATCAACATGCATTACTCTTGGAATCCCACTGCGCTAAAATTTTGGACCAGCGGATCTAAACCACCATCAACCGTCCTATCAATCGCATCTGCTGCTGCTTCTTCCGCCTCCTCTGTTACAATGCTAATTATTGAGACACAGGTCTTCGACCACAGAACCTCGAGTTCTTTACTCGCTCCAGTCACGCTGACTGAGAAGCCGCCTTCTGCTGTAATGGAAGTGGACATGCCTGCTGTTTTTGACCAATCTCAGAGAACGAGCACACAACAACCTTCTCAATCCACTCTAACATCTCTGCCTGCACCACTCTCACGGTCCAGCAGTTTGCCCGGTTCACCGTACTCCGCTCTTTCTCATCACTGCAGCCAGCCCATGGTTCCACAGTTGTGGTCACATAAAAGATTGTTTCCTCCTACGCATGACAAAGCTAAGAGGTTGAACTCCACCATCCCCAATCTGTTGGCCACGGAAATGCTGCCTTTCCGCTTGGTAAAGCTGATGGCCATCGCAATCCCCCAGTACCAATTGCCCAGTCACCATTACTTTTCTAAGAAAGCTGGGCCTGCACTACACCAGCATGTCACCCATTCCTTAACTACATTTCTGTCTGCCAGAGTGCATTTCACCACAGACATTTGAATGAGTAAGCATGGCCAAGGCACTACATCTCGCTGACTGGGCATTGGGTTACTCAGGTGGCTGTAGGGACAGGCACTGCTCAACAAGTCTTGAAATCCTCAAGGCTTGCAGGACAAACCTCTACATTTAACACTTCCTTCACTGCTTCTGCCTCCTCCATTATCTCCTCTAGGGCCTCCACCTGTGCCCACAACCTCTCCTTTAATGAGACATGCGTTCTAACAGTGCAGAGCAAATCCCCACCACCATACTGTGCAGCTAGGGCTCACCGCAATCAGGCAGTATTAAAATTGATATGCCTCGGAGATCGCAGTCATACAGCTGTAGAGTTATGGACAGCTCTCCAGGCTGAGTTTGATCAATGGCTGTCTCCGCTGAACCTGCATCCAGGGAAGGGTGTGTGCGATAATGGTGCGAACCTGGTGTCGGCCCAATGGTGAGGCAAGCTCACACATGTGCCTTGCATGGCTCACATCCTCAACCTCGTGGTACAGCATGTTCTCTGCCACTATCCTGGCCTGGATGAGCTACTCCAGAAAGCATGTAAGCTGTGTGCTCATTTCCACCATTCACACCCCTCAGGCCATCGACTTGCATCGATACAGAGGTCTTTGTCCATGCCAGTCAACAGGTTGATATGCGATGTACCTACATGGTGGAATTACACCCAGCACATGTTGCACGACTGTGGCAGCAGCAACGAGCCCTGACACAGTATGTCATGTTGCGTAGCCTGGGCCAAAGCAGTACAGATATGGTGAATATCACATTTACAAAGAGGGCACAGATTAAAGACCTCTGCACACTTCTGCACAGTTTCTAAATGGCTACTAAGATGGTTAGCGCTGACGACGTTGTCATCAGCATCATGATTCCGGTCATCTATATGCTGGAGCAGACTTTGTATAGCCTGCGGGAGGAGATGCTGGTCCCAGAAGAAGAGGAGGAAGCAGAGGAGGATGCATAAGGGATAACATTGTTTCTAAGTTACAGACTGTCGTCACACAGGCGGGCGCCAAGGGAGGGTGAATTACTGCAATCGAGGGGGGGCTGGTGATAAAAGACAAACTGTTATTGAAGGTGCAAGATTCGGGGAACAAAAGGAGGAGAAAGCGGTGATGGGCGAGAAACTGTCAGATGAAATGAGCCTTATTGTTACCCAGCCACCAACATAGCATGGGCTTGGACCTCATGGTAGAGCTCGACATATGAGTGCCTTCTTGCCACACTATCTGCGACATAAACCCCGTATAGTTTATGATTAGGAATACTGCAGATTATTGGGTTGCCACTCTGTTAGATCCACATTATAAAACGAAATTTTGCCAGATGCCTCCCGCCCTGGAATGCTGGAGTATCAAAACATACTTTTACACAGCTTTAATAGAGCTTTTCTCCAAGACAGCAGTAAAGCATAGAGTTCTCACCGAAGCTATAGACATCCAGCCTCCGTCAAGTCAATTCATCAACACCAAAACATTAGCAGCAGCAGCAGTGGTGTAAGTGGAAAAAGCAATTTCTGTGAGTCCTTTGATTCTTTTTTAGACCAGCTCATGCATCAGCACAACAGAGTCCAAGTATTACACGTGGGGATCGAATGAAGAGGATGGTGCAGGGGTATCTAGAACTGAATATCAATACCATCAGGAAGGATTTGGAACTTTTTACATTTTGGTCTTCAAAAATGGATGAGTAGCCTGAGCTCGCCTCACACAGCTTGGAGGTTTTATCGTGCCCGGCATCCAGCATTCTCTCAGAATGTGTCTTCAGCGCTGCTGGTGGTGTCCTGATGGATAATCGAGGCCAGCTATCCCTTGAAAGTATAGACTGCCTAACTTTCATCAACAGGATCTCCAAGGACTTTTGCACCCTAATCGCAGACTCTACAGACTTGGTGATATTGCATTTTTTAGTGTGATGCATTAATGTCACGTAACTGCAGTCTGTGATATCTTTACCATGGCTTCTTTGCCTGCTGTGGCTGCTGGTGCTGCGGATGTTAACACAAATTTGTGGAAATGTGAACAGTCACGGTTGGTCTACATCTGCTGTTGTGGAAAACATGTCGGTTCCAATTATACTATTTCTATTCTCGTGACAGTTATTCCACTTTGGTGGCATCAGGCCCTCATTTTCTTAAATGTGAAAACTCTAGATTGGGTGACAATCAGCTTGATTGTGTGTAGTGGAAGACCTGTCGGTCCCTATTATACTTTCTATACTGTGGTGAAATTGATGCCACTTTAGTGGTGTCTGCCAATAATTTTTGGAAATGTGAACACTCCTGGTTGGGTGTCCATTTGCTGGATTGGGTGTAGAAGGCCCTAATTAGTTTAAATGTGAACACTCCTGGCTGGGTGTCCATCTACTGGATTGGGTATCATGAAAGACCTGTCGGTCCTTATTATACTATTTCTACTGTGGTGAAATTGATGCCGCTTCTGTGGTGTAAGGCCCTCATTTGTTTAAATATGAACACTCCTGGTTGGGTGTCCATCTGCTTGATTATGTGTAGTGGAAGACCTGTCGGTCACTAATATACTTTCTATACTGTGGCGAAATTGAAGCCACTTCTGTGGTGTCTGCCAATAATTTTTGGAAATGTGAACACTAGGGTTGAGCGAAACGGATCGTTCATTTTCAAAAGTTGCCGACTTTTGGCACAGTCGGGTTTCATGAAACCCGACCCGATCCCTCTGTGGGGTCGGCCATGCGGTACGCGACTTTCACGCCAAAGTCGCGTTTCAATGATGCTAAAAGCGCCATTTCTCAGCCAATGAAGGTGGACGCAGAGTGTGGGCAGCGTGATGACATAGGTCCTGGTCCCCACCATCTTAGAGAAGGGCATTGCAGTGATTGGCTTGCTGTCTGCGGCGTCACAGGGGCTATAAAGAGGCGTTCCCGCCGACCGCCATCTTACTGCTGCTGATCTGAGCATAGGGAGAGGTTGCTGCCGCTTCGTCAGAAGCAGGGATAGCATTAGGCAGGGTCCATTAACCACCAAACCGCTTGTGCTGTAGCGATTTCCACTGTCCAACACCACTTTTGTTTGCAGGGACAATGGAAGCTACATTTTTTTTTCCTCAGCGCTGTAGCTCATTGGGCTGCCCTAGAAGGCTCCCTGATAGCTGCATTGCTGTGTGTACGCCGCTGTGCAAACCAACTGCTTTTTTCAAAGCACAAATCCTGTTGTTCCTTCCTTTCTGCACAGCTATCTTTTTTGTTTGTCCACACTTTTGATGTAATTTGTGCAGCAGTCCACTCCTTCTTATTGCTGCCTGCCATACCTGGCTGAGATTACTGCAGGGAGATAGTAATTGTAGGACAGTCCCTTTTTTTTTAAATTCTCCCTAAAAAAATAAGATGTGGGAGATTAAGATTGGCATTTCTGCTAGAGTGCCAGTCCTGTGTGTGCCATCTCTCTTAAACAGTGGGCCATAGAAAGCCTTTTATTTTTATTTTTTTAATTTGGTATCTAAATTCTCCCTGAAAAAATTAAAAAAACGTGGGAGATTAATATTTGCCTTTCTGCTTGTCTGCCAGTCCTGAGTGTGCCATCTCTCTTAAATAGTGGGCCATTGAAAGCCTAGTTTTTTTTTTTTTTAAATTTGGTATCTAAATTCTCCCTGAAAAAATACAAAAAAACCTGTGGGAGATTAATATTGGCCTTTCTGCTTGTCTGCCAGTCCTGTGTGTGCCATCTCTCTTAAATAGTGGGCCATAGAAAGCCTAGTGCTTTTTTTTTAATTTGGTATCTAAATTCTCCCTGAAAAATTAAAAAAAAACGTGGGTGATTAATATTGGCCTTTCTGCTTGTGTGCCAGTCCTAAGTGTGCCATCTCTCTTAAATAGTGGGCCATAGAAAGCCTAGTGTTTTTTTTTTTTAAATTTGGTATCTAAATTCTCCGTGAAAAAATAAAAAAAACGTGGGAGATTAATATTGGCCTTTCTGCTTGTGTGCCAGTCCTGAGTGTGCCATCTCTCTTAAATAGTGGGCCATAGAAAACCTAGTGTTTTTTTTTTAAATTTGGTATCTAAATTCTCCGTGAAAAAATAAAAAAAAAGTGGGAGATTAATATTGGCCTTTCTGCTTGTGTGCCAGTCCTGATTGTGCCATCTCTCTTAAATAGTGGGCCATTGAAAGCCTAGTTTTTTTTTTTTTTAAATTTGGTATCTAAATTCTCCCTGAAAAAATACAAAAAAACCTGTGGGAGATTAATATTGGCCTTTCTGCTTGTGTGCCAGTCCTGATTGTGCCATCTCTCTTAAATAGTGGGCCATTGAAAGCCTAGTTTTTTTTTTTTTTAAATTTGGTATCTAAATTCTCCCTGAAAAAATACAAAAAAACCTGTGGGAGATTAATATTGGCCTTTCTGCTTGTCTGCCAGTCCTGTGTGTGCCATCTCTCTTAAATAGTGGGCCATAGAAAGCCTAGTGTTTTTTTTTTTAATTTGGTATCTAAATTCTCCCTGAAAAATAAAAAAAAAACGTGGGTGATTAATATTGGCCTTTCTGCTTGTGTGCCAGTCCTAAGTGTGCCATCTCTCTTAAATAGTGGGCCATAGAAAGCCTAGTGTTTTTTTTTTTTTAAATTTGGTATCTAAATTCTCCGTGAAAAAATAAAAAAAACGTGGGAGATTAATATTGGCCTTTCTGCTTGTGTGCCAGTCCTGAGTGTGCCATCTCTCTTAAATAGTGGGCCATAGAAAACCTAGTGTTTTTTTTTTAAATTTGGTATCTAAATTCTCCGTGAAAAAATAAAAAAAAAGTGGGAGATTAATATTGGCCTTTCTGCTTGTGTGCCAGTCCTGATTGTGCCATCTCTCTTAAATAGTGGGCCATAGAAAGCCTAGTTGTTTTTTTTAAATGTGGTATCTAAATTCTCCCTGAAAAAATTAAAAAAAACCTGTGGGAGATTAATATTGGCCTTTCTGCTTGTCTGCCAGTCCTGATTGTGCCATCTCTCTTAAATAGTGGGCCATAGAAAGCCTAGTGTTTTTTTTTTTTAATTTGGTATCTAAATTCTCCCTGAAAAATTAAAAAAAAAACGTGGGTGATTAATATTGGCCTTTCTGCTTGTCTGCCAGTCCTGATTGTGCCATCTCTCTTAAATAGTGGGCCATAGAAAGCCTAGTTTTTTTTTTTTAATTTGGTATCTAAATTCTCCCTGAAAAAATAAAAAAAAAACATGGGAGATTAATATTGGCCTTTCTGCTTGTGTGCCAGTCCTAAGTGTGCCATCTCTCTTAAATAGTGGGCCATAGAAAGCCTAGTGTTTTTTTTTTTTAAATTTGGTATCTAAATTCTCTGTGAAAAAATAAAAAAAAAACGTGGGAGATTAATATTGGCCTTTCTGCTTGTGTGCCAGTCCTCAGTGTGCCATCTCTCTTAAATAGTGGGCCATAGAAAACCTAGTGCTTTTTTTTTTAAATTTGGTATCTAAATTCTCCGTGAAAAAATAAAAAAAAAGTGGGAGATTAATATTGGCCTTTCTGCTTCTGTGCCAGTCCTGATTGTGCCATCTCTCTTAAATAGTGGGCCATAGAAAGCCTAGTTGTTTTTTTTAAATTTGGTATCTAAATTCTCCCTGAAAAAATAAAAAAAAACCTGTGGGAGATTAATATTGGCCTTTCTGCTTGTCTGCCAGTCCTGATTGTGCCATCTCTCTTAAATAGTGGGCCATAGAAAGCCTAGTTTTTGTTTTTTTAAATTTGGTATCTAAATTCTCTCTGAAAAAATAAAAAAAAAACCTGTGGGAGATTAATATTGGCCGTTCTGCTTGTCTGCCAGTCCTGATTGTGCCATCTCTCTTAAATAGTGGGCCATAGAAAGCCTAGTTTTTTTTTTTTAAAATTTGGTATCTAAATTCTCCCTGAAAAAATAAAAAACCTGTGGGAGATTAATATTGGCCTTTCTGCTTGTCTGCCTGTCCTGAGTGTGCCATCTCTCTTAAATAGTGGGCCATAGAAAGCCTAGTGTTTTTTTTTTTAAATTTGGTATCTAAATTCTCCCTGAAAAAATAAGAAAAAACGTGGGAGATTAATATTGGCCTTTCTGCTTGTCTGCCAGTCCTGATTGTGTCATCTCTCTTAAATAGTGGGCCATAGAAAGCCTAGTTTTGTTTTTTTTTTAATTTGGTATCTAAATTCTCCCTGAAAAAATAAAAAAAAACGTGGGAGATTAATATTGGCCTTTCTGCTTGTGTGCCAGTCCTGAGTGTGCCATCTCTCTTAAATAGTGGGCCATAGAAAGCCTAGTGTTTTTTTTTTTTTAAATTTGGTATCTAAATTCTCCCTGAAAAAAAAAAACCTGTGGGAGATTAATATTGGCCTTTCTGCTTGTCTGCCAGTCCTGAGTGTGCCATCTCTCTTAAATAGTGGGCCATATAAAGCCTAGTATTTTTTTTTTAATTTTGGTACCTAAATTCTCCCTGAAAAATAAAAAAAATGTGGGAGATTAATATTGGCCTTTCTGCTTGTCTGCCAGTCCTGATTGTGCCATCTCTCTTAAATAGTGGGCCATAGAAAGCCTAGTGTTTTTTTTTTTAATTTGGTATCTAAATTTTCCCTGAAAAATTAAAAAAAAACGTGGGTGATTAATATTGGCCTTTCTGCTTGTCTGCCAGTCCTGATTGTGCCATCTCTCTTAAATAGTGGGCCATAGAAAGCCTAGTTTTTTTTTTTTAATTTGGTATCTAAATTCTCCCTGAAAAAATAAAAAAAAACATGGGAGATTAATATTGGCCTTTCTGCTTGTGTGCCAGTCCTAAGTGTGCCATCTCTCTTAAATAGTGGGCCATAGAAAACCTAGTGCTTTTTTTTTTAAATTTGGTATCTAAATTCTCCGTGAAAAAATAAAAAAAAAGTGGGAGATTAATATTGGCCTTTCTGCTTCTGTGCCAGTCCTGATTGTGCCATCTCTCTTAAATAGTGGGCCATAGAAAGCCTAGTTGTTTTTTTTAAATTTGGTATCTAAATTCTCCCTGAAAAAATAAAAAAAAACCTGTGGGAGATTAATATTGGCCTTTCTGCTTGTCTGCCAGTCCTGATTGTGCCATCTCTCTTAAATAGTGGGCCATAGAAAGCCTAGTTTTTGTTTTTTTAAATTTGGTATCTAAATTCTCTCTGAAAAAATAAAAAAAAAACCTGTGGGAGATTAATATTGGCCGTTCTGCTTGTCTGCCAGTCCTGATTGTGCCATCTCTCTTAAATAGTGGGCCATAGAAAGCCTAGTTTTTTTTTTTTAAAATTTGGTATCTAAATTCTCCCTGAAAAAATAAAAAACCTGTGGGAGATTAATATTGGCCTTTCTGCTTGTCTGCCTGTCCTGAGTGTGCCATCTCTCTTAAATAGTGGGCCATAGAAAGCCTAGTGTTTTTTTTTTTAAATTTGGTATCTAAATTCTCCCTGAAAAAATAAGAAAAAACGTGGGAGATTAATATTGGCCTTTCTGCTTGTCTGCCAGTCCTGATTGTGTCATCTCTCTTAAATAGTGGGCCATAGAAAGCCTAGTTTTGTTTTTTTTTTAATTTGGTATCTAAATTCTCCCTGAAAAAATAAAAAAAAACGTGGGAGATTAATATTGGCCTTTCTGCTTGTGTGCCAGTCCTGAGTGTGCCATCTCTCTTAAATAGTGGGCCATAGAAAGCCTAGTGTTTTTTTTTTTTTAAATTTGGTATCTAAATTCTCCCTGAAAAAAAAAAACCTGTGGGAGATTAATATTGGCCTTTCTGCTTGTCTGCCAGTCCTGAGTGTGCCATCTCTCTTAAATAGTGGGCCATATAAAGCCTAGTATTTTTTTTTTAATTTTGGTACCTAAATTCTCCCTGAAAAATAAAAAAAATGTGGGAGATTAATATTGGCCTTTCTGCTTGTCTGCCAGTCCTGATTGTGCCATCTCTCTTAAATAGTGGGCCATAGAAAGCCTAGTGTTTTTTTTTTTAATTTGGTATCTAAATTTTCCCTGAAAAATTAAAAAAAAACGTGGGTGATTAATATTGGCCTTTCTGCTTGTCTGCCAGTCCTGATTGTGCCATCTCTCTTAAATAGTGGGCCATAGAAAGCCTAGTTTTTTTTTTTTAATTTGGTATCTAAATTCTCCCTGAAAAAATAAAAAAAAACATGGGAGATTAATATTGGCCTTTCTGCTTGTGTGCCAGTCCTAAGTGTGCCATCTCTCTTAAATAGTGGGCCATAGAAAGCCTAGTGTTTTTTTTTTTTAAATTTGGTATCTAAATTCTCCGTGAAAAAATAAAAAAAAACGTGGGAGATTAATATTGGCCTTTCTGCTTGTGTGCCAGTCCTGAGTGTGCCATCTCTCTTAAATAGTGGGCCATAGAAAACCTAGTGCTTTTTTTTAAAAATTTGGTATCTAAATTCTCCCTGAAAAAATACAAAAAAACCTGTGGGAGATTAATATTGGCCTTTCTGCTTGTCTGACAGTCCTGAGTGTGCCATCTCTCTTAAATAGTGGGCCATTGAAAGCCTAGTTGTTTTTTTTTTTAAATTTGGTATCTAAATTCTCCCTGAAAAAATACAAAAAAACCTGTGGGAGATTAATATTGGCCTTTCTGCTTGTCTGCCAGTCCTGTGTGTGCCATCTCTCTTAAATAGTGGGCCATAGAAAGCCTAGTGTTTTTTTTTTTAATTTGGTATCTAAATTCTCCCTGAAAAATTAAAAAAAAACGTGGGTGATTAATATTGGCCTTTCTGCTTGTGTGCCAGTCCTAAGTGTGCCATCTCTCTTAAATAGTGGGCCATAGAAAGCCTAGTGTTTTTTTTTTTTAAATTTGGTATCTAAATTCTCCGTGAAAAAATAAAAAAAACGTGGGAGATTAATATTGGCCTTTCTGCTTGTGTGCCAGTCCTGAGTGCGCCATCTCTCTTAAATAGTGGGCCATAGAAAACCTAGTGTTTTTTTTTTAAATTTGGTATCTAAATTCTCCGTGAAAAAATAAAAAAAAAGTGGGAGATTAATATTGGCCTTTCTGCTTGTGTGCCAGTCCTGATTGTGCCATCTCTCTTAAATAGTGGGCCATTGAAAGCCTAGTTTTTTTTTTTTTTTAATTTGGTATCTAAATTCTCCCTGAAAAAATACAAAAAAACCTATGGGAGATTAATATTGGCCTTTCTGCTTGTCTGCCAGTCCTGTGTGTGCCATCTCTCTTAAATAGTGGGCCATAGAAAGCCTAGTGTTTTTTTTTTTTAATTTGGTATCTAAATTCTCCCTGAAAAATTAAAAAAAAACGTGAGTGATTAATATTGGCCTTTCTGCTTGTGTGCCAGTCCTAAGTGTGCCATCTCTCTTAAATAGTGGGCCATAGAAAGCCTAGTGTTTTTTTTTTTTTAAATTTGGTATCTAAATTCTCCGTGAAAAAATAAAAAAAACGTGGGAGATTAATATTGGCCTTTCTGCTTGTGTGCCAGTCCTGAGTGTGCCATCTCTCTTAAATAGTGGGCCATAGAAAACCTAGTGTTTTTTTATTAAATTTGGTATCTAAATTCTCCGTGAAAAAATAAAAAAAAAGTGGGAGATTAATATTGGCCTTTCTGCTTGTGTGCCAGTCCTGATTGTGCCATCTCTCTTAAATAGTGGGCCATAGAAAGCCTAGTTGTTTTTTTTAAATTTGGTATCTAAATTCTCCCTGAAAAAATAAAAAAAAACCTGTGGGAGATTAATATTGGCCTTTCTGCTTGTCTGCCAGTCCTGATTGTGCCATCTCTCTTAAATAGTGGGCCATAGAAAGCCTAGTGTTTTTTTTTTAATTTGGTATCTAAATTCTCCCTGAAAAATTAAAAAAAAACGTGGGTGATTAATATTGGCCTTTCTGCTTGTCTGCCAGTCCTGATTGTGCCATCTCTCTTAAATAGTGGGCCATAGAAAGCCTAGTTTTTTTTTTTTAATTTGGTATCTAAATTCTCCCTGAAAAAATAAAAAAAAAACATGGGAGATTAATATTGGCCTTTCTGCTTGTGTGCCAGTCCTAAGTGTGCCATCTCTCTTAAATAGTGGGCCATAGAAAGCCTAGTGTTTTTTTTTTTAAATTTGGTATCTAAATTCTCCGTGAAAAAATAAAAAAAAACATGGGAGATTAATATTGGCCTTTCTGCTTGTGTGCCAGTCCTGAGTGTGCCATCTCTCTTAAATAGTGGGCCATAGAAAGCCTAGTGTTTTTTTTTTTTTAAATTTGGTATCTAAATTCTCCCTGAAAAAAAAAAACCTGTGGGAGATTAATATTGGCCTTTCTGCTTGTCTGCCAGTCCTGAGTGTGCCATCTCTCTTAAATAGTGGGCCATATAAAGCCTAGTATTTTTTTTTTAATTTTGGTACCTAAATTCTCCCTGAAAAATAAAAAAAATGTGGGAGATTAATATTGGCCTTTCTGCTTGTCTGCCAGTCCTGATTGTGCCATCTCTCTTAAATAGTGGGCCATAGAAAGCCTAGTTTTTTTTTTTTAATTTGGTATCTAAATTCTCCCTGAAAAAATAAAAAAAAAACATGGGAGATTAATATTGGCCTTTCTGCTTGTGTGCCAGTCCTAAGTGTGCCATCTCTCTTAAATAGTGGGCCATAGAAAGCCTAGTGTTTTTTTTTTTAAATTTGGTATCTAAATTCTCCGTGAAAAAATAAAAAAAAACATGGGAGATTAATATTGGCCTTTCTGCTTGTGTGCCAGTCCTGAGTGTGCCATCTCTCTTAAATAGTGGGCCATAGAAAACCTAGTGCTTTTTTTTTTAAATTTGGTATCTAAATTCTCCGTGAAAAAATAAAAAAAAAGTGGGAGATTAATATTGGCCTTTCTGCTTCTGTGCCAGTCCTGATTGTGCCATCTCTCTTAAATAGTGGGCCATAGAAAGCCTAGTTGTTTTTTTAAAATTTGGTATCTAAATTCTCCCTGAAAAAATAAAAAAAAACCTGTGGGAGATTAATATTGGCCTTTCTGCTTGTCTGCCAGTCCTGATTGTGCCATCCCTCTTAAATAGTGGGCCATAGAAAGCCTAGTTTTTTTTTTTTAAATTTGGTATCTAAATTCTCTCTGAAAAAATAAAAAAAAAACATGTGGGAGATTAATATTGGCCGTTCTGCTTGTCTGCCAGTCCTGATTGTGCCATCTCTCTTAAATAGTGGGCCATAGAAAGCCTAGTTTTTTTTTTTTTAAATTTGGTATCTAAATTCTCCCTGAAAAAATAAAAAACCTGTGGGAGATTAATATTGGCCTTTCTGCTTGTCTGCCTGTCCTGAGTGTGCCATCTCTCTTAAATAGTGGGCCATAGAAAGCCTAGTGTTTTTTTTTTTTAATTTGGTATCTAAATTCTCCCTGAAAAAATAAGAAAAAACGTGGGAGATTAATATTGGCCTTTCTGCTTGTCTGCCAGTCCTGATTGTGCCATCTCTCTTAAATAGTGGGCCATAGAAAGCCTAGTTTTGTTTTTTTTTTTAATTTGGTATCTAAATTCTCCCTGAAAAAATAAAAAAAAACGTGGGAGATTAATATTGGCCTTTCTGCTTGTGTGCCAGTCCTGAGTGTGCCATCTCTCTTAAATAGTGGGCCATAGAAAGCCTAGTGTTTTTTTTTTTTTAAATTTGGTATCTAAATTCTCCCTGAAAAAAAAAAACCTGTGGGAGATTATTTTTGGCCTTTCTGCTTGTCTGCCAGTCCTGAGTGTGCCATCTCTCTTAAATAGTGGGCCATATAAAGCCTAGTATTTTTTTTTTAATTTTGGTACCTAAATTCTCCCTGAAAAATAAAAAAAATGTGGGAGATTAATATTGGCCTTTCTGCTTGTCTGCCAGTCCTGATTGTGCCATCTCTCTTAAATAGTGGGCCATAGAAAGCCTAGTGTTTTTTTTTTTTAATTTGGTATCTAAATTCTCCCTGAAAAATTAAAAAAAAACGTGGGTGATTAATATTGGCCTTTCTGCTTGTCTGCCAGTCCTGATTGTGCCATCTCTCTTAAATAGTGGGCCATAGAAAGCCTAGTTTTTTTTTTTTTAATTTGGTATCTAAATTCTCCCTGAAAAAATAAAAAAAAAACATGGGAGATTAATATTGGCCTTTCTGCTTGTGTGCCAGTCCTAAGTGTGCCATCTCTCTTAAATAGTGGGCCATAGAAAGCCTAGTGTTTTTTTTTTTAAATTTGGTATCTAAATTCTCCGTGAAAAAATAAAAAAAAACGTGGGAGATTAATATTGGCCTTTCTGCTTGTGTGCCAGTCCTGAGTGTGCCATCTCTCTTAAATAGTGGGCCATAGAAAACCTAGTGCTTTTTTTTTAAAATTTGGTATCTAAATTCTCCGTGAAAAAATAAAAAAAAAGTGGGAGATTAATATTGGCCTTTCTGCTTCTGTGCCAGTCCTGATTGTGCCATCTCTCTTAAATAGTGGGCCATAGAAAGCCTAGTTTTTTTTTTTTTAAATTTGGTATCTAAATTCTCTCTGAAAAAATAAAAAAAAAACCTATGGGAGATTAATATTGGCCGTTCTGCTTGTCTGCCAGTCCTGATTGTGCCATCTCTCTTAAATAGTGGGCCATAGAAAGCCTAGTTTTTTTTTTTTTAAATTTGGTATCTAAATTCTCCCTGAAAAAATAAAAAACCTGTGGGAGATTAATATTGGCCCTTCTGCTTGTCTGCCTGTCCTGAGTGTGCCATCTCTCTTAAATAGTGGGCCATAGAAAGCCTAGTGTTTTTTTTTTTTAAATTTGGTATCTAAATTCTCCCTGAAAAAATAAGAAAAAACGTGGGAGATTAATATTGGCCTTTCTGCTTGTCTGCCAGTCCTGATTGTGCCATCTCTCTTAAATAGTGGGCCATAGAAAGCCTAGTTTTTTTTTTTTTAATTTGGTATCTAAATTCTCCCTGAAAAAATAAAAAAAAACGTGGGAGATTAATATTGGCCTTTCTGCTTGTGTGCCAGTCCTGAGTGTGCCATCTCTCTTAAATAGTGGGCCATAGAAAGCCTAGTGTTTTTTTTTTTTTAAATTTGGTATCTAAATTCTCCCTGAAAAAAAAAAACCTGTGGGAGATTAATATTGGCCTTTCTGCTTGTCTGCCAGTCCTGAGTGTGCCATCTCTCTTAAATAGTGGGCCATATAAAGCCTAGTATTTTTTTTTTAATTTTGGTACCTAAATTCTCCCTGAAAAATAAAAAACTGTGGGAGATTAATATTGGCCTTTGTGCTTGAGTGACAGTCCTGCGTGTGTGGCATCTCTCTCATTTGGTGCCACAGAAAACAGTGTGTAACATCGTGCCTGATTTTCCTTGCGGTCTCACCCACCTATAAAGGGATATATAAATCATACAGAAGTTAGAGGTCACCTTGTAAGTTGTTTGACAGTAACAAATACTGTTAGTTTGGTGATGTTTTTAAAACAATGAGGAAGTCTGGTGGAAGAGGTCGTGGCCGTGGGCGTTCATTGCCAGCTGGTAATGATGGTAGTGGTAGTGGAGCATCGGGTGGTCGTGGGAAAAACAATATAGCACCTAAGTCTCGAGCTTTGGAGCCAGGTTCGTCGTCTGGCTACACAAGGCCTCGAACGCTCCCTTTTCTTGGAGTAGGAAAACCGCTTTTAAAGCCGGAGCAGCAAGAGTAAGTTTTGGCTTACCTTGCTGACTCAGCCTCTAGCTCTTTTGCCTCCTCTTCTGAAACTGGTAAATGTAAAAGCAGCGCGTCGTTAGTGGATGTTCACGGTCAGGGACAAGTCGCTTCCTTGTCCTCTTCAGCAAAAACAGCAACAGAGAAGGATGCAGCAGGCGACACAACGGGTTACTCCATGGAGCTCTTTACACATACCGTCCCTGGCTTAGAAAGTGAAACAGTTAACAGGCCATGCCCATTACAAGTTGAATCTGACATGGAGTGCACTGATGCACAGCCACAGCCAGACTACTATGCTGGTCCTTTGACTCAGACCACAACATTGCCCTCGCAGGGTACTGATCCAGAATCAGACCCTGATGAGACTATGTTTCCCCGTCACGAATGCTATACCACTGACTTACACGGTGACACAGACGAAGTTGCACACGAGCTAGAAGAGGAGGTTATAGATGACCCAATTGTTGACCCCGATTGGCAGCCATTGGGGGAACAGGGTGCAGGCGGCAGTAGTTCTGAAGCGGAGGAGGAGGGGCCGCAGCAGGCATCAACATCGCAACAGGTTCAATCTGCCGGGCCCGTAGATGGCCCAAAATGCGTGGCAAAGCCAAAACCTGTTGGAGGACAGCGTGGCCATCCGGTTAAAGCTCAGTCTGCAATGCCTGAAAAGGGATCCGATGCTAGAAAGAGTGCAGTCTGGCATTTTTTTAAACAACATCCAATTGATCAGCGCAAAGTCATCTGTCAAAAATGTTCAAGTATCTTAAGCACAGGTCAGAATCTGAAAAGTCTAAATACAAGTTGCATGCATAGACATTTAACCACCATGCATTTGCAAGCCTGGACTAACTACCAAACGTCCCTTAAGGTTGTAGCACCCTCGGCCAATGAAGCTAGTCAGCAACGCTACATCCCTTCCGTCAGTGTAGGGCCACCATTTTCCGCACCACCTGCAGTATCTGTGCAGGTTTCTTTGCCAGGCCAAAGCCGTCAGGGTCAGGGAATCACCAGTTTCGTAGTAGGAAACACTGCATCTAGGGCACCGGCGGCAACAATGCCGTCTCCAACCGTCTCTCAGTCTGCCATGTCCACCGGCACCCCCGCTAGTTCCACGATCTCCAGCTCTCCAGTCCAGCTCACCCTACAATGAGACTCTGGTTAGAAAAAGGAAGTACTTAGCCTCACATCCGCGTACACAGGGTTTGAACGCCCACATAGCTAGACTAATCTCGTTAGAGATGATGCCCTACCGGTTAGTTGAAAGCAAAGCTTTCAAAGCCCTGATGGACTACGCTGTACCACGCTACGAGCTACCCAGTCGACACTTCTTTTCGCGAAAAGCCATCCCAGCCCTCCACCAGCATGTTAAAGAGCGCATCGTCCATGCACTCAGGCAATATGTGAGTACAAAGGTGCACCTGACAACAGATGCATGGGCCAGTAGGCATGGCCAGGGACGTTACGTGTCCATCACGGCACACTGGGTGTGAATGTGGTGGATGCAGGGTCCACAGGGGACAGCAATTTTGGGACAGTTCTGCCTAGCCCGCGGTCTAGGAAACAGTTGACTGTAGCCGTTCGCACCCCCTCCTCCTCCTCCTCGTCCTCCTGTAGAAGCGAGAGCTCGTCCACAGACCGCAGTCGCCCAACCACTCCATCCGCAGCTGCCACAGTTGCACACCAGTTGTCCCATTATGGGGCAGCTACTGGCAAGCGTCAGCAGGCTGTATTGGCTATGAAGTGTTTGGGCGACAACAGACACACCGCGGAAGTTCTGTCCGAGTTCTTGCAGAAAGAAACGCAGTGGTGGCTGGGCACTGTAGATCTTGAGGCAGGCAAGGTAGTGAGTGATAACGGAAGGAATTTCATGGCTGCCATCTCCCTTTCCCAACTGAAACACATTCCTTGCCTGGCTCACACCTTAAACCTGGTGGTGCAGTGCTTCCTGAAAAGTTATCCGGGGTTATCCGACCTGCTCCTCAAAGTGCGCGGACTTTGCTCGCATATCCGCCGTTCGCCCGTACACTCCAGCCGTATGCAGACCTATCAGCGGTCTTTGAACCTTCCCCAGCATCGCCTAATCATAGACGTTGCAACAAGGTGGAACTCAACACTGCACATGCTTCAGAGACTGTGCGAATAGAGGCGTGCTGTTATGTATTTGTGGGAGGATACACATACACGGGCAGGCAGTAGGATGGCAGACATGGAGTTGTCAGGTGTGCAGTGGTCGAAGATACAAGACATGTGTCAAGTCCTTCAGTGTTTTGAGGAATGCACACGGCTGGTTAGTGCAGACAACGCCATAATAAGCATGAGCATCCCCCTAATGCGTCTGCTGATGCAAAGTTTGACGCACATAAAGGAGCAGGCGTCTGCAGCAGAGGAAGAGGAAAGCCTTGATGACAGTCAGCCATTGTCTGGTCAGGGCAGTGTACAGGACGAGGTAGCGGGCGAACAGGAGGAGGAGGACGAGGAGGATGATGGGGATGAGTATTTTTTTAATGAGGAAGCTTTTCCGGGGCCACGGGAAATTGGTGGCGTGGCAAGGCCGGGTTCTGTTTTTTTGAGGGACACAAGTGACGTTAATTTTGCCTGAAACAGCCCCTCAACCCAGCACAACCGCAGATTTGACAACTGGAACTTTGGCCAACATGGCGGATTATGCCTTACGTATCCTCAAAAGGGACACACGCATTACTAAAATGATGAACGATGACGATTACTGGTTGGCCTGCCTCCTTGATCCTTGCTATAAAGGCAAATTGCAAAATATTATGCCACATGAGAACTTGGAACTAATATTAGCAACCAAACAATCAACTCTTGTTGACCGTTTGCTTCAGGCATTCCCAGCACACAGCGCCCGTGATCATTCTCACACGAGCTGCAGGGGCCAGCAGACCAGAGGTGTTAGAGGTGCAGAAATCAGAAGTGGCGTTGGACAGAGGGGTTTTCTGACCAGGTTGTGGAGTGATTTTGCTATGACCGCAGACAGGACAGGTACTGCAGCATCAATTCAAAGTGACAGGAGACAACATTTGTCCAGTATGGTTACTAACTATTTTTCATCCCTTATCGATGTTCTCCCTCAACCGTCATTCCCATTTGATTACTGGGCATCCAAATTAGACACCTGGCCAGAATTGGCAGAATATGCATTGCAGGAGCTTGCTTGCCCGGCAGCTAGTGTCCTATCAGAAAGAGTATTCAGTGCTGCAGGTTCAATACTAACAGAAAAAAGGACTCGTCTGGCTACCCAAAATGTTGATGATCTAACATTCATTAAAATGAACCACAACTGGATTTCGAATTCTTTTGCCCCACCTTGCCCGGCTGACACCTAGCTTTCCTATGAAAAGGTCTTGCTTGTGGACTACTTTGACTGACTTTTCCAATCGCGTAATTTGCAGCAGCTGATTGTCCAGCATACGACAGGTTTACTCCTCCCTAAATGCCAAAATCCCCCCCACGGGGCCGTGGTCTCGCCACTTGGCGCAAGCACCCGTGAGAGTGCCGTTTGTCTGAAGAGGTGGGTGTGCCCGCTTTTGGTCGACGGCACTGCCACTGGGTCCCTCATAGTACAATAAAGCGTCTCTGGCGGTGGTGGTGCGCACCCAACGTCAGACACACTGTTGTAACATGAGGGGCCCTGGGTCTGTACCCCCGGCCACAAGAGAGTTCCCCCCCAGGTCAAACATTGCTCTACCACTTGCACAATTATCTCTCACAGTTCCACCGATGTTTAGTCTATGCGCTGACATCATTCAATGCCTGGCACTGACAATACCAATGTGTTGACATGTATGATGGTACTTAACATAGTCAGGGGCAGTGTCCTATATTTACACCAGTAAATAATTAGCGCCAAATTACTAGGTCTAAAACTCAGTAGAGGAGCCCACCCCTGTACCTAAGTATTCCACCCTTTTGTGTTTTGGTTTTGTTGTAATGCGAGACATTAACATCTATTTATTTTTTTGGAGTACTAACTGGCAGACACTCATTACAATCGGCCTCCGCTGACAACACCAATGCTGCCTGCGTACCCCTGCAAGAGAATTGCAAGTGCCTACAGCCAAATTTTGTTATGTTAGGCCTACTACGCCTGTCTGCGGTCCCTCCTTCCACTAGTCCTCCAGTGACCTGTCTACTGTTGCCCGTGTACCCCTTAACCAATTTAAAAGTGCCTACAGCCAAATTTTGTTATGTTAGGCCTACTACGACTGTCTGCGGTCCCTCCTGTCACTAATCCTCCAGTGACCTGTCTACTGTTGCCCGTGTACCCCTGGAACCAATTTAAAAGTGCCTACAGCCAAATTTTGTTATGTTAGGCCTACTACGCCTGTCTGCGGTCCCTCCTGCCACTAGTCCTCAAGTGACCTGTCTACTGCTGCCCGTGTACCCCTGGAACCAATTTAAAAGTGCCTACAGCCAAATTTTGTTATGTTAGGCCTACTACGCCTGTCTGCGGTCCCTCCTTCCACTAGTCCTCCAGTGACCTGTCTACTGCTGCCCGTGTACCCCTGGAACCAATTTAAAAGTGCCTACAGCCAAATTTTGTTATGTTAGGCCTACTACGCCTGTCTGCGGTCCATCCTGCCACTAGTCCTCAAGTGACCTGTCTACTGCTGCCCGTGTACCCCTGGAACCAATTTAAAAGTGCCTACAGCCAAATTTTGTTATGTTAGGCCTACTACGCCTGTCTGCGGTCCATCCTGCCACTAGTCCTCAAGTGATCTGTCTACTGCTGCCCGTGTACCCCTGGAACCAATTTAAAAGTGCCTACAGCCAAATTTTGTTATGTTAGGCCTACTATGCCTGTCTGCAGTCCCTCCTGCCACTAGTCCTCAACTGACCTGTCTACTGCTGCCCGTGTACCCCTGGAACCAATTTAAAAGTGCCTACAGCCAAATTTTGTTATGTTAGGCCTACTACGCCTGTCTGCAGTCCCTCCTGCCACTAGTCCTCAAGTGACCTGTCTACTGCTGCCCGTGTACCCCTGGAACCAATTTAAAAGTGCCTACAGCCAAATTTTGTTATGTTAGGCCTACTACGCCTGTCTGCGGTCCCTCCTGCCACTAGTCCTCAAGTGACCTGTCTACTGCTGCCCGTGTACTCCTGGAACCAATTTAAAAGTGCCTACAGCCAAATTTTGTTATGTTAGTCCTACTACGCCTGTCTGCGGTCCCTCCTTCCACTAGTCCTCCAGTGACCTGTATACTGCTGCCCGTGTACCCCTGGAACCAATTTAAAAGTGCCTACAGCCAAATTTTGTCATGTTAGGCCTACTACGCCTGTCTGCGGTCCCTCCTTCCACTAGTCCTCCAGTGACCTGTCTACTGCTGCCCGTGTACCCCTGGAACCAATTTAAAAGTGCCTACAGCCAAATTTTGTTATGTTAGGCCTACTACACCTGTCTGCGGTCCCTCCTTCCACTAGTCCTCCAGTGACCTGTCTACTGCTGCCCATGTACCCCTGGAACCAATTTAAAAGTGCCTACAGCCAAATTTTGTTATGTTAGGCCTACTACGCCTGTCTGCGGTCCATCCTGCCACTAGTCCTCAAGTGACCTGTCTACTGCTGCCCGTGTACCCCTGGAACCAATTTAAAAGTGCCTACAGCCAAATTTTGTTATGTTAGGCCTACTACGCCTGTCTGCAGTCCCTCCTGCCACTAGTCCTCAAGTGACCTGTCTACTGCTGCCCGTGTACTCCTGGAACCAATTTAAAAGTGCCTACAGCCAAATTTTGTTATGTTAGGCCTACTACGCCTGTCTGCGGTCCCTCCTTCCACTAGTCCTCCAGTGACCTGTATACTGCTGCCCGTGTACCCCTGGAACCAATTTAAAAGTGCCTACAGCCAAATTTTGTCATGTTAGGCCTACTACGCCTGTCTGCGGTCCCTCCTTCCACTAGTCCTCCAGTGACCTGTCTACTGCTGCCCGTGTACCCCTGGAACCAATTTAAAAGTGCCTACAGCCAAATTTTGTCATGTTAGGCCTACTACGCCTGTCTGCGGTCCCTCCTTCCACTAGTCCTCCAGTGACCTGTCTACTGCTGCCCGTGTACCCCTGGAACCAATTTAAAAGTGCCTACAGCCAAATTTTGTTATGTTAGGCCTACTACGCCTGTCTGCGGTCCCTCCTTCCACTAGTCCTCCAGTGACCTGTCTACTGCTGCCCGTGTACCCCTGGAACCAATTTAAAAGTGCCTACAGCCAAATTTTGTTATGTTAGGCCTACTACGCCTGTCTGCGGTCCATCCTGCCACTAGTCCTCAAGTGACCTGTCTACTGCTGCCCGTGTACCCCTGGAACCAATTTAAAAGTGCCTACAGCCAAATTTTGTTATGTTAGGCCTACTACGCCTGTCTGCGGTCCATCCTGCCACTAGTCCTCAAGTGACCTGTCTACTGCTGCCCGTGTACCCCTGGAACCAATTTAAAAGTGCCTACAGCCAAATTTTGTTATGTTAGGCCTACTACGCCTGTCTGCAGTCCCTCCTGCCACTAGTCCTCAAGTGACCTGTCTACTGCTGCCCGTGTACCCCTGGAACCAATTTAAAAGTGCCTACAGCCAAATTTTGTTATGTTAGGCCTACTACGCCTGTCTGCGGTCCCTCCTTCCACTAGTCCTCCAGTGACCTGTCTACTGCTGCCAGTGTACCCCTGGAACCAATTTAAAAGTGCCTACAGCCAAATTTTGTTATGTTAGGCCTACTACGCCTGTCTGCGGTCCCTCCTTCCACTAGTCCATCAGTGACCTGTATACTGCTGCCCGTGTACCCCTGGAACCAATTTAAAAGTGCCTACAGCCAAATTTTGTTATGTTAGGCCTACTATGCCTGTCTGCGGTCCCTCCTTCCACTAGTCCTCCAGTGACCTGTCTACTGCTGCCCGTGTACCCCTGGAACCAATTTAAAAGTGCCTACAGCCAAATTTTGTTATGTTAGGCCTACTACGCCTGTCTGCAGTCCCTCCTTCCACTAGTCCTCCACTGACCAGACCACTGCTACCCGTGTACCCCTGGAACCTATTTTAAATTGCATAGAGCATCCTTTTTTTAATAGTAGGCATACAAACTCTGTCTGTGGCCCATAATTGAAATTGTCCTCCACTGAACAGACCAATGCTGCCTGTGTACCCCTGTAACCTTTTTTAAACTGCATTGAGCCAAATGTTGTGTTTAAGGCCTACTACCTGTGTCTGTCTGCGCCACTCAATACAGCTGTCCTCCTTTTAAAAAAGCTGAGCGTCAATAGTCTGGTTTTCAGCCTATAGGAATTTGAAAACTGCATTGGGGCTACTACTACTACTTCGGTAGGGCCTACTAATGGTGTCTGCCGCTCCAAGGTGTTCCCCAGGTTTCCTCTCCATAGCTTAGAGCTTCTAGCTCTCGCTTAGTAGTTGTTGAAAACAACACTGCATTCGGCCTACAAGTTGGGTCTGGGGTGTAGAGACGGTGTGTTCCACTCCAAAGTGTTCCCCAGGTTGCCTCTCCATTGCTTCAATCTTAAAGCTCTTGTTTAGTAGTTGTTGAAAACAACACTGCATTCGGCCTACAAGTTGGGTCTGGGGTGTAGAGACGGTGTGTTCCACTCCAAGGTGTTCCCCAGGTTGCCTCTCTATTGCTTCGATCTTCTGGCTCTCGTTTAGTAGTTGTTGAAAACAACACTGCATTTGGCCTACTAGTTGGGTCTGGGGTGTAGAGACGGTGTGTTCCATTCCAAGGTGTTCCCCAGGTTGCCTCTCCATTGCTTCGATCTTCTGGCTCTCGTTTAGTAGTTGTTGAAAACAACACTGCATTCGGCCTACAAGTTGGGTCTGGGGTGTAGAGACGGTGTGTTCCACTCCAAGGTGTTCCCCAGGTTGCCTCTCCATTGCTTCGATCTTCTGGCTCTTCTTAAGTAGATGTTGAAAACAACACTGCATTCGGCCTACAAGTTGGGTCTGGGGTGTAGAGACGGTGTGTTCCACTCCAAGGTGTTCCCCAGGTTGCCTCTCCATTGCTTCAATCTTAAAGCTCTTGTTTAGTAGTTGTTGAAAACAACACTGCATTCGGCCTACAAGTTGGGTCTGGGGTGTAGAGACGGTGTGTTCCACTCCAAGGTGTTCCCCAGGTTGCCTCTCCATTGCTTCGATCTTCTGGCTCTCATTTAGTAGTTGTTGAAAACAACACTGCATTCGGCCTACAAGTTGGGTCTGGGGTGTAGATACGGTGTGTTCCACTCCAAGGTGTTCCCCAGGTTGCCTGTCCATTGCTTCGATCTTCTGGCTCTTCTTAAGTAGTTGTTGAAAACAACACTGCATTCGGCCTACAAGTTGGGTCTGGGGTGTAGAGACGGTGTGTTCCACTCCAAGGTGTTCCCCAGGTTGCCTCTCCATTGCTTCAATCTTCAAACTCTTGTTTAGTAGTTGTTGAAAACAACACTGCATTCGGCCTACAAGTTGGGTCTGGGTTGTAGAGACGGTGTCTTCCGCTCCAAGGTGTTCTCAAGGTTTCCTCTCCATTGCTTCAATCTTAAAGCTCTTCTTAAGTAGTTGTTGAAAACAACACTGCATTCGGCCTACAAGTTGGGTCTGGGGTGTAGAGACGGTGTGTTCCTCTCCAAGGTGTTCCCCAGGTTGCCTCTCCATTGCTTCAATCTTAAAGCTCTTGTTTAGTAGTTGTTGAAAACAACACTGCATTCGGCCTACAAGTTGGGTCTGGGGTGTAGAGACGGTGTGTGCCACTCCAAGGTGTTCCCCAGGTTGCCTCTCCATTGCTTCAATCTTAAAGCTCTTGTTTAGTAGTTGTTGAAAACAACACTGCATTCGGCCTACAAGTTGGGTCTGGGGTGTAGAGACGGTGTGTTCCACTCCAAGGTT
The DNA here is from genome assembly GCF_032444005.1 of Ranitomeya imitator. NCBI lineage: Eukaryota > Metazoa > Chordata > Amphibia > Anura > Dendrobatidae > Ranitomeya > Ranitomeya imitator. The sequence continues at coordinate 441,953,264 of NC_091285.1, forward strand.
TTCCCCAGGTTGCCTCTCCATTGCTTCAGTCTTAAAGCTCTTGTTTAGTAGTTGTTGAAAACAACACTGCATTCGGCCTACAAGTTGGGTCTGGGGTGTAGAGACGGTGTGTTCCACTCCAAGGTGTTCCCCAGGTTGCCTCTCCATTGCTTCAATCTTAAAGCTCTTGTTTAGTAGTTGTTGAAAACAACACTGCATTCGGCCTACAAGTTGGGTCTGGGGTGTAGAGACGGTGTGTTCCACTCCAAGGTGTTCCCCAGGTTGCCTCTCCATTGCTTCGATCTTCTGGTTCTCGTTTAGTAGTTGTTGAAAACAACACTGCATTCGGCCTACAAGTTGGGTCTGGGGTGTAGAGACGGTGTGTTCCACTCCAAGGTGTTCCCCAGGTTGCCTCTCCATTGCTTCGATCTTCTGACTCTTCTTAAGTAGTTGTTGAAAACAACACTGCATTTGGCCTACAAGTTGGGTCTGGGGTGTAGAGACGGTGTGTTCCACTCCAAGGTGTTCCCCAGGTTGCCTCTCCATTGCTTCAATCTTAAAGCTCTTGTTTAGTAGTTGTTGAAAACAACACTGCATTCAGCCTACAAGTTGGGTCTGGGGTGTAGAGACGGTGTGTTCCACTCCAAGGTGTTCCCCAGGGTGCCTCTCCATTGCTTCAATCTTAAAGCTCTTGTTTAGTAGTTGTTGAAAACAACACTGCATTCAGCCTACAAGTTGGGTCTGGGGTGTAGAGACGGTGTGTTCCACTCCAAGGTGTTCCCCAGGTTGCCTCTCCATTGCTTCGATCTTCTGGCTCTCGTTTAGTAGTTGTTGAAAACAACACTGCATTCGGCCTACAAGTTGGGTCTGGGGTGTAGAGACGGTGTGTTCCACTCCAAGGTGTTCCCCAGGTTGCCTCTCCATTGCTTCGATCTTCTGGCTCTTCTTAGGTAGTTGTTGAAAACAACACTACATTCGGCCTACAAGTTGGGTCTGGGGTGTAGAGACGGTGTGTTCCACTCCAAGGTGTTCCCCAGGTTGCCTCTCCATTGCTTCAATCTTAAAGCTCTTGTTTAGTAGTTGTTGAAAACAACACTGCATTCGGCCTACAAGTTGGGTCTGGGTTGTAGAGACGGTGTCTTCCGCTCCATGGTGTTCTCCAGGTTTCCTCTCCATTGCTTCAATCTTAAAGCTCTTCTTAAGTAGTTGTTGAAAACAACACTGCATTCGGCCTACAAGTTGGGTCTGGGGTGTAGAGACGGTGTCTTCCGCTCCAAGGTGTTCTCCAGGTTGCCTCTCCATTGCTTCAATCTTCTGGCTCTCGTTTAGTAGTTGTTGAAAACAACACTGCATTCGGCCTACAAGTTGGGTCTGGGGTGTAGAGACGGTGTCTTCCGCTCCAAGGTGTTCCCCAGGTTGCCTCTCCATTGCTTCAATCTTCTGGCTCTCGTTTAGTAGTTGTTGAAAACAACACTGCATTCGGCCTACAAGTTGGGTCTGGGGTGTAGAGACGGTGTCTTCCACTCCTAGGTGTTCCCCAGGTTTCCTCTCCATTGCTTCGATCTTCTGGCTCTCGTTTAGTAGTTGTTGAAAACAGCACTGCTTTAGGCCTACTAGTTGGGTTGGGGCCTTCTATCTGTGTCTGACGCTCCTTGCTGTTCTCCTACAGTGAACAAAGCTGTGCCGCCGGTTTACTACTGTTGCCAATTTTGAACTGCATTTAGAATACTTACTGATTTGGGCCTACTCTCTGTGTCAGCCTCTCATTCCAGTTGTCCTCCACTGAACAAAACAATGCCCCCTGGTTAGTCCTGTTACCAATTTTGAACTGCATTTAGCCCACTTTATTCTTTGGGCCCATATCTGTTTCCCCCTCATCCTGCCCATTGCTCAGCCAGTGATAGATGAGTCTGCTGGTACATTGACCCATAATGCAACATTCCCTGTGCACGCTACACTGCAAGATTGTGACCCTGCTGAAAGTCAGGTCCCCCTTCCCACATACCATACCACCTTACACGGGGACAAAGAGGAAGGTGCAGATGAAGGTGCAGGTTCCTTCATCAGGTGGGGGGAGGAATACTCGTTGGCGACGTCACTGGCACAGGGCCCCTCATAGTACGCAAAAGTGTTGCTGCGGGTGGGAGGCGCCCCCGCCGTGCAAACACACCGCTGTACTTTGAGGGTCCCTGTGCCAGTGCCAATGCCAACGAGTGGGCCCCCCCTGCTTGCTCAGGATCACAGCACTTGCAAAGTTGAAATACTTACCTCTCCCTGCTCCACTGCCGTGACGTGGTCCAGATTTACTGGGCACACTAATTACTTGAACTAGCCCTACCCCCCACAACTTTAGCCAAATGACCCCCAATTTCAAATGCCTTACAATTATTATAAGCTAAATTAAGATTGACAAGCTTCAGTAACAAGAATGGATGTTTTTGCCATTAACATGGGCTCTGTACATGTTTTCCTGGCCTCTACTCACTGCCGACTATGCTCCCCCATTGACTTGCATTGGGTTTCGTGTTTCGGTCGATCCCCGACTTTTCGCGATAATCGGCCAATTCCACTCGACTCGACTTTTGAGATAGTCGGGTTTCGCGAAACCCGACTCGACTCTAAAAAGGTCAAGGTCGCTCAACCCTAGTGAACACTCCTGATTGGGTGTCCATCTGCTGGATTGGCCGTAGTGGAAGATCTATCGGTCCCTATTGTACTATTTCTACTGTGGTGAAATTGATGCCACTTCTGTGGTGTAAGGCCCTCATTTGTTTAAGTGTGAGCTCTCCTGGTTGGGTGTCCATCTGCTGGAATTTAGTGGAATACCTCTTGGTCCATATTATACTATTTCTACTGTGGTAAAGTTGATGCCACTTTGGTGGTGTCTGCCAATATTTTTGGGAAATGTGAACACTCCTGGTTGGGTGTCCATCTGCTGGATTGGGTGTAGTGGAAGATATGTTGGTCCCTATTATACTATTTCTACTGTGGTGAAATTGATGCCACTTCTGTGGTGTAAGGCCCTCATTTGTTTAAATCTGAACACTCCAGGTTGGGTGCCATCTGCTGGAATGGGTGCAGTGGATGACCTGTTGGTCCCTATTATACCATTTCTACTGTGGTGAAATTGATGCCACTTTGGTGGTGTCTGCCAATAATTTTTGGAAATGTGAAGACCCCTGGCTTGGTGTCCATCTGCTGGATTTGATGTAGTATAAGCCCTGTCGTTCCCTGTTATACTATCTATATTGTGGTGAAATTGATGCCACATTGGTATTGCCTGCCAATAACTTTTGGAAATGTCAACACTCCTAGTTGGGTCTCCTTCATGCGTGTTGCCTGTAGCAGTAGGCCTCCAAGACTGTCAGTACTCCACTTCCCTGGACTCAACTACCTGTGTTACTATCCTTAAATTTTTCTCACAATGGTAGTCAACAAAACTGATATTTGTGCCACCTGAGTGTGGCTCAGCATGAAAGCAGGTAGAGGTGTTGCATGTGGTATCAGGTCTCCCAGCACCTATCCCTCACCCACCTCTTCTTACTGTGACGTTCATTTTAGAGCTGTAAATGCTGTTCCAGACCCTGATACCTCATGCTTGGCTGATTGCTGCAGTGCTATGCGACAATTTGTACTGTGGGTGAATTGAGCCACTTTTTTAGTGTATGTCCCTCATATGATGTGTTTTGGCAGCATTTGGGGCTGTTATAAGGTGTTGTGCATGCATTTGTTTTTGCCTCCCAATGACTATAATGGCGTTCGGTTATGTTTGGCTAATATTGAACGCATTAATCAGCGAATATTGTAAATTCGTCGATTGTAATCCGAACCGAACATTGAAATATTCACTCATCTCTAGCAGTGATCACTGGAGACTAGTGTTGAGCATTCCGATACCGCAAGTATCGGGTATCGGCCGATACTTGCGGTATCGGAATTCCGATACCGAGATCCGATACTTTTGTGGTATCGGGTATCGGTATCGGATACATAGAGATGTGTAAAATAAAGAATTAAAATAAAAAATATTGATATATTTACCTCTCCGGCGGCCCCTGGTGAGTCCGCGGGTAACCGGCAGGCTTCGTTGTTCAAAATCAGCGCTTTTAGGACCTGAGAAACACGTCCCGGCTTCTGATTGGTCGCGGGCCGCCCATGTGACCGCCACGCGACCAATCACAAGCCGCGACGTCACCGCAAGCTATTAGCGCGCTCATTTTTTAAAAATGAGCGCGTTAATGACTTTCAAAGACGTTGCGGCTTGTGATTGGTCGCGGCCACGCGACCAATCACAAGCCGCGACGTCACCGCAAGCTATTAGCGCGCTCATTTTTGAAAAATGAGCGCGTTAATGACTTTCAAAGACGTAGCGGCTTGTGATTGGTCGCGGCCACGCGACCAATCACAAGCCGCGACGTCACCGCAAGCTATTAGCACGCTCATTTTTGAAAAATGAGCGCGTTAATGGCTTTGAAAGACATAGCAGCTTGTGATTGGTCGCGGGGCCGCGACCAATCACAAGCCGCTACGTCTTTGAAAGTCATTAACGCGCTCATTTTTCAAAAATGAGCGCGCTAATAGCTTGCGGTGACGTCGCGGCTTGTGATTGGTCGCGGCCACGCGACCAATCACAAGCCGCTATGTCTTTCAAAGCCATTAACGCGCTCATTTTTAAAAATGAGCGCGTCAATAGCTTGCGGTGACGTCGCGGCTTGTGATTGGTCGCGGCCACGCGACCAATCACAAGCCGCTATGTCTTTCAAAGCCATTAGCGCGCTCATTTTTAAAAATGAGCGCGTCAATAGCGTGCGGTGACGTCGCGGCTTGTGATTGGTCGCGGCCACGCGACCAATCACAAGCCGCTATGTCTTTCAAAGCCATTAACGCGCTCATTTTTAAAAATGAGCGCGTCAATAGCTTGCGGTGACGTCGCGGCTTGTGATTGGTCGCGGCCACGCGACCAATCACAAGCCGCTATGTCTTTCAAAGCCATTAACGCGCTCATTTTTAAAAATGAGCGCGTCAATAACTTGCGGTGACGTCGCGGCTTGTGATTGGTCGCGGCCGCGACCAATCACAACCCGCTACGTCTTTGAAAGCCATTAACGCGCTCATTTTTAAAAATGAGCGCGCTAATAGCTTGCGGTGACGTCGCGGCTTGTGATTGGTCGCATGGCGGTCACATGGGCGGCCCGCGACCAATCAGAAGCCGGGACGTGTTTCTCAGGTCCTAAAAGCGCTGATTTTGAACAAAGAAGCCTGCCGGTTACCCGCGCTGAGTTCAGGGGCCGCCGGAGAGGTAAATATATCAATATTTTTTATTTTTATTCTTTATTTTACACCTCCCTATGGATCCCAGGGCCTGAAGGAGAGTTTCCTCTCCTTCAGACCCTGGGAACCATGAGAATACCTTCCGATACTTGATGTCCCATTGACTTGTATTGGTATCGGATATCGGTATCGGCGATATCCGATATTTTTCGGGTATCGGCCGATACTATCCGATACCGATACTTTCAAGTATCGGACGGTATCGCTCAACACTACTGGAGACTGAAGGAAATGTGAGGGAATGGAGTCAGTATTGCATGTCGTAGGACGAGAAGAAGAGAGGAGCCTTATACTTCTGTGATGGGGTCAAATGTGGAGAGTGAGTCAGGGGAGATGCAGGGGGAAATGGGAGTCACAGCACTTGGTTACTAGGAACAAATTTCCTGATGAATATTCTCTATTTTCTCTGTAAAGTGTGAGGCCAGATCATCAGCACAAATGTCTGTGATAGAACCCTGTGTTTTCGGACTGAGGAGGGAGTGAAAGGTGTTGAAAAGTTTTTTTGGGTTGTTAGATAGTGAGGAGATCAGGGTGGTGAAGTAAGTCTGTTTGGCAAGGTGAAGAGCAGAGTTATAGGATCTTAACATAAATTTGTAGTGGATGAAGTTTTCTGGTGTGCGAGTTTTCCTCCATAGGCATTCAGCACTCCTAGAGCATCGCTGAAAAAATCTCGTTTGCAATGGGAGCCAGGGCTGTTTTACTTTTGTGTTAGGAGGTTCTGATGGTGAGGGTTGCAACTTGGTCATGAGTGCTTCTGAGAGTGTCATTGTAGTGGTGCACAGCCAGATCAGGACAGGAAAACAAGGAGATTGGGGACGGTGATGAGTGTAGAGAGTCTGAAAGTGTATGAGGGTTATTGGCTTGTAGGTTTCTGCATGTGTGGTCGGTAGGAGTGTGCTGGGGTGGGCGAGAATTTATGAGCGTGAAAGAGAGGATATTGTGGTCAGAGAGTGGAAGAGTCATCTGGGTAGGAGACTGAACAGAGCTGGACAAAGACCAAATCAAGGATGTTACCGTTTTTGTGTGTCTCAGAGGTTGAAAGATGTGAGAGTCCGAGAGAAGTGGATAGATGTAGAAGCTGGGACGCAGATGGGGAAGTGGGGCTGTTTATGGGGATTTTGCAGTCTCCCTGGATAAAGGTTGATAATTCAGAGGACATGAAATGTGGTCTCCAGGCAAAAAAAAGGTCAAGGAACTTGGTGGGTGAGCCTGGGGGCGATATATGACTGCAACTCTGAGGGAGAGGGGATGCAAGAATCTGAGCCAGTACTGTTCAGCCTTTGCTATTGGTAGAGTTGCTGCTTTTGTGCTGTTACTTTGTAGTTTAGAGTACACCTTGGATGATACTTTAGAGAACAAACATGGCATTTATCTTCTTGGCCTCAGCTTCTCTAGTGTATCTCCCTAGTCTTGCTGTGAGTGCTGTGAGCCTTTGTTTAGCAGTCTCTAGGGTTTCAGTTGAGGGTCAGGCCTTTGTACTTGTCCAGCTTGGTCTTATTCTTGATCTTATTCTTGATCTTTACACTACTTCAGTTAATTTGCTAACTTCCCTTCGTGTCACCTTGATCTTTGTTTCCAGGGGGCACATACTTCTGTTGTTCTTGCTGGTTGTATAGCCAAGCATTCCCATGATTGCTGAGGCAGTAGCATAGATCAGTTTATTAGTGCTCTATTGGCATCTTCTAGCATACTGGTGGTGGTGTTTCTTTGCTGAGCCTTCGCAGATCTCTGGTATTGATGGTATTTAGTTTATCTAAAATCATCTTCTGTTTCAGATCAGCTGCAGTGCTCTCTAGTTGCAGGATGGGATCAGGATTTTCAGGGGTTGCACATGTTGCTCCAGGTCTTCATGTGGGATGGATCAGCTGTGCAGTTGATCCATCTCAAGTTGTGACAATAGCTTTCTCTTTATGACATTTGCATAATTAGCATATTACGCAGAGGAGCATTGCGGCTTTAAGTCTCCTCATCTCGGCATGCTCAGCATGTCGATCTTTGCAAGGAGAAACGATATTTCTTGGATAACGGTTTGACGCCTTTCACACAGCCAAACCAGATCTCCGCTTTGCACTGACGAGGGGCAGTACCCTGAAACACAGTGGCTCGTTAAAAGGTCAATATTGACTTGTAGGATTGCTACCTTACAATAGGTGGCACTAGATTTCTAGCTCCCTTCCTCTCTAAGAGACAATTTGTATAATTAGCATATTACCCAGAGGAGCATTGTGGCTTTAAGTCTCCTCATCTCGGCATGCTTATCATGTCAATCTCTGCAAGGAGAAACGATACTTCTTTATGACATTGAAACGCTGGGAGACTAGATAGTTGTATCTCAGGGCTGTTATAGTAGCATTTCATCAGATCCAGATTTGTCCATGTATGGTTTGGGCCACTGGTTCCTCAACATCTAATGTGGACCTTGTTAATCTGGGTGAGGTCCGAGCCAGCGTGACTCTCTTATGACTCTTTGTTCATAACACTCTCTCATGTTTGTTGTGGTAGGCACTATAGTGTTAGTAGTCTTGGCCAAGGACCACTGCTGGTATATTATTTCCAACAGGGCAGAGCCAAGATTTGAACCCCCAGTTTTCCACGTTGGTGGTTGTGCACTTTAACCAGGTATTATAGTGTTAGGAGCCTTGGTATAATTTATTTTAATTTATTTCTTCCACAGGGCAGAGGCTGTGCACTTAACCATTGCACTACACCAGCCACTATATGTACATATACAGTTAAATTCAGGAAAAATGTGAGCCCCAGCTGTTATGGAACCATAAGCCCCAGACATGCCAACTACTACCGCTAATGCTGGGTCTTGTTAGTCTTGCTAATGATTTTTTTCAATACTTACATACCCTTTTCGTTTTCAATTTACAAGTAGAGATAGGTGCCTGGAACTGTCTGAGCAATTTTCTGGTATATTTGTGGTTGTCATGGACATTCAGCAGGGGGCCCTGTTCTCAGTACATTACTACCCCCACCAGCCACACTTCTTTAACATCAGGTACTCTGCTCATGCTGTGTCCATCCTTTACTGCATTTCTATTTGTGGTGAAAGCAGATCTGTACTGTCAGTAGTTTGGCGCTATTAACATCTAACATGATATAACCTCCTTAATACAATGATATTGATACATGTGTTCACTGATAAAGTCGGAAAATTCATACAATTCCAGACAATAAAATATAATACAAAGTAAACAAGAGAGAAAATGCAAATGGTAGTAAGATTACCAAATATATCCAATAGACACTTATAAACACTTTTATTCACATATGCCAAGTTTAGAGCTTTCCTTTTTTGGAAAGGTGGGGTGAGATCCATTAATGCAAATACATCATTCTTCTGTAATAATTACTCTGAAAAGAATGGAATTCAGAATACATATGATTTATAAATACCAGTGCCAGTTTTTTAGATAACCTAAAAACCAACCCACTATAATAGAAAAAGGAGGGTGGGTTTCAGGTTCACATTTTGAGACTGATTTGCAAAATTCTTCTTCTAATTTTCTGCCAAAATGTGATGTTAACCTTTGTCAGGTACTGTACAGTATATCTCAGTGTAAACTGTGCCATATGCCTTGAAAGGTATGAGCCGCCCGTGAGATGTATATTGCTGGACACTAGTAGGTAATACACCATGATTAGTAAACCCGCCAAAGACCTCCTTCAAACTTTTTTCCCAGATTTTTTAAAGGCTTGTCAATAAATGCCATGAGTTTCCTGTATTTTTCTTTTTTTGTTGCTTATTTTTTTTTTTTTACATTTTGAAAATGTGCTTTTTCTTCCATTTTTCAAGTTCTATAAAGAAACCTACAAGATAAATGCCAACTCACACCATCTCAAACCAAAACAGACTCCTCAACATTAAAACGGTAAAATCCGAGAAGAAAAGTTTGTGACATTATAAAAACCACAGGATGGGTAAACATGTTAATGATATGCAACTGATGAAAAAATGGAAACAACATTTTCAAAAGACCTCGATATATTCAGTATTGAGTATGAGTGCCACATGCAGAAATACACGCAGATATGCACCTTGGTATGCTACCATTGAGGTTATTAATGGTTGTCTAAGGAATGTTCTACAAAATGCACTTGAGCACACTAGTCATCAAAATCCACTGCTGGTGCTGGCAACTCCCTATGCAATTTCCAACCAATGGTGTCTCAAATGTGCATGAGTCCGGAGAAGCTGCAAGCCATGGTAGTATATTAAGGCCTTGCAGGCTACTCACAGTAGCACAAGTAAAATGTAACCTAGTGTTGTTGTGTTGAAAAATAGCTTCTGGAACACTTTTCAGAAATGTCCGCATCACTCGGTCGGCCCTCTATTAAATTTTCTGAATCTTACCAGGGATTCAAGCTTGAGGAGGCTAATTTGCATATTCCAGGTGCCTTCTGGGAAAAGCGAAGAGTCTCCCTAAGCTAGAAGATCGTTGGGTACAGCCGGGACCAGCTGCTTGGAAAGCATCACCAAACCAGGGATTCAAGCTTGAGGAGGCTAATTTGCATATTCCAGGTGCCTTCTGGGAAAAGCGAAGAGTCTCCCTAAGCTAGAAGATCGTTGGGTACAGCCGGGACCAGCTGCTTGGAAAGCATCACCAAACCAGGGATTCAAGCTTGAGGAGCCTAATTTGCATATTCCAGGTGCCTTCTGGGAAAAGCGAAGAGTCTCCCTAAGCTAGAAGATCGTTGGGTACAGCCGGGACCAGCTGCTTGGAAAGCATCACCAAACCAGGGATTCAAGCTTGAGGAGGCTAATTTGCATATTCCAGGTGCCTTCTGGGAAAAGCGAAGAGTCTCCCTAAGCTAGAAGATCGTTGGGTACAGCCGGGACCAGCTGCTTGGAAAGCATCACCAAACCAGGGATTCAAGCTTGAGGAGGCTAATTTGCATATTCCAGGTGCCTTCTGGGAATTTTTGCCTGTAGGACATTATTGCAAGAGAGCTTGGCTGAGTAGATTACACAAGAAGGAAAACACACATCAAGTCTGCAGGATCTAGGAGCAACATGGCAGATGTGACAACCTACATGGTGAGCTGCAGCATGTGCTACATGTTCACAGATCGACCAGAAGAAGAATCCAATTTCACCTATCAAAAGTGTAGACTAGTGGCCCTTTTAGAAGAAAAGGTGCGGGGTCTGGAAGAAAGAATAGCAACTTTGAAACTCATCAAAGAGAATGAAGACTTTCTAGACAGAACAGAAGCATCTCTACTGGTCACAGAAGGTGAAAAAAGTGTCAGAGAACCTCCAAAAGCAGATGAGTGGAAGCATGTGACCAAAAGAAGCAAGAAGACCATGGAGAAATCACCAACCACACAACTGAAGAACCGATATCAAATCTTTGTAGAGGATGAAGATGGCACACCTAAGGATGAAGCAATACCAGCAAGCAAAAAAGAAAAGGGCACACAGCAACAAGTGACAGCAAAAAGTACAGCCAAGAAGCAACGAAGAGTGGTGGTGGTGGGAGACTCACTACTGAGAGGCACAGAAGCAGCCATCTGCAGACCAGACATAACCGCAAGAGAAGTATGCTGCCTTCCAGGTGCGATGATCAAGGATGTGACCGATAGGATACCAAAGCTCTTCAGCTCCAAGGACGTCCACCCATTTCTTCTGATACATGTTGGCACCAATGACACGGCAAGGAAGGACCTACTGACAATCTGCAAAGACTTTGAAGAGTTGGGGAAGAAAGTAAAGGAACTGGATGCACAGGTAGTTTTTTCTTCTATCCTTCCAGTAGACGGGCATGGCACCAGGAGATGGAACAGGATCCTTGATGCAAACAACTGGCTAAGACGATGGTGCAGACAACAAGGATTCGGATTCCTGGACCACGGTGTGAATTACTTGTACGATGGACTCCTCGCCAGAGACGGACTACACCTCAACAAACCTGGGAAACACACATTCGCCAGAAGACTCGCTACACTCATCAGGAGGGCGTTAAACTAGAAGAAGAGGGGACGGGAAGAAAAACATTAGACTTGAACATAGAAGATCCAGGAAAACATACTCAGAAGGGAGGTAAGAACATTTCTAAAACAATCCACAGCGAGGAGATTGGAACAAAACAAAATCCTCTAAACTGCATGCTCGCAAACGCCAGAAGCCTGACAAACAAGATGGAAGAACTAGAAGCAGAAATATCTACAGGTAACTTTGACATAGTGGGAATAACTGAGACATGGTTAGATGAAAGCTATGACTGGGCAGTTAACTTACAGGGTTACAGTCTGTTTAGAAAGGATCGTAAAAATCGGAGAGGAGGAGGGGTTTGTGTGTTATGTAAAGTCTTGTCTAAAGTCCACTTTAAGGGAGGATATTAGCGAAGGAAATGAGGATGTCGAGTCCATATGGGTCGAAATTCATGGAGGGAAAAATGGTAACAAAATTCTCATTGGGGTCTGTTACAAACCCCCAAATATAACAGAAACCATGGAAAGTCTACTTCTAAAGCAGATGGATGAAGCTGCAACCCATAATGAGGTCCTGGTTATGGGGGACTTTAACTACCCGGATATTAACTGGGAAACAGAAACCTGTGAAACCCATAAAGGCAACAGGTTTCTGTTAATAACCAAGAAAAATTATCTTTCACAATTGGTGCAGAATCCAACCAGAGGAGCAGCACTTTTAGACCTAATTCTATCTAATAGACCTGACAGAATAACAAATCTGCAGGTGGTCGGGCATCTAGGAAATAGCGACCACAATATTGTACAGTTTCACCTGTCTTTCACTAGGGGGACTTGTCAGGGAGTCACAAAAACACTGAACTTTAGGAAGGCAAAGTTTGAACAGCTTAGAGATGCCCTTACTCTGGTAGACTGGGACAATATCCTCAGAAATAAGAATACAGATAATAAATGGGAAATGTTTAAGAACATCCTAAATAGGCACTGTAAGCGGTTTATACCTTGTGGGAATAAAAGGACTAGAAATAGGAAAAACCAATGTGGCTAAACAAAGAAGTAAGACAGGCAATTAACAGTAAAAAGAAAGCATTTGCACTACTAAAGCAGGATGGCACCATTGAAGCTCTAAAAAACTATAGGGAGAAAAATACTTTATCTAAAAAACTAATTAAAGCTGCCAAAAAGGAAACAGAGAAGCACATTGCTAAGGAGAGTAAAACTAATCCCAAACTGTTCTTCAACTATATCAATAGTAAAAGAATAAAAACTGAAAATGTAGGCCCCTTAAAAAATAGTGAGGAAAGAATGGTTGTAGATGACGAGGAAAAAGCTAACATATTAAACACCTTCTTCTCCACGGTATTCACGGTGGAAAATGAAATGCTAGGTGAAATCCCAAGAAACAATGAAAACCCTATATTAAGGGTCACAAATCTAACCCAAGTAGAGGTGCGAAACCGGCTAAATAAGATCAAAATAGATAAATCTCCGGGTCCGGATGGCATACACCCACGAGTACTAAGAGAACTAAGTAATGTAATAGATAAACCATTATTTCTTATTTTTAGGGACTCTATAGCGACAGGGTCTGTTCCGCAGAACTGGCGCATAGCAAATATGGTGCCAATATTCAAAAAGGGCTCTAAAAGTGAACCTGGAAATTATAGGCCAGTAAGTCTAACCTCTATTGTTGGTAAAATATTTGAAGGGTTTCTGAGGGATGTTATTCTGGATTATCTCAATGAGAATAACTGTTTAACTCCATATCAGCATGGGTTTATGAGAAATCGCTCCTGTCAAACCAATCTAATCAGTTTTTATGAAGAGGTAAGCTATAGGCTGGACCACGGTGAGTCATTGGACGTGGTATATCTCGATTTCTCCAAAGTGTTTGATACCGTGCCGCACAAGAGGTTGGAACACAAAATGAGAATGCTTGGTCTGGGGGAAAATGTGTGTAAATGGGTTAGTAACTGGCTTAGTGATAGAAAGCAGAGGGTGGTTATAAATGGTATAGTCTCTAACTGGGTCGCTGTGACCAGTGGGGTACCGCAGGGGTCAGTATTGGGACCTGTTCTCTTCAACATATTCATTAATGATCTGGTAGAAGGTTTACACAGTAAAATATCGATATTTGCAGATGATACAAAACTATGTAAAGCAGTTAATACAAGAGAAGATAGTATTCTGCTACAGATGGATCTGGATAAGTTGGAAACTTGGGCTGAAAGGTGGCAGATGAGGTTTAACAATGATAAATGTAAGGTTATACACATGGGAAGAAGAAATCAATATCACCATTACACACTGAATGGGAAACCACTGGGTAAATCTGACAGGGAGAAGGACTTGGGGATCCTAGTTAATCATAAACTTACCTGGAGCAGCCAGTGCCAGGCAGCAGCTGCCAAGGCAAACAGGATCATGGGGTGCATTAAAAGAGGTCTGGATACACATGATGAGAGCATTATACTGCCTCTGTACAAATCCCTAGTTAGACCGCACATGGAGTACTGTGTCCAGTTTTGGGCACCGGTGCTCAGGAAGGATATAATGGAACTAGAGAGAGTACAAAGGAGGGCAACAAAATTAATAAAGGGGATGGGAGAACTACAATACCCAGATAGATTAGCGAAATTAGGATTATTTAGTCTAGAAAAAAGACGACTGAGGGGTGATCTAATAACCATGTATAAGTATATAAGGGGACAATACAAATATCTCGCTGAGGATCTGTTTATACCAAGGAAGGTGACGGGCACAAGGGGGCATTCTTTGCGTCTGGAGGAGAGAAGGTTTTTCCACCAACATAGAAGAGGATTCTTTACTGTTAGGGCAGTGAGAATCTGGAATTGCTTGCCTGAGGAGGTGGTGATGGCGAACTCAGTCGAGGGGTTCAAGAGAGGCCTGGATGTCTTCCTGGAGCAGAACAATATTGTATCATACAATTAGGTTCTGTAGAAGGACGTAGATCTGGGGATTTATTATGATGGAATATAGGCTGAACTGGATGGACAAATTTCTTTTTTCGGCCTTACTAACTATGTTACTATGTTACTATGTTATTTCTCTGGTTCACATCTCTGTGCTACAGTTGTTCTTATAGAATTACTGTTTCAAATCTCGGCCAGTTCACTGATTTTTCTGCTTGACTGATGATTTTGTCCCTTTTATGTACTCCTGGTATTGACTTGACTGCCTGGCTTTAATGTCAGCCTGCTCCATCGGCCAGCAGGTACTCAAAGGACTCAACCTAAGGGTACCGTCACACAGTGGCATTTTGATCGCTACGACGGCACGATTCGTGACGTTCCAGCGATATAGTTACGATCTCGCAGTGTCTGACACGCTCCTGCGATCAGGGACCCCGCTGAGAATCGTACGTCAAAGCAGATCGTTTGAAACTTTCTTTCGTCGTCTAGTGTCCCGCTGAGGCGGCATGATCGCATGGTGTAACAAAGGTTTGCACCATATTGTATACGATGTGCGCATAGTAACCAACGGCTTCTACATCGCACATACGTCATGAAATTATCGCTCCAGCGTCGTACATTGCAAAGTGTGACAGCAGTCTACGACGCTGGAGCGATATTGTTACAATGCTGGAGCGTCACAGATCGTGCCGTCGTAGCGATCAAAATGCCACTGTGTGTCGGTACCCTTAGGGTCTTTGTGTAAGTACACATTCTTATGCAGGTGTTACAAAATGAAGGCCAAGACTATCTTAGCATTTGATAGTTGGAGTAGCAAGTGCAAAGCCTATCCGTGGAAGCACTATTTAGGGTTGCCAAGTAACCACAGACACAGTCACTTTAAAGTTGCATATTCAGTATACGTTTCTAAAAACTGTTGAGTATTAATCCAATGTATTGGATTCGCACAAGGTACAGGCTTCCTGATATATACAAGTTCTTCTCACTACATTAGAATATCATCATAAAGTTAATTTATTCTAGTACTTCAATACAAAAAATGACACTCATATATTATATAGAGTCCATTAGAAACCGAGTGATCTATTTCAAGTGTTTATTTCTGTTAATGTTGATAATTATGGCTTACAGCCAATGAAAACCCAAAAGTCATTATCTCAGTAAATTAGAATACTTTATAACACCAGCTTGAAAAATTATTTTAAAATCCGAAATGTTGGCCTACTGAAATGTATGTTCAATAAATGCACTCAACACTTGGTCGGGGCTCCTTTTGCATCAATTACTGCATCAATGCCGCATGGCATGGAGGCGATCAGCCTGTGGCACTGCTGAGATGTTATGGAAGCCGAGGTTGCTTTGATAGCAGCCTTCAGCTCATCTGCATTGTTGGGTCTGGTATCTCTCATCTTCCTCTTGACAATACCCCATAGATTCTCTATGGGTTAAGGTCAGGTGAGTTTGCTGGCCAATCAAGCACAATGATACTGTTGTCTTTAAATCAGATATTGGTACTTTTGGCAGTGTGGACAGGTGTCCTGCTGGAGAATGAAATTTCCATCTCCAAAAAGCTTGTTGGCAGATGGAAGCATGAAGTACTCTAAAATTTCCTGGTAGACGGCTGCGCTGATAAACCACAGTGGGCCTACACCAGCAGACCACATGGCTCTCCAAACCATTCTGGAAACTTCACACTATACCTCAAGCAGCTTGGATTGTGTACCTCTCCACTCTTCCTCCAGACTCTGGGGCCTTAATTTCCAAATGAAATGCAAAATTTTCTTTTTTTCCTTGGCCCAGGTAAGACGCTTCATGAGTGGCTTGACACAAGGAATGGGACACTTGTAGCCCATGTGATACATCTGTGTGTGGTGGTTCTTGAACCAATGACTCCAACAGCAGTCCACTCCTTGTGAATGTCCCCCAGATTTTTGAATGGCCTTTTCTTATCAATCCTTTCATGGCTGTGGTTATCCCTGTTGCTTGTGCATCTTTTTCTACCACACTTTTTCCTTCCACTCAACTTTCCATTAAGATGCTTGGATATAGAACTCTGTGAACAGTCAGCTTCTTTAGCAATGACCTTTAGTGGCTTACCCTCCTTGTGGAGTGTGACAATGACTGTTTTCTGGACATCTGTGAAGTCAGCAGTCTTCCCCATGATTGTGGAGCCTACTGAAACAGACTAAGGGACCTTTTTAAATGCTTAGGAAGCCTTTGCATGTGTTTTTTGTTAATTTTTCTAATTTACTGAGATAATGACTCTTGTGTTTTCATTGGCTGTAAGCCATAATCATCCACTTAAATAAACATTTGAAATAGACCACTCTGCTTGTAATGATTCTATATAAAATAGGAGTTTAACTTTTTGTTTTGAAGAACTGAAATAAGTTAACTTTTTGATGATATTCTAACACCCAATAAAATCTGAGTCTTCTAACCAAATATATAATTAGGTAACCTACAATGCAAGTCATGTGATTGAGCTCTAATTACGTTTTTTATGACATTTCCTATTCGTTACATCATCTATCATTTCGGTGGTGTTTTTTAATAAGATTTTGGCATTCTCTAAGTCTTGTGTTTTTTTGGCATTCCTCACCCACCTACAGTACATAAAAAGCAAAACTGAAAAATATTGGACAATTGAATGTTGATTTGTTTAACCACATATTGTGTGCATGTGTACTGAGTACTGGGTGCGTGTTTGGTGCTCTTTGCAGATATGTGACTGAGCCCTAATAACTGAGCACAAACCTTTCACCCAGTGTGATTAGTTATGTCACAAACATGCCACTGTCTCTATTGTGCAGGCACTAAGTGTTAGGGGTCGAGTTCCCGCTTCTGCACAGGGGGAATCTCGGGCCACCTCCGCTGCGGTCTCCCATTCTTGTCCAGCCGCAGTGGAGTCTGCTCAGCAAGGACGTCGGTCCCAGCGTCTTGCTCATTCTCACTCTGTTCTGAGAGTTACTGCTGCTTCTCCAGTCTCTGCTATTAAAGTCTGTGCTGGTCAGCAGCGAGCGGACTTCTCTGGGACTAAGTCCTTGTCTGCACGTACTGAGCATGCCCAGCGTAAGGTCTCCCGTTGGAGATCGAGGGTCATGTGCTCAGGCTCTGCAGCACATTCCATTGGTCCTCTTGGCAGGTCCTAGAAGGGCAAAAGTGCTGTGGCCACTTCCTGTGCTGCTGCTATATAAACTGCGCATGACCGCACGGCCATGCGCTAGTATTGTCAAACAATTGCTAATGTGTGTATGTTGTGAGTGCAAGTCGTCCTTGGATACCCCTACCCTATAGTATGACTGTTCGCGGAAGGTGTATGGCTGCTACCTAGCGCCCGACTTATCCTACAGCACTAGTCACACATTATAGCGTCCAGTTGCTGTGACCGCCAGTACGGCGCCGTGCATTTCCTCTGTGCTTTCCTTACCCAAGCCTGGGTGGTTAGTGGCGTTCGTCAGTGCGGCACTGCATGCTCTTATGTTTCATTTCACACCCAGTTGCGGTGTTGCGCCAGCAAGGGTCTAATCGGACTTCAATCCCAGTTGGGGTTGAGTTCGCTGACTACTTGCTCGCGCTTTAGGTGCGGTACCGCGGTCCTGTGCCTTAACAGGATTGCTTCTTTCACGCTGGGTGAGGTTAACCCACGCGTGTATACTCTAGTGTACCACCATATAGTCTGCTAATTGCTAGCAGCAGGTTTTCACCTGCACGGTGGACCCCGGACTGCGAACGCATCTATACCATCTGTCTTGGTGCGTTCCGCCAGTCCTAACAGAATACTAGTGCCAGGGTCTGGCTAGTAAATGGCAGACGACCAGCGTTTACAGCGGTACATCCAGCAGCTGGAGGGAAGGTTGGTGGCTTTTGAGCGTTCAACCTCAGCTGTGGATGTTACTGCTGTCGCTGTTCAGGCTGCAAGTGTGGCTGCAGCTACCTTGTCCACTGCCGCTCCTGTACCGACGCTATCTCGTCTCCCGCTACCAGAGAAATTTTCTGGTGACAGTAAGTCCTGTAGCGGTTTCGTGAGTCAGTGCTCAATACATCTCGAGCTTCTGGCCTCTCTTTTCCCTACAGAGCGGGCTAAGGTGGGCTTTATAATTTCCTTATTGTCGGACAGGGCGTTGCAGTGGGCTATGCCGCTGTGGGAGCGTGGCGATCATGTGGTGCAGAGTGCTCCGTTATTCCTGAGCACTCTGAAACAGGTCTTTCTAGGACCTCGTGTCACCCATGACACGGCGCTCCAACTGTTGGCACTGACTCAGGGCTCGTCCTTGGTCAGCCTTTTTGCCGTCCATTTCCGCACTCTGGCATCTGAGCTGGAGTGGTCGGATAAAGCCCTTATCCCTATATTTTGGAGGGGGCTGGCTGACCACGTTAAGGATGCTCTGGCCACTAGGGAGATTCCCGCCACACTGGAGGAGTTAATAGCAGTATCTACTCGCATCGACCTCCGTTTTCACGAGCGGAGGTTAGAGCGAGCCCAGTGTAGGCAGAGGTTTCGGCTGGCTCCCACCTTTGCCAAACCTTTGGAATCTCCAGTCCAGGCTCCTGAGTTCCAGGAACATAAGGTGGTGTCACGAGCGGGATCTAAGTCCCAGACCGCTCGTGCACTCCAGGGTTGCCATGTTTGCCAACAGTCAGGACATCTTGCCACCAGATGTCATCAGCGGTCGAGGAAACGTCAGCGTCTAGTGGTAGTAGGTGGAGGTGCACTAGACACTGCGACGTTTGCCTCCAAATTGTCCTTTAAGGGGACAATTACCTTTGGCTCATCCTCCCACTCGGTAGACCTCTGCGTGGATTCTGGGGCGGAGGGCAATTTTATGTCTTCTGCCTTCGCCCAACGTCACGCAATACCCCTGGTTATGCTATCTCAACCAGTAACGGTACGAGTGGTGAATGGGTCGACACTCCCCGCACAGATAACACATCAGACCATCCCTGTTACTCTGTCCCTGTCGCCATCCCATCAGGAGATTATTTCTCTGCTCGTCATTCCTGAGGGTATTGATGAGGTCCTGTTGGGGATACCTTGGCTACGGTACCACTCTCCTCACATCGAGTGGTCCTCAGGCAGAATTCTGGGATGGGGTGAATCATGTGGGGGTAGGTGTCACCGAGAGTGCGTTCAGGTTGCTACTACTGAGGTACCCGCAGATCTATCCTCTCTCCCCAAGCAATATTGGTCTTACACAGACGTGTTCTCCAAGAAGGCGGCGGAGACCCTTCCGCCCCATCGCCCCTATGACTGTCCTATCGATCTCTTGCCTGGTGCGGAGCCTCCCCGGGGTCGAGTTTATCCATTATCTCTCCCGGAGACGGAGGCCATGTATCAGTACATTCAAGAGAATCTGGCAAGAGGGTTTATCAGGAAGTCAGTGTCACCTGCTGGGGCAGGGTTCTTCTTCCTGCAGAAGAAGAATGGGGAGCTACGTCCATGCATAGACTACAGGGGTCTTAACGCTATCACCGTTAAGAACAAGTATCCTTTGCCCTTGATATCTGAGCTCTTCGATAGGCTTCAGGGAGCAAGGGTATTTACTAAATTAGATCTGCGGGGTGCTTACAACCTGATTCGCATCCGTGAGGGGGACGAATGGAAAACGGCGTTTAACACCAGAGATGGGCACTATGAGTATCTGGTGATGCCCTTCGGGCTCTGTAATGCCCCAGCCGTTTTTCAAGACTTTGTCAACGACATCTTCCGGGATATGCTTTCCACCTCAGTTGTAGTCTATCTGGATGATATTCTCATCTTTTCTCCAGATATTGACTCCCACCGGAGAGATGTTGGCAGAGTCTTCGACCTCCTACGGGCAAACTCTCTTTACGCTAAGTTGGAGAAGTGTATGTTTGAGCAGGAGTCTTTGCCGTTCCTGGGCTATATCATCTCCGCCCAGGGATTGGCTATGGATCCTGCCAAACTACAGGCTGTGATGGACTGGCAAGAGCCCCATTCTCTTAAAGCGCTGCAGCGCTTTATGGGGTTCATTAACTATTACCGCCAGTTCATTCCCCACTTCTCAACTCTGGTAGCTCCCTTGGTAGCCCTCACCAAGAAGGGAGCGAATCCTAAATTGTGGTCGGAAGAGGTCTCCAAGGCCATCACTTCTATTAAGTCCCACTTTGCTAGCGCTCCCATCTTACATCGTCCCGATGTGGATAAGCCATTCCTAATGGAGGTGGATGCCTCGTCCGTTGGTGCTGGAGCAGTCCTCTACCAGAAGGATGCTCAAGGTCGGAAGCATCCATGCTTCTTCTTCTCTAAGACTTTCTCGCCAGCGGAGAGAAACTACTCCATCGGGGATAGGGAGCTGCTAGCAATGAAGTTGGCCTTTTCAGAGTGGAGACATCTTCTGGAAGGTGCGCGGTTTCCCTTCCAGGTTTACACTGACCACAAAAATTTGGTCTACTTACAGACAGCCCAGCGGCTAAATTCTCGCCAAGCCAGATGGTCCTTGTTCTTTTCCCGGTTCCACTTTTCTCTTCATTTTCTCGCCGGGGAGAAGAATATTCGTGCTGATGCTCTCTCTCGCTCCCTTATGTCAACTGAAGAGGAGGAAGAGGAGCCTCGGCTTATTGTTCCCTCTGAGAGCCTGAGAACCGTAGCACCGGTTTCGCTTGAGTCTGTGCCTCCGGGCAAGACTTTTGTGCCCATTAATTTGCGACCGGAGGTTCTCTCTTGGGCTCATTCGTCCAGAGTGGGTGGACACTTTGGGACAAAGAGGACATCTGAGCTACTGGCGAGGACGTACTGGTGGCCGCATATGGTCCGGGATGTCAGGGATTATATTCTGGCGTGTGTCTCCTGCGCCAAAAATAAATCTCCTCGTCAAAGGCCAGCTGGGTTGCTCTATCCCTTGCCGGTGGCAGATAGGCCCTGGGAGATGGTCGGGATGGACTTTGTCGTGGGTTTGCCCAAGTCTCGCGGCTGTACCATCATTTGGGTCATCACCGATCATTTCTCGAAAATGGTGCATTTGGTGCCGCTACCACGGTTACCTTCTGCACGGGCCTTGGCTGCGTTGTTCATTAAGCACATCTTCCGCCTACATGGTATGCCTGACAAAATTGTCAGTGACCGGGGTCCCCAGTTTGCGTCTCGGTTCTGGAGAGAGCTGTGTCGTCTTCTCAGTATTGAGTTGAATCTCTCTTCCGCTTATCATCCCGAGACGAATGGGTTGGTAGAGAGGGCCAACCAGACCTTGGTCACATACCTGCGACATTTTGTTTCAGCCAGGCAGGATGACTGGGCATCCTTGCTATCATGGGCAGAGTTTGCGCTGAACAACGCCGTAGCCGACTCCACTGGACAAACCCCATTCCTCCTCAACTATGGTCAGCATCCACGGGTACCTGTGCCTATGCCCGTGTCTTCCGCAGGCTCCAGGGTGGCAGACTGGGCTGTGGAGGCACGGGATATTTGGAACCGCACTCAGGATGCCATTCGGGCCTCTAAGGAGAGAATGAGGTCCTCCGCCGATGCTCATCGGCGCCCCGCCCCGTCCTTTGCTCCTGGCGACTTGGTGTGGCTCTCCGCCCGTAACATCAGGCTGCGAGTTGAGTCCACTAAATTTGCTCCTCGCTACTTGGGTCCCTTCAAGGTCCTCGAACAGGTTAATCCTGTGTTTTACCGTCTGGCCCTTCCTCCACGCCTTGGTATCACCGACACCTTTCATGTGTCCCTCCTTAAGCCCGTATACATGTCTCGGTTTTCTGAGTCATCTGCCGGGACATCGGGTTCGTCTACGGACGATTTCGAGGTGAACGCTATCTTGGGGTGCAAGGTGGTACGTGGCAAAAAAATTTTTTGGGTGGACTGGAAGGGTTACGGCCCTGAGGATAGGTCCTGGGAGCCTGCTGAGAACATTCGGGCTCCGCAGCTCATTGCTGCCTTCGAACGTAGCGAGGCCCAAGGAGGGGGGGGCCCTAGGAGGGGGGGTAATGTTAGGGGTCGAGTTCCCGCTTCTGCACAGGGGGAATCTCGGGCCACCTCCGCTGCGGTCTCCCATTCTTGTCCAGCCGCAGTGGAGTCTGCTCAGCAAGGACGTCGGTCCCAGCGTCTTGCTCATTCTCACTCTGTTCTGAGAGTTATTGCTGCTTCTCCAGTCTCTGCTATTAAAGTCTGTGCTGGTCAGCAGCGAGCGGACTTCTCTGGGACTAAGTCCTTGTCTGCACGTACTGAGCATGCCCAGCGTAAGGTCTCCTGTTGGAGATCGAGGGTCATGTGCTCAGGCTCTGCAGCACATTCCATTGGTCCTCTTGGCAGGTCCTAGAAGGGCAAAAGTGCTGTGGCCACTTCCTGTGCTGCTGCTATATAAACTGTGCATGACCGCACGGCCATGCGCTAGTATTGTCAAACAATTGCTAATGTGTGTATGTTGTGAGTGCAAGTCGTCCTTGGATACCCCTACCCTATAGTATGACTGTTCGCGGAAGGTGTATGGCTGCTACCTAGCGCCCGACTTATCCTACAGCACTAGTCACACATTATAGCGTCCAGTTGCTGTGACCGCCAGTACGGCGCCGTGCACTTCCTCTGTGCTTTCCTTACCCAAGCCTGGGTGGTTAGTGGCGTTCGTCAGTGCGGCACTGCATGCTCTTCTGTTTCATTTCACACCCAGTTGCGGTGTTGCGCCAGCAAGGGTCTAATCGGACTTCAATCCCAGTTGGGGTTGAGTTCGCTGACTACTTGCTCGCGCTTTAGGTGCGGTACCGCGGTCCTGTGCCTTAACAGGATTGTTTCTTTCACGCTGGGTGAGGTTAACCCACGCGTGTATACTCTAGTGTACCGCCATATAGTCTGCTAATTGCTAGCAGCAGGTTTTCACCTGCACGGTGGACCCCGGACTGCGAACGCATCTATACCATCTGTCTTGGTGCGTTCCGCCAGTCCTAACACTAAGGTCATTGAATCTATTCTTGAATACACAAAGACTCCGTTTTATTAGAATTTTTATGAAAAATACAAGATATCCCCAAGTAATCAGGCATTCTTTACATTTAGCATGTTAATAACTTTTAACATAAAGCTGAAGTGAGGGACTTCATTTCCATACAATCACTGGATCACGTGTGATGGATTCTTACATAATTAGTGAAAATGTTAAATGCTTTTAATGTACCGGTATTCCATTAAAATCTTTCTTTCTCTAAAGAGAAAAAGGAGTCTAAAGCCCCCCAAATACTTTAGATAGCTGTCGTCCGAAAAATGATTCGGACGATCGTTCAGCTGGTAGTTATCTCAATCGAATCTGCCATATATATACAGGAGCGCTCACTCTGCCTACAGCTTTTGAGTTCCCTATGAAAGAGCACTCCTAGTCTTCTCTCTAGAGAATAACAATATTGGCAGTCTAAAATTGGATATGCTGCATCCTTAACTCGCTCAACATTAATCTGTCTAGGCGCTACATACATATTTTAGACAGTTGGCCAAGTTTGTTGATATCACTGTGACTATCAGTCAGGGTGTTATTATTATGTAAACTTTTTTTAACATTTTTGTTATGCGCCAAAGAGGATTTAGTTATGTTTTTTCTTGGATGTGCCTCTCCTTTTCTCTATATTTGTGAAGTGGATGGTCTCCTGGAGCTTTATTTCCCATACACACTAAGCCAGGAAACACTATGTGAACTATGCTTGTGGCAAACCTTCATATCAAATCCTTGGTTAGACTTATTGGATCACTATGTATTCTGATTGTCTTTGCTCTTTTATAATATAAATTTAAAAACTACAATAAAGACAAATATGCTAAAAAAGTCCCCAAGACTAGACTGTCCTTTAACCCCTTTTTGCTCCAAGCATGATTGCACCTTCATGATCAGGTCAAATTTTACAATTTTGACCAGTGTTAAGTTATGAGGTAATAACTCTAGTACACTTCAACGGATCCCAGGGATTTTTAGAACATTTTTTTCGTGACATATTGTACTTCATGGTAGTGATAAAATTTCTTCTATATGACTTGCGTTTATTTGTGAAAAAAATTTAAATTTGGCAAAATGTTGAAAATTTTGCAATTTTCTAAATTTTTATTTTTATGCACTGAAATCAGAGAATTATGTCACACAAAATAGTTAATAAATAATATTTACTATATGTCTACTTTACATCAGCACAATTTTTGAAATATAATCTTTCTTTTATTAGGAAGTCATAAGGTTAAAATTTAACCAGCAATTTCTAATTTTTGTAACAAAATTTAGAAAACCATATTTTAAAGGACTACATTACAATTGAAGTGAATTTGAGGGGTCTGTATGACAGAAAACACCCAAAAGTGACATCTTTTTTAAAAACTGCACCCCTCAAGGTAATAAATACTGCATTCAAAAGGTTTATTAACCCTTTAAATGCATCACAGAAGTTTTTGGAATGTGGAAGGAAAAGATGAACATTTAACTTTTTTCACAAAAATGTTATTTTAGACCCCAAATTTTTTATTTTCACAAGAGTAATAGGAGAAAATGGACGCCAAAATGTGTTACACGATTTCTCCTGTGTATGCTGGTACCTCATATTTGGAAGATAACCACTGTTTGGGCACATGGCAGGGCTTGGAAGGGAAGGAGCGCCATTTGACTTTTTGAATGCAAAATTTACCTGAATAATTAGGGGATGCCATGTCGCGTTTGGAGAGGCCCTGATGTGCCTAAACAGTGGAAACCCTCCACAAATTACACCATTTTGGAAACTAGACCCCTTAGGGAACTTATCTAGATGTGTGGTGAGCACCTTCAACCTCCAGGAGCTTCACAGAAGTTTATAACAGTGAGCTATGATAATAAATTAAAATCATTTTTCCCACAAAAGCTATTTTAGCCCCAAATTTAGTATTTTTACAAGGATAACAGGAAAAATTGCACCAAACAATTTGATGTGCAATTTCTATTGAGTACGCCAATACCCCGTATGTTGGGGAAAACTACTGTTTGGGTGTACGGCAGAGCTCAAAAGGGAAGGAGCACCATTTGACATTTTGAACACAAAATTTGCTGGAATCATTAGTGAACGCTACGGCCCATTTGGAGAGTCCTTGATGTGCCTAAACAGTAGAAAATCCCCACATGTGACCCCATTTGGAAGCTAGACCCCTCAGGAAATGTTTTTGGATGTGTGGTGAGAAACTTGAACCCACAGTTGTTTCACAGAACTTTATAATATTGAGCTGTGAAAATAAAAAAGTAAAATTTTCCAACAAAAAAGCTATTTTAGTCCCAATTTTTATATTTTCCCCAAAGGTAACAGAAAAAATTGCCCCATTCAAATTGTTGTGCAAGTTCGCCTGAGTACAGCAATACCCGAAATGTGGGGGAAAACTACTGTTTGGGTGCATGGCATAGTTTAGAAAGGAAGGAGTGACGTTTTGGAATGCAGACTTTGATGGAATTGTGTGCAGGTTTCATCTTGTGTTGGAGTGCCCCCGGTGTGCCTAAAAAGTGGAAAAAACCCTCAAGTGACCCCATCTTGGTAGCTAGACCCCTCAAGGAATTTATCTAGATGTGTGGTGAGCACTTTGAACCCCCAGGTGCTTCTCAGAATTTTACAATGTTGATCTTTGAAAATGAAAAAAAAAAAACACTAAACTATTGTTTTAGCCCCAATTGTTTCCATTTTCACAAGATAGCAGGAGAAAGTGAACCCCAAAATTTGTTGTGAAATTTCTCCTGAGTGCAAAGATACCCCATATGTGGTCAAAAACTACTTTTGAGGCACAGTGCAAAGCTCAGGGGGGAAGAAGCGCCATATTGGATTTCTGATTTTGCTGGAATGTTTGAGGGTGCCATTTCACATTGGCAGAGGCCCTGAAGTGCTTGTAAAGCAGAAGCCCCCCATATATGACCTCATTTTACAAACTCCTCAATAAATTCATTTATGGGTGTAATGATCTTATTGACACCACATGTGCCTCACAGATTTTTATGCTATTGGCTGGTGAAGAAATAATAATTACATTTTTACCACTAAAATGTTCTTTTAGCCCCAAGTTTTTAACTTTTCTAAGGGCTAATAGCAAAATGCACATCAGTTTGTTATAAAAAATTCTCCAGAGTTTGCAGTGCCCTACATGTAAGCGGGAAATACTTTTCAGGCACAGTGCAAAGAGATTTTACTCCTATGGTTGAGGGCGCCATTACCCACTAGGAGAGCCCCTGAGGTGCCAGAACAGCAGAACTTCTCATAACTGACCACATTTTAGAAAATACACCTATTCATGACTTAATCTAGGGTTTCCATGATCATATTGACTCCACAGGTGTGTCACAAAATTTTATGCCATTGGACAGTGAAGAAAAAAAAAAAACATTTTTACTACAAAAAATGTGTCTTAGCCCCAGACTTTACATTTTCACAAGGTGAAATGGGTAAAAATGGCACCAAAATTTGTTCCACAATTTCTGTGGAATGTGGAAATACCCTATATGTGGCTGTACAATACTGCTTAGCCATACGGCGAGACTCCGGAGGGAGGGAGCGCTATTTGCCTCCTGGAGGGCATATTTTCCTAGAATAGTTTGCAGACACGATATACAGAGTCCCTAAGTTCTAGAAGAGCTGAATTCCCTCTCAAATGACCCCATTTTGCAAATTATACCCCTTTGGGAATTTATCTACCCGTGTAGTGACTATTTTGACTCCATGGGTGTTTTACAGAAACAAGAAGCAGTGGATGTCACTGAGTAAATTGCAAACTGTCATTGTAGTGACCAGTACGTTGTGCCCAGTGTGTGCTTCGGGAGACATGTATCCACAAATTAGGTAGGCTCTCATCACTACAGAAATGCCAAACATGTGGACCTTAAATGTGATTTAGGCACACTGGGGCTCAGAAGGAAGGGGGGCATTTGGATTTGGAAGCTCAGAATTCACTGGATTTCTTTTGGGGTATGGGAAGCCATAGCACTTATCCAGAGGATTGGTGCTACCAGTAATGTGGAAGCCTCCTATAATTCAATTGACAGATGATGGACCTGAAAAGTGACTTGATTTTTTTGTGCATTGAGTTGAAGCTTTTATTAGGAACATTTTACATAACATTTGGGATCACATTTATCTGGCGCTTTACGCTGAGCTCTTACATTGGGGTTTCCATCTAAATCTCCTAGTGATGTGATTCATATGAAACTCCCAAGGAATCCATTTACTATAATGAGGCAGCAGAGTTACTCTGTACTCCATCTTGCCTCTGTTCATCAGTTTCCTTCTTTTCAGAAGTGCACAAACTGTGGTGTATTGCGCTTTTAAACACGCCTAAAAAGACGGACATCACTGTATCACAGGTGGCCAGACAGTGTTTACAGTGCCTACAGCTGCCTCATCATAGAAAATCGTGCTCCAAAGGTTCCATTTGAATCATGTATTTTAGAGATTTACATGGAAACCTCAGTGTGCTCAGCATATGGTGCAAGATAAATGTAAGCTGAGCCTTACTGCAATTTTTGGGACTCAGAATGAACAAATCAACAGTAGGAGAAGAATTGGTTTCATTTATGCCATTCCTCGTGCGGTATAAGTGATTAGATAACTTTATTCTTTGGGTCGGTGCGATTACAGCGATACCAGTGCAATATTTATGAAGGTACTATGGAACCTGATTGTGTGGGATAAAACGAATCTGAGATCAAAGTTGAGACAAATAAACTGTATTTAACAAAGCAAGGAGTATAACAGAAACTAGCAGAGACGATCCTGAAATTACAGCGAAGTGCATAGCACAAAACGGAAATGAACAGCAACTATGATATCAGGGAGTGACTGCTAATACAAGCAAGTCCAGCAGTTATATGAAGCAAGAGTGCGACCAGCACTACTACGTAGTGGTCCAGAAAAAGGCAGACAGTGGAGCCGACACCTTTCATGGAAGTCGAGAAATATGCAGGTGGTTTTTCAGTGTACCTCTTTTTGGGCTGAAAAGTCCTGCTCAAATCCAGCACAGCAGCCCACTCAGAACAGTCCGAGAATTATTACTCAGATAATAGAAATGTCAGAAATTCTTATGGACCACAGCAGAATCAGAAATGTATAGCTCCTCTCTTTAGAAGTTTTGACAAAAGGTAACCACCAGGATCAGGAAGCAGCACAGAGGACTGAAGGCAGCTGGGAGTGATGAAGCAGAGCACAGAGTAAACGAGCAGCAGCAAGAACTCCAGAAGCAAGCCAGAAGGTAGCTCAGAAGCCAACAATAACAAAATAAGGAGTATTTCCCGACCCGGACTTAAATAAAAGAACTGGCAGGAAGTTCAAGGACAGGGCGAAGCACCAGACTCCATCTTGAATGAGGGCAAAACAGGCTCCATAGAAAATCTGAAAACCTTACAACCAGATTAATATATTTTTTTAAAAGTTTGGCTACTGTCACACACTTAAATATGCTTTTTGTTGCAAAAGCTAGAATTTGCATCACCATGTTTAGATAGCTATATCTAACTTTTCCATATTTTTGCAGACAGAGTTATGTGAGAGCTCATTTTTTGCAGGACAAGTTGATGCATTTATTGGCACCATTTTTGGTCACAATTTTTTTTTATCAATCTGTATTCTGTTTTTTTTTTGGGGATACAAAATAAACAAAAGCCATGAATTCAGGAATTTGCCATACTGCGTGTGGTAAAATTGGTAAGCAATACCAATTAGACACACAATACACAGGGTTAACAAATCCTAACCCCTGTGCCCATACAGAGACAAGATATAACTAGTCCTATGCAAAAGAATAATAAACATATAAATAAATTTTGCACATCAGAACTTGAATCAGAAAAATGTAACTGTTATTGGTAATAACATATAAAAATCCTAAAGAGTATTACCGATGGTAAATAGTACCAAGGAAAGGAGACACAATAGACCAGAGGATAATTATATCAAACAAATCCTGAATACTGTCGCCATCATATCCATGTCCCAGGTTGTTAATCACTATCCCATGCCACAAACAGGCTTAATCACATAAGAACACCACATGGAATCAGTGTGAAAATGGCATAGTATAAATACATAGAATGTAATGCTGTTTACTTCTGGTCTGATGGTGCCACAACCCCTATCAAACAAATCCTGAATACTGTCACCATCATAATTGTTAAAGCTGCTTTATTCTTTGGGTCATTATAATTACAGCGATACTACTTTTATATATTTTTTATGCGTTGGCTCTTTTACAGAGCAAACACTATTTTAGAGAAAATGATACCATTTGTATATAGATTTGTCTCTTTGATCGTGTTTTAATCCACTTTTTATTTGGCAACATGATGAAAAAGCATTGTCTTTCTAACATTTTTTTTATTTATGGTGTTCTCTCAAGAAGTTAACAAGTGGAAGAGTTTTATGGGGTTGGTCATTACGGACGCGGCAATAACAAACTTGTACTTTTTTTGGCTATTTTTTTATATAAAAAAATAGAAATGTATCAGTACAACATTTTTTTATATTACTTTCAGGTTTTGTAAAAAATATATTTAGATTTTTTTTAAAAAATTTTAACTTTACTTTGTCCCACTATGGGACTATCACTTTCGGTAGCCTGATTGTGGTTATAATCCATTGCAATGCTCGAGCTATCAGAATCAGCTAACACCTGGCGACGATCATGCGCACAGCCTGTCTAGGGTATGTCAGGTGTGACAGACAGTCATTCTGGATCTGGCTGTAGAAGGTCATTGTGCTTGTCTCTGCATCCACAGGTCTCTGCTCAAGAAATATATCGAACCTTTTGCGTCCTTTCCCCTGCTGCCTCCCCCAATCATTGTTGATGGTAATCTGGAGTTCCAGATTTTGAGGATTGTTGATTCTCATCTTTATCGTTGCTCCTTGCAGTATTTGGTGCACTGGAGGGGTTATGGTCTAGAGGAGAGCATGTGGATTTCTGCATCATAGGTGAATGCCCCTACCCTATGCTGGTTCATCTTTTGCATGCCTTTCATCTTGAGAAACCAGGTCCTGAGTGTCCGGATGCCACTCGTAGAAGGGGGCTACTGTCACGGGTGTGTCAGGTGTGACAGTCATTCTGGATCCGGCTGTAGAAGGTCATTGCACTTGGCTCTGCAGGCACATTCTGGATCTTGCATTTCTGCTGCTGAGTGATATCCTTCTCCCTCTAGGACCTAGCGGTGAATTCAACCCTCTCCTGCCGATTAACCCCTTCCCGACCCATGACGCCACGTAGGCGTCATGAAAGTCGGTGCCAATCCTACCCATGACGCCTATGCGGTGTCATGGAAAGATCGCGTCCCTGCAGATCCGGTGAAAGGGTTAACTCCAATTTCACCCGATCAGGGGGAGTGGTAGTACAGCCCAGGGGGGAAGGTGGCTTCACCCCCCCCCCCGTGGCTACGATTGCTCTGATTGGCTGTTGAAAGTGATACTGCCAATGAGAGCGATTTGTAATATTTCACCTATTAAAACTGGTGAAATATTACAATCCAGCCATGGCCGATGCTGCAATATCATCGGACATGGCTGGAAACACTGGTCTGCCCCCCCCCATGCCACCGATCGCCCCCCCCAGTCCTCCAATCAGTCCTATGCACTGCTCCGCTCCCCTCCGTCCTCCTGTCCGCTCCCCCGTGCTCTTGTCCGCTCCCCCTGTGCTCCAATCCCACCCCCGTGCTCCAATCCAACCCCCCTGCACTCCGATCCACCCCCCGTGCTCCGATCCTCCTCCCCGTGCTCCAATCCACCCCCCCATGCTCCGATCCACCCCCATGCTCCAATCCACCCCCCGCGTTCCGATCCACCCCCCCAATGCTCCGATCCACCCCCCGTGCTCCCCCCCACCCCATCATACTTACCGAGCCTCCCGGGGTCCGTCTGTCTTCTCCATGGGTGCCGCCATCTTCCAAAATGGCGGGCGCATGCACAGTGCGCCCGCTGAATCTGCCGGCAGGCAGATTCGTTCCAATGTGCATTTTAATCACTGTGATATAACCTATCACAGTGATCAAAATAAAAAAAATAGTAAATGACCCCCCCTTTGTCACCCCCATAGGTAGGGACAATAATAAAAAAAAAATTTTTTTTTTTCCACTGGGGTTGGGGTTAGAACTAGGGTTAGGGTTAGGGTTTTGGTACGTGCACATGTATTCTGGTCCTCTGTGGATTTTTCCGCAGCGGATTTGATAAATCCGCAGTGCTAAACCGCTGCGGATTTATGGCGGATTTACCGCGGTTTTTCTGCGCATTTCACTGCGGTTTTACAACTGCGATTTTCTATTGGGGCAGTTGTAAAAGCGCTGCGGAATCCGCAGAAAGAAGTGACATGCTGCGGAATGTAAACCGCTGCGTTTCCGTGCAGTTTTTCTGCAGCATGTGTACAGCGATTTTTGTTTCCCATAGGTTTACATTGAACTGTAAACTCATGGGAAACTGCTGCGGATCCGCAGCGTTTTCCGCAGCGTGTGCACATACCTTTAGAATTAGGCTATCTGCACACGGTGCGGATTTGGCTGCGGATCCGCAGTGGATTGGCCGCTGCGGATTCGTAGCAGTGTTCCATCAGGTTTACAGTACCATGTAAACCTATGGAAAACCAAATCCACTGTGCCCATGGTGCGGAAAACACCGCGCGGAAACGCTGCGTTGTATTTTCCGCAGCATGTCAATTCTTTGTGCGGATTCCGCAGCGTTTTACACCTGTTCCTCAATAGGAATCCGCAGGTGAAATCCACACAAAAAACACTGGAAATCCGCGGTAAATCCGCAGGTAAAACGCAGTGCCTTTTACCTGCGGATTTTTCAAAAATGGTGCTGAAAAATCTCACACGAATCCGCAACGTGGGCACATAGCCTTAGGGTTAAGGATGAAATTAGGGTTGTGATTAGGGTTATGGCTACAGTTGGGATTAGGGTTAGGGGTGTGGGCGGGTTAGTGTTGGAGGTAGAATTGAGGGGTTTCCACTGTTTAGGCACATCAGGGGTCTCCAAACGCAACATGGCGCCACCATTGATTCCAGCCAATCTTGTATTCAAAAAGTCAAATGGTGCTCACTTCCGAGCCCCGACGTGTGCCCAAACAGTGGTTTACCCCCACATATGGGGTACCAGCATACTCAGGACAAACTGCGCAACAATTACTGGGGTCCAATTTCTCCTGTTACCCTTGTGAAAATAAAAAATTGCTTGCTAAAACATCATTTTTGAGGAAAGAAAAATGATTTTTTATTTTCACGGCTCTGGGTCTAGTTTCCAAAATGGGGTCACTTGTGGGGGGTTTCTACTGCTTAGCCACATCAGGGGTTTTGCAAACGCAACGTGATGCCCGCAGAGCATTCCATCAAAGTCACTTCACTTCCGAACCCCGGCATGTGCCCAAACAGTGGTTTACCCCCACATATGGGGTATCAGCGTACTCAGCAGAAACTGGACAACAACTTTAGGTGTCAAATTTCTCCTGTTACCCTTGGGAAAATAAAAAATTGCGGGCTAAAAAATCATTTTTGAGAAAATAATTTTTTTTTTATTTTCATGGCTCTGCGTTATAAACTTATGTGAAGCAGTTGGGGGTTCAAAGTGCTCACCACACATCTAGATTAGTTCCTTTGGGGGTCTAGTTTCCAAAATGGGGTCATGTGTGGGGGATCTCCAATGTTTAGGCACACAGGGGCTCTCCAAACGTGACATGGTGTCCGCTAATGATTGGAGCTAATTTTCCATTTAAAAAGCCAAATGGCATGCCTTCCCATCTGAGCCCTGCCGTGCGCCCAAACAGTGGTTTACCCCCACATATGGGGTATCAGCATACTCAGGACAAACTGGACACCAACATTTGGGGTCCAATTTCTCCTATTACCCTTGGCAAAATAGGAAATTTCAGGCTAAAAATCATTTTTGAGGAAAGAAAAATTATTTTTTATTTTCATGGCTCTGCGTTATAAACTTCTGTGAAGCACCTGGGGGTTTAAAGTGCTCAATATGCATCTAGATAAGTTCCTTGGGGGTCTAGTTTCCAAAATGGGGTCACTTGTGGTGGACCTCCAATGTTTAGGCACACAGGGGCTCTCCAAACGCGACATGGTGTCCGCTAACAATTGGAGCTAATTTTCCATTCAAAAAGTGAAATGGCGCGCCTTCCCTTCCGAGCCCTGCCGTGTGCCCAAACAGTGGTTTACCCCCACATATGAGGTATCGGCGTACTCGGGAGAAATTGCCCAACAAATTTTTGTATCCATTTTATCCTGTTGCCCATGTGAAAATGAAAAAATGAGGCGAAAATAATTTTTTTTGTGAAAAAAAGTACTTTTTCATTTTTACGGATCAATTTGTGAAGCACCTGAGGGTTTAAAGTGCTCACTAGGCATCTAGATAAGTTCCTTGGGGGGCCCAGTTTCCAAAATGGGGTCACTTGTGGTGGAGTTCCAATGTTTAGGCACAAAGGGGCTCTCCAAATGCGACATGGTGTCCGCTAACGATGGAGATAATTTTTCATTCAAAAAGTCAAATGGCGCTCCTTCCCTTCCGAGCCTTACCATGTGCCCAAACAGTGGTTTACCCCCACATGTGAGGTATCGGTGTACTCAGGAGAAATTCCCCAACAAATTTTAGGATCCATTTTATCCTGTTGCCCATGTGAAAATGAAAAAATTGAGGCTAAAAGAATTTTTTTGTGAAAAATGTACTTTTTCATTTTTATGGATCAATGTGTGAAGCACCTGAGGGTTTAAAGTGCTCACTAGGCATCTAGATAAGTTCCTTGGGGGGTCCAGTTTCAAAAATGGGGTCACTTGTGGGGGAGCTCCAATTATTAGGCACACAGGGGCTCTCCAAACATGACATGGTGTCCGCTAAAGAGTGGAGCCAATTTTTCATTCAAAAAGTCAAATGGCGCTCCTTCCCTTCCAAGCCCTGCCGTGCGCCCAAACAGTGGTTTACCCCCACATATGAGGTATCAGCGTACTCAGGATAAATTGCGCAACAACATTCATGGTTCAGTTTCTCCTTTTACCATTGGGAAAATAAAAAAATTGTTGCTAAAAGATCATTTTTGTGACTAAAAAGTTAAATGTTCATTTTTTCCTTCCATGTTGCTTCTGCTGCTGTGAAGCACCTGAAGGGTTAATAAACTTCTTGAATGTGGTTTTGAGCACCTTGAGGGGTGCAGTTTTTAGAATGATGTCACTTTTGGGTATTTTCAGCCATATAGACCCCTCAAACTGACTTCAAATGTGAGGTGGTCCCTAAAAAAATGGTTTTGTAAATTTCGTTGTAAAAATGAGAAATCGCTGGTCAAATTTTAACCCTTATAACTTCCTAGCAAAAAAAAATTTTGTTTCCAAAATTGTGCTGATGTAAAGTATTCATGTGGGAAATGTTATTTATTAACTATATTGTGTCACATAACTCTCTGGTTTAACAGAATAAAAATTAAAAATGTGAAAATTGCGAAATTTTCAAAATTTTCGCCAAATTTCTGTTTTTATCACAAATTAACGCAGAATTTATTGACCTAAGTTTACCACTAGCATGAAGCCCAATATGTCATGAAAAAACAGTCTCAGAACCGCTAGGATTCGTTGAAGCGTTCCTGAGTTATTACCTCATAAAGGGACACTGGTCAGAATTGCAAAAAACGGCCAGGTCATTAAGGTCAAAATAGGCTGGGTCGTGAAGGGGTTAACACACTGTTGCTGGATGTTTAATTACCTTCAGTTGCTTCATCAAGATGCCGGTGATAGCTCTATTTACCTCTGTCGGCACCACTGGATCGGCTCTGCTATATAGCAGCAATCATCAGATCGCTGCTATGTAGCTGAAATGCAGGCTTGCTATGAGCGCCGACCACAGGGTGGCGCTCACAGCAGGCCGGCATCAGTAACCATAGAGGTTTCAATTACCTCTATGGTTACTGTCCTGATTAGTGTTGAGCATTCCGATACTGCAAGTATCGGCCGATACTTGCTGTATCGGAATTCCGATACCGAGTTCCGATATTTTTGTGATATCGGAAATCGGTATCGGAGTGTGCGGTGTGTGTGGTTCCAAGAGTCTGGAGGAGAGGAAACTCTCCTTCAGGCCCTGGGATCCATATTAATGTAAAAAATAAAGAATAAAAATAAAAAAATATAGCTATACTCACCCCTCCGAAGAACACTGGCTGTCACTGCTGCAAGCGTCCGCCTCTGTTCCTGAGAATGCAGTGAGTGAAGGACCTTCGATGATGTCGCGGTCAGGTGAGCGGTCACGTGAGTGGTCACGTGAGCGGTCAGGTGACCAGTCACCTGACCGCGACGTCATCGAAGGTCCTTCACTCTCTGCAATTCTCAGGAACGGAGGCGGACGCTTGTAGCGGTGACAGCCAGGGTCCTTCGGAGGGGTGAGTATAGCCATATTTTTTATTTTTATTCTTCATTTTTTACATTAATATGGATCCCAGGGCCTGAAGGAGAGTTTCCTCTCCTTGAGACCCTGGGAACCATCCAGGATACATTCCGATATTTGTGTCCCATTGACTTGTATTGGTATCGGGTATCGGAATCGGTATCGGCGAGATCCGATATTTTGCCGGTATCGGCCGATACCATCCGATACCGATACTTTTAAATATCGGAAAGGAATCGCTCAACACTAGTCCTGACACATCGCCGACCCCCGATCATGTGACGGGGGTCGGCGATGAGCGCATTTCTGTCCGCGTGGCTGGAAGCGGTAGTTAAATGCCGCTGTCAGCAAAGTGGATGGGATTTAAAGTAATCTTTTGCCCACTGTGCATTTAAGCTATGGAAACTGACCTTCCAAGCCTTTTTGGATTCTTTAAAATCTCAATTTGAGATGCAAAAAATCTGCAGGTAAAAACCGCATACGCGCTTTTATTGTGTTTCTCAGTAATGGAGGAATGGATTGTCTATGTAAAGTAACAAAGTAATAAAATTTATCTCAAATATACTTCAGTCCCCACTTGGAGTAATTTTATTCACATCAGTTATTTTTGTGCCAATTGTCATTTGCATAAAAATAAAAAGTGTAAACTTTTTTGACTTTGTGAAAATTCATTAATATATGTGCCACTTTGAAAAATTTGATGCAAAAAATGACAATACCACAACGGCAAAGGATGAAGTAAGAATACAGCCTGACTTAGGTTGTGTACCCTTGATGAGTTTTTGGTGAGTTTTTGATGCTGTATTTTCACTGTATCCAAAACATGGCATCTTATAGTTCCAGCAAAGTGGATGGGATTTAAAGTAATCTTTTGCCCACTGTGCATTTAAGCTATGGAAACTGACCTTCCAAGCCTTTTTGGAATCTCCAAAATCTCAATTTGAGATGCAAAAAATCTGCAGGTAAAAACCGCATATGCGCTTTTATTGTGTTTCTGCTGCGTAAATGCTCTAAAAACGCATATAATACACACGACAGGTATTAATAATATATCAAAAGCACAACAGCTTTATTTAAAGTATGACACACCAACAAGAAACAAAAACAGCAGTGGCAAATACGCAATGAAACTGCATGGAAAAAACGCAATAAAAAATGCAATAAAAAAAGGAACTATCCTAATTTACATAACAGGCGCAGAAATAGTGCAGAAAATCTGCAACATCCAAAAGTCACCATATACCCATTGTGAAAATATAGCCTTAAAGTCAATTATCTTGTTATAAAATATGCAAGAGTTTCCTGGTTGAAATAATTTGTAATTAATTTTCATGTTTTTTTGTGTGATCAATTGTTAAAATCAATTGTCCTGAGAAAGGTTTTAAATACCAATAAATAGTTACTGTGGTTTGATCAATATCGTATTTACCATGACTGTACTTTGAGCAG
This sequence comes from Ranitomeya imitator, assembly GCF_032444005.1. Classification (NCBI taxonomy): domain Eukaryota; kingdom Metazoa; phylum Chordata; class Amphibia; order Anura; family Dendrobatidae; genus Ranitomeya; species Ranitomeya imitator. The sequence continues at coordinate 441,990,217 of NC_091285.1, forward strand.
GGTAAAATACTGGATTTGCAATAGCATAATATGAAAGTTACATTAGGAATATATTCCTGAGATAAATTTTATTCTATGTGTGGGCCTTTTGTTTCTGAATAGGACAGAAGGATAAAAAATAACCAGTGTCTCATAACAATGAGCCTGATGAAATGACTAGTGACATAGGTCAATTGATCACTAATTGCAGCTGCCTTTTCTCTGCAATGATTGATAATACGCGAAAACCATTCAGAGCAGAAAATTGATTTCTTCTACGTGTCTTAATCACAGTGTGTAGATTATTGATTTTATGAAATGTCTCCGTGTGAAGGCGCAATTTTTCCACCTATTTAAGGAAATTTGCTCCTTCCTCAAATATACTTATTTCAGTTTCAAAGCTGATTGAGATTCCAGTATCCGCAAAATGTCTCACACTCCAGTTTAGGCTTCTTTCACATAGGAATATACAAGTAGTGTTGAGCATTCCGATACCGCAAGTATCGGGTATCGGCCGATACTTGCGGTATCGGAATTCCGATACCGAGATCCGATATTTTTGTGGTATCGGGTATCGGTATCGGATCAATAGGGATGTGTAAAATAAAGAATTAAAATAAAAAATATTGATATGCTCACCTCTCCGGCGGCCCCTGGATATCACGCTGGTAACCGGCCGGCTTCTTTGTTTAAAATAAGCGCCTTCAGGACCTGCGAATGACGTCGCGGCTTCTGATTGGTCGCGTGCCGCCCATGTGACCGGCACGCGACCAATCAGAAGCCGCGACGTCATTCTCATTCACAAAACTCCTAATTCTAGGAATTAAGGACCTGCGAATGACGTCGCGGCTTCTGATTGGTCGCGTGCCGGTCACATGGGCGGCACGCGACCAATCAGAAGCCGTGACGTCATTCGCAGGTCCTGAAGGCGCTCATTTTAAACAAAGAAGCCGGCCGGTTACCAGCGTGAAGTCCAGGGGCCGCCGGAGAGGTGAGCATATCAATATTTTTTATTTTAATTCTTTATTTTACACATCCCTATGGATCCCAGGGCCTGAAGGAGAGTTTCCTCTCCTTCAGACCCTGGGAACCATGAGAATACCTTCCGATACTTGATGTCCCATTGACTTGTATTGGTATCGGATATCGGTATCGGCGATATCCGATATTTTTCGGGTATCGGCCGATACTATCCGATACCGATACTTTCAAGTATCGGACGGTATCGCTCAACACTATATACAAGTGCTTCTCACTAAATTAGAATGTCATTAATAAGTTAATTTATTTAGTTCTTCAATACAAAAAGTGAAACTCATATATTATATAGAGTCATTAAAAAGTGATCTATTTCAAGCGTTTATTTCTGTTAATGTTGACGATTATGGCTTACAGCCAATGAAAACCCAAACGATATTATCTCATTAAATTAGAATAATTAACAAAAACACCTGCAAAGGCTTCCTAAGTATTTAAAATGGTCCCTTAGTCTGTTTTAGTAAATTCCACAATCATGGGGAAGACTGCTGATTTGACAGATGTCCAGATGGCAGTCATTGACACACTCCACAAGGAGGGTAAGTCACAAAAGGTCATTGCTAAAGAAGCTGGCTATTCACAGAGTGCTGTATCCAAGTATATTAATGGAAAGTTGAGTGGAAGGGAAAAATGTTATAGAAATAGCTGCACAAGCAACTGGAATAACTGCAGCCTTGAAAGGATTGTTAATAGTGATGAGCGAGTATACTCGTTGCTCAGGTTTTCCCGAACACCCTCGGGTGGTCTCCGAGTATTTGTGAGTGCTCGGAGATTTAGTTTTTGTCGATACAGCTGCATGATTTGTGGCTGCTAGACAGCTTGAATACATGTGTGGATACTCTAGCAACCAGGCAACCCCCACATGTAATCAGGATGTCTAGCAGTCACAAATCATGCAGCTGTGTCGACAAAAACTAAATCTCCGAGCACTCACAAATACTCGGAGACCCCCGAGCGTGCTCAGGAAAACCTGAGCAACGAGTATACTCGCTCATCACTAAAAGGTCATTCAAAAATTTGAGGGAGATTCATAAGGAGTGGACTGCTGCTGGAGTTATTGCTTCAAGAGCCACCACACACAGAAGTATCCAGGACATGAGCTACAAGTGTCGCATTCCTTGTATCAAGCCACTTGACCCATAGACAACCAAAGAAGCGTCTTACCTGGGCCAAGGAGAAAAAGAAATGGACTGTTGCTCAGTGGTCCAAGGTATTGTTTTCAGATGAAAGTTAATTTAGCATTTTATTGGGAAATCAAGGTATCAGGATCCTGTCAGCACCGGCGAACTGCCACGGCTGAGCAGGGTGACTCACCCACACTGCGGGAGAGCCCGGGTCAGATACTATAGGGAAAGCTCAGGCAAATGACACCTGAGCAGCATGGTGAGACGAGACGCTGAGGATAGTAGAAAGCAGAAGGACCTGCGATCATGTGCCCACAGGGGGCGGGGCTTACCACCCTGCTGCTGGAGATGAATGCAGGATGCTACAGGGACCCTGAGGTAGAGGACAGGGGAACTCAGGTCAGACAAACGGGGGTTATACATGGAGAGGGTGGCGCGGTACAGGAGGGGCGAGCAGAGAATAGTCAGAACGTAGGTAAGGAGTCATACAAGGAGATAGCAGCGCAGTACAAGAGGGACAAGCAGAACTCTTAATGGGGACAGAACCAGATGAGAACCAGACAAGCATAAAGTAGAACAGGCACAAAGCACAGGCACAACAGGGTCACACACACTCGGCCAAGGGTCAAAGTATAAGCAACGAAGAATGACCCCACATGCTATGATCTGGTGGCCTAGGAGCAGCATGAGACAGACTCTGGAGAAGGTGGTCCCTGTACTGACCGCAAACCCTGAACCTAGCAGCGCAACTAGAAGTAGCCGTGGGGGGTACCTAACTCTCCCTAGACCCCTCGGCACAGCCTAAGATCTAACTTCCCCTAAAGACAGAAACACGAAACCTATCTTGCCTCAGAGAAAATCCCCAAAGGATAGATAGCCCCCCACAAATATTGACTGTGAGAGGAGAGGGAAATAACATACGCAGATATGAAATCAGATTTTAGCATAGGAGGCCATACTAGCTAAAAAGAAAGAATAGAACAGAGTACTATACGGTCAGTATAAAAACATTAGAAAATATCCACCACAGAAAATACGAATCACCACATCTGACTAAAGACATGGGGGGTATATCTGCATCTCCAGAGACACAGCTTGGCTGCAAAAAATCCTTCACAGACAAAGCTGGACAAGACAAAAACATGAATATGCACAGAACTATAAGGTCCACAGCAGGTGGACAGCAAAAACAAAGCCAGGACTTATCTTTGTAGAAAAGCACAGCAAACTGGAGAGACCAGCAGGGAAGTGAATCCTCCAAAAACAATGGACAACTGGCAGGGACTAAAGAGTCCAGCAAAGCTATATACCCCAGTCAGTTTTGCAATTAGTAGATACACCTGTCCAATCCTGCAGTCCAAGCACAACTGCATTACCCTCTACAACCACCGGAGGGAGCCCAAAAGCTGAATTCACAACACCCACAATGAGGCTATAAGAAGCCTCCCTGTCATGATCCCAATGGCAGGGGATCACTAAAGGACAAGCACAGATACAAACAAGCTCTAGGGCGATGGAACCTGAGCTGACCGCGACCCTGAACCTAACACACAAATAAAAGTAGCCGGGGAACGTGCCTACGATGATCCTAGACGTCTCGCTCCAGCCGAAGATCTAACTTCCCCTATTAGAAGAAACACAGACCTCTCTTGCCTCCAGAGAAATCCCCCACAGAAATAGCAGCCCCCCACATATAATGACGGTGAAATGAGAGGAAAGCACATACGCAGTATGAAAACAGTTTCAGCAAAATGAGGCCCGCTAAAGCTAGATAGCAGAGGATACAAAAGTGAACTGCGCGGTCAGCGAAAAACCCTTCAAAAAACCATCCTGAAATTACTTGAACTCATGTGCCAACTCATGGTACATGAGGAGCAATTTCAGCCCACAAGAGCAACCAGCAGCAAGAATCACATATCTGCAGGCTGGACTAAAAACCAAATAAAGCAAAACACCAAAACAGGAAAATCCAAACTTAGCTTGACCAGAAGGTTCAAGGAGCAGGGAGCAGAGGTAACAAGACACACTGGATACATTGATAACCGGCGAGGAAATGCCAGCAAAGCCAGGTTAAATAGGAAACTCCCATAAGCTGATGGAACAGGTGGAACCCAGAAACCCAGGAAAGACAAGTCACCCAGTACCATCAGTAACCACCAGAGGGAGCCCAAAAACAGAACTCACAACAGTACCCCCCCTTGAGGAGGGGTCACCGAACCCTCACGAGAACCACCAGGGCGACCAGGATGAGCCCTATGAAAAGCGCGAACCAAATCATCAGCATGAACATCCGAGGCAACCACCCAAGAATTATCCTCCTGACCATAACCCTTCCACTTGACCAAATACTGGAGTTTCCGTCTGGAAACACGAGAATCCAAGATCTTCTCCACAACATACTCCAATTCTCCCTCCACCAGCACTGGAGCAGGAGGCTCAAGCGAAGGAACAACAGGTACCTCATACTTCCGCAACAACGACCGATGAAACACATTATGAATAGCAAACGATGCCGGGAGATCCAAACGAAACGACACAGGGTTAAGAATTTCCAAGATCCTATAGGGACCGATGAACCGAGGCTTGAACTTAGGAGAAGAGACCTTCATAGGAACAAAACGAGAAGACAACCACACCAAGTCACCAACAAGAAGTCGAGGACCCACGCGGCGACGGCGATTAGCCAACTGCTGAGCCTTCTCCTGGGACAACTTCAAATTGTCCACCACATGACTCCAAATCCGATGCAACCTATCCACCACCATGTCCACTCCAGGACAATCAGAAGGTTCCACCTGACCAGAGGAAAAACGAGGATGAAACCCCGAATTACAAAAGAAAGGAGAAACCAAGGTAGCAGAACTAGCCCGATTATTAAGGGCAAACTCGGCCAGCGGCAAAAAGGTAACCCAGTCATCCTGATCAGCAGAAACAAAACACCTTAAATAAGTTTCCAAGGTCTGATTAGTTCGTTCAGTCTGGCCATTCGTCTGAGGATGGAATGCAGACGAAAAGGACAAATCAATGCCCATCTTAGCACAGAACGTCCGCCAAAATCTAGACACAAACTGGGATCCCCTGTCAGAAACGATGTTCTCAGGAATCCCATGCAAACGAACCACATTCTGAAAAAATAGAGGGACCAACTCAGAGGAGGAAGGCAACTTAGGCAAGGGTACCAGATGAACCATTTTAGAAAAGCGATCACACACAACCCAGATGACGGACATTTTTTGAGAGACAGGGAGATCCGAAATAAAGTCCATGGAAATGTGCGTCCAAGGCCTCTTCGGGATAGGCAAAGGTGACAACAATCCACTGGCCCGAGAACAGCAAGGCTTAGCCCGAGCACAAACCTCACAAGACTGCACAAAAGAACGCACATCCCTCGACAAGGAAGGCCACCAAAAAGACCTGGCCACCAAGTCTCTAGTACCAAATATTCCAGGATGACCTGCCAACGCAGAAGAATGGACCTCGGAGATGACTCTACTGGTCCAATTATCCGGAACAAACAGTCTCTCAGGCGGACAACGATCAGGTTTACCCGCCTGAAACTCCTGCAAAGCACGTCGCAAGTCTGGGGAGACAGCAGACAAAATCACCCCATCCCTAAGGATACCAGAGGGCTCAGAATTTCCAAGGGAGTCAGGCACAAAACTCCTAGAAAGAGCATCCGCCTTCACATTCTTTGAACCTGGCAGGTATGAAACCACAAAATTGAAACGAGAGAAAAACAGTGACCAACGAGCCTGTCTAGGATTCAGACGCCTGGCAGACTCAAGGTAAATCAAATTTTTGTGATCAGTCAAGACCACCACACGATGTCTAGCACCCTCTAGCCAATGACGCCACTCCTCAAATGCCCACTTCATGGCCAAAAGTTCCCGATTACCAACATCATAATTCCGCTCAGCCGGCGAAAACTTTCTAGAAAAAAACGCGCATGGCTTCATCACTGAGCCATCGGAGCTTCTCTGTGACAAAACCGCCCCCGCTCCAATCTCGGAAGCATCAACCTCAACCTGAAAAGGGAGCGAAACATCAGGCTGACGCAACACAGGAGCAGAAGAAAACCGGCGCTTAAGTTCCTGAAAGGCCTCCACAGCCGCAGGAGACCAATTAGCAACATCAGCACCCTTCTTAGTCAAATCCGTCAAAGGCTTAACAACACTAGAAAAATTAGTTATAAAACGACGATAGAAATTAGCAAAGCCCAAGAACTTCTGTAGACTCTTAAGAGATGTAGGCTGCGTCCAGTCACAAATAGCCTGAACCTTGACGGGATCCATCTCAACAGTAGAAGGGGAAAAAATATACCCCAAGAAAGAAATCTTCTGGACTCCAAAGAGACACTTTGAGCCTTTTACAAACAAGGAATTGGCCCGCAGGACCTGAAACACCTTCCTGACCTGCTGAACATGAGACTCCCAGTCATCAGAAAAAACCAAAATATCATCCAAATACACAATCATAAATTTATCCAGATATTCACGGAAAATATCGTGCATAAAGGACTGGAAGACTGAAAGAGCATTAGAAAGTCCAAAAGGCATTACCAAATACTCAAAATGGCCCTCAGGCGTATTAAATGCGGTTTTCCACTCATCACCTTGCTTTATTCGTATAAGATTATACGCACCCCGAAGATCAATCTTAGTGAACCATTTAGCCCCCTTAATGCGAGCAAACAAATCAGTCAACAATGGCAAAGGATACTGATATTTTACGGTAATCTTATTCAAAAGACGATAATCTATACAAGGCCTCAAGGAACCATCTTTTTTGGCCACGAAAAAAAAACCTGCTCCCAAAGGGGACAAAGATGGACGGATATGTCCCTTTTCCAAGGACTCCTTAACATAATCCCGCATAGCAGTATGCTCTGGCACTGACAGATTGAACAAACGACCTTTAGGAAATTTACTGCCTGGAATTAAATTTATAGCACAATCGCAATCCCTGTGAGGAGGAAGCGAACTGAGCTTAGGCTCCTCAAAAACATCCCGATAGTCAGACAAAAACACAGGAATCTCAGAAGGAGTAGATGAAGCGATAGAAATTGGAGGTGCATCATCATGAACCCCCTGACAACCCCAGCTTAACACAGACATTGATTTCCAGTCAAGGACTGGATTATGAGTTTGTAACCATGGCAGACCAAGTACTAGGACATCATGCAAATTATACAGTACCAGGAAGCGAATCACCTCCTGATGAACGGGAGTCATACGCATGGTCACTTGTGTCCAGTACTGAGGTTTATTCATAGCCAAAGGTGTAGAGTCAATTCCCTTCAAAGGAATAGGGACTTCCAGAGGCTCCAGACTAAACCCACAGCGATTGGCAAATGACCAATCCATAAGACTCAGGGCAGCGCCTGAATCCACATAGGCATCGACGGAAATGGATGATAATGAACAAATCAGAGTCACAGACAGAATGAACTTAGACTGTAGAGTACTAATGGCAACAGACTTATCAACCTTTTTAGTGCGTTTAGAGCATGCTGATATAACATGAGCTGAATCACCACAATAAAAGCACAACCCTTTTTTCCGCCTATACTTTTGCCGTTCACTTCTGGACTGAATTCTATCACATTGCATTATCTCAGGTGACGGTTCAGACGACACCGCCAAATGATGCACAGGTTTGCGTTCCCGTAAACGCCGATCAATCTGAACAGCCATAGTCATAGACTCATTCAGACCAGCAGGCGCAGGGAACCCCACCATAACATCTTTAATGGCCTCAGAAAGGCCATCTCTAAACTTTGCAGCCAGAGCGCACTCATTCCACTGAGTAAGTACCGACCACTTCCGAAATTTTTGACAATAAATTTCTGCTTCATCTTGCCCCTGAGAGAGGGCCAACAAAGCTTTTTCAGCCTGAATCTCTTGGTTAGGTTCCTCATAGAGCAAACCCAATGCCAGAAAAAACGCATCCGCATTAAGCAACGCAGGGTCCCCTGGTGCCAATGCAAATGCCCAATCCTGAGGGTCACCCCGCAGGAAAGATATAATTATCTTGACTTGCTGAGCAGGGTCTCCAGAGGAGCGAGATTTCAAAGAAAGAAACAACTTGCAATTGTTCCTAAAATTCAGAAAACGAGATTTATCTCCAGAAAAAAACTCTGGGACAGGAATTCTAGGTTCAGACATAGGAGCATGTACAACAAAATCCTGTATATTTTGAACCTTAGTGGCAAGATTATTCAGGCTGGAAGCCAAACTCTGGACGTCCATGATAAACAGCTGGGATCAAAGCCATTCAAAGATTAAGAGGAGGAGGAAGTAGCCAGGCTGCAATAAGGCTAGGCAGCAAACTCTGAGGGAAAGAGAAAAAAAAAAAAAAAAAAAACTTCCTCAGACTACTTATCCTCCTACTTCAGCCAATACAATTAACACTTTGTGGGCCGGTTATACTGTCATGATCCCAATGGCAGGGGATCACTAAAGGACAAGCACAGATACAAACAAGCTCTAGGGCGATGGAACCTGAGCTGACCGCGACCCTGAACCTAACACACAAATAAAAGTAGCCGGGGAACGTGCCTACGATGATCCTAGACGTCTCGCTCCAGCCGAAGATCTAACTTCCCCTATTAGAAGAAACACAGACCTCTCTTGCCTCCAGAGAAATCCCCCACAGAAATAGCAGCCCCCCACATATAATGACGGTGAAATGAGAGGAAAGCACATACGCAGTATGAAAACAGTTTCAGCAAAATGAGGCCCGCTAAAGCTAGATAGCAGAGGATACAAAAGTGAACTGCGCGGTCAGCGAAAAACCCTTCATAAAACCATCCTGAAATTACTTGAACTCATGTGCCAACTCATGGTACATGAGGAGCAATTTCAGCCCACAAGAGCAACCAGCAGCAAGAATCACATATCTGCAGGCTGGACTAAAAACCAAATAAAGCAAAACACCAAAACAGGAAAATCCAAACTTAGCTTGACCAGAAGGTTCAAGGAGCAGGGAGCAGAGGTAACAAGACACACTGGATACATTGATAACCGGCGAGGAAATGCCAGCAAAGCCAGGTTAAATAGGAAACTCCCATAAGCTGATGGAACAGGTGGAACCCAGAAACCCAGGAAAGACAAGTCACCCAGTACCATCAGTAACCACCAGAGGGAGCCCAAAAACAGAACTCACAACACCTCCCAGAGTCCCAGAGTGAAGCCGTCCAGATTAACCTCTGAACTACCTAATCCCACAAACGAAGCACATCATGACACAAGGTCTCAGAGTCTGGAGGCAGAGTGGAGAGGCACACAATCCAAGCTGCTTGAGGTTTAATGTGATCTTTCCACAATCAGTGGATGGTTTGGGAAGCATTGTCATCTGCTGGTGTAGGTCCACTGTGTTTTATCAAAACCAAAGTCAGCGCAGCCGTCTACCAGGAAATTTTAGAGCACTTCATGCTTCTTTCTGCCTACAAGCTTTTTGGAGATGGAAATTTCATTCTCCAGCAGGACTTGGCACCTGTCCAAACTGCCAAAAGTACCAATACCTGGTTCTATGGGGTATTGTCAAGAGGAAGATAAGAGACACCAGACCCAACAATACAGACGAGCTGAAGGCTGCTGTCGAAGTAACCTAGGTTTCTGTTTGCCTCCATGCCACGCTGCATTGATGCAGTGATTGATACAAAAGGAGCCCCGACCAAGTATTGAGTGCATTTGCTGAACATACAGTCATGGCCAAAAGTATTCACACCCCTGCAATTCTGTCAGATTATACTCAGTTTCTTCCTGAAAATGATTGCAAACACAAATTCTTTGGTATTATTATCTTCATTTAATTTGTCTTAAATGAAAAAACACAAAAGAAAATGAAGCAAAAAGCAAAGCATTGATCATTTCACAGAAAACTCCAAAAATGAGCCAGACAAAAGTATTGGCACCCTCAGACTAATACTTGGTTGCACAACCTTTAGCCAAAATAACTGCGACCAACTGCTTCCGGTAACCATCAATGAGTTTCTTACTATTCTCTGCTGGAATTTTAGACCATTCTTCTTTGGCAAACTGCTCTAGGTCCGATATTTGAAGGGTGCTTTCTCCAAACTGACATTTTTAGATCTCTCCACAGGTGTTCTATGGGATTCAGGTCTGGACTCATTGCTGGCCACCTTAGAAGTCTCCAGTGCTTTCTCTCAAACCATTTTCTAGTGTTTTTTGAAGTGTGATTTGGGTCATTATCCTGCTGGAAGACCCATGACCTCTGAGGGAGAAACAACTTTCTCACACTGGGCCCTACATTATGCAGCAAAATTTGTTGGTAGTCTTCAGACTTCATAATGTTATGCACACGGTCAAGCAGTCCAGTGCCAGAGGCAGCAAAGCAACCCCAAAACATCAGGCAACCTGCACCATGTTTGACTGTAGGGACCGTGTTCTTTTCTTTGAATGCCTCTTTTTTTATCCTGTAAATTCTATGTTGATGCCTTTGCCCAAACAGCTCTACTTTTGTCTCATCTGACCAGAGAACGTTCTTCCAAAACGTTTTAGGCTTTTTCAGGTAAGTTTTGGCAAACTCCAGCCTGGCTTTTTTATGTCTCGGGGTAAGATTGAGTTTACAGGAGAAAAAAAAGAGGCATTCAAAGAAAAGAACACGATCCCTACAGTCAAACATGGCGGAGGTTCCCTGATGTTTTGGGGTTGCTTTGCTGCCTTTGGCACTGGACTGCTTGACCGTGTGCATGGCATTATGAAGTCTGAAGACTACCAACAAATTTTGCTACATAATGTAGGGCCCAGTGTGAGAAAGTTGTTTCTCCCTCATAGGTCATGGGTCTTCCAGCAGGACAATGACCCAAAACACACATCAAAAAACACTAGAAAATGGTTTGAGAGAAAGCACTGGAGACTTCTAAGGTGGCCAGCAATGAGTCCAGACCTGAATCCCATAGAACACCTGTGGAGAGATCTAAAAATGGCAGTTTGAAGAAAGCACCCTTCAAATATCAGGGACCTGGAGCAGTTTGCCAAAGAAGAATGGTCTAAAATTCCAGCAGAGCATTGTAAGAAACTCATTGATGGTTCCCGGAAGCGGTTAGTCACAGTTATTTTGGCTAAAGGTCGTGCAACCAAGTATTAGTCTGAGGGTGCCAATACTTTTGTCTGGCCCATTTTTAGAGTTTTGTGTGAAATGATCAATGTTTTGCTTTTTGCTTCATTTTCTTTTGTGTTTTTTCATTTAAGACAAATTAAATGAAGATAATAATACCAAAGAATTTGTGTTTGCAATCATTTTCAGGAAGAAAACAAGTATTATCTGACAGAATTGCAGGGGTGTGAATACTTTTGGCCATGACTGTACATTTCACTAGGCCAACATTTCAGATTTTAAAATCATTTTTCATGCTGGTGTTATAAAGTATTCTAATTTACTGACATAATGACGTAGGGTTTTCATTGGCTATAAGCCATAATCATCAACATTAAAAGAAATAAACACATGAAATAGATCACTCTGGTTGTAATGACTCTATATAATATGAGTTTCACTTTTTGTATTGAAGAACTGAAATAAATTAACTTTTTGCAGATATTCTAATTTAATGAGAAGCACGTGTACTAAGGCCTCATTCAGATTTTAGTGATTTTTCATGTAGGCAAAAAAAAGTGTTCTGGGTGTCATCCGTGCTTTGGATTTGAGTTTCATCAGTGTTTGTTCAGTGTTTCAGCTACCATCAGTGATTTTGTCGTAGGAAAAAAAAAATAAATTGCAAAAAATAAATTGCAAAGTTTCTCCTATATGTTACAAAGTTATTCGTTGACAGCAGAAGGATCGTTCATTATTTTTCAGTCTTGTATGTGTAATTTTGATGTTGCCGATCAAAAATCAAAGTCTCCATGATTTTTTTTGAATATGCAGTCTGCAAAAAAATTAGGACATGTGAATAGCACCAAATCATGAATAGAACTGGTATCTGGTATCTTTCTCTCCTCATTTTAACACTCTGGCATACACCTATTGCTTAAAAAAAATCCCTCGACTAGAACTGTTCTGCTAACTATAGACCTGTCTTTAATCTTCCCTTCATGTCTAAACTCCTGGAAAGCATGGCCCACTCCCATTTAATCCACTATCTCACTGATCATTCTCTTCTTTACCCTCCACAATCCGGTTTCCGCTCTTTACACTCTATGGAAACAGCCCTCACTACAGTCTTTAATGATCTACCATCAGCTGAATCTAATGGTCACTACTCCATGTTGATTCTCCTGGATCTCTCTGCAACATTTGACACTGCGGTTTATCAGCTCCTCCTCATAATGTTTTTTTCTATGGGCCTCAAAGATACTGTACTTCTCCTACCTGTCAGACCGCTCTTTCATTGTGTGACCGCTCCTCTTCCCCTTAATGTTGGAGTTCCTGAAGTATCAGTCCTAGGCCCCCTCCTCTTCTTATATGCTGCCACTATTGGACAAATCATCAATAGATTCGGATTTCAGTACCATCTCTATGCTGATGACACCCAATTATACACATCACTCCTGCATTGTTACAAAAAATCAGGGACTGTCTTTCTTCTGTCTCTACTACTCTACCCATGTGCTCCGTTCTGCTAATAACCCAAAATTAACATCCTCAATAATCTCATCCTCCCAATACCGTCTCCAAGACTTCTAGCATGCTGAATGGAGCCTAAGACTAACAACTTAAAGAGTATCTGTATCTGTCAGAAGGATCAACTCTCCTAAGACATCTATATGAGGATGCAGGGTCATAAAAAGTTGAATAAAATGATACCTTGATATCTGCAATCCATTCTCTTATTTCTAAGAAATCCAGATTTTTCTTGTATGAAAATAAACTGTTAAGATCTATCAGCCAGACATAGATCTCCCTGAGAATCTGTCTCCACTGCTTATTTTAAATTAAAAAGGGCATTACCAATATGAGACATGCAATAACTGACAGTCTGTTCTCCTGATTTATATGACTTACACTGGTAATGCCCCCTTTCATTTTTAATAATCTCTAGAGGCAGATTCTAAGGGAGATCTGTGTCTGGCTCATAGATCTTAACGGCTTATTTACATATTAAGAAGAACGTGGATTTCTGTGGAATAAGACATCAAATCGTAGATATCAAGGTATCATTTTATTCTACTTTCTATGACCAACATGACCAAATAGACAGCTTAGGAGCATTCAGCATAAGCATTAACAGCATGTCCCAAATTAGAAGCTGAAGGTACTGGCTGAATATATATTGTTGTATGCACACCGTTGCATATGTCACCAATTTTAGCTTTTTTGTTTGCAAACTGTTTTTTGGGCAATAGTTGGATACATAGACATACACTCATTTCTATGTTGGGAGCATTTCCTGGCGTATATGCTGAAACTTCCCTTATGATTGTAAGCACGACCTTTTGTCACATTGTAGCTGAGTGCAGATTTTATGTAAAGGTGAAGGCGTGTGTTTGTGTTACCATGGCTTTTTATTACTTATTCATGCACCTCAAGGTCTTAGCTATTCAGAGATTTTCTCCTTGGATACATAGCTTTGTGTTCTAGTTGCTCTTAGCAATTAACTGCCTTCATGTGGCCTGGCAATGTGCTGTGGCCTTGGTAGAGATTGCTGAGATTATAATTGCAGTGCTTGACAATGCAGAAGCAGTACCCCATGAGGCTGCAGAGCCATATAAAAAACTAACCATTTAGTCACATCTTCACTATAGTGAAAGCCGGAATATAGCTCTGTGATCATATGCTAGTTTTGTATGTACCTGTACTTACCAGCTCCAAGAAGATAATGAAGAAGTTCTGTATAGTCACATGAGCTGCAGTACAATTTTTTTGTCTACGTGTGGAAGAAGTAGAGGAACATTCTCTAATTGTGTCCATACACATCGGATAGCTTTTGGATGATGCATTCTCATTTGGTCGAAAGGTAGGCTTATGTCCTGGGAGATCAAAAGTCTTGTGCAATCGATTCAAGCTGCCTGTTCCATCGCTTTCCTGGTGGGGCATGCAACAGCTAATGTATAGCCTGAAATTACGTTCTTCTTTGAGGGCAAAAGATCTTTCATGGAATTATTTGCTTGCAGATCAGCCATATGAGCCAAATTCAGACAAAGAAGTACTATCTGCAATCAGATTGAAATGTTAAACATGATCAACTTGGTTCCGAAAATAATGGAGTAGTTAAAATAATCCATGGGTGTCAAATTCTACTCTATGAACTTTCTTCATTGCAAAAATTTGTTAATTTTCATGTACCTTGGTGCTCTTGAACACTCATTGGACAGCTATCTCTCCTAATCCCCCAATAAACATGGCCATTTGGTTCAACTAGGCATGCATGTGGTTCCAACGTGAATAGGAGAGTCTCCAATGAGAACATTAGAATGTGATGTTGAAATTCCACAAACCTGATATTTCTTTCTCTGTTACATGAAAAAAGCAGCAAGAACAAGTGCACATACAGTTGAAACCAGAAGTTTACGTACACTATAAAAAAAGACACATATGCATGCTTTTCTCAATATCTGACGTGAAATCAGAATAGACCGTTCCCGTTTTAGGTCAATTAGGATTACCATAATAATGAATATTTGTCAAATGCCAGAATAATGAGAGAGACAGAATGTTTTAAGGCATTTTTATTACTTACTGCACAGTCAAAAGTTTACATACATTTCATTGATATTTGGTACCATTGCCCTTAAACTGAATTACTTGGGTGAAACATTTGGGATATCCTTCCACAAGCTTCTCACAATAGTTGGTCAGAATTTGGGCCCATTCCTCCTGACAAAACTGGTGTAACTGATCCAGGTTTGTAGGTCGCCTTGCTCGCACCTGCCTTTTCGGCTTTGCCCATACATTTTCAATCGGATTGAGATCAAGGCTTTGTCATGGCCATTCCAAAACATTGACTTTGTTATCCATAAGCCACTTTATTAGCAATTTGGCAGTATGGTTTGGGTCATTGTTAGTGATGGGCGAGCACTAAAATGCTTGGGTGCTTGTTGCTCGGGTCGAGCAAATTGGAATACTCGGGTACTCGGCGATAACAACGAGCTCAATGTAAGTCTATGGGAGACCCGAGTATTTTTACCGCGATCCCCCCGGAGGTCCTTTTAAGGTCTAAAAACGTCTGAAAATGATGGAAACACTGCTCAAATGACACAAGGAGATCATGGGGATCACCCCTGGAAGCATTCCTGACTCCTAGTTCACAGCTTTAATCATTTTTTTCCGAGATTCATGCCATTTTCCCGGTGCCACAAAAAACGCATGAAAACGAAGCCAAAATGGGTTTTGCTTGGAAAAATGTCAAGGTACATCCTTTGCAGGTTAATGACTTGCCTTTAAGGCCAAATATGTAACCCCAGACTGAAAATTTCCTCTCCCACTTAGCCTTAGTTCAGACGCTGTGTTTTTGAAGGGTTTTTCAACTTTAATATTGCTTTCAACCACTACAAATGCATTCACTGGGAAATGTCATTGTAATATTTAACAACCCTAGCTGGCCATGCGGTGTGTGACACATAACCAGAGCCATCTTGTTTCATGTACGAAGGAGGGACCCTTAGTCACAGGGCCTATTTTTACTGGTGCATCAGGCGGCATTAATCTTCTTAAAGGGCCATTATGAAACAGTGGGTCTCCTAAGCTGTTGTAGCCTATGCTGTGAGTGAATGGGCTGCCAAGAATTATGACGCACCACAATACCCCATTCATAAGATGTCCCGGAGGGCCTCCTGAAAAAAATGTTGCATTGAATGCAAGGCCTGCCATGCTACCAATTCATATGCCCCCCTTACGCCTTGGAACCCACATACTGTAGGGGCCCATGAAAATCCACTTCACAATATGCATTTTGTGCTCCATACTCCTTTGTTTTATACATTGGCATGAAGGCGAGCCCTGCTGCATAGTCAGTCATATGCACCCCATTAGGCCTTGGAACCCACATACTGGATGGGCCCATGAAAATCCACTTCACAATATGCATTTTGTACTCCTGAACTCCTTTGTTTTACACATTGGCAGCAAGGCCAGCCCTGCTGCATAGTCATATGCACCCCATTAGGCGTTGGAACCCACATACTGGATGGGCCCAGGAAAATCTACTTCACAATATGCATTTTGTATTCCCAAACTCCTTTGTTTTACACATTGGCAGCAAGGCCAGCCATGCTGCATAGTCATATGCACCCCATTAGGTTAATACACATACTGGATGGGCCAATTAAAATCCACTTATTATTATTATTTATTGTTATAGCGCCATTTATTCCATGGCGCTTTACATGTAAGGAGGGGTATACATAATAAAAACAAGTACAATAATCTTAAACAATACAAGTCATAACTGGTTCAGGAGGAGAGAGGACCCTGCCCGCGAAGGTTCACAATCTACAAGGGATGGGTGAGAATACAGTAGGTGAGGGTAGAGCTGGTCGTGCAGCGGTTTGTTCGATCGGTGATTACTGCAGGTTGTAGGCTTGCCGGAAGAGGTAGGTCTTCAGGTTCTTTTTGAAGGTTTCGATGGTAGGTGAGAGTCTGATATATATATATGCATAAATATGCATTGTGTACTCTCGTACTCCTTTGTTTTACACATTGGCAGCAAGGCCAGCCCTGCTGCATAGTCAGTCATATGCACTCCATTAGGCCTTGGAACCCACATACTGGATGAGCCCAGGAAAATGCACTTCACAATATGCATTTTGTGCTCCATACTCCTTTGTTTTATACATTGGCAGGAAGGCGAGCCCTGCTGTATAGTCAGTCATATGCACCCCATTAGGCCTTGGAAAGCACATAGTGGATGGGCCCATGAAAATCCACTTCACAGTATGCATTTTGTGCTCCATACTCCTTTGTTTTATACATTGGCAGGAAGGCAAGCCCTGCTGCATAGTCATATGAACCCCATTAGGCCTTGGACCCCACATACTGGATGGGCCCATGAAAATCCACTTCACAGTATGCATTTTGTGCTCCATACTCCTTTGTTTTATACATTGGCAGGAAGGCAAGCCCTGCTGCATAGTCATATGAACCCCACTAGGCCTTGGACCCCACATACTGGATGGGCCCATGAAAATCCACTTCACAATATGCATTTTGTGCTCAATACTCCTTTGTTTTATACATTGGCAGGAAGGCGAGCCCTGCTGCATAGTCAGTCATATGCACCCCATTAGGCCTTGGAACCCACATACTGGATGGGCTCAGGAAAGTCCACTTCACAATATGCATTTTGTACTCCTGTACTTTTTTGTTTTACACATTGGCAGCAAGGCCATCCCTGCTGCATAGTCATATGCACCCCATTAGGCCTTGGAACCCACATACTGGATGGGCCCAGGAAAATCCACTTCACAATATGCATTTTGTATTCCCGAACTCCTTTGTTTTACACATTGGCAGCAAGGCCAGCCATGCTGCATAGTCATATGCACCCCATTAGGTTAATCCACATACTGGATGGGCCAATTAAAATCCACATATTATTATTAATTGTTATAGCGCCATTTATTCCATGGCGCTTTACATGTAAGGAGGGGTATACATAATAAAAACAAGTACAATAATCTTAAACAAAACAAGTCATAACTGGTACAGGAGGAGAGAGGACCCTGCCCGCGAAGGTTCACAATCTACAAGGGATGGGTGAGAATACAGTAGGCGAAGCTAGAGCTGGTCATGCAGCGGTTTGGTCAATTGGTGGTTACTGCAGGTTATAGGCTTGCCGGAAGAGGTAGGTCTTCAGGTTCTTTTTGAAGGTTTCGATGGTAGGTGAGAGTCTGATATAAATATGCATAAATATGCATTTTGCACTCCCATACTCCTTTGTTTTACACATTGGCAGCAAGGCCAGCCCTGCTGCATAGTCAGTCATATGCACCCCATTAGGCCTTGGAACCCACATACTGGATTGGCCCATGAAAATCCACTTCACAATATGCATTTTGTGCTCCATACTCCTTTGTTTTATACATTGGCAGGAAGGCGAGCCCTGCAGCATAGTCATATGCACCCGATTAGGCCTTGGAACCCACATACTGGATGGGCCCATGAAAATCCACTGCACAATATGCATTTTGTGCTCCATACTCCTTTTTTTTATACATTGGCAGGAAGGCGAGCTCTGCTGCATAGTCAGTCATATGCACTCCATTAGGCCTTGGAACCCACATACTGGATGGGCCCAGGAAAATTCACTCGTATTTTTTAATGGTATGATGGTTCCCTCTTTGCACAATTATTTACAGGAGAATTTGGCAATTTTATTTGACATATTTTTAACACTATTATTATTATTATCATTAATTTATATAGCACCAATAATTCCATGGTGCTGTACATGAGAAAGGGGTTACATACAGGGTTATAGATATCGATTACAGTAAGCAGGTTTACAGTGACAGACTGGTACAGAGGGGAGAGGACCCTGTCCTTGCGGACTTACATTCTATGGGAAAGTGGGGAAGAGACAGAAGGTAGGGGCGAGGCGGCAGCTCTGGCGATGGTGAAGTGGCAGAATGGTTATTGCAGGGTGTAGGCTTTCTTGAAGAGATGGGTTTTCAGGTTCTGTCTGAAGGAGCCGAGGGTGGTGGATAGTCGGACGTGTTGAGACATGGAATTCCAGAGGATGGGGGATATTCGGGAGAAATCTTGGAGGCGGTTGTGTGAGGAACGAATAAGTGTGGAGGAGAGTAGGAGGTCTTGGGAGGATCGAAGATTATGTGAGGGAAGATAGTGGGAGATTAGTTCAGAGATATAGGGAGGGGACAGGTTGTGGATGGCTTTGTAGATCAGTGTTAGTAGTTTGAACTGGATTCGTTGGGGAATGGGGAGCCAGTGGAGGGATTTGCAGAGGGGAGAAGCAAGGGAGTAGCGAGGAGAGAGGTGGATTAGCCAAGCAGCAGAGTTGAGGACAGACTGGAGTGGTGCAAGAGAGTTAGCAGGGAGGCCACAGAGGAGGGTGTTGCAGAAGTCGAGGCGGGAGATGATGAGGGCATGCACAAGAGTTTTGGTAGATTGTGGGCTGAGGAAGGAACGGATTCTGGCAATATTTTTGAGTTGGAGGCGACAGGAGGTGGCAAGAGTTTGGACGTGCGGTTTTAAGGACAGGGCAGAGTCGAGAGTTACCCCGAGGCAGCGGATTTCAGGTGCGGGAGAGAGCGTGAAGCCATTTACCATAATAGATAGGTGAGGTAGGGGGATACGTGAGATGGGGGAAAGATGATGAGTTCGGTTTTGTCTACATTGAGTTTTAGGAAGCGAGAGGTGAAGAAGTTGTTACACTAAGTGTAACAACTCTTTTGCCAGTCCTGCCTGATGCCCACACCTGTCCTAGTGTTCCTGTTCTCCAAGTGGGATCAGCAGCCACAGCCAGACACCATCCTGAAGTAGCACCTGGCAGCTGCCTGCCGCACAAGTCTGACCTCACCATCAGAGCCTCAAGAGAAGACCAAGGCAGCTGTGGGGCCACAAACCCCCCTGGCTCATGCCCATCAGTCAGGACGTCAGTGTGACAGTTTGCACAGGCCGTGGCCTCCACTGTATCCCATGTCCTACCGCTCGCAGAGGATGATGAATTTTTTCTTTATCCGTATGAGCAACCAGAAGAATTTGTTCCGTCCTCTGTAGCTCAAATTGAGGAGACATCAGACCCAATCATAATTTCAAACGCTCTCTACAAACAACTTCTGGCCTATTAGGAGGAGAAGCACAACCAAGCAGACCCGCCTAGGTTCTATGGGAATCCTAAAGAGTGTCAAGGGTTCCTGGAGCAGTGCCTGCACTACATCGGGGGAATGCAGCCTGTTTCCCCTCCGACTGGGTTAAGGTGGGATACATCATGTCCTACCTGGCCGAAGATGCTCTAATATGGATCACTCCACTTTGGGAAGCAGGGGATTCCATCATCTCTGACTTTGAGGTCTTCCTGGTGGCCTTCTGTAAAGCCTTTGATGTACCTGGTCAGCTACGCCTACTAAGTCTTCCCTTTCCAGATCTGAGAGGTGCTCCAGACGGGTGAAACCAATGAGGAAACCGCCACGTCAGACCACGACCATCCGAAATCCTCCTGTTCCTCTTCCTGATAAAGCAGCTACAGAAAAAAGACTGTCAAGAGTGGACTGACAAAGCACCAGTCTAAGACCAGTTGTAAGAAGGGCTTACTATATTGCTGCGGTTGTCAAGAACACCCGGACAGGCCTCTGTCCAAAGGATCTAAAGCTCCAGAACCTTGGGTCAGTAGGAGAGACTGCCCTTGGTGAGAATAACTCCTTTCAGCTAAAGTCTATGTCTATTCCGGTGTCTTGTGGGAGCTTCGGCTCTGCAAATATATTCAAGCAGCAAACCAGACGGAGTCTATGTGTGGTTCATGTTCCACTGCTCCAGAATCCTGTGAAGGTGTTTGGTGAATGCCGAGCTCTACTTATGAACAGTCCAGTGTCGAAGGGACTACTACAGCTCTAAATCAGAGCATTATATTCAAAGAAATTTGTTTTCCACTTGCTGACCAGTTTGCCCATCAGTCGTTCTGAGCCGGGTACTCTACTGCCCAGTCCGGTCCGAAGACCCAGTGTGGTGCTGCATTTTGAACTATCTAGCCTCCAGAGGTCTCTAGTTCCTATAATGCAAGGTCAGTCTACAGTGTTGTCAACTTCTCCACCTGATCTGCTGGTTAAGTCATAGTATGCTGACGCCTATGAAGAAAAGGAAGCAGTGGTGCCCTCTCCGCACACCTCCAGCGACAATACCAATGACCAGTTCCCAGGAACATCCCTGTCACTTGAAAGTTTTTCTCTGGACCATGGGCAGAAGATGCTTCCTGCAAAGATGCTTTCGGGTTCCATGTGGCAGATGGATGAAGAGGTAGGAACTGAGGCCTATGTATTTCCATTTTTTCCCAATCCGGAGGAAGAGGTGGTCCAGTTTTTTCAGAGTAACAGGCTGAAAGTGCTTCCTAAATGTATGCCTTCTGCTTCCAACTGGCTACTTGGTGAAAATACCAAGACAGAGACTTACTCATACTCTAATCCAGAAGAGGAGGTCCAGTTTTCTCAGGGTACCAGGCTGAAGATGTTTCTTGTACGTATGCCTCCAGCTTCCATGTGGCCATTGGGTGAAGATCCCAAGACAGAAGTGTGCTTATCTCTGCTTTCCACCAGTCTAAAGGAGGAGGCTCAATTTTCTTGTTATGATGGGCTTAAGTTGGATCCAGTGAAGGTGTCTTCAGTTTCCAGAGAATCGGGTTATGTTGAGGTCAAAACAGAAGCTTCCAAGACCTTGCTTTCTCTCAACCAGGTGAAAGAAGTCCTGGCCCTTGTATCTTCAGTGTGGGAAGCTGATCTTGCTGGACTCAAAGAGACTGGGCAACCTGAGATCTCTAATGTCACACCTACCTCATCCTATCTGAGGAATGTCGTGATGGCTCTGACTATGTGTGCTCCTATCCTTCTTCTACAAGTAATTCTGGCGGGCTTGAAGAAGAGGGGCCATAAAGGGGGGGTACTGTAACAACTCTGCTGGCATCACTACATGGCCTCCCATCCCTCACACACCATCTTACTCACTGGTCCATGTCATGTTGTGTTCTGTCTGTTGTCAGCTCCATGTTCTGTGCCTCTGCTCTCTGCATGCTTCCTGGCTGTGTACATAGGAGGGTGGCGCTAAAACTCTCTGGTTCTTATAGGAATCAGGTGCACCTGTCTAATCTGTTCCTGACCAATTACCAAGAGGCCTCCAGTATTTAGGGCAGCTCCACCCTGTGGACTGGTCCTGTGCAATGTATTAACTCAGTTAGTGTTTTGCTTCTGAGCTGCCAGGCCTTGCTCTGTGTGCCTCCTTCTCTGGAGGTTCTACTCCTATCTTTGCCTTGATCTTGTATGTCTGCCCTCCAGGAGGCTGTATATCCTGGTCTCAGTGTTTCTGTTCTAGCCTTGCCTTGATCTTGTTGTCCGCCCTCCAGGAGGCAGAATATCTTGGTCCCTGTGTCTTTGTTCTTGTACCTTGTCTTGTTCCATTACCTTGTCTGAACTTTGTCCTACCTCTGTCTCCTTGTCTGTGGCTCCTTTCCCTGCTGTGTCTTTCCTTGTGTCCTCTTTTTGTTTATGCTTTGCACTCTTGTGGCTTTGCCTGCTCTGTACCCTTGTGACTTTGCCTGTGCTCCGCTCTCTTGTAGCTTTACCAATGCTCCGCACTCCTGCGGTTCTGCTCCGTTCTATTCTGCTCCGCTCCTGCTGCTGCAGAAATCTCTTGTGGCAGCTCCTCTCCGCATTCCTTGCAGTTCCTCTCTGCTTAGCTTCTGTTACTGCTCTATCTCTTGCTGCTCTACCGCTCCTATCCGCACCCTTGCGGTTCTCTTCCTGTGTGAACAGGTCCCAACCTGTTCCTTCATTCCTCTTTCCTTCCCGCTTGCTTCCGTTCCTGCATCTCCTGTGTGAACAGGTCCCAACCTGTTCCTTCCTGCTTGCATCCGTGCCTGCACCTCTTGTGTGAACAGGTCCAAACCTGTTCCGTCATACACCACTCTTTTCTGTCTGTTCCGGTACTAGCATCTGCTGTGTGAACAGGTCCAAACCTGTTCCATCATAAACCACTCTTTCCTGTCTGTTCCGGTACTAGCATCTGCTGTGTGAACAGGTCTCTACCTGTTCCTTCATACACCACACCAACCTGCCCTGTGTCTCTGCCATTCCTGCCAGCCCTTTGTCTCTGCCATACCTGCCAGCCCAGTGTCTCTGCCGTTCCTGCCAGCCCTGTGTCTCTGCCATGCCAGCCTACTCTTCTGAGTTTCAGCAGTGCTCTTCTGCCAGTCCTGCCTGATGCCCACACCTGTCCTAGTGTTCCTGTTCTCCAAGTGGGATCAGCAGCCACAGCCAGACACCACCCTGGAGTAGCACAAGTCTGACCTCACCATCAGAGGCTCCAGAGTAGACCAAGGCAGCTGTCATAGTCACGTCCCTTCCAGGGTAGTCTGGTTCATGGCACAGTGGGGCCACAAACCCCCTTGGCTCATGCCCATCAGTCACTAAGACACTAAGGTTCAGATACGGCTTTAAAAAAAAGGCTAATATTTGCAATGCAAGGCAATTTTATTGCAAACAACAAAATTCAAGGAATAGTATGATTGAATAGTGTGAGTGCGTACACTTTTGTATGTGTTAACATACACAGGTTAATAAGTACATATAAGGATTAAATAAATATAGTGATTACGTATATATGAAGATTAACTATATACAGTATACTTAGATCATCACCAAGAGGCTTTTAAACATCATCCGTCTGGAATATCAGAGAAGCAACACCAAGACAGAGAACCCCACAAGGATTTAGATCAAACCACCGCTGGCATAGTTTCTGTAAACCTTAATGTTTTACAATGACAAACAGCAAACATATAGAGGCTTAGAACTGTTTGTGAAGTGAATAAACAAACATTTATCAAGATTGTGTCACTATGAGCATAGTCTGTCACATCTCTAAATGCTTTACAAGAAATGCAGCTATGTGATTGTCTGAATACATTCAGTATATAGTATTTCAATCTTGTTTATAAATTGCCATTTGTATATTCTCCATTTGTACATTTGAGGCAGACAAAGTTAAGGCTCGCAAGGAGAGAAACTAATATAGTGGACAAAGCTACAGTTAGGTCCATATATTTTTGGACAGAGACAACATTTTTCTAATTTTGGTTATAGACATTACCACAATGAATTAAAAAAAAAAACAATTCAGATGCAGTTGAAGTTCAGACTTTCAGCTTTTATTTGAGGGTATCCACATTAAAATTGGATGAAGGGTTTAGGAGTTTCAGCTCCTTAACATGTGCCACCTTGTTTTTAAAGGGACCAAAAGAAATTGGACAATTGACTCCAAGGCTATTTCATGGACAGGTGTGGGCAATCCCTTCGTTATGTCATTCTCAATTAAGCAGATAAAAGGCCTGGAGTTGATTTGAGGTGTGGTGCTTGCATTTGTAAGGTTTTGCTGTGAAGTAAACATGCGGTCAAAGGAGCTCTCCATGCAGGTGAAACAAGCCATCCTTAAGCTGCGAAAACCAAAAATACCCATCTGAGAAATTGCTACAATATTAGGAGTGGCAAAATTTACAGTTTGGTACATCCTGAGGAAGAAAGCAAACACTGGTGAACTCATCAATGCAAAAAGACCTGAGCGCCCACGGAAGACAACAGTGGTGGATGATCGCAGAATAATCTCCATGGTGAAGAGAAACCCCTTCACAGCAGCCAACCAAGTGAACAACACTCTCCAGGAAGTAGGTGTATCAATATCCAAATCTACCATAAAGAGAAGACTGCATGAAAGTAAATACAGAAGGTTCACTGCACGGTGCAAGCCACTCATAAGCATCAAGAAAAAAAAGGCTAGACTGGACTTTGCTAAAAAATATCTTAAAAAGCCAGCACAGTTCTGGAAGAACATTCTTTGGACAGATGAAACTAAGATCAACCTCTACCAGAATGATGGAAAGAGAAAAGTATGGCGAAGGCGTGGTACAGCTCATGATCCAAAGCATACCACATCATCTGTAAAACATGGCGGAGGCAGTGTGATGGCTTGGGCATGCATGGCTGCCAGTGGCACTGGGTCACGAGTGTTTATTGATGATGTGACACAGGACAGAAGTAGCCGAATGAATTCTGAGGTATTCAGAGCCATACTGTGCTCAGATCCAGCCAAATGCAGCAAAACTGATTGGTCGTCGTTTCATACTACAGATGGACAATGACTCAAAATATAAAGCCAAAGCACTCAAGGAGTTTATTAAAGCAAAGAAGTGGGATATTCTTGAATGGCCAAGTCAGTCACCTGATCTCAACCCAATTGAGCATGCATTTCACATGTTAAAGAGTAAACTTCAGACAGAAAGGCCCACAAACAAACATCAACTGAAAACCACCGCAGTGAAGGCCATGAGTTCAAGACTTCAGGCACTCATTGCCAACAAAGGGTTTTCAACTTAGTACTAAAAATGAACATTTCATTTAAAATTATTGAATCTGTCCAATTTCTTTTGGTCCCTTTAAAAACAGGGTGGCACATATTAAGGAGCTGAAACACCTAAACCTTTCATCCAATTTTAACGTGGATACCCTCAAATGAAAGCTGAAAGTCTGAACTTCAACTGCAGCTGAATTATTTTGTTTAAAATTCATTGTGGTAATGTCTATATCCAAAATTAGAAAAATGTTGTCTCTGTCCAAATATATATGGACCTAACTGTATATTTTTAATGAAATACTGAGGCAAAGTAACTGCATTGCTTTATCAAATTTATATGAAGTGTATTGTGTCCAATGTTAGCAACCAGGCAACACAAAAATGAGCTTTTCAAGTGAGCACTGTAAGGTACACAAATATTATGAAGTGTTTGCCAACAAGGATGTGGTTTCACCAGTGGGGTACCTTTTTGTAAAAATAGACTTGAACCATCACAGCCCCCTTTGACCAAACTTTACCAGCCTATAACAGTACAAAGCACGTTCACCCTGGTGATCTAGTGGCAGTTAAACAAGAAACATTGCAGGAGACAGAGTTAAGAAGTAGGTCCAATGGAATGCCATGCCCAATTCCCCAATGTGGGTTCCTTTTTGGACTGATTAAAATAGTGCTGTCACAGCCCCCTAGCCCTAAATGCACCGTACAGACCACGTTCACCCTGGTGATCTACTGGCAGGAACAGGACAGACTGCAAGAGACCGAGATAAGAAGTAGGCCCAAAGTAATGTCATGCCCAATTCCCCAATGTGTTGTTTTTTTGGACTTAAAAATATAGTGCCATCACAGCCCACTTGCCCAAAATTCACTAGCCTATAACAGTACAGACCACGTTCACCCTGGTGATGTAGTGGCAGGTACAGGACACATTGCAGGAAACAGAGTTAAGAAGTAGGCCCAAAGAAATGTCACACCCAATTCTCCAATGTGTTGTCCTTTTTGGACTTAAAAATATAGTGCCATCACAGCCCACTTGCCCAAAATTCACTGACCTATAACAGTACAGATAGGTACAGCAGGTACAGGACACATTGCAGGAGACCGAGTTAAGAAGTAAGCCAAAGGCAATATCATGCCCAATTTCCCAATGTAAAATCCTTTTTTAAAAAAAATAAGAGTGGCCTGACAGCCCCCTTGGCCAAAATGCACCGTACAGAGCACGTTCACCCTGGTGATCTCGTGGCAGGTACTGGACACATTCCAGGAGACAGACTTAAGAAGTAGGCCCAATGTAATGTAATGCCCAATTCCCCAATGTGGGGTCCTGTTTTTACAAAATAAAATAGTGCCTTCAAAGCCCCCATGCCCAAAAATCACTGGCCTATAACAGTACTGAGCACGTGCACCCTGGTCATCTAGTGGCAGTTAAATAACTCATTGCAAGAGACAGCCTTAAGAAGAAGGCCCAATGTAATGTAATGCCCAATTCCCCAATGTGGGGTCCTGTTTTTACAAAATTAAATAGTGCCTTCACAGTCCCTGTGCCCAAAAATCACCGGCCTATAACAGTACAGAGCACGTTCACCCTGCTCATCTACTGGTTCTGGATGATGAGGATGAGGATAAGGAGGAGGAGAACAACAAACAGACCAAATGTGGAAGCGTATACCCATGTGTGGTTGTGAAGAGGTGCATGAGAATACACCTCCCCAAAAGAGAGAATGTACTTGAGGTTATGGTTTTACTTGGTGGTGTACAGAAGTCTTTCTCTATC
Source organism: Ranitomeya imitator (assembly GCF_032444005.1). Taxonomy (NCBI): domain Eukaryota; kingdom Metazoa; phylum Chordata; class Amphibia; order Anura; family Dendrobatidae; genus Ranitomeya; species Ranitomeya imitator. Next base: position 442,017,100 of record NC_091285.1, read on the forward strand.
CAGGCGTTCTTCATTTTTATAAGAGTCAGCCTGTCAGCATTTTCAGTTGACAGGCGGATACGCCTATCTGTGATAATTCCACCAGCGGCACTAAAAACCCGCTCTGACAGAACGCTAGCAGCAGGGCAGGCCAGGACCTCCAAGGTGTAGAGTGCCAGTTCAGCCCACATGTCCAGCTTGGATACCCAATACTTAAAAGGCACAGAGGAATCACGGAGGACGTTTTTTACAATCTGCAAGGTACTCCGTCACCATCTTCCCAAACATTGCAATTCTTGTGACAGCACCCCTTACCTCTGTGCCGCCACGATGGGAGGGTCTGAGAAAACTGTCCCAGAACTTGGCCATTGTTCCCCTGCCTGAGCTGGATTGTACTTCTGTCTCCCTCACTTGGACTCCTTGGCTCTGCAACAAACTCTGACATCTGCTGCCAGCGTTCTCACATGGGAATTTTCTAAGTAATTCCACTACAAGGGCCCTCTGGTACTGCAACATTTTAGTACACCTCTCTGCCTCAGGCAGAAGAGATTGAAAGTTCTCCGTGTAGCATGGGTCTAGAATTGTCATCAACCAGTAATGAGTGTCACCCAAAATTTTGATAATCTGAGGGTCACGTGAAAAGCAGTGCAACATAAAGTCAGCCATGCATGCAAGACTGCTAACAGGCAAGACTTCCGTGTCTTCACCAACAGGATGACTGACCATGCTGTCTTCCTCCTCCTCATCCTCATCCTCCTCCCAGTCCTTAGGCCATCCCTGCTGAACAGAAGATAATACAGATGTGTTTGTAGTACCGTTTATAGCGCATGAAAGTAGCTCCTGTTCTTCCTCCTCCTCCTGCTCATTGCCTACCAATCCACGTTGAGAAGACATGAGGCTGGGCTGAGTGTAATTCCCCTGTATGTTTCCTTGCTCCATGTCCTCATGCTCCACCTGCAATGCGTCCGCTTTGATTGTGAGTAGAGAGGTTTTCAGAATGCTAAGAAGAGGGATGGTGACGCTAATTATGGCTTCATTGCCGCTCACTATCTTGGTGCAGTCCTCAAAGTTTTGGAGGATGTTACATATGTCTGACATCCATGCCCACTCCAGAGGTCTTATGTGTGGAGTCTGACCTGAAATTAGTCGGGCTTGTTGATGTTGGTAGTCAACAACGGCCCTCTTCTGCTCACAAATCCTTTCCAACATATGCAGCGTGGAGTTCCAGCACGTGGGGACATCACACAACAGTCGGTGAGCTGGAAGCTGAAAACGCTGCTGAAGCACGGCAAGGCTGAAGCTGTAGCTGACTTTCTAAAATGGGCAGACAGATGGCATACTTTCACTAGCAGATCCGGCAGCTCCGGGTGGCTTTTCAGAAAACGTTGAACCACGAGGTTAAGCACATGGGCCAAGCAAGGTACGTGTGTGACCTCACCTTGATTCAGAGCCATTACCAGGTTATGGCCACTGTCACACACGACCATGCCTGGTTCAGCTGTGTCATCCAAACATCTGACTGCTCTTTCAGCGCTGTCCACAACTCTTCTGCATTGTGTGGTTTGTCACCTAGGCAGATTAGCTTCAGCACAGCCTTTTGCCGCTTGGCTGAGGCAGTGCTGCAGTGCTTCCAGCTTCTGACTGACGTGTTGATTTCAGAGATGGACGATAAAGAGGAGGAGGTGGTGGTGTAGGATCTGTAGACTGTGGGGGCAACCATGAATGACGTAGGGCCAGCAATTCTCGGCATAGGGAGGATGTGTTCCATCTGGTCCGACTGGGTCCCGGCTTCCACTATATTAACCCAGTGTGCCATCATTGAGATATACCATCCCTGCCCACAAGCACTTGTCCACATGTCTGTGGTTAGGTCGACTTTCCCTGTAACAGCATTGTTGAAGGCATCAGTAATGTTGTGGGACACATGCTGGTGTAATGCCAGTACGGCATACCGGGAAAAATAGTGGCGACTGAGGACCGAGTACCTTGGGATGGCCGCTGCCATCAGGTTGTGGAAAGCTTCCATCTCAACAAGCCTAAAAGGCAGCATTTCTAGCGTAAGCATAAAACTAATATTAGAATTGAGGACTGGGCCTGTGGGGCATTGGCGTGGTATTTCCACTTGCATTCCAAAGACTGGGTTATAGACAACTGAACGCTATGCTGGGACAAGGACATAGACGGGCTTGCTGATGGTGCTGCTTGACTGTGGGCCACAAAAGGTGCAGGGCTAGAGGCATCTTCACATGCACTGTGTACTGGGGATTGTCTTCTACGCAAAACAGTGGAACAAGCTGTGGTGTGACCAGCAGTGATCCAGGAGCCTGGGGTTCGGCCCACAAAGTCCAGTGCTTTGCTTGCATGTACCTGATCATGCTGGTGGTGGTCAGGCTGGTTGTTTTGCTACCCCTGCTAATGCGGGCATGGCAGGTGCTGCAAATGGCCTGTTTGGGGTTATCGGCAGAGTCTTTAGAAAATAACCAGACTCGGGAAGATCTAACAGTTGGAATGACAACTTCCGTGATGTTGGTGTTATTGGGAAAGGATGCACGCCTTCTGTCTGTGGTCACCACACTGCTTCTTCCTGCCTGTTGGGGGATATGCCTCCTTCCCCGTTTGTGCTGCTGTCCTCGCAATGCATGTCCTCCTGCCAGGTTGGGTCAGTCACTATGTCATCCACCACCTCGTCTTCCACATCCGCATCCTGCTCCTCCTCCTGACTTTCTGGCAATTGTGTCTCATCATCGTCCACCTCTTGTGACACATTCCCACCATCGCCTTCGTGTGACCGGGGTTGGTCAAAGCTTTGGGCAGCTCTACATGCGATCTCATCTTTCCCCACTTCAAGTTGACCGGCAGAGATTTCTGAATCTTGAAATGGAAAACTGAACAGCTCTTCAGAGTGTCCAAGTATGGGATCCGTTGTCTCAGGGCACTCGGAAGTAGGATCAGGGTACGCAATATCCTGGTCACACTCACGGCTACTCAGACTTGACCGTGTGGAACACAAGGTGGTGGTGGTGGCTAAGTGACTGGAAGTAATATCTGCTATCCAACCAACAACCGTTTCACACTGCTCTGGCTTCAATAGTGGTGTGCTGCGGTCCCCTAGAAACCGGGACAGGAAGGTCGAGCGAGAACATGTGGGTCTTTGTTGTTGCCAACTTTCACATTGGACACGGCCTCGTCCTCTGGATGCACCATCAGCATCACGTCCACTTCCCTGTCCCTTGCCCCTTGGCTTAACCATTTTAAATGGACTACTGCACTATTTCAAATGCTCAACACAAATGTCTTTACTAGTAGCAAAATAATATTTGATCAGTATGCCTGCAAATCTACAATTTTTCAAACCGAAACACCAGGCAGGCCTCAGCCTGACCTAAACGACTGTATTCAATTTTTGGAGCCTTTTTTTAAGTTAGTTTATGCAAAATAGTGCTGTATATAATTTGAGTATAAGACAGCCAAAAAATAAGTACACCGGACTACGATGCCCAAACTTGGAGCAGAGATATATGAGGGCTCTCACAAAAAACTACACTGGCAAATATGTGGTCTGTTTATATTATTGTATGCTAAATAGTGCTGTATATAATTTCAGTAACACACAGCAAAAAATGTGGTCCTCCGGCCTACATTGACCAAACTTGGAGCACACAGATATATGAGGGCTCTCACGGAAATACCACACTGGCAAATATGTGGTCTGTTTATATTATTGTATGCCAAATAGTGCTATATATAATTTCAGTAACAAGCAGCAAAACAAGTGGTCCTCCGGCCTACAATGACCAAACTTGAAGTACACAGATATTTGAGGGCTCTCAATGAAATACCACACTGGTAAATATGTGGCCTGTTTATATTATTGTATGCCAAATAGTACTGTTCATAATTTCAGTAACACACAGCAAAAAATGTGGTGCTCCGGCCTACAATGACTAAACTTGGAGCACACAGATATATGTTGGATGTCACAGAAATACCACACTGGCAAATGTGTGGCCTGTTTATATTATTGTATGCTAAATAGTGCTGTATATAATTTCTGTATCACACAGCAACAAAAGTGGTCATCTGGCCTACAATGACCAAATTTGGAGCACGCAGATATATGACTGCTGTCATGGAAATACCACACTGGCAAATATGTGGCCTTGTAATATTTTTTGAGGCAAAATAGTGCTATATAATTTCAGTAACACACAGCAAAAAAGGGGTCCTCCAGCCTACAATGACCAAACTTGGAGCACACAGATATATAAGGGCTCCCACTGAAATACCACACTGGCAAATATGTGGTCTGTTTATATTATTGTATGCCAAATAATGCTGTACATAATTTCAGTAACACACAACAAAAAAAGTGGCCCTCCGGCCTACAATGACCAATTTTGGAGCACACAGATATATGAGGGCTCTCACGGAAATACAACACTGGCAAATATGTGGCCTTTTTAGATTATTGTATGCTAAATAGTGCTGTACATAATTTCAGTAAGACAGCAAAAAGAAAATTGGTCCTCCGGCCTACAATGACCAAACTTGGAGCACACAGATATATGAGGGCTCTCAGGGAAATACCACACTGGCAAATCTGTGGCCTTAGAATTTTTTTTTATGCTAAATAGTGCTGTATAGAAATTCAGTATCAGACAGCCCAAAAATAAGTACACCGGCCTACAATGCAAAAACTTGGAGCACAGAGATAGATGAGACCTTTTTCGGTGAATTTAAAACACCCAAAAAAAAAGTGGCACAGGGGTAGCACACACAACTATGCTACGCATGCCTGACAAACTATGATTTTTCAACAGCCCCCTCAGTCTGACAGAAGAGACTGTATTTTTTTTTTTTTGGGGGGGGGGGTGAATTTTTTGAAATAAAAAAAAAAGTATACAGTAAATAAGCTACAGCAGCAGCAGGCAGTTATATTCCGGTGTTATATAAGAGTCCAGAAAGGAGTTGAAATATTTTCTTATATTGAATTACTCATGCATGCACTACTGCATGCTCTGTGGTACATTTTGATGTGATATAACAGTCCAAAAAAGTGTTGAAAAAAGTTATTGTATTCAATTTCACATCCATATACTATATACTACTGTATTATGTGCTATGTAGGTACTTATATAGAAAAAACAAGATATATGCACTTATATCTTTTTTGCTGAATTCTCCCTATATTTGGTATTACATGCTCTATGGTACATTTCGGTCTTATATGACAGTCAAAAAAAAAAGATGAAAATTTTTTCATTATTCACCTACTCATCCATTCGCTTTTACATGGTCTGTGGTACATTTTGGTGGCATATAGCAATTACTCACCCATATAGTATTAGGTGCTTTGCGGTACATTTCCATGTCATATAACACTCACAAAAAGCATGAAACATTTTTCTGGATTTAATTACTCATCCATACAGTATTATGTGCTCTGTGGTACATTTCAGTGTTACATAACACTCCCAAAAAGTGTTAAAACATTTTTCTGTATTCAGTTACTCATTCATATACTATTGCGTGCTCTGTGGTGCATTTTGGTGTTAAATAATAGTTCAAAAAAGTTTAAAAATTTTTATTTAATCAATATGCTATTATATGCTCTGTGGTACATTTCAGTTTTATGTGACACTCCAAAAAATTGTTACAATTTTTTTCAGTGTTGTATTACTTATCCATTGAGTATTACATGCTGTCTGTTACATTTCAGTGGTATACTGCATAACACTCCAAAAAAGCTTTCAAACATCTTTCGGTATTCAATTATTCATCCATAGGGTATTACATGTTCTGGGGTACATTTTTGTGGTGCATAAGGGTGTGTGCAGACGATTAAGAATTGGCGTTGATTTGGATGCAGTGCATGTCCACTGCGTCCAAAGCGCTGATGTCTATTGAACGTAGGTGAATCTGCATGTGTACACTGAACCATGCGGATTCACCACGTCCAATATATGCTGACAAGACGTGCTGCATGTCCATCTCCTTGGGTGAGCCGTGTTTATCTCTGGAAACATCGTGGGCATGGGATTTCTTGAAATCCCATCCATTGTACTGTAACATCTGGACACTGCGAATTGGATGCTGCATAAGTACGCAGCGTCCAACCCACAGCATTTACTATTCGTTTGCACATACCCTAACTCTCACAAAAAATCATTCAAAATTTTTTCTGGATTGAATTAATAATCCATACAGTATAACGTGCTTAGTGGGCGATAAGGCGACAAAGATGGCAGAATCCCGCAAGACTCCCAAGGGAGTGAAGAGAGAAATATCGGAGCCAGATCAAGCTGATGCAATAGCAGAGGTGGCAGTAGCCTGTGGTCCGGAACCGGTCGTTTTCTCCAAACCACCAAATCCCAAACCCAGGCTGCATCCTTCACCGCTGGGGTTCTTGTGGACTGCAAATGGGAAAGCCAGGATCCAACAACTAGTGGGCAGACTGTGGGGCCTAGGCTGGTCGGAAGAGAGAAGGAGGCAAGCCAGGACCAGGGCTGGAGAAATCCTTGAAGGTCCACTATAAACAAGGTACAGACAGTTGGAATCATGGGGGTACGTCATTTTGTAATACTGGCAGCAGAGATGGGGGTCCACAGAAGAGTTTGGGACCTGTCATCACATCTCGTTCAACCAGCAGGCAGTAGAGATGGAAACACTGCCTTGAAGGCTGCAAGAGCTGACGGCTGGAACAAAGGTCACATTCCTCAGAATGGAGGGTCAACATTGCTGGTATGTGGTGGGTGTGATCCAAGAAGGAAGGGAGCAGGATGAACCCTTCTTGAGAAATGAATAAACCTGTGAAAGGCTTCTTGAGGCAACTTGAGACGGGGCTACCAACCCAGGGAGATTGAACTGTCCTTGGGGTTCCCCACCCCCTATGTGGCAGCAAGCAATGGTGCAGGTGACACAGGGGGCTGTCGCCCATTTCTATATGTCAGGGGCTCCGGCACTACCCAATGCTGGGTCACTTACAGCCCTGAGAATCTGGCTCCAGGAAGCCGGCCTAATGAAGAAGGAGAAGAAGAAGCAGACACCTGAAGAGGATTAGTGTATTACCTTCCTGCTAATTTTTTCATGGCTTTGCACTTTCTGCAAAGTGTTTATGAGTGTAGGAGTACATCAACTACACTGTCAAAATATTTACGTTAAAAAACTTTTTCTGGATTCAATTAGTCATCCATAGTTTAATGTAGTTATTGTTACATTATGGTGCTAACGAAAAAAAAAGTTCAAAATGTTTTTTTCTGAATTCAATTAGTCATCCACACAGTTTAACAAGCTTTGTGTAAAATATTGATGGCTTGAAAGAACAAAACAAAATTGCCCTGCTACAGGTGTACAAATTTGGCTGTTCAAAATTGACTATTGTCATACATACTCTAGAACCTTATACTATATCATCAGAGCAAAAACCATGATATGTATATAAAAAAGAGAAGGGTCCTAGTTGCCTAATAGGCCCGCAATCATGAGTAGACTGAACACTTCAAGCATAGAATGTAATACTAAAGACGTGGATTCAAATAGTCCATTAGTAAAAAGTAGGTAAATCTATAATTAACTATAAATTACAGACAAGGCTGAGGAGATCGGCTGTTTGCAGGTAAGTATAACCATTTTTTTAATTTTTTTATTATTTTTAAACATTCTATCTTTTACTATAGATGCTGCTTATGCAGCATCTATAGTAAAAAGTTGGTCACACTTGTCAAACACTATGTTTGACAAGTGTGACCAACCTGTCAGTCAGTTTTCCAAGCGATGCTACAGATCGCTTGGAAAACTTTAGCATTCTGCAAGCTAATTTCGCTTGCAAAATGCTAAAAAAACGCAAAAAAAAACGCAAAAAAAAAATGCGGATTTCTTGCAGAAAATTTCCGGTTTTCTTCAGGAAATTTCTGCAAGAAATCCTGACGTGTGCACATAACCTAATACTTAGATCAACCATGGCAAGTATTATATACCCATATTAGTCTCAAATATGCAGCGATGAAAATAGACAGTCAGCATATCTATGATCAATATACTTTAATCACTCCTGCAAAGTACCATTTTGAACACTAAAGGTACCTTCACACTGAACGATATCGCTAGCGATCCGTGACGTTGCAGCATCCTGGCTAGCGATATCGTTCAGTTTGACAGGCAGCAGCGATCAGGATCCAGCTGTGCCATCGTTGGTCAGAGCAGAAAGTCCAGAACTTTATTTCGTCGCTGGACTTCCCGCAGACATAGCTGAATCGGCGTGTGTGACGCCGATTCAGCGATGTCTTCACTGGTAACCAGGGTAAACATCGGGTTACTAAGCGCAGGGCCGTGCTTAGTAACACAATGTTTACCCTGGTTACCAGCGTAAACGTAAAAAAAACCAAACACTACATACTTACCTTCCACTGTCTGTCCTCCGGCGCTGTGCTTCTCTGCACTGTGAGCGCCGGCCAGCCGGAAAGCAGAGCACAACGGTGACGTCACCACTGTGCTTTCCGGCTAGCGCTCACAGTCAGTGCAGAGAAGCACAGCGCCGGGGGACAGACACCGGAAGGTAAGTATGTAGTGTTTTTTTTTTTTAACGTTTACGCTGGTAACCAGGGTAAACATCGGGTTACTAAGCGCGGCCCTGCGCTTAGTAACCTGATGTTTACCCTGGTTACCAGGGGACCGGCTTCGTTGGTCGCTGGAGAGCTGTCTGTGTGACAGCTCTCCAGCGACCAAACAGCGACGCTGCAGCGATCGGTATCGTTGTCTGGATCGTTGCAGCGTCGCTAAATGTGACGGTACCTTAAGTCAAAAGACTGTCTATGTATATACCCAGATAAGCTACTCTTACCAATATTTTCCTTTGTGCGATACCAGACTTGGCAGCCGCATCGTGTGCTTCGCTTGGGCTTCCTTAGAGCGCTGTGATCTGATGTGTGTCAGGGTGTATCTTATATACCGTAATACCACTGCAGATGTAAATTAATTGGGAGTAATTTAAGGTGCATTCGTATGTGTATGATAATGGGCGTAACCTGTTGGCGGCTGTGAAGCTTGGCACACTCACACATGTACCATCAGGCGCGGGCTGGCCCAGGTGGCAGAAATGCATATGCCCCCCGGGCCGGTGTCTAAGCAGCTGCACAGGGCCGCTGGAGGACTGGCAGTGACTAATACATAGCGCCACCTGTAGTGCGCGATGGTGTCATCCCGCCAGCAGCCCTGACATGCAGGCTGCAGGGGTATGTGATGAGCAGGCTCCTATGCGCCACTGCCACTCTGAGGGAGAGAGCCAGCAGCCAAGATGAAAGGTCAGAATACCGGCATACCGGCCTGTGTGTGCACGGAGCTCCGGCTTCTCCTGCTCTTATCTGCTATCCCGGCAGAGAAGGAGAGATGGGGGAGGTGCCGGGACAGTGCAGAGCTGTGAGCAGGAGAAACTGAAGCGCTGCACATGGACATCAGCCGCCCCTGCACCACAGAGGAGAGTGTCTGTGTGTGTATGAGGAGAGAGTGTGTGTGTGTATGAGGAGAGTGCGTGTGTGTGTGTGTGAGCTGCGTGCGTGCGTGCGTGTGTGAGCTGCGTGTGTGAGCTGCGTGTGTGTGTGGGCTGCGTGCATGCGTGTGTGTGTGTGTGTGAGCTGCGTGCGTGTGTGCGTGTGAGCTGCGTGCATGTGTGTGTGTGAGCTGCGTGCGTGTGTGTGAGCTGCGTGCGTGCGTGTGTGTGCTGCGTGCATCTGTGAGCTGCATGTGTGTCATTATACAGTGGGGCCGTGCGTGTGCGTGTCATTATACAGTGGGGCCGAGCGTGTGCCTGTCATTATATAGTGGGGCCGTGCGTGTGCCTGTCATTATATAGTGGGGCTGTGCGTGTGCCTGTCATTATATAGTGGGGCTGTGCGTGTGCCTGTCATTATATAGTGGGGCCGTGCGTGTGCCTGTCATTATACAGAGGGGGGCTGTGTGTGTGTGTGTCATTATACAGTGGGGCCGTGCGTGTGCCTGTCATTATACATTGGGGCCGTGCGTGTGCCTGTCATTATATAGTGGGGCTGTGTGTGTTTGTCATTATACAGTGTGGCTGTGTGTGTGTGTCATTATACAGTGGGGCTGTGTGTCATTATACAGTGTGGCTGTGTGTGTGTGTCATTATACAGTGTGGCTGTGTGTGTGTGTCATTATACAGTGGGGCTGTGTGTCATTATACAGTGTAGCTGTGTGTGTGTGTCATTATACAGTGTGGCTGTGTGTGTGTGTCATTATACAGTGTGGCTGTGTGTGTGTGTCATTATACAGTGTGGCTGTGTGTCATTATACAGTGTAGCTGTGTGTGTGTGTCATTATACAGTGTGGCTGTGTGTGTGTGTCATTATACAGTGTGGCTGTGTGTGTGTGTCATTATACAGTGTGGCTGTGTGTGTGTGTCATTATACAGTGTGGCTGTGTGTGTGTGTCATTATACAGTGGGGCTGTGTGTCATTATACAGTGTAGCTGTGTGTGTGTGTCATTATACAGTGTGGCTGTGTGTGTGTGTCATTATACAGTGGGGCTGTGTGTCATTATACAGTGGGGCTGTGCATGTGTCTGTCATTATACAGTGGGGCTGTGTGTGTCATTATACAGTGGGGCTGTGCATGTGTCTGTCATTATACAGTGTAGCTGTGTGTGTGTGTCATTATACAGTGGGGCTGTGCATGTGTCTGTCATTATACAGTGGGGCTGTGCATGTGTCTGTCATTATACAGTGGGGCTGTGTGTGTCATTATACAGTGGGGCTGTGCATGTGTCTGTCATTATACAGTGGGGCTGTGTGTGTGTCATTATACAGTGGGGCTGTGTGTGTGTCTGTCATTATACAGTGGGGCTGTGCATGTGTCTGTCATTATACAGTGGGGCTGTGTGTGTCATTATACAGTGTAGCTGTGTGTGTGTGTCATTATACAGTGGGGCTGTGCATGTGTCTGTCATTATACAGTGGGGCTGTGTGTGTGTCATTATACAGTGGGGCTGTGCATGTGTCTGTCATTATACAGTGGGGCTGTGCATGTGTCTGTCATTATACAGTGGGGCTGTGTGTGTCATTATACAGTGTAGCTGTGTGTGTGTGTCATTATACAGTGGGGCTGTGCATGTGTCTGTCATTATACAGTGGGGCTGTGTGTGTGTCATTATACAGTGGGGCTGTGTGTGTGTCATTATACAGTGGGGCTGTGCATGTGTCTGTCATTATACAGTGGGGCTGTGCATGTGTCTGTCATTATACAGTGGGGCTGTGTGTGTCATTATACAGTGTAGCTGTGTGTGTGTGTCATTATACAGTGGGGCTGTGCATGTGTCTGTCATTATACAGTGGGGCTGTGTGTGTGTCATTATACAGTGGGGCTGTGCATGTGTCTGTCATTATACAGTGGGGCTGTGCATGTGTCTGTCATTATACAGTGGGGCTGTGTGTGTCATTATACAGTGTAGCTGTGTGTGTGTGTCATTATACAGTGGGGCTGTGCATGTGTCTGTCATTATACAGTGGGGCTGTGTGTGTGTCATTATACAGTGGGGCTGTGTGTGTGTCATTATACAGTGGGGCTGTGCATGTGTCTGTCATTATACAGTGGGGCTGTGCGTGTGTGTGTGTGTGCCATTGGTGCATTCACTCTGTCATTCTTTGGACTGCAGACTTGTGCTTCTCACATTGCTGGCAGTGCTGTGGTCATTTGGCGGGTGTGTGGCTGTAAGTTTGTGATTTGCATACATGCGGTCACATGCCGACCAGACTTGCATGGCCTAATGCAACTGTATTGAACAAGGCCCAAAACAGTCTAGTCGAAATGTGGCTGGGAATATATATATCGCATGCTTGCAGTCACAAGACCACCTGTTGCCGGCACCAGAGAATCTTCATAGCGCATGATATGAGGATTCACACATAGTGTCTGTAGACATGTAGCATAAGATCCGACAACCCCTTTAAGGATGAGCCGCTACTCATGGGCCACTGCTATGTGCTTGCCCCCCAGGCTAAAATTTGCCAGTCAGCCCCTGTGTACCATGCTTGTCCCACGGGTTCAACCTGGTAGTTCAGAGGTTTCTGAAAACCTACGCATATTTGCCAGAGCTCCTGGTCAAGGTCTGCCATGTCAGCACCCATTTACACAAGTCATCTACAGCTGTTGCTGCTCTGTCATTGCTGGAGCAGCACATGCCAGCTCATCGATTGGTTTGAGACGTGACCATACGCTGGAACTCCACAATGCCCATGCTGGCAAGGTGTTATGGACAGAACTGGTTGGAGTAGTGATATTGCAACCACTAGGGGCAGCACTAGGCAGGTAGCATAGTCTGGAATAGCCAAGGAGTCCATACACAGGAATAACAATGTAGTTTTAAGGAATAAGCAGGAATTGAAGTCAAGGAAGCCAGAGGTTGTTTACCAGGAGCAGCAGTGTCGTTTGAAGGAATAGCTGGTAGAAGGAAGCGTGACTAAAGGAAGTTAGCTCAATAATCACGCAAGGAACTCAGAGATAGGCCAGTTTTAAATAGGATGTGCAATCAGAATGAGCCAATAAGGAACTAAGGGTGGTAACCAACAGGAAACTAAGGGAGGAGACAATAGCAACAGCATAGGTTCAAGTATTTGGATAAGCACGGAACTGTCCAGCGAGCTGAATAGCGCAAAAGGAAGAGCTGCCGACTGGTGCACAGGAGCTGCTAGATTCAAATCCTGACACAAGGCTTTGTGAGCAACAGAGACCAGTTGTGGAATACCAGCTCCAAGACACCTGTCGGTCTTCTGGTCAGCCTCTGCACATAATAGCTGAAGAGTGGAAATAGATGTTTGACATTTGTGCAGTTCTTCACGGCTTTGGGAAGTCCACAAAGATGGTGAGCAGCGATGACACCATCATCAGAGCTGAAAAACGATAAAGGTTGCACCATTATTTACCAAGAATGGTGCAACCTTTATCGTTTTTCAACTTACATGTTTTGTGGTTGGCGCCTGTTCACACTAGCTTGGATATGCCGGTCTTGTTCTCTATTTGTATTATACCATCATCAGAACAACAGTCCCGCATCTGAGCCTACTTAAACAGCCGCTGCTTACAATTAAACATGACGTTTTGAATGGGGACCAGGTAGAATCAGAGGAAGACATGAAACAGGGAAATACCCAGCCTCATCTAATCTGCTCAGCCCAGATTGGTTAACAATGAGGTGGTGGAGACTGAGGAAGAGGAGGAGAACCAGGAGCAGGCTGATAGCACAAAAGAGGCTAGTACCCACACAAGCTTCATCCTGTCTCTCCGACGTGAATGGGCTGAGGAGACGAATGAGGAGGTAGAGATGGAGGAGGAGATGGAGAGTAGTCATCATAGTGGAGACATGGAAGTGTTGGCTTTATGGACCTGGGCACATATGGTGCCATTGCCTTTCCTGTGACCCTCTCGTTATATTCATCTTGGCCAAAAAAGACTACTGGTTGTTCAAAAAAGGTAGGTTTCCAGTTTAAAATAACATTAGCTCCATGGTGAGGGAGATAATGTCAATGACAGACAATGAAGTAAATTTTAACTGGATTTGAAGCTGGATACTTACCTTTCTTCCACAATTAATGCCTGATCAGGCAAACTTTCCATGCTCTTGCACATATAACCGCAATAGGTGAGCTGGCTTTGTTCCTTTTTATTATATGTACTGGTTGTTCACCCTCCTAGACTCATGCTACAATGAGAACTTTGCATCTCTTCTTCCTGAGGCGGAGAAGTCTTCTAAAATGGTGATATACCAAAAGATTATTGTGGAAAATATGTTGAAAAATTACCCATCAAACAATGATAGCCGCAGGGGGCAAGCTTCCTTGCCCAAACAAGGAGGAGAGGCAAGTGAAACACACACTAGGTACAGCAGAGGAAGGGGTACACTGTCAAAGGCCTGGGACAATTTCATGACACCCTCCCAGCATCCATGCCCTGATGTCCAGTTATTTTTTACACTGAGGGTGACGTTTTTAACCCCTTCATGACCTTGGGATTTTTTTGTTTTTCCGTGTTCGTTTTTCGCTCCCCTCATTCCCAGAGCCATAACTTTTTTATTTTTCCGTCAATTTGGCCATGTGAGGGCTTATTTTTTGCGGGACGGGTTGTACTTTTGAACGACATCATTGGTTTTAGCATGTCGTGTACTAGAAAACGGGAAAAAAATTCCAAGTGCGGTGGAATTGCAAGAAAAGTGCAGTCCCACACTTGTTTTTTGTTTGGCTTTTTTGCTAGGTTCACTAAATGCTAAAACTGACCTGCCATTATGATTCTCCAGGTCAGTACGAGTTCATAGACACCTAACATCACTAGGTTATTTTTTATCTAAGTGGTGAAAAAAATTCCAAACTTTGCTAAAAAAAAAAAAATTGCGCCATTTTCCGATACTCGTAGCGTCTCTATTTTTCATGATCTGGGGTCGGTTGAGGGATTATTTTTTGCGTGCCAAGATGACGTTTTTAATGACAGCATTTTGGTGCAGATACGTTCTTTTGATCGCCCGTTATTGCATTTTAATGCAATGTCGCGGTGACCAAAAAAACGTAATTCTGGCATTTCGATTTTTTTTCCTGCTACGCTGTTTAGCGATCAGGTTAATTTTTTTTTTTAATTGATAGATCGGGCGATTCTGAGCGTGGCGATACCAAATATGTGTAGATTTGATATTTTTTTTATGGATTTATTTTGATTGGGGCGAAAGGGGGGTGATTTAAACTTTTATATTTTTTTTATTTTTTTAACATTTTTTTCAATTTTTTTTTAACTTTTGCCATGCTTCAATAGCCTCCATGGGAGGCTAGAAGCAGGCACAACCCGATCTGCTGATCGCTGCTATGTAGCAGAAATGCAGGTGTGCTGTGAGCGCCGACCACAGGGTGGCGCTCACAGCCACCGGCGATCAGTAACCATAGAGGTCTCAAGGACCTCTATGGTTACAATGGAGACGCATCGCCGACCCCCGATCATGTGACGGGGGTCGGCGATGACGTCATTTCCGGCCGCCCGGCTGGAAGCTGTAGTTAAATGCCGCTGTCTGCGTTTGACAGCGGCATTTAACTAGTTAATAGGTGCGGGCAGATCGCGATTCTGCCCGCGCCTATTACGGGCACATGTCAGCTGTTCAAAACAGCTGACATGTCCCGGCTTCAGTGCGGGCTCACTGCGGAGCCCTGCATCAAAGCGGGGCTTCTGACCTTGGACGTACTATCCCATCCGAGGTCAGAAAGGGGTTAAAGATGGTCAAGCCATGCCTGACTGACAAAACTAGCATACTCCCTAATTTCTCAGCGACCTTCAGCTATTGGGTCTCAAAGCTGGATCCCTTGCATTAGGTGCCCCTCTATGTCGTGGAAGTGTTGTGCTGCCCTGCCACTAGCATCTTGTGTGACCAGGTAATTAGTGCCCCGGGGGGTCATATCAGACAGCTGCTTTTGCCTGTCAACAGAAAGTGCTGACAGGTTCACTTTGATAACAATTAATAAAGCCTGGATTAGACCCAACGTTTCCACACCACCAGATGACAGAGTATTTATTTAAAATAAAGGAGTCTGTGTCTTTCATTCATTTAAAGGACTTTATTCTGGCTGCGTATTTTTTACAATATGACTATGGGGTTAGTAATGGGGGCGTCTTATAGCCCAAACTAACCCCTGGGCTTAGTGGCCATAAAACAGCTGACATTAACCCAAACCCTATTACCCAATTTCCACTGCACCAGGGCAAGTGGAAAGAGCGAGGCTAAGCCCCTAGGCTAAGTAGACGGTTGTGAGCTGATATTAATAGCCTAGGAAGCTCCATTTTTATTACCCCCTTCCGAGTCTAAAAACATCAGCCCCCTGTTGTCGGCTTTCCCTCAGCTGGTTATTAAAAATTTGGGGGACCATATGCCATTTTTTTACGCTTTTAATTATGACCTAAATACATGTAGAGTAAACTGCACTGCATTGATTATATATCTCAATTAAGGGATAAACATCGGACCGATTTTCTAAATGCAGATGAGTAAGAATCATAAAGTGTATGGGATATTTATTCAAAGCTAGACTCTGTCCACTTGCTCCAAAACAACTAAAAGAAAAAAAGAAAAATAGGATATACATTTATAATTGTCAGAAATAGTTGTATCCCTCATGTCCACACATGAAAGTAAATTCCAAAAGGTCTCCTGAAGTAACAAAAAACATAAATAAGGATGTGCAATTGCCTATGAGCAAGTTACAAAGAAGTCATTAGTCTAGACTGGTAGTAGGTGTAATGCTATTCATATATGTGTAAATATTTATGTTCTTTCCAATTAGAAATCATATTCCTTTTAGTTGCAAAATGCTGTTCGAGCTGTAATTCAATTGCAAATAACTAATTGAGTGGTAGTAATTTTGGTCAGCAAAATTGAAATCATTTGCATAAAAGACATCTGCCGAATGTGACTGACGCCTCAGCTGCAATCACCAGGATCCAAGCAGCATATAATATCTGTATCTCTATGCACTATAAACTGCAGAGCAGACAGATCTTCCACATGAATGTCCGGCTTTGCTTGGTGGACATAAGCTTTGCCACAGCAAGTAGTTTTTCGTTAAGTATAGTGCATAATGCTATCAATAGTATTTTGTGCTTTTCTCTAGGAATACATTTGTGTCTTTATGGAATATGTATTTTATATAAAAGTTTAACAAAATTCCATCATGAGCATAACAAAAAAAGCCATGTAGCTCTTCAAAATAGGAAACATATTTAGAAAGTTAATCCAGGAGATTGCACAGACTGCATTTGCAGCGCCCCAGAGTCCTGGTTCGTTGCATTATTGTCATTCTTCCACCAGGGGGAGTGATGTTACGTCTGAAGGCAATGAAGGAGATCTTCTGTCCAGGTATCACAATCACACAATACACTTCACACTCCAGCCACCAGGGGGAGCAAAGGGTTAATTTACTAGGCCACTCCTCACAGCTAGGTAAAACTGGTAGTTGGAGGGAAAGTTAGTGAGTTCCTGGCTGGGGACTGACACGGAAAGGTCTCCAGGTCAAGCTGGATAGGGGGACTCTGGATTTGCCTTCAGACCGGCCAGACTCTGCCTACCCTGTGGTCCCTACCCTGGACTGTGGATGCTGAAGCCTTCAGTAAAGGTAAAGAGACTGCACCCTTGTGTCCTCGTTATTCACTGCACCTCACACTATCCATCATCTACACTCTGGGAAGCCCTGGGGACATACTTCACCTGTGGGAAGGTATACCCTCTAGCTGCCATAACATCACCCCAGCGGACCCCTAAGCAGCGTCGGTCACCCTGACCGAATACCACAGGTGGCGTCACGAACATTATCCCTTTAAAGACCTTTCCCCCACAATATTAACGGACCTCCCAAGGGCCACGGATCGGGTCAGCCACCGTGACATCCCCACTGAGTACAGAAGAAGGACCCGGATCTGAGTACCCCACAGCACTTGGGGGCACTCCACATTCACAGATTTAGGCCGGGGTCAGACGAGCGTATGGCATCCGATGCAAGAGCCTAATGACCTGCTCTGCTGTGAGCGTGAGCAGAGTGTCATGCATCTGTGCTCTGAGCCTCTCGCACAGAGAGGATCGGAGCACAGCTGCGGAGGAGGCAGAGAAATGAATCTCTCCATCTCCTCCGTTGCCTGGGTCAGCGTATATAACGCACAGCACCCAGATGATATCCGAGTGATGTGCGTTGTCTCACTCGTACCCATAGGCTTATATGGGTGTGAGTGAGCCGAGACTCGGCCAAGTGTCGGTGATATTCGCAGCATGCTGTGGCTATGCTATGTTTTATCTCATAGCACTCGTCCGTATTCCTCGCACGTGTGACCCCGGCCTTAGGCTTAGTTCACACTGGGCATTTTTGCTGCGTTTTTATTATGCGTTTTTAATTTTAATTTTCAGCTGCTGTTTACAGTACCAGCAAAGCCTATGAGATTTCAGAAATCTCATGCACACACATTGTTTTTTTTGTTTTTTTTGTCATCAGTATTGTGTACTTTACATGTTTTTTTGGACATACAGTAGAGCATGTCACTTATTTCAGCGTTATTTCAGTACTTTTCACCCACTGACTTAAATGGGTGGCGAAAAAATGCTGAAAAAAGGCACCAAAGTATCATGAACTGTCATTTTCCCACGTTCAAGAGTTCACCGCGGGTCAAGCTGTGAGGCAGCACAGCAACAGTGATGTCTGTGCTAATCATCACTGATGCTGCCTCCGACAGCTTCTCCTTCATTCATCAGTGGTTTACAGCCGGGGCACCGCTCTCGGTTGTAAACTGTATATCCCCTAGATATGGATTACGGCGTGGGACTGAACGCCGGACAGGTATGGTATATTGTTGGTTTGTTATTTATATTTTATTACAGGAGATAGAGGGTGTCGCATGGATTAGCTGAATAATAAAGATGGCAAACTGTGTTTAGTGTTTTATCTCATTAAAAACTCTATTCCGGCTGTGTCTTTATTTAACCCCTTACCAGCTGTAAGATTAGTAATGGATAGGTGTTTTATTGACACCTCTCCATTACTAAGACGGCTTGAAGTCACCTTACGATACAAAGCTTTCCCTCTCTGGCGCAGAAAATTGTGTGGGAGCCCAGGCCATTTTTTCCCCCGAAAATAATCTTTTATTAAATACATAAAAGTCCCCTAAGTTGCACACACACTATACTAATTGCATTGATCACACACATCTATAGATGTAACTATTCTGCATGGATTTACTGTATGTAAACCATGTCTCCTATCCTGTAGGCTCCTGCATTGATTTTACAGAAGCCGATCAGTGCGAGCACAGGAGAATGATGAGAGTTATATTCAAGTCAGAGCCTTTGCGCAGCAAAGGCTCATCTATTAGATGCTCCAATTCTATTGCTTTGCCCGACTCTTCCCACTTGTTCTGTAGCAGTGGCAAGTGGGGTTCATATTTGTGGGGTTGATGTCACCTTTGTATTGTCAGGTGACATCAAGCCCACAGCTTAGTAATGGAGAGGCAGTGAGGAATACCCCCATCATCCGCTCCTGCTGTCACTGTTATTAGCTGCAGCAGGTGTACAGTCATGGCCAAAAGTTTTGAGAATGACACCAAAATTATATTTTCACATGATCTGCTGCCCTCTGGTTTTTAATAGTGTTTGTCTGATGTTTATATCACATACAGAAATATAATTGCAATCATATTATGAGTACCAATAGGTTATATTGACAGTTAGAATGAGTTAATGCAGCAAGTCAATATTTGCAGTGTTGACCCTTCTTCTTCAAGACCTCTGCAATTCTCCCTGGCATGCTCTCAATCAACCTCTGGACCAAATCCTGACTGATAGCAGTCCATTCTTGCATAATCAATGCTTGCATTTTGCCAGAATTTGTTGGTTTATGTTTGTCCACCCGTCTCTTGATGATTGACCACAAGTTCTCAATGGGATTAAGATCTGGGGAGTTTCCATGCCATGGACCCAAAATCTCTATGTTTTGTTCCATGAGCCATTTAGTTATCACCTTTGCTTTATGGCAAGGTGCTCCATCATGCTGGAAAAGGCATTGTTGGGCGCCAAACTGCTCTTGGACGGTTGGGAGAAGTTGCTCTTGGAGGACATTCTGTTACCATACTTTATTCATGGCTGTGTTTTTAGGCAAGACTGTGAGTGAGCCGATCCCTTGGATGAGAAGCAACCCCACACATGAATGGTTTCAGGATGCTTTACAGTTGGCATCAGACAAGACTGGTGGTAGCGCTCACCTCTTCTTCTCCGAATAAGCTGTTTTCCAGATGTCCCAAACAATTGAAAAGGGGATTCATCAGAGAAAATGACTTTGCCCCAGTCCTCAGCAGTCCACTCCCTGTACCTTTTGCAGAATATCAGTCGGTCCCTGATGTTTTTTTCTGGAGTGAAGTGGCTTCTTTGCTGCCCTCCTTGAAACCATGCCTTGCTCAAAGAGTCTCCGCCTCACAGTGCGTGCAGAAGCACTCACACCAGCCTGCTGCCATTCCTGAGCAAGCTCGGCACTGCTGGTAGTCCGATCCCGCAGCTGAAACAGTTTTAAGATACGGTCCTGGCCCTTGCTGGTCTTTCTTGGGCGCCCTGGAGCCTTTTTGACAGCAATGGAAGCTCTCGCCTTGAAGTTCTTGATGATGAGATAGATTGTTGACTGAGGTGCAATCTTTGTAGCTGCGATATTCTTCCCTGTTAGGCCATTTTTGTGCAGTGCAATGATGGCTGCACATGTTTCTTTAGAGATAACCATGGTTAACTGAAGAGAAACAACGATACCAAGCACCAGCCTCCTTTTGTCCAGTGATGTCATTCTTACTTAATCATGACTGTTTGATCGCCAGCCCTGTCCTCATCAACACCCACACCTGTGTTAATGGATCAATCACTAAAACGATGTTAGCTGCTCCTTTTAAGGCAGGACTGCAATGATGTTGAAATGTGTTTTGGGGGTTAAAGTTCATTTTCTGGGCAAATATTGACTTTGCAAGTAGAGTAATTGCTGTTAAGCTGATCACTCTGACATTCAGGAGTATATGCAAATTGCCATTAGAAAAAATGAAGCAGTAGACTTTGGAAAAATTAATATTTGTCTCATTCTCAAAACTTTTGGCCATGACTATAGGTTGATGGGAGTAAGAGTCCCAAAAGCCCCAACCTGCTGTCATTGTTCTGACTTGAATATAACTCTCATCATTCTCCTCTGCTCACGGCAATCACCGGCACAGCAGGGGAGAATGATGAGAGCCGTCTTTAGCACCCGGCGCCCGCCAGCCATCCATGTTGTACTGATGCGGCACATCGTTGCCACACGTGTGCCGCAAGTATTGCAGTATTGCAGTAAAGTTGTGTGACTGTTAAGATTCACTAAATAGTTCTAAACCTATTGTGTAAAGTAATGGCTAGTCTAAAGTAAGCCAATAAGGAAGTAATTGTAAACAGGCAAAAGTGTCTAAAAATGTACCACATTTATTATTCAGCATGAGTCATTCATTGGAGTTGTCTGATACATAAGATGTATTGTATAAAAAACTATTTTTAACCCTAAACACTTTTGGTAATTTACTTTATTTGAAAATGTCCTACTGCCCTGCCCATACAGCTAATCTCTATAGTGTTTTCTTTCTTTATTTCCGGTGACATTCCGTTTGAGTCCCAATATTCACTAGGGATTCTCAAATGAGACGTCACCAGTGGGATGGCCCTGCAGTCACTTCCCAGCAGCTTTGAACACCCTACTTCAAACAGGACATCATCAGTGGGCAGCACTGTGTTCACTTACCACATTTTCTTTCACCAACACTCCCTGATGACATCACAAATCAATCACAGTTGAAAGAGCAAGGAGATGTGACCTCATCGCCACCCTACAGCTTCTATCACCGCCCTGAAAGGGATTGTCATAAGGGTGCAATGCTGGAAGTCACTCCCCCTGTGTCTATCACTGCCAACCCTTGAGGATTGGGCTGGAACAGTAACTTCTCATTACACATTGAGTTCACTACTCCTTGACTGACAGCCACCCCTGCAGCATATATGTGGAAAGCAGGCTGTAAGTCAAGGTGCAGAGGGAGTGATTGCAACCACTCACTGTGTTGTGAGCGATGATTGTTATAGCCCAATATACCACCCGATAGCTGAAAGCAAGTGCCTACAGGGAGAATATAATTTTCTCCCTGTAACCGCTCTTCCATAGTGGATTGCATCTTGGATACCACCTCAAATACGTGGATACAGCTGAAAGTTATTGTTAGGTGCCGAGTTCCCGCCTCTGCACAGGGAGAATCTCGAACCATCTCCGCTGCGGTCTCCCATTCTTCTCCAGCCGCAGTGGAGCGTGCTCAGCGGAGACGTCGGTCCCAGCATCTAGCTCGGGGTGATACTGGACGACTGGTTACTGCTGCCCTTCCAGGCTCTGTCTTTGTAGCCAGCAGTGATCAGCAGTGAGCAAGTCTTTCTGGGACTAAGTCCTGCTTTTCTCATACTGAGCATGCCCACGGGACGACCTCCCATTGGAGGTCAGGGGTCACATGCTCAGGTCCTGTTGCGGCTCCTATTGGTCCATCTGGAAGGTCTTGTTGCACTGCCGCTATAAAAGGTTCGCATGGCTGCTCGGCTATGCGCTAGTGTACATTTGAAAACGTGTGTGTGTTGATGAGTGCAATTCGTTCTTTAATCATCCCCTCCCTTGTGTATGACTGCTCACGTAAGGTGGATGTCTGCTATCTAGCGCCCGGCTGAGCTATCAGCACAATAACACACAAAACAGCATCTAATTGCTGTGACCACCAGTGTGGCGCCGTGCGCTATTAGAGCGCTTTCCTTACCCAAGTCTGGGTGGTTAGTGGCGTCCACCAGAGTGGCACAGCACACACTCTTGTGCAATTAAGTTACTTTCTCAGTTACTCTGATACCCCATTTGTGGTGTCGAGCGCATGAGGTCTACACGAACTCTAATAATCCTGTGTCCTGGGATAGAGTTCTGGGATCCCTTGCTTACGCTCTTTGTACGGTGCCACGGCCCTGTGACGCAACAGGGTTCGCTTCCTTCATACAGGGTGAAGTTAATCCATGTGTGTATCCACATTGTACCGCCATATAGTCCGTCATTACTCAGCAGCACGTTCCATCTCTGCACGGTGGACCCCGGGCTGCGAACGCACCTAATACCTTCTCTCTAATTATTTGGTGCGTTCCGCTAGCCCTAACATTTATGTTCGCCAAAGCCCACGGTGACTCTGTCTGCATTGTTACAGTCAATGCATAAGCCTGAATCCTGTTTTCCGTGACTTGTTATGTAACTCCCAATGAAGGCACTGACATGAGGATAAAATTTGATGAGAAAATATCCTAATAAAGATAAATTGATAGATTTTACTATAACATCAGTTGCGAATTCCATTGCTAAATCCTCAAAGCCATTAGATTGTTTTGTGAATTATGCCGAATTTCTCAAGATATTTTGACATAAAGTATGCAACAGCCAAAAAAATGACATGGCAGTATAATAGTTAAGGATCAAGGTAAAAGCTGATTTTCAAAATTATTGATTTTCTTGGTGCCTGATTCTGCTGCTCCTTTCTATTTTTGCTGTGTCACTCCATTGCAAAGATATTCATATTTGTTTCTTCTTTGTGAAATCTCTGCTTTGCAGTCCAACTGAACGTTTCGTCTGTGTTTTCTTTGGAGTGTGTGCTTTAGCTCCTAGATGCTAAAAATCAAAGCTCAGCATCTGATCTAGCAGTCCATTAATCTCAGAGGCTGCTTGGCTGTGATTGGTAGCATCTGGAAAGGGTTGAAAGCACACAGCTTCAAAGAAGGCTTTGAGAAAATTACCTGTTGAACAAAAAGCAGAAATTTCACATAGTACACTCCTGAAGAAACAAGTGTGAATATCTTTTCAGTAGAGTGACTCAGCACAAATCGGAACAGAGCAGCAGAATCAGGGGAGCTCAAGGAATTTTACAAATGTATTTTAAACCAATTCAGCCGTAGCTGGGATATAGTCATACTTATACTCAAGAAAATCCTATAAGTGAAAATTAATACCCAAGAAAAAAAACAAGTTGCAGAAAATGTCTCACAAAATGACTGACTTTATTAACATAAAGAATAACATCAAGTATTAAAGTTTGAAATAAAGCAAAGAGCCTCGGTGGAGGGCTACACCCACACACTTAGACTTGCACAATGCGTAATATGCCAAAATGTCAATGCCTCAAAATTAAATCTCAGTGAAAGAATAGGGCCAAATAGAGTCATGACACACCCCTTGATGAAGCTGGGTGAAACACGCATTGAGGCGCAAGGGCTGCACCACTATTGGACCATATCACAGTTACACTGTGTAAGTTTTCATTAACTTAGTTTGGCCCTATTTTTTCACTGAGTTTTACGCTTAAATCATCGATATTTTGGCATATTATGCATTGTGTGAGTCTATGTGTGTGAGTGTAGCCCTCCATTGATGCTCTTTGTTTCATTTTAAACTTTGATATTTGATGTTATTCTTTATATTAATAAAGTAATTCAATTTCTGAGACGCTAGATTAACAGCTTTGAATATTGTGTATTTTTCATTATAATTGTTTTTCTTTTTTTAGATGTCAGAAAGAAATTATTACCTCAAATACTTGAAAGGACTTTTGAAGCGAAAAACATCCAAAACCAGGTCTGTAAATGCAAAGCAAATTCAGTAGAAAAATTATGCAGATAGGTGCATTTGTTTCATATTGTGTTTTGGTGACATATATGTCCAGGCCGCTAAATTTCTTACATATGTTTCAAATTTGTGAGCAGTGTCGGACTGGCCCACCGGGAGATCGGAGAATCCTCCGGTGGGCCCTCCCCCTCACCAGACTCCTGCTCTGTCCTGTATTATGATTGCATGCACCCAGCCTGCACCGCTCAGTAACATGTGATGTGAGGTGAGAGCTTTCTCTTCACCTGCTGCGGCTTCTACTGATGTCTTGGCACCGCTCTCTCAGCTGCGCAAGTGCTCATGAGATCAATAGAAGCGACAGCCGCAGGTGATAGAAAGCTCTCAGCTCACATCATATGTTACTGAGGAGCAGTGCAGGCGGCCGGCTCCGGGTATAGAATAACCCGCACAGCGCCACGCACAGCACAGAGCCACAGGCTGTGAGACACTGCACACAGCGTCTAGAACGGAGTTGATTTTTTGAGGGCATGATGTCACTGGAAGGGGCGGGGCCTCCATCAGACCAGTGACCTGATAGCAGGAAGCAGAGCTGTGCCGACTGAGGCTGCTGGAGCCCTGTAAGTAGAGGACCGAGGGGGCTGCACTATGGAACTGTGGGAGGAGAGGAATGAGGGTCTGCACAATGGATCCTTGCACAGACAGGAATGAAGACCCAGGACTCAGTGTGAGTGGTCAGAGGATGAATTTATTTGATGTAACTTGAAAGGGGCTGTGTGGAGAAGGGGGGAGGATGAGGCTGTGTGGAGAAGGAGAGATGATGAGGGGGCTGTGTGGAGGAGGGATGAGGGGGCTGTGTGGAGGAGGGATGATGAGGAGGCTGTGTGGAGAAGGAGAGATGATGAGGGGGCTGTGTGGAGGAGGGATGAGGGGGCTGTGTGGAGGAGGGATGAGGGGGCTGTGTGGAGGAGGGATGATGAGGAGGCTGTGTGGAGAAGGAGAGATGATGAGGGGGCTGTGTGGAGGAGGGATGAGGGGGCTGTGTGGAGGAGGGATGATGAGGGGGCTGTGTGGAGAAGAGATGATGAGGGGGCTGTGTGGAGAAGAAGAGATGATGAGGGGGCTGTGTGGAGAAGGGGGGAGGATGAGGCTGTGTGGAGAAGGAGAGATGATGAGGGGGCTGTGTGGAGGAGGGATGATGAGGGGGCTGTGTGGAGGAGGGATGATGAGGAGGCTGTGTGGAGAAGAGATGATGATGAGGCTGTGTGGAGAAGAAGAGATGATGAGGGGGCTGTGTGGAGAAGGAGAGATGAGGGGGCTGTGTGGAGAAGGGATGATGAGGGGGCTATGTGGAGAAGGAGAGATGAGGAGGCTGTGTGGAGAAGGAGAGATGATGAGGGGGCTGTGTGGAGAAGGAGGGATGATGAGGGGGCTGTGTGGAGGAGGGATGATGAGGAGGCTGTGTGGAGAAGAGATGATGAGGAGGCTGTGTGGAGAAGAAGAGATGATGAGGGGGCTGTGTGGAGAAGGAGAGATGAGGAGGCTGTGTGGAGAAGGGATGATGAGGGGGCTGTGTGGAGAAGGAGAGATGAGGAGGCTGTGTGGAGAAGGAGAGATGATGAGGGGGCTGTGTGGAGAAGGAGGGATGATGAGGGGGCTGTGTGGAGGAGGAATGATGAGGGGGCTGTGTGGAGAAGGAGGGATGATGAGGGGGCTGTGTGGAGAAGGAGGGATGGTGAGGGGGTTGTGTGGAGGAGGAGGGATGATGAGGGGGCTGTGTGGAGAAGGAGGGATGATGAGGGGGCTGTGTGGAGAAGGAGGGATGATGAGGGGGCTGTGTGGAGAAGGAGGGATGATGAGGGGGCTGTGTGGAGAAGGAGGGATGATGATGGGGCTGTGTGGAGGAGGGATGATGAGGGGCTGTGTGGAAAAGGAGGGATGATGAGGGGGCTGTGTGGAGAAGGAGGGATGATGAGGGGGCTGTGTGGAGAAGAAGGGATGATGAGGGGCTGTGTGGAAAAGGAGGGATGATGAGGGGGCTGTGTGGAGAAGGAGGGATGATGAGGGGGCTGTGTGGAGAAGGAGGGATGATGAGGGGGCTGTGTGGAGAAGAAGGGATGATGAGGGGCTGTGTGGAAAAGGAGGGATGATGAGGGGGCTGTGTGGAGAAGGAGGGATGATGAGGGGGTTGTGTGGAGAAGGAGGGATGATGAGGGGCTGTGTGGAAAAGGAGGGATGATGAGCTTTGTGGAAAAGGGGGGGGGGTGATGAGGGGGCTGTGTGGAGAAGGGGGATGATGAGGAGGCTGTGTGGAAAAGGGGGGATGATGAGCTTTGTGGAAAAAGAGGTGATCCAGGGCTGTGTGGAGAAGAGGGGGGAGTGAGAAAAAGCCCATTGGTGAGTTCACCGCCTCTGCACTGTGGGACTTTCTCACTGTGCTAGTGGGGATCTCACCAAGGTCACCGCAGTTCAGGGGCCTGGCTGAGAACATAGCCTCAGTGACTTGCCGTAACCTCGATGAGGTTAGCCGACGCCAGTGACGGAGGTAAACTTTATACCTCCGATCACAGCTGTGGGCTCACATCATTTGACAGCATGTGAACATCAGCTGTCTGACTGGCGGATCAGAAGCAGTGTTTGCTGCTCTGTCTTGCATCTGACAGAGTGGTAAACACTGGATGTATTGGCCCCCCATTCAAATGAATAGGGTCCAGGTACTGTTCTGGTACCCGAACCTGGTCTCATTTTTAACTGTTCGGCCGGACCCGAACATCTAGGGGTCTGCTCATCTCTAATCCTGTGTCTAGTGTGTGACTGGTGTATGTATGGTGCGTGAGTGTGTCATGTGGCTAGCGTATGACTGGTGTGTGTGTCACATGTATGTATCCTGTGTCTAGCGTGTGACTGGTGTGTATGTGTCGTGTCTATTGTGTGTATGTGGCACATGTCTAAATAATAAAATCTTTCTGTGCTTATAGAATATCATTGTTCTAGGTTTTACATAAAATTATCTGCTGCCGGTAAGGGTGCTTAACTAGATGGAAACTAAGGCTACTTTCACACTTCCATCTTCAATATCTGCACAGGATCCATCAAGACGTTGAAATGACGGATCCTGTGCAGATTGTGGAAAACGTGTGCACTGGGCCCGTCTTTCTGACGGACCCGTCGAAGCTGTGTGCACCTGTTGTGTATGCGTCTTCGCAGTGGTTTTCCGCTGCGAAAACGCATACACAACACAAACCAGGTAAAAAAATAAATAAAAAAATCGCGGTATTCTCACCTACCGGCGTTCCCACGCAGCGATGCTCTTTGTAGCTAGCAAAAAACGTTCCTCTGAACGTTTTCTCTGCCCGACGGACTGTTTTTTTGATGCAGGATCCAGTGAAAAAGGGATGGCTCTGCAGCTAGTACCCCTTAAGCATGGTGGGCCCTTAGAATGATTTTCTCTGGTGGGCCCACACTACTCCAGTCCGACGCTGTTTGTGAGGTTAGCAATTTGAAACACTAGTCACTCATAGATGCTTTATAATTTATTACTCGGTCCCTGGGGCTCATGTAGTGCATGTGAAAAATGTCATAATTCAGATTTCAGAACTGACTGTAAGTATAAGGCCGGGGTCACACTACTGTAGAATACGGACGAGTACTAAGCGAGAAAACATCGCATAGTTCTCGGACCAGTGTTAATCTATGAGGCAGCTCACATTAGGCGTTTTCGATGTGTGTAAATCGCAGCATGCTGTGATTGTACAGGTATATTGTCCGAGACTCGCCAATGCAAGCCTATGGGTGCAAGAAAAACTCAGACGCCACAACGGACCATCCATCTAGCTTGCAACAAATACGTACACATTTTCCTCATTTCAGCACATTGGGCCATTAAATTCAATGGGGAAAGGCAGTGAGAAATGTATAACCATACGCGTATCATATGGATGTCATACGGATACATAGGTGCGAGGAAATCGCATCATCGCATTGCAAATGGATTATACACGGATGACCATATGGAGAACACTCGTGTGACTCTCGGCAGTGAGACTCAGGCCGATTTTTCATACGTTAGGTGTGACCCCGGGCCAAAAAAAAGAAATAGTAAGGGAGATTTACTAACAAAAATACACCAGAATCCATTCTAAAATTCAGTCAGAATTCTGGCCATGTGCAGAATTTTAGACAGTGTCTTGAACAGTGCTAAGCTACATCAAATTATGAAAAATGTATTACATTTTGTAGCTTTAATAGTTGTCTAACATGAAGCCAACTGACTGTGTCTGTTTAGTACATCCTTGTCAACTTTTTAAAACTGTCTTCAGGGAGATTCCAGGATGCCGCTCACGCTGTGCACAATGCAAAATTTTGGGGACAAAACAATTTCTTTTTTGTAGACTACATCCTTTTTTTAAATATACACATTTATACGCCCCATCCTCATCCATAGTAAAGGTAGTCAAAATTTTATAGTATAATTATTACCTTTTCTGCAAATGTAGTAAAATTCACCTGCAGTCCTTTTTAACAGTGTAGCTAACATACAGAGTTAACTCTCTGAGTACACACAATGCAGAAGATGGTACATGCAGTCCTATGTGATAATACTACCATCATGCAGTTTGCATATAGTGCTAAACATTAGCTTTACCAGGTGCTTTCCAGATCGTGTATATCATACTGTACAGTGACGTGCAGGTTACGTTTTGTCGAATCATTAGTAGTGATGGGCGAACCCCCCGATGATCGAGGTCGGCGGGTTCTCCTGAGTTTTTTCGTAAAGTTGGAGCTCGGGGCCTGAGATGGTGCGAGCTTGCGTCCGAACCCCGAGCTTGGACTTTACAGACATGGGATGGCGCGGGGGGCTGTAAAACAAAGCATAAAATTCATAATCAACATTATAATTATACTTTATGGTCCAGTGACAGGTCCTCCCATCTCATTGTCTCCCGGCCGCATCTACTTCCAGGGCTGCTCATTAACTTCCGGGTTATTCACTCCACTGCTCGGCGCTCAGCAATTTTGGGCCAGAACACTGCCGGAAAAAGCTGAAGACTGCCGAGTACAGTGAATACCGACTAAAGTTAATGAGCGGCCCCAGAAGCAGATGCGGCCGGGAGACAGCGGGACGGGAGGACGCATCGCTGGACAGGTAAGTATAATTATAATGTTTTAATTTTATACATTTACAGCCCCTGAACCCGAACTGGACCCAAACTGTAACACGGGTTTCCCATGGTACAGTATGGGTTCGCCCATTCCTAATCATTAGTCATTCATTTACCTTCTCTTCTCCATTTAACACAGACCATCTTGGAGAATTCTTCCAACCATGATTTGTCTCAGCAAAACATAGCGCATCGCTTTTCTTGCATTCTCCCCACTTTTTCTACACCTGTATGCAAGCCATAAAGTGTCATAACAATCTAAAGTGTCCCAAATATTAAAGCGAACCAGTCAGCCGACACATGTCCCCCTATCCATGATCAGCGTGTATCAGACAATAGCTGCATGAATTCAGCCAGGTATGTTTAACCCCTGTACGACCTTGGTAGTATCCATACATCCAGGTTTGCTAGGACTTACTGACATATGGAAATGTCTTGGCGATTTTGTGTGCATAGAGGCTGTGCATGCGCAATCACAGCCAGTTGTCAGCTGATTCTGACAGCTGATATCCAACACTAAGTGCAGGCACTTTAACCCCTTAAATACTGCGATCACAGCATTTAGCAGACAAGCAGATGGAGGGAGCCCCCTCTGCACTCCAATCGGTGACATCGCAGCGTCATTGCATGGGCCTGATTGTTGCCATGGTGACCCGATGTCACCATGATGACATCAGGGTCACCAGACACTAGCAAGTAAGTTAGATCATGCGAAGTGCAGTGCAGTACATATATTTGGTATCGTCATTCTTTCAATTAAAGGACTTTTACCTGGGTGTGTGTCTTTTTATACAATGTGACTATGAGGTTAGTAATGAGGGTGTCTTATTCATGCCTCTCCATTACTAACCTCAGGGCTTGATGTTACCTGATAATAATAATAATTTTATTTCTACAGCACCAACATATTCCGCAGCACTTTATTGTTATGCTGTAATGTCTTTTATTGTCAGTAAAATGTAATCACATAAACCAACAGATTCCTAAAGGTATGAAGGCCCTGCTCGCAAGCTTACAATGTATAAGGAAATAGGGGAGGCACGAAAGAGGGATGGTAACAATTACTTTCATTGTTCTGACCAGCCATAATGTAATAAATCAGGTGTTCTTGTAATGCTGCATGAACCCGTTATCAGTCAGAATGTGTAAAAGTACAGACACAGAGTGCTATTGAATGCATAAAGCGTGTGATAACATGATACGAAGAACCTGGTTGTGAAGAAAATTTTGATTTGGCAATGCAGGGATAGTTAAATAAATATGTTGAGGTGGTAGGCCTGTCTGAAGAAATGCGTTTTTAGGGCACGCTTAAAAATGTGGGTATTGGGGATTAATCGATTATCCTGGGTAGTGCATTCCAAAAAATTGGCGCAGCATGTGAGAAGTCTTGAAGACGTGAGTGGGAGGTTCTGATTACTGAGAATGTTAATCTTAGGTCATTAGCAAAACGGAGGGCACAGGTAGGGTGGTAGACTGAGACGAGGGAGGAGATGTAGGGTGGTGCCAAACTGTGAAGCGCTTTGTGGATGAGAGTGATAAGTATACGAGTTATTGAATTCTGGAGTGGATGGGTAGCCAGTGGCATCAGTGTAACGGTTGGTGAGGAATATGATCCTGGCTACAGCATTCAAGACGGATTGGAGTGGGGAGAGTTTGGTAAATGGGAGACAGATTAGTAGAGAGTTACAATTGTCCACAAAAAATGAATAAGAGCAACAGTAAGAGTTTTTGCAGAGTCAAAAGTAAGAAAAGGTCGAAATCTAGAAATGATTTTGAGGTGCAGATAACAAGTTCGAGCCAGTGATCGGATGTGGGGTGAATGAAAGCTCTGAATCAAGTATGACCTCAAGACAGTGAGCATGTTGCTGGGAAGTAATGGTAGAAACACACATAGGAATTGCAATGTCGGGCATAGGTAGGTTAGTAGAGGGAGGAAACACAATGAGTTCAGTTTTTGACAGGTTCAGTTTCAGATAGAGAGAGGACATGATGTTGGAGACAGCGGTAAGACAATAACTGGTGTTTTGTAATAATGCAGGCGTGATGTCGAGAGTAGAGGTGTATAATTGGGTGTCATCAGCATAGAGATGGTGTTACGCTCATGCCCAGATTAGGTGGCGTGAGCGAGGGGATTGTGGCCCCACTGTGCCACAAACCAGACTACCCAGGAATTGGCGTGACTAAGCAGCTACCTTGGTGTTCACTGGAGCCTCTGATGGTGAGGTCAAGCTTGTGTGGCAGGTAGCTGCCAGGTACAACTCCAGGGCAGTGCCTGGCTGTGGCAGCTGATCCCACTGAGGGACAAAAACACAAGTGAGAGGTGCGAGCAAGTACCGATAGGCACGACTGGTACTCTGGTAGGCATGGCTGGCACTCTGGCAGGCAGGCGAGCATGGCTGGCACTCTGGCAGGCAGGTGGGCACGGCTGGTACTCTAGGCAGTCAGGCGGGCATAGCTGGTACTCTAGGCAGGCGGACACAGCTGGCACTCTAAGCAGGCAGGTGGGCACGGCTGACACTCTAGGCAGGCAAGTGGGCATGGCTGGCACTCTGGATGGCACGGCTGGCACTCTCGGCAGGCAGACATGACTGGCACTCTAGGCAGGCAGGTGGGTGTGGCTGGCACTCTAGGCAGGCAGGTGGGAACTCTAGGCAGGCAGGTGGGCATGGCTGGCCATCTAGGCAGGCAAGTGGGCACGTCTGGCACTCTGGCTGGCATGGCTGGCACTCTAGGCAGGCAGGCGGACATGACTGGCACTCTATGCAGGCAGGCAGGCAAGGCTGGCACTCTAGGCAGGCAGGTGGGCACTCTAGGCAGGCAGGCGGGCACAGCTACTGTAGTACTCTAGGCAGGAAGGCATGGCTAGCGGGACTGGAACTGGTTCGGGTATGACAGGAACATAGGCAGGTACGAGTAGGGAACAGATAGGAACCAGTTCAGACTGGAGGGACAGGAACTGTTAGGAACCAGTTCAGACTGGAGGGACAGGAACTGCTTCAGGAGACACAGGAGCACAAGCTGGAATGAGCAGGATAAGCGAGCAGGTAGGAACCAGTACAGACTGGAGGGACAAGGACACAGAGGGCGTGGAGTGGGAGCAGAGCAAAGCCACGCAATGCAGAGAGCAGGACAGAGCCGCAGGAGGCAAGACAGGAGCTGAGCAGAACCACAGTAGGTGAAGCAAAGAGCAGAACTGCAGGAGGCAGAGCAAACAGTAGAACCGCTGGTGGTGAGATGGGAATGAACACAAGGAAACACACAGTGAGATAGGGAAGGCTATAGACAGGGATACAAATGGACACAAGTATAGGACTTACTTCAGACAGGGTCAGGTATGGGACAAGGCACAGGAGCAAGGACTCAGGCCAGGGTACGCAGCCCCACTGGGTGGCAGAAACGAGAGACACATGACACAGGTACGGGCCAGGGTATGAAGCCCAACTGGGTGGCAGAAACGAAAGACACAGGTACGGGCCAGGGTACGAAGCCCCACTGGGTGGCAGAAATGAGAGATAAAGCAAGACAGGACCAGGCACCTCAGCAGCAAGACACTAACTGAGAAAGTACGTTGCTCAAGCATCCCCTAGGGGTGGAAATGCCTTAAGTACCTTATGCCTCTTGGCAATTGGCAGGGGACTCCTTAGGAAGGTGCACATAGTCATTATAAGAAAAAGGGGCCGCCACCCTAAGCATACAGCCAGGAAGTATGCAGCAAGCAAGGACATGATGCCCAGAGCATGGAGCCGGCAGATGACAGAACTCACAGCATGGCCCATAGTGGTGAGTAAGAGGGGAGATGGGAAGACATGCAGTGATGCCAGCAGGGATGTTACAGATGGTACTGGAAACCAAATCTACTGATTGTTTCACCAATAAGGGCAATATACAAGGAGAGGAGGAGGGGGGCTAGGACTGATCCTTGAGGAACCCCAACAGTAAGGGAAAGATGAGAGGAGGAAGAGCCAGCAAAAGAAACAGTGAAGGAACGGTCATAAAGGTACAAGGAGAACCAGGAGAGAACGATGTCTTTGAGGCTGATGGAGCGGAGCATAGTGAGGAGAACCTGATGATCCATGGATGATAGCACGGAGTAGTGACCATTAGATTTAGCTGTTAGTAGATAATTAGAGACTTTAATGAGCGCAGTTTCAGTAGAGTGTAAAGAGCAGAAACCGGATTGATGAGGCTCAAGAAGAAAGTGATCTGAGAGATAACAGATTAGATGGGAGTGGACCAAGCATTCCAGGACTTTAGAGATGAATCATACAAAGGTGACATAAATCCCCCAAACTATCCCCCCACTTGCCACCACTACAGGGCAAGTGGGAAGAGCGAGGCTATGTTCCAGAATTGGTGTATCTTAGGGATGCGCCTTTTCTGAGGCAGCTGAGAGCTGATGTTTTAAGCCGAGGGGGCCAGTAGCCATGGCCCCTTCCTAGTCTATTACTATCAGCCCACAGCTGTCTGCATGGCCTTTGCTGGTTATTTATTATGGTGGGACCCTACATCATTTTTTTTAGGGTCCCTGATTTTAATAGCCAGTAAAGGCTAAGTACACAATTGTGAGTTGATGTTAATAGGCTGGGAATCTCCATGGGTATTACCCCATTCCCAGGCTATAAATATTGTCCCCCAGCTGTCGACTTTCCCTCTGCTGACTAAGAAAACTACGCAGGAACCCACACCATTTTTTTCAGAAAGAAAATCCTTTATTTAAATATTTAAATACATGTTCTGTAAGCTGCACACTCTCTGCAAGAATTGTATATATCACTGACATCTATATATATCTATGTATTCCTTGTGTATGTGCTGTATGTAATCCATCTATTCTATGCTGTCAGCACCTGCTGTGATTTTACAGTATGCGGCTGCAGAATTGCCGGCTTTTCATATTACTATCTATTTATGTAATATATATATATACAGTTAGGGCCAGAAATATTTGGACAGTGACACAAGTTTTGTTATTTTAGCTGTTTACAAAAACATGTTCAGAAATACAATTATATATATAATATGGGCTGAAAGTGCACACTCCCAGCTGCAATATGATAGTTTCCACATCCAAATCGGAGAAAGGGTTTAGGAATCGTAGCTCTGTAATGCATAGCGTCCTCTTTTTCAAGGGACCAAAAGTAATTGGACAATGGACTCTAAGGGCTGCAATTAACTCTGAAGGCGTCTCCCTCGTTAACCTGTAATCAATGAAGTAGTTAAAAGGTCAGGGGTGGATTCCAGGTGTGTGGTTTTGCATTTGGAAGCTGTTGCTGTGAGCAGACAACATGCGGTCAAAGGAACTCTCAATTGAGGTGAAGCAGAACATCCTGAGGCTGAAAAAAAAGAAAAAATCCATCAGAGAGATAGCAGACATGCTTGGAGTAGCAAAATCAACAGTTGGGTACATTCTGAGAAAAAAGGAATTGACTGGTGAGCTTGGGAACTCAAAAAGGCCTGGGCGTCCACGGATGACAACAGTGGTGGATGATCGCCGCATACTTAATTTGGTGAAGAAGAACCCGTTCACAACATCAACTGAAGTCCAGAACACTCTCAGTGAAGTAGGTGTATCTGTCTCTAAGTCAACAGTAAAGAGAAGACTCCATGACAGTAAATACAAAGGGTTGACATCTAGATGCAAACCATTCATCAATACCAAAAATAGACAGGCCAGAGTTAAATTTGCAGAAAAACACCTCAAGAAGCCAGCTCAGTTCTGGAAAAGTATTCTATGGACAGATGAGACAAAGATCAACCTGTACCAGAATGATGGGAAGAAAAAAGTTTGGAGAAGAAAGGGAACGGCACATGATCCAAGGCACACCACATCCTCTGTAAAACATGGTGGAGGCAACGTGATGGCATGGGCATGCATGGCTTTCAATGGCACTGGGTCACCTGTGTTTATTAAGGACATAAGAGCAGACAAGAGTAGCCAGATGAATTCTGAAGTGTACCGGGATATACTTTCAGCCCAGATTCAGCCAAATGCTGCAAAGTTGATTGGACGGCGCTTCGTAGTACAGATGGACAATGACCCCAAGCATACATCCAAAGCTACCCAGGAGTTCATGAGTGCCAAAAAGTGGAACATTCTGCAATGGCCAAGTCAATCTCCAGATCTAAACCCAATTGAGCATGCATTTCACTTGCTCAAATCCAGACTTAAGACGGAAAGACCCACAAACAAGCAAGACCTGAAGGCTGCGGCTGTAAAGGCCTGGCAAAGCATTAAGAAGGAGGAAACCCAGCGTTTGGTGATGTCCATGGGTTCCAGACTTAAGGCAGTGATTGCCTCCAAAGGATTTGCAACAAAATATTGAAAATAAAAATATTTTGTTTGGGTTATGTTTATTTGTCCAATTACTTTTGACCTCCTAAAATGTGGAGTGTTTGTAAAGAAATGTGTACAATTCCTACATTTTCTATCAGATATTTTTGTTCAACCCTTCAAATTAAACATTACAATCTGCACTTGAATTCTGTTGTAGAGGTTTCATTTCAAATCCAATGTGGTGGCATGCAGAGCCCAACTCGCGAAAATTGTGTCACTGTCCAAATATTTCTGGCCCTAACTGTATGTGTGTGTCACTGACATCTATATATTGTATCTATCTATTCTATGTGTATATATATATTCTATCTATTCTATTATACCAGTCACGCTGTGATTTTACTGTATGCGGCAGATTAATTGCTGGCTTTTACTCTATCTGTCTGTCTGTCTGTCTATCTATCTATCTGTGTCTTGAAGAATATTTTCTTTGAAAATGATGTGTAAATGATTAAAGAGTATTGCTTAATGTAAAAGCTCATGTTAAAATCGCATTGCAATTGGATAGCAATTGCACTGCATTAGGCCAGTCTCACTTGTCCAGATAATTCCGGTACCGGAAAAATCGGTACCGGAATTATCCGTGTCCGTGTGTCTGTGTGCTTACCGTGAACATCAGTGTGGCACACGTGCGGCAGCCGTGTGCTGCCCGTGTGCCAACTGGGTACCACACGGACCGTGCAGGAGACAGCGCTACAAGTAAGCGCTGTCCCCAGCATCTGGTGCTGAAGCCGCCATTCATATCTTCTCTCCAGCAGCGTTCGCTGGAGAGAAGATGTGAAAAATCCTTTTTTTTTTTTTTCGTGTTAAAAATAAAGATCCCTGTCCCCACCCCCGTCCCACCCCCTGTGCGCCCGGCTGCTGTTACTAAAATACTCACCCGGCTCCCTTGAAGCGTCCTCTCCGCGCCGCACCTTCTCCTGTATGAGCGGTCACATGGTGCCACCCATTACAGTCATGAATATGCGGCTCCACCCCTGGGGGGACAGTGCTTACTGTGGCGCTGTCTCCTGCACGGCACACGGACTGCACACGGACAGCGTCCGTGTGCGGTTCATGTTTTACACGGACCCATTGATGGGTCCGTGTAATCCGTGCGCTCCCACGAACACTGACATGTCTCCGTGTTTTGCACACAGACACACGGTCCGTGAAAACACGCTGACATGTGCAGAGACACATTGATTTCAAAGTGTCTACGTGAGTCAGTGTCTCCGATACGTGAGGAAACTGTCACCTGACGTACCGGAGCCACTGACGTGTGAAACCGGCCTTAGGATGTAAATTGGCTGCTAGGTGTGAAAAATCAGAATGTATTCGCATTACACCCGCATTACACTCGTGCGACTCTTGGCAGTGAGAATCGGACTGATTTTTAAGACTGCCGTCACACTAACAGTATTTGGTCAGTATTTTACATCAGTATTTGTAAGCCAAATCCAGGAGTGGAACAATTAGAGGAAAAGTATAATAGAAACATATGCACCACTTCTGCATTTATCCCCCACTCCTGGTTTTGGCTTACAAATACTGATGTAAAATACTGACCAAATACTGCTAGTGTGACGGCAGCCTTACATGTTTAGTGTGAGGCCGGCCTCACACTAGCGAGTTTTACGGACGTAAGAGAGGTGCTGAAAATACGGATTGTATACGGTACAATGCTTCTCTATGCCCCAGCTCCTATCAGCCGTATTTTACTGATCCGTATTATACGGTCTTCTACGGCCGTAGAAGATGGCAGCATGCTGCGTTTGTCACCGTATTGCGCAAAAAATACACCTATGAAAGTCTATGGGGGCCAGAAAAATACGGATTACACATGGACCAGCAGTGTGACTTGCGAGAAATACGCAGCGGTGTTAGAGAGAAAAGCCGGCAATTCAGTGCGGTGTACAGTAAAATCACACTGACAGCTTAGAATAGAATAGGTAGAATAAATGTGTACACATAGAATAGGTATATATATATATATATATATATATATATATCATTGAGACACACATATATATATATATGTATATATATATATATATATATATCAATATTTTATCCAGCTCGAGATAGCTTAAAAGCCGGTAATTCAATTGCCGGCTTTGCTATCTCCTTCCTAAACCCGACATGATATGAGACATGGTTTACATACAGTAAACCATGTCATATCCCCATTTTTTTTGCATATTCCACACTACTAATGTTAGTAGTGTGTATGTGCAAAATTTGGGCGCTCTGGCTATTAAATTAAAGGGTTAAATGGCAGAAAAAATTGGCGTGAGCTCCTGCGCAATTTTCTCCGCCAGAGTAGTAAAGCCAGTGACTGAGGGCAGATATTAATAGCCTGGAGAGGGTCCATGGTTATTGGCCCCCCCCCTGGCTAAAAACATCTGCCCCCAGCCACCCCAGAAAAGGCACATCTGGAAGATGCGCCTATTCTGGCACTTGGCCTCTCTCTTCCCTTTCCCGTGTAGCGGTCGGATATGGGGTAATGAAGGGTTAATGTCACCTTGCTATTGTAAGGTGACATTAAACCAGATTAATAATGGAGAGGCGTCAATTATGACACCTATCCATTAATAATCCAATAGTCTGAAATGGTTAAAAAAAAAACACACACACATTATTACAAAGTCTTTTAATGAAATAAAAACACAGGTTGTTGGAATATTTTATTATCCTGGTAATCCACCTGAAGACCCTCGCTCTGTAACAAATGAAAAATAAAAAAACAACAACATCTCATACCTTCCGATGATCTGTCACGTCCCACGATGTAAATCCATCTGAAGGGGTTACATTTTTTTACAGGCAGGAGCCCTGCTAATGCAGCTGTGCTCCTGGCTGTAAAACCCCAGCGAATGAATGGAAAGCAGGTTAATGACCTGTAGTTACCTTCATTTGCGGTGATGCGCCCTCTGCTGGTTGTCCTCATATGAACTCGAGCCTGGGAACTTTTCTGATTTTTTTCCCACGCTCGAGGAACATCCAGCAGAAGGCGCATAAAACGCTGTATGTGCACATGTCAGGATTTTATGGAGAAATTTCCTGAACATAACTGGAGATTTTCTTCATAAAATCCGCACGTGTTTTTCTCGCGTTTTACTCGCGGTTTTCTCGCTGTTTTTGCACGTTTTTTGCGTGGTTTTTGTACGGATTTTTTGCGTTTTTTTCCGGAGCTTCCCAATGCATTTAATTAGTGGGAAATCCGCAAAAAATCTACAAAATGAATGAACATGCTGCGTATTTTTCCACAATGCATTTTTATCGCAGAAAAATATGCAACATGTGCACAAAAATTGCGAAATGCATTCAAAATGATGGGATGCTTAGCCCCTTTCTGCCACTACAGAACGGCTGACATCCGGCACTATATGCCAGGAGCAGTCACGGACCGCTCCCGGCACACTAACCCCCGGAACACTGCAATCAAAGATGATCGCAGCGTTCCGGCGGCATAGGGAAGCATCACGCAGGGAGGGGGCTCCCTGCGTGCTTCCCTGAAACCCTCAGAGCAACGATGTGATCGCGTTGCTCCGAGGGTTTCCTACCTCCTCCTCCCTGCAGGCCTGGATCCAAAATGGCCACGGGGGAGGTGGCTTTCAAGCACCTGCTCAGAGCAGGCGCCGGGAAGCCTCCCTACTGTGCCTATGTGATCGCTGATCTGACACAGTGCACTGCAAAGTGTCAGATCCGTGATCTGTCACAACAATGTGATGTCCCCCCTGGGGCAATGTAAAAAAAACACGCGTTTCGCACCGAAATGCCCAGACGAAATGCCCAGAAATGACCCCCAGACGAAGCATTTCGGTGCGATACGCGCGTCGGGTGTGGTGGGTCCCCAGGAGCGCTCCATTCGGTAATTATACATATTTACTTCTACTGCTGTATTTTCATTTTATTTCTTGTCATTTAGGTTGCATGTTTGTACATGACTGATTGCACATTGGCACTTGCTGGTTTACACTGTACTTATAGTGCTGCTATTGTCATATATGGAGTTTTTGCTCTGGGTTGCCCACCTTCTGTCCTGTGCCTTAGGTGTTCACCCGCCATTATCTATTTTTAATATAATACTGTGATTAATAAAAGTTACTTTTTAACTTCATGGCCGTTGTGTGAAGGTAGTTTTTTCGGTGTTTTCATATTTTTCCTTCATGGCTGTTTATTTGGGATATTATTAGGTTTAAGATATAAATGAGGTATTGCTGTAATCGTTCTGACCCGAAGAATAAAACTGCTTTATCAATTTTACCAAATGTGGAACGGTATAAACGCCCCCCCCAAAAGAAATTCATGAATAGCTGGTAATATCAAAGAAATTTTACAACTATCATGAAGTACAATATGTCACGAGAAAACAATGTCAGAATCATCAGGATCCGTTGAAACGCTCCAGGGTTATAACCTCATAAAGGGACAGTGGTCAGAATTGTAAAAATTGGCCCGGTCATTAACGTGCAAAAGAACCCTTGGGGGTAAAGGGGTTAATGTATGCGTTTTTTAATGCGTTTTTGCTGCGGAAAACTGCTGAAAAAACGTGCAAAAAATCCAGAACGTGTGCACATACCCATAGATGCGATTCTCGCATGAGAAGTGCGGCAGTCTGTCTCTGCCCTTAAGATGGCCCTTGTCATCCTATTGCAAGCCATAGTGTGCTCGTGAAAACA
This sequence comes from Ranitomeya imitator, assembly GCF_032444005.1. NCBI lineage: Eukaryota > Metazoa > Chordata > Amphibia > Anura > Dendrobatidae > Ranitomeya > Ranitomeya imitator. The sequence goes on from NC_091285.1 coordinate 442,057,421, forward strand.
AGAGGCATCGGCCTATTTTAACTTCTTTAGTGGTCAGTATGAAAACTCTATATTTCAAGATATTTATTACATGAAGAATAAGCTAGCTACACACCAGATTTGAACAGAATGCCAAATCCGTATGGATTTCATTACATGCTGTGGATTTTTATAAATCAGCAGCATGACTATCATTTTGTAATTCTATTCTCATTAGTACTCTCTGTAACGCAGTTAAAAATATAATCCACAGAAAAAGTTGGAGTAAAATCCACATTGGTTTTAGATGTGTTGCTGATTTTTTTATCTTATGGTCCAAATATATCTCGTGTAAGTGTTCAGACTTATATATTTTTAAATATTACAGTTATGTATGCCCTAGCTCAGGGGTCCCCAACTCCAGTCCTCAAGGCCCACCAACATGTCATGTTTTCAGGATTTCCTTAGTCTTGCCCAGGTAATAATTGCATCACCTGTGCAATGCAAAGGAAATCCTGAAAACATGACCTGTTGGTGGGCCTTGAGGACTGGAGTTGGGGACCCCTGCCCTAGCTAATCTACTTTTTCCTTTGTGTTTTACAGCAAAGACTCGGTCAGTATTGGCTCACAGGTGGCACTTAATCTCTGCTCCTATCTTTGTTCTTCCACTACAGGTAAAAAGGTTCATGTCCCCTTCATAGGCCGGAGTCACACACAGCGAGATACGGCCGAGTCTCGCAGGTTAAAAACAAGCTCTGGCACCGCCACTCCGGAGCGGAGCGTGCAGCTCCATTGTATTGCTATGCGGCCGCACGCTCCGCTCTGGAGTGCCGGTGCCAGAGCTTGGTTTTGAGCTGCGAGACTCGGCCGTATCTCGCTGTGTGTGATCCCGACCATAGTCTTACATACTGACACTATAAAAATGCAAGATAAAGTCAATGACATAATCATGGAGGTCAATTTTATTGCACACTAGAGGGGTTATCCACTGCTCGGACAACCCCTTCTGAATCCTTATGTTTCCATCCAGTAAAGTAACAAAACGTATGCTCATCTCTAGAGTCAGCAGTGTCGGCACCAGCTCTCACTTCTTCCAGATGTATGTGATTTGTGATTGGCTGCAGGGCTCCCTTGGCATAACAATGTGTCACAATAACCAGGATAGCCAGTGATGAAACCACTGGGACAGCACCGGCACTGGAGCTGAGTATTGGTGTTATTATTATTATCCTAGTGGGAAACATAGTGATTGAAAAGGGGTTGTCGGAGTTGTAGGAAAACCATTTTAAGCTCATGTGCAAAAATGTAGCTTTTTTCCCACTGCTTTTTTTATTCTACAGGTATCCGCATCAAAATACATTATAGCAATTTGTTATGATTGCTGCATTTTTTTTCCTTTTTTTGCGTTATTCCCCTTTTTCTACATATTTGGGGCACATTTGATACAGTGGTTTTGATGTGCTTTTTATTACAGAAACACTAGGATTCTGCACTTAAAAATGCAACTGAATTTTTTACATATATTTATTAGGTTCTCCATAGAAGCTTACAGGGTAAAAACGCATATAAAGCCCACAGATTTTGGGTTTATCTTTAAATCGATAGTGGGCAAGAGTTTTCATGAAATCACATCCATTTTGCAGGACCTGGTAAATGTAGTGGATGTTCTGGACAAAAAACACGCTGTGGCCTCTGTATGTGCCGCCTCTAATTGGGGCAGGGTATTATAAAGGAAATCTGTCGCCGGGGTTTTCCTACCCTATCTAAGATCAGCATGATGGAGAGACAGATCCTGATTCCAGTTTGCTGCAGTTTTGATAAAATCACTGTGTTCTCTGCTGCAAATCTAGAAGTTCTCTGAATCCTGAGCTTCGTGTAACCCCACCCACACCAATGATTGACAACTTTTTGCTCATGCCCAGTGTACACAGAAAGCGGCCAATCAGTGATGGTGGCGGGGTTCTACACAGCTCATGAATATGTAGGACTATATGGCAGCAGGTTTACTAGTCCTCTAATGATGATCTACCGATAATAAAACAGTGATTTCATCAAAACTACAGCAAGCAGCCTAGTAAGTGACACATCGCTGGAATGAGCTTTTCTGTCTCCACACTATACTGCATCTTAGATTAGTTGCCAGAAACCTGGTGACAGATTCCATGTAATGTTTAAAAAAACAGTTAATGTGAAAAATTGAAAAATGATTGCACATTTCCTGCTTGAACACGGTTTTCTACTTCCCGCAGGTGTTCGCTTATCACAAAGATCCTTGCTGTCAGTTACTGTTTCTGTGTTATCTGTCTATCAGGTAAAATTCAGGGGACACACTTGGCTTTGGTGTTTGTAAGTCTGGAGACGAGAACTAACTTGTCACTTACCTTTTCTCCATACAACCTACAGGTGGCGCTGCTTCTTCTGGCAGGTTTCCTCCCAACAGTGCAAAAGATACGTGGCGCTATTGATGGAGAAGTTATACTCATGCTTGCTGGATTTGGACTGACTGTTGATGAAGATAAAAAAAAAGCAGTGGACTACATCGTGTACTATATCTGGGCAGTGGAAGGTGAGAGACAATGCAGAATGTTTATATTTTTTTTAAATTCTTTTTACATTTACTACATTTTTTTTTTCTGTATGCCACAATATGCTATTTTATTATAACGTAAAGAAAAAAATAAAAGCATAGCCCACTATTCTTCTCTATGCAGAGGGACAAATAAAAAAAATGCATACTGATGACAAGTGTGACCAATGGAAAAAAAAAGCCTTAGTAATATATAGGAGGGGTAGAAATTAGTGATGAGCGAGTGTACTCGTTGCTCGGGTTTTCCCGAGCATGCTCGGGTGACCTCCGAGTATTTATGACTGCTCGGAGATTTCGTTTTTATCACAGCAACTGAATGATTTACAGCTACTAGCCTGCTTGAATACATGTGGGGGTGGCCTGGTTGCTAGGGAATCCCCACATGTATTCAGTCTGGCCAGTAGCTGTAAATCATTGAGTTGCTGCGATAAAAACTAAATCTCCGAGCAGTCATAAATACTCGGAGGTCACCGGAGCGTGCCCGGGAAAACCCGAGCAACGAGTACACTCGCTCATCACTAGTAGAAATATGTGACTCTAATATATGTAGGTCATTGTTTGCTTGCCAGCCAGAGAAAAGATAATCTGAGCATAATTAACCTAATTTACCAAATCCAACTTCAAATCAGTGCTGTAGTCCTTGCATTTGGGTTCATGTCGCACATCATCCAAGTGGCTGCTGCAGCCAATCACTGTCCTCATTATGTACCATACATGGCATCACGTTGCCTGCTGTTTGCCAGCAAATGTAATAAAATCCTGGAAAATCTTAACTTAGGTACTTTAGCTTTCCATAGGAGTCGTGAGCTGAGACAATGTAGTTGACATCACAAGGCCTCCTATGATAGTAAAGGGACAATTGCATCTGGTCCAGTGAAATCTGTGGCAGGCTTTCAGGCTTTGTGGGGGCCGTGGGAAGCCATAGGGCATGTGCCGCTGCCGAATTTTCCCAGTCAAAGCCGCATGAGGAAAACGTTGGAGGTTTTTCCATGGCTCTAGCGGCGGCTCTTCCGTCAGCGTCAATTAGTATATACTGTGTAGTATAGAGAGTGGACAATTTCTTAACAAAGGCAAACCGCCCCAAGAATGAGTGTGTCTCTTCTTGTAACTGTTTCAGGGTTTCTGAACCCTGAAGCAATTAAGAGAAGTGGCATAAAGAAGGAACTTGGTCACAGCAATGTTATTTTGACTTTCAGGCTGTTTCCCCCTAAAAGCCTGTTGTGTGCATATAGGCTTAGCATCTGCTACTTATTATAGTAACATACATAGTTAGTAAGGCCGAAAAAAGACATTTGTCCATCCAGTTCAGCCTATATTCCATCATAATAAATACCCAGATCTACGTCCTTCTACAGAACCTAATAATTGTATGATACAATATTGTTCTGCTCCAGGAAGACATCCAGGCCTCTCTTGAACCCCTCGACTGAGTTCGCCATCACCACCTCCTCAGGCAAGCAATTCCAGATTCTCACTGCCCTAACAGTAAAGAATCCTCTTCTATGTTGGTGGAAAAACCTTCTCTCCTCCAGACGCAAAGAATGCCCCCTTGTGCCCGTCACCTTCCTTGGTATAAACAGATCCTCAGCGAGATATTTGTATTGTCCCCTTATATACTTATACATGGTTATTAGATCGCCCCTCAGTCGTCTTTTTTCTAGACTAAATAATCCTAATTTCGCTAATCTATCTGGGTATTGTAGTTCTCCCATCCCCTTTATTAATTTTGTTGCCCTCCTTTGTACTCTCTCTAGTTCCATTATATCCTTCCTGAGCACCGGTGCCCAAAACTGGACACAGTACTCCATGTGCGGTCTAACTAGGGATTTGTACAGAGGCAGTATAATGCTCTCATCATGTGTATCCAGACCTCTTTTAATGCACCCCATGATCCTGTTTGCCTTGGCAGCTGCTGCCTGGCACTGGCTGCTCCAGGTAAGTTTATCATTAACTAGGATCCCCAAGTCCTTCTCCCTGTCAGATTTACCCAGTGGTTTCCCGTTCAGTGTGTAATGGTGATATTGATTCCCTCTTCCCATGTGTATAACCTTACATTTATCATTGTTAAACCTCATCTGCCACCTTTCAGCCCAAGTTTCCAACTTATCCAGATCCATCTGTAGCAGAATACTATCTTCTCTTGTATTAACTGCTTTACATAGTTTTGTATCATCTGCAAATATCGATATTTTACTGTGTAAACCTTCTACCAGATCATTAATGAATATGTTGAAGAGAACAGGTCCCAATACTGACCCCTGCGGTACCCCACTGGTCACAGCGACCCAGTTAGAGACTATACCATTTATAACCACCCTCTGCTTTCTATCACTAAGCCAGTTACTAACCCATTTACACACATTTTCCCCCAGACCAAGCATTCTCATTTTGTGTACCAACCTTTTGTGCGGCACGGTATCAAACGCTTTGGAAAAATCGAGATATACCACGTCCAATGACTCACCGTGGTCCAGCCTATAGCTTACCTCTTCATAAAAACTGATTAGATTGGTTTGACAGGAGCGATTTCTCATAAACCCATGCTGATATGGAGTTAAACAGTTATTCTCATTGAGATAATCCAGAATAACATCCCTCAGAAACCCTTCAAATATTTTACCAACAATAGAGGTTAGACTTACTGGCCTATAATTTCCAGGTTCACTTTTAGAGCCCTTTTTGAATATTGGCACCACATCTGCTATGCGCCAGTCCTGCGGAACAGACCCTGTCGCTATAGAGTCACTAAAAATAAGAAATAATGGTTTATCTATTACATTACTTAGTTCTCTTAGTACTCGTGGGTGTATGCCATCCGGACCCGGAGATTTATCTATTTTAATCTTATTTAGCCGGTTTCGCACCTCTTCTTGGGTTAGATTGGTGACCCTTATTATAGGGTTTTCATTGTTTCTTGGGATTTCACCTAGCATTTCATTTTCCACCGTGAATACCGTGGAGAAGAAGGTGTTTAATATGTTAGCTTTTTCCTCGTCATCTACAACCATTCTTTCCTCACTATTTTTTAAGGGGCCTACATTTTCAGTTTTTATTCTTTTACTATTGATATAGTTGAAGAACAGTTTGGGATTAGTTTTACTCTCCTTAGCAATGTGCTTCTCTGTTTCCTTTTTGGCAGCTTTAATTAGTTTTTTAGATAAAGTATTTTTCTCCCTATAGTTTTTTAGAGCTTCAATGGTGCCATCCTGCTTTAGTAGTGCAAATGCTTTCTTTTTACTGTTAATTGCCTGTCTTACTTCTTTGTTTAGCCACATTGGGTTTTTCCTATTTCTAGTCCTTTTATTCCCACAAGGTATAAACCGCTTACACTGCCTATTTAGGATGTTCTTAAACATTTCCCATTTATTATCTGTATTCTCATTTCTGAGGATATTGTCCCAGTCTACCAGATTAAGGGCATCTCTAAGCTGTTCAAACTTTGCCTTCCTAAAGTTCAATGTTTTTGTGACTCCCTGACAAGTCCCCCTAGTGAAAGACAGGTGAAACTGCACAATATTGTGGTCGCTATTTCCTAAATGCCCAACCACCTGCAGATTTGTTATTCTGTCAGGTCTATTAGATAGTATTAGGTCTAAAAGTGCTGCTCCTCTGGTTGGATTCTGCACCAATTGTGAAAGATAATTTTTCTTGGTTATTAGCAGAAACCTGTTGCCTTTATGCGTTTCACAGGTTTCTGTTTCCCAGTTAATATCCGGGTAGTTAAAGTCCCCCATAACCAGGACCTCATTATGGGTTGCAGCTTCATCTATCTGCTTTAGAAGTAGACTTTCCATGCTTTCTGTTATATTTGGGGGTTTGTAACAGACCCCAATGAGAATTTTGTTACCATTTTTCCCTCCATGAATTTCAACCCATATGGACTCGACATCCTCATTCCCTTCGCTAATATCCTCCCTTAAAGTGGACTTTAGACAAGACTTTACATAGAGACAAACCCCTCCTCCTCTCCGATTTTTACGATCCTTTCTAAACAGACTGTAACCCTGTAAGTTAACTGCCCAGTCATAGCTTTCATCTAACCATGTCTCGGTTATTCCCACTATGTCAAAGTTACCTGTAGATATTTCTGCTTCTAGTTCTTCCATCTTGTTTGTCAGGCTTCTGGCGTTTGCGAGCATGCAGTTTAGAGGATTTTGTTTTGTTCCAATCTCCTCACTGTGGATTGTTTTAGAAATGTTCTTACCTCCCTTCTGAGTATGTTTTCCTGGGTCGTCTTTGTTCGAGTCTAATGTTTTTCTTCCCGTCCCCTCTTCTTCTAGTTTAACGCCCTCCTGATGAGTGTAGCGAGTCTTCTGGCGAATGTGTGTTTCCCAGGTTTGTTGAGGTGTAGTCCGTCTCTGGCGAGGAGTCCATCATACCAGTAATTCACACCGTGGTCCAGGAATCCAAATCCTTGTTGTCTGCACCATCGTCTTAGCCAGTTGTTTGCATCAAGGATCCTGTTCCATCTCCTGGTGCCATGCCCGTCTACTGGAAGGATAGAAGAAAAAACTACCTGTGCATCCAGTTCCTTTACTTTCTTCCCCAACTCTTCAAAGTCCTTGCAGATTGTCGGTAGGTCCTTCCTTGCCGTGTCATTGGTGCCAACATGTATCAGAAGAAATGGGTGGACGTCCTTGGAGCTGAAGAGCTTTGGTATCCTATCGGTCACATCCTTGATCATCGCACCTGGAAGGCAGCATACTTCTCTTGCAGTTGGTCTTTCTAACCCCATTACCCCAATGGACCTGAGAGAATGCTGGCTAAATACATTTGATAACAGATAAACGTTATCTGATCTCGGACTCATCAAATGATTATCTTCTACATATAGGGGCCTCTAGTCAGTCCCTTGATAATAGATGTGGGATGAAAGATGAATTAATAATGTGAGATTTAAACCTGCCAGATTCATTATCCCAAGGAAGATACTGTATACCAGAGGTTTACTTCACACCACCCATTGAAATAAACTATGGGGCAAATAGGCATGTTTATGGTGGTGTGTATGGCCAACAAGATAGTAAGAAAAATCTCTGTGAGATGAAAACCCCCACTAATAAATATCCAACCAACATTGTGTGCAGACGAGTCATTGTCTCATCTTTGGGAGGTTGATGGAGTGTTTACTTGATGGGCAGAACACAGTGCTCCCGTGTAGCTGCATGAAAGTGCGAATACGGAGACAGACGCCATATTGCTTGGGGAACCTATTGCTTCTTACCTGGGCATAACAGTTGTAAACACTTGTTGTTGTACCAGAGACTGCTCTGAATTGTCCGGTCATTCCTTGCGGGAGTCACCAAGCCTTGTACCCCTCTATCAGTAATAGTCACTTCTCACGGCCAAGCCATGAGTCAGAGTAGTCAAGGAGTCCAAGATCGGAAGACAGGAGGGTTCATCATAAACAGAAGGAAGAGACAAAAGCGTAGTCAGGTAACGTTCCGAGGTCAGAGTAACGGGAGGATAACGGATCAGAGCTGAAGGTTAAACAGGCGGATGGTCAGAGCGAAGTCCAAGCTCAGGCAACAGATCAAGCAAACAGAACTCAACGCACAGGAGAGCACTAAGCACAAACCTCACAAGATGAATGTACATCTGGCAGTGTTCTGGGAAACTCAGCTCAGTTAAGAAGCATAGCCATTAACTGGAATAGTGAACACATGAGACAGCCAACGCCTCACAGTCTCAGATTGGATAGTCGAGCTGCCAATCAACACACTGACAGCTCAGCATGCCCCTGTACCAGATTGGATGGCCAAGCTGTCAATCAAAGTTCTGACAGCTTCAGCACACCCCTATACCAGATTGGACGGCCGAGCTCTCAGTAACTGCATCCCAGACACGCTGAGGTGTGGAACCGTGACAAATAGTTTTTTGCACTAGTAATCTTCTGGTCACAAGAACCTGTCCTGTGCTTAAAGGGCATTATCAAAACACTGAGCTCAGTGGCTGTTCTTAGGTAGATGGCATAGGCGCTGAGCTCAGTGGCTGTTCTTGGGTAGATGGCATAGGCGCTAAGCTCAGTGGCTGTTCTTAGGTAGATGGCATAGGCGCTGAGCTCAGTGGCTGTTCTTAAGTAGATGGCATAGGCGCTGAGCTCAGTGGCTGTTCTTAAGTAGATGCCATAGGCGCTGAGCTCAGTGGCTGTTCTTAGGTAGATGGCATAGGCGCTGAGCTCAGTGGCTCTTCTTAGGTAGATGGCATAGGCGCTGAGCTCAGTGGCTGTTCTTAAGTAGATGCCATAGGCGCTGAGCTCAGTGGCTGTTCTTAGGTAGATGGCATAGACGCTAAGCTCAGTGGCTGTTCTTAGGTAGATGGCATAGGCGCTGAGCTCAGTGGCTGTTCTTAAGTAGATGGCATAGGCGCTGAGCTCAGTGATTGGCTCCTTGGGTGATGTGTACTGTTGACATGATGTCACCGCTGAAGCCAAAACTCGGAAATCTAAGCAGATGCGAGGAAATAGCGCTGGCCAAGGAGACAGGGAGTATTGTACTATTATTTTGGGTATTGTACAGCACTTGGAATCTACTTTCCTGAAAAACCATTTAAAGCACCCAGTATCAGGGGTGGCCTATACCAGATTGATGGTGTTTACATGTTAAAACGGGTGACAACAGCTTGACCAATTTTAACCGGCATGTGAGACCAGCATATCCTCTTGAACTCAGATAGGATGTCAGTGGATGTATGTTCACAAGACATAAAGGTGTTAGCAATGGAAATACATGTGAATGCTGTTCCAGACTTTATAACGGATATACAACAGGATAAGGTACAAATGGTGTTCAACCTTTTATGGTGACCTTTTATGAATGCACATTTTATAATGATAACATGTAAGAGTTATCCAGTAAAAATAAAATGGTTGGTAATGAAAGATGATGAAAATATTATTTATAGTTGAAAATCACTCCTTTTGTCTGCGTGGAAGCTTGTCACTTTTGTTTAAAGACATATTGCAATTTAGCGAGTGCTTACTGGCTAGAACTGTACCTAAACCTACCTTTATACGCAGGTTACATGCGTCTCCAGGAGACTGCAGTATTATGATAGTGACAATACTTGCAGCACATACAGTCCATCCCTGGGACAAACTCTTAGCTCACGCTTGGTAGAATTGTGAAATTTGATAGCACACACTACCTATGTTCTACTTTCTGCCCAATTTTCTGAGGACTTCTCTCTGTAAAGAATTTCTCAAGAATAGTCAAGCGTACTTATAGGTTGGTATAAGGATTGTTATAAGAAGCAGTGATTTTTGCTATATTCAGAGAATTGCAGAAAATGTATCTTTGTGAGTAAATTTGATATTTGTGTGTTTTCGCACCTACAGTTTGTTACATTGCTGCCCTGGTATTGTCCTGTGCTGTTACAATAGCAATGCTGCTGCGATCTCTTGTTCAACACAGGTGAGGGTTCACTTTATTCCGTATACAGGGCCACTCTTGTTCTTGGCATGGCCCTGGTGTTGAAAACTTCCAGTTCCCACCACACCCTTGAATGGACAGAGATTAATATTGACTTTTTCCTGAGTCCAGTTGTTTAAAGGGAATCTGTCTCCATGTTTCTGGAATGTAATTTGAGAGCAGCATGATGACTCCGATTCCAGTGATGTGCCACATACTGTCTGCACTGTACATTGAAAGAAAGCTGCTAATCAGGGTAGGGGCGTGACTATACAGATCAGTTGACTAGGAGGCACGAGGCACCTAGTCCTCTAGTGATAATCTCCTGCTGATAAAAAATTGATTTTATTTAATCAGCAAAACACAGCCTAGTGAGTGACACATCACTGGAATCAGGTTCTCAGCCTCTACATCATGCGGTAATGCTTATCTCAGATTACATAACAAAACCTGTTCACAAATTGCACTCTGTTGGTCAATTTTTTGGTTCCATCATGAAAAGCTGGGTGATAACCTATATACATCCATGATAACTTCCTCGATGTAATTTGATGTTTTCAGTCTAATAAACAGTAAGATCTGGCCGTGCAACAATGTATCTATGTATGGTGCTAAACAAGTATATACATAGGAAGATTTCATTGTCAGGATTCTGGAAGGAATCGTTCTCATCTTATATGTCAGAGTTATAGTGGCATCTAAAAGAAAAAGGGAAACCTATTTGAGCCCAACTATAAGTACAGAAGCTTTGAGTGAATACTGACATATGGTTTGGGATTAAGACCCACATTCTTAATTCCCCTATCCAGACCTGTGTGTTATGGTTACGACATACCTACAGTATGACACGTCCACTCTTATCTACGCATGTTCTCATTTTCCTTCAATTGTTGTCCTTCAGGTGGGCCCTGCAGTCTTTGTTTGCTGGTCAGGTCTCACAGGTCTTTCTAAAGCCGCGTTCTCTGCATCCATCTCCGCCAGCCCTTGCCAGCTGGATGAGCCACATTAGTTACCAAGCTGCGGTGACTTGTACAGGTAGTGCTTCTGACTGGGGCTTCTAGTCCCAATGTTGTGTGTTAATGCATGAACATCTAATGTCGATGACTTGGGAAAAGTAATTGTACATGAACATTGTCTGCACTTGTTCCTAAAGGTCTTATCCTACAACATGTGGTCCTGTTTCTTGTCCATCTGGTGGTTACCTTCCTTATCATTATTCCAATCGCATATGGAAAGTTCCAGATAATTCTCCACATCCTAGAGAGAACATGGTAGGTATAATGCATGCACAGTATTTTACAAAACAAATGTTTTTTAATGCACATTTTTAAGAAAAAAAATGAGATCTGTGGAAATAGTATTGCTATTGTTCATTGTCTTAAATTCCTAGCAATCACAATTATTGCATAAAAAAAGAAAAAAAGTGACAATTTTTTTTTTTTTACAAATGGCAACTGATATCTGATATTTGCAATAAGGCCAGGGTCACATGGCTGTCGATTCTCTCATGCGAGAGAATCGGGGCTGAGAGTCAGTGCTCTGTGCTCCGATGCTCTCGCATGAGATACTCGCAGCACAGGTGAAGAGGAGACGGAGAGAGTAATTTCTCCATCCACTTCATTGCCAGCATCCGCGGTAATCGGACTGCACTCGGATGATATCCGAGTGCAGTTCAATGTTTCACATGCACCCATAGACTTGTTTGGGTGAGTGTGATCTGATTCTCATATGTACTCACAGCATGCTGTGATATTTTTCCTCAGGGCGATTCGGCATGAGAAAAAAAAAATCATAGATCTGCACTGTCCCATAGTATAACATTGGTGCGAGTATGAATTCAATTTTTATTCAGATTGCGCTCATCCGATTTATACACCCATGTGAGCGAGGGCTAATAGAAATGTCCATAAGATGCATAATCATTGACTGAAAAATTCCTGTATAAATGCCATTACAGTGAACCTATGACACTAAAAAATTCCATCAATGAGCAGCGTGTTATGGAGCAGGAAAAGAACCTGTACAAGCCATATTTTATTAATTTAAGTCCCTGCACTCTCTGGGCTCACGAGGAGTCCACTATATAGACATCTCCGTCATTGACTGCTTTCCCCAAGCGAGCGTGCATACAGAGATAGTTGTCAGTCTTTGAATAGAACCTTCCATCTTATTATAGAATCCTGAAGAAGCAGGCATTTAAAGGGACTCTGTCACCTGAATTTGGAGGGAACAATCTTCAGCCATGGGGGCGGGGTTTTCGGGTGTTTGATTCACCCTTTCCTTACCCGCTGGCTGCATGCTGGCTGCAATATTGGATTGAAGTTCATTCTCTGTCCTCCGTAGTACATAGTACGTAGCACAAGGCAAGGCATGCCTGCACAAAAAACGCAATAAATCCGCAGGTGCGTTTTCTGCCAGGAGAGGCAGTATCTGCACCAGAAATTCCTAAGCCTAATCCGCAATGTGTGCAAATAGCCTAAGACTTAACTGTGAATTTAGAGAAACATCTGTTAAGACTCAGAAAGCTAAATACATATCGTCACCAAGGGCTCATTCAGACGTAGGTCCAAGCACGGACCACAATCCACAGACTGGCCGCACATCTCCTCACCCAAATTCAGCAGCATCATATGTATATGAGGTTGCTGAGGTCAGATCAGCATTACCACAGCTATTCCGTGGATTGCGGACCTTGCTCGGACCAAGTTTCACAGATGTCCGAATGAGCTCCTTCATAACTTGCATATTTTACACAGCGAATTGAAGTGTAATTGAATTCTCGAATTGCACAAAAAATTTTATTCTCCAGAATACCGATTTAGTTTTTTGTTTGTTTTGAAATTCATTCTATACATAATCAGCAATATAGCGTTCAGCTAGCCATTTTACCACAACTTAGAGTCTTGTCCTCCATACCTCTTATTTTCACCTTCCCACATTGTGCGCATTTTCTTCAGCCTGCTTCACTTTGGTTCACAGCTTCTGATGCTACTAGGCCTCTGATATTCCTGTGTGCCGTGCCAGAGGCACTGATAGGCTTTGGGCAACACACGTTCTAGTGTCAAGACATACGCAGCGATGGCACAACATGCAGGGACATCAGAGGCCTAGTGATAATAGAAGCCGCGGCATGGAGTAAAGAAGGCCAAAGAGGGCAACATGACACGTGGGCATTCAATTTCCATCAAGTAACTTCAGTGGAAATCAAACTTCCATGATACATTCACAAGAATTGCCAGATTCAATTTTTTTAGATTTAATCACCTCTAATTTTCTGTGTTTCAGGCCGTTCTGGTTGCTTTTGTTCTTAGTCACTTTAGTTCAGCACCTTTGTACACGTTTCATTTTCTTGCAAGGAAGTCCACGGCAGCCCACTAACAGGTACGTACTGTACACATCAATATTCCTATGTTATGCTGCAGAATATGCTTCTTATATAAATATATGTGGGCTGTGATGTGGTGCTTGGATGTAGGTCTCATTAATCAGGGAAACTATAAAATTCATGCAGATAAATAGTTCTATTCCTCGATGTATGGTTGACAACTATATTTGGAGAGAATATATATAGCTCTGGCAAAAATTAAGAGACCACTGCAAAATGTTCAGTTTGTCAGATTTTTCTCTTTATAGGTATATTTTTGAGTAAAATGTAAATTGTTCAGTTATTCTATAAATTTCTGACATGTATCCACATTTCCAAGCAATAAATTTTGTAATTTTTTCTGAAAAGGAGAAATGGTCAAAATTAAAAATAAAACCCAGGAAGAGTTCAGAAATCAATATTTTGAGGAACAACCATGATTTTTAATCACAGCTTTCATGCGTCTTGGCATGCTTTCCACCAGTCTTTCACACTGCTTCTGGTGCAAAAATGTAAGTAATTCTTCTTTGTCTGATGGCTTGTGACTATCCATCATCCTCTTGATTACATTCCAGAGGTTTTCACTGGGGTTCAGGTTTGGAGATTGGGCTCCCCATGACAGGGTTTTGATGTGGTGGTCTCTTAATTTTTGCCAGAGCTGTATATATATATATTGTTTTAATGCACACACTCCAAAGCTTGAGTGAGGACAGATGGGAAAAAAGAAACGTTTCACGTCCTTGTCTGTGGTTTGACAGTTGCTCTACACAGACGGTCATGTGTGAAATTCACTTACAATCATGTTTGAGGTTGGCGGTACTATTTTGTAATGGTCGGTTGAACACGTGCATTTTTCGTATGCAACATAAGAGGCTGATTCATCAAAGGGCTTGCGCTAGTTTTCTAGATTTTGAAAAGTCTTTTGGTGTTTTCACAGTCAATTTGTGGCTACGCTCTTCCGTCTAATTTACTAAAACTGATCATGTTTCTTACGCCAGAAATCCTACAACAAGCCCTGACTGGAGAAACATTTCTGGCGGATCACAGGGAGGTGCCTGCCACAGTGAAGTTGTGCTGAATTTATCAAGTGGAATATGCCTCTTAATGGATTCGGTGCTTTGTACTTCAATGCTCCCTTCATTAAGCCTGGCATGGGCAATACCAGTTTTCATGAATCGGCCACATGGTCCCACACATGTGCTATTGACATATACATCAGGCATTTATATGTAATATGAAACTATATTTAAAACAGCGTATATAGAGCTGAATTTTATATTTCCTTCTTTGAAAAGGGAAAATTATTCATACCAGATGTTTATTTTAAATATGCTATAGCCCTGATTCAAGTGTTTTAGTCAGTAATCTGGCGTATAACCCTTTGAAAAGTCTCAATTTTTTTGTGAGATTTGAGATAGCAAAAAATGTTGTGGCTTTTAGTGTTTTCATACCACTTTGCCAAAATGGGTGACACTGGGGTGGGACAGTGGCATGGTGCCACAGTTCATCTATTTCATTGGGGGGGCTGTAGCGTACATGAGACCAGAAATCTGTAGGAATACTTATGGCAAGGTGCAGGAGCGTCTGACTCCCAACACGCTCCCAAATCAAGGCTGATATTGATCATACCAGTCTTCATGAATTATATGCTTTGATACTGAATTTTTGCAGCAATCTATATATATAATTGTCTAAGGGTTTTTCCGTCTGTCTGTCTGTCTGTCTGTCCTGGAAATCCCGGCTCTCTGATTGGTCGAGAGCGCCAGGCCACGACCAATCAGCAACGGGCACAGCGACGATGATGTCATAAAGGACGTAGAAATCCCGCGTCTGATTGGTCGAGGCCGCCAGGCCTCGACCAATCAGCAACGGGCACAGCGACGATGATGTCATAAAGGACGTAGACATCTCACGTTTATGATTCAGCGACGGGCACAGTATCGACGTAGATGTCATAATGGTTGCCATGGCGATGATGATGTCATAAAGGTTGCCTCGACCAATCAGCGACGGGCACAGTGTGCCGCGAAATCTGGAATCATCATTGTCCATATACTACGGGGACATGCATATTCTAGAATACCCGATGTGTTAGAATCGGG
Organism: Ranitomeya imitator; assembly: GCF_032444005.1. Classification (NCBI taxonomy): domain Eukaryota; kingdom Metazoa; phylum Chordata; class Amphibia; order Anura; family Dendrobatidae; genus Ranitomeya; species Ranitomeya imitator. Next base: position 442,072,841 of record NC_091285.1, read on the forward strand.
CCACAATCTAGTGATATATAAAAATCAACTTGAGAGTTTTGGGGGCATTTAGTATAGGCTCATATGGGTTTTCCCCTTTCAAAAAACTTCATGTCATATACTGAGTTCGTTATAAAAAAAAATACAGATTGAGTGTTACTTACCCTTCTCAGTTCCATTACCACTGCCCCGGTGTCTGTTGTTTGGCTGCAGTAATGATGTCAAATTGACAGAGCTTTGGTTAAACAACAGAGACCAGGGATGGACCTTTTTATATAACTAACTCAGAGAATGGCATAAAGATAAGGGAATAGGAACTTTAGAGGGAACATGTCATGTCCGATAAAGCTATTAACTTTCAGATATACGGTTAAAGAAATACTCTCATTAAGTGGAACCTTTCACATAAAAAACACTATCTGTCTGCAGTTATGCTTTTAATTTGCAGGTAGCACGGGTACAGTCACCGCTCTGTGCATAGAGAGTGGCAGCTATAACTGCGCCCCAGCACTAACTGACAGCCAGCTCAGCATTAGTGACAGCTGTCAGTTAGTGCCGGCTCCTGTACTGAAATTTTGGTACATGGGAGAAAATGAACTCAATTTCTTCTAGAAGCCACAGGCTTTCAGTAAAAATGGCACAAAAATGCTGACGTCTTTAGGGAGAATTAAAGTTAACCCCTTCCCGACCTTTGACGCAGCGTATGCGTCATGAAAACCCGTGCCAATCCGACCTGTGACGCAGCATATACGTCATGGCCGGATTGGGCTCCTGCAGGCCGGGTGAAAGGGTTAACTCCAATTTCACCCGGCCTGCAGGGACAGGGGGAGTGGTAGTTTATCCCAGGGGGGGTGGCTTCACCCCCCTCCCCGTGGCTACGATCGCTCTGATTGGCTGTTGAAAGTGAAACTGCCAATCAGAGCGATTTGTAATATTTCACCTAAAAAACTGGTGAAATATTACAATCTAGCCATGGCCGATGCTGCAATATCATTGGCCATGGCTGGAAACACTTTTGTGCCCCCACCCCACCGATCGCCCCCCAGCCCTCCGATCTGTGGTCCGCTCCCCTCCGTCCTGTGCTCCGCTCCCCCGTCCTCCTGTCCGCTCCCCCGTGCTCCAATCCCACCCCCGTGCTCTAATCCACCCCCCTGCACACCGATCCACCCCCCCGCACACCGATCCACCCGCCCGCACACCGATCCACCCGCCCGTGCTCCGATCCACCCCCCGTGTTACGATCCACCCCCCCATGCTCCGATCCACCCCCCCGTGCTCCGACGCCCCCCCCCGTGCCCTGATCTCCCCCCCCTTATACTTACCTAGCCTCCCGGTGTCCGTCCATCTCCTTTACTGGGCGCCGCCATGTTCCAAAATGGCGGGCGCATGCGCAGTGCGCCCGCCGAATCTGCCGGCCGGCAGATTCTTTCCAATGTGAATTTTGATCACTGTGATAAAACCTATCACCGTGATCAAAATAAAAAAAACAGTAAATGACCCCCCCCCCTCTTTGTCCCCCATAGGTAGGGACAATAATAAAATAAAGAATTTTTTTTTTTCCACTAAGGTTGGAGTTAGAATTAGGGTTAGGGTTAGGGCACGGTATGTGCACACGTATTCTGGTCCCCTGCTGATTTTTCCGCAGCGGATTTGATAAATCCGCAGTGCTAAACCGCTGTGGATTTATCGCGGATTTACCGCGGTTTTTCTGCGCATTTCACTGCGGTTTTACAACTGCGATTTTCTATTGGAGCAGTTGTAAAACCGCTGTGGAATCTGCAGAAAGAAGTGACATGCTGCGGAATGTAAACTGCTGCGTTTCCGTGCAGTTTTTTTGCAGCATGTGTACAGCAATTTTTGTTTCCCATAGGTTTACATTGAAATGTAAACTCATGGGAAACTGCTGCGGATCCGCAGCGTTTTCCGCAGCGTGTGCACATACCTTTAGAATTAGGCTATGTGCACACGGTGCGGATTTGGCGGCGGATCCGCAGCGGATTGGCTGCTGCGGATCCGCAGCAGTGTTCCATCAGGTTTACAGTACCATGTAAACATATGGAAAACCAAATCCGCTGTGCCCATGGTGCGGAAAATACCGCGCGGAAACGCTGCGTTGTATTTTCCGCAGCATGTCAATTGTTTGTGCGTTTTACACCTGATCCTCAATAGGAATCCGCAGGTGAAATCCGCACAAAAAACACAGGAAATCCGCGGTAAATCCGCAGGTAAAACGTAGTGCCTTTTACCCACGGATCTTTCAAAAATGGTGCTGAAAAATCTCACAAGAATCCACAACGTGGGCACATAGCCTTAGGGTTAGGGTTGGGTTGGAATTAGGGTTGTGGTTAGGGGTGTGATTAGGGTTAGGGGTGTGTTGGGGTTAGGGTTGTGGTTAGGGTTACGGCTACAGTTGGGATAAGGGTTAGGTGTGTGTTGGCGTTAGAATTGAGTTTCCACTGTTTAGGCACATCAGGGGGTCTCCAAACGCAACATGGCGCCACCATTGATTCCAGCCAATCTTTTATTCAAAAAGTCAAATGGTGCTCCCTCCCTTCCGAGCCCTGACGTGTGCCCAAACAGTGGTTTACTCCCACATATGGGGTACAAGCATAGTCAGGACAAACTGCGCAACAATTACTGGGGTCCAATTTCTCCTGTGACCCTTGAGAAAATAAAAAATTGCTTGCTAAAACATCATTTTTGAGGAAAGAAAAATGATTTTTTATTTTCACGGCTCTGCGTTGTAAACGTCTGTGAAGCACTTGGGGGTTCAAAGTGCTCACCACATATCTAGATAAGTTCCTTGGGGGGTCTAGTTTCCAAAATGGGGTGACTTGTGGGGGGTTTCTACTGTTTAGGCACACCAGGGGCTCTGCAAACGCAACGTGACTTCTGCAGACCATTCCATCAAAGTCTGCATTTCAAAAGTCACTACTTTCCTTCTGAGCCCCGACGTGTGCCCAAACAGTAGTTTACCCCCACATATGGGGTATCACCGTACTCAGGAGAAACTGGACAACAAATATTGGGGTCAAATTTCTCCTGTTACCCTTGGGAAAATTAAAAAATTCTGGGCTAAAAAATTATTTTTGAGGAAAGAAAACGTATTTATTATTTTCACTGCTCTGTTTTATAAACTTCTGTGAAGCACTTGGGGGTTCAAAGTGCTCACCTCACATCTAGATAAGTTCCTTTCGGGGTCTAGTTTCCAAATTTGGGTCACTTGTGGGGGGTTCCTACTGTTTAGCCACATCAGGGTCTCTGCAAACGCAACGTGACGCCCGTAGAGAATTCCATCAAAGTCTGCATTTCAAAACTTCACTACTTCACTTCCGAGCCCCGGCATGTGCCCAAACAGTAGTTTACCCCCACATATGGGACATCACCGTACTCAGGAGAAACTGGACAACAAATATTGGGGTCAAATTTCTCCTGTTACCCATAGGAAAATAAAAAATTGCGGGCTAAAAAATCATTTTTGAGAAAATAATTTTTATTTTTTTTATTTTCATGGCTCTGCGTTATAAACTTCTGTGAAGCACTTGAGGGTTCAAAGTGCTCACCACACATCTAGATTAGTTCATTTGGGGGTCTAGTTTCCAAAATGGGGTCATTTGTGGGGGATCTCCAATGTTGAGGCACACAGGGGCTCTCCAAACGCGACATGGTGTCCGCTAATGATTGGAGCTAATTTTCCATTTAAAAAGCCAAATGGCGTGCCTTCCCTTCCGAGCCCTGCCGTGCACCCAAACAGTGGTTTACCCCCACATATGGGGTATCTGCGTACTCAAGACAAACTGTACAGCAACATTTATGGTCCAATTTCTCCTATTACCGTTGGAAAAATAGAAAATTCCAGGCTAAAAAATCATTTTTGAGGAAAGAAGAATTATTTTTTATTTTCATGGCTCTGCGTTATAAACTTCTGTGAAGCACCTGGGGGTTTAAAGTGCTCAGTATGCATCAAGATAAGTTCCTTGAGGGGTCTAGTTTCCAAAATGGGGTCACGTGTGGGGGAGCTCCAATGCATAGGCACACAGGGACTCTCCAAACGCGACATGGTGTCCGCTAACAATTGGAGCTAATTTTCCATTCAAAAAGTCAAAAGGTGCGCCTTCCCTTCCGAGCCCTGCCGTGTGCCCAAACAGTAGCTTACCCACACATATGAGGTATCAGCGTACTCGGGAGAAATTGCCCAACAAATTTTACGATCCATTTTATCCTATTGCCCATGTGAAAATGAAAAAATTGAGGCGAAAAAATTTTTTTTGTGAAAAAAAAGTACTTTTTCATTTTTACGGATCAATTTGTGAAGCACCTGAGGGTTTAAAGTGCTCACTAGGCATCTAGATAAGTTCCTTGGGGGGTCCAGTTTCCAAAATGGGGTCACTTGTGGGGGAGCTCCAAAGTTTAGGCACACAGGGTCTCTCCAAACGCGACATGGTGTCCGCTAACGATGGAGATAATTTTTCATTCAAAAAGTCAAATGGCGCTCCTTCCCTTCCGAGCCTTACCATGTGCCCAAACAGTGGTTTACCCCCACATCTGAGGTATCGGTGTACTTAGCAGAAATTGCCCAACAAATTTAAGGATCCATTTTATCATGTTGCCCATGTGAAAATGAAAAAATTGAGGCTAAAAGAATTTTTTTGTGAAAAAAAAGTACTTTTTCATTTTTACGGATCAATTTGTGAAGCACCTGGGGGTTTAAAGTGCTCACTATGCATCTAGATAAGTTCCTTGGGGCGTCTAGTTTCCAAAATGGGGTCACTTGTGGGGGAGCTCCAATTTTTAGGCACACAGGGGCTCTCCAAATGTGACATGGTGTCCGCTAAAGAGTGCAGCCAATTTTTCATTCAAAAAGTCAAATGGCGCTCCTTCCCTTCCAAGCCCTGCCGTGCGCCCAAACAGTGGTTTACCCCCACATATGAGGTATCAGCGTACTCAGGACAAATTGGACAACAACTTTCGTGGTTCAGTTTCTCCTTTTACCATTGGGAAAATAAAAAAATTGTTGCCGAAAGATCATTTTTGTGACTAAAAAGTTAAATGTTCATTTTTTCCTTCCATGTTGCTTCTGCTGCTGTGAAGCACCTGAAGGGTTAATAAACTTCTTGAATGTGGTTTTGTGCACCTTGAGGGGTGCAGTTTTTAGAATGGTGTCACTTTTGGGTATTTTCAGCCATATAGACCCCTCAATCTGACTTCAAATGTGAGGTGGTCCCTAAAAAAAATGGTTTTGTAAATTTCGTTGTAAAAATGAGAAATCGCTGGTCAAATTTTAACCCTTATAACTTCCTAGCAAAATTTGTTTCCAAAATTGTGCTGATGTAAAGTAGACATATGGGTAATGTTATTTATTAACTATTTTGTGTCACATAACTCTCTGGTTTAACAGAATAAAAATTCAAAATGTGAAAATTGCGAAATTTTTGAAATTTTTGCCAAATTTTCGTTTTTATCACAAATAAACACAGAATTTATTGACCTAAATTTACCACTAACATGAAGTCCAATATGTCACGAAAAAACAGTCTCAGAACCGCTAGGATCCATTGAAGCGTTCCTGAGTTATTACCTCATAAAGGGACACTGGTCAGAATTGCAAAAAACGGCCAGGTCTTCAAGGTCAAAATAGGCTGGGTCATGAAGGGGTTAATTTTCTCCTGGTTGCCGCATTTTCAGTATAGCAGCCGGGTATCGTCATAATTCTATTAACCTGCAGATTAACCATATGCCTGCAGGTTAATAGCATTATAGGACATGGCAGGTTCCCTTTAAGCAGAAATCTGAACTTTAGTAATGCCATATAGATAATGATAATTTGCATGACCTAACTGATGTAAATACTAAATGACTTCACCTTCAATTATTATAAAACCACAGTGTGACCGGCTGACAGCATTACTTTACAAGAGACATTGGATGAAGGGAGTGAAAAATTCATTGCATTACCTCCTTTCTGGGAATCATAATTACCATTGTAATATTGATTATGATGGTGTAAGCCTAGTGCATGTTTTTTTGCTTTCTGGTAATAATTTGTTAGTTTGGATATTCTTCAGTATTAGTAAGGTTTATCGCTTTTCCTTTGAGTAGAATAACTATTTTTGAATTATGTCATGAATATATTTATACAAATATGCATATTAAAATTCCTTTTCCATTAATATATTTAGGAGAAGTCTCTTCATATTCACATATATCTTCCTCCCGGTGAATATTTTACGAGGTGGATTACTCTCAATCGCCCGACTTGTGGTCTCAGTTATTTTTAATATCATCCATTTCTGTCGTCTGGACTTGAGTTTACTGCAACACAGTGTACAAGGCTGGGACCCAGGCAAGTGTTAAGCATCTTACACCCATACGGCTTTTGTTCTTCATACTTTTGTGTCCATCTAAATATGACAGATACTGCTGGAATGTTGACCAGAGATCCAAGTGATTCCTCATTGTGAGAACGGCTCTGCCAGGGATTACGTCAGAATCATGTTTTTTGGATTTTAGATGGAAACCCCAATGCAATGCTCAGAGCTGCATAAATGTGAATCTTGCCCTTTTATTTTCAGATTCCTATACTCATAATGCTATAAACTTTGTTTTCTTTTTTATTTATAATATTAGAAATCATTATCTTCTTTCACAGTTCCTCATCAGAAAGCGTTAATAGTATTACATTCATAATCTCATTATTTCTTTGTGCCCTTGTTGACCTCATTTACTCCTTTCAACGAAAGATTTTTTTTGTTTCTTTTTTGCTATGTCAGGCTACAGGAACTACTGTAATTTCTTACTGTTGGAGGTCAGCGAGTGTCATCCACTGGTTACAGCTTTTTGTTTGCTTCTGAAGCCCCCTAGTTGGAAGAAACCTGACCTGGAGGAAGGTGAGACATTTCTTCACTATGTTTAAACTGTAATATTAATACGGTTATAAAAAAATTAAATTGAAAGACTGATCCCAATTACCTTAGCACGGTTATACTGCTCTTTGGGAGCAGCTGATTTTTTTATTTTTCTATCTAATAAAGCTGAAAAAATAATGGATTAATAAACTTTTGGCTTAGTTGGTCAAGCTTGCTTGCTAACTGTTTGTTACAACAGGTTACTGTATCCTGTGTCCACAGAAAAAGTGCCACAATATCCAGTTCACCTACATAAATAAAACCCAAAATTTATTTTTAATTTATGAAAAATTTATGTAAAAAAAAAGGGTGCCCATATTCCAAATTTATTGACGTATTGCGGACACATGCAGGGTTCTTAGTCATATGCAGTCTTGGTGTACCCTGTGATCATAAAGGCAGGTTCAAGTAAGAATTAAAGTGAACCTAATATATGATACATGTTACCCAATCCACGGACAGCATGTATCAGGCACTGGCTGTAAGATCTCAGCCAGGCATGTTTGACTCTGAAACGCTGCGGCATTTCAGAGGAAAGTATACTTTAAGAGCCACCGTGGACAAAGCTGAGCTGGAGATTGGTCGGACTATGGGTCCCTGGAGGCTTCTCCATGCCCTGGATTGATAGGTCTCTGGCTCCATGCGCATATAGGCAGAAACCTGTCAATCCACGGTAGCTGCCAGGGATCTGCCTGACCAACTAGGCTACAGCACTATTTGGTCCCTGGCAGCTATTAAATTTTGTTTTTCTATTAAACGCGACCAGCGTCTGACTGGAGCTCCTTGGGCCCAACAGAGAAAATCATTCTTGGGGCCCACTACATAAAAATAAATACAAGACCATCAATTGTAGGGGGCCAATTGTGCAGTAAAACACACTAATATCGAGGTATAATATAAGATAGTACACGTCTTAATTATGTAGCAGGGTTTGGGATAACCCCCCTCATATTGTATAATACAGCCCCCTCATAGAATATAATGTAGCCCCCCCTCATAGAAAATATTGCAGCCCTCCATAGAATATAATGTAGCCTCCTCATACTGTATAATGCAGCCCCCCCACAGAATATAATGTAGCCCCTTTTGAGTATAATGCAGTCCCCTCATAGAATATAATGCAGCTCCCCACAGAATATAATGCAACCCCCTCATAAGGTATAATGCAGCCCCCTCATAAGGTATAATGCAACCCCCTCATAGGATAAAATGCAGCCCCCCATAGGGTATAGTGCAACCCCCTCATAAGGTATAATGCAGGACCCTTATAGGGTCCTCATCTATAATATAATGCTAGGAGCGTCACTCTGTCCTAAACCTTTATAGACTGTGCAAGCGCGACGCGCCTGCGCAGTCTGGACCCCACAGAGTTACGCATCTGGGGATGAGAAATGTGGCCCAGGAGGATTGTGGCGCTGGAATTGGCACCTGCGCAGTTCGTGCCGGAGCCACTTTCTGCTAAATATATATAGAAAATACATCAGCATAGCAAGCCAGTGACTTTTTACTGTACATGACAGAATGGGGGTGCAGGATGGGAGCAGCACATGACAGAATGGGGGTGCAGAATGGGTGCAGCACATGACAGAATGGGGGCGCAGGATGGGAGCAGCACATGACAGGATGGGGCGCAGGATGGTTGCAGCACATGACAGAATGGGGATGCAGGATGGGAGCAGCACATGACAAGATGGGGGTGCAGGATGGGAGCAGCACATGACAAGATGTAAGCACCACATGAAAGGATGGGGATGCAGGATGAGAGCACCACATGACAGGATGAGGGCGCAGAATTGGAGTAGCACATACCAGGATGGGGGCAGCACACACAAGAATGGGGGCACAGGATGGGAGCAGCACATGACAGCATGGGGGTGCAGGATGGGAGCACCACATGACAGGATGGGGCGCAGGATGGGAACACCACATGACAGGATGGGGCGCAGGATGGGAACACCACATGACAGGATTGGGGCGCAGGATGGGAGCACGTGACAGGATTGGGGCGCAGGATAGGAGCACATGACAGGATGAGAGCACAGGAAGAGAGTAGCACATGACAAGATGGAGGCGCACAAAACAGGATGAGGGAGCAGAATGGGTGCTGCACATGAGAGGAAGGAGGCCCAAGATGGTAGCAGCACATGACAAGATTAGGGCGCAGGATGGAAGCAGCACATACCAGGATGGAGACCATATACCAATATAAATGTTCGCCACCCGGCATAGAACAGGTTCAATAGCTGGTAGGGTATAATGCAGCCCCCTTCATAGGGTATAATGCAGCCCCCCTCATAGGATATAATGCAGCCCCCCTCATAGGGTATAGTGCAGCCCCCTCATATGGTATAATGCAGCCCCTCATAGGGTATAATGCAGCCACCCTAACAAGATATAATGCAGCCCCCTCTCATAGGGTATAGTGCAGCCCCCTCATGGTATAATCCAGCCCCCTCATCTATAATATAATGCTAGGAGCATCACTCTGTCTGTAGCCTTTATAGACTGCACAAGATCGACACACCTGCGCAGTCTGTACCCCACATAGTTACGCATCCGGGAATGAGGTTTGTGGCACAGGAGATCGCGGTAAGCGTGAGCACTGAATGCATACCGCGATCTCCGGCACAACAACTTACCTATTCGGTATTGTCACCAGGTCTCTTTGGGCCAGAAGCCGAAACATGAATCCTCCATCGGAAGTGCGTGTAGCGCACTTCAAGCGCCATTTTGTAAGTTACACATCTGTGGATGAGGATCGTGGCCCAGGAGGGTTGTGTCGCCGGAATTGGCGCTTACGCAGTCCACGCCGGAGCCACTTTCTGCTGAATATATATAGAAAATACATCAGCACAGCAAGCCAGTGACTTTTTACTGCACATGACAGAATGGGGGAACAGGATGGGAGCAGCACATGACAGAATGGGGGTGCAGAATGGGTGCAGCACATGACAGAATGGGGGTGCAGGATGGGTGCAGCACATGACAGAATGGGGGCGCAGGATGGGAGCAGCACATGACAGGATGGGGGTGCAGGATGGGAGCAGCACATGGCAGAATGGGGGCACAGGATGGGAGCAGCACATGACAAGATGAGGGTGCAGGATGGGAGCAGCACATGACAGGATGTGAGCACCACATCACAGGATGGGGATGCAGGATTAGAGAACCACATGACAGGATGGGGTGCAGAATTGGAGTAGCACATACCAGGATGTGTGAAGCACAATAAAGAATGACAGGATTTGGGCGCAGGATGGGACCACATAACAAGATGGAGGTGCACAAAACAGGATGAGGGAGCAGGATGGGGGCTGCACATGACAGGAAGGGGGCGCAGGATTGGGGCTGCACATGACAGGAAGGAGGCGCAAGATGGTAGCAGCACATGACAAGATTAGGGCACAGGATGGAAGCAGCACATACCGGGATGAAAACCATACACCAATATAAATGCTCACCAACCGGGCATAGAACAGGTTCAATAGCTAGTAGGGTATAATGCAGTCCCCCCTGATAGGATATAGTGCAGCCCCCCCTCATAGGGTATAGTGCAGCCCCCTCAAATGGTATAATGCAGGCCCCTCATAGTGTATAATGCAGCCCCCCTAATAGGATATAATGCAGCCCCCTCTCATAAGGTATAGTGCAGCCCCCTCATATGGTATAATGCAGCCCCCCTCATAGAGTATAATGCAACACCCTCAAAGAGTATAATGCAGCCCCCATCATTAGGTATAATGCAGCCCCCCTCATAGGGTATAATGTAGCCCCCCTCATAGAATATAATATAGCCCCTCATAGAATATAATGCAGCCCCATAGAATATAATGTAGCTCCCTCATGTGAGGGTATAGTGCAGCCCCCTCATATGGTATAATGCAGCTCTCTAATAGGGTATAATGAAATCCCCCTCATATGGTATAATGCAGCCCCCCTCATATGGTATAATGCAGCCCCCCTCATAGGGTATAATGCAGCCCCCTCATAGGGTATAAATCAGCCTCCCTCATAGGGTACAATACAGCCTCCCTCATAGGGTTTAATGCAGCCTCCGTCATAGGGTATAATGCAGCCCTCTCATAGGGTATAATGCAGCCCCCCACATAGAGTATAATGCAGACCCACATGGAATATAATGTAGTCCCCCCATAGAATATAATCTAGCCTTGCAGTCCTACAGTCTTATGGCCACGAGGACTCACTCACTGATATATATACAGTACAGACCAAAAGTTTGGACACACCTTCTCATTTAAAGATTTTTCTGTATTTTCATGACCATGAAAATTGTAAATTCACACTGAAGGCATCAAAACTATGAGTTAACACACGTTGAATTATATACTTAACAAAAAAATGTGAAACAACTGAAATTATGTCTTATATTCTAGGTTCTTCAAAGTATCCACCTTTTGCTTTGATGACTGCTTTGCACACTCTTGGCATTCTCTTGATGAGCTTAAAGAGGTAGTCACCGGAAATGGTTTTAACTTCACAGGTGTGCCCTGTCAGGTTTAATAAGTGGGATTTTTTGCCTTATAAATGGGGTTGGGACCATCAGTTGTGTTGAACAGAAGTCTGGTGGACACACAGCTGATAGTCCTACTGAATAGACTGTTAGAATTTGTATTATGGCAAGAAAAAAGCAGCTAAGTAAAGATAAACGAGTGGCCATCATTACTTTAAGCATGGAAGGTCAGTCAGTCCGAAAAATTGGGAAAACTTTGAAAGTGTCTCCAAGTGCAGTTGCAAAAACCATCAAGCACTACAAAGAAACTGGCTCACATGAGGACCTCCCCTGGTAAGGAAGACCAAGAGTCACCTCTGCTTCTGAGGATAAGTTTATCTGAGTCACCATCCTCAGAAATTGTAGGTTAACAGCAGCTCAGATTAGAGACCAGGTCAATGCCACACAGAGTTCTAGCAGCAGACACATCTCTACAACAACTGCTAGCTGCTAGGAAACCACTTCTAAGGACAGGCAACAAGCAGAAGAGACTTGTTTTTGCTAAAGAACACAAGGAATGAACATTAGACCAGTGGAAATCTGTGCTTTGGTCTGATGAGTCCAAATTTGAGATCTTTGGTTCCAACCACCGTGTCTTTGTGCGATGCAGAAAGGGTGAATGGATGGACTCTACATGCCTGGTTCCCACCGTGAAGCATGGAGGAAGAGGTGTGATGGTGTGGGGGTGCTTTGCTGGTGACACTGTTGGGGATTTATTCAAAATTGAAGGCATACTGAACCAGCATGGCTACCACAGCATCTTGCGGCGGCATGCTATTCCGTCCGGTTTGCGTTTAGTTGGACCATCATTTATTTTTCAACAGGATAATGACTGCAAACACACCTCCAGGCTGTGTAAGGGCTATTTAACCAAGAAGAAGAGTGATGGGGTGCTATGCCAGATGACCTGGCCTCCACAGTCACCAGAACTGAACCCAATCGAGATGGTTTGGGGTGAGCTAAGCATCTCTGGGTACTCCTTCAAGATTGCTGTAAGACCATTTCCGGTGACTACCTCTTGAAGCTCATCAAGAGAATGCCAAGAGTGTGCAAAACAGTCATCAAAGCAAAAGGTGGCTACTTTGAAGAACCTAGAATATAAGATATGTTTTCAGTTGTTTCACACTTTTTTGTTAAGTATATAATTCCACATGTGTTAATTCATAGTTTTGATGCCTTCAGTGTGAATTTACAATTTTCATAATCATGAAAATACAGAAAAATCTCTAAATAAGAAGGTGTGTTCAAACTTTTGGTCTGTACTGTATATAAATATATATATAACAAACTCATTACCTCTCCTCCTCATTCCCCTCTGCTCTCAGCTCTGCTGCGGTATCAGCAGCTGCACTGCCGTCTGCCCGACACAGAGCGGGTACATTGTGTCAGAGGCAGAGGGGAATGATGGGAAAGGAAGCACTATCTAATGTGCTCTCCTCCATTATTGCTTTCAACTGTACAGTTGAATGTGGCACACACTGGGGGACAGCGCTGGCGCTAGGCCCCCTGACTTACGGGCCTCATAGTGGCCGCATGGGCTGAGGGCCCCTGGTCTTCCAACTCTGATAGCTATTAAAGTGAAATGAATATTCACTCCTCTCCATGCCCATGGGGCATGGGGAAGAGTGAATATTCATTTCTCTTTAGCAGCGGGGACAAGCTTTAGCCACAGCAGTTGGCTCCTGCCTCCTGTCACCCAGTGCTTCTATTGCACCGGGAGCGCCTCCCTGACTCACGGGCCCCATAGAAACTGCAATGTGTGCCACTGTTAGCGACATGACACTGGCTGGGGGCCCCTGGAGCAGCAGGGCCTTAGGCAGCTGCTGGCTCTGAATGCCAGCAGGTGTCAGTGTCTGGGCCCACTGAAGAATCCTCCAGTTCTCCGGTGGCCCAGTCCGGCCCTGAATGCAATAGCATTTTAGAGTCAAACATGGCTGAGATTATATAACCAGTGTCTGATACATGGTGCCCATGGATTGGCCAGCATGTATCACCTGTTAGGTTCTGTTAGGTTCTCTTTAATAAACTTTGTATTTTACTGTCTCCATGTAGTCCCCAAACTGATAATCGTAAAGTAACAGCTGCATAAAAATGCTATGCTAGACAATGTCCATGGACCCACTACATACATTACAGTTTCTGTGGGTGAGACATACACAGTTTTTTAAATTCTATATTACCCCAGCCCAGCAATTGCAATGCCAAGTTACTGAATTTGTGCTTACTTGTATGAGCAAAATTACAAAACAATATAGAAACACTTTAAGGGTATGTGCACACATTGCGGATTTTTCCACGCGGATTCTGCAGAACCCGCAGGTAAAATGTCTTGCGTTTTACCTGCAGATTCCCTGTGCACAGCGGATTTCGTTTTCCCTAAGTTAACATGCTACTGTACAACGCATGGAAAGCTGTTGCGAATCCGCAGCGTCAAATCCGCTGCAGATCCGCAACGTGTGTACATACCCTTAAGCTCCGTCTTTTGACAATGAAGCTGTCAATCATTGGTAGCAGAGGAAGGGATAGGAGGAAGCAGAGTGAGGCTCTTCTCATAACCTCTGTATTCATTGAAAGAACATTTTAGCCAAACATAACATCATTTTTGGGATATATGGACTAATAGTTAAGGTAATAATAAAAAACTAACCTATGAAATGTTCACTCTTTTTGCATATATTTCTGTGTGAGAATACAGTATATATTTGCTTACTTTTGTGTTGTACAAATGTCTACATAAAACATAAGAGGAGCATTGCAGCTTAAAACTCTCCTCATCTCGACATGCTTGATATGTCACTCTTTGCAAGGAGAAAGTTACCCCCTTGGATCCCGGTCTGACGCCTTTCACACAACCAAACAAGATCTCACACTTTACACTGATAAGGAGCAGCACCCGAAACACCGTGTCTGTAAATTGAGATTCTGATTTGGCTTTTATCCTAAGTCATGTGACAAGGCTCGTTAACGGGTCTACATTGACATTTAGGATTGCTATTTCCTATAGGTGGCACTAGAGTTCTCGTCCTCTTCCTCTCTGAAGAGACAATTTGTATATATAACACATTAATTAAAAATAAATACAAGATGCAGTAAAACACTTAATTGCTCTGCACTGGAATGGATCTCTAAGGTGAATCACATTTCCAGCCTGGATGAACTCACTAGCTGGGAAACATGCACCCACGAAATATATAGCAAAATTTGGGCTTCTTGGAAACAATTGCATAGTTATAGTTCAAGTGTAATGACATATATTATATATGTTCGTGCTTTCTGTGAGAATAAGTCTCCCTTTTGTCACCCTTGCATTATCATTCTTTCTGCTTGCCATAATTGATCATATGTATCTGGCCCTTTTATAATTATTCTTTGGTGAATTTGATAGTTTGGCTATATGCTATACTATTTAATTATGTGTACCTCCTCCTTTTTTGTTGTTCATAATTGATATTTCCCCCTCCTCTATGATACCCTGTTTGAAAAATTGTTTGAATTTCCCTCATCCCTCCCTTTTCCCTATGACCACTCCTCCCCTTGTTTCCCCCCTCCTTCATTCTCCCCTATCGTCGGTTCAACTTAATGCTGAATTGTATTAGGTAAATATTTTCTAAATGTTGGTACTATTTTCCCTGATATACTTAAATTTTTTTCAAAAATGAATACAAGATAACAAAAAGAGATGATGGTTTTCTCAAAGTGATCAAGAGCGATCCTTGATTTCCGCTATAGATCCCGCTTTTTTCCCCCTTTTAAAGCTATAAAAAAAAGTCACAATTAGAAGCAATTTATTTGTCAGAGATGTGACCAGACTTTAATGCAATATGACAGTGAATATATGTGACTTTATCGCTTGCAATTGTGCAGACCAAGTTCTTACTAATGCAGTTTGTGAGCATGGAGATAGAAATGAAATCAGGGCTCCTGCCCTCCCTCCCAGCGCTGATGTGATGTCTTCTTAACTTCATGTCGAAAAAATAATAGTCCACTTAGAAAAGACTAATATAATTAGGATCTGAACAACTCTATTGCATTAGATACTTACTAGCATGAGAAATATTCTGGTTTTAGAGTCAAATATGGCACACACAGCATTGGTGTCACCTCATCTATGGATAATAGTGCAATGATCAATATAATTGGGAACTTTAGTTATTGTTTAAAGGTTAAAGGGGCTCGGCCATTGTTTTTTTTTAGCAAATACGAAGGGGACATGTTTATTTTTAGCGCTTACTAATATACAGTATAACTGTTACAGGTTTTCCTCTGACACTTGTTAGTGCAGCTTTCCTCACAGGTTGACCTGCACTTCTGCTCTCAAAATGGCCGCTGATAAAGAAGCATGTGACCAGACCTGTTCATTAGCTTCCTCCAATAGAAAAACAACTTTCCCATTTGAGGTGTTATTGGATGAGAATGATGGACAAGTCTGGTCACAAGCTTCTGCTTCAGCAGCCATTTTGAGAACAATTTGAGTCTGTGAGGAAAGCTGCGCGAACAAGTCGGTAGCACTTCTCAAAAGGTAATCCCCATGGGCGGACATATCATTGGTTTAACCTGTGGGGCCGCAGAGGGGCCCAAGAGGTAACGGGGCCCATTTCCATCACCAAAGCAAGAGGATTGTGCATTGTGAGGAACTATTGTGCTGCAAATGGCCCATATATTGTTCTTGCACAGGGGCCCTTTTCTATCCAGCAGAGGTAATACCTACATATTAGTATGTGTCACTAAATCAAGTCATCAACACATTTGTTAAAATAAGGATAAAATGGACAACCCCTTTATTTCTACCTCTTAGTGTTTATACATATGTACCTTCTAAAATAGAAAACGCTATGGGGTATGCTTGTGCAGCATTAAAATAATAATAATAATAGTAATTATTATTATACCTAGGAAGTGCTCTGTACAGTAGATATTATATACTGTATTCTCTTTAATGCTAGTTATTTGCATTAGTTCTCTCATATGACAACTGCAGTCATTTCCTGTGCAGTCATTGACAATACTAAGATTAAAATAGATTAAGAATAAGATTAAAATAGATAAATCTCCGGGTCCGGATGGCATACACCCACGAGTACTAAGAGAACTAAGTAATGTAATAGATAAACCATTATTTCTTATTTTTAGTGACTCTATAGCGACAGGGTCTGTTCCGCAGGACTGGCGCATAGCAAATGTGGTGCCAATATTCAAAAAGGGCTCTAAAAGTGAACCTGGAAATTATAGGCCAGTAAGTCTAACCTCTATTGTTGGTAACATATTTGAAGGGTTTCTGAGGGATGTTATTCTGGATTATCTCAATGAGAATAACTGTTTAACTCCATATCAGCATGGGTTTATGAGAAATCGCTCCTGTCAAACCAATCTAATCAGTTTTTATGAAGAGGTAAGCTATAGACTGGACCACGGTGAGTCATTGGACGTGGTATATCTCGATTTTTCCAAAGCGTTTGATACCGTGCCGCACAAGAGGTTGGTACACAAAATGAGAATGCTTGGTCTGGGGGAAAATGTGTGTAAATGGGTTAGTAACTGGCTTAGTGATAGAAAGCAGAGGGTGGTTATAAATGGTATAGTCTCTAACTGGGTCGCTGTGACCAGTGGGGTACCGCAGGGGTCAGTATTGGGACCTGTTCTCTTCAACATATTCATTAATAATCTGGTAGAAGGTTTACACAGTAAAATATCGATATTTGCAGATGATACAAAACTATGTAAAGCAGTTAATACAAGAGAAGATAGTATTCTGCTACAGATGGATCTGGATAAGTTGGAAACTTGGGCTGAAAGGTGGCAGATGAGGTTTAACAATGATAAATGTAAGGTTATACACATGGGAAGAGGGAATCAATATCACCATTACACACTGAACGGGAAACCACTGGGTAAATCTGACAGGGAGAAGGACTTGGGGATCCTAGTTAATGATAAACTTACCTGGAGCAGCCAGTGCCAGGCAGCAGCTGCCAAGGCAAACAGGATCATGGGGTGCATTAAAAGAGGTCTGGATACACATGATGAGAGCATTATACTGCCTCTGTACAAATCCCTAGTTAGACCGCACATGGAGTACTGTGTCCAGTTTTGGGCACCGGTGCTCAGGAAGGATATAATGGAACTAGAGAGAGTACAAAGGAGGGCAACAAAATTAATAAAGGGGATGGGAGAACTACAATACCCAGATAGATTAGCGAAATTAGGATTATTTAGTCTAGAAAAAAGACGACTGAGGGGCGATCTAATAACCATGTATAAGTATATAAGGGGACAATACAAATATCTCGCTGAGGATCTGTTTATACCAAGGAAGGTGACGGGCACAAGGGGGCATTCTTTGCGTCTGGAGGAGAGAAGGTTTTTCCACCAACATAGAAGAGGATTCTTTACTGTTAGGGCAGTGAGAATCTGGAATTGCTTGCCTGAGGAGGTGGTGATGGCGAACTCAGTCGAGGGGTTCAAGAGAGGCCTGGATGTCTTCCTGGAGCAGAACAATATTGTATCATACAATTATTAGGTTCTGTAGAAGGACGTAGATCTGGGTACTTATTATGATGGAATATAGGCTGAACTGGATGGACAAATGTCTTTTTTCGGCCTTACTAACTATGTTACTATGTTACTATGTAATACCTGTCAACATTGAGACATCATACTAGTATTTCCTGTTTACACTGTATACATTTCTTTCATTTTATATGTATCACCCATCATTTCATGCCAACATGACATTTCCAGCCAAGAATATTGCTACATGTGTAACGTAAGATATCCTATCCCTGAGAGCAAACCTTTCCATATTCATACAAAGCTATTGATACATTTTCCAACCTTGCAGTAATTGGCTCATCATTATTCATAAAATACATTTCTTCCTGCTTAATTTTATTCATCAGCATTTTACCATTTCATTCCATTTCACAAATTACTGAGCACTTTTTTTTCTTTTCGTCCAGGAATTCATCTGATGCCAGCAGATGGTCGACCACTGAAGGGAGCACGTTCTCACATAGCCCGAGCCCGCTGGGGTCTTGCATATACTCTAATCCACAACCCATCTCTTGCCAGTCATCGGGGATCAAGAACCATTAATGGATCTCCCACACGTTCAAAATAGCACCCGGCCAACAACCAGTGACATTCCAGTAACATAGTCTACCTCCGACCTTCCTTCCCGCCTATCCCCTAGAAGCACTGCTGGACAGGGTGGGGTTTAATAAGGGGATAGTGGCCCACTTTATTTTTGTAGTTTAGTAAAATATATTTCTCCACTAGAACATTGTTTCATTTGCTTCTATCAATAGCTTACTTTACATGACTCTGATGACCTAATTTGTTATGTAGATGTTCGGTAATCTTGTTATGCCTTTTATATATACTACTAAACATGTGTGTTGTCTACTTTATTATTCCTATGTCTTTTGTGTATTTTTATGGTGTTCACAATACCAATTGTGAATTTAAAGCTGCACGTTTATACACTGCAGTAGTTTGTATGCAGAATATGTTCCCTTTGTTGCATATGTAGCATCAATATCTAAAAACTTCCAACATAGCCAGTTATTTTTTTTCCATTGTTCTTATTAGACTTTTAGCCATAATACTAAAACCAAAGCCTGAAATAATAGCAAAGGCCTGTCCATTATTAATGACCCTGCATTTGTGATTGGCCCCATTTTTCCAGACACTAGAAGAAGCAGGAGTTTCTCTTCTGGATCTACTTGCCAACCTGAAATTTGATGATGAGCAAGAGTGATTGAAAGTTCTCCAGTGTTTTCTGTTGTGTGGTTGGCAATACGACAAATATAGGCTGTACCCTGCTTAGTAGGAGTTACTGCGACACTTCCATTCTTAAATTTTCTAATTGATACCTTAATGTCTTTGTAGTTTTGATTATCTCCGCCTTTTTGAATCATGAAGTAAGGCACTCCTACCTCTTTGCACAGCAACAAAGTATCACCCCAAACTGGACTATCGCTAATTATTTCCACTGGTTTTCTGCACTGTAAGTCAGGAACTTTGTCTAATGGGATATCCTTTAAATCGCTTGGAGATAGGCAGATAATTTCCTTTTTTCTATCGACTGTCGTCCACGTTCTTTGAATCCAAACTATTAACCATGCCAAGGAGCAAGAGCAATGGAAGGGATTTCTGTGCAGCTGGACATGTGTCAGAGAGGTCAATGGATCAAAAAGACCTTCGGGCAATGAATATAACTGATTGTTGCTGAGCTGCAGAGATCTCAATCGTTTAGAATTGTTGAATGCTCCAAATGGAATAGTAACCAGTTGGTTGTTGTTGAGGTTTAGGAGCTCAAGATCTCCAAGTGTTGAAAGATCTGTCCAAGGAAACTCATTGACCAGGTTGTGGCTTATGTCTAGACTTATCAGACTGGTTAGAAACTGGAATGTGCCGGGATGGATAGTCGTTATCTTGTTATATGTCAGGTACAGTGATGTCAGTTTTAAGATATTAGCAAATGAGTTTCTGTTAAGTTTACTGATGTTGTTAACAGATAGGGAGAGCTGATTTAGATTCTCAGGGAAACCTACTGGTACGTGCAATAGTTCTCTGTACGAGCAGTCTGCCGAAGGGCGGGCCGTAGTAATGCACTGGCAGGTGGCTGGACAAGATGTGCTTGGCACCAGATACAGGTATCCAACAATGGCAAACAAAAAAATAAACGTGCCCATGATCTGGAATAAAAATCTGTCAAAGAGATTTGGGACAAAATGGTCAGGAAAGGACAATATATGATTACATTCTACTATTGTGCATTTGATGGCAAACAACAAGCATGCACTTTATCACCAGAATTGGCCTTCCATGCCTGTTTTATAGGTGAGTATCTCTTACCTAATCCTGACATACGTAGCAACAACATTCTCCTTGTTATTTCTCATACTTCCCCTTTTTTACATTAACCATCTCTCTTTCAGCCCATCTTTCTCCACGCTCTGTACATAATTCCTCTGCTTGGCAACAGAACTGTAGGATCTTTGCCAACTTCTGTTCGCACACTTTCCTTTCACATGACAAGACCAAATGTTCTGTGAGTATAGAAGATATGAAAGCTTCGACTTCCGCTTAATAACAACGACCCCTCTTTGACTTTGATCCTTTAACCTTTCACGTTGATCATCACTATATATGTGTAACTGACCTGTTGGACTCGCTGATACGTCATCTTACTCATTTGCTCTATTTAGGAATGTTTATATTGATGTAAATTCTGGCTTATTCCATCCTAATTATCTGTTTCTATTTCTATCTTCTTTCTCAGCCATACCATCATGCAATATACAGTAGACAATCCAACTCCTCTTACCTGAATACAGCGTTCTCCAACGCTATTTGGATAACAAAAATAAACTCAGCCCGTCTTTCTCGCTTCCTCTAACAGGCTGGGAACAGCCCAAAATCCTTTAGCCAGAGTTAAATCATAAAATTCTGCAGCCTGTTGTAGTTGTCCCTCCTCCGCTATGTGCTGTCTGTCGGTGCCTGGAGTCCAGAATCAGTTTATGCAAACTGCTGTGCTTCTAAAGGAAGAAATCTGCTTCCAAAATACTGTTTACATAGTTTCCCAGCAATGTCTACATTTCAGCTCCCATCTGTGGACAAGTCTGACTTGGCCTTCAGAGTCTCATCAAAACACAAAATGGGATTCTGGTTAGCAACGTAAAGTGCCATTTAAGTAGTGTGAACTGTATAAATATGATGTATAGATTGCAACATTTCTTGCAAAATATTTAAAGGGGTTGGCCACTACTTATTACTTAAAGGGGTTGGAACACAACAATTCAACCGTTTCTATGCAGACCCATACCCTAGAGCAGGGGGTGTATATGCAGTACCTGGCAACTAAGGTGTTGATGGAGTAGTTGTTTTCTGGTAGCATCTGAGAACCTACAACCACCACTGGTGCCAATAACAGCGATTTGGCCACTGCGTAATACTTAAAGGTTAACACACAACAATTCCACCGTTTCGATATTTCAATATAGTGGTCGCGGCTGGGTGCTGCAGATCCATACCTTAGAGTAGGGGGTGTATGTGTAGTACACGACCGCGACCACTACAGTTTTGACTATGCTGTTGCTCAACTGCCACTGGTGCCATATGTAATCAAATCAATGATCCATAATTAATATGTGCTAACCATACTAAACAATTCCGTCAGTGCCACTAAACGCTAAAGACAGCAGTGAGACTGAAAAAGCACAACATAACTCATAGTATAAGAATTACATCTTTTATTGAACCCATAATTAAAAACACATACCAATAACAAAAACCAAAAATATCTCAGTAAAGAGGGACCATAGGGGTTACTATCCACATTAAGCGTATAGTTATAGCATAATAACCAAAGGACGGGCTAAATCAATAACTTAGATTCCAATGCTTCAATACTGCTAAACAATCATAAGGAGAGAGTAGGAATCAAAAGCCCACTACCTAACCGGCTCTATGGCAGCCCCAATTCCCCTTTGCCATTCATCTAAAATAGATAAGCAAGGGGCTTTTTAAGAGCCATAGCCAGAATGAAGCCGGACATACAAAATAAACATAGCTATGCTTACATCGCTAAGTGGAGAGTCCCGGTCCCTCGTCCCCGACGCGCGTTTCGTCCTCACTTCATCAGGGGGCTGCCATAGAGCTGGTTAGGTAGTGGGCTTTTGATTCCTACTCTCTCCTTATGATTGTTTAGCAATATTGAAGCATTGGAATCTAAGTTATTGATTTAGCCCGTCCTTTGGTTATTATGCTATAACTATACGCTTAATGTGGATAGTAACCCCTATGGTCCCTCTTTACTGAGATATTTTTGGTTTTTGTTATTGGTATGTGTTTTTAATTATGGGTTCAATAAAAGATGTAATTTTTATACTATGAGTTATGTTGTGCTTTTTCAGTCACACTGCTGTCTTTAGCGTTTAGTGGCACTGACGGAATTGTTTTGCCACTGGTGCCAGTAGCAGCTGGTTGACGCAGGTGCCAGGTGTTGCACTCCCATCTATCAGACATTGTTGACATATCCCGGTACTTACCTGCACGCAACCTCCCATCCTCACAAGATCTCCTTCTCTACTCCCCTCTTATCTCCTCTTCCCACAATCGCATACAAGATTTCTCCCACGCATCCCCCCTACTCTGGAACTCTCTACCCCAACATATTAGACTCTCACCTACCATTGAAACGTTCAAAAAGAACCTGAAGACCTACCTCTTCCGGTAAGCCTACAAACTGCAGTAACCACCGCTCGAACAAGCCGCTGCACGACCAGCTCTACCCTCGCCTATTGTATCCTCACCTAACCCTTATAGATTGTGAGCCCTCGCGGGCAGGGTCCTCTCTCCTCCTGTACCAGTTGTGACTTGTATTGTATTGTACTTGTTTTTATTATGTATACCCCTCCTCACATGTAAAGCGCCATGGAATAAATGGCGCTATGATAATAAATGATAATAATAAGCCATCAAAAAAAGAAAAGTAGTGCTCAACCTTTTTAAATCGATTTTCCTTGTTGTGATGCATATGAAAATATGCACATTTCTTAGATCTATATTACATATATTTGATTAGTTTTATATTTATGATTAGATACTGAGCAATTTAAAAACTTTGTAGCTGAACTATCCAATTAGCGTGATTGATTTATGTATATTACATGTTACCTCCAGTATAGTCATATAGTACACATCAATCGCACAGAGTCAAAATGTGGAGATGAAACCAAATAGAATAACTCCTGCTAGTAATGGAGAGCTCCCCATAATACAATTCAGAAGCTGGAAACATCAGGATTGTTTCCTGCTGAATGTGTTTTATGGAGGAGGCCTAGTCGAGTAACATTCATGCTCATGGCATATTATTATTATTTATTATTATTTATTTATATAGCACCATTGATTCCATGGTGCTGTACATGAGAAGGGGTTACATACAAATTACAGATATCGCTTACACTAAGCAAACTAACAATTACAGAGGGGCGAGGACCCTGCCCTTGGGGGTTTACATTCTACAGGATGGTGGGGATGGAGACAATAGGTTGAGGGTTGTAGGAGCTCCGGCGTCCCTTTATAATGAAATTGCATTTTATTATACTACCTTTAGGATGATGCAACCTAGCTGCTGGCATTTATTTCCAGTGGGAATCTCATTTTTATAGCTTATACCACAAAGTGCATTTATAGGCCTATGTTGACCAGTAATACTAAATGGCAGCAATGATTAAGTTAGCCCCTTAGTCCCTTGACTCTAATTAATTAAAAGTGCAATAAAGTCTTAACATAGGACTAATAACTAGGGGCTCTTGTAATGCATAAGCCTGTATAAATACATTCAGCACTGGAAGAACGATTCCTAAACTGCAGTAAAGTTTCTTGACGGTTTTGCGACATTGTATCTTTGAGAAATAGTCTTGGGAACTGCAATTGGAATTGTATATTTTGTAATAAAAGGATTTCATTGAGAAAAACAATAAAATGTAACGAATTGCATATGACAAGGTATACAATGATTACACAAGTACACATGATCTAAACCATGTTGGAAAATTTTTTGTCAAAATGAGAATATAAAGATAGATTTTCAACATCTTCCTTTTATACCAATAATAATAAATAATAATCTTTATTTATATAACCCCAACATATTACGCAGCGCTTTACAGTTTAACAGTTTTAAACACAACAGTCTTAGGGTACTTTCACACTAGCGTTTTTTTAAATCCATCACAATGCGTCGTTTTGCAGAAAAAACGCATCCTGCAAAAGTGCTTGCAGGATGCGTTTTTTCCCCATAGACTTCTATTGACGACGCATTTGCGACGGATTGGCACACTTCGCATCCGTCTTGCGACGGATGCGTCGTGCTTTGGCGGACCGTCAGGAGAAAAAAACCCTACATGTAACGTTTTTTTCTCCCGACGGACCGCTTTTTCCGACCGCACATGCGCGGCCGTAACTCCGCCCCCACCTCCCCGTACCTTACAATGGGGCAGCGGATGCACCGGAAAAATGCATCCGCTGCACCCATTGTGCAATGTAGCAAACGCTAGCGTCGGAATCTCTCCCCGACGCATTGCGACGGGGAGATTCCGACGCTAGTGTGAAAGAAGCCTTAAGTAACAACATTAACAATACAATAATTAAAGCAATATAAGAAGACCCTGCTCATGAGAGCTTACAATCTACAATGAGGTGGGGGAGATACAAAGTACAGGTGTGTATTTACAATGATCTATTTACAATGATGGTCCAGCCATCTTCAGGGAGTGGGGAATAGATGGAAGTAATGAATTGGGCTACACACAAACATAAAATGACTTTGGTTAGTGAACGTGATATAGCTCTGAACAAATGTGTTTTGAGGGAGCACCTAAAACTATGCAAATTTTGAATGGTCCTAATATCTTGGGGTAGAGCATTCCAGAGGATTGGCGCAGCACGGGAGAAGTCTTGGAGTCGGGAGTGGGAGGTACGGATTAGTGCAGAGGTTAGTCGAAAGTCATTTGCAGAGCACAGTGGTCGTTTAGGCCGATAGACAGAAATGAGGGAGGAGATATAAGGGGGTGCTGCATTGTGAAGAGCTTTGTGGGTGAGAACCAAGGCCCTGGTTCTAAACTGTGGTCCACATACTCCAGGAGGTACCTGTAATGTCTAGATACTGGCACAGCTTATGATCATAGTGTTGACAATACTTTAATACTTTAATGTTTAATGGAGGTACTTGTCTATACAACATTGAGAAGGCAATTATTGTTAGTCACTTTAGGTACACACAGCACAAATGTAATGGTATAAGTTTAGGGGTTGCGTAAGTTGAATTAAGCCTGTGGTCTCTCGAGGCCCAGCACACAAGGGGCCTGATGATATCTTCTCAGTCATTTTTCACTTTCTGATCACAGACATTGAAGAGGCCCAAGGCCGAGGTTTCACACCCTCTAGTTGGCACAAATGCATAAAGTGGAATGAGGAGATGGGTCATTCTTCATTTAGGAAGGGAGCACATGGCTAGCTTATTGCTCAAAGCAGTCTTATAAAGTAGGGCAAAGCACACTCTTAATTATTCATGAAAACAGTCATATTTACAAGTTGCTGTGAAATATGGGACAAAGTTACGACGTTTCGACCCATCCAGAGTCTTTATTACAATGTTGATTTTTGCTGATACAAAAGGAAACGCCTTCAAATATAGTCACTGTAACGGGGTCTGCTGTGCTGTAGTACCTCTTTCAGCACCCCCCGTGTTTCAGGAGGTCCATTCTGCTTTTGCTGGATTCTGAATGAAGGACGCTGGCTAGGATTTCTTGATTACATGGGAGCATATAAAAGCTGACTGCTACTCCAGGTATTTCCAGTCTAAAAGAACCCACTTTATTTACAACACACAGAATATATAACACAGATACACAGGGCAGGCCAATAGAAAAAACAGGCCAGACATACATTACAATAGCCGCAGGGGGCTGGAGCCTGCTGGTATTTACTGGGGGAATTACAAAGGTGGGGGAGGACAGAAGGGGGATATCGTGTCCTCTCTGCCCAGGGATGCAGCCTGTGGACTGATGCATTTCACATGGAACCTATTATACATAATATATATATAGCATAACATATTCTTGGTGCTGGGGGTTCTGTAACACGGCTCTCCTTTTCAGCGACGCGATCGGCATACACAGTCTGATCCTTAACGGATCGGTTTGGAAATGACCGAAGTTTATGGGGTTGGTACAAGTTCCGTTTGTCGACTTAGTCCATCGGCATTACCGTTTTGTTTGCCGGGTCTGTAGTGGATGGTGAAGTCCAGAGGTTGTAGGGCTAAACTCCACCGCAGTGATCTGGCGTTGTCTCCGGAGACCCGATTAAGCCAGACTAGGGGATTATGGTCCGTTAGGAGGGAAAACTGTCGTCCATACAAATATGGTTGTAACTTTTTGAGTGCCAATACTATTGCCAGGCACTCCTTCTCGATGGCCGCATAGCTTACTTCACGGGGCAGTAGTTTCTGACTCAGGTAAGCTACCGGGTGTTCTTGGCCGTCCGGCCCGACTTGGCTTAGTACTGCCCCCAATCCAAACATAGAAGCATCTGTGTGAACAAGGAAACGTTTAGTTGGATCGGGTGTGTCCAATACAGGGGTATTGGTGAGGGCGTCCTTTAGCTAGCGGAAGGCTTCCACACACTCTGGGGTCCAGGTTACCTGGCGGGGTTGGTTCTTACGGGTCAGATCAGTGAGGGGCTTGGCCACGCTGCTGTAATTGGGAACAAAAAATTTCTTGTAATACCCCGCTGTCCCTAGAAACGCCATGACCTGGGTTTTAGTGCGTAGGGTGGGCCATTTGGCTATGGCCTCAATCTTGGCTGGTTCTGGTCGCTGTTTCCCACTTCCCACCCAATGCCCTAAATACTGAACCTCTGCTTTGCCCACGTGACACTTGTTTGGGTTCAGGGTGATTCCGGCCTTGTGGATCCTGTCCAATACTGTCTCTAGGTGATTTAGATGCTCTTCCCATGTCGTGCTGTAGATGGCGATGTCATCCAGGTAGGCACACGCATAGTCCTGGAGACCATCCAGAAGCCGGTCAGCCAGCCTCTGGAAGGTCGCCGGGGCAGTCTTCATCCCGAATGGCATAACTCGAAACTGGAATAAGCCAAACGGGGTGACAAATGCTGACTTGGGAATAGCATCAGGACTAAGGGGAATCTGCCAGTAGCCTTTGCATAGATCGATGGTGGTCAAATACTTTGCCCCAGCCGGCCGGTCTAACAACTCATCCACACGCGGCATGGGATACGCATCCGTCACTGTTTTCTCATTGAGCTTACGATAGTGGAACAAGAACCCAAAGTATGGAAATCAATAACTACATAATAGAAAGAATATATTGGTATAAATCCGGGAATAAAGTGTGAAAAACAATAGCTATATAATAGGAAGAGTATAATGATATAAATCCAGGAATAAATTACGGACAAGGAAAGGTACAATGCAATAAAATTGCCTTTATTGAAAATACTATACAAATATATATATATATTGGGCAACAAATGGCAACCACAAAAGGTGTGCCTGTAACTGGAGGAGAATAAAAAAATATATAATCCAGCAAAATAGCAATATTGAGCGGACACGCAGGGGACTAGGTACATATATACAGAAAAAATAGGATAATAAAATATAACACAGCGCTGTACCTGGAGGATCGGACCCCCTGTAGGAATAGGTAACTATTTTGGCCTTATATATACTTTGCACTCAGCACTTTCTGCCATTCCTGGCACATTTTTCACTCCTGTTTTATGCTACGGTGTATACCTGCATGCACTTCTGATTTTTTAGCTCAGGTGGTTCCCTTATATATCTATTACATGGACTTGGGCCACTTTTTCATGCACTTTTTCTTGCACCTTGTTTGCTAGGCTTTGCACATAATTATATTGTACAGCATTTTTTTTCTTGTACCTTTTTTATTTATGCACATAGATATTTTTATATATTGTAGCTTCCCCTATATTTGCTGAGTGCTCTCTATTCAGGCCATTTATTTACATCTATTCATGTACTATTACTTTTTTTATACATATATATTTTATTATCCTATTTTTTCTGTGTATATGTACCTAGTCCCCTGCGTGTCCACTCAATATTGCTATTTTGCTGGATTATATATTTTTTTATTCTCCAGTTACAGGCACACCTTTTGTGGTTGCCATTTGTTGCCCAAAATATATATATATATATTTGTATAGTATTTTCAATAAAGGCATTTTTATTGCATTGTACCTTTCCTTGTCCGTAATTTATTCCTGGATTTATATCATTACACTCTTCCTATTATATAGCTATTGTTTTTCACACTTTATTCCCGGATTTATACCAATATATTCTTTCTATTATGTAGTTATTGATTTCCATACTTTGGGTTCTTGTTCCACTATAATACCGAATGGTCTGCCATTCATATACTTGGTAGCGGTCTTTCCCTCTTATTTTTGCTATATCAGGCACTTGCACACTTGCATAGTCCTATTATTACTATTAATTTTTCAGTGTATATATTTATATATATTTTTTTCAAAATTATTATTATCCTTTGACCGTTACTTTTTGTTCTGTTGAGCTTACGATAGTCTACACAAAACCGTGTAGTCCCATCCTTCTTGGGCACTAACACTACAGGGGATGCCCAGGGACTATCTGACTCTTCAATGACCCCTAAACGCAACATCTCTTGTATCTCTTGTCGCATCCCTTCTTGTACAGACTCAGGGACCCGGAAGGGGGGTTGTCGCAGGGGAGTCTGATCCTGGGTCTCAACCTTGTGTTGTGCCAGGTGAGTGTACCCTGGTTTCCCCGAAAACATCCTCTGTTGCTGCCTCAACAACTCCTCCGCCTGCTGTCTCTCCCGGGGACCTAAGTCCTCACCCCAGTGTACCTGGTCCCATGTTTTAGACTGAGTCCTCTCCCCTAAGACATCAGGCAAGGGAAGTCCGGCTAAATCCTCTGCTTCAGGTGCACAGATGGCCACTACCTCTTCAGGGCGCTCCCGATAGGGCTTCAGCATATTCACGTGGAACATGCGGATAACCCTGGGGTGGTCACAATTGGTGACATTATAGGTGGTGTCGGCTATTTTCCCCACTACCTGGTAGGGCCCCTGCCAAGCAGCTTGGAACTTGTTCTGCCTAGTGGGCTCTAACACCAGGACCTTCTGCCCTATTTCCAAGGTGCGCTCTCTGGCCCATCCGATCGTACCATACGCACTGGTGCCGCTGGGCCACCTGCATGTTCCCACGTACAGCCTGGGTCAGCTCCTGTAGGCGGTCCCGGAATTCCAGCACATAGGGTACAATAGGAACCCCTTCTATGATGCCCTCCCCTTCCCAGTGTTCTAGCACTAAGTCTAGGGGTCCTCTTACCCGTCTCCCGTATACCAGTTCGAATGGGGAGAACCCCGTGGATTCTTGGGGCACCTCTCGATAGGCAAACAGGAGGTGAGGCAAGAATTTCTCCCAGTCCCTGTAGGTCCTGGTAAAAGTCCCAATGAGTTGTCCTAACGTCCCGTTAAAGCGTTCACACAACCCATTGGTTTGTGGGTGGTACGGGGCGCTTCTAATGGACTTTACGCTGCACAGCTTCCACAGTTGGTTGGTCACCTCTGCTGTAAACTGGGTACCCTGGTCTGAGATAATCTCCCGGGGAAATCCAACCCGTGAGAAAACCTGGAGCAGGGCAACCGCCCCCGTCTCTGCCAGTATGTTAGGTAACGCAACCGCCTCTGGATACCGTGTGGCATAATCTACCACTGTCAATATATACCTTTTCCCTGACGGACTGGGTTTGGCTAACGGCCCTATCAGATCGACTGCTACTCGGCTAAATGGTTCCTCCACAATGGGGAGGGGGTGTAATTTGGCCTTGCATCGATCTCTCCTCTTGCCAATGCGCTGGCAACTGTCACAGGTCTGGCAGTATTGACGGACATCATAGGTTACCCCCGGCCAAAAGAAGTTTTGTGTCAGACGATGCCTGGTGCGACTGATGCCGAAGTGCCCGGCCAAGGGTATGTCATGAGAGATTCTCAGTAACTCCTGCCTATCTTCTTGGGAACTACCAGCTGTCGTTTTATAGTGGAGTTCGTCCCTGTGTGGTGCTGCTCTGTGATCCAGTAGAGGAGTCCTTGCTTCCATATAAACTGTTCCCCTTCCAGTACCCCTCTCCCCTCTTGTGCCTTCCCACGATATCCCTCCAATGAAGGATCCTCAAGTAACTCCCTCTTAAATTCATCTGGGGTGGCCCAAGAAATGTGTCTGGCTATGGGAATATGTGTAGGGCTGGGATGTCTTACCTGGGCCTCCTCTGAGTGTGATTCTGCCTCCGCAGCTCGAGCTTGTCTCCGGGTGGTCACAGGATATGTCTCAGCCAGAGGGGCAACCGAGAAGGCAGACAACATGGGCCCCAAGTCATTTCCCAGCAAAACGTCTGCAGGCAAATCCTCCATCAAGCCGACCTCAACAAGGCCATCCCCAACTCCCCAGTTCAGGTGAATCCTGGCAGTGGGCAGTCGATGTATGGCTACCCCTGCTACACGGACTGCCACTGTCCGGTCCGTCTTCTCTTGGTCCCGGACGAGATGAGGCTTCACAAAGGTCAAAGTTGCTCCGGAATCTTAGTCCCTGCATGCGTTTCCCATTAACCCACACGACCTGTCGATGCTGTTGTCGATTATCTGCCCGGGCTGCCTGCACGGGGTCTGCTTCATGCAGCACTTCCTCCATGTCTTCCACCCCTTGGTTAGTTGTAGCCCCCAATGCCGGGTCAGCTTCGCCTTGGTAGCAGTGTACAGCGGCCCGGCGGAAGGTAGCTGTTCCCGCCTTTGGCCACTGGGTATGCTGAGTCCGGTTGGGACATTGTCTTTGCAGGTGGCCCAGCTGACGGCAGGTGTGGCATTGCACCCCAGGGGAACTGTGGTAGGCTGGGTTTCTAGCTGGTCCCCCTACAATCTTCGGTGGTTTGGGGCCCTCCAAGTCCATGGGCGGGCCCCTAGTGACCATCTTTGATCCGGACAACTGAGGCCTCCTGGCGTCATGATGTTCATCGGCCAGACGAGCGGCTTCCTCAAGAGTCATTGGCCGCCTGTCCTGAAGCTATTCCTGTGTCTCGGGGTTTAGTCCATGAAAGAATCGTTCTAACAAGAAGAGCTGGAGGACGTCCTCCTTAGTGGTTGCTTGGCTCCCTTGTACCCACTGTAGCAGTGACCGCCGTAATTTACAGGCCTATTCAGCGTGGGTATCGGTTACTCGTTTTATAAGTCCGCGGAACTTTTGGCGGTATGCCTCTGGTGTCAGCGCATACCGGGCCAAGATCACTTCTTTGATCTGCTCATAGTCCATACAGTCCTCATCAGGTACCGTGTGATAGGCGTCCGCTGCCCAGCCTGTCAGCTTGCTGGCCAGTATTTGAGCCCATTCCTCCAGCTTCACTTGATGAAGGGCACACTGCCGCTCAAAGTCCTGCAGAAAGCCATCAATGTCTTCCTCTGCCTTCCCCAACTGTCGGAAGGCATTATACTGGATCTTTTTGTGGCTTACTGTTGAAGGTACCTGGTCGGAGGCCAGAGCTCCTCTTGCTCGCTGACTCTCCTCCCTCCGCTCTGCCATCTCCATCTTGGCCAGCTCCACTTTGGTCCGCTCTGCCATCTCCATCTTGGCTAGCTCTATCCTGGTCCGCTCGGCCATCTCTTCCTTCAGATCAGTACACACATCAGCCATCGCCTCTCGTATGATCTCTACTGCAGGGTTTGGGCCTTAGAACGCCAGTCTGTTCCTTACCTCCCTCTGGAATTCAGTCTCCTCCACGTTCACATTGGGGGGCGCTGCACTGTCGTGTTCCATGATGGCTGCTATCAAATCCGCTTTTGTTTTGTTGCTGGTGATTAACCCTCGGGCTTCCACCAGATCTTTTAGTGTAGTCCTCTTTAACTTCTGGTAGTTCTCTTCCATTCATTCCTTTCCTCCTGTAGAAGGGGTATCACATCCCACTGTCTGCCACCAGTGTAACGGGGTCTACTGTGCTGTAGTATCTCTTTCAGCACCCCCCGTGTTTCAGGAGGTCCATTCTGCTTTTGCTGGATTCTGAATGAAGGACGCTGGCTAGGATTTCTTGATTACATGGGAGCATATAAAAGCTGACTGCTACTCCAGGTATTTCCAGTCTAAAAGAACGCACTTTATTTACAACACACAGAATATATAACACAGATA
This sequence comes from Ranitomeya imitator, assembly GCF_032444005.1. Classification (NCBI taxonomy): domain Eukaryota; kingdom Metazoa; phylum Chordata; class Amphibia; order Anura; family Dendrobatidae; genus Ranitomeya; species Ranitomeya imitator. The sequence goes on from NC_091285.1 coordinate 442,105,010, forward strand.
CACAGGGCAGGCCAATAGAAAAAACAGGCCAGACATACATTACAATAGCCGCAGGGGGCCGGAGCCTGCTGGTATTTACTGGGGGAATTACAAAGGTGGGGGAGGACATAAGGGGGATATCGTGTCCTCTCTGCCCAGGGATGCAGCCTGTGGACTGATGCATTTCACATGGAACCTATTATACATAATATATATATAGCATAACATATTCTTGGTGCTGGGGGTTCTGTAACACGGCTCTCCTTTTCAGCGACGCGATCGGCATACACAGTCTGATCCTTAACGGATCGGTTTGGAAATGACCGAAGTTTATGGGGTTGGTACAAGTTCCGTTTGTCGACTTAGTCCATCCAGGAAGGGAGCACATGGCTAGCTTATTGCTCAAAGCAGTCTTATAAAGTAGGGCAAAGCACACTCTTAATTATTCATGAAAACAGTCATATTTACAAGTTGCTGTGAAATATGGGACAAAGTTACGACGTTTCGACCCATCCAGAGTCTTTACTACAATGTTGATTTTTGCTGATACGTTTGAAGGAAACGCCTTCAAATATAGTCACTGTAACGGGGTCTGCTGTGCTGTAGTACCTCTTTCAGCACCCCCCTGTGTTTCAGGAGGTCCATTCTGCTTTTGCTGGATTCTGAATGAAGGACGCTGGCTAGGATTTCTTGATTACATGGGAGCATATAAAAGCTGACTGCTACTCCAGGTATTTCCAGTCTAAAAGAACCCACTTTATTTACAACACACAGAATATATAACACAGATACACAGGGCAGGCCAATAGAAAAAACAGGCCAGACATACATTACAATAGCCGCAGGGGGCCGGAGCCTGCTGGTATTTACTGGGGGAATTACAAAGGTGGGGGAGGACAGAAGGGGGATATCGTGTCCTCTCTGCCCAGGGATGCAGCCTGTGAACTGATGCATTTCACATGGAACCTATTATACATAATATATATATAGCATAACATATTCTTGGTGCTGGGGGTTCTGTAACAGTCACCAATTCAATGAGACTTATCATGGATACTGTGTTGTCTGGGCATTCCAGGCTTCACGTGGTACTCTCGCGCCTGTACCTGCTGTTAGCTGTGACATAACGTTAGTTCTAGGTGTGACAGACTGTGAGATCCTGGGCAACAGTGAATCACAGTTATAGGGGCGTTTCAGCTCCAGGGTGAAGTCATGTGGTATGCTCTAGTTTAGTGGAAGCTATCCTAATGAATTATATAACCCGTGATTTATTAAGACTGGCAATTTGTACTCAAGTCATGATGAACAGTCCAGTGTCGTAAGATGCACCAAAAGTCAATTGCTAAGTTATTAAGCCAACCAAAGTATATGACTTGTCGGTAGCGTAGTCCTATCTGAAACAGTATTATTTTCTATTTACTTGATAATCCTTGTGCTGTTCATTGTGTGATATGTATTCCTCCATGAACTGAACCTGATTTTTCTGTGCTGCCATATCCATGTGTGACACATTGTTAAACTCATATCATATCATTTATAAAGACATATATTTTTGGTACTTGGGGGTTGTCTTAATGACTTAATGCTTAAAAACCAGGTTACTGAAATGTTGCTCTATGTTGCACTATTTGAACAGCTCGGACATTCTCATTCAATTTGGACTGGTGTCATTGTACGCCAATAGTGTAGGCATGCTACTCTATTACCAAAGTGCAGACCAGCCATAATATCGGCGTTTTCTACATCTGTATTTAAGATGTTTATGCAGATTAAAAGACCCCAAAATGTATCTGAAGGTAAGGACTAGCTATGGTCCTGTAGAGATCTTGCACCTGGGATGGACTACGGCTGATGGGTCCAAGCTGAACTTTGCACCAGGGACACGCACAATACAGTGGTTTATGGAACCGTGTAGTTAGTTTATGCTGTGCTCTTGACAAGATCGGTAGAGACATTTCACACAAGTACACCTGAAGATGCCACATTGCATGGTGTGGAACTTAAAAAGTTCACAAGGAGCTTTATCCAGCCTCCAAGTCTCTCATGCTTTATGATATACATTCTCAATACTGAAACCAAAATAATATTGCTATTTTTTATATAGAATTTTTCCATTCATGTTTTTCACATCTGCTTCTCATTTTTGTGCTCTAATTACATTCATTTTCCATCATTGTATGCTTCATCCTTGTCCTTTTTAACCCCTTCCCGGCTTTAGCATCCTCCCCCTACTCACTCCACCACACTCCCCTTCTTCAGCTGTCAGATTGAGGTCAGATAATAATCACACCTCCGATAAAAGCTTTTCCAAGTATCACAGCCTGGGGGATTTGACAGAGTGGTGGGGAGAGCCAGCTTGATATGCAGGAAGCCAGAGAGAAAGAGAGATGTGTGCAGTGACATGGAGGGCAATGCTTGAAATCACTGGCACTGGAGTGAGAGACTCCAGGCAGGATGGGAGGGAAGGGATGAAGGGAGGAATACACAGACTGAAAACAAGACATAAGTGCCATGACTAAGACCATTACCCAAACCTTGAACAGTGATTCATCTGATTCATCAGCACGGCAAAATTCGAGAGGTGGACGACTAGTTCTAGAGAGCAGGAAACTATGTGAATATCGCCTACTAAAACATTACTGGAATGCATGAAATGTACAAAAGTAATATAAGAGATGCATGCAACCACACAAATCATTGTGAGTAAAGAACACATGTTTTACTACTTTATTAAACCTCAGTTAAATCTTCCAGTGATGAGGCCTAAACGCAGTCTGTTCTAATCTAACTGAATGTTCTTTTGTGGACCATCATGTATCTGCATTGATCATGATCACTGGAACTATCGAATATGATATAAACCATGACAGTAACTTTGATACACTCAGGATTTGTCCTGAAAAATGGGGAAATGAGGAGCTCTATATATTTGATGGGTCATTGTCAGTTTTCAGATTGAATAAGTGCCAGTTCTGAGAACAATCTGTTGGCATTTAAATTTCACTATGAATAAACATGAAGGCTGGACTGCCGAGTCCTTGTATAAAATAGGCTATTTAAAACGAATTACACTCATCAGATTTCTATGGCCATTATATAACTGTGGAAGATGTGTCAGCATATTCTTGGGTTCACTATCTACAAGATATGGTCAATAGTAACCTCATTAAAGGGAAACTGTCAGTAATATAAGCCCCAATTAACAATAAAAAAAACCCTGACTATATGGGCATGTAGATCGCTACATTCCAGAGTACATAGCATTTTAATTCATTTCCAAATGAAATGTTAAGTGCTATGACTATTGGAATGCCTGCCAGGGCCATGGAATACTCGGTACCGGGTCCGGTACTTAAAGGGGATGTCACGGTGGCGGCAACCCGGTCCGTAGCCCTGGGCGCCCAAGTAAAAGAGAATATTCTTAAATGGGTTTTGAATAAAATTTGTGTTCGTGATGCCACCTGTGGTTCTTGGTCAGAAGTGACCAATGCTACTTAAAGGGGTCCACTGGGGTGATGTTATGGCAGCTAAGATGGTATAGCTTCCCACAGGTGAAGCTGGGTCCCCAGGGCTCACGGTATATAGATGAAGATGGTGGGTAGTGTAGCAAGAAACGGAGGACACAAGTTTACAGTCTCTTTACCTGGTTTACAGCCACAGTCCAGGGCACCAGATCACAGGTACAGGAAGGGTCCAGCTGGCTTGGAAGCGAGTTGGGAGTCTCCTTTACCAGGTGGAGTTAGAAGCCTTCCCTCTAGCGCTTTGGTGTAGCTCCTTGCTGCCCTAGGCCTCTCACAAGGTCTTCACGTGTTCTCTCTGTCCTCCTTGTCGGTAGGAAACTAACCCGTATGACAGGTGACTCAAGCCTTTTTACAGGGTCTCTATCATGACCCGGGCTCTATGCGCCTATGTGTCTCCAGGTGTCAGGGCAGACAGGTGACTTGTAATCCAGCTGTCCTGCCGGTTTCTTCTGTGAGCCGTGGAGTCCCTCACAACCTTGGTCTTCCGGCTACCAGTGTTTGCGCTCTGTAGGGAGGTAGCCCAGTCACAGCTATTCTCCCCATTTCTCACTCTCCTGCGCTTCACTTCTCCTACACGCTCTCTACAATCCAGCTTTCGGCTTTCTATTTCTCTCTTTCTAGGAGCTGCCACATTTCTCGTGGCTGCACGGCCCCTCCGCTCCTTTCTCCTCTGTCTCCCTGACAGGAACTCTCTCTCGTTCCCTCCAGAATATACAGTGCCTTGCGAAAGTATTTGGCTCCCTGGAACTTTTCAACATTTTCCCAACATATCATGCTTCAAACATAAAGATACCAAATGTAAATTTTTGGTGAAGAATCAACAACAAGTGGAACACAATTGTGAATTTGAACAAAATTTATTGCTTATTTTTAATTTTTGTGGAAATTCAAAAACTGAAAAGTGGCGCGTGCAATATTATTCGGCCCCTTTACTTTCAGTGCAGCAAACTCACTCCAGAAGTTCATTGTGGATCTCTGAATGATCCAATCTAAATGCCTAATGATGATAAATATAATCCACCTGTGTGTAATCAAGTCTCTGTATAAATGCACCTGCTCTGTGAGAGTCTCAGGGTTCTGTTTGAAGCACAGAGATCATCATGAAGACCAAGGAACACATCAGGCAGGTCTGTGATACTGTTGTGGAGAAGATTAAAGCCAGATTTGGATAAAAAATGATTTCCAAAACTTTAAACATCCCAATGAGCATTGTGCAAGCAATCATATTGAAATGATAGGAGTATCATACCACTGCAAATCTACAAAGACCTGGCCGTCCCTCTAAACTTTAATCGCAAACAAGGAGAAGACTGATCAGAGATGCAGCCAAGAGGCCCATGATCACTCTGAATGAACTGCAGAGATCTACAGCTGAGGTGAGACAGTCTGTCCATAGGACAACAATCAGTCATACACTGCACAAATCTGGCCTTTATGGAAGAGTGGCAAGAAGAAAGCCATTTCTCAAAGACATCCATAAAAAGTGTCGTTTAAAGTTTGCAACAAGCCACCTGGGAGACACACCAAACATGTGGAAGAAGGTGCTCTGGTCAGATGAAACCAAAATCGAACTTTTTGGCAACAATGATATGTTTGTTGTAAAGGCAACACAGCTCATCACCCTGAACACACCATCCCCACTGTCAAACATGGAGGTGGCAGCATCATGGTTTGGGCCTTTTCTTCAGCAGGAACAGGGAAGATAGTGTGAGCGAGCCCAGATTCTAATGCTAACCGAATAATTGTGTAATACGAATGGGTTGAGCGACTGAACAATGTGCCCAAAAATGTTCATAAATTCTCATTAATTTTTTGAAACTTGTATAAAGTAAATGTTCACTCATCCAAAAATTAGACCATCAAAAAGGAGGAGTGGAACAATTGTTACATCGGGGGCTTATCTACAGCATTACTGAATGCTGTAGATAGGCCCCTGATGCCGGTGGGCTTAGCTCATATACGATTTTCGGGTGACAGATTCCCTTTAATGGTGAAGAGCAAAGTTTATAAGCCAAAAAAAAAACTAGTGACAGGTTCCCTTTAAATCTTGAAAAAAAATCAGTCATATGTGCATTAAATAGAAATGATAATGTCATTTTGTGAGCCCAAAACTACCAAATTGCAGAATGTGGCATGTGATATGTTCATCTGTCACTCTGTAATCTCTTCTGTACCCATGTCTTTATTTAAATTCCTTCTGTCTCTTGTCGGGTGATTTGTTAGCAATTGTTCATCTGCCACCATTGTATCACGTGCAGACTTCACAGGTCTATTCACCATTCCTGAATGTGACAGAATAATTGAGAGACAGTGTGAAAGGAAATTGGAAGACAGGAGGTGGGGGGAGAAGCCAAGGTTACTCCTAAAAAAGACTCTAGAGTGCCAGCCCTTGTACAGTGACAATGCCCCTGGGAAACATGGAAGGCAGGAGTTACAGAGCAACATGATAGCAATCTGGGACTGACAGGTTTCAGCCTCTGTGCAGGAAGCTGGAAAATACTATGTGTGAGACACAGGCCTGGAGCAGAAATATCTCCACATTTAATTCACATCATATCCCACGTGCAAAGGACATTGGGACAGATGATAGTGTACATTAAAATGAAGTCTGACAATATGCATTGGAAATAAGAAAATAATGTTTAGTAGTTACAGGAGGAAGCAGTAAGACAATTGTTATTTAAAGGGGGTATTCCCATCTCCAAGATACAATCCCAATATGTAGTAGGTGTAATACTAATATCAGCAAATACCTCCAATTAGAAATGTAGTATAGTTTTTCTGATTCATTATGTCTCTTTCCCCATGTGCAGGCATTGCAGGACCTTAGGTATCCATGGTTATGACCACTGATATAGTGACAGTTATGTAGTGGCTAGTGGTCGTAACCATAGATACCTAAGGTCCTGCAATGCCTGCACATAAGCAAAGAGACATAGCGAATCAGAAAAACTATACTACATTTCTAATTGGAGGTATTTGCTAATATTATTATTACCCAACTACATTTGGGGATAGGATCTTGGAGATGGGAAAACCCCTTTAAACATTTCATTCATGATTATTGTCCTGTATGTCCTGTCTGAAGTCGTTTGATAGTTGTGTGGTGCGATTGTTTCATTTAAATGAACCCTAAGGCATCAGTGTGTTATACGGTATATTTTTGATTCTCATACTGAACTGTGTGACGAGATAAAACACGCAGTAAATTACATCCTGGATTCAAATTTACTTGCACTGTTTGAAGAGATATAGTCAAATGCTTCCAGAGACAAAGGAAAAATTTTAAGATGACACTTAGGGATAGGGAGGTAATAAAAGACTCTGTTGAAAGCCAGATAGAAAACAGCAGAAGAACACAGGAGAGGGGAATGAAGGTTGAACACGTTGGAGTCACTGCGAGAATAATATCCACTTCCAGTCGTCCTGATATTACAGCATTTTATTACATTTGTATACAACATATCTCAGTGCCTCTGTATTCGTAGCCAACATTTCACAATGACAAACATCATACTAATAACATTACACAGGGAAATAGTACATAGTAAAAAAACAAAACAAAACTGTAAATGATGAGATAAATAGAGCTCAGTAACTGATGCTTTACAGCGAGCGTCTAGATAAATTTGTACGATTTCTAGTCAGTTGAGCAGAAAGAATACAATATGTATGCAAAAATTGTAGGAATTATGGTTTCCTTGTAATTAAATATGGCCCGGGTCCATTGTTGGCAAACTACTGCTAAGCTTGGCTATTGATTGGCTACTGTGGACACCCGTAGACCCATGTTCTAGTGAATTGTGATGCATTGTTTAACATTCATAGAAAATCATCATTGGCTATAATTATAGATGAGCAAACCGAAATTTAAAAATTCTGGGTTACTATCGGACAGTTAGTGTTCGGTGCTAAATGTCAAACACAGACTTCTCCTGGAAGTCCGTTACAATGTTTGGAGTTCCAGATTAAGTCCAAGAGGAGAGGGAGAGAGAAAGAATTTTTCCAGCTGAAAAGGTCAGGTCCCCATTGTTTTCAATGGGGTTTATGTTCTGGTTCAAGTTGAGGTACAGTTCTGGTACCTGAATCAAACTCTGGAATAATAATTATAATTTTGGACTTTTCAAAACTTTGACTTTTTCTGTTAATTACAACCATTTGTGACATACCTATTTAGTTTTCATCATATACACTACTGTTCAAAAGTTTAGTGTCACCCAGACAATTTTGTGTTTTCCATGAAAACTCATAATTTTATTAATCAAATGAGTTACCAAATGAATTGAAAATCTTGTCCAGACATTGACAAGGTTCGAAAAAAAGATTTTTATTTGAAATAATAATCTTCTTCTTCAAACTTTGCTTTTGTCAAAGAATGCTCCCTTTGCAGCAATTACAGCATTGCAGACCTTTGGCATTCTAACAGTTAATTTGCTGAGGTAATCTGGAGAAATTTCACCCCATGCTTCCAGAAGCCCCTCCCACAAGTTGGTTTGGCTTGATGGGCACTTTTTGCGTACCATACGGTCAAGCTGCTCCCACAACAGCTCAATGGGGTTGTGATCTGGTGACTGCGCTGGCCACTCCATTACAGTTTAAAGAAAATAAATACTAACCAGGATCTCAATTATATTATCATACTATCTATCCCTAAAATCATAATCTTTATTATTTGAACCTGCACGTTGGTTCACACCACAAATTGAACAAAAATACGAAACAATTACTGTGCTCACACAAAAAACACTGAATTTAAAAATGGGGTAAACTAGGTATCCCTGGTGAGCACTGACCTCACACCTGCCTGGCTGCGGGGGCTGGCACCCTAAAGGGAAACGTTCCATTACAGATAGAATACCAGTTGCCTGCTTTTTCCCTAAATAGTTCCTGCATAATTTGGAGGTGTGCTTTGGGTCACTGTCCTGTTATAGGATGAAATTGGCTCCAATCAAGCGCTGTCCACAGGGTATGGCATGGCGTTGCAAAATGGAGTGATAGCCTTCCTTATTCAAAATCCCTTTTACCTTGTACAGATCACCCACTTTACCAGCACCAAAGCAACCCCAAACAATCACATTACCTCCACCATGCTTGACAGATGGCGTCAGGCACTCTTCCAGCATCTTTTCAGTTGTTCTGCGCCTCACAAATGTTCTTCTGTGTGAAGCAAACACCTCAAACTTGGATTTGTCTGTCCATAGCACTTTTTTTCCAATAGTCCAATGTCTGTGTTTTTTTGCCCATATTTATCTATTCCTTTTATTAGCCAGTCTCAGATACTAGTGTTTTGCATGTACTATTTAATGAAGCTTCCAGTTGAGGACCTGTGAGGCATTGATTTCTCAAACTACAGATTCTAATGTACTTGTCTTGTTGCTCAATTGTGCAGCGGGGCCTCCCACTTCTTTCTACTCTGTTTAGAGCCTGTTTGTGCTCTCCTCTAAAGGGAGTAGTACACACCGTTGTAGGAAATCTTCAGTTCCTTGGCAATTTCTCGCATGGAATAGCCTTCATTTCTAAGATCAAGAGTAGGCTGTCGAGTTTCACATGACAGTCTTTTTCTGGCCATTTTGAGAGTTTAATGGAGCCAATAAATGTAATGCTCCAGATTCTCAACTAGGTCAAAGGAACGTCAGGTTTATAGGTTCTCTAATCAGCCAAACTGTTTTCAGCTGTGCTAACATACTTGCACAAGGGTTTTCAAGGGTATTCTAACCATTCATTAGCCTTCTTACACAGTTAGCAAACACAAAGTACCATAAGAACACTGGAGTGATTGTTGTTGGAAATGGGCCTCTATACACCTATGAAGATATTGCATTACAAACCAGACGTTTGCAGCTAGAATAGTCATTTACCACATTAACAATGTATAGAGTGTATTTCTGAATCATTTAATAGTAGCTTCACTGGAAAAAACTGATTTTCTTTCAAGAATAAGGACATTTCTAAGTGACCCTAAACTTTTGACCGGTAGTGTATATAAATTGAAATCTCTGTAATTTATGTATTTTTGTCTTAAAAGCGATGTGAATATTTTTCTGCCCAATGATGACAGAAGTATTCTAGGAGTTTAAAAAATAGATGAACAGCGCTCAAGCCAGGTGTTTATATATCAAAAAGAGGTATTTATTAAGCCATAAAAAGCGACGTTTCGACCACCATTTGGTCTTTTTCAAGGCTTGAAAAAGACCAAATGGTGGTCGAAACTTTGCTTTTTATGGCCTAATAAATACCTCTTTTTGATATATACACACCTGGCTGGAGCGCTGTTCATCTATTTTTTAAACTGTTGGAGGATATCCAGGAAGGTTCCCTGGACATGGAATGGGTGCCCCAATAAGTGAGTGCTGTCAGCCCCCTCTCCAGAAGTATTCTAGGAGTGATACCTTTATTGGCTAACCAGAAAATAATATGTTTGCAAGCTTTCAGAGCATAGTAGCTCCTTCTTCAGGCAAGATTACAAAAAGATTAATAAGAAACAAGCACATTTAAAGAATACTACAGGAGGACATTTGTTAGGGGGTGGGAAGTATGATGAGTCCATAGATAAGCTCATCACACTTCCCACCCCCTAACAAATGTCCTCCTGTAGTATTCTTTAAATGTGCTTGTTTCTTATCAATCTATTTGTAATCTTGCCTGAAGAAGGAGCCACTGTGCTCTGAAAGCTTGCAAACATATTATTTTCTGGTTAACCAATAAAGGTATCACTCCTAGAATACTTCTGTCATCATTGGGCAGAAAAATATTCACATCGATTTTTTTGGCTAACACGGTACCATAATACAATTTGTTATTTTACATCATGTCTTAAAAGCAATATTTAAAGCAAGAATACAATAGATATGCAGCTATGCAATATATAAAAATTCTCTTCTCCCTTTCCTCCATTGCTGAGACTTTTTTCACACCAGCTAATTTGCAAAAAAACATTCAATGTATGTAAGTAGTAATATTATCAGTAGTTAGGAAATAATGACAGAATGATAAAAAATTCATCTACTAGCTAGTAGGCTATAAACACTGCAAAAAGCTTCTTTCTATGGAGGACTCACTGCAGATACTGCAGATAGCTTTACATAAAGAACCCATGAAAGGTGTTGTCCAGTTAAAACAAAATCTTACTGATAACTTGCTGATCGGTGGTGTCCATCCGCCTGGACCAGCACTGATTGGCAGATCAGAGAACTTTTTTTCCCATTGGGGAACTTTTATCCCTATTACACGATGGCGTTGCATGTTGGAATGAATGGAGCGGGTAGTCGAGCATGCACACTGCTCCTCCATTTTAACAGGGATAAAAGTGTTGTGTCAACAGGCGCAGGTCCAAGCATATGGACCCCAACCGATCAATAAGTCATCATCTGTTCTTGGATTAACTGATAACTTGTTTTAACCAGTCAACACCTTTAAAGTCAATTAAAACAGTGAAATACACTTTTTATCAGTTTTCCTAACAAGTTACATCTAGTCACTTGACATGGTGGAAGTGGCAACCCATATTATCAACAATAATTAAAAATGTATTAACAGTTTACATCAGAGTTCCTGCAGAGCTATTGTACCTATTGCAGGTGGTTACTCCCATACGACATCTTGTAGGAATAAAGGCGCTTAGGAATCATCTACAGGTAGCCATTTCTGTATTATATGAGTAGTGGATTCACATGTGTGTATTTTAATAATTGCAACGATCTGCAATGAATTAATCTGAGTATATATATAGATAGCTAGAAATAGCTTTCGGTTTCTGGCTAAGGATGGTGCTTTATGTACTGTATATTAAATGCATGTGTGTCTATAGGTAATAAATGGATGTATACCACCATGCCGCATTTCCCATCTGTCTAAGCGCTTTCTTCAAATGAATAATTTATTAAGATTTCTACAGATTCTTGAACTTAACAGGTCACATCAAAGTACAGTCTAGTATGACTTTGGACACTCCATGGTTAATTGGAGGATCATTGAGCTATTATAAGGACCAGATCTACCATTAGTCATGCATGACCTATACTAAGAGGCACTTCGTTCCCTCCTCTCATGTCACGCCAATTTTATTTCATTGCAACGGAAAAATGAGCTGATGTTAGATTTAATTTGAGCAAGATGGATGGTTTAGTGTTGTTTAGTAGCAATATATTTTTATTGTTAAAATTGGGAAAAAATGTTCTTTCCTTGTAAAAAAGGAGAATATGGCAGGGGTTAGGGCACCAAGGGCTGCAGAAATCTTTATACATATTCATATATCTCATAACATTATTGGCTTGATGTCCCATTTGACACCCAGCACCCCGGGCATATATTCTAATAAATCCCATCAAAAGTATACTCCTGATTTTTTTGTGGTCAACTGTTTCCCTTTTCCTTTGCATGAGTTTTGATAAATGTATCTGTGAGCTCAGATACGGATTTGATTGTTATGACCAGTTATTTACCAAGTTACACCACTAAGTTCTGTAGACTCTCTCAAAACTAGTAAACTTGTTAAATTTGGGTGAGATTCAATTTGCTCTTCCGCACAAGCACAATGTTTATATATATCTATATCGATATAGATATATATCTATGTTTTACAACACTCTTAATAATCGTAAATTACCCTGTGAGGCATACTAGATTTCACAATTCTTTTTCCAGAATTTAGTATAATGAGCACCATGTTTTTAAAAACGATACTATGTAACATTTATATTATTCCCCTAGCATTTAAAGAAGTCACAACTATAAAAATAAAAAAAAGTACACCCAAAATATCCAAAGTATCAAACCACAATAAAACAGTTCAGTACAAAGGTAAAAATCTTGTACATTTTTAACAATGGATATGGTTCAGGCACTGAGAACGTTACAATTAAGTGCATGAATATGTGCAGCATACACGTATAGAGACCGTATGTATATGCTTTTATCCTGTAAATATAGGGCATACCTGCAGTAACACGCTCATCTTTTAGGTGCCAGCCTCTGGCAATTGTACGTAAATCAAGGTTGCTTAGGTTTGCATCGAGAATTGAAACTTGTGGGCCTGTGGGTCCAGCAATAATTACTAAAAAGTAAATCATAATTTGTTTTAAAACTGTTTTTCTCAAATTATCCTTTCCACCGTGTTGAGTATCCCAGTTGTAAAAGTGTACTGAACTAAACACAGGTGCTAACGACACTTTCTAGGAATATATAAACCAGGAGCCAATAGAAAATATAATAAATTACTGAAATTATTCTTAGGTTCAAAAAGCATGACAAAAATATGTAATAAGAAAAACCTATGATTAATATTTGCAACTTAGTCCTACTCGGAACATCATAACAAAGGTTATATACTTGTAGTCAAAAGAAATGAAAACAACTACAAGTCCTTAGTAGACTGAAGGTAATGTCCAAAACTGACTTTCAAATTCAATATATTCATAACATTACAAAATGAAAACCTCCCAAATTACAACTTTATATCTTCTGATTTTACATAGCAAAAAACTGATTGGTAGAAATATTGTGCTGTCATCTCTTCAGGGCAGTTAGAGGTTAACCATGAGACCCTTTGGCTCATAATTGAGGGACATTGATGTAGTCCCGAGAGGCACTGTTAGCAGGTTGTATACAGTATTGTAGCTCAGAGAAGATGCAGGGCAGGTGCAGCCGTATTACTCATCCTTCTTCCATAATCCTCCAGCTTTAATGTAATTAGATCTCCTTGGGATTCACATAGATCTGATTTTCTACTTTAAGTGGTGATGGAGAAGCATCGGATCATCTATTACAGAATAGATATATAGTTTTAGTTAATGTGTGTCTCTAGGATTGGTGGCTGTAGTCATGATTAGATGAAAACATTCGGATACTGTAGTAGAATTATAGGTTTATCATATTAAAAGTCTTTGCTTCATCATCTTCGTTACTTTTGGTGGTTTCAAGACGTCACGTCATTGAATTAAAATTCCATTTTGATCTTTTGAACATCCAAACCTTTCATAGCTCATAATATCCAAATAATGTGTATATGTGTGGAAAATGCTTGGATCAATAAGGTACCTTGCAAATAATTAGGGTGCTATGTATGTGTAAACTGTAGATGCAGGTATACACCATGCTATGTCATAGGTGCTCTCTGCAGAGAAACTGTCTATATACATTTACCTATAAATATATACGCACTGTGTACTCACCAGTTGGCAAAACATTTACACACTTTTTTATAGACTAACCTAAAATTGTGGCATATTCACATACATTGCTACATTAACACTTTGATGCACACAGATATGCGACACACAGGGCATGCATACAAATGTGCAGTGTTATGAAACCATTAGCCAAAGTGTCTTCTGCTATAGTGGGCAGGATCTTGTCATTGAGGCTTTGGATTGGTGAGAAATATTCTCCGGCTGACAAACATTGGTAAGAATACTGCCATTATGGTTGAGTTTACCATCGCACCTCATAACTCATGTGTTTGCTTTACACTCCTCATTACACCTGTAAATTCTTGAAGAGGATCACATTTCTGGAGACTGGAGAGTTTGATTAGGTTAATGTTCTGGCAGTGGTTGCACAGGAATAATGATGAATTAGTGAATTAAATAGGATCTCGCTCTTGAACATACTTACGGATAAATCAAACGAATTGAATGAAGGTGATATAGTGATACCCTATCGTATCAGCGGGCAGGTTCTTTGTAGTTTCCATTAATTTCTTCAGAGATGGTAACAGCCTCAGCTCCCAAAGGGAGCTTATCACTGTACTCAGATCCCACCTCAAAATCTTCCTGGTTGGTTTTGGATTGAGAGGTTGGAAGAGTTTCATCTATTACAATTCCTTCAACCTCCTTCTCAACCTCTTCTTCTGCAGGTTGTGCTTCTGCCTCTGCTTCTCCTTCTTCTCCTCCAGCTTCACTAGGTTCAAAATTCTTTTCAGACTCTAGGTAAGATAATCTGGGATCAAAATCAGCAGCCATGTGCTTCTCCATTGGATCTTGTTTGTGGGTCTTCATTATTAATTTATAATTTTTACCATGATATTTAGAAAGCAGATGACAACATGTAGCTCCTACTAAAGGTATGGTGGCCAAACCAAGAAGGAAAATGCTCACTATAATAATAATGATCAAAGAGGGGACTTCTTTCTTAGTGGTGAAAACCACCTGTATTTGGCAATCTTCACCTTTGTATGTTAGGCACACAGAATAGTTGGTGCCAGGTGTTAGCCCTTGAAACCAGTATGAGTTTACTCGATCCTCAATTTCTGACCACTGAACCAAAGAAAAACCTTTAGGACTTTCCTGGCAGAGGTATAGCATCTTTAGGTTCTGCTTACCAGGTTGAGTATTATATGGAGTTATTTGTACTTTTGCATCTTTCTCTGATACATCAAGTGCTATAACTCCTAGATCAAACACATGAGGTTTCAAGTTGCTACTCTCGTTGAATGCATGGTTGGAAACATGCAGCCCTCCTACACTGGGTCCACATTTCTTCTCATTTGATTCTGTGTTTTCTATGGTGTTTATCTTCTTAATCTCAGTACCTGCCTTTGAGGTTGTTTCCATTGGATTTATTTTTTCCTCTGTCTTATCTACTTTAAGAACACTGTTTCCTAATTTTTTATCAGCTGTCTTCTTCGTGTCCGTAGGTATCTTTCCTGCACCTGGATCCTCAACCTTTGAGGGATATTTTTGAGTGCCTGCAACAGAGACATTGACTAAACTCTGGCTACTTCCCATCTCATTTGTGGCTATACAAGTATATGCCCCTTCTAATTTCTTGCTAAGGTGAGGAATGACCAGTGTTCCATTTTGATAGACCAAAAAATTTCCATATTGCTCTGCTTTGGCTACATCACTGGGCAGTTTAATCTCTGTTTCTTGGGTTGAATTGCGAACTTTCCACTGGATTGCTGGCTTGGGATTTCCACTGACCAAACAGTGTAAAGTGAGAGTAAATCCATCATATAACTCTGTGCTATCGAGATTAGGGTGGTAACTTAGTTGCACAGTTGGGGCCTCACATTGCAAATCTGGAATTTTAACAAGTGTTTTCCCTTGGAGCTCTTCAGGGGTACCACATGCTATCAAGTCCTTTTCTGCTACAGTGATTTGAGCTTCTTCAATCCATTTTTTCAACCACATGAGTGAGCAAGTACAGTGGAAGGGATTACTGTGTATCTGGATGTGAAGAAGAGAAAGAAGAGGTTTGAAGGTTCCTTCCCGAATAACAGTGAACTGATTATTATTTATTCGGAGTGACCTAAGATCTTTTAAATTATCAAAGGCATCCATGGGTAGGTTGACCATACGGTTGTTGTTCATTTTCAGCAGCTGAAGAGCAGGAAGGCTGGACAGGTCCACCCATGGGAATTCTACTAGTTGGTTATGACTAATATCCAGGTTCTTAAGATTCACCAAAGTTGCTAAAGTACCCCTTTCGATGGAACTAATATCATTATGAGCTAACCACAGTGAGGTCACCTGTGTCACCCCAACAAAATTTGATTTCTTTAAAGTGCTGATTTTATTGGCTGAAAGACTTAAGGTGGTGACATTGGAAGGGAATCCAGTTGGGACTTTTTGGAGCTTCTTGTAAGTGCAGTCAGCAAACTGTTGATTGTATTTGTCCACGCAGGAGCATGCATCAGGGCAGCTGAAAGTTGTCCTCAGAAAAGACACAGCAACATACAGAAAGAGGAGTGTACCCATCCTTCCACCTGCAAGATAGATATATTATATATATATATATTATATAACAAGGGATAATACAACAACTTTGCTGTAATTGATAAGTGTAATATGATACAATAGCCTATGAAATAACATTTACAACTAGAAGATACAACAATACCTATACTTTTGGATCTCAGACACATAGACAGTTGAAAGGTTCATACATGAGTTTTATTAATCAGCCCATTTTAGTTCATAATAAACCAAGCTATCATTGGAGAAAACTGAAGGGGTTGTCCACTATTTGGCCAAGCATTCTGAATCCCTGTTTCCCATGTGCCCATATGATGTTTCTCAAAATGGGCATGGCCTTTAAAATCCCTCTGTCCTATCAATAATAATAAAAAAAATCTATTGTGGGCTGCGTTTTTTTTACATGATCTTTATTGCTTTTATGTTATGCAGAAGAAATTTTTTTTTCTAAGCATTACCAGGTCATAGTGGACATACTGTACATTTTTGGCTCATAAATTGTTACATAGAGCTTTATTAATGTGTATTTATAACTTCCGATTATCACTTAAATGAGTTGCTCAGCATACATTTCTTAGGGATGGGTTGCTATAAAGTATCATACAAAGACCTAATCCCCTGTTCTCACTACCATGGATCCAGTGGCTGGCCTCAGCTCTGGAAGCACTGTCCAGGTGTCTCAGGACTC
This sequence comes from Ranitomeya imitator, assembly GCF_032444005.1. Classification (NCBI taxonomy): domain Eukaryota; kingdom Metazoa; phylum Chordata; class Amphibia; order Anura; family Dendrobatidae; genus Ranitomeya; species Ranitomeya imitator. Next base: position 442,121,890 of record NC_091285.1, read on the forward strand.
CTAAAGCCTGTGATTGGTTGCAGAGGCCAGGTGTCTAGAATAGTGTGCTATCTGATGTTTTTATGTTGATGTGCTATTGCAATTGACCATTACAGCTAGTCACAGACTTTAGAAATCCTGTGGACATGTGGATCATGCAGTCATCAGTTCCAGAGCTGGTGTCCACAGCACCAAGCTCTGGCTCAGTCTACAGGATGACAACAGGTGAGTATGCCTTCACGTGTTATCTTATACAATCCATGCTTAACAAAATAAATCAGTCAGACAAACCCTTAAAATTTCTTGTTTTGCTCATTTATAGTAAAGCGCATTGACAGAAAAACTCATAAATGAGTCTAATTATGGAATAGATAGTACATGATATTTGTAAAATATCTAAGGAAATCCAAGCCCATTATATCTGAATAAAGTGATTTTTGTTGCGTTTTTTAAGGCATTTAAGTGTGTACAGTTTACAATCTGAGCATAAATGTACATTTTAGGCTTCTCTTTAGTGCCTTTTTGAAGCAGCAAATATATTCGGAAAAAAATAAAAACAGAAAAGATACAGCCCATGGTCAAGTTTGGAACACCTTAATACACTCTGACATCCATGCGACAAAACTCCAAAAAGCCTCATCTGATGGATCACTTTTTTTTCTGCCTCCTGATGAACTAGCATCTACAGGGGGGAAATAGGTAAAGGTCACGGTGAACTAGTAGCTATGAGTCGTCTTTTTGGCCTTTATTGTAAGGGATATTGTTGGTGCCGATATATCATATAAGCATTGTGGGTTGCTTCATTTATTTATTTATTTTTTTACATTGAGCACTTTAGGCCATGTTCACACAGTGCGTTTTTTACTGCGGAACCGCAGCGGTTTTGCCGCTGCGGTTCCGCAGCTGTTTTCCATGCAGGGTACATAACAATGTAACCCTATGGAAAACAGTCACTGCTGTGCACATGATCCGTAATTTCGTTTAAAAAGCCGCGCAGAATAGCTGCGGCAAAAAAGAAGGAGCATGTCACTTCTTTTTCCTGAACCGCAGCGGTTCTGCACCCATAGACCTCCATTGTGAGGTCAAAATCGCAGTAAAACCCGCAGATCAAAAATATATCTGCGGGTTTTACTGCGATTTGATGTGCAGAACCGCTGCAGCAGGAAGTGCGGGGGAGCGGGCGGAAGTGCGTGGGCGGAGTGTGGCTGCCCCCCCGTGCTCCGATCCCGCCCCCCCGTGCTCCGATGCCCCCCCGTGCTCCGATGCCCCCCCCCAGTGCTCCGATGCCCCCCCCCGTGCCCTAATCTCCCCCCCTTATACTTACCCGGCGTCCCGGTGTCCGTCCGGCCGTCTTCTCCCTGGGCGCCGCCATCTTGCAAAATGGCGGGCGCATGCGCAGTGCGCCCGCCGAATCTGCCGGCCGGCAGATTCGCTCCAAAGTGCATTTTGATCACTGAGATATAACCTATCTCAGTGATCAAAATAAAAAAATAGTAAATGACACCCCCCCACTTTGTCACCCCCATTGGTAGGGACAATAAAAAAATTAAGAATTTTTTTTTTTTTTTCACTAAGGTTAGAATAGGGGTAGGGTTAGGGGTAGGGTTAGGGGTAGGGTTAGGGTTAGGGGTAGGGTTAGGGGTAGGGTTAGGGTTAGGGTTAGGGGTAGGGTTAGGGGTAGGGTTAGGGGTAGGGTTAGGGGTAGGGTTAGGGTATTTTCAGCCATTTTAGCCCTAAAAAGCTTCCTAGGAAACACACAGTCTCTGCATAGAAAACTGCATAAAAAAAGGATAAAAAAACGCATCAAAAAACGCATCAAAAAAGGACAAAAAAAGGACCAAAAAAAGGACCTGCGTTTTCTGCCAAGAGCTGCAGTTTTTTAAAAAAACTGTCCTGAAAAAAAAAGGATGGAAATCCTGAACGTGTGAACATACCCTTATATTTGTTGTTTATTGTATATGGCACTGAAGACACTTTATGATATCAGTGCTTTAAACACTAATAATCATTCTGTTATTGTTAGATTTTCTATTTAGAGTTAGCCATTACAGGGCTTCCTTGGATATTGTTAGGGCCAACCTATGTTGACTGCGGGTGCATATCTTGCATGTTTTTAGGGTGCCAACCTCTGTGATTAGGCAGGGCTACCTATAGGGTTAGTTGAATTGGGAGAGTAAAGCATCCTTATCCCCCGCTGTGCCCTGATAGGCTTCCTATTCTCCATTGTGGCCAATGTGTGGACATTTATCGTTACCACTGGGGCCAAATAGTTTGATATTTGGAAAATTCATTTTTGTAATGATGCTGCCTGCTGTCATAGAAAGGCAGCCTAGGGGGCCCTAGTGGGACCGCAGGGACAAAGAGGAATGTGTCACCCAGTACACACAGGACCTGAACTAGGCTGGTCATGTGATCACTGCAGGGATGATGGGGTGGAGCTACTGCACGAGAACGGGGGGTCTGCAAGAAATGCAGGACACAGAGTACAAAGACAGAGACGTGGTCAAAGGACAAGCCGAGGGTCGGGAGCCAGACGGGAACGAGGTACCAAGGGGCAAAACAGCAGATTAGTCAGAGACAAGCCAAGGGGTGAGAAAGCCAGGACAGACAGAGAAGTACCAAGCAGAATAACCTGGGTCAGCTACATCAAGCCAAGTAGACGGACGTATAACCGACTCAGAACCCAGGAACCACCAGCACTAAATAGCCGTCCCAGAACCAAAGAGAGATGGGCTAATTTAACACAGTATGCTGAAAAAAAAGGACTAAATAGCCACAGCCAGCTCACCGATCCACGCAGGTGCACGGAACTTCATCTCGGACCAGGATGAGTGAATTGCATTGAGTAAGATCATTTAGATCGAAACGCGTCGCATGTACTCTGCACTCACATTTTCGCCCTAAGGCAAGGATTGCTGTTTCGCATTTTAATGGAGAAATAAAGTTTTTGAAATTTTTAAAGGAGCTGGAATGCCTTTCTTCTATTCCTTCTGTTAATTTAACACAGACCTGACCAGGATGGAGCCAGAACCAGCCCATCCACAGTCATGACAATATTATCTCGTGAGTTTTCCTTTTAAGATATATATATATATATATATACTGTATATATATATATATATATATATATATATATATATAGGTTATTTTTTTATAAAATTAAATGGTATTTCCATATATGTTACATAGAAAATTTTAATTCGGTCACTTTTTCTTATCTGTCCTGCTCAATCAAACTTTGATCACAATAAAGATGGATTTAAGTTTTGAGTCTCATAAGTCCTGCCTGAAACTGGCTAAAGGGCATTCCTGACAGATGATCCTCTATAGTTGACAGTGGTGCTCTCAGCATAGGTAAATTGCTTGCAGCATCCCTAGAAATACAACTGTCAAAGTCTTTGATCCTTGTCACAGCCATTAGTTACTGTGTTCACAATCTATTTTGACAGCTTCTCAACTACAGTCATAGTAGGGCTGCAGACATAGCAGCTACAAATGAGTAAAAAGTAGTGGGTGTGGTGAAACTACAGAAATAGCATAGAATAGATGCACTCAGACTCAAACACAAAAGTTGGACATCCAATGACATCGAATATCATGGCTCCATGATGTCTCCCATAAGTACAAAATTGTTTTGACTACTAAAAGAAATCAGTCTTCTCAGTTTTCTTTATCGCTATTGTACACTGAATAGTAAAATTGCAAAAAATGTTGCATTAATTTGCCAACAATGCCACCATAACTAGTGAGGCCACAATCACATGAGGGGAGGCAGAACATCACTGCAGGACCACCAGCTTTCTGATTCTCCAGTGCCCCATACCCTCCCTAAAAAGATTAGGAAACTGTGGTACCCACCAGCTTTCTACCCATTTAAAAAAAAAAACAAAAAAAAAAACATTGGCATCAGTTTTAAAAAGACATCTTTCATAACAGATAAAAGTCTTACTACATCAGTACCATTTGTAAAAAAAAAAAGATTCTTGAATTTGTGTTAGAATTTGTAAATTTAATTATTAAAGGGGAGTCCACAACTTGGAAGTTCTCTTGTTAAATTCTGTAGTCTCCTGTGTAAAATAATATAAAAAAAACCCTTACATTCACCTCTTGAACCCGCACTGTTTGAGCAATGCCAGCTCCGGATCTCTTGGTGTTCAGGTGACATTAAGGCACATGAGCGCTGCAGCCATTCAGCTGTCACTGATCAACTGCGGACTTTTAGTATTCCTTTACAGTTATTCCTTTACAGTGGACGTTTGCTATGTAACAAGTATTTGTGAAGTGAAGAGGAAATGATTTATGATTTTCTAATTATTTTAAAAATATAAACCTGAGTCAATACTCCTGCAAGTCTTTGGGGTATGGCTTTAACAGTTTTGCACATCCAGAGGATGATTTATTCCTCATTCTTATTTGCAAACTAGGGAGATTGGATGGAGAGCATCTGTGAACAGCATTTTTTAAGTCTTGTCACAGATTCTCAAAGGGATTTAGGTCTGGACTGTGACTGGGTCAATCAAACGCACGGATATGCTTTAATCTAAACCATTCCATTGTAGCTCTGGCAGTATATTTAGGGTCGTTGTACTGCTGTAAGGTGAACCTATGTGAACCTATGTGCCAGCCTTAAGTCTTTTGTTGCCTGTGACAGGTTTTTCTCCAGGGTTGTCCTGCATTTAGCTCCATCCATCGTCCCATCAACTCTGCCAGCTTCTCTATACATGCTGAAGAAAAACATCCTCACAGCAGAATGCTGCCACCACCATGTTTGACTGTGGGGATGGTGTTTTTAGGGCCATGTGCAGTGCTACTTTTCTGCCACACATAGCGCTTTGGACTCATCTGACCAGAGCATCTTCTTCTGCATGCCATGTAGGGGACAAAGCTAGCATGGTGAAGAAGGTGCTCTGGTTAGATTAGTCCAAAGTAAAACTTTTGGGGCTAAATGCAAAGCACCATGTGTAGCGGAAAACCAGCTGTCACAACTCTGTTTTTGGATATCCCGGGTCCAGGGGCTACTTCCCTGTCCCTAGAGCTAGAGACACCCTAGCTATCCCTGCTCCCTGAATTACTTCTAGTTGTAAAGACACTGGGACCACATACCTCGCTGAGCTCCTGAATCTATCCTAAGTCTGTTCCTTTTCCCCACCAAAGGAAGAGGGGAGTAGTACTGTATGGAAATGCACCATCCAGACTAACAATGGAATGCATACAGGGGTAAAGGAAAATATTAATCATACAAATATGCTCTCACAAACAACAGAGGGGAACACCGGGGAGCAAAGGAAGGAAAAAAACAAAGTAGGAGAAGAAGAGGATTTGCATGCAACCGAGACCAAGCAACAGTCTTCAGATAGATCCACCAAACACCTTCTCAAAAAAACAAAACTCCAGCCTCTAAACCATACAGCATGAAGCTAACTTTGGCAATGACAGTATATATATAGGAGAGGGGAGTTGCCAACACTGAACAGCTGAAAGCATCAACTAGCTTCCTGGAGCTGTCAACTGAACAGATGAATCCCAGATTAATGCACTGTTTAATATGAAGGTGAAGTGCTTCTAATCAATGTAGGAGTAGGATAAATCAGACAATGTGGTTTTCTGGCTCCTCTCTGTCACAGTAAACCCATGACTCTAGCACTGCACATCACGCTGAAAACACCATCCCATCTGTCAAACATAGTGACAGTATTATGTTGTGGGGATGGTTTTCTTCAGTAAATACTCTTGTTTACTATAAGAGGATGAAAACCCAACAAATATATTTGTTATTGTAGATGACAGTTTGCAACATTTCATAGTTGTAAGGTTTGAGACAAACGTCCATCAAGTTCAACCTATAATCTTTTGTTAGGTGTCAAGTTCCCGCCACTTCACAGGGGGAATCTCAAACCTCCTCCGCTGTGGTCTCTCATTCTCCTACAGCTGCAGTGGAGCCTGTTCAGCAGAGACGTCGGTCCCAGCACCTGGCTCAGACAGATACTGCGCGTTTGGTTACTGCTGGCCTTCCAGGTTCAGCCATTATAACCAGTACTGTTCAGCGGCATGCAGGCGCTCCTGGGACTAAGTCCTGCTTTTCTCCTTCTGAGCATGCCCAAGGGAAGGCCTCTCATTGGAGTTCGGGGGTCACACACTCAGGTCCTGTAACAGCTCCTATTGGTCCACTAGGAAGGTCCTGGAGAGCTACAACTATAAAAGGTTTGCATGGCCACACAGCCATGCGCTAGTATAAACCTGTGTGTGTGGTTGTATGCCTGTTCTGGTGATTGCTCCTTAATCATTTCCATTCCTAGTGAGCACGATCTGTAGTGCATCTAACCAGCAGTGACAGCCAGTGCAGTGCTGTATGCAATCTGTGCAGCTATCTTCAATTACTCCTGACAATTGGTCAGTGTAGGGTGGGAACTCCTGCTCGATATCTGCATCTGACTCAGGGCGTCCTCAGGCGTGGACTCAAAAGCCACCGAGGGTCAGAGCGGGATCAAGCACCAGCATAGTGGGGGTGAATTGCAGGGATACCACTAGTATTCATTTGCTGCTCCTTGCAACAGCTAACAGGGCACAGCGCTTCCTTGATTCCCTGCGACTCTGTGAAGCAACAGAGTTCACTTCTGTATAGACCGGGTGATGGAACCCGTGTCTATTCTTTTGTAGTACTGCCATATAGTGCCGCCATTACCTAGCAGCAGGTTCCACTCCTGCATGGTGGACCCCGGGCTGCGAATGGACCTTTACTATCGTTATATTTACTTGGTGCGTTCAGCCAGCCCTAACATCTATAACCTAATTTGTCAATGCCAAGGAAGGCAACAATCCCATAAGACAGATAATAATTACCTCATATTGCCCATTGTCATTACTGCAGGCCATATTGTATAAAAATGATTTGAAAAATCTCCATACTAACCATTTATAATCAAAATCTCTGTACTGTACAACCAGTTTGAATTTAGTGTAGGGACTTTCAAGTATGAGAGCCCTTGACATAGGTTTTGACCAAAATCTCAAAGAATACCTGATGGATTTTATAGTACTGGCCAGCCAGCCTGATCTAATAGTATGGGCATCAGCAATAGGCTGTAAGCCAGATACTGTGCATCACATGAATCTGTGTGACAGACACCCTATGCAAGCCTCATCTGTATGCATTTTTAATACTAGGCAACCACTCCCTCCATGAATTGGTTGGTTTTTGAGTGGTTGTTCCATCAGTATTTTGTACCTGTGCTGCTCCCCCCTTTACCATGGGGGAATCCGGCATCCTTCTGGTGCATTGGTAATGTGACCTAAAGTTGGTAAAGCTGTTTTTTCTTGAAATAATGTCCTTTGTGAGCTGCTTTCAATTTAGTATAGGGACTCGCAAGTATAAACACCCTTGACGGGGGTTGCGAGCTTGCTTATTTTGGACAAAATATTAACAAATACCTAATCCATGTTATAAAACATCTTTCATCTTTCTTTTAGTTGCACTTTTTTCCATTTTTTTTGCAGGATGCAGCCAGGCCATTTAGTGTTGGCTGGGTGAAATGTCTTGTGGGGTCCACTTATATAGTGCTGGGCAGCCCACCTGAATTAATGTCTTATGTGAGCCTTACCTGTCTATTTAAAAACATGGGGGGTGTATGCTTCCAGACCCAATGATTTTTCTATCGCAGAGTTTTTGACGGTATGCCATCCTTCCTGCTGGGTAGACATATGACATTTAATTGATAATTTATGGTATCCCTAAATCATGTCATCAGACATGGGATTTTCTTCTGTAAGTACCAAAGAGAAGAAGCCCTTTAATAGATCGTCCTTTTCCTTGTCCTCCTCCACTATTTCACCCAGATTTTTTTAGAGTCTTTTTGTATATATACTTGAATAATATTTTTGGATTATTTTACTCTCCCTGGCAATTAGCCTACTTGTCTCCGTCTTTGTTAACTTTATTTATTTTATGCTCAACTTATTATTCTTGCTGTAATTTTTAATGTCCTGTTACTATCCTGTCTAAATGCTTTTTTTTGTAAATTATTGCACATCTTTCAGCTTTAATTAGCCATAGTGATGTTTTCCCATTTCTAACTTATTTGTTTCCATAGGGTATATTTGCTTTGAGTCTTTCGAGTTTGAGGCAGGAGATCCACAGCCGGTCCATTCATTTGCACCCGTACTCGGACTACAAAACACAGATATATCCAGTTTTAATAAATATTCATTTACTGTAGATTTTGATATTTTTTCTGTCTTATTAGCATAGATTCCACTCTAACAATGTACAAAGTACAATGCAAATTGATAGAAGAAAGAATAAAAAAGTATATATTTATATAGATAAATCTGATAGTCTGAAAATAAACCTATGTATTTCATGGATCTTTCAAGTATATAAGAGAGGAAATAACAAGAGAATATACATTCACTGACAGCAAGAAGGTGAAGAATAAATGTCCAAAGTATACTAGAAAATGGTATCACCTGTTATGGCACAGTTATCCATGGTAGATATCCCTAAACATTTACATTAGATAAATGTTCTTAATTAAACTATACATATCACGTGTCATATTAAAGCAAATATGAAGAACACTGTTTTTCCCAAATTGTATTGTCTGTATATGCTTTCATAAAAGGCTGCCCAACAATTACAGCATCAACAGCTGTCATGTCGAAATGAAGAATAGAACAAGTGTGTAGGCGACTAAAAGACTCTGAAAAATAAGCAACTGAAACTTTAACAGAAACCATTAAATATCATTTGTTGCACTTATTAATGTATACAGACATCTATTATCTGAAAATTTCAACTATGAATTTCTTGAATACAATCCCACTTGGGGCATATGCATGATACAAATAATGTCCGCTGATCAGTATGTATCTAAATAAGCCATATGACAGAGCCACCCACACTTAGGAAAGTTGTGAGATATAATGCAGGTCCAATTTGCCATTATTTTAAGATATTACTATTTTAAGCAGATTCATCTACAGGCCCTGCTTTCTGTTTTAACTCAACTTTCCGTTAGTGCAGATTTCAGACCCCTTTTGGCCATTCTTTCTTGTCAGCAATCCACTGCTGTCGTATGACTGCGAGTCTAGTGCTTTGTAACACTGCAGTCCATGTTCAAATCCCACCAAGGACAACATTTGCAAAGGGTTTGTAAGCTCTCCCCGTGTTTGCGGGGGTTTCCTCTGGGTTCTCCGGTTTCCTCCCACACTCTAAAGACATCATACTAATATGGAATCTAGATTGTGAGACCAAATGGGGACAGTGATCATAATGTATGTAAACCACTGCAGAACATGATAGCGCTATATAATCAATACATAACAAATTAATAAATAATCAGACCATGCCAGGACTCTGATGTCCAGTGTGTGCTCAGACGCTTTGCAGGAGGACTCATCAGGATCCTGGATTAGGTGAGTATATAATGTTTTCTATTTTAATTGGGGGCATCATAAATTATGGGGACATTGTGGGGACATCATAAAGTATGGTGGCACTGGGGGCATCATCAAGAGTGGAGGAATTGTTGGGGCATCATAAAATGTGGAGGTATCATGAAGTGTGGCGGCATCATGTGACTGTGGTGGCATAAAGTATGGGTGATCCTCATATATTGTAGGGACTACTGTGGGAACACCTAATACATTGTAGGGACTATTGTGGGGTACCTCATACATTCTAAGTACATTGTAAGGACTATTTTGGAACCCCTCATAAAGTGTGGAGGCTACTGTAGGGGACATCATATATGATTGGGGCTACTGTGGGGGTACATCATATAGTGTGGGGGCTACTATGGGGGGATCGCATGCAGTGTGAGGGCTACTATGTGTGGAACTCATGCAGTGTGGGGGCTTCTGTGAGGACCTCAATTCAGTTTGGGGGTTACTGTGAGCACCTTCATACAGTGTGGAGGCTATGGTGGGTTGACCTCATACAGTGTGGGGGCTACTGTGGAGGGATCTCATACAGTGTGAGGCCATTATGCAGTGTGAGGGCTACTGTGGGGTTCATTATACTGTGAATAGGGAAGCTGTGGGTCCATTATACTGTGTATAGAGGAGCTGTACATGAGAGGACTCATGGGGCATTATTAAATGTTAAGTGGGCACTTAAGAAGCATCATTATTCTAGGGGCACTCAGAGTATTGTAACCGCCAGATGTAATTATCACTTTCTTGAGGCACAATCTGTACACAGTTTTGTAGGGCATTTGCACAGGGCATTAATATTTTCTAACCTCTAACTACGCCTGTGGTTGGACCAATAAGTTTAACCTATTACTTTTCCTGTGGATAAATAATAGCCTATTTTCATTAGCAAACACCTTTATATAATGTGATTATGATATATTTTAAGCCTCATTAGACTATTAGTTTATTTTATTTTAAACTTTAAGGTGATGGCACACAACTGTAAGACATTACATTACAGTGCTGATTCATATACAATACCATGGTGGCAGTCATTATTAAAAGAGACAACTGTACAAATGATAGTAGTGAAAAGGTAATATTCCTGGTAAACAAAAATACATTGGAATATGATTGATAGGAGAAATCTTGACATTTTATAGTCTTTTACAATCATATTAGATCAATATATACAAAGATCATCCAGAATGATAAACCCTTCTATTTTGCTTTTTGTGCTTTTGTCTTTTCATTCTTTTATTTTTCTGTCAATGTACAGTGCCTGAAAAAGTTTGTGAACTTTTCCACATTTTTTAACGTTAAGCCTACAAACTTAAATGTATTTTATTGGATGTTTTTCTGCAGCATAGATAGAGAAACTGGCAGAGTTGATGGGAAGATGGATGGAGCTAAATACACGACAATTCTGGAGTAAAACTTGCAATCAGAGTTTAAAACATATTACAGGCTACAAAAGAGACTGGGGCGTATGTTCACCTTCCAGCAGGACAATGACCATAAACATACTGCCAGAGCTACAATGGAATGGTTTAGATCAAAGCATATTCTTGTGTTTGAATGGCCCGGTCACAGGCCAGACCTAAATCCCTTTTGAGCCATATCCAAAAAAACCTTCAGCATTAACTGCAGCGAAAGGTGGTCCTACAAAGTATTCACTCAGGAGGGTTCAATACAAATGCATGTCACAATTTTAAGATTTATATTTTTAAAATAATTAGAAAAGCATGCATCATTTCCTTTACACTTCACAAATACTTGCTACTTAGTGTATATGACATGAAATCTCAATAAAATAAATTTAAGGTAAGTTTTGGGGTATAATGTGAAAATATTTGGAAAAGTTCATAGGGTAGGAAATTAGGAATACTTTTCAATGTACACTAACTGCAAAAATGGAAAAAAATCCAAGTGCAGTGAAATGGTAAACAAAATGGAAATTTGCTATTGTTTTTTCTGGGGGTTTGAGGAGGGGTTATTTTAATGGTATTTGCTGTGTGGTAAAAAAAAGACCTGGCAACATTATTTGCCAGGTTATTACAATTACAGCGATACTAAACTTCTACGGTTGTTTTTATTTAAAGGATATATCTGGGACTTTACAAAAAACAAAAAGACAAAAATGAATCTACAGTATTTTTCCGACCATAAGACGCACTTTTTTTCCTCCAAATTTGGGAGGAAAGTGTGGGTGCGTCTTATGGTACGGATGTAGCATGTGGGGAGGGGGGCAGCAGTGAGTGGGATCGCACTGTTATCCCACTTCAGGATGTCCCCGCTGCCCAGAATCAGAGCTGGAGAAACCATGTGCTCCCGACGATTAAGTGCAGTGAATATTCATTAGCGGCTCCCCGCCCACCTATCAGATGCACGGTGAGCCGGGAGCAGCAAATGCTTAAGCAGGGACACACATGGCTTCTCCAGCGCTGATTCCTGCAGCAGCTGGGCAGGTCTGTGTGTCCAGGGGAGAGGAGGCAGCAGCAGGGGCCAAGGGAGAGAGGAGATGGCTGCATACCTGCCTGCCATGCCTGGGCTGGACGCTGAGTTCTGTGCAGGAGGACCTGTGATGATGTCAGGAGTGGGCGGGCGGGAGCATCACATGGCAGCTCAGAGCCCTCCCTCTTCTTGACATCATCACAGGTCCTTCAGGCTTTCCAGTCTCCACTGCAGCTTCCTCATAACCTGTGCTATGGAAATGAAAGAGGGACTGCTCTGTGTACAGTAATGGGATGCTCCAGCTTTAACCTCACCATAGTGTGGCTGGCTGCCACATTTAAGAGGTTAGTCTTTACAAAACACAATAAAGCACTCTGCCACTCCTTTGGTGAACTATAACTCCCAGCATTTCATAGGATCTGCAGGACATGCTGGGAGTTATAGTTCTCCCATGGGATTTTAAAGCAGCACTCCAGTGTTATTTTGCAGTGCTGGAGTGGTGCTTTAAATATAAGCCCTGTGCCCCCATTCTTATACTCACCCTCCAGCATCTTCATATAGTACTGTACAGACACCACACTTGTCCCGCAGCTTCCAACATAATAACATACTATTATATATAATAACACCACATATAATAGTATGTCATTTATGTTATTAAATATTTTACCACATTTTTTAGCTTCAAATATTTTTTTTCCCCTATTTTCCACCTCTAAAACCTGGGAGCGCCTTATAGTCCGGTGCGTCTTATAGTCTGAAAAATACGGTAAGTACTAACAGGCAGGTATTTGCAACTTATATATATATATACAGGGGCGTAGCTAGAGCTTTTGCTGCCCGGGGCTGCTCCCGAGTTTGGCGCCCCCCCCCCTCGGCTCAATACACACAAAGGTTACCAAAAATAGGACAACACGCATGATCGGGTCTGCAAAAAAAAACCAAGTTCTGCTTACCTGACCGCGCTCCTGCTCTCTCCACGCAGCTGAAGCGTGCACTCGCCGGCGACTGACAATGACGTCAGCATTGCCCCAGTGTCTCCAGCAATCATCTGCCCCAGTGTGTCCTCCAGCATTGCCCCCAGTGTGTCCAGCAATCTGCCCCAGTGTCTCCAGCATTACCCCAGTGTCTCCAGCAATCTGCCCCAGTGTCTCCAGCATTGCCCCCAGACAGTGTGTCCAGCAATCTGCCCCAGTGTGTCCAGCTTTGCCCCAGTGTGTCCTCCAGCATTGCCCCCAGTGTGTCCAGCAATCTGCCCCAGTTTCTCCAGCATTGCCCCAGTGTCTCCAGCATTGCCCCAGTGTCTCCAGCATTGCCCCAGTGTGTCCACCGTTAGCTTATCAAAAAAACAAAAAACAAACAGAGTCTCCTCACCTGACCAGCGCTCCATGCGGCGAGCTCCCTCCAGCAGCGCACACTCGCCGGCGACTGACAATGACGTCAGAAGCCGGCGACGTGTGCGCTGCGCCCGACTTCAGCTGCCAGCCTCCAAATGGCTGGTGGCTGTTGTTAACTATTGACGTGCGAGCCCACACATCAATAGCGTTAAACAGCTGCAGCGCCGGCCGCGGTTTTAGAGGGCCCCGGGCGAATGAGACTCAGTGGGCCCCCCCTTTAACACATAGCACGATTCATGATGCAGATACAGCAGAGAAATATAGCATAGCCACATAGCATATAACACAGCCCACGTAGCACATAACACAGCCCACGTAGCATATAGCACAGCCACGTAGTGTATAACACAGCCACATAGTATATTGCACAGCCCACATAGCATATAACACAGCCATGTAGTATATAACACAGCTATGTAGTATATTGCACAGCCCACGTAGCATATTGCCCAGCCACGTAGTATATTGCCCAGCCACGTAGTATATTGCCCAGTGACGGAGTATACATCACAGAGTCACGTAGTATACAGACTTAAAATAAAAAATAAAGATATACTCACCCTCCGATGAAGTTCTGGCCCTGTACCGCACGAGTCAGCTTCCGGTCCCAGGGTTGGTATGAGCGCAGGACCTGTGATGACGTTGCGGTCACATGACCGTGACGTCATGGCAGGTCCTTCTCACATACCATCCTTGGCACCGGAAGCTGCCGCTTGCATGGAGCGGGCACTGGAGCGTGGGGAGGAGCGGGAAAGGCGATGGAGGGTGAGTATAGCAGGTTTTTTGTTTTTTTATTATTTTTAACACGACATATTTTTACTATTGATGCTGCATAGAAGCATCAATAGTAAATAGTTGGGGACACACAGGGTTAATAGCAGCGGTAACGGAGTGCGTTACACCGCGGGCCGTTACTGCTGCTATTAACCCTGTGTGAGTGGTGACTGGAGGGGAGGAGAGTAGAGGGGAGACAGAGGCTGCGACCAATGAATATCCGTGAAAGAAAGAAAGACAGAAGGACAGACAGAAAGACGGAAGTGTGACCCTTAGACAATGATGTTATATATATATATATATATATATACATACTTCTCACCTGTGTCTTGCCTCTCTATTGTGTTTTCTGTCTCTCACATCTTTTCTGTCTCCCGCTCTGATTTTCATATTTCCTTCTGCCTCTTCTTCCTGCTTGTCCGTGGCTCCGCCCCCGACATTTAGCCCCGCCCCTCCATGGCTCTTCACACTGTGAGAGCTGTGAAGCTGCTGGAGGGGAGGGATCGGAGCTTCTGCTGCTGACTGCAGGTGCGGGGGTGAGTCACAGCATGTGTGACTGTGTGCCCCTGCTACACTGCAGCCAGCAACTCTGCACGGCCGCGCGCACTGCCAGCACTCTGCTCCAGTCCTCAGTATGCAGAGAGGAAGGAGCAGAGAATGAGTGCGCGCAGCCGCGCTGATACCCGCCCCCCGCATTGTGCTGCCCGGGGCGGCCAGCCCCCCCCCGCGACCCCCTACCTACGCCACTGTATATATATGTATTCGCGCTGGAGGTGCCGATAAATCTAGTACACAATTAAATAAAAAGGCTTACTACATAGAATATCACTCACATTATGCTCAGTCCGCTACCTCATTAACGTTCGGCGTCTGTTTTCCATATACAGTCCCCACGGTTACCAGGTTTTCATATTAGTCTTTAGGGTCTTTCCAGATGTATGCGTAACGCTGATTTTCCAAAAATGTGCGAGGAAAGGGTGTGAACCTGAAGAAGAAGTCTGCTGACTTCGAAACGCGTTGGAGAGACTTTTTGGTCCTAGGTGCATTCCGTCAGCCGATCACGTGGAGTGTCACGTGTATGTGACGTCACGCGAGGTCCTGCAGCGTTACTGCACCTCGCCGGCAATTTGTTTGTTAAAGCGCGGCTTCACCGCTGAAGATCACGAATCATTGTTGGTGAGGTAAGGGGTGACTGTCACCAGCCGGGACAGGTTCACACCCTTTCCTCGTTATTTTTGGAAAATCAGCGTTACGCATACATCTGGAAAGACCCTAAAGACTAATATGAAAACCTGGTAACCGTGGGGACTGTATAAGGAAAACAGACGCCGAACGTTAATGAGGTAACGGACTGAGCATAATGTGAGTGATATTCTATGTAGTAAGCCTTTTTATTTAATTGTGTACTAGATTTATCAGCACCTCCAGCGCGAATACATATATATATATATAGCTATTGTGTCTTTACACTCGATATCGGACTTTTTTTGTAGTTGTGTCCGTGTATTTGCAGCAGGAGGAGGACCAAGGAATGTGCAGCGCCCTTGGTTGTTTTTAAAATTTTAGGTATTTGCAACTTACCTGCCTGTTGTGCATAACGCCATTCTTCCCTGGCACAGAGAGGTCACAGATGCTCCTGCCAGGATTCAGAAGCCTCTGCTGACAACACGTCTACAGAGTGGAGGTTTCTTTTCCTGGTCCACTCTGTAGACAGGGTGGGACTTCCAAGATCATTCTGATTGAGAGCCGGATCCTCGCGGCCTAATTGGGGGAATGGCTTGTCAATCAAAATTACCTCAGAAGTCCTGCCTTTTCGCGTCAGTAGAGGCAGCTCAATCAATAATGTAATTATTAAAACTTAAATAAAAAGAAAATTGAAAGAAAGTAGAGGCAGCTCAATCCCCAGCAGGAACCCTCTCTGACCTCTCTCTGACCGCTCTGTGCTGGGGATGAACGCCGTCATGCACAACAGACAGGTAAGTTGTAATTAACTGCCTGTTAGTGCATAGGTACATTTTTTGTTTTTTGTAAAGACCTCTCACCAAAGCTCTTCTCCAATGATTGCTCAGTTTAGCTGGACGGCCAAACTTCTTCCATGTAAGGATTATGGAGGCCACTGTGCTCTTAGGAACCTTGAGTACTGCAGAAATTCTTTTGTAACCTTGGCCAGATTTGTGCCTTGCCACAATTCTGTAGCTGAGCTCTTTGGCCAGTTCCTTTGACCTCATGATTCCCATTTGGTCTGACATTCACTGTGCCCTGTGAGGTGTTAAGGTACCTTCACACTGAGCAACTTTAGAACGAGAAAGACAGCGATCCGTGACGTTGCAGCATCCTGGATAGCGATCTCGTTGTGTTTGACATGCAGCAGCGATCAGGATCCTGCTGTGACATCGCTGGTCGTAGCTAGAAGTCTGGAACTTTATTTGGTCGTCAGGTCGGCGTGATTCGTCATGTTTGACAGCAAAAGCAACGATGCCTGCAATGTTTTTTCATGGAGCTAACAACCAGCGAGAACGATAAGTACGTCACTGGATCGCTCCTGCATCGTTCAGCTGTTGCCGTGTTTGACGTCTCCTAGCGACCTAAACAGCGACGCTGCAGCGATCGGCTCGTTGTCTATATCGCTGCAGCGTCGCTTAGTGTAACGGTACCTTTATATAGACAGGTGTGTGCCTTTCCAAATCAAGTCCTATCAGTCTAATTAAACACAGCTGGACTCCAATGAAGGAGTAGAACCATCTCAAGGAGGATCACAAGGAAATGGACAGCATCTGACTTAAATATGAGTGTCTGAGCAAAGGGACTGAATACTTATGACCATGAGATATTTCAGTTTTTCTTTTTTAATACATTTTCAAAAATTTCAACATTTCTGGGGTTTTTTCAGTCAAAATGGGGTGCCGAGTGTACATTAATGAGAGAAAAAATGAACTTTTTTGAATTTACCAAATGGCTGCAATGAAGCAAAGAGTGAAAAATTTAAAGGGGTCGGAATGCTTTCCATACTCACTGTATATACGGCTCCAACAATTAGTTTGTACTATGATACTGGATAATAATGACTAAGGCTTTAACCACTTTACCCTGAAGGTGGTTTGCACATTAATGACCGGGCCAATTTTTACAGTTCTGACCACTGTCACTTTATGAGGTAATAACTCTGGAATGCTTCAAAGGATCCTGATGATTCTGAGACTGCTTTTTCATGACATATTGTACTTCATGATAGTGGTACAACTTCTTCAGTATGACTTGCATTTATTTGTGAAAAAAAGGAAATTTGGCGAAAATTTGGAAAATTTCTCAATTTTACAAATTTGAATTTTTATGCCCTTAAATCACAGAGATATGTCACACAAAATAGTGAATAAATAACATTTCTCACATATCTACTTTACATTAGCACAATTTTGGAACCAACTTATTTTTGTTAGGAAGTTATAAGGGTTAAAATTTGCCAGCGATTTTTTATTTTTCCAACAAAATTTATAAAACCATTTTTAAGGACCACATCACATTTGAGGTCACTTTGAGAGGTCTATATGACATAAGATACCCAAAAGTGACACCATTGTTAAATCTGCACCCTTCAAGGTGCTCAAAACCACATTCACCCTTCAGGTGCTTCACATGAATTTTTCGAAGAAAAAAACAAAAATAAATAACATTTAACTTTTTTTCACAAACATATTTTCTTCAGATACAAATTTGCTTATTTGACAAGGGTAACAGGAAAACCCCAAAACTTGTGTCACTTTAGTCCCAATTTTTTAAATTTTTCTAATGGCTAATATGAGGGTTTTTTTTTTTTTTACCACAAACTGAGGTCCATTTTTCCTCATGTCATGTGAGGTCTTTTTGTGGGACGAGTTGACATTTTTATTGGTACCATTTTTGGGCACATAACATTTTCTGATCGCATTCCATTCTGATTTTTGGGAGGCAGAATGAACAAAAAACAGCAATTCAGGATTTTTTTTTTTTTTTGGGGGGGGGGGAGTTTATGCCATTCCGTGTGTGGTGAAATTGATAGGGCAGTGTTATTCTTCAGTAAGTACGATTACAGCGATACCTCATTTATATTGTTTTTTATGTTTTGTCACTTTTACACAATAAAAACTATTCAGCTGCTCAAGCCAGAGGCTGAACTATCACTGACAAATGCTATCAGAAATGGCACCAATAAATAGTCACCCATGAACCAAAGAGAGGCAGGAAAGGTTAACCCCACCATAACCAGGCCAGGGAAAGAAATGAAAGAAGCAAGCCCCGACCTGGATCATGGCAGTACCCTCCTCTCAAGGGGAGCCACCGGACCCCCAGGTTTCTCAGGATACCAAGCATGAAAGGCCGGGATCGACCGATCCGCATGGACCGATCACACTGGAACCCAGGAACGATCCTCAGGACTGAAACCCTTACAATGGACCAGATATTGGAGTGAGCGACAGACCATGCGAGAGTCCACAATCCGTTCTATCTCATGCTCACTCTGACCATCCACCGAAATAGGTGACGGTGGAGATAGAGACCCCCCTGAGGAAGACCCCGATGATTTCAAAAGAGCTTTAGTAATGGGGGAAGGCACAAACAGAAGGCCACTGGATTGACTACCTTGATAATCTCGAAAGGTCTAATGAACTTGGGCCCTAACTTAGCCGAAGGAACGTTAAGCTTAATATTCCTGGTGGACAACCATACCATATCCCCAACTCGGAATACTGGCCCCACAGATCGTCTTTTGTCAGCAAAGCATTTATACCTCCCCTGAGCCTCCCCAATTTTCCTCTGAACCTCCTGCCACACCTGACTCCAACCGTTGAACAGCAAGATCAGCTCCAGGACACCCTGAATCCAGTCTGGAAAATCCCCCAAAATGAGGGTGAAACCCATAATTACAGAAGAAAGGGGATGTGCCCATGGACTGATTAATGCGATTATTAAAAGCAAATTCAGCCACAGGCAAAGAGGAACACCAATCGTCCTGCCGAGCTGTGGTCAGACATGGTAGTATTTGTTCCAGGGACTGATTGGTCCTCTCTGTCTGACCATTAGTCTCAGGATGATATGCTGAAGAAAAAGTCAAACAGATACCAAACCTTTTACAAAAGACCCTCCAAAACATGGACACAAACTGCACTCCCCTGTCTGAACCACACCACATGTTCAACAAACAATTTAGCTAACGTCTCTGCATTAGGCAGACTTGCTAAAGGTACAAAATGCGCCTGCTTGCTAAATCTGTCCACTACCACACAAATGACCATTTTACCACTAGAACGAGGAAGATCGGTGATAAAATCCATGGACAGATGAGTCCATGGTCTATCAGGAATTGGCAACGGCACAAATTCGCCAGTCTGCCAGCTATGGGAGTTCTTAGCACGAGCACATACATCACAGGTTGACACAAACTTCACCACATCCGAAGCCAACGAGGACCACCAAAACAGCCTAGAGACAACTTTATGGGTAGCCAAGATTCTAGGGCACCCCACTCAGGGCTGAATCATGAAACTCCCAGAGTGTCCTGAGATGAAATTGAATGAAATTGGAGCTTATTATTTGACAATGACAGAGGGGAAATAGATTGGGCCTAACGAATCTCCTGCTCCAATACCGAAGGTACCTCAGCCACCACTACACCATGCTGAAGAATGGAGGAAGGAGGTTCAGGAGGTGATATCAGGTCCAGACTATGAAACAATGCATCAACCTTGACATTTTTAGAACCGAGTCGAAAGGTAAGAGAATTGAAACCATGAGAAGAAAAGTGACCATCTCATCTGTCTCGGTGTCAACCTTTTAGCAGAGTCGATGTACTCCAGTTTCTTATGATTTGTAATAACAATGATTCGATGGACTGCCCCCTCTAAAAATTTCCTCCATTCTTCAAATGTCAGTTTAATGGCTAGTAACTCTCTGTTACCTACATCATAATTATTTTCCACAGAAGAGAATTTCTTTGAGAAGAAGGCACAAGGTCTTAAAGTGATAGGTCCATGGGACAATACCACCCCCACCCCCACCTCCGAGGCCTCCACCTTCACAATAAACGATTCCGATGGATCTGGTTGAATCAGGACAGGGGCAGACATAGAGCATTTCTTTAATGCTGAAAATGCAGGCCAACTCTTGATATCAAACCTCTTTCGGGTCAAATCAGTGAGGGGTTTGACAATTTGAGAAAACACCCTTATACATTTCCTATACCAATTAGCGAACCCCAAGAACCGCTGAAGGTCTTTAAGATTTCTGTGTTTCACCCAGTCCACAATGGCTTGAACCTTTCAGGGGTATATACAAAACCCCTCAGCAGACAAGATGAACTCCAGAAATGACAATTCCTGAATCAAAAACAAACATTTCCCTGGTTTAGCAAAAAGACTGTTCTCCCAGAGCCTCTGGAGAACAGCACACAGATGACTTATGTGGGCCTGCTTCTCTGCAGAGTACACTTAGGCAGTTAACTGGTTCATGCAGCTTTACATGAACACCCGAGCCTTACACTATGGCCTGTCCGAATAACTAAAGCAATTGTTACCATCCACCTCTCGTGTCTCCCCTTCTCCTCATAGTCTGTAAGCTTGCGAGCAGGGCCCTCATTCCTCCTGGTATCTGTTTTGAACTGTATTTCTGTTATGCTGTAATGTCTATTGTCTGTACAAGTCCCCTCTATAATTTGTAAAGCGCTGCGGAATATGTTGGCGCTATATAAATAAAAAAATATTATTATTATTATGGCGGCTTACTCAGGACCAGGCAGATTATACAAATGGGCCTTGGGCAATTTAGCATTGGGAATAAGGTCAAAAGTACACTCAAATGGGCGGTGTGATAAAATCTCAGCCTTTTTTTAGGAGAACGCATTGTCAAAGTCCTTCAGGTACTCTGGAATACCCTTCAGACCGACGGATGACATAGACATAGTAGTAAGCCAATTTTCAGAACAAATAAGTCCCCACTTAACAATATCCTGTGACCCCCAGTCAATAATCAGGTTATGCAGTAGTAACCAAGGAAACCCTAACACCAGACCAACAGGGAGATTATCCAAGACAAAACATGACATACGCTCCTGGTGAAGGGCCCCCACCTTGAGGATGAATTCTTCAGAAATAGTCACCGTCCTTGGTGAGGGGTGTAAAATCAATGGCCACAATCTTTATGGTAGTCTCCAACCTAACTGTCCCTAACTTACAGCTGGCCACCAGTTTAGAGTCAATCAGTTCAGGGATGACCCACAGTCCACAAAAGCCGAAGTAGGAGTAAGGCTAGGTTCACATTGCATTAGTGCAATCCGTTTAGCGCATACGCTAACGGAATGCGCTAACGCAATGTACAAAAAGGGATTGCATTTAGCGATCCCGCTAGCGCAGATGCCCGATCTGTGCTAGCGAGAACGGACCCAAAAACGCTGCACGCAGCGTTCGAGGTCCGTCAGAAAATAACGGGACATCGCTAACGCATGCCAAAAATGGCATACGTTAGCGATGTGTTAGATACATTGTGGTCAATGGGTGCGCTAACGGATCCGTTACATTGCGTTAGTGGCGCTATGTAACGGATTCCGTTAGCGGACTGCCACTAACGCAATGTGAACCCAGCCTAAAACAGCTCTCAACACCAAGTTCCACTTTTAACAGTACTTTAAGGAATAAGGAAGAAGGTACCTGGAGTCTGGGCAACCTCCTCAGTAGTTACCTGGACTTAGGTGTTTCCTGACACCTTGGGAGTAGGAGGACAGGAGGGACAGCCCTTTTTCCAATGCCCTGGGGCACCGCAGTAAAAACTAAGAATACCCTCCCGTCGACGTCTCCTCTCCTTCTCCTTGATTGTGATGGCCTCTACTTCCAAGGGCTCAGAAGGTTGTGAGGGTTCCAGCTTAACCGGAAGGAAAGGAGCCTCCCGATACATGACTCCTCTCTCCCGTAACCTCCGACCCATGCTAACAGCCTGAGTCATGGCCTCTTCCTGAGAGCTGAGAGGAGAATAGAGAGCCAGAGCATCCTTTAAATGACCAGACAGTTCCCTACGGAACTGACATCTGAGTGCTGAGTCATTCCAGGACACCTCTGTGGACCATCGCCGAAATGCCGAACAGTACCATTCGGCAGAGAGCTTCCCTTGAGGGTATGTGCACACGTTCAGGTTTTTTTGCATTTTTTTTGCATTTTTTCGCGATAAAAACGCATTAGAAAACGCCTACATATGCATCCTATCATTTAGAATGCATTCTGCAATTTTTGTGCACATGATGCGTTTTTTTCCGCAAAAAAAAGCATTGCGGTAAAAAAGCAGCATGTTCATTAATTTTGCGGATTTTCTGCGTTTTTCCTGCTATTCTATGCATTTGGAAAAAACGCAAGAAAAAATGCATCAAAAACGCATAAAAAACGTGCAAAAAACACATCAAAACCGCGGAAAAAAACGCATGCGGATTTCTGGCAGAAATGTAAAGTTTTACACATACCCTGAGATAGACCCATAATAGTGTCCTCCTCATTGATGACGCCCAGAGCCTCAAAGAACCTGTCCACATTCTGTCAGGGGCAGACGGGGGTAAGGAAAAAGCCCAAGACTGTGGACCCGGCCTCAATAAAGATATAATTATCCCCACCTGCTGACTCTTATCCCCTGAAGATTGGGGTCTAAGGGAAAATAGTAGTTTGCTCCCCTCCCTGAACATGCAGAAATTATCCTTCCCACCAGAGAAGGTGTCAGGGAGTTTCACCGAATGTTCAGGAGAGTGCAGAGACATGTCAGTTACCTCACCAGACTTACTGACAGAGTGAGTCCCCTGGGCTATCTTAACTGTCTCAGCCATCTCCCTCTGCACCTGCTTCTGGGAAGTGAACAAAGCCCTGTGCTCCACGGATAACTCCTGCATCATCTGAGTAAGGTTAGTCACTTAGTCCACTAGAGTACAGAGTGGATCCATACTAGAGAAAGGAAAAAAAAAGTGCAAAATCCCTTTTAAATGCTTGGGTCAGTAATAATGTAATGCAACTGCAAGGCAGTTGCACGCAAACACCACCAGGGGGTGCAAGTAAGGGGAAACAGGTAGCACCACAGTGCAAAGCACGGAGCGCCATTAGGAGGTGGCAGAGTAGTCAGACTGGCCGGTCAGCAACAAATAGGAAGACAAAGTACCAGAGGTCACAGCAATAGATAGAAGACGTAGTCAGGGTACGAGCCAATGAGTCAAAGCCAGACGAGAAACATAGTAACAGAGACAGAAAGCAGGAGGCAGGGTTCAGAATTCAAGCCGAGTCATACACTGGGGGAACCACCAAACACACACTAAGTCAGGGATAGGGAACGAGACAGGCACAAATACAGGTAGTCAGAGGCAGAAGGATCACGAGAGTATAGGAGTCAGCTGCTCAAGCCAGACACTGGAAATATCACTGACAAATGCTACCAGAAATGGCACCAATAATTCACTAGTCAACAGCAAAAATGGTTCAGACTTGAAAACAGTTCAACTTAACTAATTTTGGGATGCTGAAAACAAAAATGATGCTTACATTTTGAAATTGGCTCTAGTTTTTATGATACAGGGGTGTGTCGATATTTCTCACAGCTTTGATACAACGCTATGCAAGATGGAATACATCATCGGCCTTGCGTCATCAGTTTTGCACCATCCAACTGACTAATGGATTGCTTCATCAATATTGCATCATCTCCAAATGACTAATAAATTGAGTCATCAGTGATGAGATGACTTTTGAGTCACAAAAGCGAAACTTGACTCATATGGTTAAGAAAGCCTACAA
This sequence comes from Ranitomeya imitator, assembly GCF_032444005.1. NCBI lineage: Eukaryota > Metazoa > Chordata > Amphibia > Anura > Dendrobatidae > Ranitomeya > Ranitomeya imitator. The sequence goes on from NC_091285.1 coordinate 442,145,690, forward strand.
CTTGTATTTTGGCTGCAAAATAGGCGATCAGGACAAGAGATGGGCTCCACATACATTCTGTAATCGATGTTCATCACATCTCATACAGTGGTTGAATGGGAAAAGACAATCAATGCCTTTGGCAGTGCCAATGGTATGGAGAGAGCCATTCTGTTACCTCCATTGCATATCAAATTGGGTCTCATGAAGAACTTCATAAAGGCATGGGACAAAAACGCTGAAGTTTCTCATTTGTAAATTTCCAAGGTTGAGTGAAGCAAATATAAAGGAAGTAGTCTTCATTGGTCATCAGATTCGTGTGCTTCTGCAAGATGAGGAGTTTCACCGTTTACTGTGTGGCAAGGAAAAGGCCTAGTGCCTTGTGAAATAGTCACCCATGAACCAAAGAGAGGCAGGAAAGGTTATCCCCACCTTAACCAGAACGGGGAAAGAAAAGCAAGTAGCAAACCCCGACCTGGATCATGACAGGAGCTTGTTTTTTGCGAGACAAGATAACATTTCCAGTGGTACCATGTTTATTTATATACGTCTTTTTCATCATGTTTTATTCCACTTTTTGTTCAGCGGTATGTTGAGTAACCATTGTTTTTTACCTTGTTTTTTATTTATTGTTTTATGGTGTTCACTAAAGGGGATAAATAGTGGGATAGTTTTATATGTCGGGTCGTTGAGGACGCGGCGATACCAAATATGTGTGCTTTTATTGTTTATATTTTTTTTCATTCAAACATTTATAGATACAATATCTCTCGATTTTATTTTTATTAATTTTGATTTTATATATATATATATATATATATATATATATATATATTTACAATTATTTTTTTAAAAATTTTTTTTTACTTTACTACTTAGTTCTATTATGGGACAATCATTTTTTGCAGGCTGATCGCTTGTATAGTATGTGGATGCAGCAGCATCTCCATGCTGTAAAAACTGTCAGCTCTGCACTGACAGGGAAAGTTGCTGATCATGCACTGCGCATGATCATCAAGTTTCCTAGCATCTTAACAACATTGGATCACCATGGCAATGATCGGGACCTGCATCACATCGCAGGGTCTCCGATCCAAAGACAGAGGGCCTGTTATACCTCTGCTTACTCCGCGCAATTCTGCTATCTCGTTTGATCGCAACACTTCGGGGGTTAAAGTGCCAGGAGTGGTGCGTGACTGCTCCTGGCACTTAGTGCTGGGAGTCAGCTGTCAGAATCAGCTGACACCCGGCGGTGATCGCGTGTGAGTTGGCGATCACACGGATGTAATAATCAGTCCCTGGTCACATAGACCCAGATCACAAGGACTGATTATTACGTCTGATGTCAGAAAGAGGTTAAACACTTAAATTTCCCTTGCTGTTATATAGATTGTCAGGAAAAACCAACCTCCTATCAACTCCACATCAATACAACCCACCAATGCCTTTAATTTGTCTAGCCATCTGCTTTGAGATGCTAAAAAATTCCTTTTAGGGAAGGGCCTTTCATTTTGTCCAACTTATTACAAGCAAAAGATTTTCACCTTTTTTGGACCTGCAAATTTCCATCAGGAAAATGACATTGAAGCGACACTTCATTATCAATAAAGATACATTTCAACCCAATAGCTTGCTGTCATAAACTAACTCAAATCATCACACTGATCTCAAAAGTAAATCCTACTTTTATCCATTACAAAGTAAGAGACATCACATCAGCACCTTTAATGATCTGGTCCTAAATAACTAAATAAATTCAGATCCTTTACAGATATACAGTAGTACAATGTCCCACTACAAATCCACATAATCTCACATTCACTGATAAAAAAGCCCTTCAGTGATGATAATAATATTATCAGATGTGCTGATAAAGAGGAAGGCATTGTGAGAAAAAAAGCATTACGTTATCTGGACCAAGTGCCATGCAAGTACCATGCGAGTGTCATGCGAGTATAAAGCGATTTTCACACCTAGCATCCGATTTACATCCGAGTGCAGTGCGATTGCTATCCAATTGCAATGCAATTTTAACAAGAGCTTTTACATGCAGCAGTTCTCTATGTCAATTACACATCGTTTTCAAAGGAAACATTCGTCAAAACACACACACATCTACTATATAATCGTCTAGCTCTGTCTGCTTGTAACGGAAATCCTGCGTCGCTGATTGGTCGCCACACAGTTCACTCACATTTACTGAACAACTTCTGTCAGTCACAGTGCCATGCAGTTCAGTCACGTTTAGTGAACAAGTTCTGTCAGTCACAGTGTGATGTAGTTCAGTCCCGTTTACTGGACAAGTCCTTTCAGTCACAGTGCCACATAGTTCAGTCACGTTTACTGAACAAGTTCTGTCAGTCACAGTGCCACGTAGTCCAGTCACGTTTACTGAACAAGTTCTGTCAGTCACAGTGCCACGTAGTTCAGTCACGTTTACTGAACAAGTTCTGTCAGTCACAGTGCCACGTAGTTCAGTCACGTTTAGTGAAAAAGTTCTGTCAGTCACAGTGTGATGTAGTTCAGTCACGTTTACTGGACAAGTCCTTTCAGTCACAGTGCCACATAGTTCAGTCACGTTTACTGAACAAGTTCTGTCAGTCACAGTGCCACGTAGTTCAGTCATATTTACTGAACAAGTTCTGTCAGTCACAGTGCCACATAGTTCAGTCACGTTTACTGAACAAGTTCTGTCAGTCACAGAGTGACATAGTTCACTCACGTTTACAGAATAAGTTCTGTCAGTCACAGTGTGACGTAGTTCACTCACATTTACTGAACAAGTTCTGTCAGTCACAGTGTGACGTCGTTCACTCACATTTACTGAACAAGTTCTGTCAGTCACAGTGCCACGTAGTTCAGTCACGTTTATTGAACACATTCAGTCAGTCAATGTGGTGTACAAAAGTATTTTGGGTTGATATTGTTAAAAAACATATTATAGTGTCGATGTACTTCTTTCGTCCGATGATTTATTTAAATAAAGTAAGATATTCATGTAATGGTTCATATATTTTGATGATCTGTTTAATAATTTCGTTCAGTTGTATTAAGTTATATGAGCAATAAATTTTAATGATAATGTATATATTTTAACTGGAAAATCCTGTGTATTCATTGCATTATTCTTAAATCTTCAGAAATAAACTACATACATATTCTAGAATACCCGATGCGTTAGAATCGGGCCACCATCTAGTATACATATATTTACCGTATTTTTGGGACTATAAGACACACCGGTCTATAAGACGCACCCAGGTTTTAGAGGTGGAAAATAGGGAAAAAAATATTTGAAGCAAAAAAATGTGGTAAAATATTTAATAACATAAATAACATACTATTATATGTGGTGTTATTATATCTAATAGTATGTTATTATGTTGGAAGCTACGGGACCAGTGTGGTGTCTGTGAAGTACTATATGAAGATGCTGGAGGGTGAGTATAAGATTGGGAGCACAGGGCTTATATTGAAAGCACCACTCCAGCACTGCAAAATAACACTGGAGTGCTGCTTTAAAATCCCATGGGAGAACTATAACTCCCAGCATGTCCTGCAAATCCTATGGCATGCTGGGAGCTATAGTTCACCAAAGGAGTGGCAGAGTGCTTTATTGTGTGTTGTAAAGACTAACCTCTTAATTGTGGCAGCCAGCCATGCTGTGGTGAGGTAAAGAGCTGGAGCATCCCATGACTGCATACACAGAGCCCTCCCTCTTGTTGCCTCTCCACAGCACAGATTATAAGAGGAAGCCAGCAGATTCTAATGGGGAGTCTGCAGGACCTGTGATGACGTCAGAAGAGGGAGGGCTCTGGGCTGCCATGTGATGCTCCAGCCCGCCCTCTTCATGACATCACACAGGTCCTGATGCCCAGCACTCAGCATCCAGCACAGCCAGGCAGGTATGCAGCGATCTTGTCCCTTCTGGCCCCTGCTGCTGCCCCCTCCTCCACTGGACACAGATCTCCCCAGCTGCTGCAGGAATCCAGCGCTGGGGAAACCATGTGTGTCCGCTGCTTAAGTGGAGTATTCATTTGCTGCTCCCCACTCACTGCTCAGCACTGCCAGGTTGGTGGGGAAGCGGCTAATGAATATTCACTGCATTTAATCATCGGGACCATGTGGTTTCCTCAGCTGATTCCAGGCAGCTGGGACATTTTTCTGCCTCCTGAAAGTGAGATCCCAGTGCGATCCCACTAGCCGCTGCCCCCTCCCCACGTTACATCCCTACCATAAGACGCACCCACACTTTGCTCCCAAACAGTGTCTTGCGAAAGTATTCGGCCCCCTGGAACTTTTCAACCTTTTCCCACATATCATGCTTCAAACATAAAGATATCAAATGTAAATTTTGGGTGAAGAATCAACAACAAGTGGAACACAATTGTGAAGTTGAACGAAATTTATTGGTTATTTTAAATTTTTGTGGAAATTCAAAAACTGAAAAGTGGGGCGTGCAATATTATTCAGCCCCTTTAACTAAATACTTTGTTGCGCCACCTTTTGCTGCGATTACAGCTGCTTGGGGTATGTCTCTATCAGTTTTGTACATCGAGGGACTGAAATTCTTGCCCATTCTTCCTTGGCAAACAGCTTGAGCTCAGTGAGGTTTGATGGAGATCGTTTGTGAACAGCAGTTTTCAGCTCTTTCCACAGATTCTCGATTGAATTGAGGTCTGGACTTTGACATGGCCATTCTAACACCTGTATATGTTTATTTGTGAACTATTCCATTGTAGATTTTGCTTTATGTTTGGGATCATTGTCATGTTGGAAGACAAATCTCCCAGTCTCAGGTCTTTCGTAGACTCCAACAGGTTTTCTTCAAGAATAGTCCTGTATTTGACTCCATACATCTTTCTATCAATTTTAACCATCTTCCCTGTCCCTGCTGAAGAAAATCAGGCCCAAACCATGATGCTGCCACCACCATGTTTGACAGTGGGGATGGTGTGTTCAGGGTGAGGAGCTGTGTTGCCTTTATGCCAAACTTATCTTTTGGCATTGTTACCAAAAAGTTCAAATTTGGTTTCATCTGACCAGAGCACCTTCTTCCACATGTTTGGTGTCTCTCCCAGGTGGCTTGTTACAAACTTTAAATGACACTTTTTATGGACATCTTTGAGAAATGGCTTTCTTCTTGCCACTCTTCCATAAAGGCCAGATTTGTGCAGTGTACAACTTATTGTTGTCCTATGGACAGACTGTCCCACCTCAGCTGTAGATCTCTGCAGTTCATCCAGAGTGATCATGGGCCTCTTGGCTGCATCTCTGATCAGTCTTCTCCTTGTTTGAGATGAAAGTTTTGAGGGACGGCCCGGTCTTGGTAGCTTTGCAGTGGTATGATACTCCTTCCATTTCAATATGATCGCTTGCACAGTGCTCCTTGGGATGTTTAAAGTTTTGGAAATCATTTTGTATCCAAATCCAGCTTTAAACTTTTCCACAACAGTATCACAGACCTGCCTGTTGTGTTCCTTAGTCTTCATGATGCTCTCTGTGCTTGAAACAGAACCCTGAGACTATCACAGAGCAGGTGCATTTATACAGAGACTTGATTACACACAGGTGGATTATATGTATCATCATTAGGCATTTAGGACAAGATTGGATCATTCAGAGATCCACAATGAACTTCTGGAGTGAGTTTGCTGCACTGAAAGTAAAGGGGCTGAATAATATTGCACGCCCCACTTTTCAGTTTTTTAATTTCCACCAAAATTTTAAATAACCAATAAATTTCATTCAACTTCACAATTGTGTTCCACTTGTTGCTGCTTCTTCACGCAAAATTTACATTTGGTATCTTTATGTTTGAAGCATGATATGTGGAAAAAGGTTGAAAAGTTCCAGGGGTCCAAATACTTTCGCAAGGCACTGTACATACATAGAGAATACATATACAGTATATACATGTCAGTGACACACACATATATATGTATTTATATTGCAGAGAAAGATAGATAGAAGAAAAGCCGGTAATTCATCTGCCGGCTTCTGTAAAATCACTGCAGGAGCCGACAGGATAGAAGAGATGGATTACATGCAGTAAATACAAATAGAATAGGTAGATATATAGATGTCAGTGACAAATACAATTAGTACAGTGTGTGTGCAAATTACTGGACATGTATTTAATTAATAAAAGATTATTTTACGTAGCTTTTTTCGATTTTGCATTTTCGTTTTTCGCTCCCCTTCTTCCAAGAGCCATAACTTTTTAATTTTTCCGTAAATATGGCCATGTGAGGGCCATGTGAGGGCTGTTCAAAACAGCTGACATGTCTGCTATGATAGGCAATTCAGTAACACAATGTACATAGCGATCAGAGCACATACAGTGATCTGACAATAACCCAAAATAATAGAACGAGCTCTGAGACGTGGAAACTCTGTAGACCGCAATTCCTGATCCTCTCCAAACACAACTAGAGGCAGCTGTGGATTGCGCCTAACGCTCCCCATGCAACTCGGTACAGCCTGAGAAACTAACTAGCCTGAAGATAGAAAAATAAGCCTACCTTGCCTCAGAGAAATACCCCAAAGGAAAAGGCAGCCCCCCACATATAATGACTGTGAGTAAGATTAAAAGACAAACGTAGGGATTAAATAGATTCAGCAAAGTGAGGCCCGATATTCTAGACAGAACGAGGATAGGAAAGATAACTTTGCAGTCTACACAAAACCCTAAAGAAAACCACGCAAAGGGGGCAAAAAGACCCTCCGTACCGAACTAACGGCACGGAGGTACACCCTTTGCGTCCCAGAGCTTCCAGCAAAACAAATAGACAAGCTGGACAGAAAAAATAGCAACAAATAGCAAAGAAGCACTTAGCTATGCAGAGCAGCAGGCCACAGGAATGATCCAGAGAAACACAAGTCCAACACTGGAACATTGACAGGAAGCATGGATCAAAGCATCAGGTGGAGTTAAGTAGAGAAGCAGCTAACGACCTCACCAGATCACCTGAGGGAGGAAACTCAGAAGCTGCAGTACCACTTTCCTCCACAAACGGAAGCTCCCAGAGAGAATCAGCCGAAGTACCACTTGTGACCACAGGAGTGAACTCTGCCACAGAATTCACAACAGTACCCCCCCTTGAGGAGGGGTCACCGAACCCTCACCAGAGCCCCCAGGCCGACCAGGATGAGCCACATGAAAGGCACGAACAAGATTGGGAGCATGGACATCAGAGGCAAAAACCCAGGAATTATCTTCCTGAGCATAACCCTTCCATTTAACCAGATACTGGAGTTTCCGTCTTGAAACACGAGAATCCAAAATCTTCTCCACAATATACTCCAATTCCCCCTCCACCAAAACCGGGGCAGGAGGCTCAACAGATGGGACCATAGGTGCTACGTATCTCCGCAACAATGACCTATGGAATACGTTATGTATGGAAAAAGAATCTGGAAGGGTCAGACGAAAAGACACAGGATTAAGAACCTCAGAAATCCTATACGGACCAATAAAACGAGGTTTAAACTTAGGAGAGGAAACCTTCATAGGAACATGACGAGAAGATAACCAAACCAGATCCCCAACACGAAGTCGGGGACCCACACGGCATCTGCGATTAGCGAAAAGTTGAGCCTTCTCCTGGGACAAGATCAAATTGTCCACTACCTGAGTCCAAATCTGCTGCAACCTGTCCACCACAGTATCCACACCAGGACAGTCCGAAGACTCAACCTGTCCTGAAGAGAAACGAGGATGGAACCCAGAATTGCAGAGAAACGGCGAAACCAAGGTAGCCGAGCTGGCCCGATTATTAAGGGCGAACTCAGCCAAAGGCAAAAAGGACACCCAGTCATCCTGATCAGCAGAAACAAAGCATCTCAGATATGTTTCCAAGGTCTGATTGGTTCGTTCGGTCTGGCCATTAGTCTGAGGATGGAAAGCCGAGGAAAAAGACAAGTCAATGCCCATCCTACCACAAAAGGCTCGCCAAAACCTCGAAACAAACTGGGAACCTCTGTCAGAAACAATATTCTCTGGAATGCCATGCAAACGAACCACATGCTGGAAGAACAATGGCACCAAATCAGAGGAGGAAGGCAATTTAGGCAAGGGTACCAGATGGACCATCTTAGAAAAGCGATCACAGACCACCCAAATGACTGACATCTTTTGAGAAACGGGAAGGTCAGAAATAAAATCCATAGAGATATGTGTCCAAGGCCTCTTCGGGACCGGCAAGGGCAAAAGCAACCCACTGGCACGAGAACAGCAGGGCTTAGCCCGAGCACAAATCCCACAGGAACGCACAAAAGTACGCACATCCCGCGACAGAGAGGGCCACCAAAAGGATCTAGCCACTAACTCTCTAGTACCAAAGATTCCAGGATGACCAGCCAACACCGAACAATGAAGTTCAGAGATAACTCTATTCGTCCACCTATCAGGGACAAACAGTTTCTCCGCTGGGCAACGATCAGGTTTATTAGCCTGAAATTTTTGCAGCACCCGCCGCAAATCAGGGGAGATGGCAGACACAATTACTCCTTCCTTGAGGATACCCGCCGGCTCAGATAAACCCGGAGAGTCGGGCACAAAACTCCTAGACAGAGCATCCGCCTTCACATTTTTAGAGCCCGGAAGGTACGAAATCACAAAGTCAAAACGGGCAAAAAACAACGACCAATGAGCTTGTCTAGGATTCAAGCGCTTGGCAGACTCGAGATAAGTCAAGTTCTTATGATCAGTCAATACCACCACGCAATGCTTAGCTCCTTCAAGCCAATGACGCCACTCCTCGAATGCCCACTTCATGGCCAGCAACTCTCGGTTGCCCACATCATAATTTCGCTCAGCAGGCGAAAACTTCCTGGAAAAGAAAGCGCATGGTTTCATCACTGAGCAACCAGAACCTCTCTGTGACAAAACAGCCCCTGCTCCAATCTCAGAAGCATCAACCTCGACCTGGAACGGAAGAGAAACATCTGGTTGACACAACACAGGGGCAGAAGAAAAACGACGCTTCAACTCTTGAAAAGCTTCCACAGCAGCAGAAGACCAATTGACCAAATCAGCACCCTTCTTGGTCAAATCGGTCAATGGTTTGGCAACACTAGAAAAATTGCAGATGAAGCGACGATAAAAATTAGCAAAGCCCAGGAACTTTTGCAGACTTTTCAGAGATGTCGGCTGAGTCCAATCATGGATGGCTTGGACCTTAACCGGATCCATCTCGATAGTAGAAGGGGAAAAGATGAACCCCAAAAATGAAACCTTCTGCACACCAAAGAGACACTTTGATCCCTTCACAAACAAAGAATTAGCACGCAGGACCTGAAAAACCGTTCTGGCCTGCTTCACATGAGACTCCCAATCATCCGAGAAGATCAAAATGTCATCCAAGTACACAATCAGTAATTTATCCAGGTACTCACGGAAGATGTCATGCATAAAGGATTGAAACATTGATGGAGCATTGGCAAGTCCGAACGGCATCACTAGATACTCAAAATGACCCTCGGGCGTATTAAATGCAGTTTTCCATTCATTGCCTTGCCTGATTCTCACCAGATTATACGCACCACGAAGATCTATCTTAGTGAACCAGCTAGCCCCCTTAATCCGAGCAAACAAATCAGATAACAATGGCAAGGGGTACTGAAATTTAACAGTGATCTTATTAAGAAGGCGGCAATCTATACACGGTCTCAGCGAACCATCCTTCTTGGCTACAAAAAATAACCCTGCTCCTAATGGCGACGATGACGGGCGAATATGCCCCTTCTCCAGGGATTCCTTCACATAACTGCACATAGCGGTGTGCTCAGGCACGGATAAATTAAACAGTCGACCTTTTGGGAATTTACTACCAGGAATCAAATTGATAGCACAATCACAATCCCTATGCGGAGGCAGGGCATCGGACTTGGGCTCATCAAATACATCCCGGTAATCAGACAAGAACTCTGGAACCTCAGAAGGGGTGGATGACGAAATTGACAGAAATGGAACATCACCATGTACCCCCTGACAACCCCAGCTGGACACCAACATGGAATTCTAATCCAATACTGGATTATGGGCTTGTAGCCATGGCAACCCCAACACGACCACATCATGCAGATTATGCAACACCAGAAAGCAAATAACCTCCTGATGTGCAGGAGCCATGCACATGGTCAGCTGGGTCCAGTATTGAGGCTTATTCTTGGCCAAAGGTGTAGCATCAATTCCTCTCAATGGAATAGGACACTGCAAGGGCTCCAATAAAAACCCACAACGTTTAGCATAATCCAAGTCCATCAAATTCAGGGCAGCGCCTGAATCCACAAACGCCATGACAGAATACGACGACAAGGAGCATATCAAGGTAACGGACAGAAGAAATTTTGACTGTACAGTACCAATGGCGGCAGACCTAGCGAACCGCTTAGTGCGCTTAGGACAATCAGAGATAGCATGAGTGGAATCACCACAGTAGAAACACAGCCCATTCAGACGTCTGTGTTCTTGCCGTTCAACTCTGGTCATAGTCCTATCGCACTGCATAGGCTCAGGTTTAATCTCAGGTAATACTGCCAAATGGTACACAGATTTACGCTCACGCAAGCGTCGACCGATCTGAATGGCCAAAGACATAGACTCATTCAAACCAGCGGGCGTAGGAAATCCCACCATGACATCCTTAATGGCTTCAGAGAGACCCTTTCTGAAAATGGCTGCAAGCACAGATTCATTCCATTGAGCGAGTACGGACCATTTTCTAAATTTCTGGCAATATAGCTCTATCTCATCCTGAGCCTGACAAAGAGCCAGCAAATTTTTTTCTGCCTGATCTACTGAATTAGGCTCATCGTACAGCAATCCAAGCGCCAGGAAAAATGCATCGATATCACTCAATGCAGGATCTCCTGACGCAAGAGAAAATGCCCAGTCCTGAGGGTCGCCACGCAAAAAAGAAATGACGATCCTAACCTGTTGCGCTGGGTCACCAGAGGAGCGAGGTTTCAAAGCCAGAAACAGTTTACAATTATTCTTGAAACTCAGAAATTTAGTTCTATCTCCAAAAAACAAATTTGGAATAGGAATTCTCGGTTCTAACAAAGAATTCTGAACCACAAAATTTTGAATATCTTGAACTCTTGCCGTGAGCTGATCTACACATGAAGACAGACCTTTAATGTCCATTGTAACACCTGTGTCCTGAACCACCCAAATGTCTAGGGGGAAAAAAAGACAAATCACAGTGCAAAGGAAAAAAAATGGTCTCAGAACTTCTTTTTTCCCTCTATTGAGAATCATTAGTACTTTTGGCTTCCTGTACTGTTATGATAGGCAATTCAGTAACACAATGTACATAGCGATCAGAGCACATACAGTGATCTGACAATAACCCAAAATAGTAGAACGAGCTCTGAGACGTGGAAACTCTGTAGACCGCAATTCCTGATCCTCTCCAAACACAACTAGAGGCAGCTGTGGATTGCGCCTAACGCTCCCTATGCAACTCGGCACAGCCTGAGAAACTAACTAGCCTGAAGGTAGAAAAATAAGCCTACCTTGCCTCAGAGAAATACCCCAAAGGAAAAGGCAGCCCCCCACATATAATGACTGTGAGTAAGATGAAAAGACAAACGTAGGGATGAAATAGATTCAGCAAAGTGAGGCCCGATATTCTAGACAGAACGAGGATAGGAAAGATAACTTTGCGGTCTACACAAAACCCTAAAGAAAACCACGCAAAGGGGGCAAAAAGACCCTCCGTACCGAACTAACGGCACGGAGGTACACCCTTTGCGTCCCAGAGCTTCCAGCAAAACAAATAGACAAGCTGGACAGAAAAAATAGCAACAAATAGCAAAGAAGCACTTAGCTATGCAGAGCAGCAGGCCACAGGAATGATCCAGAGAAACACAAGTCCAACACTGGAACATTGAAAGGAAGCATGGATCAAAGCATCAGGTGGAGTTAAGTAGAGAAGCAGCTAACGACCTCACCAGATCACCTGAGGGAGGAAACTCAGAAGCTGCAGTACCACTTTCCTCCACAAACGGAAGCTCCCAAAGAGAATCAGCCGAAGTACCACTTGTGACCACAGGAGTGAACTCTGCCACAGAATTCACAACACATGTCCCAGAAAGAGGTGGGTTCATTGCTGGAGCCCACATCAAAGGGAGGGAGTTCGACATCGGCGTACTATTACGCTTGATGTTGGAAATGGGTTAAGGACTAACGATAAAACATTCCAAACCGACGAGGAATTGCATTTTAAAGGGAAAAAAATTTCAGAACATTTTTCCTCTATATAAGGAAAAGTTTAAATAGAAAAAATATCTATAATTTAAGAAAAACTAAATGTATTTTTTTATTTAAAAAAATAGGAAATTTCATTTTAATTTATGAAGAAAGCAAGAACTGCCAAAAATTAGGGACTCAGAGGGACTCAGGTGCACCCTGCATTAGACATAAAGGAGGGCCTCATACACATTCTGTTCAAATTGTCATGTATTGGTAATCGTAGACTCATAAAGGCTATGTACCTTTGAGGATTATACAGTGGGGAAAATAAGTACCGTATATACTCGAGTATAAGCCGACCCGAGTATAAGCCGAGACCCCTAATTTTGCCACAAAAAACTGGGAAAACTTAATGACTCGAGTATAAGCCTAGGGTGGAAAATGCAGCAGCTACTGGTAAATGTCAAAAATACAAATAGATACCTATAAATGTAAAATTAATTGAGACATTAGTAGGTTAAGTGTTTTTGAATATCCATATTGAATCAGGAGCCCCATATAATGCTCCATAAAGTATATGATGGGCCCCATAAGATGCTCCATACAAAATATGCCCCATATAATGCTGCACAAATGTGGATTATGGCCCCATAAGATGCTCCATACAGACATTTGCCCCATATAATGCTGCAAAAATGCGGATTATGGCCACATAAGATGCTCCATACAGACATTTGCCCCTTATAATGCTGCACAAATGTTGATTATGGCCCCATAAGATGCTCTATAAAGATATTCGCCCCATATAATGCTCCACAAACGTTGATAATGGCCCCATAAGATGCTCCATAAAGATATTTGCCCCATATAAAGCTGCACAAACATTGATTATGGCCCATAAGATGCTCCATAAAGATATTTGCCCCATATAAAGCTGCACAAACATTGATTATGCCCCATAAGATGCTCCATGTAGACATTTGCCCCAAATGCTGTTGCTGCGATAAAAAAAAAAAATCACATACTCACCTCTCGTCGCTCCGGCCCCCGGTACTTTCTATATTCACCTGCTCCTCATTCCTCTGCCATTGGCCACCGCTGCGTCTTCCCCGTCCTCTGCACTGACTGTTCAGGCAGAGGGCGGCATGCACACTAATCGTGTCATCACGCCCTCTGACCTGAGCGTCAGTGCAGAGGACGGGAAAGAAGCAGCGGCAGCCGGCGGCGGTGGAACGGGGAGCATGTGAATATCGCCCATTGCGTTATACTCACCTGCTCCTGGCGCGGTCCCTGGTTCACCGGCGCGGCAGCTTTTTCCTGTATTGAGCGGTCACATGGCACCGCTCATTACAGTAATGAATATGCGGCTCCACCCCTATGGGAGTGGAGTGGGGTCCATTTTCATTACTGTAAAGAGTGGTACCATGTGACCGCTCACTACAGGAAGAAGCTGTTGGTGCCGGGGAACCAGGGACTGCGCCAGGAGAAGGTGAGTATGATTGCACAGCTGCTGCTCCACCTCCCCTGCCGACCCTTGGGTATGACTCAAGTATAAGCTGAGAGGGGCAATTTCAGCCTAAAAAAATGGGCTGAAATTCTCGGCTTTTACTCGAATATATACGGTATTTGATCCCTTGCTGATTTTGTAAGTTTGCCCACTGACAAAGACAGGAACAGTCTATAATTTTAAGGGTAGGTTAATTGAGAGATAGAATATAAAAAATGAAATGCAGAAAATCACATTGTATAAATTATATAAATTTCTTTTCATTTAGCAGTGAGAAATAACTACCGTATACGGTATACTCGTGTATAAGTTGACCCAAGTATAAGCCGAGGCACCTCATTTTGAAATAAAAAAATAGGAAAACCTATTGACTCGAGTATAATCCAGGTATGCATTGTTCCCTTATCCCTATCCTGGTATACATGGCTCCCCATCCCTATCCTGGTATACATGGCTCCCCATCACTGTCCTTGTATGCATGGCTCCCCATGTCTGTCCTTGTAAGCATGGCTCCCCATCCCTGTCCTTGTATGTATGGCTCCCTGTCCTCTTCCTCGTATGCATGGCTCCCTGTCCCTGTATGCATGGCTCCTTAGCCCCTTCCTTGTATGCATGGCTCCTTATCCCCTATCCTTGTATGCATGGCTCCTCATCCCTGTCCATGTATGCTTGGTTCCAATAAAAAAACACATCGTACTTACCTTCCCTGCGCTCCCTCACTGTATCTCGTGTGCATGCTATAAGAGAGAAATGAGCACAGTGAATATTCATTTCTCTTTAGCAGTGGGCACAGGCTTTAGCTGCAGCCGCCGGCTCCTGCCTCTGTGACCTGCTACTCCACCACTCCCCCTCCCTCGCCATCTTTCTGGGACAATGACTCATGTATAAGCTGAAGGGGCATTTTCAGCACATCAAAAACTCAGCTTATACACGAGTATATACAGTATTTGATCCCCTAACAACCATTAAGAGTTTTGGCTACTACAGACCAGTTAGACGCTCCTAATCAACTTGTTGCCTGCATTAAAGACAGCTGTCTTACATATTCACCTTTATAAAAAGAATCCTGTCCACAGACTCAATTAATCACTCAGACTCTAACGTCTACAACATGGGCAAGACCAAAGAGCTTTATAAGGATGTCAGGGACAAGGTCATAGACCTGCACAAAGCTGGAATGGGCTACAAAACCATAAGTAAGACACTGGATGAGGCGGAGACAACTGAAAATGGAAGAAATACAAAATTTTTGTTAATGTCGATCTTGGGCACCATGTAAAATCTCACCTTGTGGAGTATCCTTGATCATGAGGAAGGTGAAAGATCAGGCTAAAACTACATGGCGGGAATTTCTTAATGATCTCAAGGCAGCTGGGACCACAGTCACAAAGAAAACCATTGGCAATAATTACACCATAAAGGTTTGAAATCCTGAAGTGTCCTCAAAGTCCCCCTGCTCAAGAAGGCACATGTGCAAGCCAGTCAGAAGTTTGCCAATGAACACCTACATGATTCTGTGAGTGATTGGGAGAAGGTGCTGTGGTTAGATGAGACAAAAATTTAGCTTTTTGGCATAAACTCCACTCACCGTATTTGGAGGAAGAGAAATGTTGCCTATGACCCAAAGAACATCATCTCCACTGTCAGGCATGGAGGTGGAAACATTATGTTTTGGGGGTGTTTCCTTGCTAAGGGCACAAGACTAGTTCACCATATCAATGGGAGAATGGATGGAGCCATGTACCGCAAAATCCTGACTGACAACTTCCTTTCCTCCGCCAGGACATTAAAAATGTGTCATGGTTGGGTCTTCCAGCAAGACAATGACCCAAAACATACATTCAAGGCAACAAAAGAGTGGTTCATAAAAAGCACATTAAGGTCATGGAGTGGCCTAACCAGTCTCCAGACCTTAATCCCATAGAAAACTTATGGAGGGAGTTGAAGCTCCGAGTTGCCAAGCGACAGTCTCAAAATCTTAATGAATTAGAGATGATCTGCGAACAGGAGTGGACCAACGTTCCTCCTGACATATGCACAAACCTCATCATCAACTGCAAAAAATGTCTGACTGCTGTCAGTCTTGCTTTAGTCTTGTTTGCCAGAGGGATCAAATACTTATTTATCAATGCAAAATGCAAACAAATTTATGTAATTTACACAATGTGATTTTCTGGATTTTTTTATATTCTATCTCTCAATGTTAAAATTAACCTACCCTTAAAATTATAGACTGTTCCTGTCTTTGTCAGTGGTCAATCTTACAACATCAGCAAGGGATCAAATAATTATTTCCCCCACTGTATACCAAGGAAATGTACTCCAGACCACAGAATAGTCTATGGACAAGCAATATAATACTGATAAGGGTATGCGCACATATTGAGTAAAATTTCTGCACCATTTCTGTATCTCTTGGCAGGAAAAATGCAGCTGCCAAAATGCGCGTTTTTAGTGTTTTTGGTGCTTTTTTTGTCTGTGCTTTTGGCTGATTTGAATGAAGTCAATGATGAAAAACACAGGCAAAAATGAATTAAAAATTGAAATGCTGCAAAATATTTTCTGCACCAAACCTTAAAGTCAAAAATACTTAAAATGACGCTTTAAGTTTCTCACTCACTTTCCTGGCATCAGGTTTTATGGCAAATCCGTGCCAAAAAAATGCAACAAAAGAGCACCAAATCTGCAGTGTGGGCACACAACCTAAAATTTCTCAGGCTAATATAGCAATGAAATCTACCCATGAATGTGTAAAAGTCTATGGATGAGCAATATAATACCGATACATTTTTAAACAAGTTTTTTGAGGGTTATATACCAACAAAATGAACCCCAGATCACAGAATAGTATATAGGTGTGCAATATAATAACGATACATTTTTGAGGCTTTTAAAACAACTAAATCTACTCAAGAATATGTAAACGTCCATGGATGAGGAATATATTATACTGATCAATTTTTTAACAAGGTTTTTTTAGGCTTATACAGTTACAAAATCTACCTAAGAAGATTTAATACCCTTTGGATCAGCAATGAAATACAGATACATTTTTTAACAAGTTTTTTGAGGCTTTTATACCGATGAAATGGAAACCATACCACAAAATAGTCTATGGGTAAGCAATATAATATTTTTTTAGGGTTATATACCAGAGAAATGTACTCCAGACTACAAAAAAGTTTATGGGTGTGGAATATAATAACAATACATTTTGAACAATTTTTTTGAGGCTTATATAGCAAAGAAATGTACCCAAGAAGATGTAATGCCCTATTGATGTAAATTATAATATCAGTAACTTTTGAACAAGTTTGAGGCTTTTTTAGCAACCACATGTACCCAAAAAGATGTAATACTCTATGGGTGAGTGATATCATACCAATACATTTTTGATCAAGTTTTTTGAGGCTTTTATACCAACTAAATGTACTCCATACCACAGAATAGTCTATAGGTGAGTATTATAATACAAATAAATTTTTACCAAGCTTATTGAGGCTTTTATAGTGACAAAATGTATAAAAAAAAATGTAATACCCTATGGGCAAGCAATATAGTACTGATACATTTTTTTACACGTTTCTTGAGGCTTTTATAACAGCAAAATGGAAACCAGACCACAAAGTAGTCTATGGGTGAGCAATATAATACCGCCAAATTTTTGAACAAGTTTTTTGAGATTTTTATAACAACTAAATGAACTCCAGACCACGTAATAGTCTGTGGGTGTGGAAAATAATAACGATAAATTTTGAACAAGTTTTTTGAGGCTTATATAACAATGAAATGTACCCAAGAATATATAATACCCTATGGGTGTGAAATATAATATCAGTAAAGTTTCATGAAGTTTTTTGAGGCTTTTGTAGCAACATCATGTACACAAAAATATGTAAAACCCTATGGGTGAGCAATATAATACCAATACATTTTTGGCCAAGTTTTTTGATGCTTTTATGCCAACGAAATGTACTCCATACCATAGCTGAACATTATAATACCAATACATTTTTGACCAAGTTTTTTGAGAATTTTATAGCAACAAAATGTACCAAGAAAGATGTAATACCCTACGGACGAGCAGTATAATACCAATAGATTTTGAAAAAGTTTTTTTAAGCTTATATAGCAACTAAATGTACCCAAGAAGTTGTAATAGCCTATGAGTGAGCAATATGAGGTTGATAAATTTGGAAGAAGTTTTTGGAGGCTTATATAGCAACTACGTGTACTCAAGAAGATGTAATACCCTATGGATGAGCAATATAATACCGATAAATTTTGAACACGCTTTTTAGGGTTATATATCAACAAAACATAATCCAGAAAACATAATACACTTTCGATGAGCAATATAATGACGATAACATTTTAAGCAAGTTTTTTGAGGCTTGTAAAGTAACAAAATGTACCCAAGAAGATGTAATACCTTAGGTGAGAAATATAATAATGATACATTTTGAAAAAGTTTTTTTGAGGGTTATATATCAAGCAAATGTACTCCAGACCACATAACGGTCTATGGGTGATCAATACAATACCAAAAAAATTTTGAAAAAGCTTTTGGAGGGTCATATACCAAAGAAATGTACCAAACAACACGCAATACTGTATGGCTGAGAACTGTAACCCAGATCTATTTTTAAACTTATTTTTTGAGTCTCGCATATCACAAAAATGTACCCCAGAACACGGAATAGTGTATGGGTAAGAAATGTGAAGAAACAAGCAAAATTTTCAAACGCTTTTTTTCTACTGTTATAACCACCCAAATATGACAGAAAGCACATAATACTGTATGGATGAGTAATCTAATCCTGAAATATTTTTCTATGCTTTTTTAAAGTTTTACATACCACTGTAATTCAACAATAACAGTGTTAAACTGTATACATAAGTCATGTATCTATAACAAAATTGTGAACAAAAAATTCTGAAAGTGTATTTGATGTACTTATGGAATCATAAAGGCTTTGCAGAAAGTGCTAAGCCAGACAGAAAATATGATGAGAGTCATCCACAGACCCCTGATATGCAACAACTGGCCTCATTTAAATATTGAATATTACAAACACTTTACATGCTGCTGTTATATAGTGCTCTGGAGAAATGTGGGCTAATCCAGACCTTTTACATTTTTATAAGAGTGAGCCTGTCTGTCTTCTTTGTTGACAGGCAGAAGCGCCTGTCTGTTATGACCCTGCTTCCCATGGCAGCATTAAAAGCCTATTAAGACAAGATGCTAGCAGCAGGGCAGCACAACACCCCCAAGGATTAGAGGGACAGCTCAGGCCAGGTGTCCAGCTTTGAGACCCAATAGTTGACAGTCACAGCGGAATTAGTGAGTACGCTGATTTAGTCAGACAGGTATTGCTTGACTAGGTTTAAAAGATTTTCCCTCCTTGTTAAAAATACCCAGTCATCAGGCCCTGGGTGCTGGAGTGGTGTCATTAAATTGGCCCATGCCTTTGACAGTGTACTCCTGCCTCTACTGTGTGTCTCCCTGTCCTCTCCTCCTTGGTTTGGCAAGGAAGCTTTCCTACTGCCGCCAGCATTGTCTGATGGGATTTTTTTCAACATATTTTCCACAATAGTCTTTTGGTAAAGCAATATTTTAGAAGACTTTTCCACCTCAGGAAGAAGAGATACAAAGTTCTCCTTGTAGCATGGGTCTAGCAGGGTGAACAACCAGTTCTCTTTTTTTGCCAAGATGAATGTTACAGGAGAGGCAGTGGTACATAAAGTCAGCCTAATGTGCCAAGCTCCATACAGCCAACACTTTCCTATCTCCACCATGATGATGACTTCTCATCTCCTCCTCCCTCTCTTCTTCCTCATTCCCATCCGTAACCCATCCACATAGCCTCTGTTGCGCTAGCCACCAGCTCCTGTTCCTCCTCAGCGTCCACCTCCTCATTGTTACCCAATCTGTGCTGGAGTTCCAGTGCGTGGTGATGTCGCCCACCAGTTGGTGAGCTGGCACTTGCATGCGATTCTGCAGCACTGCCAGAGCAGTGGCAGCTGTAGCCGACTTGTGGAAATGGCCGCTGCCTTGGCATAACTTGACTAGAACCTCTATCAAATTTAGGTATGTTTTCAGAAACTGCTGAACTACCAATTTGAACACATGTGCCAAGCATGGTACGTGTGTGAGCTTGCTGAGTTTCACAGCCGCCACCAGGTCACAGCCATTATCACACACGACCATGCCTAGTAGGAGGTACAGCAGCAAAAAACACAGAGCTGTATGGTCTGTTATTCCTTTAGTATCTCTGCCCCTGAGGCAGTGCTGCAGAACTTCCAGCTTCCAGCTGATGTGAACGACATGCTCTCAGATATCACATCAGAGATGGAGGATGAGGAGGAGCAGAAGTGAGTGCAGGAACTGCTGTAAGAGGTGAAAAAAACCCTGATTGAAGTTTGGCAAGCAATCCTTGGCGTCGGAAGCACGTGTGCCGTGCCACCGGTTGACTTGGCCCCAGCCTCCACAATGTTCACCCAAGTGTGCCGTCAGGGAAATGTAGCAACCCTGGCCAAAAGCGCTTGTCCACGTGTCAGTCATTAAATGGACAATGCCAGTAAGTATGTTGGTAAGAGCATGGGTGATGTTCCTGGACACCTGCAGGTACCAGACGGAGACCGAGTACTAAGTGACCACTGCTGCCATGAGTTGGCGGATATCCTCCTTGTCTACCAATAAATGGCAAAATTTCCATGGCAAGCAGCCTTTAAATGTGCTCATTTCGCATTTGAGACTGTTGGTGAGTGGCTGTGAACTTTCTTCTTCATTTTAAGGCTTGTGGTAGGGACAGCTGAACACTGGGCTGGGACAAGGATTTGGAAGTCTGTGATGATGATAAGTCAGAATGTGCCAGGATAGGTGCAGGGCATGAGTCATCTTCACCAGAGTTTTGGACAGGGGATTGGTAAGCACATAGCACAGGAAAGAGGCAATGGTGTCACCAGATGGCACCAATCGTGAACCCAGGCGTTCAGTCCACTGAGTCGGGTGCTTAGTTGACATGTGCCTGATCATGCTGGTAGTGGATAGGTTCTTAGTGGTCAGGCCCCTGCTGATTTTGGCATGGCACAAGTTGCAAAAGCCATTTCATTTGTCTCAAAAATCCATTAAAAAAAGTCCAAGACAGAGGAACACCTAACTCTTTGACAGAGAAATTCAGAAGTGTTGGTGCTCTGTGGAACTTTTGTCCACCTTCTACCTCTGGTCATCCCACTGTCTTTATCTGTCTGTTTCGGTGCTCCCGATCTCTCCCCATCAGGCCTGCAAGACAGCTTCCCAGGTTGAGTTGGTGACTTCGTCGTCCACCACCTCCTCTTTCACCACCGCACCTTGGTCCTTCTGACATTGTGACTTAACAACAGTAAAACTTAGCAGCAACTGTGTCTCATTATTATCATAATCCTCCTTATCCAAAATTTGACATTCCCCACCATTATGTTCTTGTGGCCGTGGCTACACTAAGTTTTGTGCATCACTAAACAGCATGTTGTCCTGTCCCTCTTGGAGCATGCAGATTGAGAGACCAAATCAAAGAAATGTTGTGGTAAAGAGCTCCGTGGAGTGTCCTAGTGTGGGATTAGTAGTCTCCTGGGACTCAATATGGGGGGAGGAAGGAGGATCAGAGTAAGGATTTAATGATCCAGACATTAGATTGGTGAGACTGGACATTTTGGAAGACTGGGTGGTGCTGCCAAGCCTTCTGGAAGCATTATCTTCCATCCAACCGACCACCTGTTCTCACTGCTCTGGCTTCAGAAGTGGTGTACCGTGCCTCATTGTGAAGTGGGACAGGAACCTATGCATCATGGATGGTTGTGTTTCTTGTGCTCCAGCAACAGGAGTAGTCACATGTGCCCCATGTCCTTGGCATCTGTGTGCACAATCATCAGCACTTCCACTTCCCCATCCCTTAATGCACGCCTTACACATTTTGTAATTGATAAGTCTCTTGAAACCAAGTTTTTTTAATAAAATAAAAAAATTGGTTACCTGTGGCACTCAAAGCAGTTTTTGTGAGTTTACTCCACCATAATGTAACAGAAAGAATGCAAATGTAAACGGATGACAATTAAATTCAATCCAGAAAAATGTTTCAATGCTTTTTTTCTCACTTTTAGAGATCACAGAATTGTTCACAGAGCATGTAACACTGTATGGCTGAGAAATGGAAGCCTACAAAAGTTTTAAAAGCTTGTGTTCACTTTTAGAGATCACTTAAATGTACTCTACCCTACGGAATAGTGTATGGCTGAGAAATGTAGTCCAGGCAAATGTTTCAACGATTTTTGGGTGTTTTATATTACACAAAAGACCTCAAAACACGTAATACATTAAATTTTTACCCACAAAAATAACTGCAGCTATATATTTGCCAACAGACTGCACAGGCCTAATCCCTGTATACAGACTGGATACTGTCACTCTTCCAGCTACTGTGACTTTCTCTCAATAGGCTAAATGCAGATTGTATGTGCTGCAAACGATTAGCCCTTAGAAGGGATGTTAGTATGATGGCTCAGCTAAACCCCAGTTCAACACTATAAGCCTCTGATTCGTTATACTATTCACACAGACCTAGACAAGCACTCTCTCCCTCCAATATGTATGTCACAGAGCTGTGCAATGTCATCAGTGTGCCGAGCAAGGCGGCACATGTACTTTTCTAATCTCTACTGATGTCAGACAAACAGCCAATTTCAGTAATGTCACAACCAAGATGACTATCCCCGCATGATTATTGGCCGTAAAATAGGTGCCAAAGTTGTGGGGCGGGGATTCGAGTTTTACATTGAGCACCACCCATTGCTTGCTGACTAACGAGCACGTCTGAGCACCATGATACTCAAGTAATAACCGAGTATCATCAAGCACATTTGCTCATCCCTAATAATTCCCCTTTACAATTCTCTCATCAGGCAGACAATTAACGATAATCTACAGAACGCACAAGAGAAAAGATTCCTCACGGTTAGATGTCCAAGACTCCATTTTTTATCATCTTCCCAAAATTCTGAAAAACCTCAAGAAGCTATCCAGTAGACCTATTATTTTAGGTTCAGGCTCACTCACCAGCAATTTATCTGAATATATCGAAAAAATCATCAGCCTCATGTCCCCAGCCTCATTTTACCCAGCCATCTCATGGATTCTACACTTTTGATCGATCTATTACAGGATATATAATGGAACTCATTCTTCACATTTCTTACATTAGATGTTACTTTATTTTAATATTTCTCATGATATAGGATTATTATGTTTTGAAAAATATCCAATAGCAGGTAAGAGGCTCTCAGGAGACCAAAAAACATTCATTCACTAGGGTTTTTCTTTCATTTTGAAATACAATTATTTTGCTTTTTTGGGAAAACATTACCATCAATTATGCGCTACTGCAATGGGTTGAAAAGTCGCACCAACTTATGCTTATTTATTCATGGGGGTTGAGGAACTTTTCATATAGAATAAGCTCTATAAGGAAAGTATTGTCTTGTAAAAAATATTCATTGATGACCTTTTCATCACATGGGTTAGCTCTAATAGGAACATACTGGTCAGGGGATGGACCTGGGACGTCCATATAAAAGGGAAATGTTCGTGACGCCACCTGTGGTATTCGGTCAGGGTGACCGATGCTGCTTTAAGGGGTCCGCTGGGGTGATGTTATGGCAGCTAGATGGTATACCTTCTCACAGGTGAAGTATGTCCCCAGGGCGTCCCGGTGTGTAGGTGGTGGATGGTGAGAGGCGCAGTGAAGAACAAGGACACAAGGTTGCAGTCTCTTTACCTTTTACTGAAGGCTTCAGCATCCACAGTCCAGGGTACCAGACCACAGGGCAGGCAGAGTCCAGCCGGTTTGGAGGCAAATACAGAGTCCCCTTGTCCAGGTAGAAATCAGTAGCCTTCCTCTAGCACCGTGGTGTTGTAGTACCTTACTGCTAAGCATCTCATAAGGTCCTCACAACTGTTGAAGATGTTACAGATGTTATGTTTCTCTCTGTCCCCCAGATGGATAGGACAAACCCGTATGACCGATGGCTTGAGGCATTTTACAGGGACTCTATCATGCCCCAGCCTCTAAGGGGTGCCACCTTGCCTCCTGGGTATAGAGTGGGCAGGTAACATGAAATTAGCTGTCCTGCCGGTCTCTGGAGCAAGGCATAAAGGACTGTTGCTCCCTTGGTGTTCCGGCTACCGGGATCCTGCGACTCAGAAGAAGGCAGCCTGTGTAGGGCAGAACTCTGATATCCATTCCTTTGCTATGACTTCTTCACCCTCTCTACAATACAGTTCTCCTTCAGTGTCTATTTCTAGAAGCTGCTGCACTCAGGGCAGGCACAGCTCTGTGTCCTTCTGTCTCGGCCTCTGACAGGATCCCACCCCTGTCAGGTACCAACTACCTGAGCGAAGCTCAGCCAGCAACTAACTAACTTCCTCCCCAGGCAACCAGTTTTACCTAAGTGTGAGAAGTGCCCTAATAAGTAGGAGCATAGCTCCCCCTGGTGGCCGGAGTGCGAAATGTGTTGTATGTTTGTGATACCTGGATTCAGTTGTCCTTCTTTGCCTTCAAATGTAACATAACTCCCCCCTAGAGGGAAATGACATTACTGCAATGACCAGGACCCTGGGGCGCTGCATAGCCGCCGGAGATGCTGTTGTATCCATTTCAATAGTGGACACTGCACAAAATGTAGTGAAAATATACCACAAAATCAATTTAAAAGGATACATAGAAATTGTGCTTTGAACTCAGATTTTACCAGCCAAGCACACATTCTGCATGAGATGTTTGTAGTGCAGAAATATTTTAAGGAACTTGTGAAACGTGCCTTTATGAATATAAGAGATCACACTAATTAGCAATATTAACAAACAGGTAAAAAACAATAAATTTTAATATAACTTCAACACCACTTTTAATTGTTGTCACAAAAATATTCATTCAGGATTATTGGTATATCCTATTAGATGATCCTGTCCTGTGAAAGACTTTGCCCAGAAACTGAGCCATCACTTCCGGAGTACCCTACACTAAATAACATTTTGGCTCTAAGCCAACTAAGATTTGGATCCTATAATATGAAAGACATGGTAAATCTAGTGCAGTCCCCTAATGGCATTTCAGGTTCAACTTACTTCCTTTACCATAAGGGTATGTGCACACGTTCTGGATTTTTAGCGTTTTTTGGGTGTTTTTCGTCGGTTTTCCGTGGCAAAAACGCATGAAAAATGCATACTTTAAGCATCCCATCATTTAGACTGCATTCTGCAATTTTTGTGCACATGCTGCGTATTTTTCCACAATAGAAACGCATTGCAGAAAAATACGCAGCATGTTCATTAATTTTGCAGATTTATCATGGATTTCCCGCTATTTAATGCATTGGGAAGCTCCAGAAAAAAACGCGAAAAATCTGCACAAAAACCGCGACTAAAACGCGAGAAAAACGTGTGCAGATTTTATGCAGAAAATCTCCGGTTTTGTTCAGGAAATTTCTGCACTCCTGACGTGTGCACATACCCTTACACATACAAGGGAAACATTCCTTATTAATAGCCATATGTCTTGCTCCACAAATGTCATCTATGTGATTATATGTTCATGCAAAAAACTATACGTCTGGAGGACCACACAACCCTTATATAAGAGAATTATCTCACACAGGTCTACCATTCAAAAAGGGTTTTTTTTAACATGGACTATCACAACATTGTATAATCAAACATGGCAAGGATCATAAACAACTACGTATCTGTCCTGTCGAACATATGCCCCAAGACACGCAGAGCCACATGACACAACTCAATTGGAGTGAAATATATTGGATTTACAAACTTAAAACACTCACCCTCAATGGACTCAATGAAGTCATGAGTATTTTTTTATAATATACATTTTTATATAATATATGGTACATTTTTTTAATAGTAAAAAAATATTTTTAATACTTTTATTAACATTTAATTCAATACTAATTAAACCCTCAAATACGGTACATATGTTTTAACAATAATGTTTCTTTATAGATCAACAAAAATGTTGTAAGGAACCTTGCACACTATATTCTCATCTCATTATTAGGGCTACATATTGTCCTTTCTCTAGTGAAAC
The DNA here is from genome assembly GCF_032444005.1 of Ranitomeya imitator. NCBI lineage: Eukaryota > Metazoa > Chordata > Amphibia > Anura > Dendrobatidae > Ranitomeya > Ranitomeya imitator. Next base: position 442,171,515 of record NC_091285.1, read on the forward strand.
CGCTAGAATGTTACCTACATTCAGTGTAGGGATACCTGGTGTAAAAGGGATAGGTTTAGATTAGCGGCACATATGTAGGTTTTATTGCCTTACAGTGCTTCTATGGGTATACTGCTGGTGCAACCTAAAAAACTTTTCATGGCTACATATTTACTTTTCCCTATTAATACCAAAAAGTTTGCAGGTATAAATTATATACCTAATATAAAATGCACAATACCCTCTCTCCAAATTTTTAAAGGGTCATCATGCAGCCCTCGCTCATAGCGGGCCATCATGCAGCTTTCACTCATAATTTTTAGAGGGTCATCATGTCGAAATCACTCATAATTTTTAGAGGGTAAACAGGTGGCCTGCACTCATAATTTTTGGAGGATCATCGTGTGGCTCTTGCTCATCATCATTTTTAGAGGGTCATCATGCAGACCTCATTCATAATTTTTAGATAGTCATCAGGTGACCTTCGCTCTTAATTTTTACAGAGTGTGTATGATACCCTGCTTCCTAATTTTTTGATGATGTGTATGAGGCCTACCTGTACAATTCTCATATATAAATATATGTATGTATATCCCCCAAGATGTTTAAATATTTTACTGCCCTTGCACTTAGTGCATAGGCTTTACCAGTCTAGGAGTCCCATGCCTTAAAAATGAGAAAATAATGTTTACTGAGGCCCTCCTCTAGTTGTTTTCCAGGATGTAAATGGCTCTTCACTGTGGCTGTATCCTGAGGAAATAGTTGGGTAAATTTGAAACGCCACCAGCAGCACATATAAACAACTCTATCTCTAACATTTCTCCTGGTCCGGTGAGCCATGGGTTTGCAGCAGCTAGTTGTTGCCTAAAGATTGTTGCATGTTCAACTCCATCAGAAGAGCAAGCACTCTACATTAAAATGGTTGTAATAACCGGATAAAACCCTGTTTGCACTCTGTTTGCTCACCAGCCTCCTTTGATATAACCACTGCATGGTAAGTAAATAATACAATCATACTGCTATTAAACAAAATCATGATACATAGATCACAATATTACCATCATACAATGACTGTATGGCTGAAGATACCAGTTCTACTCACGTATTCTGCAGACCATAAAAATGATCAGAAATCAGTTTAATCCAATCAATCACAATTGACATCTTTGATTGGAGTCATTCATATTTCTCATCTTTTTTATCTGGATAGAAACCTTGAAGACTTCTTCAAAGTACAAAATTCTGTCTACACATCTTTAGCTCTTTACTTTTTGAGCACCCTCCGTACAATTTCTCAACACACAAACTCACCATTCTAATGCTACCTCAATTCTGTCACTGCTGCTGCTCATTTTGTTTCTTGTAGGTTTTGTATGCTTTACGGCCAATGTGAACATACCTTTATGTGCTGCATGTATACCATCTTAAACCAAGCTCAATTTTTGTGTTTTTTCTCTGTATTTTTGCATTCTGTGCAAGCCGAGGTGTGGCCTCCCTCTCCTGAGCTGGAAATTACATTTAAAGGCTTCGCCAGACTGGTGTCCACAGGTTGGGACCCAGTCTTTTTGTCTGCCCTTATTCACACACTGAGGTCAGGGTCACTTTGTCGATGGTGGGATGGCTTTTATGCTATCTTTGATCAAAAACTGTATTACTAAGACCCCGGAGTTATTTAAATGCACTTTTGCTTTTTACTTATTTAGTTACAGCAGGGTTTTTGTTCATTTTGTTTATTGTAGGTTATGTGCACAATTTTTCTTTGTAGTCTGTAAGCATGGAGCCACCCTGGGGAGTAACTAAAAGGACCAAGGTCCTGTAGCAAATTTTTGAATGGAGCCGCTCTCTCTTCATCACTGCTGGGCCCTCCTGCAGTGCTGCCATTCTGACAACATTTTGGCACCCAGAGAGGCTGCTAATGCAGGGCCTGGTGATGATGAGCAGGAGAAAGGTGTCATAGTGGGCAGCACAACATGAATGCCCAATGGTGATGAGCAGGTAGACCAATAGATCCTGACCTGGAGCAGCGGTTGTAGCAACCTGTGCAGAAAGGTCTGCATAGAATATGTGTGCCCAAAACAGTTGGATCATTTATTTTTAGATTAGATTAATTTAAACAAAGATATACATGGACTTTAACTATATTATTAAGCTTAAATATCAAACCCAAACCAAGGTGCTTGTCTGGATTTTTGCCTGAGCTGAGCATATACAGTACATACAATACCATTTGGGAAAAACAGTGTCAATTCCCCATGTTTGCATTAAAATGACACATGATATGTGTAGCTGAATTAAGAATGTTTACCTGATTTCAATGTCTAGTGATATCTACCATGGCTGATTGTGCCATAAAAGGTGATACCATTTTCTAGTACACTTTGGATTGTTATTACTCACCTTCTTGCTGTAAGTAATATTATATCTCTCATATGTCCTTGAAAGATCTATGAAATACATAGGTTTATTTTCAGGGTATCAGATATACAGTCATGGCTTAAAGTGTTGGCACACTTGAAATTGTTCCAGAAAATGAAGTATTTCTCCCAGAAAATTATTGCAAATACACATGTTTTTTCTACATCTTTATTTCCTTTGTGTTTATTGGAACAACATAAAAAGAGAAAAAGAGGCAAATTGGAGAAAATTTCACACACAAAAACAAAAATGGATCGGACAAAATTATTGGCACCCTCAACTTAATATTTGGTTGCACACCGTTTGAAATAAATAACTGCAATCAATGACTTCCTATAACCATCAACAAGCTTCTTACACCTCTCAAAAGGAATTTTGGACCACTCTTCTTTTGCAAACTACTTCAGGTCTCTCATATTTGAACGGTGCTTTCTCCCAACACTAATTTTAAGTTCTCTCCCCAGGTGTTCAATGGGATTTAGATCTGGACTCATTGCTGGCCATTTCAGAACTCTCTAGCACTTTGTTTCCATCCATTATTGGGTGCTTCTTGAAATATGTTTTTGGTTATTGTCCTACTGGGAGACCCATGACCTAGGATGCAATCCCAGCTTTCTGACACTGTGCACTACATTGTGATGAAAATTCTTTGGTAATCTTCAGATTTCATGATGCTTAGCACACAGTCAAGGCAACCAGTCCCAGAGGCAGCAAAACAACCCCAAAACAGCTTTGAACCTTCGCCATATTTGACTGTAGGTACTGTGTTCTTTTCTTTGTAGGTCTCATTCTGTTTCTGGTAAACAGTAAAATGATGTGTTCTATCAAAAAGCTCTTTCTTGGTGTCATATGTCCCCAACATGTTTTCCTAGAGGGATTTTGGCTTACTCACGCACATTTGGCAAACTGAAGTCTAGCTTTTTTATGTCTCTGTGTAAGCAGTTGAGTCCTCCTGTGTCTCCTGCCATAGCGTTTCTTTTAATTCAAATGTCGATAGAGAGTTTGTAGTATGCACTGACACTGATGCACCCTGAGCCTACAAAACAGATTGAATTTCTTTGCAACTTGATTGGGGGGGCTTATCCACCATTCAGACTATCTTGCGTTGCAACCTTTCACCAATTTTTCTCTGCCATCCACATCCAAGGAGATTAGCTACAGTATAGTGCCATGGATTGGAAACTTCTTGATTATGTTGAGCACCGTGGAAAAAGGAACATGAAGATGTCTGGAGATTGACCTGTAGCCTTGAGATTGCTGATAGTTTTCATCAATTATGGTTCTCAAATCCTCTCCTCTTTCTGTTCTCCATGCTTAGTGTGGCACACACAGACATAATGCAAAGACTGAGTCAACTTCTCCCCTTTTTCATCTGGTTTCAGGTGGGATTTCCATATCGCCAACACCTGTTACTTGCCAAAGGCAGATTTGAACGAGCATCACAACTTTTGAAACAAAAGTTGTTTACCCACAATTTTGGAAAAGTGCCAAAAATTTTGTCCAGCCCTTTTTTCGGGGTTTTGTGTGAAATGATGTCCTATTTGCCCCTTTTCTGTTTTTTGTGCTTTTCTAACACACATAAAGGAAATAAACATGTGTATAACAAAATATGTGTAATTGCAATAATTTTCTTGAAGAAATACTTAATTTTCTGGAACAATTTCATGTGTGCCACTGCAAACATTTCAGCCATTATTGTTCAGTGGCATCTAAAGGTTTGGGCACCCCTGGACAAAATTACTGTTATTGTGAAAAGTTAAGCAAGTTGACCATGAAATGATGTCTAAAAGGCCTAAAGTTAAAAATGATACATTTCCTTTGTATTTAAAGGGTGTTATATTTCCATCAGGAATTTGTTGAAATTTCTTTGAATCTATTCTTCCCTCTACCTGTGAAATGTTCCCTGTGCCATTTTCTGCAACACAACTCCAATGCATGATTGATCCACCCCCATGCTTAACAGTTGGCAACATGTTCTTTTCCTGAAATTCTGTGCCCTGTTTCTCCACACATACCTTTGATTATTGTGGCCAAACAGTTCTATTAACCTAATCAGTCCACAGGACTTGTTTCCAAATTGTCTGGATGTTATTTTGTATACTTCTGATGCAGAATTTTATGGTGAAGACATAGGGGAGGTTTCCTTCTGATATCTCTTCCATGAAGGCCATAGTTGTGCAGGTGTCTCTGAACAGTAGAACAATGTACCACAACTCCAGAGTCTGCTAAATCTTTTTAACGGTCTTTTGCAGTCAAGCTGGGGTTCTGATTTCCTCCTTAGCAATCCTATGAGCAGCTCTCACTTAAATCACTTAAATATTGCTTGGTCTTTCAGATCTTATCTTGTCCTCCAATGTTCCTGTTAACTGTCATTTCTTAATTATATTTCTAACTGTGAAAGGGCAACTTGAAAATGGTTTGCTATCCTCTAATAGCCTTCTCCTGCTTTGTGGGCCTTCACCATTCTTGTTTTTAGAATGCTAGGCAGCAGCTTAGAAGAACTTATGACTGTTGTTTGTTGGCACAAGTTATAGGAGGCTGGGTTTTTATAAAGTTGGGAAATGTGCACCACTTGGCCTTTCCTAACTATGATAGTGAAGAAGCCATTACCCTAACAGGCTAGTTAAGGTCTGAAACCTTGGTCAAAGTTATCTGAGCACACAAATCTCCTATGATGCCCAAACCCCAAACTTTTGCATCAGCCCATTTTTCTTTTTGTAATTTTTTAAATGAAAAAAATTACAATATACTTTTTCTTTTTTCCTAAAATACAAAGGAAATATGTATTTAACTGTAGGCCTTTTAGAGATCATTTCATTTTCATCTTCACAATAACAGTAATTTTGACCAAGGTTGCCCAAACATTTACATGCCACTAAATATATTTTTTGTTCTATCAACTTGTTTTGTACTTTGTACGTTGTTACAGAGCTGAACCTATGCAAAAAGAGTTGGAGAAAACAATAAAATCTACTGTATATGAATACTTAATAAAACTGGATATACACATTTGTGTTTTGTGTTCTGAGTATGGAAATATACTGTATTTACTTAGAAAATTGGTGACGTGTTCAATAATTATTTCACCCGCTGTACAAGAATACTTTTTTTTAAAAGAATTATACAATCTTTGCATACAACTCTTTCCATTATAGTTAATAGTAAGAAAAAAATAAAAAGCGTTCTATAAAATCATATCTTTTTTTGTCATCGCTTTTTACAATTGCAGCAAAACTGTTGGCTGTTATAGAAATAATTCTGTGCATCTCAGATAAATTTCTCCCCTCGCAATGATGGAAGTGATTATCTTGTCCACTTACACACTGTGATAAATGAAAAAAATTGCTCTAGGAGAAAAGCAGTATAAAAACAGGCAAATATCTTGTATGGAAATGCACATATCTGCCAGGACTGTTTCCACAACCCCCTTACCTTACAAATTCCTGACAAGAAGAAGTAGGATCCAACTTCCATGTTAAGGAAGTGGATTTTATTTACCCACCAGCTTGGCTCTTTTGTTCATTCCGAAATGAGAATTTGTTTTTTTTTCCTTTATACTAGGAATCAATAACTGTTATGAGATTTGATTAAATTTTGTAATAATGAAACAATTTTATGAAGTTTTCCAAAACTTACTTTTATATACAAACCTCAAAGACGATGCTACTGCATATAAAGAATATGTTTATAATCCGTTTTTTTATATTTAAATAAGTCATTGTGCAAAAATCAAAGACGCATCCCTTAGAACATATAGAATGGCATGTAGCATTCTCTAACATCTAAAATTGTCACGAAGAGTCTGTATAATTACAACCTAAAAGACTCTTTCCAAAACCTTAGTTTTGGCATAGATTTAAGAAGTTTAGTCTCATCTCAACGCTTCGCCATTTTAGAAAAATCACAAGAAATTATACCATTTAAATTACTTACTACTAGGGTTGAGCGAAACAGGTCGTTCATTTTCATAAGTCGCCGACTTTTGGCAAAGTCGGGTTTCATGAAACCCGACCCGATCCCTGTGTGGGGTCGGCCATGCGGTACGCGACTTTCGCGCCAAAGTCGCATTTCAATGACGCAAAAACCGCCATTTCTCAGCCAATGAAGGTGGACGCAGAGTGTGGGCAGCGTGATGACATAGGTCCCCACCATCTTGGAGTACGTTCACATTAGCGTTGCGCCGCCGTGCGTCGGCGACGCAACGCGCGACGCACGCTAAAACGCGCGCAAACGCGCGCAAAAACGCGCGTGTTTTGCGACGCGTGCGTCGTTTTCTGACGAAAATCGGACGCACAGAAAATGCTACATGTAGCGTTTTCTTGCGTCCGACGCTAGCGTCGGAAACGACGCACGTGGCGAAAAACGCCACCAAAACGACGCACGCGTCCCCTATGTTAAACATAGGGGCGCGTCGCCGCTGCGTCGCCGCTGCGTCGCCGGCGCAACAGCGACGCACATTGGCGGAACGCCAATGTGAACGTAGCCTTAGAGAAGGGCATTTTTTTTCCTCAGCGCTGTAGCTCATTGGGCTGCCCTAGAAGGCTCCCTGATAGCTGCATTGCTGTTTGTATGCCGCTGTGCAAACCAACTGCTTTTTTCAAAGCACAAATCCTGTTGCTCCTTCCTTTCTGCGCAGCTATCTTGTTTGTTTGTCCACACTTTTGACTTTTTTTGTGCAGCAGTCCACTCCTTGTTATTGCTGCCTGCCATACTTTGCTGAGATTACTGTAGGGAGATAGTAATTGTAGGACAGTCCTTTTTTTTTTTTTTCGTTATATCTCTTCAAGCCACTTTCTGCCACAGAAAATATACTCTAATACAGTGGCCCAGATTTATTCACTACTCTCCCTGAAGAGAAACAAAAAAAAAAAGGGTGCAGATTAAAATTGGCAAATCTGCATCAGTGGCAGTCCTGTGTGTGGCATCTGTGTCTCATTTTCTGGCACAGAAAACATACAGTCTAACAGTGGGCCTGATTTCTTGCCAATTCTCCCATAAATAAAAAAAAAATAGTGGGGGATTAAGATTGGCATTTCTGCTTTGGTGCCAGTGCTGTGTGTGCCACCTGTCTCAAATTGTGTGCCACATTAAACCTAGTGTGTAACACTGGGCCAGATTTCTTTTAAATTCTCCCTGGACAAAAAAAAAAAAAAAGTGGGAGATTAAGATTGGCATTTCTGCTTCGGTGCCAGTGCTGTGTGTGCCACCTGTCTCAAATTGTGTGCCACATTAAACCTAGTGTGTAACACTGGGCCAGATTTCTTTTAAATTCTCCCTGAAAAAAAAAAAATAGTGGGAGATTAAGATTGGCATTTCTGCTTCGGTGCCAGTGCTGTTTGTGCCACCTGTCTCAAATTGTGTGCCACATTAAACCTAGTGTGTAACACTGGGCCAGATTTCTTTTAAATTCTCCCATAAATAAAAAAAAAATAGTGGGAGATTAAGATTGGCATTTCTGCTTCGGTGCCAGTGCTGTGTGTGCCACCTGTCTCAAATTGTGTGCCACATTAAACCTAGTGTGTAACACTGGGCCAGATTTTTTTTTAAATTCTCCCTGAAACAAAAAAAATAGTGGGAGATTAAGATTGGCATTTCTGCTTCGGTGCCAGTGCTGTGTGTGCCACCTGTCTCAAATTGTGTGCCACATTAAACCTAGTGTGTAACACTGGGCCAGATTTTTTTTTAAATTCTCCCTGAAACAAAAAAAATAGTGGGAGATTAAGACTGGCATTTCTGCTTCGGTGCCAGTGCTGTGTGTGCCACCTGTCTCAAATTGTGTGCCACAGAACATATACTGTATAAGAGTAGGCCACATTTCTTCAATATTCTCCCAGAAAAAATAAAAAGGGGGAGATTTTAATTTGTAGTGTCTGCATCAGCGTCAGTCCTATTAGTGGCGTTTCTGTCTGCCACTGAAGCTGTGTACTGTTATATATTGGGCCTGATTTTCCCTGCAGTCTCACCCACCTATAAAGGGATATATAAATCCAACAGAAGTTTGAGTTCACCTTGTAACTGGTTTTACAGTAACAAATACCTTTAGTTTGGTTACGTTTTTAAAACAATGAGGAAGTCTGGTGGAAGAGGTCGTGGCCGTGGGCGGTCATTACCAGCTGGTAATGATGGTAGTGGTGGTGGAGCATCAGGTGGTCGTGGGAAAAGCAATATAGCACCTAAGTCTCGAGTTGTTGAGCCAGGTTCGTCGTCAGGCTACACAAGGCCTCGAACGCTCCCATTTCTGGGAGTAGGAAAACCGCTTTTAAAGCCGGAGCAGCAAGAACAAGTTTTGGCTTTCCTTGCTGACTCAGCCTCTAGCTCTTTCGCCTCCTCTTCTGAAACTGCTAAATGTAAAAGCAGCGTGTCGCTAGTGGATGTTCACGCTCAGGGACAAGTCGCTTTCTTGTGTTCTTCACCAAGAACAACAGAGAAGGATGCATCAGGCGACACAACGGGTTACTCCATGGAGCTCTTTACACATACCGTTCCTGGGTTAGAAAGTGAAACAGTTAACAGGCCATGCCCAATACAAGTTGAATTGGACATGGAGTGCACAGATGCACAGCCACAGCCAGATTACTATGCTGTCCCTTTCACTCAGACCAGAACATTGCCCTCGCAGTGTACTGATCCAGAATCAGACCCTGATGAGACTATGGTGCCCCGTCACGAATGCTATACCACCGGCTTACACGGTGACACAGACGAATTTGCACACGAGATAGAAGAGGAGGTCATAAATGACCCAGTTGTTGACCCCGATTGGCAGCCATTGGGGGAACAGGGAGCAGGCGGCAGTAGCTCTGAAGCGGAGGAGGAGGAGCCGCAGCAGGCATCAATATCGCAACAAGTTCCATCTGCCGGGCCCGTATCTGGCCAAAAACGCGTGGCAAAACCAAAACCAGTTGTACGACAGCGTGGCCATCCGGTTAAAGAAGCTCAGTCTGCAATGCCTGAAAAGGTATCCGATAGTAGAAAGAGTGCAGTCTGGCATTTTTTTAAACAACATCCAAATGATCAGCGCAAAGTCATCTGTCAAAAATGTTCAACTACCTTAAGCAGAGGTCAGAATCTTAAAAGTCTAAATACAAGTTGCATGCGTAGACATTTAACCACCATGCATTTGCAAGGCTGGACTAACTACCAAACGTCCCTTAAGGTTGTAGCACCCTCGGCCAATGAAGCTAGTCAGCAACACTACGTCCCTTCCCTGACTGTAAGCCCACCATTTCCCGCATCACCTGCAGTAAATGTGCATGTTTCGTCGCCAGGCCAAAGCAGCCAGGGAATCACCAGGTTCGTGGTAGGAAACACAGCATGTAGGGCACCAGCAAGAATACCATCTCCAACCCTCTCTCAGTCTGCCATGTCCACCGGCACCCCCGCTAGTTCCCTGATCTGCAGCTCTCCAGTCCAGCTCACCCTACATGAGACTCTCGTTAGGAAAAGGAAGTACTCATCCTCGCATCCGCGTACACAGGGTTTGAACGCCCACATTGCTAGACTAATCTCATTAGAGATGATGCCCTACCGGTTAGTTGAAAGCGAAGCTTTCAAAGCCCTGATGGACTACGCTGTCTGTACCACGCTACGAGCTACCCAGTCGACACTTCTTTTCTAGAAAAGCCATGCCAGCCCTCCACCAGCATGTAAAAGACCGCATCGTCCATGCACTCAGGCAATCTGTGAGTACAAAGGTGCACCTGACAACAGATGCATGGACCAGTAGGCATGGCCAGGGACATTACGTGTCCATCACGGCACACTGGGTTAATGTGGTGGATGCAGGGTCCACAGGGGACTGCAATATTGGGACAGTTCTGCCTAGCCCACGCTCTAGGAAACAGTTGGCTGTAGGCGTTCGCCCCCCCTCCTCCTCCTCGTCCTCCTGCAGAAGCGAGAGCTCGTCCACAGACCGCAGTCGCACGACCACTCCATCCGCAGCTGCCACTGTTGCACACTAGGTGTCCCATTATGGGACAACTAGTGGCAAGCGTCAGCAGGCTGTATTGGCAATGAAGTGCTTGGGCGACAACAGACACACCACGGAAGTTCTGTCCGAGTTCTTGCAGAATGAAACTCAGTCATGGCTGGGCACTGTACATCTTGAGGCAGGCAAGGTAGTGAGTGATAACGGAAGGAATTTTATGGCTGCCATAGCCCTTTCACAACTGAAACACATTTCTTGCCTGGCTCACACTTTAAACCTGGTGGTGCAGTGCTTCCTGAAAAGTTATCTGGGGTTACCCGACCTGCTCCTCAAAGTGCGCAGATGTTGCGCGCATATCCGCCGTTCGCCCGTACACTCCAGCCGTATGCAGAACCATCAGCGGTCTTTGAACCTTCCCCAGCATCGCCTAATCATCGACGTTGCAACAAGGTGGAACTCCACACTGCACATGCTTCAGAGACTGTGCGAACAGAGGCGTGCTGTTATGTATTTGTGGGAGGATACACATACACGGGCAGTCAGTTGGATGGCAGACATGGAGTTGTCAGGTGTGCAGTGGTCGAAGGTACAAGACCTGTGTCAAGTCCTTCAGTGTTTTGAAGAATGCACACGGCTGGTTAGTGCAGACAACGCCATAATAAGCATGAGCATCCCCCTAATGCGTCTGCTGATGCAAAGTTTGACGCACATAAAGTAGCAGGCGTCTGCAGCCGAGGAAGAGGAAAGCCTTGATGACAGTCAGCCATTGTCTGGTTAGGGCAGTCTACAGGACGAGATAGCGGGCGAAGAGGAGGAGGATGAGGAGGATGATGGGGATGAGTATTTTTTGAATGAGGAAGCTTCTCCGGGGCCAATAGAAACTGTTGGCATTGCAAGGCCGGTTCAGGTTTTTTGAGGGAGACAAGTGACGTAGATTTGCCTAAAACTGCCCCTCAACCCAGCACAACCGCAGATTTGACAACTGGAACTTTGGCCCACATGGCGGATTATGCCTTACGTATCCTCAAAAGGGACCCACGCATTATTAAAATAATGACCGATGACGATTACTGGTTGGCCTGCCTCCTTGATCCTCGCTATAAAGGCAAATTGCAAAATATCATGCCACATGAGAACCTCGAACAAATATTAGCAACCAAACAAGCAAGTCTTGTAGACCGTTTGATTCAGGCATTCCCAGCACACAGCGCTGGTGATGGTTCTCACACGAGGTGCAGGGGGCAACAGGGCAGAGGTGTTAGAGGTGCACAAATCAGAAGTGGCGTTGGACAGAGGGGTTTTCTGACCAGGTTGTGGAGTGATTTTGCAATGACCGCAGACAGGACAGGTACTTAAGCATCAATTCAAAGTGACAGGAGACAGCATTTGTCCAGTATGGTTACTAACTATTTTTCATCCCTTATCGATGTTCTCCCTCAACCGTCATTCCCATTTGATTACTGGGCATCCAAAATAGACACCTGGCCTGAATTGGCAGAATATGCATTGCAGGAGCTTGCTTGCCCAGCAGCAAGCTGGGGTGCTATCAGAAAGAGTATTCAGTGCTGCTGGTTCAATATTGACTGAAAAAAGGACTCGTCTGGCTACCCAAAATGTTGATGATCTAACCTTCATTAAAATGAACTGCTCATGGATTTCGAATTATTTTACCCCACCTTTCCCGGCTGACACCTAGCTTTCCTATAAAAAGGTCTTGCTTGTGGACTGGTCTTACTGACTGTTCCAATCTCTTAATCTGCAGCAGCTGTTTTTCCAGCATACAACAGGTTTACACCTCCCTAAATGGGCAAACTCCCCCCACGGGGCCGTTGTCTCGCCACTTGGCGCAAGCACCCATGAGAGTGCCGTTTGTCTGAAGAGGTGGGTGTGCCCGCTTTTGGTCGACGGCACTGCCACTGGGTCCCTCATAGTACAATAAAGTGTCTCTGGTGGTGGTGGTGCGCACCCAACGTCAGACACACCATTGTAACATGATGGGCCCTGGGCCTGTACCGCCGGCCACAAGAGAGTTCCCCCCCAGCTCAAACAGTGCTCTACCACTTGCAAAATTATCTCTCACAGCTCCACCAATGTTTAGTCTATGCGCTGACATCCTTCAATGCCTGGCACTGACAATACCAATTTGTTGACATGTGTGATGCTAGTTAAAATAGTCAGGGTCAGTGTCCTATATTGACACCAGTAAATACTTAGCGGCGCCAAATTACTATGTCTGAAACTCAGCAGATGAACCCACCCCTGTACCTAAGTATGCCACCCTTTTGTTTTTTGGTTTTGTTGTTTTGCGAGACATTAACATCTATTTATTTTTTGGGAGTACTAACTGTGTCAGACACTCCTTCCAATCGTCCTCCGCTGACCACACCAATGCTGCCTGTGTACCCCTGCAAGATAATTCGAACTGCATTGAGCCTAATTTTTTTATTTTAGGTCTTCTAAGTCTGTCTGTGGTCCCTCCTTCCATTTGTCCTCCGCTGACCACACCAATGCTGCCTGTGTACCCCTGGAACCTATTTAAAAGTGCATAGAGCCTACCTTTTTATTGTAGGCCTACTAAGTCTGTCTGCGGTCCCTCCTTCCATTTGTCCTCCGCTGACCACACCAATGCTGCCTGTGTACCCCTGGAACCTATTTAAAAGTGCATAGAGCCTACTTTTTTATTGTAGGCCTACTAAGTCTGTCTGCAGTCCCTCCTTCCATTTGTCCTCCGCTGAGCACACCAATGCCGACCGTGTACCCATGTAACTTTTTTTCAACCTGCAGTGAGCCAACTTTGTGGTGTAAGGCCTACTAGCAGTGTCTGTCTGCGCCACTTAATACAGCTGTTCTCCTCAAAAAAAAAAAAGGCTGGTTTTCAGCCTGTCAGAATTATAAAACTGCATTTGGGCCACAAGTTTCGTTGTGGTCTACAAACTGATTCTTCCGCTCCAAGGTGTTCTCCTGGTTGCCTTTCCTGAGCTTCAATTTGCAGGCTCTCGTTAAATAGTTTTTTAATCAAACTGCAGTGGGGCTAGTACTTGGGTTGGGGCCTACTACGAATGTCTGCCGCTCCAAGGTGTTCTCCTGGTTGCCTTTCCTGACCTTCGATCTTCAGGCTCTTGTTAAATAGTTTTTTAATCAAACTGCAGTGGGGCTAGTACTTGGGTTGGGGCCTACTAAGAGTGTCTGCCGCTCCAAGGTGTTTTCCTGGTTGCCTTTCCTGAGCTTCAATTTGCAGGCTCTCGTTAAATTGTTTTTTAATCAAACTGCAGTGGGGCTAGTACTTGGGTAGGGGCCTACTACCAGTGTCTGCTGCTGCAAGGTGTTCTCCTGGTTGTCTTTCCTGAGCTTCGATCTTCAGGCTCTTGTTAAATAGTTTTTTAATCAAACTGCAGTGGGGCTAGTACTTGGGTTGGGGCCTACTACCAGTGTCTGCCGCTCCAAGGTGTTCTCCTGGTTGCCTTTCCTGAGCTTCAATTTGCAGGCTCTCGTTAAATTGTTTTTTAATCAAATTGCAGTGGGGCTAGTAATTAGGTTGGGGCCTACTACCAGTGTCTGCCGCTCCAAGGTGTTCTACTGGTTGTCTTTCCTGAGCTGCGATCTTCAGGCTCTTGTTAAATAGTTTTTTAATCAAACTGCAGTGGGGCTAGTACTTGGATTGGGGCCTACTACAAGTGTCTGCCGCTCCAAGGTGTTCTCCTGGTTGCCTTTCCTGAGCTTCAATTTGCAGGCTCTCGTTAAATTGTTTTTTAATCAAACTGCAGTGGGGCTAGTACTTGGGTTGGGGCCTACTCCGAGTGTCTGCCGCTCCAAGGTGTTCTCCTGGTTGCCTTTCCGAGAGCTTCAATTTGCAGGCTCTCGTTAAATTGTTTTTTAATCAAACTGCAGTGGGGCTAATATTTGGGTTGGGGCCTACTACCAGTGTCTGCCGCTCCAAGGTGTTCTCCTGGTTTCCTTTCCTGAGATTCAATTTGCAGGCTCTCGTTAAATAGTTTTTTAATCAAACTGCAGTGGGGCTAGTACTTGGGTTGGGGCCTACTACGAGTGTCTGCAGCTCCAAGGTGTTCTCCTGGTTGCCTTTCCTGAGCTTCAATTTGCAGGCTCTCGTTAAATTGTTTTTTAATCAAACTGCAGTTGGGCTAGTACTTGGGTTGGGGACTACTGTTATGTTTGCTAATGACAGGTGTTATGAAGGCAATCCAGAAACACAGTGTGCTTAGCGATCAGAGCGCACACAGTGATCTGACAAATACCCAAAAATACAAGAACGAGCTCTGAGACGTGGAAACTCTGTAGACTGCACACCTGATCCTAACCTAAACACAACTAAAAGCGGCTGTGGATTGCGCCTAACAACTACCTAGGCAACTCGGCACAGCCTAAGAAACTAGCTAGCCTGAAGATAGAAAAATAGGCCTGACTTGCCCCAGAGAAATTCCCCAAAGGAAAAGGCAGCCCCCCACATATAATGACTGTGAATAAGATGAAAAGACAAAACGTAGGGATGAAATAGATTCAGCAAAGTGGGGCCCGATATTCTAGGACAGAGCGAGGACAGTAAAGCGAACTTTGCAGTCTACAAAAAACCCTAAAGCAAAACCACGCAAAGGGGGCAAAAAAAACCCACCGTGCCGAACTAACGGCACGGCGGTACACCCTTTGCGTCTCAGAGCTTCCAGCAAAACAAAAGACAAGCTGGACAGAAAAAAAGCAACAAAAAAGCAAAAAGCACTTAGCTATACAGAGCAGCAGGTCACAGGAACAATCAGGAGAAGCTCAGATCCAACACTGAAACATTGACAAGGAGCAAGGATAGCAGCATCAGGCGGAGTTAAGTAATGAAGCAGTTAACGAGCTCACCAGAACACCTGAGGGAGAAAGCTCAGAAGCTGCAGTACCACTTGTGACCACAGGAGTGAATTCAGCCACAGAATTCACAACAGACTACTACCAGTGTCTGCCGCTCCAAGGTGTTCTCCTGGTTGCCTTTCCTGAGCTTCGATCTTCAGGCTCTTGTTAAATAGTTTTTTAATTAAACTGCAGTGGGGCTAGTACTTGGATTGGGGCCTACTACGAGTGTCTGCCGCTCCAAGGTGTTCTCCTGGTTGCCTTTCCTGAGCTTCAATTTGCAGGCTCTCGTTAAATTGTTTTTTAATCAAACTGCAGTGGGGCTAGTATTTGGGTTGGGGCCTACTACCAGTGTCTGCCGCTCCAAGGTGTTCTCCTGGTTTCCTTTCCTGAGATTCAATTTGCAGGCTCTTGTTAAATAGTTTTTTAATCAAACTGCAGTGGGGCTAGTACTTGGGTTGGGGCCTACTACGAGTGTCTGCAGCTCCAAGGTGTTCTCCTGGTTGCCTTTCCTGAGCTTCAATTTGCAGGCTCTCGTTAAATTGTTTTTTAATCAAACTGCAGTTGGGCTAGTACTTGGGTTGGGGCCTACTACCAGTGTCTGCCGCTCCAAGGTGTTCTCCTGGTTGCCTTTCCTGAGCTTCGATCTTCAGGCTCTTGTTAAATAGTTTTTTAATAGAACAACTACAGTGGGGCTACTAGTTTGGTTGGGGCCTACTAACAGTGTCTGCCGCTCCAAGGTGTTCTCCTTGTTACCTCTCCCTAGCTTCTATCTTGAAGCTCTCGTTAAGTAGTTGTTGAAACCACACTGCATTAGGCCTACAAGTTGGGTCCGGGTTCTACAAACGGTGGCTTCCGCTCCAAGGTGTTCTCCAGGTTGCCTTTCCCTAGCTTCTATCTTCAGGCTCTTGTTAAATTGTTTTTAATATAACACTGCATTTGGCCTACTTGTTTTGTTGGCCCTACTAACGGTGTCTGCCGCTCCTTGATGTTCTCCTACACTGAACAAACCAGTGCCGCCTGTTTACTTCTGTTACCAATTTTGAACTGCATTTAGTCTACTTACTGATTTGGGCCTACTCACTGTGTCAGCCTCTCATTACAGTTGTACTCCACTGAACAAAGCAATGCCCCCTGGTTAGTCCTGTTACCAATTTTGAACTGCATTTAGCCCACTTTATTATTTGGGCCTATATCTGTGTTTTATCCTCATCCTGCCCATTGCCCAGCCAGTGCTAGATGAGTCTGCTGGTACATTGACCCAGAACGCTACATTCCCCCTGCATGCTACACAGCCAGAATGTGACCCTGCTGAAAGTCAGGTTCCCCTTCCCGCATACCATACCACCTTACACGGGGACAAAGAGGAAGGTGCAGATGAAAGTGCAGGTTCCTTCATCAGGTGGGGGCGGAATACTCGTTGGCGACGTCACTGGCACAGGGCCCCTCATAGTACGCAAAAGTGTCGCTGCCGGTGGGAGGTGCCCCCGCCGTGCAAACACACCGCAGTACATTGAGGGGCCCTGTGCCAGTGCCAATGCCAACGAGTGGGCCCCCCTGCTTGCTCAGGATCACAGCAATTGCAAAGTTTAAATACTTACCTCTCCCTGCTCCACTGCCGTGACGTGGTCAAGATTTCCTGGGCCCACTAAATACTTGAACCAGCCCTACCCTCCACAACTTTAGCCAAATGACCCCCAATTTCCAATGCCTTACTATTATTATAAGGTAAATTAAGATTGACAAGCTTCAGGAACAAGAATGGATGTTTTTGCCATTAAAATGGGCACTGTAGGTGTTTTCCACTCACTGCCGACTATGCTCCCCCATTGACTTGCATTGGGTTTCGTGTTTCGGTCTATCCCCGACTTTTCGCGATAATTGGCCGATTCCACTCGACTCGACTTTTGAGATAGTCGAGTTTCGCGAAACCCGACTCGACCCTAAAAAACTAAAAGTCGCTCAACCCTACTTACTACACAAACAAATTCAACCAGGGATTCAAGCTTCAGGAGGCTAATTTGCATATTCCAGGTGCCTTCTGGGAGAAGCGAAGTCTCCCTAAGCTAGAAGATCGTTGGGTACAGCCGGGACCAGCTGCTTCGAAAGCATCACCAAACCAGGGATTCAAGCTTCAGGAGGCTAATTTGCATATTCCAGGTGCCTTCTGGGAGAAGCGAAGTCTCCCTAAGCTAGAAGATCGTTGGGTACAGCCGGGACCAGCTGCTTCGAAAGCATCACCAAATTTTTGCCTGTAGGACATTATTGCAAGAGAGCTTGGCTGAGTAGATTACACAAGAAGGAAAACACACAGCAAGTCAGCAGGATCTAGGAGCAACATGGCAGATGTGACAACCTACATGGTGAGCTGCAGCATGTGCTACATGTTCACAGATCGACCAGAAGAAGAATCCAATTTCACCTGTCAGAAGTGTAGACTAGTGGCCCTTTTAGAAGAAAAGGTGCGGGGTCTGGAAGAAAGAATAGCAACTTTGAAACTCATCAAAGAGAATGAAGACTTTCTAGACAGAACAGAAGCATCTCTACTGGTCACAGAAGGTGCAAAAAGTGTCAGAGAACCTCCAAAAGCAGATGAGTGGAAGCATGTGACCAAAAGAAGCAAGAAGACCATGGAGAAATCACCAACCACACAACTGAAGAACCGATATCAAATCTTTGTAGAGGATGAAGATGGCACACCTAAGAATGAAGCAATACCAGCAAGCAAAAAAGAAAAGGGCACACAGCAACAAGTGACAGCAAAAAGTACAGCCAAGAAGCAACGAAGAGTGGTGGTGGTGGGAGACTCACTACTGAGAGGCACAGAAGCAGCCATCTGCAGACCGGACATAACTGCAAGAGAAGTATGCTGCCTTCCAGGTGCGATGATCAAGGATGTGACCGATAGGATACCAAAGCTCTTCAACTCCAAGGACGTCCACCCATTTCTTCTGATACATGTTGGCACCAATGACACGGCAAGGAAGGACCTACCGACAATCTGCAAGGACTTTGAAGAGTTGGGGAAGAAAGTAAAGGAACTGGATGCACAGGTAGTTTTTTCTTCTATCCTTCCAGTAGATGGGCATGGCACCAGGAGATGGAACAGGATCCTTGATGCAAACAACTGGCTAAGACGATGGTGCAGACAACAAGGATTTGGATTCCTGGACCACGGTGTGAATTACTGGTATGATGGACTCCTCGCCAGAGACGGACTACACCTCAACAAACCTGGGAAACACACATTCGCCAGAAGACTCGCTACACTCATCAGGAGGGCGTTAAACTAGAAGAAGAGGGGACGGGAAGAAAAACATTAGACTCGTACAAAGACGACCCAGGAAAACATACTCAGAAGGGAGGTAAGAACATTTCTAAAACAATCCACAGTGAGGAGATTGGAACAAAACAAAATCCTCTAAACTGCATGCTCGCAAACGCCAGAAGCCTGACAAACAAGATGGAAGAACTAGAAGCAGAAATATCTACAGGTAACTTTGACATAGTGGGAATAACCGAGACATGGTTAGATGAAAGCTATGACTGGGCAGTTAACTTACAGGGTTACAGTCTGTTTAGAAAGGATCGTAAAAATCGGAGAGGAGGAGGGGTTTGTCTCTATGTAAAGTCTTGTCTAAAGTCCACTTTAAGGGAGGATATTAGCGAAGGGAATGAAGATGTCGAGTCCATATGGGTTGAAATTCATGGAGGGAAAAATGGTAACAAAATTCTCATTGGGGTCTGTTACAAACCCCCAAATATAACAGAAAGCATGGAAAGTCTACTTCTAAAGCAGATAGATGAAGCTGCAACCCATAATGAGGTCCTGGTTATGGGGGACTTTAACTACCCGGATATTAACTGGGAAACAGAAACCTGTGAAACCCATAAAGGCAACAGGTTTCTGCTAATAACCAAGAAAAATTATCTTTCACAATTGGTGCAGAATCCAACCAGAGGAGCAGCACTTTTAGACCTAATACTATCTAATAGACCTGACAGAATAACAAATCTGCAGGTGGTTGGGCATCTAGGAAATAGCGACCACAATATTGTACAGTTTCACCTGTCTTTCACTAGGGGGACTTGTCAGGGAGTCACAAAAACACTGAACTTTAGGAAGGCAAAGTTTGACCAGCTTAGAGATGCCCTTAATCTGGTAGACTGGGACAATATCCTCAGAAATGAGAATACAGATAATAAATGGGAAATGTTTAAGAACATCCTAAATAGGCAGTGTAAGCGGTTTATACCTTGTGGGAATAAAAGGACTAGAAATAGGAAAAACCCAATGTGGCTAAACAAAGAAGTAAGACAGGCAATTAACAGTAAAAAGAAAGCATTTGCACTACTAAAGCAGGATGGCACCATTGAAGCTCTAAAAAACTATAGGGAGAAAAATACTTTATCTAAAAAACTAATTAAAGCTGCCAAAAAGGAAACAGAGAAGCACATTGCTAAGGAGAGTAAAACTAATCCCAAACTGTTCTTCAACTATATCAATAGTAAAAGAATAAAAACTGAAAATGTAGGCCCCTTAAAAAATAGTGAGGAAAGAATGGTTGTAGATGACGAGGAAAAAGCTAACATATTAAACACCTTCTTCTCCACGGTATTCACGGTGGAAAATGAAATGCTAGGTGAAATCCCAAGAAACAATGAAAACCCTATATTAAGGGTCACCAATCTAACCCAAGAAGAGGTGCGAAACCGGCTAAATAAGATTAAAATAGATAAATCTCCGGGTCCGGATGGCATACACCCACGAGTACTAAGGGAACTAAGTAATGTAATAGATAAACCATTATTTCTTATTTTTAGGGACTCTATAGCGACAGGGTCTGTTCCGCAGGACTGGCGCATAGCAAATGTGGTGCCAATATTCAAAAAGGGCTCTAAAAGTGAACCTGGAAATTATAGGCCAGTAAGTCTAACCTCTATTGTTGGTAAAATATTTGAAGGGTTTCTGAGGGATGTTATTCTGGATTATCTCAATGAGAATAACTGTTTAACTCCATATCAGCATGGGTTTATGAGAAATCGCTCCTGTCAAACCAATCTAATCAATTTTTATGAAGAGGTAAGCTATAGGCTGGACCACGGTGAGTCATTGGACGTGGTATATCTCGATTTTTCCAAAGCGTTTGATACCGTGCCGCACAAGAGGTTGGTACACAAAATGAGAATGCTTGGTCTGGGGGAAAATGTGTGTAAATGGGTTAGTAACTGGCTTAGTGATAGAAAGCAGAGGGTGGTTATAAATGGTATAGTCTCTAACTGGGTCGCTGTGACCAGTGGGGTACCGCAGGGGTCAGTATTGGGACCTGTTCTCTTCAACATATTCATTAATGATCTGGTAGAAGGTTTACACAGTAAAATATCGATATTTGCAGATGATACAAAACTATGTAAAGCAGTTAATACAAGAGAAGATAGTATTCTGCTACAGATGGATCTGGATAAGTTGGAAACTTGGGCTGAAAGGTGGCAGATGAGGTTTAACAATGATAAATGTAAGGTTATACACATGGGAAGAAGGAATCAGTGTCACCATTACACACTGAATGGGAAACCACTGGGTAAATCTGACAGGGAGAAGGACTTGGGGATCCTAGTTAATGATAAACTTACCTGGAGCAGCCAGTGCCAGGCAGCAGCTGCCAAGGCAAACAGGATCATGGGGTGCATTAAAAGAGGTCTGGATACACATGATGAGAGCATTATACTGCCTCTGTACAAATCCCTAGTTAGACCGCACATGGAGTACTGTGTCCAGTTTTGGGCACCGGTGCTCAGGAAGGATATAATGGAACTAGAGAGAGTACAAAGGAGGGCAACAAAATTAATAAAGGGGATGGGAGAACTACAATACCCAGATAGATTAGCGAAATTAGGATTATTTAGTCTAGAAAAAAGACGACTGAGGGGCGATCTAATAACCATGTATAAGTATATAAGGGGACAATACAAATATCTCGCTGAGGATCTGTTTATACCAAGGAAGGTGACGGGCACAAGGGGGCATTCTTTGCGTCTGGAGGAGAGAAGGTTTTTCCACCAACATAGAAGAGGATTCTTTACTGTTAGGGCAGTGAGAATCTGGAATTGCTTGCCTGAGGAGGTGGTGATGGCGAACTCAGTCGAGGGGTTCAAGAGAGGCCTGGATGTCTTCCTGGAGCAGAACAATATTGTATCATACAATTATTAGGTTCTGTAAAAGGACGTAGATCTGGGGATTTATTATGACGGAATATAGGCTGAACTGGATGGACAAATGTCTTTTTTCGGCCTTACTAACTATGTTACTATGTTACTATGTTAATTATGACTTCTACTATAAGTATAAATTCTCTCCCTCTCTCTCTCTATATATATATCATCACCGATGAGACACCATAGCGTTAGAACTTGAACCTTTCATGCCACCAAAACAGCTCTAATGGGTCAAGGCACTTTATCTTTATTTTTAAAAAGTGTTGGGGACATGATTTTGTGCGTTGCCTGCTTGTTAGTGCAGCTTTCCTCGCAGCCTGTGCTGCGCTCCTGTTCATAAAATGGCTGCTGAGGGAAGAGCGTGTGATCAGACCTGTCCATCAGTCTCCTCAAACTGAAAACAGCTTTTCCGTGTGCAGTACAGGACCAGTCTGTTCACACGCACCTCAATGAAATGCCATTTTGAGAATTTCAGAAAGACAGCAATAAGGCGGCTGCACCAAAGAAACAATCAGCATAATTTGTCATACATATATATTAGTAAATAGGATACAATCAAGTAACCAACATATTAAAGTATCTAACAGAAGTAAAGATAAAGTGACTAACATTTTAAGTCCGGTAAATATAGGGGCTAAGTCCTGCAAGGACTGGACTTTTTAGCACTTGCAATAGTTGCTTGACTGGATTGAGATCTTGGGAAATGGAGGTCGAATCACTCTGAACTCTTTGTCATGTTGCTCAATCCATTCCTCGACCATTTTTGCAGTGTGGCAAGGAAAGAGGCCATTAGGGAACACTGCTGCCATGAAGAGGTGTACAGGGTCTGCTACTGTATGTGGGTAGAACATATCAAAGTTATATCCACATGAATGCCAGGACGCAAGACTTTCCGTCAGAGCATTGACCAGAGATCACACTGCCCATTGTGGGAACTTTCAGTACTAGACAGAGATTTACTGTACATGGGCACCACAACCAGTCAGCAACTATGCAGTCCCACATGCTACAATCTATAATTTACTGTGATTATCACAGTGTCAGGTATTATTTTCAGTAGTTTGTGCTACAGTTGCTCCTCTGTTGGGTTGGTCAGCAGGCTAGCCTTCGCTACCTTGTACCCTCTCACAACTTCACTGGATGTTTTTTTTTAGCCACTTTTGGTTGGGTAACCACTCCATACCTGGAACACTCTACAAGTCCTGAGGATTTTAGAGATCCTCTGACCTCATCATATAGCTATCATAATTTGTTCCTTAACAAAGTCATATGCCCATTTTCCTTGCTTCCAACAAATGAACTTTAAAGGGAGCATGTCAGCAGAAATAACGCTATTAACCTGCAGACATGCGGTTAATCTGCAGGTTTATAGCGTTACTAACCTGCCCGGTGCTGCACGTAGCTGAATGCCACAGGGAGAAAATGAACTTTTTTCTCCCCACCATCATTCGGTTTCAGTCATGGAGGAGGCAGCGGCGTTGGTTTAGTCACACTGCTGAGTATGAAAAACAGCTGCTGTAACCGCGCCCCAGGTCCTGATTAACAGCCTACCCCAATGCAGAGGGAGTGTCAGTCAGGGCTGGGTCGCAGTTACAGTTATACTGCATTCCCACCGTTGTCAGGTGCCATAAGAATAAAATGATCAATTTTTTATGTTTTTTATATGTATACTCAACATTTAAATTGCAACACCATGAAGAAAATATAATGATATTATGGAAGTCACAGAATCAATAGACATGGTATGATGTAAACAAATTTTCAAAACATGTGCAGAAAACACAAGAACTTACACACCTTGGCATGCTATTAATGAGGTTATCAATAATTCTCTGAAGAACCTTCTGCCATAGCGAATGCACTTGGACATGGAAATCATCAAGAACTGCTGCTGGCAGCACCTTTTACAATTGCTGACTAATGACATCCCAGTTGTGCGCGATAGGAGGCAAGTCCTGCTGCTCACAGTAACACAAGCAACATTCAGCATGGCATTTTCATGTAGAAAAAATCTCTCTTGGGACATTTTGGAGAAATGGCCTTACCACTGGTTCCAACATCAAGCCAATGTAATGCTGAGCTCTTAGTGTACCTGAAATGATAACTATGGAGGTCAAGTTACCATATGTTATACCACACCACACCATAATTAAAAGAGAAGAACCATATTTAGAATCGAGAGTCCTCAGTGGTTGATACCTTTTAATGGCTAATTGAAAAGATGGCAACAAATTGCAAGCTTTCGAGAGTCGAGACTACTCAGGTCCCTTCATTCAGTTAGCCATTAAAAGGTATCAACCACTGAGGACTCTCAATTCTAAATATTTTTCTATCCACTGGCTATCACGGTACCAAGATATATATCTCTCCTATAAGAGAAGAACCAGTGTGATGTTCTCTTCATAGTATTGCCCAGATGGAGATCGAAGGTTTGAATGGAGCAATAGAGACTGGAACGGAGGTATATTTTCTTCAGCAAAGTGTCCCAGGAACCATTTTTCAACATGATAATGCCAAGTCGCATGTTTGTGGACTACTGTGAACAGTCTGTGTAGCCTAAACATACTGCCATAATCTGTAGCATCTCCAGCACATCTGGATCGTCATTGGGCAGCAATTGCAAAGGGAGGTAACATCAGCAGATCTTGATGATTTGTGTGCTCAAGTGCATTCAGCGTGGCCGTACATTCCCCAGACAACAATTAATAACCTCATTGATAGCATGCAAAGGTGTGTAAGTGCATGTATTTCTGTGTGTGGAGCTCGTACTGGATGTTGAATAAAGATGTTTTGCAAATTTTGCTTCCATCTTTTCATTATTTGCATATTATCAACTTGTCTATCAATCTTGTGATTTCCATAATTCCACAACTTTTTCTTCTTGTTGTTGCAGTTTCAATAAGCATTAATATTGCACCGCCAAGAAAAAAAAAAAAGTCAGATAATTATGAAAATCACAGGATCGATAAACAGTGGCATGTAAAAGTTTGGGCACCCCTGATCAAAATTACTGTTATTGTTAACAATTAAGCAAGTCGAAGATGAAATGATCTTGAAAAGGCCTAAAGTTAAAGATGACATATTTCCTTTGTATTTTGTGCAAAAAACATATATATTTGATTTTTTTACATTTTAAAATTACAAAAAGTAAAATGGACCAATGCAAAAGCTTGGGCACCCTACATGGTTAGTGTAGAAGAAGAGAAATGCCCCAAAATGTATATCTCTATATAGAGATGTGTTTAGTGCATGTTTTATGTATATACACAATTATATATACACTAGATTGTGGCCCGATTCTAACGCATCGGGTATTCTAGAATATGCATGTCCCCGTAGTATATGGACAATGATGATTCCAGAATTTGCGGCAGACTGTGCCCGTCGCTGATTGGTCGAGGCAACCTTTATGACATCATCGTCGCCATGGCAACCATTATGACATCTACGTCGATACTGTGCCCGTCGCTGATTGGTCGAGGCTTGGCGGCCTCGACCAATCAGACGCGGGATGTCTACGTCCTTTATGACATCATCGTCGCTGTGCCCGTTGCTGATTGGTCGAGGCCTGGCGGCCTCGACCAATCAGAGACGCGGGATTTCTACGTCGATGCTGTGCCGGTCTCTGATTGGTCGAGGCCTGGCGGCCTCGACCAATCAGAGAGCCGGGATTTCCAGGACAGACAGACAGACAGACAGACAGATGGAAAAACCCTTAGACAATTATATATATAGATGTATGCCACATGGAGCAAAGCCCCCCCTTCCAGCCTGCTGTAAAACAAAGCTGCCATGAGCTGGAAAACCAAGTTTCATTTAGGATTGAGGGGATGTATTTTAGTGAACGACAGACCGTGACAACATCCCCCACACCTGGGGCTGCACACACTTCTTTTAGGCTACTTTCACACTAGCGTCGTGCACTGTACGTCGCTATGCGTCATTTTGTAGAAAAAACGCATCCTGCAAAAGTGCTTGCAGGATGCGTTTTTTCTCCATTGACTTGCATTAGCGTCGCATTGCGACGCTTTGCCACACGTCGCAACCGTCGTGCGACGGTTGCGCCGTGTTGTGGCAGACCGTCGGCTGCAAAAAACGTTACATGTAACATTTTTTGCTGCCGACGGTCCGCCATTTCCGACCGCGCATGTATGGCCGGAACTCCGCCCCCACCTCCCCGCACCTTATAATGGGGCAGCGGATGCGCTGGAAATATGCATCCGCTGCCCCCGTTGTGCGGCGCATTCACTGCTAGCGTCGGTACGTCGGCCCGACGCACTGCGACGGGCCGAGTACGACGCTAGTGTGAAAGTAGCCTTAGTTGGTCACATATAAGGGACAAGACCAGGAAGTTCTCTCTCTTGCCTTGCTGGATTCCTGGGACAAGGATGGACTTACACAGATGGCTGAGTATACTAGGCCATATACTAGGATAGCTGAGACCTAGGTGGGAGGGCTGATATTGCATGTGTGATTTGGGTGATTTAGACAGGTAATTCAGGGTGGGTTTTTACTGTGTGATATTGTTATATTATTGTATACTGTAGTGAGATTACTGTATTAGAGTTGTACATCCGTATATTGTGTATATATATATATATATATATATATACTAGATGGTGGCCCGATTTTAACGCATCCGGTATTCTAGAATATGCATGTCCACATAGTATTTTGCCCAGTCACGTAGTATATTGCCCATCCACATACTATATTGCCCAGCCACGTACTATATTGCCCAGCCACGTACTATATTGCCCAGCCACGTACTATATTGCCCAGCCACGTACTATATTGCTCAGTCACGTAGTATATTGGCCAGTCACGTAGTATATTGCCCAGCCACGTACTATATTGCTCAGTCACGTAGTATATTGGCCAGTCACATAGTATATTGCCCAGCCACGTAGTATATTGCCCAGCCACGTTGTATATTGCCCAGCCACGTAGTATATTGCCCAGTCATGTAGTATACTGCCCAGCCACGTAGTATATTGCCCAGCCACGTAGTATATTGCCCAGTCACGTAGTATATTGCCCAGTCACGTAGTATATTGCCCAGCCAGGTAGTATATTGCCCATTCACGTATGTAACAGGTTAAAAAATAAAAAGAGCCCGTTGTAGTTCCAGCGCTTGTGTGCTGTGTCTGGTCCCAGGATTGGTATGAGCGCAGGACCTTCCATGACATCGCGGTCACATGACCGTGACGTCATGGAAGGTCCTTCTCCCATGGCATCTTTGGAAGCGGAACCTGCCGTTTGCAGTGCCGGGGAAAGGAGGCGACGGTGGAAGGTGAGAATAAGTTTTTTTTATATTATTATTATTATTATTGTTAACATTAGATCGTTTTACTATTGATGCTGCATAAGCAGCATCAATAGTAAAAAGTTGGAGACACACAGGGTTAATAGCGGCGGTAACGTAGTGTGTTTCCTGTGGCATAACGCATCCGGTATTCTAGAATATGCATGTCCACATAGTATTTTGCCCAGTCACATAGTATATTGCCCAGCCACATACTATATTGCCGAGCCACGTACTATTTTGCCCAGCCACGTACTATATTGCCCAGCCACGTACTATATTGCCCAGCCACGTACTATATTGCTCAGTCACGTAGTATATTGGCCAGTCACGTAGTATATTGCCCAGCCACGTAGTATATTGCCCAGCCACATACTATATTGCCCAGCCACGTACTATATTGCCCAGCCACGTACTATATTGCTCAGTCACGTAGTATATTGGCCAGTCACGTAGTATATTGCCCAGCCACGTACTATATTGCCCAGCCATGTACTATATTGCTCAGTCACATAGTATATTGGCCAGTCACATAGTATATTGCCCAGTCACGTAGTATATTGCCCAGTCACGTAGTATATTGCCCAGTCACGTAGTATATTGCCCAGTCACGTAGTATATTGCCCAGCCAGGTAGTATATTGCCCAGTCACGTATGTAACAGGTTAAAAAATAAAAAGAGCCCGTTGTAGTTCCAGCGCTTGTGTGCGGTGTCTGGTCCCAGGATTGGTATGAGCGCAGGACCTTCCATGACATCGCGGTCACATGACCGTGACGTCATGGAAGGTCCTTCTCCCATAGCATCTTTGGAAGCGGAACCTGCCGTTTGCAGTGCCGGGGAAAGGAGGCGACGGTGGAAGGTGAGAATAAGGTTTTTTTTATATTATTATTATTATTGTTAACATTAGATCATTTTACTATTGATGCTGCATAAGCAGCATCAATAGTAAAAAGTTGGGGACACACAGGGTTAATATCGGCAGTAACGTAGTGTGTTTCCGCGGCATAACGCGGTCTGTTACCGCCGGCATTAACCCTTTGTTAGCGGAGACCGGAGGGGACTATGCGGGCGACAGGCACTGACTGCGGGGAGTAAGAGCAGCCATTTTCTTCCGGACTGTGCCCGTCGCTGATTGGTCGCGGCAGCTTTGACAGGCAGCTGCCGAGACCAATCAGCGAATGAATAACCGTGACAGACAGAAGGACAGACAGACAGACGGAAGTGACCCTTAGACAATTATATAGTAGATACATATATATATATATATATTTACTTATAGTCGCCAGCTTGGGTATAAATATATATGTATGTTACAGACTGCAGACTTGTGTGTGTGTAATAAATACCCTTTATTGATACACGGTTTTGTCTCAGTTAGTATATAGTAAAAGGAATAGATAACAGTTACTGTATAGTACAAGGTAAAGATAACGTTGTGGTATTAAGTGGATATTAATTATTAGTAGTCAATTTTGGCGTTAATAGTTGATATCAGACCTCAAGAGAGGTGAAGGGAGAGTTCCTCCTTAGGTTAGTAATTTTTATCCTGTCCTTTTACAGTTAGTACCTAGTAGCACCCCCTTTTGAAAGTATCACAGCTCTTAAACGCTTTTTGTAGTCAGACAATAGGTTTTCAATTGTTGTTTGAGGGATTTTCATCCACTGGAAAATTCTTCAAGTTCTGTGAGATTTCTGCACGATATTGCTTTCACTGCTATTTTGAGGTTTAGCCACTGATTTTCAATGATGTTCAGATCAGTGGACTGTGTGGGCCATTGTAAAACCTTCAGCTAGTGCCTTTTGAGGTAGTCTATTGTAAATTTTGATGTGTGTTTAGGATCATTATCCATTTGTAGAAGCCATCTTCTTTTCTACTTCCTCTTTTTTGTAGATAGTGTTATATTTACATCAAGACTTTGTTGAAGTTTCATTTAACCCATTCTTCCCTCTATCCCTGAAATTTCCCCCGTGCAACTTGCTGCAACACTGTCATGATCCGTTCCAGGGTTTATTAGTGTCTGCCCTTTTTTGGATGGATCATGTCAAGGGTTAACTTTGCGCTGCCTGATTCTGGGTTCAAGTTTACTATTTAGCTCCAATGAATCTTGCTGGCAGTGTCAGCTATAGTTCTGCCTTCGGCGTGTGAACCTGATTCTGCTGGTAGCTCTTGATTTGCCCTGCTGTGAACCCTGACTTGTCCTGTGTCAGTTAACTCCTTCTGTCTGCCTTTTTACCAGCATTTCTCTGTCTGTTTATCTGCTTGATTCTCTGGTTCTGACCTCCTGGCTTGGCTACTGACTTTGTTACTGTTTGTCCCCATTGTACCGTATATTGCCTGTTCTGGTTTACTGATCTCTTGCTACATCCTGACTATCCATCTGTCTAATCCAATTATACTGTCGTGCTATCTTGTGCTTTTGACTCGGCTTGTCTGACCACCCTCTTGCCACTTGGTTGCATCTGTTCTGCTGTCCTGTGTGTGCAGTCTCACTTTCCTCTCAAGCTCCCCCTGGCTTGGTGGAGGTTGTGCTGTACTGCACTGCAGCAGCCTGACAAACACAACCCACAAAGCATGATTAATGCACTGCCATGCTTAACGGTTGGTGAAACATTTTTTCCTTAAATTCTGTGCCCTTTTTTCTCCACACATTCCTTTGATCATTGTGGCCAAAAAATGCAATTTCATCTTCATTGGGCCACAGGACTTGTCTCCAAAATACATCAGGCTTGTTTAGATATTCTTTTGCATAGTTCTGAAGCTGAATTTAATGTTGAGGATGCAGGAGAGGTTTTCTTCTGATGACTCCTCCTTGAAGGCCATATTTGTGTAGGTGTCTCTGAACATTAGAACAATGTACCACAACTCCAGAGTCTGCTAAATCTTTCTGAAGGTCTTTTCCAGTTGTAAGGAGGTGGCGGGGACCCTCATGTGCCTTCTCTCCCCTGGTCATTGTTCACATATTACATGCAGCACCCCATGGTGTATTAATGTGAAATGCAACAATTATACATGTTTACTTATGTTTGTGTACTGCAATGTAAATGCATTTGTTATGTATTATGCATAGGCCTAGGGAAAGGTTAGGAAGTAGTATAGGATCAAGGGGGATTAGACTAGAGATAGGGAATAGGATAGCATAGAATAGACAGAAGTGTTAGTTAGATACAGACAGCATAGGGGTTAAGCAGTTGGGAGGAGTTAGAGCAGGGCAGTGCAGAGCCACAGGGATATAGGAGAAGCACTTCCTGTATAGGCAGCAGAGCCTGGGCAGTCCTGCCCAAGGCGACATGCACACAGCAGTGAGAGCAGAAGGTTCACAGGCTGTGGGGATAAAACTGCTAGGCAGTAAGGGGCCCCAGGCTCTGAGTCATGCAGGCAGTCACCAGCAAGAATAGAAGCCAACCCGAAGAGTATCCAGGGTCTAAGACCAAAGTAATATTTAGTCAGCTCACCGTCCTCATCTCCCTCCAGGGATCTGTCCATCAGCCAGGGTCGCGGTTCGGCAGCCGCAGCAACGAATTTCACGCAAAAAATATATGACCCGGCAATGAAGAATCCGCTGCACCTTTAGAGGTCTTATTGATATAAAACTTCCATTTTATTGAGAAATAATTTAAAAAAACGTAAAAAAGCACATTTACATACAGTCAGATCAAACCAATGGACAACTGGAACAACATGTTTCGGCCTATGACTAAGGCCATATAGGCCGAAACATGTTGTTCCAGATGTCCATTGGTTTGATCTCACTGCATTTAACTGTGCTTTTTTACATTTTTTAACTATTTCTCAATAAAATGGAAGTTTAATATCAATAAGACCTCTGAAGGTGCAGCGGATTCTTCATCGCCGGGTCATATATTTTTGTAGGGGTCTAAGACCGGGGCAGGAGGAGCTGAGACGGCGATCCTGGCACATTTCCCAATTGAAATCAGACCTGGGACAGGTAGGAAGCTGTTGGGCCTGGAGCACGAGTGGGACAGAGATTGTCCAATAGTGGGTCAGAGATTGACCAAGAGTGAGACAGAGGCTGCAAGTATATAGACAGAGTTGACAAAGTAGTTATCAAAGCAAAAGATGGCTACTGTGAAGAACCTAGAATATAAGACATAATTTCAGTTGTTTCACACTTTTATGTTAAGTATATAATTCCACATGTGTTAATTCATAGTTTTGATGCCTTCAGTGTGAATGTACAATTTTCATAGTCATGAAAATAAAGAAAAATCTTTAAATAAGAAGGTGTGTCCAAACTTTTGGTCTGTACTGTATATATATATATATATATATATATATATATTTATATAAACACAATATGATATACTGTATCTATATTATGCTGTTATTATTAATATTATTATTATTATTATTATTATTAATATTATTATTATTTTGCCCAAAATACAAAGGAAATGTTTCATCATTATCTTCAGACCTTTTAGAGATCATTTCATCTTCAACTTGCTTAACTGTTCACAATAACAATAAATTCAACCAGGGGTGTCCAAAGTTTTACATGAGACTGTATGTATAGTGTCACTGAGCTTAATGACTATACTGAATAATTTCTCCCACTGATTTCTAATTGTTACTTGTAAATACACACAACCTTTTTATGTCAATGTAAAGAGCATTAAACCCAGTAGTGAACACTTGGAAATTTTAAAATTTAAAGAAAAAACATTTGCAGAGATGAAAACAATAGTGACATTGAAGCCCGCAGTAGCCTCTTAGGCTACTTTCACACTAGCGTTAACTGCAATCCGTCACAATTAGTGTTGAGCATTCCGATACCGCAAGTATCGGGTATCGGCCGATATTTGCGGTATCGGAATTCCGATACCGAATTCCGATACTTCCCGCGTATCGGATACCGGAATCGGAAGTTCCCAGAATTCAAACAGAACGCAGCAGCCAATGAGGAATGATTGGAAGTGTGGGCACATCCTGTTTAGCATGGTGGGCATGTAAGTACTGGCAAGGCTGTGATTGGCTGCTGAAATGATGTCACTCTGCACTATAAAAAACGCTGCCGCCATTTTGCGCTCACTCTGCTGTGATTTCAGTTAGGGACAGGTCGCTATGTTCTAACTGAGGGCCAGTTGAGCTAGCTAATTGCTTTATTTTCCTTTCCAAAGGCTAATTTAGCAAAACGCTGTGTGTTCTTCACTGTTCACCTTGCTCTTGCCTTGCAGCGCTGTTTTAACAGCGTTCTGCAAGGTCTCTGTGTGTGTGTGTGTGTGCAGCTCACTCTGTAGTCTGTGTGCAGCCATATACCCGGTTGTATTCAGCTCAGGGGGGGTTCACACTGCCTCACACAGTTGTCCTATTTTGCTCATAGTGCAGCCTGCTGCACATTTTTTCTCAAATTTCCTATTAGTGTTTTTCCACCCGTCTCCAGCTAAATTGTGGAAAAACACTACATAGGATAACCTAGAGGGGGGGTTTTGGGCCTTGCAGCGCCGTTTACGGCTGTCTGCACGGTCTCCGTGTGAGCCCAGCTCGCCCTGTAGTCTGTGTGCAGCCATAGCCGGTTGGATTCAGCTCAGGGTTCATTACTGGCTCATACCTTGAGAAAAATTTTCCTTTTTTTCAAATAGTGCAGCCTGTTTAAAAATTTAAACAAAAAATTCCCTATTAGTGTTTTTCCACCCGTCTCCAGCTAAATTGTGGAAAAACACTACATAGGATAACCTAGAGGGGGGTTTTGGGCCTTGCAGCGCCGTTTACGGCTGTCTGCATGGTCTCCGTGTGAGCCCAGCTCGCCCTGTAGTCTGTGTGCAGCCATAGCCGGTTGGATTCAGCTCAGGGTTCGTTACTGGCTCATACCTTGAGAAAAATTTTCCTTTTTTTCAAATAGTGCAGCCTGTTTAAAATTTTAAAAAAAAAATTCCTATTAGTGTTTTTCCACCCGTCTCCAGCTAAAATAGTGGAAAAACACTACATAGGATAACCTAGAGGGGGTTTATTGGGCCTTGCAGCGCCGTTTACGGCTGTCTGCACGGTCTCTGTGTGAGCGCAGCTTGCCCTGTAGTCTGTGTGCAGCTATAGCCGGTTGGATTCAGCTCAGGGTGCGTTACTGCCTCATACCTTGAAAAACAATTTACTTTTTTTCAAATAGTGCAGCCTGTTTAAAATTTTAAAAAAAAAATTCCTATTAGTGTCTTTCCACCCGTCTCCAGCTAAATAGTGGAAAAACACTACATAGGATAACCTAGAGGAGGGTTTTTTGGCCTTGCAGCGCCGTTTACGGCTGTCTGCACGGTCTCCGTGTGATTTAAACTAGCTCTGTAGCCCGATCTGCACAAAAAAAAGTAAAGTTCACCAAACACAACTTAACACTTGTGTAGGCCACATTTGAAAAATAATAAAGTTTAGTCCACACTTTACAACATTAGTGTTTCTTACACCTGTTAGGAGGAGCATTTCAGGAATAAGCACACTAAGGCCTTAGTACTTTTCTGCTTATCTTTATCTGTCAACCAAGATGAAGAGGGCAGGGAGTAAGGCACGTGGGCGTGGGCGCGGAGCAGGGAGAGGAGCAGGGAGAGGACGTGGTGATTCTGTGCCTGCTGCGGGCGCCGGTGACTCGTCGTCACTCAGTTTCAGCAGGGAACAGTCCTTCATGCGCAGCTTTGTCGGAGAGCGCCGTGCACCGCTGCTGCGTGAAGACCAAATTGAAGCCGTTGTCGGGTGGATGGCAGCTAACGCCTCGGCATCGACTTCAGTTAGTGCCACATCCTCTCAGGCACAGAGCACTGGAGAGCAGCCATCTGTCTCTTCACCACCTGCCAAATTGGCCAGGCAGTCAGAGAGCCCAGGACAGGAGCCGTCTCTACTTCTGTTCTCTGAATCTCTTGGCTTGGAAACAGGGGGCCAGCCAAGCAGCATTGGAGAAATGGAAGAAGAGGCAGTGTGCAGTGATGCCCAACAGCTTTTTCTCTCTGACTCTGAAGAGGCAGGTGGGCCAGTGCCTCCGGTGACCACAGCGCAGTACGCATCTGATGATGAAACTCAGGTGCCGCTTTCTGATGCGTACTGTGCTGCCGAGACTACCCAGGAGGAGCAGTTGGTGGCAGAGGGTAGTGGAGATGATGAGGTCCTTGACCCATCGTGGCGTGAGGAACAGGAAGGTGGTGGGAGCAGCTCTGAGGAAGAGCTTCCCCTAACGGGCCAAAGAGGGAGAGGGAGGGGGAAGACTGCGGAGCCTGTAGCCTCCACTTTGGCACCCGTTAGGAGCCTGTCTCTTTCCAAAGCCAAAAAGGGCGCTCCCAAGACTTGCAGTGCCTGGTCCTTTTTTGACACAGTTGCAGATGACATTTGTTTTGTCAAATGCAAGCTGTGTCATCAGAAAGTAAAAAGAGGGAAAAATGTCAGCAACCTCAATACCACAAATATGTGGAAACATGTGCGGACCAGGCACGCGGTGTAGTTACAGAAACAGACTGAAGATGTAGGCCAACCAACAGCGGCAGCTACCACCTCTTCAGCTCGTGTTGCCTCTTCCTCCAGCTCACGCACAGCTGGTTTGGCTTCCTCCCAGGATCGCCATGGAAGAACCTCTGGCACTGTTGTCCAGAGACCTTGTGTAATTCCACCCACAGCACCACCTTCCCAGTCATCCTCACACTCCCAGTCTACTCTACAGCCATCGGTAGTACAGGCATGGGAGAAAAGGCGGGCATTCTCGGCCAACCACCCCCGAGCACAGGCTCTGAATGCAGGCATTGCCAAACTGTTGTCCCAGGAAATGCTCTCGTTCAGGCTGGTGGAGACTGACAGCTTCCGTGACTTGATGGCATTGGCAGTCCCACAGTACAAGGTGCCCAGCCGCTTTTACTTCAGCAGGCAGGCTGTCCCTGCCCTGCACAGGCATTTTGAGGCAAACATAAAACATGCGCTACTGAACGCCGTCAGTAGCAAGGTCCACCTCACCACCGATGCGTGGACCAGTCAGCATGGACAGGGGCGATATGTTTCCCTCACTGCCCATTGGGTTAATGTTGTTGAGCCAGGTACAGATCGTGCGAGTGGTGCAGGACGTGTCCTGCCCACTCCAAGGATTGCAGGAATCCAGTCTGTACGCATCGACTCCTCCTCTTACACCAGTTCCTCAGATTCCTCTCTGCAGGATCCGTCACAGTCCACCTCCACATGGACCCGTGAACGTTTACCTATGACCGACATGAGCACAGCCGTGGCCAAACGTCAGCAGGCCGTCTTGAAACTAGTTTCATTGGGGCATCGAAGCCACACAGCGCAGGAGCTCTGGAATGCCATCAAGCAGGAGAGCGATGTGTGGTTACTGCCAGCGAATCTCCAGCCAGGCATGGTAGTGTGTGACAATGGCCGAAATCTGGTGGCAGCTTTGGCCCTTGGCAACCTCACTCACATCCCATGTCTGGCACATGTGCTCAATTTG
The DNA here is from genome assembly GCF_032444005.1 of Ranitomeya imitator. Taxonomy (NCBI): domain Eukaryota; kingdom Metazoa; phylum Chordata; class Amphibia; order Anura; family Dendrobatidae; genus Ranitomeya; species Ranitomeya imitator. Next base: position 442,206,628 of record NC_091285.1, read on the forward strand.
GTTGTGCAGAGTTTTCTGAGGGACTATCCGGATCTTGATGCCCTGCTGCACAAGGTCCGCCTAGAGTGTGCTCACTTGCGGCGTTCCAGCTTGGCCAGATCACGCATTGCTGCTCTGCAGCGCCGATTCCGCCTTCCGGAACACCGCATCATATGTGACCTACCTACCCGGTGGAATTCCACGTTACATATGTTGGAGCGGTTGTGTGAGCAGCAGCAAGCAGTTATGGAGTACCAGCTGCATCAGGCGCAAAGAAGTCGCAGTCAGCGCCGATCAGACTTCACAACCACAGAGTGGGCCACTATGAAGGACGTCTGCCAGGTTTTGCGTCCTTTGATTATTCCACGCGGATGGCAAGTGCAGATGATGCACTAGTCAGCATGACTGTCCCCCTTATCTGCCTGCTTCAGCAAACTTTGCAAGGGTTAAGGGATGATGTTGTGGAAGAGGTGGAGGATGAGGAGTCACCTTTTCCATCAGCTTCTGGAGAGTCAGCGCCACGTGGTTCCTCACAAAGGGGTACGCAGGGGCCAATTTGTGAGGAGGATGAGGAGGAGTCAATGGAGGAGGAAGAGCTCCGTCCAGAGGGAGCGACACAATTGTCCAGTGGTCAGTGTGTACAGCGAGGGTGGGGTGATGACGAGCGGGCAGAGATCATGTCTCAAGCAGGGGACAGCGTTTCTGGGCCAGTTGGCACTCTGCAGCACATGGTGGATTTCATGCTGCAGTGCCTGAGAAACGACCGCCGCATCGACCACATCTCAACATGCCTGATTATTGGGTGTTCACCCTCCTCGATCCTCGCTACCGGGACAACGTCCAAAACCTCATCCCTGCGTTGACCCGGGAGCGTAAATTGCGGGAGTACCACGACACACTGGTGAATTCCATCATCTTCTCCTGTCCAACTGAGAGGAGTGCTGCTAGTGCTTTACAAAGCAGCTCAGTGCGTCGAGGCAGTGGGGGAGGCTCTGCCCAAAGAGGGAGCAGAAGCAGTGCCTCTGCCCAAGGCAAGCCCAGTATGGCACAACTCTGGCACACTTTTGTGTGCCCGCCCCAAATGTCTACACCATCACCGGCGGCTCCAGTCAGCAGAAGGCAACGGTTCCGTCAGATGGTGACAGACTACATGGCTTGCCCTCTTACTGTACTCCCAGACGGCTCTTCCCCGTTCAAGTTTTGGGTCTCTAAGCTGGATACATGGCCAGAGCTAAGCCAGTATGCATTGGAGGTGCTGGCTTGCCCTGCGGCTAGTGTCTTATCGGAACGTGTCTTTAGTGCCGCAGGTGGTGTACTAACAGACCGTCGCATGCGACTATCCTCCGATAACGTTGACCGGCTTACTTTCCTGAAAATGAACCAGGCCTGGATCTCGCAGGAATTTGCCACTCCTCTGCCTGACTAAGTAATTGGGTGTCATCCAGGTCTCCTGCTGTGTTCATCTTTCTACCACCTGAACTGCTATTCCTGGGCTCCAACACCGCCAGTTGCGGCTCAGAAGTGCAGGCTGCACAGTAAAAACATACGACCCAGTGTTATTGGGTTTCAGTAACGTCAGCTGATCCCCAGCTGTGTAGCCGGCAATGTGTCCTGCGACCGCCACGCTGGCACAACAACGTAAATGTAAGGGAACCTGTCCCCCCCCGTCGTTTGTTACTGAAAGAGCCATCTTGTGCAGCAGTAATGCTGCACAAGGAAAAGGTAGCTCTTTTTTTTTAGCTCCTTGCACACGCAGAACTTAACACTTATAAAATGTGTTCACTGATACCGTTATACTGTCCCGGAGCTGGGACTTTCCTTCGTAATGTGATGCAGCACAGCCGTCATTCCTACCCCCTTGGTGCCATGCGCTGCCTCCTCAGCGTTGTTTTAAGCTGTCACGGAGCCTGCGCTGTTCTGTTATCCCTTGGCCATGCCCTATTTGCGCTGCCTGTCTTCTGACATAATTTGGTGTCAGGCTGGCTGCGCCTGTGCGGCCGCGCTGCCCGAGATCCCGCCTCGCAGTGTCTTCTGATTGAGTCACACTGCGGGCCTTGGATCCATGGGCATGCGCAGTGCATATCTTCCCCTCGGGCTCTCGCTCATTTCCCTCCGCCTTCTTTAGACTGTGCGCCGTCAGCTGATCTCTAATAGCATGCCACGGCCGTGACACCGCACAGTCTGAAGAAGAGGGAAGGATGGGAGTGAGAGTCGAGGATATGCACTGTGCATGCCCATGGTTCCAAGGCCCGCAGTGGGATTACGTTAGACGAGACTGCGAGGTGGGATCTGGAGCAGCGTGGACGCACAGGCACTGACAGCCTGACACCAAATTATGTCAGAAGACAGGCAGCGCTAATTGGGCATGGCCAAGGGCTAACAGAACAGCGCAGGCTCCGTGACAGCTTAAAACAACGCTGAGGAGGCAGCGCACGGCACCAAGGGGATAGGAATGACAGCTGTGCTGTGTCCCATTACGAAGGAAATTCGCACCTCCGGGATGGTTTAACGGTATAAGGGGACACATTTTTAGTGTTTATTCGGTGTTTGCAAGGAGCATAATTAAAAGAACCACCTTTTCCTTTTGCATCCTTAGTGCTGCACAAGATGGCTCTTTCAGCTACAAACGTCTTGGGGGGGGTTAAAGGTACCCTTTCAACTTGCTCCAATCAGGCTTCGGCCTACACTCTGTTCCTCTGCTCCTCCTGCTGTCCCTGGGCTCTAACACCGCCAGTTGGTGCCTGGAAGTGCTGTGTGCACAGTCAACAGTCGCTCCTCTGTTATTGGGGTTCAGTAACGTCAGCTGATCCCCAGCTGTGTATCCAGCAACGTGTCATGCGACCGCCACGCTGGCACAACTAAAATGTAAGGGGACCTGTCCCCCCCCCCCCCTAGGCGTTTGTTACTGAAAGAGCCACCATGTGCAGCACTAATACTGCACAAGGGAAAGGTCGCTCTTGAAATTATGCTCCTTGCAAACGCTGAACTACACACTCATGAATGTGTCCCCTCACACCGTCCAACCGTCCCGGAGGTGGGACTTTCCTTTGTAATGTGACGCAGCACAGCCGTCATTGCTACCCCCTTGGCACCGTGCGCTGCCTCCTTAGCGTTGTTTGATTCCGTCATGGACCCTGCGCTGTTATGTTATCCCTTGGCCATGCACAGTTTGCGCTGCCCGTCCTCTGACATCATTTGTTGTCATCCTGGCTGCGCCTGTGCGTCCACGCTGCCCGAAATCACACCTCGCAGTGTCGTCTAATGTGATCCCACAGTGGGCCTGGTATCCATGGCCATGCGCAGTGCATATACTAGCCTCTCACTCCCCTTCTTCACGCTTCTTCAGACTAGGCGGCGTCAGCTGATCCCTAATAGCATGCCACGGCCGTGACGCCGCACAGTCTGAAGAAGCAGGAAGGAGGTGAGTGAGAGGCGATGATATGCACTGCGCATGCCCATGGATCCCTGGCCCGCAGTGGGACTACATTAGATTACACTGCAAGGTTGGATCTCGGGCAGCTTGGACGCACAGGCACTGCCAGCCTGACACCTACATGATGTCAGAAGACGGGCACCGCTAACTGTGCATGGCCAAGGGATAACATTACAGCACGGGCTCCGTGACAGAACCAAACAACGTTGAGGAGGTGGCGCACGGCACCAAGGGGGTTGGAATGACGGCTGTGCTGTGTCACATTACAAAGGAAGTCCTACTTCCGGGATGGTTTGACGGTGTGAGGGGACACATTATATGAGTGTGTACTTCAGCGTTTGCAAGGAGCATAATTTTCGGAGCCACCATTTTCCATGTGCAGTATTACTGCTGTACAAGATGGCTCTTTCAGCAACAAATGCCTGGGGGGGGGGGGTTAAAGGTTCCCTTTCAACTTGCTCCACTGCAGGCTTCGGCCTACACTCTGCTCCTCTTTGATTCCCTGGGTTTCAACACTGTCAGTTGCCACCTGGAAGTGTTGTCTACACAGAAAAAACACTAGGTGATGTGTCAGTGGGGTTCAGCACCGCCAGCTGTTCCCCTGCTGTGTAGTCGGCAACGTGTCCAGCACAAGCCACGCTGGCACAACAGAACAAAAGCTGCCACCAGTGCAGGCTTCAGCCTACACTCTGCTCCTCTCCTCCTCCTGCTGACCCTGGGCTCAAACACCGCTAGTTTTTGCCCGGAAGTGCTAGCTGCACAGAGAAAAACACCAGCCAATGTGTTAGTGGGGTTCAGCAACGCCAGCTGTTCCCCTGCTGTGTAGCCGGCAACGTGACCTGCAAACGCCACGCAGGCACATGAACTGAAATTAAAGGGAACCTGGCCCCACCCCCCCAGGTGTTTCTATGTATAACAGCCACCTAGTACTGCAGTACTGCTGCATTTGTACAAGGTGGCTGTTTTTTTATCCTTGCCCACGTAGAATTAAACACGTAAAATATGTGTCTCATTACAGACCATTACAATGTCCCTGAGGTGTGACTTTCCTTTTTAATGACACGCACCACCCCCCTTGGTAGCGCTGCCCGTCTTCTGACATCATTGGTTGGCTGCCTGTGCCTGTGCGTCCGCACTGCCCGACACAACCCCCCTCGTTTCATATATTTTGACTGCGAGGGTGTGATTGATGGGCATGTGCAGTGGTAGGCGTGGTAGGCGATAAGGGATCAGCTGAGGCCGCCCAGTCTGAAGCAGGTGTAAGGACATGTGTGAGCGGCAAACATATTTACTGCACAAGGCCACGAATCCCAGCCACGCAGTGTGATTTTTTTAAAACACACTGTGGGCCTGGGATTCATATCCATTGCTAACCGCAACGGCCAACATGAAATGAGTTGAGAAGACAGGCATCGCTCACAGCGCATGGCCAAGGGATAACAAGAGCGCAGACTCCTGTACAGCTAATACAACGCTCAGGAATCTGCGCCCACCACCTAGGTGTAAATTTTGACACCTGTGCTGCGTCTCCTTAAAAAGACAAGTCACGCCTCCACTACTGTTTGACAGTATAATGGGCTAAATAGTGTACGTGTTTTATTCAGCGTGTGCAAGGAGCAAACTAAATAGAGCAACCTTTTACTTGTGCAGCATTAATGCTGCACAAGTTGTGGCTCTTGTACCTTGCAACACCTGAGGGGGGGTTAAAGGTTACCTTTGAAATTGGTTCAACTAGGCTTCGGCCTACACTCTGCTCCTCTCCTCCTACTGCTGACCCTGGGCTCTAACACCGCTAGTTTTTGCCCGGAAATGCGAGCTTCACAGAGAAAAACAACAGCCAATGTGTTAGTGGGGTTCAGCACCGCCAGCTGTTCCCCTGCTGTGTAGCCGGCATCGTGTCCAGCACAAGCCACGCTGGCACAACCGACCAAAAGCTGCCACCAGTGCAGGCTTCGGCCTACACTTTGCTCCTCTCCTCCTCCTGCTGACCCTGGGCTCTAACACCGCCAGTTTTTGCCCGGACATGCGAGCTGCACAGAGAAAAACACCAGTCAATGTGTTAGTGGGGTTCAGCAACGCCAGCTGCTCCCCTGCTGTGTAGTCGGCATCGTGTCCAGCACAAGCCACGCTGGCACAACCGACCAAAAGCTGCCACCAGTGCAGGCTTCGGCCTACACTTTGCTCCTCTCCTCCTCCTGCTGACCCTGGGCTCTAACACCGCCAGTTTTTGCCCGGACATGCGAGCTGCACAGAGAAAAACACCAGTCAATGTGTCAGTGGGGTTCAGCAACGCCAGCTGTTCCCCTGCTGTGTAGCTGGCAACGTGTCCTGCAAACGCCACGCAGGCACATGAACTGAAATTGAAGGAAGCCTTCCCCCCACCCCCAGGTGTTTCTATGTATAACAGCCACCTTGTACAGCAGTACTGCTGCATTTGTACAAGGTGGCAGACTTTTTCTCCTTGCCCACGTTTAATTAAACACGTACTAAATGTGTCTCATTGAGACCATTCCACTGTCCCTGAGGTGTGACTTTCCTTTCTAATGATACGCAGCACCACCCTTGTTAGCGCTGCCCGTCTTTTGGCATCATTGGTTAGCTGGCTGCGCCTGTGCGTCTGCCCTGCTCGAAACAACGCCCCTCGGTGTCTTATTTTTTTGGACAACGAGGATGTGATTGATGGGCATGTGCAGTGCATATGTTTGCCTGTGTTCACTCATCTCCTTCCGCCTTCTTCAGACTGGGTGGCCTCATGACCGCGGCATGCGATAAGGGATCAGATGAGGCCGCCCAGTCTGAAGCAGGTTTAAGGACATGTGTGAGCGGCAAACATATTTACTGCACAAGGCCACGAATCCCAGCCACGCAGTGTGATTTTTCGAAAACACACTGTGGGTCTGGGATTCATGTCCATCGCTAACCGCAACGGCTGACATGAAATGAGGTCAGAAGACAGGAAGCGCTCACAGCGCATGGCCAAGGGATAACAAGAGCGCAGACTCCTGTACAGCAAATAACAACGCTCAGGAAGCTGCGCCCATGCACCAAGGTGTTATTTTCGACACCTGTGCTGCTTTTCTTTAAAAAGACAAGTCACGCCTCCACTACTGTTCTACAGTAGAATGGAATAAATAGTGTACGTGTTTTATTCAGCGTGTGCAAGGAGCAAAATTAAGAGAGCAACCTTTTACTTGTGCAGCATTAATGCTGCACAAGGTGTGGCTCTTGTACCTTGCAACACCTGAGGGGGGGTTAAAGGTTACCTTTGAAATTGGTTTAACTAGGCTTCGGCCTACACTCTGCTCCTCTCCTCCTCCTGCTGACCCTGGGCTATAACACCGCCAGTTGTAGCCTGGAAGTGCTAGCTGCACAGAGAAAAACACCCGCCAATGTGATAGTGGGGTTCAGCACCGCCAGCTGTTCCCCTGCTGTGTAGCCGGCATCGTGTCCAGCACAAGCCACGCTGGCACAACTGACCAAAATCTGCCACCAGTGCAGGCTTCGGCCTACACTCTGCTCCTCTCCTCCTCCTGCTGCCTCTGGGCTCAAACACCGCTAGTTTTTGCCCGGAAATGCGAGCTGCACAGAGAAAAAAAACAGCCAATGTGTTAGTGGGGTTCAGCACCGCCAGCTGTTCCCCTGCTGTGTAGCCTGCAACGTGTCCAGCACAAGCCACGCTGGCACAACTGACCAAAAGCTGCCACCAGTGCTGGCTTCGGCCTACACTCTGCTCCTCTCCTCCTCCTGCTGACCCTGGGCTCTAACAACGCTAGTTTTTGCCCGGAATTGCTAGCTGCACAGAGAAAAACACCAGTCAATGTGTTAGTGGGGTTCAGCACCACCAGCTGTTCCCCTGCTGTGTAGCTGGCAACGTGTCCTGCAAACGCCACGCAGGCACATGAACTGAAATTGAAGGAAGCCTGCCCCCCACCCCCAGGTGTTTCTATGTATAACAGCCACCTTGTACAGCAGTACTGCTGCATTTGTACAAGGTGGCTGACTTTTTCTCCTTGCCCACGTGGAACTCAACACGTACAAAATGTGTCTCATTGAGACCATTCAACTGTCCCTGAGGTGTGACTTTCCTTTCTAATGATACGCAGCACCACCCTTGGTAGCGCTGCCCGTCTTCTGACATCATTGGTTGGCTGCCTGTGCCTGTGCGTCCGCCCTGCCCAACACAACGCCCCTCGTTGTCTCATATATTTTGGCAGCGAGGGTGTTATTGATGGGCATGTGCAGTGCATATGTTCGCCTGTCTTAACTCATCTCCTTCCGCCTTCTTCAGACTGTGCGGCCTCATGGCCGCGGCATGCGATAAGGGATCAGATGAGGCCGCCCAGTCTGAAGTAGGTGTAAGGACGTGTGTGAGCGGCAAACATATTAACTGCACAAGGGCACGAATCCCAGCCACGCAGTGTGATTTTTTCCAAACACACTGTGGGTCTGGGATTCATGTCCACCGCTAACCGCATCGGCCAACATGAAATGAGGTCAGAAGACAGGAAGCGCTCACAGCGCATGGCCAAGGGATAACAAGAGCGCAGACGCCTGTACAGCAAATAACAACGCTCAGGAAGCTGCGCCCATGCACCAAGGTGTTATTTTCGACACCTGTGCTGCTTTTCTTTAAAAAGACAAGTCACGCCTCCACTACTGTTTTACAGTAGAATGGGCTAAATAGTGTACGTGTTTTATTCAGCGTGTGCAAGGAGCAAAATTAAGAGAGCAACCTTTTACTTGTGCAGCATTAATGCTGCACGAGGTGTGGCTCTTGTACCTTGCAACACCTGAGGGGGGTTAAAGGTTACCTTTGAAATTGGTTCAACTAGGCTTCGGCCTACACTCTGCTCCTCTCCTCCTCCTGCTGACCCTGGGCTATAACACCGCCAGTTGTAGCCTGGAAGTGCTAGCTGCACAGAGAAAAACACCAGCCAATGTGCTAGTGGGGTTCAGCACCGCCAGCTGTTCCCCAGCTGTGTAGCCGGCAACGTGACCTGCAAACGCCACGCAGGCACAACAGAACAAAAGCTGCCACCAGTGCAGGCTTCGGCCTACACTCTGCTCCTCTCCTCCTCCTGCTGACCCTGGGCCCTAACACCGCCAGTTTTTGCCCGGACGTGCTAGCTGCACAGAGAAAAACACCAGCCAATGTGTTAGTGGGGTTCAGCACCGCCAGCTGTTCCCCTGCTGTGTAGCCGGCAACGTGACCTGCAAATGCCACGCAGGCACATGAACTGAAATTAAAGGGACCCTGCCACCCACCTCAAGGTGTTTCTATGTATAACAGCCACCTTGTACAGCAGTACTGCTGCATTTGTACAAGGTGGCTGACTTTGTCTACTTGCCCACGTTTAATTAAACACGGAAAAAATGTGTCTCATTACAGACCATTACAATGTCCCTGAGGTGTTACTTTCCTTTTTAATGACTTGCAGCACCCCCCTTGTTAGCGCTGCCCGTCTTCTGACATCTTTGGTTGGCTGGCTGCGGCTGTGCGTCCGCCCTGCCTGAAACCACGCTCCTCGTTGTCTTGCTTATTTTGACTGCGAGGGTGTGATTGATGGGCACGAGCAGTGGATATCTTCGCCTGTCTTTACTCATCTCCTTCCGCCTTCTTCAGAATGTGCGGCCTCATGGCCGCGGCATGCGAGAAGGGATCTGATGAGGCCGCCCAGTCTGATGCAGGTGTAAGGACATGAGGAACAGGCGACAAAATTTACTGCGCAAGGTCACGAATCCCAGCTCTGAAGTGTGACTTTATTAAAAGACACTGCGGGTCTGGGTTTCATGGCCATCGCTAACCGCACCGGCCAACATGAAATGAGGTGAGAAGACAGGCATCGCTCACAGCGCATGGCCAAGGGATAACAAGAGCGCAGACTCCTGTACAGCAAATAACTACGCTCAGGAAGCTGCGCCCATGCACCAAGGTGTTATTTTCGACACCTGTGCTGCTTTTCTTTAAAAAGACAAGTCACGCCTCCACTACTGTTTTACAGTAGAATGGGCTAAATAGTGTACGTGTTTTATTCAGCGTGTGCAAGTAGCAAAATTAAGAGAGCAACCTTTTACTTGTGCAGCATTAATGCTGCACAAGGTGTGGCTCTTGTACCTTGCAACACCTGAGGGGGGGTTAAAGGTTACCTTTGAAATTGGTTCAACTAGGCTTCGGCCTACACTCTGCTCCTCTCCTCCTCCTGCTGACCCTGGGCTCATAACACCGCCAGTTTTAGCCTGGAAGTGCTAGCTGCACAGAGAAAAACACCAGCCAATGTGTTTGTGGGGTTCAGCACCGCCAGCTGTTCCCCAGCTGTGTAGCCGGCAACGTGACCTGCAAACGCCACGCAGGCACAACAGAACAAAAGCTGCCACCAGTGCAGGCTTCGGCCTACACTCTGCTCCTCTCCTCCTCCTGCTGACCCTGGGCTCATAACACCACCAGTTTTAGCCTGGAAGTGCTAGCTGCACAGAGAAAAACACCAGCCAATGTGTCAGTGGGGTTCAGCACCGCCAGCTGTTCCCCAGCTGTGTAGCCGGCAACGTGCCCTGCAAACGCCATGCAGGCATATGAACTGAAATTGAAGGGAGCCTGCCCCTCACCCCCAGGTGTTTCTATGTATAACAGCCACCTTGTTCAGCAGTACTGCTGCATTTGTACAAGGTGGCTGACTTTTTCTCTTTGCCCACGTGGAACTCAACACGTACAAAATGTGTCTCATTGAGACCATTACAATGTCCCTGAGGTGTGACTTTCCTTTTTAATGACACGAAGCACCCCCATTGTTAGCGCTTCCCGTCTTTTGACATCATGGTTAGCTGGCTGCGCCTGTGCATCCGCCCTGCGTGAAACAACGCCCCTCGTTGTCTTATTTATTTTGTCAGCGAGGGTGTGGTTTATGGGCACGAGCAGTGCATATGTTCGCCTATCGTCACTCATCTCCTTCCGCCTTCTTCAGACTGTGCGGTCTCCTGGCCGCGGCATGCGAAAAGGGATCAGCAGAGGCCGCCCAGTCTGAAGCAGGTGTAAGGACGTGTGTGAGCGTCGAAAATATTTACTGCTCAAGGCCACGAATCCCAGCACCGCAGTGTGACTTTATGAAAAGGCAGCGTGGGTCTGGGATTTATGGCCATCGTTAACCGCAGCGGCCAACATGAAATGAGGTCATAAGACGGGCAGCGCTAACAGGGCATTGCCAAGGGATAACACAAGAGCGCAGACTCCTGTACAGCAAAAAACAACGCTCAGGAAGCTGCGCCAAGCACAAAGGCGTTATTTGGGACACCTATGCTGCGTCTCCTTAAAAATACAAGTCACGCCTCAACTACAGTTTGACTGTAGAATGGGCTAAATTGTGTACGTGTTGCATTCAGCGTGTGCAAGTAGACAAATTAATAGAGCAACCTTTTCTTCTGCAGCATTAATGCTGCACAAGGTGTGGCTCTTGTACTTTGTAACACCTGAGGGGGGTTAAAGGTTACCTTTGAAATTGGTTCTACTAGGCTTCGGCCTACACTCTGCTCCTCTACACCTCCTGCTGACCCTGGGCTGTAACAACGCTAGTTTTTGCCCGGAAGTGCTAGCTGCACAGAGAAAAACACCAGCCAATGTGTTAGTGGGGTTCAGCACCGCCTGCTGTTCCCGCACTGTGTAGCCGGCAAAGTGTCCTGCAAACGCAACGCAGACACAAAGCTGACTCCAGTGCAGGCTTCGGCCTACACTCTGCTCCCCCTGCTTACCCTTTGCTCCAACACCGCTAGTTGGGGCTGTAGGAAGACAATGTTTGATAGGCAAAGCATCCAGGTTCCAGCACCGCAAGCTGGTTCTCGGCAGTGTTTTTGTCACAGGTACTCCCTCGTGCCAAACCTGGTTTCAGCACCGTCAGCTGTTTCCGGGTTGTGTCAAGTTCACTGAGACGCCTATGCTTGCCCCGTCGTGTTGCAGTCGGGTTAGCCAACTCCAGGGTGCCTCCAGTTTAGGAGCTTCCTATGTGGGCTGCGTGAACTGGTAGTCAAGGCTGGTTCTGTAGTGTCAGTAGGCCCAGCTCCCCCTGTAGGACTGTTGGGGTTCGGTAACTGCGGCTGCCTCGCGGCCTAGCTGTTCTCTCCTCTCCTGTGGACCTTCGGGTCCACCACCTGGTTCCAGCACCGTCAGCTGGTTCCAGGCCGAGCCTTTGGCTTAGGTGCCTCCTCCTGGGTATCCGAGTTCCGCCAACGCCAGGCGGTCCTTGGTAGTGCTTTTAAGCGCGGGCACCTACAGCTTAGTAACCGGGTTCCAGCACCGCCAGCTGGTCCTCGGTCGTGCCATTGGCTCTTGCACACTGGGGCAACGCATCTGGGTTCCAGCAACGCCAGCTGGTTCTCGGCAGTGTTTTTGACACAGTTACTCCCTCGTGCCAAGCCTGGTTTCAGCACCGTCAGCTGTTTCCGGGTTGTGTCAAGCTCACTGAGACGCCTATGCTTGCCCCGTCGTGGTGCTGTCGGGTTAGCCAACTCCAGGGTGCCTCCAGTTTAGGAGCTTCCTATGTGGGCTGCGTGAACTGGTAGTCAAGGCTGGTTCTGTAGTGCCAGTAGGCCCAGCTCCCCCTGTAGGACTGTTGGGGTTTGGTAACTGCGGCTGCCTCGCGGCCTAGCTGTTCTCTCCTCTCCTGTGGGCCTTCGGGTCCACCACCTGGTTCCAGCACCGTCAGCTGGTTCCGGGCCGAGCCTTTGGCTTAGGTGCCTCCTCCTGGGTATCCGAGTTCCGCCAACGCCAGGCGGTCCGTGGTAGTGCTTTTAAGCGCGGGCACCTACAGCTTAGTAACCGGGTTCCAGCACCGTCAGCTGGTCCTCGGTGCCATTGGCTCTTGCACACTGGGGCAACGCATCCGGGTTCCAGCACCGCCAGCTGGTTCTCGGCAGTGTTCTTGTCACAGGTACTCCCTCGTGCCAAGCCTGGTTTCAGCACCGTCAGCTGTTTCCGGGTTGTGTCAAGTTCACTGAGACGCCTATGCTTGCCCCGTCGTGGTGCGGTCGGGTTAGCCAACTCCAGGGTGCCTCCAGTTTAGGAGCTTCCTATGTGGGCTGCGTGAACTGGTAGTCAAGGCTGGTTCTGTAGTGCCAGTAGGCCCAGCTTCCCCTGTAGGACTGTTGGGGTTCGGTAACTGCAGCTGCCTCGCGGCCTAGCTGTTCTCTCCTCTCCTGTGGGCCTTCGGGTCCACCACCTGGTTCCAGCACTGTCAGCTGGTTCCGGGCCGAGCCTTTGGCTTAGGTGCCTCCTCCTGGGTATCCAAGTTCCGCCAACGCCAGGCGGTCCTTGGTAGTGCTTTTAAGCGCGGGCACCTACAGCTTAGTAACCGGGTTCCAGCACCGTCAGCTGGTCCTCGGTGCCATTGGCTCTTGCACACTGGGGCAACGCATCCGGGTTCCAGCACCGCCAGCTGGTTCTCGTCAGTGTTCTTGTCACAGGTACTCCCTCGTGCCAAGCCTGGTTTCAGCACCGTCAGCTGTTTCCGGGTTGTGTCAAGCTCACTGAGACGCCTATGCTTGCCCCGTCGTGGTGCGGTCGGGTTAGCCAACTCCAGGGTGCCTCCAGTTTAGGAGCTTCCTATGTGGGCTGCGTGAACTGGTAGTCAAGGCTGGTTCTGTAGTGCCAGTAGGCCCAGCTCCCCCTGTAGGACTGTTGGGGTTCGGTAACTGCGGCTGCCTCGCGGCCTAGCTGTTCTCTCCTCTCCTGTGGGCCTTCGGGTCCACCACCTGGTTCCAGCACCGTCAGCTGGTTCCGGGCCGAGCCTTTGGCTTAGGTGCCTCCTCCTGGGTATCCGAGTTCCGCCAACGCCAGGCGGTCCTTGGTAGTGCTTTTAAGCGCGGGCACCTACAGCTTAGTAACCGGGTTCCAGCACCGTCAGCTGGTCCTCGGTGCCATTGGCTCTTGCACACTGGGGCAACGCATCCGGGTTCCAGCACCGCCAGCTGGTTCTCGGCAGTGTTCTTGTCACAGGTACTCCCTCGTGCCAAGCCTGGTTTCAGCACCGTCAGCTGTTTCCGGGTTGTGTCAAGTTCACTGAGACGCCTATGCTTGCCCCGTCGTGGTGCGGTCAGGTTAGCCAACTCCAGGGTGCCTCCAGTTTAGGAGCTTCCTATGTGGGCTGCGTGAACTGGTAGTCAAGGCTGGTTCTGTAGTGCCAGTAGGCCCAGCTTCCCCTGTAGGACTGTTGGGGTTCGGTAACTGCGGCTGCCTCGCGGCCTAGCTGTTCTCTCCTCTCCTGTGGGCCTTCGGGTCCACCACCTGGTTCCAGCACTGTCAGCTGGTTCCGGGCCGAGCCTTTGGCTTAGGTGCCTCCTCCTGGGTATCCAAGTTCCGCCAACGCCAGGCGGTCCTTGGTAGTGCTTTTAAGCGCGGGCACCTACAGCTTAGTAACCGGGTTCCAGCACCGTCAGCTGGTCCTCGGTGCCATTGGCTCTTGCACACTGGGGCAACGCATCCGGGTTCCAGCACCGCCAGCTGGTTCTCGGCAGTGTTCTTGTCACAGGTACTCCCTCGTGCCAAGCCTGGTTTCAGCACCGTCAGCTGTTTCCGGGTTGTGTCAAGCTCACTGAGACGCCTATGCTTGCCCTTGCCCCGTCATGGTGCGGTCGGGTTAGCCAACTCCAGGGTGCCTCCAGTTTAGGAGCTTCCTATGTGGGCTGCGTGAACTGGTAGTCAAGGCTGGTTCTGTAGTGCCAGTAAGCCCAGCTCCCCCTGTAGGACTGTTGGGGTTCGGTAACTGCGGCTGCCTCGCGGCCTAGCTGTTCTCTCCTCTCCTGTGGACCTTCGGGTCCACCACCTGGTTCCAGCACCGTCAGCTGGTTCCGGGCCGAGCCTTTGGCTTAGGTGCCTCCTCCTGGGTATCCGAGTTCCGCCAACGCCAGGCGGTCCTTGGTAGTGCTTTTAAGCGCGGGCACCTACAGCTTAGTAACCGGGTTCCAGCACCGTCAGCTGGTCCTCGGTGCCATTGGCTCTTGCACACTGGGGCAACGCATCCGGGTTCCAGCACCGCCAGCTGGTTCTCGGCAGTGTTCTTGTCACAGGTACTCCCTCGTGCCAAGCCTGGTTTCAGCACCGTCAGCTGTTTCCGGGTTGTGTCAAGTTCACTGAGACGCCTATGCTTGCCCCGTCGTGGTGCGTTCAGGTTAGCCAACTCCAGGGTGCCTCCAGTTTAGGAGCTTCCTATGTGGGCTGCGTGAACTGGTAGTCAAGGCTGGTTCTGTAGTGCCAGTAGGCCCAGCTCCCCCTGTAGGACTGTTGGGGTTCGGTAACTGCGGCTGCCTCGCGGCCTAGCTGTTCTCTCCTCTCCTGTGGACCTTCGGGTCCACCACCTGGTTCCAGAACCGTCAGCTGGTTCCGGGCCGAGCCTTTGGCTTAGGTGCCTCCTCCTGGGTATCCGAGTTCCGCCAACGTCAGGCGGTCCTTGGTAGTGCTTTTAAGCGCGGTCACCTACAGCTTAGTAACCGGGTTCCAGCACCGTCAGCTGGTCCTCGGTGCCATTGGCTCTTGCACAATGGGGAATCGCATCCGGGTTCCAGCACCGCCAGCTGGTTCTCGGCAGTGTTCTTGTCACAGGTACTCCCTCGTGCCAAGCCTGGTTTCAGCACCGTCAGCTGTTTCCGGGTTGTGTCAAGTTCACTGAGACGCCTATGCTTGCCCCGTCGTGGTGCGGTCGGGTTAGCCAACTCCAGGGTGCCTCCAGTTTAGGAGCTTCCTATGTGGGCTGCGTGAACTGGTAGTCAAGGCTGGTTCTGTAGTGCCAGTAAGCCCAGCTCCCCCTGTAGGACTGTTGGGGTTTGGTAACTGCGGCTGCCTCGCGGCCTAGCTTTTCTCTCCTCTCCTGTGGGCCTTCGGGTCCACCACCTGGTTCCAGCACCGTCAGCTGGTTCCGGGCCGAGCCTTTGGCTTAGGTGCCTCCTCCTGGGTATCCGAGTTCCGCCAACGCCAGGCGGTCCTTGGTAGTGCTTTTAAGCGCGGGCACCTACAGCTTAGTAACCGGGTTCCAGCACCGTCAGCTGGTCCTCGGTGCCATTGGCTCTTGCACAGTGGGGCAACGCATCCGGGTTCCAGCACCGCCAGCTGGTTCTCGGCAGTGTTCTTGTCACAGGTACTCCCTCGTGCCAAGCCTGGTTTCAGCACCGTCAGCTGTTTCCGGGTTGTGTCAAGTTCACTGAGACGCCTATGCTTGCCCCGTCGTGGTGCGGTCGGGTTAGCCAACTCCAGGGTGCCTCCAGTTTAGGAGCTTCCTATGTGGGCTGCGTGAACTGGTAGTCAAGGCTGGTTCTGTAGTGCCAGTAGGCCCAGCTCCCCCTGTAGGACTGTTGGGGTTCGGTAACTGCGGCTGCCTCGCGGCCTAGCTGTTCTCTCCTCTCCTGTGGACCTTCGGGTCCACCACCTGGTTCCAGCACCGTCAGCTGGTTCCGGGCCGAGCCTTTGGCTTAGGTGCCTCCTCCTGGGTATCCGAGTTCCGCCAACGCCAGGCGGTCCTTGGTAGTGCTTTTAAGCGCGGGCACCTACAGCTTAGTAACCGGGTTCCAGCACCGTCAGCTGGTCCTCGGTGCCATTGGCTCTTGCACACTGGGGCAACGCATCTGGGTTCCAGCACCGCCAGCTGGTTCTCGGCAGTGTTCTTGTCACAGGTACTCCATCGTGCCAAGCCTGGTTTCAGCACCGTCAGCTGTTTCCGGGTTGTGTCAAGCTCACTGAGACGCCTATGCTTGCCCCGTCGTGGTGCGGTCGGGTTAGCCAACTCCAGGGTGCCTCCAGTTTAGGAGCTTCCTATGTGGGCTGCGTGAACTGGTAGTCAAGGCTGGTTCTGTAGTGCCAGTAGGCCCAGCTCCCCCTGTAGGACTGTTGGGGTTCGGTAACTGCGGCTGCCTCGCGGCCTAGCTGTTCTCTCCTCTCCTGTGGACCTTCGGGTCCACCACCTCGTTCCAGCACCGTCAGCTGGTTCCAGGCCGAGCCTTTGGCTTAGGTGCCTCCTCCTGGGTATCCGAGTTCCGCCAACGTCAGGCGGTCCTTGGTAGTGCTTTTAAGCGCGGGCACCTACAGCTTAGTAACCGGGTTCCAGCACCGCCAGCTGGTCCTCGGTGCCATTGGCTCTTGCACACTGGGGCAACGCATCTGGGTTCCAGCACCGCCAGCTGGTTCTCGGCAGTGTTCTTGTCACAGGTACTCCATCGTGCCAAGCCTGGTTTCAGCACCGTCAGCTGTTTCCGGGTTGTGTCAAGCTCACTGAGACGCCTATGCTTGCCCCGTCGTGGTGCGGTCGGGTTAGCCAACTCCAGGGTGCCTCCAGTTTAGGAGCTTCCTATGTGGGCTGCGTGAACTGGTAGTCAAGGCTGGTTCTGTAGTGCCAGTAGGCCCAGCTCCCCCTGTAGGACTGTTGGGGTTCGGTAACTGCGGCTGCCTCGCGGCCTAGCTGTTCTCTCCTCTCCTGTGGACCTTCGGGTCCACCACCTGGTTCCAGCACCGTCAGCTGGTTCCAGGCCGAGCCTTTGGCTTAGGTGCCTCCTCCTGGGTATCCGAGTTCCGCCAACGTCAGGCGGTCCTTGGTAGTGCTTTTAAGCGCGGGCACCTACAGCTTAGTAACCGGGTTCCAGCACCGCCAGCTGGTCCTCGGTCGTGCCATTGGCTCTTGCACACTGGGGCAACGCATCTGGGTTCCAGCAACGCCAGCTGGTTCTCGGCAGTGTTTTTGACACAGGTACTCCCTCGTGCCAAGCCTGGTTTCAGCACCGTCAGCTGTTTCCGGGTTGTGTCAAGCTCACTGAGACGCCTATGCTTGCCCCGTCGTGGTGCTGTCGGGTTAGCCAACTCCAGGGTGCCTCCAGTTTAGGAGCTTCCTATGTGGGCTGCGTGAACTGGTAGTCAAGGCTGGTTCTGTAGTGCCAGTAGGCCCAGCTCCCCCTGTAGGACTGTTGGGGTTCGGTAACTGCGGCTGCCTCGCGGCCGAGCTGTTCTCTCCTCTCCTGTGGACCTTCGGGTCCACCCCCTGGTTCCAGCACCGTCAGCTGGTTCCAGGCCGAGCCTTTGGCTTAGGTGCCTCCTCCTGGGTATCCGAGTTCCGCCAACGTCAGGCGGTCCTTGGTAGTGCTTTTAAGCGCGGGCACCTACAGCTTAGTAACCGGGTTCCAGCACCGCCAGCTGGTCCTCGGTCGTGCCATTGGCTCTTGAACACTGGGGCAACGCATCTGGGTTCCAGCAACGCCAGCTGGTTCTCGGCAGTGTTCTTGTCACAGGTACTCCCTCGTGCCAAGCCTGGTTTCAGCACCGTCAGCTGTTTCCGGGTTGTGTCAAGTTCACTGAGACGCCTATGCTTGCCCCGTCGTGGTGCGGTCGGGTTAGCCAACTCCAGGGTGCCTCCAGTTTAGGAGCTTCCTATGTGGGCTGCGTGAACTGGTAGTCAAGGCTGGTTCTGTAGTGCCAGTAGGCCCAGCTCCCCCTGTAGGACTGTTGGGGTTCGGTAAATGCGGCTGCCTCGCGGCCTAGCTGTTCTCTCATCTCCTGTGGGCCTTCGGGTCCACCACCTGGTTCCAGCACCGTCAGCTGGTTCTCGGCAGTGTCTTTTGCTCTTGTACCTTCTGCTCCCCATCCTGGTTCCAGTATCGTCAGCTGGTTCCGGGCAGAGCCTTTGGCTTAGGTGCCTCCTTCTGGGTATCCAAGTTCCACCAACGTCAGGTGGTCCTTGGTAGTGCTTTCAGGCACGGGTACCTCCTGCTTAGTAACCGGGTTCCAGTAACGTCAGCTGGTCCTCGGTAGTTCCTTTGGCTCTTGGACCTTCGGCTACCCATCCGGGTTCCAGTACCGTCAGCTGGTTCTCGGCAGTGTCTTTTGCTCTTGTACCTTCTGCTCCCCATCCTGGTTCCAGTACCGTCAGCTGGTTCCGGGCAGAGCCTTTGGCTTAGGTGCCTCCTTCTGGGTATCCGAGTTCCGCCAACGTCAGGCGGTCCTTGGTAGTGCTTTTTAGCACGGGTACCTCCTGCTTAGTAACCGGGTTCCAGTAACGTCAGCTGGTCCTCGGTAGTTCCATAGGCTCTTGAACCTTCGGGTAGCCATCCGAGTTCCAGTTCCATCAGCTGGTTCTTGGCATTTTCTCAGCCTTCTTGTACCTTCTGCTACATTTCCAAGTTGAAGACCCTAAAGTCGACGACCCGGAAGACCACCCCGATGACGACGACGACGAAGACCCGGAAGACCACCCCGATGACGACGACGACGACGGCGGAGACGACGACGGCGGAGACGACGACGGCTGAGACGACGACGGCGGAGATGACGACACTGGAGACGACGACCCTGGAGACGACGACATGGAAGACCGAGAAGCAGAAGAACAAGAGGCTGCATAACAAAGAGCAGAAGAACATTAAGCATAAGACTTAATATCAGAGCAAAAGATATTATCTAAATTATATGCAGAAGAAGACTAAGCAGTGTATGGGGGTGAGTCCGTTCCTCCTCGTGGTGCCCCTGGATAAAGCCTGATGCTGCAGGCCAAACTGAACGCGGACAAATGTAACTTTTGTGACTGGCAGAACGGAAGGTGTAATCTTCCAACTTTTATAGATAACAACTACGGGAATGCCTGTCACAAATGAGAATATGATGAAGAAGTAGAATAGGAAGAATAATAACAGTGGAATAAAAAGAATATGTAGAATAGGAAGAATAATAATAGTTGAATAAAATGAATATGAAGAATGTAATCAAAAAAAAAAAAAAGGTAAAGGATGAAGAAGAAGATGAATAAGGTGAAGAAGAAGTTGATGTCAAAGATGCTGATGATGATGAAGATGAAAGTGTGGGAAAAGAAAAAAAAGAAGGGGAAGGGCGTGGAATAGTGAAACATCAATATCTGACAAAAAAAAAAAAAAATTTTACATAGTCAATATCTTTGTCACTCCGAACGTCTTAAAAAAAAAAAAAAAAAAACATGCTATTCTATTTGATTGGGATAAACCTCTATGACTTTAATGTCTCCGCCACCTCCCCAAATACATCCTGCATTATTCTTAGTTGTTTTCCTTCATGTAGAATGAACCTACAAGGCAAGAAAGGGTTTATTTTAATTCCGATATTTTGGTCCCATTGACTTGCATTGGGATCGGGTATCGGTATCGGCGATATCTGATATTTTTTGAATATCGGCCGATCCTATCCGATACCGATACTTTCCGATATCGGAAGGTATCGCTCAACACTAGTCACAATGCGTCGTTTTGCAGAAAAAACGCATCCTGCAAAAGTGCTTGCAGGATGCGTTTTTTCCCCATAGACTTGTATTGACGACGCATTGAGACACGTCGCATCCGTCGTGCGACAGATGCGTCGTGCTTTGGCATGTAACGTTTTTTGCTCCTGACAGACCGCTTTTTCCGACCGCGCAGAACTCCGCCCCCACCTCCCCGCACCTCACAATGGGGCAGCGGATGCGCCGGAGAAATGCATCCGCTGCCTCCGTTGTGCAGTGCGTTAAACGCTAGCGTCGGAATCTCTGCCCGATGCATTGCGACGGGGAGATTCCGACGCTAGTGTGAAAGTAGCCTAAGTCCACCATTGTGGCATCAGAAATCGCTGCTGGTTACATCATCACAGTCATTGACATTGAACAAGCAATAGGTCTGCACTGTGGTGGCATTCTCCAGCCTGGGAGAAGACAACCCAGGACAACAGGTGCCTGTGGAATGCAGCATTCATGGCCACAATGGCAGCCTCCCCTCCTCCCCTTCTAATCCCTCCATGCTAGAGAGAGCAGGGCACATCGTCACCGAGAGAAGTGTCTCTATTATCTTCCAGGATGACTGCAGCTTATCAGCCGTGTAATCACTGTGCAGCTAATGGAGGGACATGCAGAGCCGCCTGCAGAGCATCTCCCCATCTCTGTAGGTCACCTCCACATCATAGCCCGATGCTCTGCAGTGATATTCCACCATATGTATGAAGTGGAGAAACAGACAATAAACGTCACTGATTGATGATAAATCCACTTCAACTAATATAAGCAGTCTACAGGAATCACCTGTGAGAAGATCTATATTGCATGTAACAATACAGGGTGGAAATACAAAAGGTGTCATAATAATGGCCTGGTATCAAGGTATGGCATGTCGTGATATATGATGAAAGAAAATAACAAATAGAACTTATAAAGGCAGATAACTGTACACATTGGTATTACCTGTCGGTCTATCTGCTGTCTATCATCAATCTATCCATAGATCTATCATATATCTCCTATCTATCTATCTATCTATCTATCTATCTATCTATCTATCTATCTATCTATCTATCTATCTATCTATCTATCATTCTATCTATCTATCTATCTATCTATTTTCTATCTATCTATCATCTATCTATTATCTATCTATCTATCTATATATTCATCTATCTATTATCTATCTATCTATTCATCTATCTATTATCTATCTATCTATCTATCTATCTATTATTCATCTATCTATTATCTATCTATCTATTCATCTATCTATTATCTATCTATCTATCTATTCATCTATCTATCTATCTATCTATTATTCATCTATCTATTATCTATCTATATATTCATCTATCTATCTATCTATCTATCTATTCATCTATCTATTATCTATCTATCTATCTATCTATTCATCTATCTATCTATCTATCTATCTATCTATTATTCATCTATCTATTATCTATCTATATATTCATCTATCTATCTATCTATTCATCTATCTATTCATCTATCTATCTATCTATCTATCTATCTATCTATCATCTATCTATCTATCTATCTATCTATCTATCTATCTATCTATCTATCTATCTATCATGTATATTAGAGGTTTCTATTATCCATCTGACCCGCTAATTGTTTCTTGGAGTATAGACATGTCCTCATTTTTTTGCCCGCTGTTTAATTCACCCTATTTGGGGTGGAATGAATAAATAATTTCTTTCTTCTTGTGTGTTTTCATGCCGTAGTAATTCGTTTACAGGAAATAGTGTATATTTATTATTTTTTTTATTTATTCATTGCTATTATCTGAATAAATATCTCTTGCGTTATACTGTTGCAATATATAATTATTCAGTCTGGACGGAAAATGCTTTTCAAAATTAATCAAAATCGAATGTAAATGAGGGAAAATTAAATCAATAGCAAAACAGTGTCTTTTGGAGCCGTGACATGTATACATCGATTAGCAGTATTTTATTGAAGATCCAAATTAATCTGTATCTCAAAAGCAATGTATGTAGGTTTTACTATTGTGTTTGTGCATATAAATTACACGGGTTTTCAAGAGCTAGTTAATGTGACTATTGCTACAAGAATGTAAAAAGCAAGTGTGAAGGGAGTGCATATATACATATATATATATATATACACATTTTTGTATATGTGTAGTATATATATATACAGTGTGTGTATATATATATATATATATATATACATGTGTATATTTATACAGTGTGTATATATATATATATATATATATATATATATATATACATGTGTGTGGGTATAGTTAGATAATGGGCATAGGGTAAAGTGCCAATCAGCACAATAATATGAGAAAATCTATAAAAAAGATTGCAAGTCGTACTGTCTATGGAATATTTACATATATGTATATATATATATATATATATATATATATATTTTATTTTATTTTATTTTTCATATACTCCCTTATATTCATGTATACATAGGAAATGAAAGGTATTCATATTCAGGTGAAAAGTAACAGGGTTTTCTTTATAATGTAAATTGTTGATTAAAACACATTCTTAATAATACTGTGGATTTTTTCCATCTTATTAAATGCGTCATTTTGTTAAACTGCTCTATCAATCTGTGGCATAAAGTTGGTGTGTATATATTATATATTTATTAACTACACCTATTTTTCAATTCGGTTTATACAATGATGCACTGCATTTGTTCACCTAGTCGTTATTTATGTCTATAGCCTATAACTGCACCTATTCAAGTATTTTAACTCTTGAGATGTCTTTGTATTTGCTCTTTTCCTGTGGCTCCTTCATCTACAGAGCATCCATTAGCCCCCTTTGTATTTCTGCGCACAGTATGACAGTTGCACCATGTGTCCATACGTTTTCCGAGTGCTGAGTGTGTGCCCCGGCATTGTCCTCTGTGACCTTGGCACACGTTCTAGAATAAAGAAGATTCCAATTTATTTTCTACTGTCTTACAAAAACCCCTCCTATCCCCAAAATACACTATTATCCTAATTTTTTTTTTTATTTTGTTCATTCACTTTTTATAGATTCACAGTTTCTGTATTTTTTCTAAGTAAATCTATTTTTGCTGACCCTGCACCCTTGTGACATTTTTTTCTCTGGATTTCATATTCGTTGTCATTATTCCCTTCTATTCATCTCAATCAGTATGCCTTTGCCCCCTTTTAATTCACAATCCATTAGTTTGGAGCCCATATTTCCTCCCCTCTCTCTCCTCCTGTTGATTTAATTTCCACATCCCTCTTTCCCTGTAACCTGCTCATAGTAAATGTCACCTCAATAATGACTTTCCCTCCTTCCCCAGAGAAAACACACTGGTGCCCACATCTCCGACAAAAAAAAAAGAAAGAAAACCCTTTAAAAGTTGACACACTGCCTGAGGCTAGCAAGAAAATGTGCTGTTCTCCTAATCCTTGCTGTTCTTTGTAACTCTCCTCCCAGCTCTGCACCATTCATGCTCCCTGTGTCCTGTCCCAGTCATTTGCCAAATTAACCTTAAATGCTGCAGCCACAAAGGGAGCAGGTTGGGGGGGACACATCCAGCCTGTCCTGCTCGGAAAAGCCCACCGGTCTCATGCTGGGAGGGCAGAAAGGAACTAATGCAGACATGCAAGGGAATTATACATGCATTAAACATAGGCAGGGAGAACACAGGGGCAGAGGGGGAGATGGAGGAGGGTGGAGGAAGGGGGCAAAGAAACTACACAGGGACAATCCAGGAGATATTTGTAGAAAAGGTTAGATGAATAGATTAACACACAGGGTGATAAATAAGCTACAGTCCATGTATATGTATGTATGAGTCTAAAATGATATCACATAGACATATATACAAGCATGATAGATCTGAAGAAACATATGGACATGGAGACTGTGTGTGTGTGAGTGTGTTACCCATCTTCGTGTGCACATATTTCATGTGTGTGTGTATGCGGGTGTGTGTGCGTTTGTGTGTGTGTGTGTGTGTGTGTAATCTATCTTCGTGTGCACATATTTCGTGTGTGTGTGTGTGTGTGTGTGTGTGTGTGTGTGTGTGTGTGTGTGTGTGTGTGTGTGTGTGTGTGTGTGTGTGTTTTACCCATCTTCGTGTGCACATATTGTGTGTGTGTGTGTGTGTGTGTGCTACCCATCTTCGTCTTTGTGTGCACATATTTCGTGTGTGTGTGTGTGTGTGTGTGTGTGCTACCCATCTTCGTCTTCGTGTGCACATATTTCGTGTGTGTGTGCGTTTGCGCGTGTGCGTGTGTGTAATCTATCTTCGTGTGCACATATTTCATACATGTATGCATACAGGGTGTGTGTGTGCAAATTATATGTATGCATCTACACTCTGTAAATATCTGGCACTATATTCACACTATATACACATATATCTTCATATGTATGTATAAACAAATATACAGCCTGAATATATTGATATACATTCATTATATAGGTACCTGAGTGTGTACATGAAACACACATACATATTATATATATATATATATATATATATATATATACACACACACACATATACACATGGACATGCAGACAAAGATCCATGGATCCAGATACCAGTCACCATGTGTTGTCTGGATATATACATATTGGAGTACATATTCACACAGACCATGCATACATTGATATATAGAAGTTGATATATAGAAGAAGGGCGTCCATGGACCCCCGGACAATAGGTGATTATTACATGTGAGCAGGCGGCCCGGTGCAGCGGGTGAGAGTGCAGCGGCCGTAAAGCACGGTCGGGTCCGCTCCTACGGGACGCATAAAGCGGGAGCGGCTCATTGAATCCATCAGGCGCTGTCCGCGGTGCTGCAATAAATTCTCGCTGATTAATTCGCAGCCACTTGCAGGAATACATTGTTGCAGGAATACATTGTTGCAGCCTCAACGTGTTGCTTTTGTTGGAAGTAAAATCTCCTCAGAGGCGAGATAAGGATCGGATCCCGCAGTGTAATCCCCCCACTATCACTATCCCTGTGGGCAGCATGCCCCACTAGTGCCCATGATTGTGGTCACTGACCATGCTGCTCCTGTCTGCATAGACCCCCGCCACATTCTGCAGTCGCCCACTACACCCATCCCCAATGCTCTGTTCCTAGAAAGCAGAGGCTTACCTCCTGTGTGCGCCTCCAGGGTGCTGTCAGGGCTCCAGTAGAACAGGTATCCAAAGTTTAAAACCAACACTATTAGGCTGGGTATGGGGTTACATTGGCAGCAGGTGTTAGGGCATGAAGGAAAGAAGTAGGGTTTGGTGGGATTTCTCAGCTTCCCACCAGTAATCTGTGCACTATGGTTAGTCCACTCCCACACCCCACCCCAACTACTGTAGATGGTGAGTGGGCTAAAGCTGCAGGAGCCCCCTCAGCAAATAAAATGAAACATTAATGGCACCAGAGTGTCCCCCCACCCCATCCATGTGCCTGGCCCTCCCTCTGCAGCTGGGCTCTGCACCCATCTCCCCTTCTTCCAGGGTTACATGCCTGTTGGGGTAATGGATTGTAAATCGCTTCCAGCTATCAGTTTGGCCATTCCTGCTAGACACCCACCGATATTTATCACATGCCTGGAGAAGTCCAGTGTCTAATGGGTTAACTCCACACATTTCTATTCACCTTATTCATCATTCCTTCCAGGAAGCGATATAAATAATTGATTTTGTTACCAGATTTTAATTTCTCGACAGCTTAGAATACTCCAGAGAGAGAAAAATAGGCAGCAGTGTAATAAGGGTGTGGGTATGAATATACATAGGCAGCTCCGCTAGCTCCATGCCTGCTGCCTGCCATCTTCATGTGCTTTCTATCCTTCTAGCTAGAACAGTGCATGTGTCTATACAGATCAGCTGGTGGCTATCTATCTATCTATCTATCTATCTATCTATCTATCTATCTATCTATCTATCTATCTATCTATTATCCTATCTATCTATCTATCTATCTATCTATCTATCTATCTATCTATCTATCTATCTATCTATCTATCTATCTATCTATCATCCTATCTATCTATCTATCTATCTATCTATCTATCTATCTATCTATCTATCTATCTATCTATCTATCTATCTATCTATCTATCTATCATCCTATCTATCTATCTATCTATCTATCTATCTATCTATCTATCTATCTATCTATCTATCTATCTATCTATCTATCTATCTATCTATTATCCTATCTATCTATCTATCTATCTATCTATCTATCTATCTATCTATCTATCTATTATCCTATCTATCTATCTATCTATCTATCTATCTATCTATCTATCTATCTATCTATCTATCTATCTATCTATCTATCATCCTATCTATCTATCTATCTATCTATCTATCTATCTATCTATCTATCTATCTATCTATCTATCTATCTATCTATCTATCTATCTATCATCCTATCTATCTATCTATCTATCTATCTATCTATCTATCTATCTATCTATCTATCTATCTATCTATCTATCTATCTAAAGTATTTATCATCTACCACTGCGCAGCAAAGTAAAATCTAAAATATTATTGACAGCTGAAATGGACAGGATTGGATTCAGAGCTCACTGAAGGGGAATGTTTTTGCATATATACTGGTTTAAAATACAATAGATCAGGCTGATTATTATCGTCATCTTCATTGTCGTCGTCGTCGTCGTCATGGTAGAACACTATAGTGATCAGTGAACAAGCAACATGTAAGGCTCCTTGTTATACATTACATGCTTTGTTTTTATAGTCTATTCAATCTAAGCTACTGCATGTTGTCTGCTAAGTCATACAGCCTATGCTATACAGGTTGTTTTTCTACAGGTGGTGCTGCACAGGTTTTGATAAACAGCCTATGCTATACAGATTGTTTTTCTACAGGTGGTGCTGCAAAGGTTTTGATATGCAGCCTATGCTATTACAGGTTGTTTTTCTACAGGTGGTGCTGCACAGGTTTTGATATGCAGCCTATGCTATACAGGTTGTTTTTCTACAGGTGGTGCTGCACAGGTTTTGATATGCAGCCTATGCTATACAGATTGTTTTTCTACAGGTGGTGATGCACAGGTTTTGATATACAGCCTATGCTATACAGGTTGTTTTTCTACAGGTGGTGCTGCACAGGTTTTGATATACAGCCTATGCTATACAGGTTGTTTTTCTACAGGTGGTGCTGCACAGGTTTTGATATGCAGCCTATGCTATACAGATTGTTTTTCTACAGGTGGTGATGCACAGGTTTTGATATGCAGCCTATGCTATACAGGTTGTTTTTCTACAGGTGGTGCTGCACAGGTTTTGATATGCAGCCTATGCTATACAGGTTGTTTTTCTACAGGT
Organism: Ranitomeya imitator; assembly: GCF_032444005.1. NCBI lineage: Eukaryota > Metazoa > Chordata > Amphibia > Anura > Dendrobatidae > Ranitomeya > Ranitomeya imitator. The sequence continues at coordinate 442,233,619 of NC_091285.1, forward strand.
GGTGCTGCACAGTTTTTGATATGCAGCCTATGCTATACAGGTTGTTTTTCTACAGGTGGTGCTGCACAGGTTTTGATATACAGCCTATGCTATACAGGTTGTTTTTCTACAGGTGGTGCTGCACAGGTTTTGAAATGCAGCCTATGGTATACAGGTTGTTTTTCTACAGGTGGTACTGCACAGGTTTTCATATACAGCCTATGGTATACAGGTTGTTTTTCTGCAGGCTGTGCTGCACAGGTTTTGATATACAGCCTATGCTATACAGGTTGTTTTTCTACAGGTGGTGCTGCACAGGTTTTGATATACAGCCTATGCTATTACAGGTTGTTTTTCTACAGGTGGTGCTGCACAGGTTTTGATATGCAGCCTATGCTATGCAGGTTGTTTTTCTACAGGCTGTGCTGCACAGGTTTTGATATACAGCCTATGCTATACAGGTTGTTTTTCTACAGGTGGTGCTGCACAGTTTTTGATATGCAGCCTATGCTATACAGGTTGTTTTTCTACAGGTGGTGCTGCACAGGTTTTGATATACAGACTATGCTATGGAGGTTGTTTTTCTACAGGCTGTGCTGCACAGGTTTTGATATACAGACTATGCTATATAGGTTGTTTTTCAACAGGCTGCGCTGCACAGGTTTTAATATGCAGCCAATGCTATACAGGATGTTTTTCTACAGGTGGTGCTGCACAGGTTTTAATATACAGCCTATGGTATAGAAGTTGTTTTTCTGCAGGCGGTGCTGCACAGGTTTTGATATACAACCTATGCTATATGGGTTGTTTATCTACAGGCTGTACAGGTATTGATATACAGCCTATGCTATACAGGTATACAGGTTGTTTTTCTACAGGTAGTGCTGCACAGGTTTTTATATACAGCCTATGGTATACAGGTTGTTTTTCTACAGACGGTGCTGCACAGGTTTTGATATGCAGCCTATGCTATGCAGGTTGTTTTTCTACAGGTGTTGCTGCACAGGTTTTGATATACAGCCTATGCTATGCAGGTTGTTTTTCTACAGGCTGTGCTGCACAGGTTTTGATATACAGCCTATGCTATATGGGTTGTTTATCTACAGGCTGTACTGTACAGGTATTGATATACAGCCTATGCTATATAGGTTGTTTTCCTACTGGCTGTGCTGCACAGGTTTTGATATACAGACTATGCTATGCAGGTTGTTTTTCTACAGGCTGTGCTGCACAGGTTTTGATATACAGACTATGCTATATAGGTTGTTTTCCTACTGGCTGTGCTGCACAGGTTTTAATATGCAGCCAATGCTATGCAGGATGTTTTTCTACAGGTGGTGCTGCACAGGTTTTGATATGCAGCCTATGGTGTACAGGTTGTTTTTCTACAGGTGGTACTGCACAGGTTTTTTTATATACAGCCTATGGTATACAGGTTGTTTTTCTACAGGGGGTGCTGCACAGGTTTTGATATGCAGCCTATGCTATACAGGTTGTTTTTCTACAGGTGGTGCTGCACAGGTTTTAATATGCAGCTTATGGTATACAAGTTGTTTTTCTACAGGCGGTGCTGCACAGGTTTTGATATACAACCTATGCTTTATGGGTTGTTTATCTACAGGCTGTACTGTACAGGTATTGATATACAGCCTATGCTATACAGGTATACAGGTTGTTTTTCTACAGGTAGTGCTGCACAGGTTTTTATATACAGCCTATGGTATACAGGTTGTTTTTCTACAGACGGTGCTGCACAGGTTTTGATATGCAGCCTATGCTATTACAGGTTGTTTTTCTACAGGTGGTGCTGTAAGGTTTTGATATACAGCCTATGCTATACAGGTTGTTGTTCTACAGGTGGTGCTGTCAGGTTTTGATATACAGCCTATGCTATACAGGTTGTTTTTCTACAGGTGGCGATGCACAGGTTTTGACATACAGCCTATGGTATACAGGTTGTTTTTCTACAGGTGGTGCTGCACAGGTTTTCAAATACAGCCTATTGTATACAGGTTGTTTTTCTACAGGCGGTGCTGCACAGGTTTTGATATACAGCCTATGCTATACAGGTTGTTTTTCTACAGGTGGTGCTGCACAGGTTTTTATATACAGCCTATGCTATTACAGGTTGTTTTTCTACAGGTGGTGCTGTCAGGTTTTGATATACAGCCTATGGTATACAGGTTGTTTTTATACAGGCGGTGCTGCACAGGTTTTGATATATAGCCTATGCTATACAGGTTGTTTTTCTACAGGCTGTGCTGCACAGGTTTGGATATACAGTCTATGGTATACAGGTTGTTTTTCTACAGGCAATGCTGCACAGGTTTTGATATGCAGCCTATGCTATACAGGTTGTTTTTCTGCAGGCTGTGCTGCACAGGTTTTGATATGCAGCCTATGCTATACAGGTTGTTTTTCTACAGGCGGTGCTGCACAGGTTTTGATATGCACCCTATGCTATACAGGTTGTTTTTCTACAGGCTTTGCTGCACAGGTTTTGATATACAGCCTATGCCATACAGGTTGTTTTTCTACAGGCTGTGCTGCACAGGTTTTGATATACAGCCTATGCCATACAAGTTGTTTTTTTTTTTACAGATGGTGCTGCACAGGATTTGATATGCAGGTTATGCTATACAGGTTGTTTTTCTACAGGCGGTGCTGCACAGGTTTTGATATACTGCCTATGCTAAATGGGTTGTTTATCTACAGGCTGTACTGTACAGGTATTGATATACAGCCTATGCCATACAAGTTTTTTTTTTTTTTTTACAGATGGTGCTGCACAGGTTTTGTTATGCAGGCTATGCTATACAGGTTGTTTCTCTACAGGCAGTGTTGTACAGGTTTTGATATGCAGCCTATGCTATACCGCTTGTTTTCTACAGGCTGTGCTACACAGGTTTTGATATACAGCCTATGCCATACAAGTTTTTTTTTTTTTTTTACAGATGGTGCTGTACAGGTTTTGATATGCAGGCTATGCTATACAGGTTGTTTTTCTACAGGCGGTGCTGAACAGATTTTGATATACAGCCTATGCTATACAGGATGTTTTTCTACAGGCTGTGCTGCACAGGTTTTGATATACAGCCTATGCTATATGGGTTGTTTATCTACAGGCTGTACTGTACAGGTATTGATATACAGCCTATGCTATACCGGTTGTTTTTCTACAGGCTGTGCTGCACAGGTTTTGATATGCAGCGTATGCTATACAGTTTGTTTTTCTTCAGGTTGTGCTGCACAGGTTTTGATATGAAGACACAAAAGAGAATAGTAAAACCAAAAACACTCAGTTTGAAAAAATGTTGCAGTAATCTGCAAGTGCTAGTAAAAGATGTAAAAAACAGGGTATTTGGTTGATACGTTTTTTTGCAAAAAATGTATACTAAGCTGCTCTACCAATCTTCACGGTATACCCATATCAGAGCAGTCCTAACTAATGTATGCAATCCCTATCTGATGTATTTAAAAACCTGATCATCTGTATATAACCTGTGTGAACAGGGTTCAGAGAGGAAAAATCCATGTGTGCATACAGGGTAGAACAGCTTTTGTGCAGATAGCCCAAGAGGAGTGGTGGAACTCCCCAGTCTTGTAGACACAAGAGAACAATTATGGAAACAGGAACACATGGGCTACTTGCACAGTGAACAAGTCTGTATGATCATGTTCACACACCACCAAGAAACCTGAAGACACAAAAGAGAATAGTAAAACCAAAAACACTCAGTTTGAAAAAATGTTGCAGTAATCTGCAAGTGCTAGTAAAAGATGTAAAAAACAGGGTATTTGGTTGATACGTTTTTGCAAAAAATGTATACTAAGCTGCTCTACCAATCTTCACGGTATACCCTTATCAGAGCAGTCCTAACTAATGTATGCAATCCCTATCTGATGTATTTAAAAACCTGATCATCTGTATATAACCTGTGTGAACAGGGTTCAGAGAGGAAAAAATCCATGTGTGCATACAGGGTAGAACAGCTTTTGTGCAGATAGCCCAAGAGGAGTGGTGGAACTCCCCAGTCTTGTAGACACAAGAGAACAATTATGGAAACAGGAACACATGGGCTACTTGCACAGTGAACAAGTAGCCCAATCCTCTTGGGCTATCTGCACAAAAGCTGTTCTACCCTGTATGCACACATGGATTTTTTCCTCTCTGAACCCTGTTCACACAGGTTATATACAGATGATCAGGTTTTTAAATACATCAGATAGGGATTGCATACATTAGTTAGGACTGCTCTGATAAGGGTATACCGTGAAGATTGGTAGAGCAGCTTAGTATACATTTTTTGCAAAAAACGTATCAACCAAATACCCTGTTTTTTACATCTTTTACTAGCACTTGCAGATTACTGCAACATTTTTTCAAACTGAGTGTTTTTGGTTTTACTATTCTCTTTTGTGTCTTCAGGTTTCTTGGTGGTGTGTGAACATGATCATACAGACTTGTTCACTGTGCAAGTAGCCCATGTGTTCCTGTTTACAGGTTTTGATATGCAGCCTATGCTATACATGTTGTTTTTCTACAGGCTGTGCTGCACAGGTTTTGATATGCAGCGTATGCTATACAGGTTGTTTTTCTTCAGGTGGTGCTGCACAGGTTTTGATATGCAGCCTATGCTATACAGGTTGTTTTTCTACAGGCTGTGCTGCACAGGTTTTGATATACAGCCTATGCCATACAAGTTGTTTTTTTTTACAGACGGTGCTGCACAGGTTTTGATATGCAGTACAGCTTATGCTATACACGATGTTTTTCTACAGGCGGTGCTGCACAGGTTTTGATATGCAGCCTATGCTATATGGGTTGTTTATCTACAGGCTGTGCTGTACAGGTATTGATATACAGCCTATGCTATACAGGTTGCTTTTCTACAGGTGGTGCTGTCAGGTTTTGATATACAGCCTATGCTATACAGGTTGTTTTTCTACAGGTGTTGCTGCACAGGTTTTGATATGCAGCCTATGCTATACATGTTGTTTTTCTACAGGCTGTGCTGCACAGGTTTTGATATGCAGCGTATGCTATAAAGGTTGTTTTTCTTCAGGTGGTGCTGCACAGGTTTTGATATGCAGCCTATGCTATAAAGGTTGTTTTTCTACAGGCTGTGCTGCACAGGTTTTGATATACAGCCTATGCCATACAAGTTGTTTTTTTTTACAGACGGTGCTGCACAGGTTTTGATATGCAGCCTATGCTATACAGGTTGTTTTTCTACAGGCGGTGCTGCACAGATTTTGATATACAGCCTGTGATATACAGCAAAAAACAAATCAACCAAATACTCTGTTTTTTACATCTTTTACTAGAACTTGAGGATTACTGTGATTTTTCTAAACTGAGTGTTTTTGGTTCTACTATGCTCTTTTGTGTCTTCAAGTTTCTTGGTGGTGTGTGAACATGTTCCTATAGACTTGTTCACTGTGCAAGTAGCCCATGTGTTTCTGTTTCCATAATTGTTCTCTTGTGTCTACAAGACTGGGGAGTTCCACCACTCCTCTTGGGCTATCTGTAAAAAAGCTGTTCCACTCAGCATGTCCACATGGACTTTTCCTCTCTGAACCCTGTTCGCACAGGTAATATACAGATGATCAGGTTTTTAAATACATCAGATAGGGATTGCATACATCAGTTAGGACTGCTCTGATATGGGTATACCTTGACGATTGGTGGAATAGCTTAGCATACATTTTTTGCAAAAAATGTATCAACCAAATACCCTGTTTTTTACATCTTTTACTAGCACTTGCAGATTATTGTGTTTTTTGAAACTGAGTGTTTTTAGTTCTACTATGCTCTTTTGTGTCTTCAAGTTTCTTGGTGGTGTGTGAACATGTTCCTACAGACTTGTTCACTGTGCAAGCAGCCCATGTGTTTCTGTTTCCTATGCTATACAGGTAGTTTTTCTACAGGCGGTGCTACACAGGTTTTGATATACAGGCTATGCTGTATGGGTTGTTTATCTACAGGCTGTGCTGTACAGATATTGATATACAGCCTATGCTATACAGGTTGTTTTTCTACAGGCTGTGCTGCACAGGTTTTGATATACAGCCTATGCCATACAAGTTGTTTTTTTTTTTCTTACAGACGGTGCTGCACAGGTTTTGATATGCAGCCTATGCTGTACAGGTTGTTTTTCTAAAGGCGGTGGTGCACAGATTTTGATATACAGTACAGCCTATGCTATACAGGATGTTTTTCTACAGGCGGTGCTGCACAGGTTTTGATATGCAGTCTATGCTATATGGGTTGTTTATCTACAGGCTGTGCTGTACAGGTATTGATATACAGCCTATGCTATACAGGTTGCTTTTCTACAGGTGGTGCTGTCAGGTTTTGATATACAGCCTATGCTATACAGGTTGTTTTTCTACAGGTGTTGCTGCACAGGTTTTGTAATGCAGCCTATGCCATACAAGTTGTTTTTTTTGTTTTTTTTACAGACAATGCTGCACAGGTTTTGTTGTTTTCTACTGGCAGTGCTATACAGGTTTTGATATACAGGCCGTGTTATGACTGTTGTGTTATAATGACTGTTCTATGGTGTACTGTCGGGACTCTACTGATTGAGCTATAAAGATGCATAAACATCATGCAAGTCATAGGAAAATAAAGATGCCATTAATCTGTGCTTAGAAAAGAAAAAAAGAAATTTTAATAGTAAATTTCTGTTGGTTCCATTAGTCTAATCTCACTTAAGATTAGTAACTTCTGATCCTAAAAATTGCATTTTCTGTATGAGTCTAGCGTTACCAGCAGCATTTCAATGTAGACTTATGATGAAGTAGTCCAATAGTCAGCATATTCTATGTGAAATAAAATGCATGGGAACCTTAGGAAAGGCAAAGTGACACTGACACCACTAAGAATCATAAACTTTGATCTGTAGAGCCACAGCCTGCAGAAAACTGCTGTATATATAAGTTCCACCAAATGATCATCACTGTAAAACATTGACATAGCTATAGTGGGGTCAATGGGCCAGCTGCCTGAAAAGAGGAGCCAATAAGCTATACTGTCAATTAAAATTAAAATAATATACTATTATACCTAGCATAAAGCAATGCATTACACAAAAAGTCATTCTTTGCTTTTTCAATCCCTTTGTTATACACCGTGCTCTGCATTAGCCATAACACAATCTTTCAGTTTTGCCAGTGTTTCTTTAGGAAGGTCAAAGATACAAAAGATTTAGCCATGATTAAATGACATGGGACATTCTGTCTTATTTGTTACTAGATGGTGGCCCGATTCTAACGCATCGTCGCGTAGTATATTGCCCAGCCACGTAGTATATTGCCCAGCCACGTAGTATATTGCACAGCCCACATAGTATATTGCCCAGCCACGTAGTATATTGCCCAGTCACGTAGTATATTGCCCAGTCACGTAGTATATTGCACAGCCCACGTAGTACAGTATATTGCCCAGCCACGTAGTATATTGCCCAACCACGTAGTATATTGCCCAGTCACGTAGTATATTGCCCAGCCACGTAGTATATTGCCCAGTGACATAGTATATTGCCCAGGGACGTAGTATATGGCCCATTTACGTAGTATATTGCCCAGTGACATAATATATTGCCCAGTCACGTAGCATATTGCCCAGTCACGTAGTATATTGCCCAGTGATGTAGTATGCAGCACAGAGCTACGTAGTATATTGCACAGTGACGTAGTATACAGCACAGAGCCACATAGTATATTGCACAGCGACGTAGTATACAGCACAGAGCCACGTAGTATATTGCCCAGCCGCGTAGTATATTGGCCAGTCAGGTAGTATATTGCCCAGCTACGTAGTATATTGCCCAACCACGTATGTCACAGGTTAAAAAATAAAAAATAAACATATACTCACCTTCCGAGGGCCCCTTGTAGTTCGGTCACATAACCGTGACGTCATGGCAGGTCCTTCTCGCGCAGGAGCGCAGGACCTGTGATGACATCGCGGTCTCATGACCGTGACATCATGGCAGGTCTTTCTCGCACAGGCGCGCAGGGCCTGTGATGACGTCGCAGTCACATGACCGTGACGTCATGGCAGGTCCTTCTCCCATACCATCCTTGGCACCGGAACCTGCCGCTTGCATGGAGCAGTCACCGGAGCATCGCGAAAGGTGAGTATATAAGGATTTTTTATTTTTTTAAATTATTTTTAACATTAGATGTTTTTACTATTAACGCTGCATAGGCAGCATCAATAGTAAAAACTTGGTCACACAGGGTTAATAGCGGCGGTAACGGAGTGAGTTACCCGTGGCATAACGCGGTCCGTTACCGCTGGCATTAACCCTGTGTGAGCGGTGACTGCGGGGAGTATGGAACGGGTGCTGGGCGCTGACTACAGGGGAGGGACTAATTGGACTGTGGCCGTCGCTGATTGGTCGTGGCAGCCATGACAGGCAGCTGGCGAGACCAATCAGCGACTTAGATTCCATGACAGACAGAGGCCGCGACCAATGAATATCCGTGACAGACAGAAGGACAGACAGACAGAAAGACGGAAGTGACCCTTAGACAATTATATAGTAGATTATGACATACAATAACATTTTGCAATAATAAATACCTAAACAATTAATGGATCAAATAAGGCTTTCAGCTTTTCAGTGATTTATCTAATAATTATTACTCCAGTTATAATCATTTTGGTACAATTGATGGTTGTACAGTATGGTTGAATTTTTATATCCTTAACATCCATGACCACCCCGATTGTTTCAATGAGAGGCATATACAGGTCCTTCTCAAAAAATTAGCATATAGTGTTAAATTTCATTATTTACCATAATGTAATGATTACAATTAAACTTTCATATATTATAGATTCATTATCCACCAACTGAAATTTGTCAGGTCTTTTATTGTTTTAATACTGATGATTTTGGCATACAACTCCTGATAACCCAAAAAACCTGTCTCAATAAATTAGCATATTTCACCCATCCAATCAAATAAAAGTGTTTTTTAATAACAAACAAAAAACCCAACAAATAATAATGTTCAGTTATGCACTCAATACTTGGTCGGGAATCCTTTGGCAGAAATGACTGCTTCATTGCGGCGTGGCATGGAGGCAATCAGCCTGTGACACTGCTGAGATGTTATGGAGGCCCAGGATGCTTCAATAGCGGCCTTAAGCTCATCCAGAGTGTTGGGTCTTGCGTCTCTCAACTTTCTCTTCACAATATCCCACAGATTCTCTATGGGGTTCAGGTCAGGAGAGTTGGCAGGCCAATTGAGCACAGTAATACCATGGTCAGTAAACCATTTACCAGTGGTTTTGGCACTGTGAGCAGGTGCCAGGTCGTGCTGAAAAATGAAATCTTCATCTCCATAAAGCATTTCAGCCGATGGAAGCATGAAGTGCTCCAAAATCTCCTGATAGCTAGCTGCATTGACCCTGCCCTTGATGAAACACAGTGGACCAACACCAGCAGCTGACATGGCACCCCACACCATCACTGACTGTGGGTACTTGACACTGGACTTCAGGCATTTTGGCATTTCCTTCTCCCCAGTCTTCCTCCAGACTCTGGCACCTTGATTTCCGAATGACATGCAAAATTTGCTTTCATCAGAAAAAAGTACTTGGGACCACTTAGCAACAGTCCAGTGCTGCTTCTCTGTAGCTCAAAAGTGGCTTTACCTGGGGAATGCGGCACCTGTAGCCCATTTCCTGCACACGCCTGTGCACGGTGGCTCTGGATGTTTCCACACCAGACTCAGTCCACTGCTTCCTCAGGTTCCCCAAGGTCTGGAATCGGTCCTTCTCCACAATCTTCCTCAGGGTCCGGTCTCCTCTTCTCGTTGTACAGCGTTTTCTGCCACATTGTTTCCTTCCAACAGACCATTGAAGTGCCTTGATACAGCACTCTGGGAACAGCCTATTTGTTGAGAAATTTCTTTCTGGGTCTTACCCTCTTGCTTGAGGGTGTCAATGATGGCCTTCTTGACATCTGTCAGGTCGCTAGTCTTACCCATGATGGGGGTTTTGAGTAATGAACCAGGCAGGGAGTTTATAAAAGCCTCAGGTATCTTTTGCATGTGTTTAGAGTTAATTAGTTGATTCAGAAGATTAGGGTAATAGGTCGTTTAGAGAACCTTTTCTTGATATGCTAATTTATTGAGACAGGTTTTTTGGGTTATCAGGAGTTGTATGCCAAAATCATCAGTATTAAAACAATAAAAGACCTGACAAATTTCAGTTGGTGGATAATGAATCTATAATATATGAAAGTTTAATTGTAATCATTACATTATGGTAAATAATGAAATTTAACACTATATGCTAATTTTTTGAGAAGGACCTGTATTGTCTCTTCGCCACATGATTAGCTGATTCATCATGTCCTTGTCTGATCATTACTTTGAGTAGCGTGCTAATAGTACATGTATTCTCACTGATGCCTATGCAGAATGCTGCTCTTTGTGTCATCTACTGGTTATGTGCGGGGAACGCCCAATGTGTATGAATATGTTACTCGGAGCATACTGTACGCGTACATCTGATATCTACTCTCTCATGCAGAAAATAAGCAGATCTGCAAACTGTCCGCTCTGCGCTTAGCTCTAGGGATCTGAGACTCAACAACGTAATACGTAATTCCTTCTTTTTCACACCTGAGTAATCTGGTGCAGAATAGACGGGGGAGCATTAGTGGTACCAAGATGTACGAGATGATGAGAGTATCAGGCACAGACGTAGAGTGATGAAGAGAGAACTGGATGAAGAGATAGAAATCTTCAGAGATAAAAGCAATGTTGTATGAGAGAGTGAGGAGTGACAAAAGGAGGTTGATGCAAGTGATGTACAGCGAAGAAACAGGCGCATAAATGACTAAAGATCTGGCCATAAAGGTCTTATAGATTTTATTTTTATAAGTGCAATGATAGCTATAGCAACATCAATAAGATTCATTTTCGAACCTATCCTTTGGTTTTAAGGGCCACAATTTTTTTTTCGTTTTAGCTTTGCCGTGTTCAGACATCCAAACCTTCTCAAATTTTCTTGTTTTCCGCTATCATGCCTTTGCGTCTGAGTTTTGACACAGCTGGTGCAATTACATCACTAGATGGCATCTGCTGTGTCCAGTGTTAGACCACAGGCTGCACAGACTGGTCCAGTGCATCAGAAGAACGTGGCTAGGTGAGGTTTTTTTTTTAATCATCTTGTCAGACACTACATGTAGAGGTTGTAGTACCTTCTTAATGTGCATATGTGAGTTGGGGGACCATCACACTGAATATATAGGGGACTATAGGGCCACCATACATTGCATAATGGGATTAGGGACCATCATACTTTGTGGCTGCAGGGGCCCTCATACTAGTAGGAGGCCATTATACTGCATATAGGGGTACTGTGGGGGCATCATACTGGATATAGAGGGGCTATAGTGCCATCAAATTGCATGTAGATGGGTTTTGGGACCATTATACTCTGTGGGGGGGCTGTAGGGTCATTATACTGTGCATAAGGGGGTCATAGGAGCATCATACTGTGTGGGAGAACTGCTTGGTAACCATCATACTGGTAAAGAGGGATCATATTGTGTGAGGGGGTTGGGGACATCATACTGTGGGGACAACATACTGTGGGGTTCACTGTGGGTGCATTGTATTTTGTGTTGGAGAACTATATATAACTTTCCTGGGGTCACTCTCAGATCATCACATGTCGTGGAAAATTGTGTGTGGGAATTTACTGTGGGTGTATCAAACTTTATGGGACACAGGCATTTTGATGGCATCACACTATAGTAGGCCATAAAAGAAGTATTTTAGTGGGTGAAAATAGTAAGGGACTTCATTAGGGGCACAATTACTGTTTAATGTCCCTCTCCCTGTCTATAAAAGGTGGGAGGTATGCCTTTCTGTGATGGCACATACACTCCGTGACAGAAGTTATGTCGCTTATCCATGTTATGTAAATAAAAGCTTATAACCTGACGTTAAATTCATCTATTGGTTGTATAAATGATTCTTTTGAAAGCTGAAACCCTCCGAAATGTGGTTTAGGTTAATAAAATAAATTGGCATCAATGCAGAAATATTGATCAGTTAATGGACACAGAGTGGTCAGATTTTGGCAAGACAAAAGTTTTGTCGCCTGGTCATATAATGCACCCCTTCCTAGTTTACATCCTTACCTTTGTTCAGTAAATTATCAGTTAATTAGTGTGTGTGTGTATAAAAAAAAACCCAGCACCCCAGACCTTTACTTGAACTGCAACTTGAGCTCTGACAACAAGTCAAAAATCCACCCTGCGACCAAAGCCTGTATTATCAAGAGGCTGAAGACCAGATCCACTGCAGAGGTGGCTGGCACCTATAATGTGTCTCGGCATCAAGTACAAAGAATTAAAAAACGATTAGAAGAGATTGAGATGTGTTTGACAAGCCCAGGTCCGGTAGACCCCGCAAGACAACTGCTCAGGAGGAACGTTTGTTGGTTAGAAAATCCAAAACAAGCCCCTCCTCCACTGCAGCAGAGCTCCAACAGGCCTGGTCACCTCAAGTCCCTGTGTCAACAAGAACAGTTTGTAGGATTCTGTCTCGAAATGGCCTCCATGATTGAATCAGTGCCCAGAAGCCAGCACTAAACAAAACTCAAATAAAAACCGTGTGGCATTTGCAAAGTCCCACAGCCTGCTAAACAGATGGACGCTGGAAAAGTGGCAGAAGGTGGATTTCTCTGATGAAGAATCAGAATCTTCAGTAGAATTACACCACAGCCGCCGCAAGTACTGCAGGAGACCTACTGGAGCCTGTATGGATCCAAAATACACACACAGAAAACAGTTACCTTTGGTTGTGGAAAGATCATGGTTTGGGGTTACATTCAGTATGGGGGTGTGCAAAACATTTGCAAGGTGGAAGGCAATATCAATAGCCTAAAATATCAAGAAGTATTAGCTACCTGTTTTACTCCAAATCATAAAAGGGGTCAAATTCTGCAGCAGGATGGTGCTCCATCTCATACATCCATCTCTACAACAAAGTTCCTCCAGGCAAAAAAGATCAAGGTGCTCAAGGACTGGCCAGCCCAATCACCAGACATGAGCATCATTGAGCATGTTTGGGGTAGGATGAAAGCGGAAGCTTGGAAGACAAAACCAAAGAATCTAGATGAACTCTGGGAGGCATGTAAGACTGCATCCTTTGCTATTCCTGATGACTTCATTAATAACTTGTATGAATCATTGTTGAACCGCATGGATGCAGTCCTTCAAGCTCATGGACTCTAATAGCACCACAACTTAATTCACCGATGTTATGCAACATATATTTGTATTTTAAGTTAATTATTTGTTTGAATATCACATTACTTTCTGTTGGCAACAAAACTTTTGTCTTGCCAAAATCTGACTATTCTGTGTCCATTAACTGATCAATATTTCTGCATTGAAGCCAATTTATTTTATTAACCTAAACCACATTTCGGAGGGTTTCAGCTTTCAAAAGAATAATTTATACAGCCAATGAATTAATTTAACGTCAGGTTATAAGCTTTTATTTACATAACATGGATAAGCGACATAACTTCTGTCAGGGAGTGTATATGCCATGACTTCGCCCACTCCACAGAATCTTTTTTTTATTGCTAAGAAGGGGGCCCAAATAGGACTTTTTCAATAGGGTCTCATCATTTCTATGTTCTCCTTGTTTGATACCTTCATTTCATTCATGGCCAAAAGTGTTGGCACACTTGAAATTATTCCAGAAAATGAAGTATTTCTCCCAAAAGATTATTGAAATTACAGATATTTTGTTATACACATGTTTATTTCCTTTGTGTGTATTTGGACAATAGAAAAAAACAGATGAAAAAAGGCAAATTGGATAGAATTTTGCATAAAACAAGTGGTCAAACCCCTGGATGTTCAGGTACGGCAGGTTCGACCGAACAGTTAAAAAAAGTTCTGTTTGTGAACCAGAACAGTACCCAAACCCCAACTGGACTCCATTCAGATGAATGGGGGCCCTGAACATCTGTTGTTTGTCACACTGTCATCTTCATGAAAGCGCAGCAAACACTGCCTCTGGTCTGCAGTAAGATCATTACCGCTGGTCAGAGAGCTGCGGTTCCCGCGCTGTCAAATGACAGCGTGAGCTAGCAGCTGTGGCCAGCGATAACCAGACAAGTTAAAGCAGACAGCTGTGGGCTGGTATTCTTATGTTGGTAAGGGGCCATGGATATTGCCCCCCAGCCTAAAAATAAGCAGCCTGCAGCTGCCCCAGAAAAGGTGCACCTACAGTAATTGGTTTTCATCCTGGATGATGCCAAGATGCAACTGTCCAGGCTGAAAACCACGGGAAAATGAGCTTAGCATCAGTGACTAGTGGTGACATCATCAAGGTTAGCGCAGGTCACTGAGGCTGTGTTCCCAGCTCACTTCAGTGTGTGCCGGGCCAATGAACTGTGATGACATCAGTGAGATCACCGCTAGCACCATGAAAAAAAGTCTCCCGATGCAGCGCTGAGCTCAGTGAGTTCACACAGTTCACAGCAAGAAATTTCTGAAATGAGATGGCAAAGCAGCCACAGTGACCTGTGGTAACGTCGATAAAGTCACCGCTAGTCACTGACGCTGCCCTCGCAACAGCTCATTCTCCCGTTGTTAATTATCAGAGACATAGATTACGGTGTGGGACAATATTTCGGAAAGGTGAGTGACATTGTAGTTTTTCATTTTGTTCTTTTCTTTTTTTACAGGAGACCAGGGTTTCAATGGAATGTGCACAAGGTGAGTATAATTGTATCTGTTATTTTTAAATACATTACTAAAGTGGTGTGTATTTTTATTTTAAATGGGGTTAGTAATGAAGAGGAGTCTTTGAGACGCCTCTCCAGTACTAACTAATGGGCTTGATGTCACCTGAAAATACAAAGGTGACATCAACTCCACAAATATTACCCCACTTACCACCATCACAGGGCAAGTGAGAAGAGCTGGCAAAAGCTACAGAACTGGTGCATCTGATAGACGCGCCTTTTCTGGGGTGGCTGTGGGCTATATCCATAGCTCCTTACCAGCCAGAGAATACCAGCCACCAGCTGGCTGCTTAGCTTAGCTGGTTGTCAAAAATGGGAGGGACCTCATGCCGTTTTTTAAATTATTTATTTAAATAATTTAAAAAAAATAGCATGGGGCTCCTTCTATTCTTGATAACCAGACATGATAAAGCTGTTGATAAAGTGGTGCCATGCTGATTATCAAAAACAGAAAGACCCCAAGCCATTTAAAAAAAAAAAGGATTTATTTATAGCACAGGTGCCAGCTGATGAATATTCCCATCAGTTGCGCCTTCTCTCACTTTTATTAGCGACAGCAGGTGTAGGCTGATGAGAGTAGTACCTTTCTCATCAGCTGATGCCTGTGTGACCGGAGGTAAACTTTTTACCACCGGTCACAGCTGCTGGAGCTCTGACCGTTGGTAATAATTTTACCGTCGATCAGAGCCGCAGGTGGTTTTTGCGCTGTCATGCAGATGACAGCATTGTAAACATCTGATGTTCTGGTGCTGAACCCAAACAGTAACACGTACTTCCTGGTGAAGTCCGTATTATGGATCCATGCCCAAACAGTAGGTGTTCGGTATGGACCTCCAACTTTACTGTTCGGGTTTGCCCATCAGAACACAAAACCCCAAAATTGGGCAGGACAAAATTGTTGGCACCCGCATTTAATATTTATTTTCACACCCTTTGGAATAAACAACTGCAATCAATTGCTTTGAACAACCAAGAAGCAGTGACAGTAGCATACCTGTTAACTGTGGTTTAGCCTACAGGTGTAGCAGCCTCCAACACGACAGCTGTGGCATCCTATGGCAATAGCATAGCAAACCAACTTCATTGGCCTAGTGTGCCACTCGTTCAAAGTGATTCAAAATGGCTATGTTACACAAATAGTGTAGATTGACATGGTCACTGCGCTATTAGGTTACCAGAGGTCATGATGGTGGTTGCTATATCTGTGTTCCTTTTGATGAATATGTATAGAGCTGTCTTTTCGGAAAAACTGTCATTTTTTTCTTACCAAGAAAAGCACATTAATAACAGCATCTGTCAAAGTAGGATCAACCCTTGTAAGCTGTTTATATGGGCATGCAGGCCATAGAAAGTCTAATAAATTTATACCTTAATATCTGCCATTCTTACTCCAGAGAAGTTCACATACAGTATATCTTAATAAGTAAATGAACTGGTAAGATTTAAAATAAGCTCTGGAGGCAGATTCTCGGGGAGATCAGGGTCCGACCCATAGATCGTAGCAGCTCATTTGCCAGTATTTAGAAGTGCAAGCACCACAAGCATCTTATGGAGTGGTGTGTAGGAAATCGATTTGTGAGTCAGTGATACATGAGACGGGAAAAATTTGATAATCTCATACAATTAGAATTGTTATAATGCATATATCATACAGTTTCTGTATTAATTATATATAGTAAATCCTATTTAAAAAAAACTATTTAGGTTTAGTATAAATCAGAAAACCCTTTGATGAATAATTTAATCCTATTACATTCTGTACTTTGTCCATAATCTTCATTTATTAATTTGATGTGCAAATTAGAAACGAGTCCACTTATTAAATCAATAGCTTGTAAAACAGCTTAGCCAGACGCTGCGTACGTTGCAGTGAATATCATCTAGTAGAAATAGATCATGCTGCATAATCGGAAAATACAGAAATGGTCAGTCTATTTTACGCATAGGACGTTAATATAAAGGGTATACGATGTGTGTAACCATTTCTATGATAAGTGGCACACAGCATCTCCACATCTCACTCTTCACAGTGCATGATATGTTATGTGTAACAGTCTGTTTTATGATCACACAATGTTGTGTTAACAGCTCCGGGGAGAGATAAATATAAAGAGCAATATACGGAGACCTCATAAAGATTGGGAGAGAGACGAGCCATGGAAATAGAGAGCAGAGTGTGTGATGAACTGTTCTCTCCCGCTATATATGAAAGCACAGTGTTAACGGGGTAATATGAAAAGAGTAATAACTATACTTTATAGAAGAAAAATTATTACTCTCTCAAGATCGTCCACTTCAAAATACAAGTTTATGAGATTAACTGACAATAAAAAGACAATAAAATGAATTCTAGGAAAGAATTATCGTTTAGCCTTGCAAATTTAATGTCTGAACATACAGTGTCAAAATGTGGTAATGCAAAAGACTGAGCCCAGTCCCAGTCTACACTCTTGATCTACATGTGTCACACTGATCACTCCTTTCATTTACAATAAGCTCTGGAGGTAGAATCTCAGGGAGATCAGTGTCCGGCCCGTAGATCTGATTTGCCAGTATAAGGCTAGGTTCACATTGCGTTAGTGCAGTCCGTTCAACGGACTGCGCTATCGCAAGTGCCGAAAAAGGATCGCGCTTATGCGATCGCGCTAGCGCAGATGCTCTATCTGCGCTAGCGGTGATGGACCCAAAAACGCTGCAGACTGCGTCCGAGGGTCCGTCACAGAATGACGGCACATCACTAACGCATGCCGATTATGACATGCGTTAGTGATGCGCTACATAATGGCAGTCAATGGGTACGCTAACGGATCCGTTACATAGCGTTAGTGCCGCTATGTAACGGATGCCGTCAGCTGACTGCACTTAACGCAATGTGAACCCATAAGCAAACACAGACAATGGAGAAGATGGAGAATTTAAGTTCTCCATCTTCTCAACACATGTGATATGATTCTCTCATTTATGAATAAACATTAAAATATAGAAACATATATTCTCAAAAGTAGCAATGATTATTAACCCTCAAGCAAGAAAAAATACTAAATTTCCCATGTAAGAAATTCAGCCCTGGCATTTGAAATCACACAGGCCCATGCTGTCCCCGTCCTCAAGCATCAGATGGGATATATTATCCTGATTGGAGGAAAGCAAGAATTACTACAAGACCAATATTTCTAATGATACCTGTGGCCTGCTGGGGTAAGTGACAGAGTCAGCAACTTTGTGCTCCATCGCAACTCTTGACAGCCCGTTCCCTGCTCACCTCTTGTCTTACCTCACTCCCCCGTGCCATGAAGATACATGGATTTGTACTGCAATAAAGACGAACTCTGATCACAGGCTCAGTGAGTGTTGCCGTGTTTTGTTCCTTTGACATTATTACGTAGCAGAAAGGCCCTTCTGGAATTTGCCAGAATTGCCTGATGGCCAGTCCGGCCCTGATGAGTATTATGGATAACCTTGAGCATCCATGGATTTACAGTTTAACAGCTGTACTCCAGTTTTCTTTTCATCTCTCCTAAACAGAAGATCAACAATATTTTCTAAATAATAAATCCCACAAGACAAACGTACTGTCACTCTGTAGAACTGAGGGTTAATGCAGAGCAGCACAAACTCCACTAAATGGCAACAGAGTGGAGAGTGAGCTGAAAATCCTGCTATGAAGCAGACCAACAGTAATACAGCGAAGCTACCACTAGGTGGCAGTGGAATAGTCAGAGACCCAAGTCGATTCCAGAGGATAATGCAGTACAAAAGGGAAAACCAAAGCACAGAGTCAGAGCAAAAAGGTCAGTACCGGTCAGTAGCAGAGATACCAGAAGGGAGGGACAGGATCGGGTTAGAGCCGAGCTAAAGTCAAATACTGGGGAATCCAAAGAACCAGGGAAATAAGGAGCAGGGACAGGTAAGTGGAAGGTAAGCAGACATGGGTCGGGTCAGAAGAATGCAGCAGGACAGATCAAGAACTCACCAGAGCCAGATAACACGCCGAAGGCAAGCAATATAAGTGGCACTGCACACAGGTTGCAGCACAGATATATAGCAGACCGGATACCGGAAGGAGGCAGGGAAAGTTAACCCTTGACATGACCAGACTGGGAAAGGAGAGACAAGACAAGGCAACGGATGGTCTCCTTAGGGATCTCCTCCCAGACCTGGAATAAAGAATCTGTCAACTCATGGACAGTCTGTGGTGCAACATGACGTTGGTGAATGGTGCGAGACATGATGTCCCAGATGTGTTCAATCGGATTCAGGTCTGGGGAATGGGTGGACCAGTCCATAGCTTCAATGCCTTCATCTTGCAGGAACTGCTGACACACTCCAGTCACATGAGGTCTGGCATTGTCCTGCATTAGGGGGAACCCAGGGCCAACCGCACCAGCATATGGTCTCACAAGGGGTCTGGGGATCTCATCTCAGTACCTAGTGGCAGTCAGGCTACTTCTGGCGAGCACATGGAGGGCTGTGCGGCCTTCCAAAGAAATGCCACCCCAGACCATTACTGCTGACTCACTGCCAAACCAGTCATATTGAAGGATGTTGCAGGCAGTAGATCGCTCTCCATGGCATCTCCAGACTCTGTCACGTCTGTCACATGTGTTCAGTGTGAACCTGCTTTCATCTGTGAAGAGCACAGGGCGCCAGTGGCGAATTTGCCAAACCTGGTATTCTGTGGCAAATGCCAAGCGTCCTGCATGGTGTTGGGTTGTGAGCACAGTCCCCATCTGTGGATGTCGGGCACTCAAACCATCCTCATGGAGTCGGTTTCTAACCGTTTATGCAGACACATGCACATTTGTGACCTGCTGGTGGTCATTTTGCAGGGCTCTGGCAGTGCTCCACCTGTTCCTCCTTGCACAAAGGCTGAGGTAGTGGTCCTGCTGCTGGGTTGTTGCCCTCCTATTGCCCCCTCCACGTCTCCTGGTGTACTGGCCTTTCTCCTGATGGCGTCTCCAGCCTCTGGACACTATGCTGATAGACACAGCAAACCTTCTTGCCTCAGCTCGCATTGATGTGCCATCCTGGATGAGCTGCACTACCTGAGCCACTTGTGTGGGTTGTAGAGTCCGTCTCATGCTACCACGAGTGTGAAAGCACAGCCAACATTCAAAAGTGACCAAAATACCAGCCAAAAAGAATTGGTACTGAGATGTGGTCTGTGGTCCCCACCTGCAGAACCACTTCTTTATTGAGTGTGTCTTGATAATTGCCAATAATTTCCATCTGTTGTCTATTCCACTTGCACAACAGCATGTGAAATTGATTGTCACACAGTGTTGCTTCCTAAGTGGACAGTTTGATTTCACAGAAGTTTGATTTACTTGGAGTTATTAGAGAATTATGTAAATGCTCATGTTAAAATCGCCTTGCAGTCGGATAGCAATCGCACTGCACTCTGATGTAAATCGGGTGCTAGTTGTGAAAAATCGGATTGTACTCGCTTGACACGTGCATTACACTCGTGTGACACTCGGTAGTGAGAATAGGACCAATATTTTATACATTTAGTGTGTGACTTCAGCCTTACAATGAAAGTCTATAGAGCCTCATTCTGACGCTCCATAGACTGACATTGTAAAATCACTTCTGGGTCACAGAGAACGCAGTGTGACCCAGAGAATCTGCAGAGGGGTGATGTCACTGAGAAGAGGAAAAGAACAACGCTGGATCCCGGAGAGAGCAGGGGTAGGTGAGTATATTAATACTCTCACACTATATTACATGCATATATACACACATTTAATGAAAAAAATATAGATGGGAATGCTTCTTTAAAATCTATCTAGAAATATCTGAAGATACTGTATTGTTCAGCCAGATATGGAACATTCAGGGCTACTTGGCTTTACTTCATTTACACCATAAATTATTAATTATAATGAGAGAACATGTAAATTGTTTTTTTCACACTTCACTTGCATGTTTCAATGATGCCTTTATTCGTCTTGACATCTGCATTTAGAAATTTGCTTTTCTGAAAAGCAGCAGGTGAATTGTTCAAGATTTGTACAATTTAAAGAGAGAACGTCAATCCTATCCATTCATATTACATACTTTATAAAAAAAAAGGCAATGCAAATAAAATACTATACCACTTTTAAACAACTATGCATAACATTTCTTATAGGCAATCTGCCAGCAGGTTTTTGCTTATGCAATCTGAGAGCAGCATGATGTGGGGGCAGAGACCCTGATTCCAGTGATGTGTCACTTATTAGGCTGTGTTTTGCTGTTTCAATAAAATCAGTGTTATATCAGCAGGAGATTATCACTGGAGGACTAGGTGACCCATGCCTCCTGGTCCAACCCCACCCCCACACCCACCAGCTTTCAGTCAATATATATTGCACATAGAAATCTGCCAATCAGTGATGTGGATTGGGTTATACACAGCTCAGCATTCAAATAACTTGTAGATCTACAGCAGAGAAAACTGTGGTTCTATCATAACTGATGCACCAAGTAAACTAAGTGATGTATAGCTGGAATCAGAATCTCTGTCCCTACATCATGCTACTGTCAGATTACAAAGTAAAAAACTGCTAATGGATTCCCTTTAAACATCTTAATAAGCGTAATTTAGAAGTAACATTTAGAATGTATAATGGAGCTTTACTACTTTCTGGACCCCTTGTAATCACTGATCTTGTACATTCTATGAAAGCATAAAAAACTGCAAAAAGGAGGGCATGACCTGAGTCAATGGATCTTCCAAACCATGTAACGGAGTTCTACTCACTGTATGGTCATGGGAGGTTATGGTTTCAAGCCTTGAATACCAGTATACAGAGAGCTGATATTCATTCAGGTAATACAATTTTTCAACATTTTGTAATAGCGTCTCTATTACCAGATGGTATTTTATAGGATCCAGGAATGTCTGAGAGCACGTGAAAGCATATTTGCTGAGAAAAAATTGGTGTACCTTTTCACAGTTACTTCATCTTGAAGTCTCGCTAGAGCAGCAAAAGTTGTGCATAGTAATCAGAAATGGAACAAATTGTATAGCAAATAAAGGTCAAGCACAGAATTAAATTGGGATCATATAAAGAAAAAATGTGCACAAAAGACCAGTAAATATAAAATAAATAGATTGTGGCCCGATTCTAACGCATCGGGTATTCTAGAATATGCATGTCCCCGTAGTATATGGACAATGATGATTCCAGAATTCGCGGCAGACTGTGCCCGTCGCTGATTGGTCGAGGCAACCTTTATGACATCATCGTCGCCATGGCAACCATTATGACATCATCGTCGATACTGTGCCCGTCGCTGAATCAGAAACGTGGGATTTCTACGTCCTTTATGACATCATCGTCGCTGTGCCCATCGCTGATTGCTCGAGGCCTGGCGGCCTCGACCAATCAGAGACGTGGGATTTCCAGGACAGACAGACAGACAGACAGACAGACAGACGGAAAAACCCTTAGGCAATTATATATATAGATATAAAAATATTTGTATTTAATAATTAAAGATAATAAATACAGCTGAATCAAATAAAGGTGCATGTCTTTTCTAAATAGTACATAGTAATAAGCCCCTAAAAGGGAAAAAATTATATTCCAAAAAATTCCCAAATCAAAAAAAACACACCTTAGTAATCTATCTATATAATCGGCTAAGGGGTACTTCTGTCTGTTTGTCTGTCTGTCTGCAACTTCTGTGATGGAAATCCCGTCAAGCCACGAATTGGCCCCTCCCTACTCTTCTCCAGTCAGTGCCCCCTCCCTACTCCCCTTCAGTCAGCGCCAGTGTGTCGCCCCATCCCGGACCAACTTCTTACTATTGATGCTGCCTATGCAGCATCAATAGTAAAAAGATATAATGTTAAAAATAATAAAAAAAAAATTTGTGCTATTCTCACCTTCTTGCGAGACCGCTAAGTCATCTGGGTAATTTTGCAATGCATCTCTGGGAACGGAAGCTGGAGGCCGCATCGCGTGCTTCGGGATAGCTTTGGTGGACGACGTAGGGTGAGTATATAACTATTTTTTATTTTAATTCTCTTTTTTAACAGGGATATGGTGCCTACACTGCTATATACTACGTGGGCTGTGTTATATACTACGTGGGCTGTGTTTTATACTGCGTGGGCTGTGTTATATACTACGTGGGCGGTGCTATATATTATGTGGGCTGTGTTATATACTGCCTGGCTGCTATACTCTACGTGGGCAGTGTTATATACTGCGTGGCCTGTGTTATATACTGCGTGGGCAGTGTTATATACTGCGTGGGCAGTGTTATATACTGCGTGGGCTGTGTTATATACTGCGTGGGCTGTGTTATATACTGCATGGGCTGTGTTATATACTACGTGGGCTGTGCTATATACTGCCTGGCTGCTATATACTATACTACGTGGGCAGTGTTATATTCTGTGTGGCCTGTGTTATATACTACGTGGGCTGTGTTATATACTACGTGGGCTGTGTTATATACTGCCTGGCTGCTATATGCTACGTGGGCAGTGTTATATACTGCGTGGGCTATGTTATATACTATGTGGCCTGTGTTATATACTGTGTGGGCTGTGCTATATATTACGTGGGCTGTGCTATATACTACTTGGCTGCTATATGCTATGTGGCTGCTATATACTATGTGGCTGTGCTATATACTACGTGGCTGTCTGTGTTACGTGGGCTGTGCTATATACTATGTGGCTGCTATGTACTATGTGGCTGCTATATACTATGTGGCTGTGCTATATACTACGTGGCTGTGCTATATACTACGTGTCTGTGCTAAATACTACATCGCTGTGTTATATGTTATGAACCGGTGACCTTGGAGCTGCATGAGAACTTTCACTGGAGAAAGTGGCCACTATACTGACCGCAAACCTAAACTTAACACCGCAACTAGAAGTAGCTGTGGAGTGTACCTAACACACCTAGACACCTCGTCACAGCCGGAGGACTAAATACCCCTAAAGATGGAAATCGGAATACTGTCTTGCCTCAGAGAAATTCCCCAAAGGATAGACATCCCCCCACAAATATTGGCGGTGAGTCAGAGAGGAAAAAACATACACAGGCAGAAAAAACAGGATTTAGCACAGGAGGCCACTCCAGCTAGATAGGACAGGATAGGACAGAGTTCTGTGCGGTCAGTATTAAAACCCTTCAAAAAATCCACAGCAGAATATACAAAAAACTTCCTACATCTAACTAAAGATGTAGGAGCGTATATCTGCAACTCCAGTGAAACCAACCAGACTGAGAAAACACAGACACAGTCTAATCTGGACAAAAGAAAAACAAACGAACAGTACTGAAAATAAGCACACTGCATGTGTGCCACAGGAAAAGAAACAGACACTTATCTTTGCTGAACTGGCAGATAAGCAGGAGAGGTCAGGCAGAGATCCAACACTTCCAGAGAAACATTGACAACTGGCAAGGGCTAAAGGATCCTGCACACCTAAATATCCCAGTCAGAATTGTAATTATCCGATACACCTGGCCAGGACTGCGAGTCAGAGACAACTGCATTCCCACCAACAACCACTGGAGGGAACCCAAGAGCAGAATTCACAACAGTACCCCCTTGAGGAGGGGTCACCAAACCCTCACCAGAGCCCCCAGGACGATCAGGACGAGCCAGATGAAAGGCGCGGGCCAAATCAGCAGCATGGACATCAGAGGCAAAAACCCAAAAATTATCCTCCTGGCCATAACCCTTCCATTTGACCAGGTACTGAAGCTTCCGCCTCGAAAAACGGGAATCCAAAATCTTCTCAACAACATATTCCAACTCCCCATCAACCAACACAGGGGCCGGAGGATCAGCAGAGGGAACAATGGGCTCCACATATTTCCGCTACAAAGATCTATGGAAGACATTATGGATAACAAAAGAGGCCGGAAGCGCCAGTCGAAAAGACACCAGATTAATAATCGCAGAAATCCTATAAGGACCAATAAACCGAGGTTTAAACTTAGGAGAAGAAACCTTCATAGGAACATGACGGGAAGACAACCAGACCAGATCCCCAACCCAAAGCCGGGAACCAACACACCGACGACGACTAGCAAAACGTTGAGCCTCTTCTTGAGACAACACCAACTTGTCCACCACATGAGCCCAAATCTGCTGCAACCTGTCCACCACAGAATCCACACCAGGACAGTCAGAAGGCTCAACCTGCCCAGAAGAAAAACGAGGATGAAAACCAAAATTACAAAAGAAAGGCGAAACCAAGGTAGCAGAACTAGCCCGATTATTAAGGGCAAACTCGGCCAATGGCAAGAAAGCCACCCAATCATCCTGATCAGCAGACACAAAGCATCTCAAATAAGTCTCCAATGTTTGATTAGTTCGCTCGGTCTGGCCATTTGTCTGAGGATGAAATGCAAAAGAAAAAGACAAATCAATGCCCAGCCTAGCACAAAAGGCCCGCCAAAATCTAGAAACAAACTGGGAACCTCTGTCGGAAACAATATTCTCCGGAATACCATGCAAATGAACCACATGCTGAAAGAACAACTGAACCAAATCAGAAGAGGAAAGCAATTTAGGTAAGGGCACCAAATGAACCATCTTAGAGAACCGGTCACAAACAACCCAGATAACAGACATCTTCTGGGAGACCGGAAGATCAGAAATAAAATCCATCGAAATATGCGTCCAGGGCCTCTCAGGGACTGGCAATGGCAAAAGCAACCCACTAGCACGGTAGCAACAAGGCTTGGCCCGCGCACAAGTCCCACAGGACTGCACAAAAGAACGCACATCACGTGACAATGAAGGCCACCAAAAGGACCTACCAACCAAATCTCTGGTACCAAAAATGCCAGGATGACCGGCCAACATGGAACAGTGAACCTCAGAAATCACTCTACTAGTCCATCTGTCAGGAACAAACAATTTCCCCACAGGACAGCGGTCAGGTTTGTCAACCTGAAATTCCTGAAGAACCCGTCGTAAATCAGGGGAAATGGCAGAAAGGACCACCCCCTCTTTCATTATACCGACCGGCTCTAAGACCTCAGGAGAATCAGGCAAAAAACTCCTAGAGTGGGCATCAGCCTTAATATTCTTAGAACCCGGAAGGTATGAGACCACGAAATCAAAACGGGAAAAAACAAGGACCATCGAGCCTGTCTAGGATTCAGCCGTTTAGCAGACTCGAGGTAAATCAAATTCTTATGATCGGTCAAGACCACAATACGGTGCTTAGCTCCCTCAAGCCAATGTCGCCACTCCTCAAACGCCCACTTCATAGCCAACAGCTCCCGATTGCTGACATCATAATTGCGTTCAGCAGGCGAAAATTTACGGGAAAAGAAGGCACACGGTTTCATTAAGGAACCAGCAGGATCCCTCTGAAACAAAACGGCCCCTGCCCCAATCTCAGAAGCGTCAACCTCAACCTGAAACGGAAGAGAAACATCCGGTTGGCGCAACACTGGAGCAGAAGTAAATCGACGTTTAAGCTCCTGAAAGGCAGAGACAGCCGCAGAGGACCAATTCGCCACATCAGCGCCCTTCTTTGTAAAATCAGTCAAGGGTTTAACCACGCTGGAAAAATTAGCAATGAAACGGCGATAAAAATTAGCAAAACCCAAAAATTTCTGAAGGCTCTTCACAGATGTGGGCTGAATCCAATCATGAATGGCCTGAACCTTAGCCGGATCCATCTCTATAGACTAAGGAGAAAAAATGAAGCCCAAAAAAGAGACTTTTTACACCCCAAAGAGACACTTAGACCCTTTCACAAACAGGGCATTGTCATGAAGGATCTGAAATACCATCCTGACATGTTGCACATGAGACTCCCAATCATCGGAAAAAAATCAAAATATCGTCCAAATATACAATCAAGAATTTATCAAGATAAGTCCGGAAGATATCATGCATGAAGGACTGAAAAACAGATGGAGCATTAGAGAGTCCGAATGGCATCACAAGGTATTCAAAATGGCCTTCGGGCGTGTTAAACGCAGTTTTCCATTCATCACCCTGCTTAATACGAACAAGGTTATATGCCCCTCGAAGGTCAATCTTGGTAAACCAACTAGCTCCCTTAATCCTAGCAAACAAATCGGAAAGCAAAGGTAATGGGTATTGAAACTTGACCGTGATTTTATTCAAGAGGCGATAATCTATACAGGGTCTCAAGGAACCATCTTTTTTAGCAACAAAAAAGAACCCCGCTCCCAACGGTGAAGAAGATGGTTGAATATGCCCTTTCTCCAAAGACTCCTTAATATAGCTCCACATGGCGGTATGTTCGGGCACAGATAGATTAAAAAGTCGACCCTTAGGAAACTTACAGCCTGGAATCAAGTCAATAGCACAATCACAGTCCCTGTGCGGTGGAAGGGAACTGGACTTGGGCTCATCGAATACATCCTGAAAATCAGACAAAAACTCTGGAATCTCAGAAGGTGAAGAAGAGGAGATTGACATCAAAGGAACATCATTATGAACCCCCTGACAACCCCAACTAGTCACAGACATGGACTTCCAGTCCAACACAGGATTATGTACCTGCAACCATGGAAAACCCAACACGATAACATCATGCAAGTTATGCAACACCAGAAATCGACAATCTTCCTGATGGGCTGGCGCCATGCGCATGGCTACCTGTGTCCAAAACTGGGGCTTATTTCTAGCCAAGGGTGTAGCATCAATGCCCCTTAAAGGAATAGGGTTCTGCAAAGGCTGCAAGGGAAAACCACAATGCTTGGCAAACTCAAAATCCATTAAATTCAAGGCTGCGCCTGAATCCACAAACGCCATGACAGAAAATTATGACAATGAGCAGATCAAGGACACAGATAACAGAAATTTCGGTTGTACAGTACTGATGGTAATTGAACTGGCGATCCTCTTTGTCCGCTTGGGGCAGACAGAAATGACATGAGAAGCGTCGCCACAATAATAACACAACCTATTTTGACGTCTGAAACCTTGTCGTTCCGTTCTAGACAGAATTCTATCACATTGCATAGGCTCAGAAATTTGCTCTGAGGATAACGCCACAGCGCGCACAGTTCTGCGCTCCCGCAGGCACCGGTCAATCTGAATGGCCAGAGACATAGAATCACTCAGACCGGAAGGCGTGGGAAACCCCACCATAACATCTTTAACGGATTCAGAAAGCCCCCTTCTGAAAATTGCCGCCAAAGCATCATTATTCCATTTAGTCAATACAGACCATTTTCTGAATTTCTGACAATACAATTCTGCCGCCTCTTGACCCTGAGACAGGGCCAACAAGGTCTTCTCAGCCTGATCCACAGAATTAGGTTCATCATATAATAGTCCTAAAGCCTGAAAAAAGGAGTCAATATTAAGCAAAGCCGGATTCCCAGATTCCAGGGAAAACGCCCAATCCTGCGGGTCGCCACGAAGCAGGGAGATTACGATTTTTACCTGCTGAATGGAATCACCAGAGGATCGAGGTCTCAGGTCAAAAAACAGTTTACAGTTGTTTTTAAAACTCAAAAATTTAGACCTGTCACCAGAAAACAAATCAGGAGTAGGAATCTTCGGTTCTAAAGCAGGAGTCTGAACAATATAATCAGAAATACCTTGCACCCTAGCAGCAAGCTGGTCTACACGAGAAGCTAATTCCTGAACATTCATGCTTGCACCAGGCTCCTCAGCCACCCAGATATTAAGAGGGAAGAGAACACAAAACAGACTTGAGAAAAAAAAATGGCTCAAGAGCTTCCTTCCCTTCTTCTGAGATGCATTTAACTCATTGTTGGCCAGTTGTACTATTATGATCCGGTGACCTTGGAGCTGCATGAGAACTTTCACTGGAGAAAGTGGCCACTATACTGACTGCAAACCTAAACTTAACACCGCAACTAGAAGTAGCCGTGGAGTGTACCTAACACACCTAGACACCTCATCACAGCCGGAGGACTAAATACCCCTAAAGATGGAAATCGGAATACTGTCTTGCCTCAGAAAAATTCCCAAAGGATAGACAGCCCCCCACAAATATTGGCGGTGAGTAGGAGAGGAAAAAACATACACAGGCAGAAAAAACAGGATTTAGCACAGGAGGCCACTCTAGCTAGATAGGACAGGATAGGACAGAGTTCTGTGCGGTCAGTATTAAAACCCTTCAAAAAATCCACAGCAGAATATACAAAAAACTTCCTACATCTAACTAAAGATGTAGGAGCGTATATCTGCAACTCCAGTGAAACCAACCAGACTGAGAAAACACAGACACAGTCTAATCTGGACAAAAAAACAAACGAACAGTACTGAAAATAAGCACACTGCATGTGTGCCACAGGAAAAGAAACAGACACTTATCTTTGCTGAACTGGCAGATAAGCAGGAGAGGCCAGGTAGAGATCCAACACTTCCAGAGAAACATTGACAACTGGCAAGGACTAAAGGATCCTGCACACCTAAATATCCTAGTCAGAATTGTAATTATCCGATACACCTGGCCAGGACTGCGAGTCAGAGACAACTGCATTCCCACCAACAACCACTGGAGGGAACCCAAGAGCAGAATTCACAACAGTTATATACTACGTGGCTGTGCTATATACTACGTGGCTGTGCTATGCACGACGTGCATACATACATACATGTTGTGAATTCTGTTGTCGAACTCCCTCCTGTGGTCGTGAATGGTACTTCGGCAAGTTCTGTCCATGGACTCCCTCTGGTGGCTGTGAGTGGAGCTGCTGCTTCTGAGGTTCTTTCCACAGGTGACGTGATTTATCCTTTGGTTGGCTGCTCTATTTAACTCCACTCAGATTGTTACTCCATGCCAGCTGTCAATGTTTTTGCATTGGTTCAGTTCGCTCCTGGATCTCTCTGGTGACCTGCCTTCTCCTGCAGAAGCTAAGTTCCTGATAGTCATTATTTGTTCACTGTTTTCTTGTCCAGCTGGTTTTCATGATTTTGTCTTGCTAGCTGGAAGCTCTTGGATGCAGAGTGGCCCCTCCGCACCATGAGTCGGTGCGGAAGTCTTTTTTGCACACTCTGCGTGGTCTTTTGTAGGTTTTTGTGCTGATCGCAAAGTTACCTTTCCTATCCTCTGTCTATTTAGTAAGTCTGGCCTCCCTTTGCTGAAACCTGTTTCATTTCTGCGTTTGTGACTTTCATCTTTACTCACAGTCAATATATATGGGGGGCTGCCTCTTCCTTTGGGGAATTTCTCTGAGGCAAGGTAGGCTTTATTTTCTATCTCTAGGGCTAGCTAGCTCTTAGGCTGTGAAGAGGCGTCTAGGGAGAGTCAGGAACGCTCCACGGCTATTTCTAGTTGTTGTGATAGGATTAGGGGTTGCGGTCAGCAGAGCTCCCACAACCCAGAGCTTGTCCTGTGTCAGTTTAACTATCAGGTCGTGTCGGGTGCTCCTAACCACCAGGTCCATAACACATACATATTCTAGAATACCCGATGCATGTTATATACTACATGGGCTGTGCTATATATTACGTGGGCTGTGTTATATACTGCCTGGCTGCTATATACTACGTGGGCAGTGTGTTGTGAATTCTGCTCTTGGGCTCCCTCCGGTGGTTGTTGATGGTAATGCAGTTATTCCTGAGCAGCAGTCTTGGACAGGTGTTTCTGCTAATTGCAATTCGGACTGGGGTATTTAGCTTTGCAGGACTCATTAGTCCTTGCCAGTAGTCAATGTTCCTTTGGAAGTGTTGGTCCTATGCCTGGCCTCTCCTGCTTGCTGCCAATTCAGCAAAGATAAGTGTTTGCTTCTTTTTTTTGACACACTGCTGTGTGTTTATTTTCTATGCTGATCTTGTTTCTATTTTGTTCCTGCTAGACTGTGCCTGATGTTTTTCTCAGCCTAGTTGGATTCACTGGAGTCGCAGATATACTCTCCACATCTTTAGTTAGGTGGTGGAGTTTTTGTATTTTTCTGCTGTGGATATTTTGTAGTGTTTTATGCTGACCGCATAGTATCCTGTACTATCCTTTCCTATCTAGGTAGAAGTGGCCTCCTTTGCTTATCCCTGTTTTCTGTCTGCGTGTGTCTTTTCCTCTCCTACTCACAGTCATTATTTGTGGGGGAGTACCTATCCTTTGGGGGTCTACTCTGAGGCAAGAGAGTTTTCCTATTTCCATCTTTAGGGATATTTAGTTCTCCGGCTGTGTCGAGGTGTCTAGGTCTGGTTAGGCACACCCCACGGCTACTTCTAGTTGCGGTTATAGGATCAGGGTTTGCGGTCAGTAAAGTTACCACTGCTCCAGCGAAGGTCTTTTCATGCTGCTCCAAGGCCACCTGATCATAACAGCAGTGTTAGTATGTGGCTGCTATATACTATGTGGCTGCTATATACTATGTGGCTGTGCTATATACTATGTGGTTGTGCTATATACTATGTGGCTGTGCTATATACTACGTGGCTGTGCTATATACTACTTGGCTGTGCTATATACTATGTGGCTGTCTGTGTTATATACTACGTGGCTGTGTTATGTACTATGTGGCTATATACTATATGGCTGCTATATACTACGTGGCTGTGCTATATACTACGTGGCTGTCTGTGTTATATACTACGTGGCTGTGTTATGTACTATGTGGCTATATACTATATGGCTGCTATATACTACGTGGCTGTGCTATATACTACGTGGCTGTCTGTGTTATGTGGGCTGTGGTATATACTATGTGGCTGCTATATACTACGTGGCTGCTATATACTATGTGACTGCTATATACTATGTGGCTGTGTTATATACTACGTGGCTGTGCTATATACTACATGGCTGTGCTAAGCGCAACATGCATACATACATATTCTAGAATACCCGATGCGTTAGAATCGGGCCACCATCTAGTAAGATATAAAACCAAAAGAAATATATCTAAAATGTGTAGTAACATGATAAACATAAAGTAATGTATATAACAGTGTTGCAAGTGCAATGGAAATGATGCAACAAGATATTGCTTTAAAAAACACACAATAATAAGGAATTGAAAAAACCAAATGCGACAATGCAAGTATATAAGAAAGTGCTGAAGTGCATACTGTATATACGGTAACTAAAAGGTTATAAATACAAAGTGCCAGTAAAAATCAAATGCGACAATGCAAGTACCGTATATAAGAAAGTGCTGAAGTGCATATATAACTAAAGGGTTATAAATACAAAGTCCAGTAAATAAAGTGCAAAGTGAAATCAAAAGAGCATTTTTACCAAAAGAACGTGGACTTTCTTATATACAGTACTTGCATTGTCGCATTTGATTTTTTCAATTCCTTATTATTGTGTGTTTTTTATAACAATATCTTGTTGCATCATTTCGATTGCACTTGCAACACTGTCATACACATTAATTTATGTTTATCATGTTACTAGTTACCAAATTTCTTTTGGGTTTTATATCTTATTACAAAGGTGTGTTTCTTTGATTTGGGTATTTTTAGAATATCATTTTTTCCCTTTTAGGCCATGTTCACACTTTGCGGTTTTTACCGCGGATCCGCGTCGATTTTGATGCTGCGGGTCTGCAGCAGTTTCCATAGCGTTTACATTAACATGTAAACCCTATGGAAACCGCAAACCGCTGTGCACATGCTGCAGGAAAAACCGCGCAGAAACGCAGCGGTTTAAAACCCGCAGCATGTCACTTCTTTGTGCAGAATCGCAGCGATTCTGCACCCATAGAAATGCATTGAACCGCTTACTTCCCGCATGGGGCTGTGCCCACGTTGCGGGAAGTAAGCGGATAATGTGCGGGTGGTACCCGGGGTGGAGGAGAGGAGACTCTCCTCCAGGCCCTGGGAAGCATAAATAGTGTAAAAAAAAGAATTAAAATAAAAAATGATGTTATACTCACCTCTCAGCGCTGCCCGCGGCCGTCCGGTCTTCGGTTTGCTGTGCAAGCAGGACCTGTGGTGACGCCGCGGTCACATGACCGTGACGTCACGAAGGTCCTTCTCGGCACAGCATCTTTGGAACCGGACCGCCGGGTGCAGTGCCAAGGAGTTCTGGACATCAGAGGGGGTGAGTATAACCAATTTTTATTATTTTTATCATTACTATTGATGCTGCATATTGCTGCATATGCAGCATCAATAGTACAGGAGTAATCCCGCAGCGGAAACCGCGGAACAAACCGCGATAAATCTGCAGGGATAACCGCAGTGGTTTTGCCCTGCAGATTTATCAATTCCGCTGCGGGATAAACCTGCAGAGCACACCGCAAAGTGTGAACATGGCCTTAGGGGATTATTGCTATGTACTATTTAGAAAAGACACGCGCCTTTATTTGATTCTGCTGTATTTATTATCTTTTATTATTAAATAAAAAATATTTTTACATTATTTTATATTTACTGGGTTTTTTTGTGCACAATTTTTTCTTTATATGATTCTCATTACAACTACAGTAGTTTCTATGACATCCCAATCAAATTCAAAAACCATTACTAAAGAGTGGTTCCTTAATTTGCTGCTAAACAATTTCCACTTCTCTGGAAAAAGTTTCTACAAGATTTCAGAAAGTGTCTGTGACATTTTTTTTACCTACTTATCCAAAAGAGCCTTACTGTGAACAGAACTGTTTTGACGGGAGGGTCTGACTCAATGTCATAACTCCGTGTGGCTTAGTCAGGTTTTTCCACAGCAAACTTACACCTTGCCTTTATGGACCTTGCTTTGATCACTGCTGTGGGCAGGCTGGAACAGGATATGGCTTCCCAATAACTGCTCCTACAAAGTCGGAAGTATACAATTGTCTAAAATGTCTTGGAATGCTGAAGCATTAAAATTTCGCTTCACTGGGACTAAGGGTCCTAGCTCAGGTCCAACCCATGGAAACAGAGGCCTAGCTAAGGGTTGGGCTCAGGGGGTGGCAAAACATCTGAGTGGGCCCATATCGGTAACCCTGATTACAACTACAGTGGCACACCCTAATTGTAGGCACAGGGGAATCTCAGCAGATCGGACTGTTACTGGAAAGAAATCTCTATACTAAGACCAAGAATGATACCGCCATATGGTGACCATATAGTAGTAGATACCAGTCCTACACAACATACAAGTGATTACAGTATAGTCAATGACTTACAGCTGATGGTCATTCTGATGCAGTTGTTCACTTTTCCCATCTTTTCCAACTGGCCCAGATTGACATAAGGCTACGTTCACACTAGCGTTGCGCCGCCCTGCGTCGGCGACGCAACGCGCAACGCACGGAAAAACGCGCGCAAACGCGTGCGTAGTTTTTTGACGAAATCGGAAGCAAGAAAAATGCAACTTGTAGCGTTTTCTTGCGTCCGACGCTAGCGTCTAAAACGACGCACGTGTCGGAAAACGCGTGCAAAAAGACGCACGCGTCCCCTATGTTAAACATAGGGGCGCGTCGCCGCTGCGTCACCGCTGCGTCGCCGACGCAACAGCGACGCGACGCTAATGTGAACGTAGCCTAACAACTTCTTCCAGCCAGGAATGGTCTGCAGAGATAACAACAAAGACACATTTGACTTCTCACATTTCTGGCACCGTCTCCGTCTGTTACCAACTTGCCCAAACTACTCAACCCAATGCTCAGCTACTACTGCTGTATGTGTCCCTATTGCTGCACCCACTTCTTGGCAAAATAACTGAGCTCCTCTTACTACCCCACATAGTAATATCTACCACTATGCCTCTTACATAGTAATAATGCCTCTTTTGTGCCCTCTAGATAATAAAATTGCCATTTTCCTCTAGAAAATATTAGTGCCCTGTGCAAATTCCCTAGAACTAGTGTCCACAAATTGCCCCCTGAAAGTAAAACTGCCCCATGTGCATCTTTGATGGTCACAATACCCTGAGTGCCCCTATAACATTAATGCTTCTTAAGTGCCCACTTAACATTTAATATTGTCCCCTGAGACCTCCAATGTACAGCTCCTCTATTCATAGTATCAGGTATGGACTGGGGCTGAAATTCAGCCCTGGCATTTGAAATTAGTTACATGCATAACAGTGCGAAAACCACTGAACGCAGATCCTCAAACATCTGACGCGTTCACAGCTGACGTTACAGGATGTACACAATGAAATTAAAATATGTCAAGACATTTACATTTTGGAGAGTTTAAAAAAAATGGATAGTGATGTCCGCAATAATATCGATCTTATTTAACACATTGGCCGCTGCCCACTTATATATCAGTAGCTGAGTTTATTCTTGCAGCGCTGCCTACTGATAAATATGTACCCCAGTGAATCAAAAGTATATGGTATTATATGAACAATATTAGCATACTAGGGACTTTCCCCTTAGCATCTCAGTAAGATAGTCGCTTATTGGGGGGCAATAATAACGTCAGTGGTCAATGTGTTAATCAACCATAAAAGAAGTCAATTTATGAGGGATTCCCATGATTAAGGCAACAATGAAGTCTATTGATGGAAATGGGGTAGAATGATACCCAAATCCATCATCACATATGAGCTTCACATCCACTGAAGGAGAAACTACTGACTTCTGTTCTGACTGTTCAGACCTATCACCTTCTACGGCTATATGAATAAGGAAGTATACATTTGATTTTATATACCTGTGGAAATGAGACTGAATAAAAATGATATGGTGAATGAGCATTCCTGTGTATGGGAGAGCCAGCCAAGATGGCTGTCAGACACATGATCGGCCAAAGCATCATTCCGCCAATGGTCAACTAATGTGCACTTCGTTCTTTGGTGCCACAAAGTAAACATTCATTTTATCTTTTATCTTTAAAAGGACCAGTCCTTCACTCAAAAAATGAAATCTGATATCATACCTCTATTGCCTGGTTTCTCCTGATTGCATAGCCTTTTCTCCAGGTTCCTTTGTTTTCCTGCAATTGGTACTGTTACATTCCATGCCTTATATACTACCGTAATTAATGAGATGCTGCTGACTGTGAGGTTCCTCTTCCTCCCAACTGTTTCCTGGACACTAAGTTATAAACGGTGACTATGTTTTCAGCAACCTGTCAAACACAATACATGTGATATAAAATATGTTAAGTTCATGAGGGGGATAAAGAGGAAGCTCACCAACTCATTTAGCACTTAGTAGAGCAGCACATGAAGCAAAAACGATCCAGACATAACAGAGGTCTATTAAAAAACCCAACTCTGCAGTCCTCAATTCCCTGGCTACTATCATGACAGATCGTGATCTTATTACATACAAGCCTCACCAGATCATGCTGCTAGAAGGCACTCTGATGTCAATATCTCTACTATATAATTGTCTAAGGGTCACTTCCGTCTTTCTGTCCTTCTGTCTGTGTTAGGACTGGCGGAACGCACCAAGACAGATGGTATAGATGTGTTCGCAGTCCGGGGTCCACCGTGCAGGTGAAAACCTGCTGCTAGCAATTAGCAGACCATATGGCGGTACACTAGAGTATACACGCGTGGGTTAACCTCACCCAGCGTGAAAGAAGCAATCCTGTTAAGGCACAGGACCGCGGTACCGCACCTAAAGCGCGAGCAAGTAGTCAGCGAACTCAACCCCAACTGGGTGTGAAATGAAACAGAAGAGCATGCAGTGCCGCACTGACGAACGCCACTAACCACCCAGGCTTGGGTAAGGAAAGCACAGAGGAAGTGCACGGCGCCGTACTGGCGGTCACAGCAACTGGACGCTATAATGTGTGACTAGTGCTGTAGGATAAGTCGGGCGCTAGGTAGCAGCCATACACCTTCCGCGAACAGTCATACTATAGGGTAGGGGTATCCAAGGACGACTTGCACTCACAACATACACACATTAGCAATTGTTTGACAATACTAGCGCATGGCCGTGCGGTCATGCGCAGTTTATATAGCAGCAGCACAGGAAGTGGCCACAGCACTTTTGCCCTTCTAGGACCTGCCAAGAGGACCAATGGAATGTGCTGCAGAGCCTGAGCACATGACCCTCGATCTCCAACGGGAAACCTTATGCTGGGCATGCTCAGTACGTGCAGACAAGGACTTAGTCCCAGAGAAGTCCGCTCGCTGCTGACCAGCACAGACTTTAATAGCAGAGACTGGAGAAGCAGCAGTAACTCTCAGAACAGAGTGAGAATGAGCAAGACGTCCTTGCTGAGCAGACTCCACTGTGGCTGGACAAGAATGGGAGACCGCAGCGGAGGTGGCTCGAGATTCCCCCTGTGCAGAAGCGGGAACTCGACCCCTAACATTACCCCCCCTCCTAGGGCCCCCCTCCTTGGGCCTCGCTACGTTCGAAGGCAGCAATGAGCTGCGGAGCCCGAATGTGCTCAGCAGGCTCTCAGGACCTATCCTCAGGGCCGTAACCCTTCCAGTCCACCCAAAAAAATTTTTTGCCACGTACCACCTTGCACCCCAAGATAGCGTTCACCTCGAAATCGTCCGTAGACGAACCCGATATCCCGGCAGATGACTCAGAAAACCGAGACATGTATACGGGCTTAAGGAGGGACACATGAAAGGTGTCGGTGATACCAAGGCGTGGAGGAAGGGCCAGACGGTAGACCACAGGATTAAACTGTTCGAGGACCTTGAAGGGACCCAAGTAGCGAGGAGCAAATTTAGTGGACTCAACTCGCAGCCTGATGTTACGGGCGGAGAGCCACACCAAGTCGCCAGGAGCAAAGGACGGGGCGAGGCGCCGATGAGCATCGGCGGAGGACCTCATTCTCTTTTTAGAGGCCCGAATGGCATCCTGAGTGCGGTCCCAAATATCCCGTGCCTCCACAGCCCAGTCTGCCACCCTGGAGTCTGCGGAAGACACGGGCATAGGCACAGGTACCCGTGGATGCTGACCATAGTTGAGGAGGAATGGGGTTTGTCCAGTGGAGTCGGCTACGGCGTTGTTCAGCGCAAACTCTGCCCATGATAGCAAGGATGCCCAGTCATCCTGCCTGGCTGAAACAAAATGTCGCAGGTATGTGACCAAGGTCTGGTTGGCCCTCTCTACCAACCCATTCGTCTCGGGATGATAAGCGGAAGAGAGATTCAACTCAATACTGAGAAGACGACACAGCTCTCTCCAGAACCGAGACACAAACTGGGGACCCCGGTCACTGACAATTTTGTCAGGCATACCATGTAGGCGGAAGATGTGCTTAATGAACAACGCAGCCAAGGCCCGTGCAGAAGGTAACCGTGGTAGCGGCACCAAATGCACCATTTTCGAGAAATGATCGGTGATGACCCAAATGATGGTACAGCCGCGAGACTTGGGCAAACCTACGACAAAGTCCATCCCGACCATCTCCCAGGGCCTATCTGCCACCGGCAAGGGATAGAGCAACCCAGCTGGCCTTTGACGCGGAGATTTATTTTTGGCGCAGGAGACACACGCCAGAATATAATCCCTGACATCCCGGACCATATGCGGCCACCAGTACGTCCTCGCCAGTAGCTCAGATGTCCTCTTTGTCCCAAAGTGTCCACCCACTCTGGACGAATGAGCCCAAGAGAGAACCTCCGGTCGCAAATTAATGGGCACAAAAGTCTTGCTCGGAGGCACAGACTCAAGCAAAACCGGTGCTACGGTTCTCAGGCTCTCAGAGGGAACAATAAGCCGAGGCTCCTCTTCCTCCTCTTCAGTTGACATAAGGGAGCGAGAGAGAGCATCAGCACGAATATTCTTCTCCCCGGCGAGAAAATGAAGAGAAAAGTGGAACCGGGAAAAGAACAAGGACCATCTGGCTTGGCGAGAATTTAGCCGCTGGGCTGTCTGTAAGTAGACCAAATTTTTGTGGTCAGTGTAAACCTGGAAGGGAAACCGCGCACCTTCCAGAAGATGTCTCCACTCTGAAAAGGCCAACTTCATTGCTAGCAGCTCCCTATCCCCGATGGAGTAGTTTCTCTCCGCTGGCGAGAAAGTCTTAGAGAAGAAGAAGCATGGATGCTTCCGACCTTGAGCATCCTTCTGGTAGAGGACTGCTCCAGAACCAACGGACGAGGCATCCACCTCCATTAGGAATGGCTTATCCACATCGGGACGATGTAAGATGGGAGCGCTAGCAAAGTG
This sequence comes from Ranitomeya imitator, assembly GCF_032444005.1. Lineage (NCBI taxonomy): Eukaryota > Metazoa > Chordata > Amphibia > Anura > Dendrobatidae > Ranitomeya > Ranitomeya imitator. Next base: position 442,272,373 of record NC_091285.1, read on the forward strand.
GGACTTAATAGAAGTGAAGGCCTTGGAGACCTCTTCCGACCACAATTTAGGATTCGCTCCCTTCTTGGTGAGGGCTACCAAGGGAGCTACCAGAGTTGAGAAGTGGGGAATGAACTGGTGGTAATAGTTAATGAACCCCATAAAGTGCTGCACCGCTTTAAGAGAATGGGGCTCTTGTCAGTCCATCACAGCCTGTAGTTTGGCAGGATCCATAGCCAATCCCTGGGCGGAGATGATATAGCCCAGGAATGGCAAAGACTCCTGCTCAAACATACACTTCTCCAACTTAGCGTAAAGAGAGTTTGCCCGTAGGAGGTCGAAGACTCTGCCAACATCTCTCCGGTGGGAGTCAATATCTGGAGAAAAGATGAGAATATCATCCAGATAGACTACAACTGAGGTGGAAAGCATATCCCGGAAGATGTCGTTGACAAAGTCTTGAAAAACGGCTGGGGCATTACAGAGCCCGAAGGGCATCACCAGATACTCATAGTGCCCATCTCTGGTGTTAAACGCCGTTTTCCATTCGTCCCCCTCACGGATGCGAATCAGGTTGTAAGCACCGCACAGATATAATTTAGTAAATACCCTTGCTCCCCGAAGCCTATCGAAGAGCTCAGATATCAAGGGCAAAGGATACTTGTTCTTAACGGTGATAGCGTTAAGACCCCTGTAGTCTATGCATGGACGTAGCTCCCCATTCTTCTTCTGCACGAAGAAGAACCCTGCCCCAGCAGGTGACACTGACTTCCTGATAAACCCTCTTGCCAGATTCTCTTGAATGTACTGAGACATGGCCTCCGTCTCCGGGAGAGATAATGGATAAACTCGACCCCGGGGAGGCTCCACACCAGGCAAGAGATCGATAGGACAGTCATAGGGGCGATGGGGCGGAAGGGTCTCCGCCGCCTTCTTGGAGAACACGTCTGCGTAAGACCAATATTGCTTGGGGAGAGAGGATAGATCTGCGGGTACCTCAGTAGTAGCAACCTGAACGCACTCTCGGTGACACCTACCCCCACATGATTCACCCCATCCCAGAATTCTGCCTGAGGACCACTCGATGTGAGGAGAGTGGTACCGTAGCCAAGGTATCCCCAACAGGACCTCATCAATACACTCAGGAATGACGAGCAGAGAAATAATCTCCTGATGGGATGGCGACAGGGACAGAGTAACAGGGATGGTCTGATGTGTTATCTGTGCGGGGAGTGTCGACCCATTCACCACTCGTACCGTTACTGGTTGAGATAGCATAACCAGGGGTATTGCGTGACGTTGGGCGAAGGCAGAAGACATAAAATTGCCCTCCGCCCCAGAATCCACGCAGAGGTCTACCGAGTGGGAGGATGAGCCAAAGGTAATTGTCCCCTTAAAGGACAATTTGGAGGCAAACGTCGCAGTGTCTAGTGCACCTCCACCTACTACCACTAGACGCTGACGTTTCCTCGACCGCTGATGACATCTGGTGGCAAGATGTCCTGACTGTTGGCAAACATGGCAACCCTGGAGTGCACGAGCGGTCTGGGACTTAGATCCCGCTCGTGACACCACCTTAGGTTCCTGGAACTCAGGAGCCTGGACTGGAGATTCCAAAGGTTTGGCGAAGGTGGGAGCCAGCCGAAACCTCTGCCTACACTGGGCTCGCTCTAACCTCCGCTCGTGAAAACGGAGGTCAATGCGAGTAGATACTGCTATTAACTCCTCCAGTGTGGCGGGAATCTCCCTAGTGGCCAGAGCATCCTTAACGTGGTCAGCCAGCCCCCTCCAAAATATAGGGATAAGGGCTTTATCCGACCACTCCAGCTCAGATGCCAGAGTGCGGAAATGGACGGCAAAAAGGCTGACCAAGGACGAGCCCTGAGTCAGTGCCAACAGTTGGAGCGCCGTGTCATGGGTGACACGACGTCCTAGAAAGACCTGTTTCAGAGTGCTCAGGAATAACGGAGCACTCTGCACCACATGATCGCCACGCTCCCACAGCGGCGTAGCCCACTGCAACGCCCTGTCCGACAATAAGGAAATTATAAAGCCCACCTTAGCCCGCTCTGTAGGGAAACGAGAGGCCAGAAGCTCGAGATGTATTGAGCACTGACTCACGAAACCCCTACAGGACTTACTGTCACCAGAAAATTTCTCTGGTAGCAGGAGGCGAGATAGCGTCGGTACAGGAGCGGCAGTGGACAAGGTAGCTGCAGCCACACTTGCAGCCTGAACAGCGACAGCAGTAACATCCACAGCTGAGGTTGAACGCTCAAGAGCCGCCAACCTTCCCTCCAGCTGCTGGATGTACCGCTGTAAACGCTGGTCGTCCGCCATTTTAGTAGCCAGACCCTGGCGCTAGTATTCTGTTAGGACTGGCGGAACGCACCAAGACAGATGGTATAGATGCGTTCGCAGTCCGGGGTCCACCGTGCAGGTGAAAACCTGCTGCTAGCAATTAGCAGACTATATGGCGGTACACTAGAGTATACACGCGTGGGTTAACCTCACCCAGCGTGAAAGAAGCAATCCTGTTAAGGCACAGGACCGCGGTACCGCACCTAAAGCGCGAGCAAGTAGTTAGCGAACTCAACCCCAACTGGGATTGAAGTCCGATTAGACCCTTGCTGGCGCAACACCGCAACTGGGTGTGAAATGAAACAGAAGAGCATGCAGTGCCGCACTGACGAACGCCACTAACCACCCAGGCTTGGGTAAGGAAAGCACAGAGGAAGTGCACGGCGCCGTACTGGCGGTCACAGCAACTGGACGCTATAATGTGTGACTAGTGCTGTAGGATAAGTCGGGCGCTAGGTAGCAGCCATACACCTTCCGCGAACAGTCATACTATAGGGTAGGGGTATCCAAGGACGACTTGCACTCACAACATACACACATTAGCAATTGTTTGACAATACTAGCGCATGGCCGTGCGGTCATGCGCAGTTTATATAGCAGCAGCACAGGAAGTGGCCACAGCACTTTTGCCCTTCTAGGACCTGCCAAGAGGGCCAATGGAATGTGCTGCAGAGCCTGAGCACATGACCCTCGATCTCCAACGGGAAACCTTATGCTGGGCATGCTCAGTACGTGCAGACAAGGACTTAGTCCCAGAGAAGTCCGCTCGCTGCTGACCAGCACAGACTTTAATAGCAGAGACTGGAGAAGCAGCAGAAACTCTCAGAACAGAGTGAGAATGAGCAAGACGCTGGGACCGACGTCCTTGCTGAGCAGACTCCACTGCGGCTGGACAAGAATGGGAGACCGCAGCGGAGGTGGCTCGAGATTCCCCCTGTGCAGAAGCGGGAACTCGACCCCTAACATTCTGTCACGGATATTCAGGGGTCGCGGCCCTCTGTCTCTCATGGAATTCCATGTCGCTGATTGGTTGCCGCAAAACAGCCACGACCAATCAGCAACAGGCACAGTCCGGAAGAAAATGGCCGCTCTTTACTCCCCGCAGTCAGTGCCCGGCGCCTGCATACTCCCCTCTGGTCACCGCTCACACAGGGTTAATGCCGGCGGTAACGGACCGCGTTATGCAGCGGGTAACGCACTCCGTTACCGCCGCTATTAACCCTGTGTGTCTCCAAATTTTTACTATTGATGCTGCCTATGCTGCATCAATAGTAAAAAAATGTAATGTTAAAAGTAATAAAAAAACAAAAAACCTGCCATACTCACCCTCCGTTGTCCGCCGAGCCGCTCGTGCCTGCCGCCATCTTCCGTTCCCAGCGATGCATTGCAAAATTACCCAGAAGACGTAGCGGTCTCGCTAGACCGCTAAGTCATCTGGGTAATTTCGCAATGCATCCTGGGAACGGAAGATGGCGGCTGCTGTGCGCCTATCGCCGGAGCTTCGGTGGATCCTAGGGGGTGAGTATATAACTATTTTTTATTTTAATTATTTTTTTTAACAGGGATATGGTGCCCACACTGCTGTATACTACGTGGGCTGTGTTAGATACCGCGTGGCTGCTATATACTACATGGGCAGTGTGATATACTGCGGGGGCTGTGTGATATACTCCGTGGGCTGTGCTAGATATTACGTGGCCACTGTTATATACTGCATGGGCAGTGTTATATACTATGTGACTGGACAATATACTACGTGACTGGGCAATATACTACGTGGCTCTGTGCTGTATACTACGTGGCTGGGCAATATACTACGTGGCTGGGCAATATACTACGTGACTGGGCAATATACTACGTGGCTCTGTGCTGTATACTGCGTGACTGGGCAATATACTACGTCACTGGGCAATATACTATGTGACTGGGCAATATACTATGTGGCTCTGTGCTGTATACTACGTGGCTGGGCAATATACTATGTGGCTGGGCAATATACTGCATGACTGGGCAATATACTGCATGACTGGGCATTATACTACGTGACTGGGCAATATACTACGTGACTGGGCAATATACTACGTAGCTCTGTGCTGTATACTACGTGGCTGGGCAATATACTACGTGGCTGGGCAATATACTATGTGACTGGGCAATATACTACGTGGCTGGGCAATATACTACGTGGCTGGGCAATATACTACGTGGGCTGCGCAATATACTACGTGGACATGCATATTCTAGAATACTCGATGCGTTAGAATCAGGCCACCATCTAGTATTCAATAATTGTCATATAAGGCATGGAAAGTAATTGCACCAATTGTGGGGCAATGGAGAAACCGAGAACTGCTCTGCGCTACTTGTGTTAATCAACTGAGATTTTTTTTTTTAAATTTGCCGTATAGTTTCAGAGACATGGGTCTTTTAATTTAGTGCTAAATTTAGAGTTAGTTTTTATAGTCCTTATAAAGGGAACATTGCTCTAAGGATTCTCTTGGTGAGTTTTTTGCGACTGCTCTGCATTATTACACATTACCATAAAGACCATAACAAATTGCATCAGTTTCACTTTAAAAAAAAAAAAATGTACCAAAATTTGACAGTCTGTTTGTTACATGTGTCTAATATAGGAGAAAATCATTCCATTCAGATTCTGTGTATGAGACGTAGTTTCTAGATATATTTAAAAGGAAACCTAAAGCAAAGTCTACATTTTTTGTGAACTTATATTTACATTAAAAGATTAAAGTAGCTATGATCTCATGTTTGGTACTTTATGTTACTGCTTCTTATCAACTACTCACTCCACTAAAACCTTGGAACATTCAGTATTTGACCCTGAGTTAAAGGGATTTATTACAATCTCAGGGTCCTTCATTACGTAAACAGATGTGTTATAAAATTTAATGCTGACTTGTTGTAAAAACTCTGTTCTGCCTATTAGTGAACACAGTTGTCACTAGAGTTGATCGAATAGCTTCGAATAACTCCTTATCCGAATAGCTATAGCACTTCCCGAATAGCTGCCTCGGTAACCTGGATACCTGGAGTGCTCCCGATAATCACCTGTTCGGCGATGCAGCTGCATGTGTCGCGGCTGTGTGACAGTCACAACAAAATGGCTCTAAATGCATGTGTTGTGACTGTCACACAGCCGCGACACATGCAGCTGCATCGCCGAACAGGTGATTATCGGGAGCACTCCAGGTATCCGGGTTCCCAAGGCAGCTATTCTGGAAGCACTATAGCTATTCGGACAAGCACTTATCCGAAGCTATTCGATCAACCTTAGTCATCACCAAAAGGTTTTGACAGTGACACAAATATTGGTTTTCACAAATTTTGCTGCTTCAGTTGTTTTTAGATCTTTTAGTCAAATGTCTCTATGGTCACTGAAGAACAATTATAATAATTTCATTTTTTTTTTTTAAGTGTTATCGATAAATACATCAAATTTAAGCAAAGAATCAATACTTATAATGTTGCCAGCTATTTCTTAAGAATTCTGCAATCTGCCTTGGCTGCTGGATATCAGCTTCTGGGCTAAATCCTGACTGATGGAAACCCATTCTTGTCTAATCAGTGCTTGGGCTTTAGCAATATTTCTTTGTTTTGTTTTTTTTTGGCCACTCTCTTTTTGAGGATTAACCAAGGATCTCAATGGGAATAAGATCTGGTGCGTTTCCTGGCCATGGACCCAAATTTCAATGCTTTGTTCACCAAGCCACTTAGTTAACACTTTATCCTTGTGACATAGTGCTCCATCATGCTGGAAAAAGCATTGTTCATAATGAAATTGCTCCTGAATTATTGGGAGAAGTTCTTGGAGGATGTTTAGATACCATTCTTTATTCATGGCAGTGCTCTAAGGCACAATTGTGAGTGAGTCCATTCTCTTGGATTAAAAGCAACCTCAAGCATGAATGGTCTCAGGATGTTGGCATCCCACAGGACTCATGGTAGCACTCACCTTTTCTTCCCTGGACAATCATTCGTCCCAAAGTATCTGACATAGTGTTGAGCGATACCGTCCGATACTTGAAAGTATCGGTATCGGATAGTATCGGCCGATACCCGAAAAGTATCGGATATCGCCGATACCGATATCCGATACCAATACAAGTCAATGGGACACCAAGTATCAGAAGGTATCCTGATGGTTCCCAGGGTCTGAAGGAGAGGAAACTCTCCTTCAGGCCCTGGGATCCATATTAATGTGTAAAATAAAGAATTAAAATAAAAAATATTGATATACGCGCTCATTTTAAACAAAGAAGCCTGCCGGTTACCCGCGGTGATGTCCAGTGGCCGCCGGAGAGGTGAATATATCAATATTTTTTATTTTAATTCTTTATTTTACACCTCACTATGGATCCAATACCGATACCCGATACCACAAAAGTATCGGATCTCGGTATCGGAATTCCGATACCGCAAGTATCGGCCGATACCCGATACTTGCGGTATCGGAATGCTCAACACTAAGGACAGGAACTTCATCAGTGAAAACAACTTTACTCAAGGCCTCTGCAGTCCAGTCCCTGTACTTTCTACAGAATGTTTGTCTGTCTGTCCATGTTTTTCTTGGCTTCTTTGCTGATGTTCTAAGCCAGCCTTCATATGACTTTGTCCCACTGTGGTGCAAATGCACTGACACCTGTGTGCTGCCATTCCTAAGCAAGCTGTGCGCTAATGTTGAACAAATCCTATAGTTGAATCCGCTTTAGGGGATGGCTCTGACGCTGGACTTTCTTGAGCAAATTGAAGCTTTCTTCACAGCAACTCTCTTTTTGAAGTTGTTGATGATATGATAAATGATTGATTTAGGGGCAGTCTGACATGCAGCAGTGTCTTTGCCTGTAAAGCCCTTATGATGTAAAACAATGACAACTTCATGTGTTTCCATGGGGTTAGCCATACATAACAAGAAAAAAATGATTATAAGCACAAGCTCTGTTTTAAAGCAACCATCCTGCTATTATAATGCAATCAGCATGATAGAGTGATATCAACTGCCTTGTCCACTTTAACACTTTCTCCTGAACTAATGACAAGATCGCTGAAATTATGTAAGTAGATCATTTTGTGGCAGAGCTGAAATTCTGGAAATGGCGTTTTTGTAAATAAGTTAATTTTCATGCTGTGGAAAATCTTTCTATTGTTTTGAAATTCATCTGATCATACAACACAACACTTCAAGATTCCTCTATAAAAGCTAAGGCAGCAAACTTTTCTAAAAAACTAAATTTGTGTGTCTCAAAAATGTTGGCTATGACTGTAGCTCTAATTGCTACATATTGTGGGACAACACTGTAGAATAACCACCAAGGAGATGAAGGTGGTGGTTGCCCCAAACTCTTGCTTGGGGGAGCCACCCGGAGCTGCCACCACTCTAAACTATATTGGTGTGCACAGAACAGTTAAGCTCTTCAGTAGAACAGGGAGCCCTAAAAAGTGTGGGGACCAGCCATCACACTGTATGAGGAATACTGTGGGGGTCATTATACTGTGTTTTGGGAAGCAGTGGGGGCATCATACCATGAATAGCTGACTGTGGGACGATCATACTGTGTATAGGGAGCTTTGGAGCCATTACACTTTATATAGGGGAGCTGTGACGACTTCCTACTGTGTATAGGGGAGCTGTACATGGGGGAATTCAAGGGACATTATTAAATGTTAAGTGGGCACTTAAGAACATTATTGTGCCAGGAGCTCTCAGGGCTTTGTGACCATGAAAGTTGCACAAGGGGGCATTATTTCTGGGGGCAAAATGTAGGTACTAATTTCTAGGTCACATGCTCAGTATATTAATATTTTCTAAGGGACAATTTTACCATTTAGAGGGCAGAAAGGAGGCATTTTACTTTGTAAGGGGCACAGCATTATTATGTGGGGCAATAAAGAGGAGCAAGCACTATGTTGTACAAAACTGCAGGTGTAGTAATAGTGACACATACAGCAGGAGCAACTGAGCATTGGGATGACAGTAGGATCAAGAATTTTGAGCAGGTTGGGAATAAATGGGATGGTGCTGGAAATGTGAGAAGTCAAATGTTTCTTTGTTGTAAGCTCTGCAACACAACAGACATGTTGTGGCTGGAAGAAGTTGTCATGGTGGTCTGGGTAACACATAAAAGTGAACAACTCCATCAGAAAGAACTTCAGTTTAAGTCACCATCTATAACTTTACTGCAAGCTGTTATATTTTCTGCAGGACTGTATCTACAACTACAGTATATGGAAACCACATGCTGGTACTATCAGTATTGGTCTTTGTATGGAGATTTATTTTAAGTAACACCATGGTCATCTGCTGAGGTTTCCCTATACCCACTATGATTAGGTGGTGCCACTGTAGTTGTAGACATGGTTATCTGGTAAGGTGCCCATTTAGATTTTTTTGTATTCCCTGAGCTGAACCCCTATAAAGTTTGTTGAAAAGCTGCAGCACAGCTAATCAATGAGCTTTTCCACTGCGGGCACTTCCTCAACAATCACAGCCATGTCAAGCATTGGCATGGCTGTGATTGCCTGGTGCTCCATGTGACCTGGCCTGTATAACCGGTGGTGCCATCATTGTGCTCTGAGGATGCTCTGCAAAATATCCTCTGTGGGGGTACTCTGCAAGACTGCCTCTCTGGGGGTGCACTGCAAAACTGCCTCTGTGAGGTTACTCCACAAAACAGCCTAAATGGGGTACTCTGAAAACAGCTTCTATGGGGGTACTTTGCAAAACTGCCTTGTTGGAGTACTCTGAAAACAGACTTTATGGGAGTACTCAGCATACAGGCAGTGTAATAATCTGCTGGCCACTCTCTCTCTCTGTTTATTGTCCAAGTAATACTATGCAAAGAATGAGGAGATCATCAAATAGGGCACGTGGCCGTGGTGCTGCTGGTAGTGTACCTGCTGCTGGAAGAGGACATTGTCGATCTGTGCCTGCTACACATCCAAATGAAACACCTTCCTCAAGTTCACCAAGGTGACAGGACGTTCTGCGTAATTTTGTAGGCTTGAGTACTGATGGACAAATGGTGAGGCCAGAACAAGCAGAGGCCATTTTAGATTGGATAGCTGAGAGTGCTTCCAGTTAATTCGCTTTGTCTTCCACCCGGTCCCCTGCTGAATGCACAGAGTTTACATCTGCGGTCCATGGGCATGTTTTCCACCTCAGCCCCTTGCAAATAAGGCAAGCAGTCAGAGTCCCAAGTCATGTGGCAGTCATTTCTGCTTTTTGATGATTGCGCTGGCTGTGGTTCCTTGGGCCATCCACCTGGCCCTGATCCACAAGTGGAAGAGATTGACTGCACTGATGACCAACCACTTGTTCTGCTTAAGGATGAGCACATAGGAGATGTAGGGCAAACGATCAGTAGACCATGGCTACACATCTATGATGATGATGACGAAACAAAGGAGCCAACTGCTGTGGCTTTCTGCAGTGTGCAGACGTGAGATGTGGGTGGAAGATGAATCAGGTCATGATGCAGTCCTAGACTCCGCATGGAGTCAAGGTCATCCAAGTAACGTGGGCAATTCAGAGGAAGAAGTGGTTAGGCTGCCCCAGCTACACAGCAAAAGAGGAAGCAGGATGCAAAAACACAGTGGCCAGCCCCTAGCCAATATGTCGGCTGCTACTGCCTACCACATTGACATACTGAGCAAACCCAAGACAGCTCAAAGGAGCTCCCTGGAGTGGCATTTCTTCAGGCAATGTGCTGACAACAAGACAGGGTGGTTTGCACGTTTTGAAATCAGAGCCTGAAGTGAGGCATAAATGTTCTGAACCAGAGCACCACCTGCATGATGTTCTTAAATAATGTGTCCCTAAATGTTACTTTATACAAACTGAGCTAGTGGGTGTAACAAGATTGAAAACATTAGTAAATAAGTGTACCAAGCTGGAAAATGAGTACAAGCTTGCAAAGCCCAACCAACCTAACGTATTGTTATATTTACAGCACTATGTGACAGAATAAACAGCACCTGAATAACCATACCTCCCAACCATCCCGGATCCAGTGGGACTGTCCCGATTTTGACAGTCAGCCCCGTGATCACGGGCGAGACATTAGTTTCCCCTCACTGGTTTGGAGGTGTGTAATATCACCCGGTCAGCTCCCTGAGTCCCTGCACCCGCAGAGCAGCACACCACATATTGGCTGCTCTGTGCGCACAGGAGCTGTGATGAGGTCACAGGATGGGAGGAGTCAGGGATCACATGATCAGGAGGACCTCCGTGTACATGACTCTGCTGGTTGTCATGGCGCTAGACGATGGTAAGCGTATGTGTGAGGTCAGGAGGTGTTTACAGTGTGGATGTAGCAGAGCCGTGTGTGTACGAGGTTTATGGATCGGAGAAGCATGTGAAAGGTGTATGGAGCGGAGTCGTGTGTGTAAGAGGTGTACGGAGCCATGTGTATGAGGTCAACGGAGCACAGCCGCGTGTGTACGAGGTATACGAATCGGAGCAGCATGTGAAAGGTGTATGGAGCGGAGTCGTGTGTGTAAGAGGTGTACGAAGCGGAGCTGTGTGTGTAAGAAATGTACGGATCGGAGCAGCGTGTGAAAGGTGTACGGAGTGGAGTCGTGTGTGTGTGTACGAGGTGTATGAAGAGGAGCTGTGTGTATGAGGTGTACGGAGCGGAGCCGTGTGTGTACGAGGTGTATGGAGCGGAGTCGCGTGTGCAAGGTGTATGGAGCGGATTTGTGTGTATGAGGTGTAAGGAGTGGAGTGGTGTTGTGTATGTGTACGAGGTGTACGGAGTGGAGCCGCATGTGCAAGGTGTATGGAGTGGATTCATGTGTGTACGAGGTTTACGGAGCGGACGCTAGCTGTGTCGCATTGGAGCAGATATTGCTCCTCGCTCTGACACTGACTGGTACAGGAGACACGGAGAGGTCTTTATCATTGGCGTATCACAGCTGCAGCAACGTGAGCAGTCAGCGGCGCAACTGGATGACATCATTCAGCACCACGGGAGTGGAAGCTGCCGGCTGCTGCGAGGGAGCGCGGTGAAAAGTGTGTGTGTAGTGATGCGGAAGGCAATGATGGGGGTGGGGTAACCATGTGTGGCTATTATACTGTATGGACCATCACGTGAGGCCAGTATACTGTACGCAGCATCATGTGGGGCCATTATACAATATGGAGCATAATGTGGCCATTATACAGTATGGAGCATCATGTGTGGCCATTATATAGTATGGAGCATCATGTGTGGCCATTATACCGTATGGAGCATCATGTGTGGCCATTATACAGTATGGAGCATCATGTGGAGCCATTATACAGTACGGAGCATCATGTGTGGCCATTATACAGTATGGAGCATCATGTGTGACCATTATACAGTACGGAGCATCATGTGTGGCCATTATACAGTATGGAGCATCATGTGGAGCCATTATACAGTACGCAGCATCATGTGTCACCATTATACAGTATGGAGCAGCATGTGTGGCCATTATAAAGTATGGAGCATCATGTGTGGCCATTATACAGTGTGGAGCATCATGTGGAGCCATTATACAGTACTCAGCATCATGTGTCACCATTATACAGTATGGAGCAGCATGTGTGGCCATTATACAGAATGGAGCATCATGTGTGGCCATTATACAGTATGGAGCATCATGTGGAGCCATTATACAGTATGGAGCATCATGTGTGCCATTATACAGTATGCAGCATCATGTGGGCCCATTATACTGTATGGAGAATCACGTGGCGCCAGTACACTGAAAGCAGCATCATTTGAGGCCATTATACAGTATGGAGCACTATGTGTGGCCATTATACACTATGGAGCATCATGTGTGGCCATTGTACAGTATGGAGCATCATGTGTGGCCATTATACAGTATAGAGCATCATGTGGGGCCATTATACAGTATGGAGCATCATGTGTGGTCATTATACAGTATGGAGCACTGTGTGGCAATTTTTTTGTTTATAATTATTATTTATGAAAGATTGTGATCAGCAGTGCTAAATGGGTGTGGTTGGGGGCATGGCTAGTTGTGAAATGGGTGTGGTCAGAGGCGTGGCCTGAAATTTGCTGGGGCACGCTGCGCATGCTGCTAACTTTGTCCCTCTTTCCCTTCCTCAAAAGTTGGGAGGTATGGAATAACCACAATGTGAAACCCTAAAATAAGATAGCACTGTAATAGACCCTAAGACAAATAATACTGTAGTAGAATAAGGTCAATATATTTCCAAAGTGCTAAAATAAATGTAGCACTATAGTAAAAATATGGTCAATCTATTCTATAAGTGCTAGCAGTGTAAAAAATATGGGTATAAAGTGCATAAGTGCATGCCACATGTAAGGCAAATAAATAGATGTCTTGATGAACAAGACCACAACCAAAACTGCAGAGATGCACAGCACACAGCAGATAATGCAGAAGGCCGTGGATCCGAAGAAAGCAAACAATCAAACCTGCAAGTGTGGATGTAAAAACACTGCAGGTGGGGCCATTCTGGCAAACAAGAGTAAAGGAGGAACAGCAACCCAACACGTATCTGCACCGACGTGTGTGACTTCTTTAGGGGAGGTGTGACAGCTTAGTATCTGTTGTGATCTGCTGTGAAGACACTGAGCTTGAACTATGGTGGCTTCATCACTGGCTTTTCCCATAGTGCTGAGGTCACCACAGATCAGCCCTGCTGTGAATGCAACCTCACTGACTGGAGGTAACCACGATGATGTCACCGCTGGTCAATGATGCTGCTCTCGCAGCAGCTCATTCATCTGTGGTTCTCAGCCTGGATGGTCGCATCTTGGCACTGTCCAGGCTGAAAACTATTTATCCCCCAGACATGGATTATGGCATGGGACAGAACGATGGACAGATGAGGGATTTTTTTTAATTTTTGGTTTATTATAGGAGACAAGGGATTCAGTGGAATTAGGTATTAGGTAAGTATAACTGTGTTTGTTACTTTTAAATTAAAATTGAAAACTGTGTTTTGTTTTATTTCTTATAAAACACTTTATCTTGACTGTGTCTTTCTTTACAATACAACTATAGGATTAGTAATGGAGAGGTGTCTGATAGACACCTCTCCATTACTAAGCCATGGGGTTGATGTCACCTAACAATACAAAGGTGACATGAACCCCACAAATATGAACCCCACTTGCCAACATTACAGGGCAAGTGGGAAGAGCCAGGCAAAGTGCCATAATTGGCACATCCAATAGATGTGCCTTTTCTGGGCAGCTGTGGGATGCTATTTTTAGGCTGGGGGTGTCAACATCAATGGTCCCTTACAAGCCTGAGCCTTCCATCCACCAGCTGTCAGCTTTAGCAAGACTGAATGTCAAAAATGTGGGGGATCCTATGCCGATTTTTAAAATTATTAATTTAAACAATTAAAACATACTGCATGGGGACCCCTCTATTCTTGATAACCAGCCTTGCTAATGCTGACATCTGAGGGTTCTGAGCCCCAGCTGTCAGTTGTGCCTGGCTGGTTATGAAAAATACAGGGGAGGGGACCAATGCCGGGTTTTTTATTTATTTATAGCGCAGGCAGCAGGTGATGAATGCTCCCATCAGCCGCTTCTGCTGTCACTGTTATTAGCGGCAGCAGGAGCAGGCTGACGGGATTAATAGTCCCATCAGCCGCTGCCTGCGGTTATTGTTATCACTTGAACATAACACGCGTAATTCTTCCCTGCTTGTGCTGATCGCCGGCAGAGCAGGGGAGAATGATGAGAGCCTTCTTCAGCACCCAGTGCTGGGGAACAGCGCTTACTGTAGCGCTGCTTCTCAGGCATCGGGACATGTCATACAGATGACATCCCAGTGTGTCATCCATGTGCACGTCTGCGGGACATTTTGCGGCCCGTGCTGAAAGTAAAAAATTGACATGTCAGCGTGTTTTGCCCACGGACACATGGTCCGTGGAAACACACTGAGGTGTCCACGGACCCATTCACTTGAATGGGTCTACGTGTGTCAGAGTCTCCGGTACATGTGAAAACTGTCACCACATGTACCGGAGATACTGACGTGTGAAAGAGTCCTTAGGCTGGTCGGACTTTGCAAGCTTGTACTCATTCTCCAGCTTGATATACTTATTTACTAATATTTTCAGTCTTGTTATATCCACTATCTCAGTTTGCATAAAGTAACATTTAGGACCAGGTATTTTTTAAGAACAATTATTACTGGAGGATTGTCATCACCTTATTGTGGGCCTGACTTGCCAATTAACCATGTCTAGGTTTTTAATTGTTTTTTACATCTGTCCTTTGTTTGCATGTGTGATAATCAAGTATTTTTTTATATATATTTGATGATCCCCATTTTGTCAGCATGTGTCTTCCTCTCAGTCTTTAGTTTATACTATCAGTGTCAACGGCCACATTACCACCGATACATGGACCAGTAAGCATGGGCAGGAACGTTATATCTCCCTAACTTCCCATTGGGTAAATGACGTGGTGGCGATTTGGTGTATGTCCTACCACCACCAAGGATTGCTGGATGATTCTCTGTCTATGGGCCTGTGACGGAAAGCGATTTAGAGCATGTCCTACCACCACCGAGGATTGCTGAATATTTACAGGTCCTTCTCAAAAAATAAGCATATAGTGTTAAATTTCATTATTTACCATAATGTAATGATTACAATTAAACTTTCATATATTATAGATTCATTATCCACCAACTGAAATTTGTCAGGTCTTTTATTGTTTTAATACTGATGATTTTGGCATACAACTCCTGATAACCCAAAAAACCTGTCTCAATAAATTAGCATATCAAGAAAAGGTTCTCTAAACGACCTATTACCCTAATCTTCTGAATCAACTAATTAACTCTAAACACATGCAAAAGATACCTGAGGCTTTTATAAACTCCCTGCCTGGTTCATTACTCAAAACCCCCATCATGGGTAAGACTAGCGACCTGACAGATGTCAAGAAGGCCATCATTGACACCCTCAAGCAAGAGGGTAAGACCCAGAAAGAAATTTCTCAACAAATAGGCTGTTCCCAGAGTGCTGTATCAAGGCACCTCAATGGTAAGTCTGTTGGAAGGAAACAATGTGGCAGAAAACGCTGTACAACGAGAAGAGGAGACCGGACCCTGAGGAAGATTGTGGAGAAGGACCGATTCCAGACCTTGGGGAACCTGAGGAAGCAGTGGACTGAGTCTGGTGTGGAAACATCCAGAGCCACCGTGCACAGGCGTGTGCAGGAAATGGGCTACAGGTGCTGCATTCCCCAGGTAAAGCCACTTTTGAACCATAAACAGCGGCAGAGGCGCCTGACCTGGGCTACAGAGAAGCAGCACTGGACTGTTGCTAAGTGGTCCCAAGTACTTTTTTCTGATGAAAGCAAATTTTGCATGTCATTCGGAAATCAAGGTGCCAGAGTCTGGAGGAAGACTGGGGAGAAGGAAATGCCAAAATGCCTGAAGTCCAGTGTCAAGTACCCACAGTCAGTGATGGTGTGGGGTGCCATGTCAGCTGCTGGTGTTGGTCCACTGTGTTTCATCAAGGGCAGGGTCAATGCAGCTAGCTATCAGGAGATTTTGGAGCACTTCATGCTTCCATCGGCTGAAATGCTTTATGGAGATGAAGATTTCATTTTTTAGCACGACTTGGCACCTGCTCACAGTGCCAAAACCACTGGTAAATGGTTTACTGACCATGGTATTACTGTGCTCAATTGGCCTGCCAACTCTCCTGACCTGAACCCCATAGAGAATCTGTGGGATATTGTGAAGAGAAAGTTGAGAGACGCAAGACCCAACACTCTGGATGAGCTTAAGGCCGCTATTGAAGCATCCTGGGCCTCCATAACATCTCAGCAGTGTCACAGGCTGATTGCCTCCATGCCACGCCGCATTGAAGCAGTCATTTCTGCAAAAGGATTCCCGACCAAGTATTGAGTGCATAACTGAACATTATTATTTGATGGTTTTTTTGTTTGTTATTAAAAAACACTTTTATTTGATTGGATGGGTGAAATATGCTAATTTATTGAGACAGGTTTTTGGGGTTATCAGGAGTTGTATGCCAAAATCATCAGTAATAAAACAATAAAAGACCTGACAAATTTCAGTTGGTGGATAATGAATCTATAATATATGAAAGTTTAATTGTAATCATTACATTATGGTAAATAATGAAATTTATCACTATATGCTAATTTTTTGAGAAGGACCTGTATATGTCCATGTCGCCTCCTCCTCATCCGGTGAGTGTAACACCTATATGACCACCTCCTTAAAAATAACAGTTACTGCTGCCTCGTGGCTGGGACATACCTCCCAGATAAAATTCACCAGTAGGAAAAAAAACACTTTAAAGATGGGATATGCGGCTGGATAATACAGTCCTTGCTGCTGTACTAAAATATATATATATATTTTTTTTTTTTAACTAAGCTTTCAATGTTGTACTGGCATCTTTTTCAAGTTAATAAAAACTGACAATTGTTTTTTGAACTTGAAAAAGACCCCATTTCAACTTCGAAATGTATAGTTAAACAAAAAAAACTTTTTTGACTGCTTTTTTTTACCTGGAAAAAGACGCCAGTTCGGCTTTGAAAGGTGTAGTTGACTAAAAAAATGTTTTCCTTTTCCCTACATGTGTGTCATAGATGCAATGGTAAAATCTATAAAGCCATCTCTTATGAAGGGACGTATCACTCTCAAGTTGAGGCTTGAAACATGTCTTAAGGTACCGTCACATTTAGCGATGCTGCAGCGATATAGACAATGAGCCGATCGCTGCAGCGTCGCTGTTTAGGTTGCTGTAGAGACGTCAAACACCGGCAACAGCTGAGCGTTGCAGGAGCGATCCAGTGACGTACTTATCGTTCTCGCTGGTTGTTCGCTCCATGGAAAACCATTGCAGGCATCGTTGCTTTTGCTGTCAAACATGACGAATCACGCCGACCTGACGACCAAATAAAGTTCTGGACTTCTAGCTCCGACCAGCGATGTCACAGCTGGATCCTGATCGCTGCTGCGTGTCAAACACAACGAGATCGCTATCCAGGATGCTGCAACGCCACGGATCGTTGTCGTTCTCGTTGGTAAGTTGCTTAATGTGACGATACCTTTATTTATAACTTGAGAAAGGAACAAGAACGGCACTTCATCTGACCCTGGTTGCTTTATTATGACCTCCTGAGTTGAATAGGTAATTGAAGTAGGTTATCTGCTGGAGAACAGACCGAAGGTTTGGACTCAGTGTATACAAGGTGCAGAGAAGCGACAAATCTATCACTTCTGAGAAAAGTTAGTTTGGTCTTTGAAGGAATTATAGCAGACTTTTTGGAGCCGGACTCCAGTTATGAGTATTGGGTTTTTTTGTGGCAAGTGTAGGTCCTATAGTTATGGGAGACATATTTCAGCATTGTGACAAAGTAGCAAATATAACACAACTACTTACATCACTGAGCAGCCTGCACATCAGTCCCAAATTAATATTGGACAGGTGGATGATGATATATATGCAATGCTTCTTATCTATGGAAAGGTAAAATCATTATTGGAAAAAAGGCTTTAATATCTCCTGCCTGAGATCTCCAGGGGGAAAGATATCCTGAATATTGTGTATTTCATAATTTTTTGGGACCCTAGCCACATCCCATTGACCAGCTCCAGATGAGGTAATCAAAGGGAGATATGTGGGAGTAGCTTTTATCTGATAAAAGCAAGTTCTGCATTATCATTGTTAGACCAGGAAGATACAGTTTGCTGTAGTTCTGTACCATTTTCAGAGAATAGCTTCTTTCAGCTAAGATCTGTGCCATTTCCCTCACATCAGGTCTAGTACTTTTCTTTTGTTATCCCTTTTTGTTTTATGTAATTGAATATACTGTATAGCTTTGTACGCTTTTGTAACATTTTTTGTATATTTTTGTAAATACTGCTTACTTTTCAGATTAAATATATAAAATGTGATAGTTTCATTCCTCTTGTTCTATAAACCGCATCCATGAAGCCATATGCTAGCCATAACGAGTGTCTAGTCAGCCTGTATAAATGATTGGTGTTGGCAGCTAGTTTTTTTCGGGTTGTTGTGAAGCTTGGATGTGACTGTGGCCTCATCCTTCCATGGTCAGTCAATTGTGTAACTGTCCTGACGACTGGAGGTGGCAGAGTGCTGTTGATGACAATTTGTGACAATTTGGTAACTGTGAGAGGATATTTGCATGATCCCCTGCCTGTTCCCCTGAAAAGGTGAACACTTATAATTATTATGTGTTTTTATTCTTTATAATGTCAACACCATGCTTCTATTTAATCCAGAAATATAAACCCCATACAAATATTCAAGTAATGCTTTTAAAAGGATTAAACTCCATATTTTATATTTAGTTAGATGTAGGGTGAACTGATGAACCAACTAAATCTAAATATCATCATTCTACTATTACTACAGTAATCTAAAATGCATTACCAGATAAATCCTATTAAAGCTGTCAGTATAATATAATTCAGTTGATTTCTCATATTGGATCATGAGGTCATGTGATCTTCATCCTTCCAGATATTTTTTTAAAGCTGTACACATAAAAGGGACATCAATTCCAAAAATCATCACAGAAAAGGGGCCATACTCAACAATAACTGTTCACAATGCAGGTACCAATGATAAAATAAAAAGACACCAATTACTATTACCAGTGACCACACAAGGACAGACCACCATTACAGGACCTGGCTGCATCCTGAAAAGATGAAAAATAAATGAGGTATTTTCTTTCGAGTCCTTCCACTAACATTTAAATGAAAAGCAATTCACTAAAAAAGACATTAAACCCAAAAGTCATCACAGAAAACAAACCATACTTACCAATACCTGGTCACAATAATAATAATGTACTGTAGGATGCAGCATGACCTTATGATAAAAAAAGACACAGCACGTGTGAAAAATACTGATAAATAACCACTCACCCACATAGCATTCATGAGGGGTGGTGGTGGGGTAGTGATTTATTTTTCAGATATTTTAATAGTACTTTTTATGTAGAAAAGTTGTTCTCACCTCATTTTAGCTTTATCTAAAGGGTAGTTATTGTGTGTGACGGATGACACCAGAGACCTCACACATATCCCACCGCTGCCAGCAATATGTGAAGTACTGCATCTTGCAGCCCCACCTGATGTCACTAATGCGTTGAGGGGTCACACGGTATGGTCTCACCACTGTCACCAACGTGACGTTCCACATCCCCTGTGACACACCCCTGTCCACACAGGCACAGGGAGGCATGGGGAATTAGAGAGGGTGGCCTACACAGCCACTGTCATAGCACAACACTAACTCACAACTCTGATAGGTTGAGAGGCCCCTTTCATTAGCACCAGTGGGAACAATGGGGATGCTAGCTGTTTCCGGTTACTTCCAACACAACACGTGACCTCCCTCAAAAGTGAACAAAGGGTCACACAGCCTCACCAGAGAACTTAATCTCTTGGTCAATTTCCCCTTTCCCATGGATGGGATGGTCCTAGTCCCCCTCCCCTGGGCTCTTGGTAGCTGAAACTCCAAAACCTATGGGCAGTGGTTTTGGTGCCATCGGATCCAGCCGGGTCCCCGTTATGCTTGGAGACCAAACACAGCTGCACTACCTGGCTTCTACTAGCTATTCTACGTAACTCTCTACCCTGGGGTGCTAGAACGGATCAAGACCCAAGCAGGAGTTTGTCCTGTTCCCGATATCTCGAAAATGTAAGCGGTCTATGGCTAGGAAGTACAATAACTCCATAACCTCTTTTATGAAATTATGGCTCCCATCTATTTGGCTGAATTCTTTCAAGCAGTTAATTAGCTTGGGCTCCCTGCAGGGGTCCATCCTGCCAGGGAGGTCTTGGTACTAGCTAGGCTGCTGGAGTTTGTGAGCTTTTTCACTTGGAATTGTTGAAACAGAACCACCTGCTAAGTCAAATGTCCTATCTCAGTTTCCCACAGAATTGGGATGTCTATAATCTCCGATCGCATATGATACAATTGATTCGCACAAAATTATATCCCCCATATTCTTCACTGTGTGCATGAATGAAGTGCATTCAATGTTAAAGCATGTGGGTCTAAGGGAGAGTGCCAAGCTGCCGAGACTTATAGGCCATACAGTGCTCCTCTGGGGACTTAAATATGCAAATAACCTCTGTAGGGAGAAAATAGACTTGAATTCTAGCATCACTAAAGGTACCGTCACATTAAGCAACGCTGCAGCGATATAGACAACGATGCCGATCGCTGCAGCGTCGCTGTTTAGTTGTTGTGTGGTCGCTGGAGAGCTGTCACACAGACAGCTCTCCAGCGACCAACGATGCTGAAGTCCCCGGGTAACCAGGGTAAACATTGGGTTACTAAGCGCAGGGCCGCGCTTCGTAACCCAATGTTTACCCTGGTTACCATTGTAAATGTAAAAAAAAAAAAAAACCACTACATACTTACATTCCGGTGTCTGTCGCGTCCCCTGGCGTCAGCTTCCCTGCACTGTGTAAGCGTCGGCCGTAAAGCAGAGCGGTGACGTCACCGCTGTGCTCTGATTTATGGCCGGCCAGTGCTGACACAGTGCAGGGAAGCTGACGCCGGGGGACGTGACAGACACCGGAATGTAAGTATGTAGTGTTTTTTTTTTACATTTACAATGGTAACCAGGGTAAATATCGGGTTACTAAGCACGGCCCTGCGCTTAGTAACCCGATGTTTACCCTGGTTACAAGTGAACACATCGCTGGTGATCCAGCGACGAAATAAAGTTCTGGCCTTCTAGCTCCGCCCAGCGATGTCACAGCAGGATCCTGATCGCTGCTGCATGTCATACACAGCGATATCGCTATCCAGGACGCTGCAACGTCACGGATCGCTATCGTTATCGTTCTAAAGTTGCTCAGTGTGAAAGTACCTTAACTGGATTTAGCAATTCTAACAGTCAATAATGACCCTTTATTAGCCTTGCCACATGATTTAGGATAAGAAGCAAAACCAGACACTGATTTGCAGTCACATATTTTGCGATGTTTGCCCTTCATCAGTGCAAAACAAGAGATCTGATTTGGTGAGAGGTCTCTGACTGGGGGACTAAGGGTGATTGTTTCTCTTTGTGGAGAGTGCCAAGCTGGCATAAGGAGACTTAAAGGCCTACTGCTACATGCAATAGGTAGCGCTAGAATTCAAATCCTTTTCCTCTTCCTCTCTGAAGAGACAATTTGCATGTTAAGAGGATTGCCACTACATTTTTTTTACATTAATATGTGATCGATGGGTGGTACGACATTCTGCACCCAAGCCAATCAGATTTTAGTGGAGTCGGTGGCAGCCACAAGATCACAGAGGCTGACAAACAAAACATTAGTTTCATCAAAACTATAGTGACCGTGACCAGGTTCTGCACATCCACCCCCTATTCATTTGATCTGCAGTCAGGGCCGGCATTAGGGGCAGGCAGACCAGGCAGCTGCCTGGGGCCCCCGCTGCCCCAGGGGCCCCCAGCTAGCGGCAAGTCACGCAGCCGCTATGGGGCCCCTGTGAGGCAGGGGGGCCCGCCTGCCTCCAGTGCCGACTCCCCCGCCGCATTGAACTATACCGGCGTCTGCCAGTACAGTTCAAAGCAATGATGGAGGAGAGAGCATCACCTGATGCCCCCTCTCCCATCATTCCCCGCTCTGCCTCTGACACTGTGGGTGCGCATCATCGCACACTCACTGTGTGCCACGCAGTGCAGCGGCAGCCGCAGACACAGGAGCAAGGAGCAGTGCGGGCACAAGGAGAGGTGAGGAGCTTGTGTTTTTTTTTTACTGAACTGTGGGGCCATTCTTGGGAGAGGAGGGGAGGGAAGGGGGGATGTGGGCTGTGCTGTATACTACAGTGTGGGCTGTGCTGTATACTACTGTGTGGGCTGTGCTGTATACTACTGTGTGGGCTGTGCTGTATACTACTGTGTGGGCAGTGCTGTATACTACTGTGTGAGCTGTACTGTTTACTACTGTGTGGGCAGTGCTTTATACTATTGTGTGGGCTGTTCTATATACTACTGTATGGGCTGTGCTATATACTACTGTGTGAGCTGTGCTATATACTACAGTGTGGGCTGTGCTATATACTGCGTGGCTGTGCTATATATTACTATGTGGGCTGTGTTCAGGGCCGTATTTAGAGTTTCTGCTGCCCTAGGCACTTTTAGTGCTGCCTCCCCCTTTGGTGAGTATGACACTATCGGCAGTGACTTTGGCAAGAATCGCTGATGTGAAAGTAGCCTTTTGCAGCAGATCGGGCAGATTTTCCGCATCTGCCGCGTAACGGATCACTTACGGCAACACTGCGTTTGGTTTCATTCATTCCCTATGGGATTTGCGGCACTTGCTGTGATCTGGGAAATGCGGTACCATACCCCCCAACTTTTGAAGAAGGAAAAAAGGTGTAAAGGTTGCGGCGCACTTAGTGCGCCGCGGTAAATTTTGGGCCACGCCTCTGACCACACCCATTTCACAACTAATCACACCCATATCCAAGTCCCAACCACACCCATTCAGCACTGCTGATCACACTGTTTCATATACAATAATTAAAACCAAAAAATATGGCCACGCAGTGCTCCATACTGTATAATGGCTACGCAGTGCTCCACATACTGTATAATGGCCCTACATGATGCTCCATACTGTATAATACCCTCACATGATGCTCAATACTGTATAATGACCACACATGATGCTCAATACTGTATAATGACCGCACATGATGCTCCATACTGTATAATGGCCATACATGATGCTCCATACTGTATAATGACCGCACATGATGCTCAATACTGTATAATGGCCGCACATGATGCTCCATACTGTATAATGACCGCACATGATGCTCAATACTGTATAATAACCACACATGATGCTCCATACTGTATAATGGCCGCACATGATGCTCAATACTGTATAATGACCACACATGATGCTCCATACTGTATAATGGCCGCACATGATGCTCAATACTGTATAATGACCGCACATGATGCTCCATACTGTATAATGGCCGCACATGATGCTCCATACTGTATAATGGCCACACATGATGCTCAATACTGTATAATGACCGCACATGATGCTACATACTGTATAATGGCCATACATGATGCTCCATACTGTATAATGACCGCACATGATGCTCCATACTGTATAATGACCGCACATGATGCTCCATACTGTATAATGACCCCACATGATGCTCCATACTGTATAATGGCCGCACATGATGCTCAATACTGTATAATGACCGTACATGATGCTCCATACTGTATAATGGCCATACATGATGCTCCATACTTTATAATGGCCCCACATGATGCTCAATACTGTATAATGGCCGCACATGATGCTCCATACTGTATAATGACCGCACATGATGCTCAATACTGTATAATGACCACACATGATGCTCCATACTGTATAATGGCCGCACATGATGCTCAATACTGTATAATGACCACACATGATGCTCCATACTGTATAATGGCCGCACATGATGCTCAATACTGTATAATGACCGCACATGATGCTCCATACTGTATAATGGCCGCACATGATGCTCCATACTGTATAATGGCCACACATGATGCTCCGTACTGTATAATGACCGCACATGATGCTCCATACTGTATAATGGCCCCACATGATGCTCAATACTATATAATGACCGCACATGATGCTCCATACTGTATAATGACCCCACATGATGCTCCATACTGTATAATGGCCGCACATGATGCTCCATACTGTATAATGACCGCACATGATGCTCAATACTGTATAATGACCACACATGATGCTCCATACTGTATAATGGCCGCACATGATGCTCAATACTGTATAATGAACGCACATGATGCTCCATACTGTATAATGGCCGCACATGATGCTCCATACTTTATAATGGCCCCACATGATGCTCAATACTGTATAATGGCCGCACATGATGCTCAATACTGTATAATGACCGCACATGATGCTCCATACTGTATAATGACCGCACATGATGCTCCATACTGTATAATGACCCCACATGATGCTCCATATTGTATAATGGCCATGGCTCATATCCCCCTCCCCTCCTCCTGTATGCATGGCTCATAATTCCCCCCCCCTCCCTATGCATGGCTGATGGCTCATAATTCCCCCCCCCTCCCTCCCTATGCATGGCTGATGGCTCACAATTCCCCCCTCCCCCCTATGCATGGCTGATGGCTCATAATCCCCCCCCCTCCCTCCCTATGCATGGCTGATGGCTCATAATTCCCCCCCCCCCCTCCCTATGCATGGCTGATGGCGCTCATAATTCCCCCCCTCCCCTCCCTATGCATGGCTGATGGCGCTCATAATTCCCCCTCCCCCTCCCTATGCATGGCTGATGGCGCTCATAATTCCCCCTCCCCCTCCCTATGCATGGCTGATGGCGCTCATAATTCCCCCCCCTCCCTATGCATGGCTGATGGCGCTCATAATTCCCCCCCCCTCCCTATGCATGGCTGATGGCGCTCATAATTCCCCCCCCCCTCCGTATGCATGGCTGATGGCGCTCATAATTCCCCCTCTCGCCCCCCCTCCCTCTGCATGGCTCATCTCTCCACCCCCTCCCCGCTCCTTCTCCTGGGCCATCTTGCATGGCGCGGGTGGCTTCCCATCCTCCCCCGCCCCCCGTCCCTCATACTCACCTGTCAGCTGCCTGTCTGTCCCACACGCCGCGCCGACATCCCTCCGGCTCCGGCTCTGTCCAGCGGCGCCGCAGCGCCTTCGTCCTGAGTGAGCGGTCATGTGGTATCGCTAATTAAGGTCATGAATATGCGCATATTCATGACCTTAATTAGCGGTGCCACGTGACCGCTCACTCAGGACGCGCTACAGACGCTGAGACCAGGCATCGCTGGAGCAGGTGAGTATCGTCTTCAGGGAGGGTGGGTGGGACTCGGAGACTTGGAGGTGGGGGGACTCGGAGGTGGGGGCCTGGGGGGACTCGGAGGCGGGGGGGGGGGCAAATACGGCCCTGGCTGCGTAGATTACACAAGAAGGAAAACACACAGCAAGTCAGCAGGATCTAGGAGCAACATGGCAGATGTGACAGCCTACATGGTGAGCTGCAGCATGTGCTACATGTTCACAGATCGACCAGAAGGAGAATCCAATTTCACCTGTCAGAAGTGTAGACTAGTGGCCCTTTTAGAAGAAAAGGTGTGGGGTCTGGAAGAAAGAATAGCAACTTTGAAACTCATCAAAGAGAATGAAGACTTCCTAGACAGAACAGAAGCATCTCTACTGGTCACAGAAGGTGAAAAAAGTGTCAGAGAACCTCCAAAAGCAGATGAGTGGAAGCATGTGACCAAAAGAAGCAAGAAGACCATGGAGAAATCACCAACCATACAACTGAAGAACCGATATCAAAACTTTGTAGAGGATGAAGATGGCACACCTAAGGATGAAGCAATACCAGCAAGCAAAAAAGAAAAGGGCACACAGCAACAAGTGACAGTAAAAAGTACAGCCAAGAAGCAACGAAGAGTGGTGATGGTGGGAGACTTACTACTGAGAGGCACAGAAGCAGCCATCTGCAGACCGGACATATCCGCAAGAGAAGTATGCTGCCTTCCAGGTGCAATGATCAAGGATGTGACCAATAGGATACCAAAGCTCTTCAGCTCCAAGGACGTTCACCCATTTCTTCTGATACATGTTGGCACCAATGACACAGCAAGGAAGGACCTACCGACAATCTGCAAGGACTTTGAAGAGTTGGGGAAGAAAGTAAAGGAACTGGATGCACAGGTAGTTTTTTCTTCTATCCTTCCAGTAGACGGGCATGGCACCAGGAGATGGAACAGGATCCTTGATGTGAACAACTGGCTAAGACGATGGTGCAGACAACAAGGATTCAGATTCCTGGACCACGGTGTGAATTACTTGTACGATGGACTCCTCGCCAGAGACAGACTACACCTCAACAAACCTGGAAACACACATTCGCCAGAAGACTCGCTACACTCATCAGGAGGGCATTAAACTAGAAGAAGAGGGGACGGGAGGAAAAACATTAGACTCGAACAAAGAAGACCCAGGAAAACATACTCAGAAGGGAGGTAAGAACATTTCTAAAACAATCCACAGTGAGGAGATTGGAACAAAACAAAATCCTCTAAACTGCATGCTCACAAACGCCAGAAGCCTGACAAACAAGATGGAAGAAATAGAAGCAGAAATATCTACAGGTAACTTTGACATAGTGGGAATAACCGAGACATGGTTAGATGAAAGCTATGACTGGGCAGTTAACTTACAGGGTTACAGTCTGTTTAGAAAGGATCGTAAAAATCGGAGAGGAGGAGGGGTTTGTCTCTATGTAAAGTCTTGTCTAAAGTCCACTTTAAGGGAGGATATTAGTGAAGGGAATGAGGATGTCGAGTCAATATGGGTCGAAATTCATGGAGGGAAAAATGGTAACAAAATTCTCATTGGGGTCTGTTACAAACCCCCAAATATAACATAAATCATGGAAAGTCTACTTCTAAAGCAGATAGATGAAGCTGCAACCCATAATGAGGTCCTGGTTATGGGGGACTTTAACTACCCGGATATTAACTGGGAAACAGAAACCTGTGAAACCCATAAAGGCAACAGGATTCTGCTAATAACCAAGAAAAATTATCTTTCACAATTGGTGCAGAGTCCAACCAGAGGAGCAGCACTTTTAGACCTAATACTATCTAATAGACCTGACAGAATAACAAATCTGCAGGTGGTTGGGCATCTAGGAAATAGCGACCACAATATTGTGCAGTTTCACCTGTCTTTCACTAGGGGGACTTGTCAGGGAGTCACAAAAACACTGAACTTTAAGAAGGCAAAGTTTGACCAGCTTAGAGATGCCCTTAATCTGGTAGACTGGAACAATATCCTCAGAAATAAGAATACAGATAATAAATGGAAAATGTTTAAGAACATCCTAAATAGGCACTGTAAGCGGTTTATACCTTGTGGGAATAAAAGGACTAGAAATAGGAAAAACCCAATGTGGCTAAACAAAGAAGTAAGACAGGCAATTAACAGTAAAAAGAAAGCATTTGCACTACTAAAGCAGGATGGCACCATTGAAGCTCTAAAAAACTATAGGGAGAAAAATACTTTATCTAAAAAACTAATAAAAGCTGCCAAAAAGGAAACAGAGAAGCACATTGCAAAGGAGAGTAAAACTAATCCCAAACTGTTCTTCAACTATATCAATAGTAAAAGAATAAAAACTGAAAATGTAGGCCCCTTAAAAAATTGTGAGGAAAGAATGGTTGTTGATGACGAGGAAAAAGCTAACATATTAAACACCTTCTTCTCCACGGTATTCACGGTGGAAAATGAAATGCTAGGTGAAATCCCAAGAAACAATGAAAACCCTATATTAAGGGTCACCAATCTAACCCAAGAAGAGGTGCGAAACCGGCTAAATAAGATTAAAATAGATAAATCTCCGGGTCCGGATGGCATACACCCACGAGTACTAAGAGAACTAAGTAATGTAATAGATAAACCATTATTTCTTATTTTTAGGGACTCTATAGCGACGGGGTCTGTTCCGCAGGACTGGCGCATAGCAAATGTGGTGCCAATATTCAAAAAGGGCTCTAAAAGTGAACCTGGAAATTTTAAGCCAGTAAGTCTAACCTCTATTGTTGGTAAAATATTTGAAGGGTTTCTGAAGAATGTTATTCTGGATTATCTCAATGAGAATAACTGTTTAACTCCATATCAGCATAGGTTTATGAGAAATCGCTCCTGTCAAACCAATCTAATCAGTTTTTATGAAGAGGTAAGCTGTAGGCTGGACCACGGTGAGTCATTGGATGTGGTATATCTCGATTTTTCCAAAGCGTTTGATACCGTGCCGCACGAGAGGTTGGTACACAAAATGAGAATGCTTGGTCTGGGGGAAAATGTGTGTAAATGGGTTAGTAACTGGCTTAGTGATAGAAAGCAGAGGGTGGTTATAAATGGTATAGTCTCTAACTGGGTCGCTGTGACCAGTGGGGTACCGCAGGGTTCGGTATTGGGACCTGTTCTCTTTAATATATTCATTAATGATCTGGTAGAAGGTTTACACAGTAAAATATCGATATTTGCAGATGATACAAAACTATGTAAAGCAGTTAACACAAGAGAAGATAGTATTCTGCTACAGATGGATCTGGATAAGTTGGAAACTTGGGCTGAAAGGTGGCAGATGAGGTTTAACAATGATAAATGTAAGGTTATACACATGGGAAAAAGGAATCAATATCACCATTACACACTGAATGGGAAACCACTGGGTAAATCTGACAGGGAGAAGGACTTGGGGATCCTAGTTAATGATAAACTTACCTGGAGCAGCCAGTGCCAGGCAGCAGCTGCCAAGGCAAACAGGATCATGGGGTGCATTAAAAGAGGTCTGGATACACATGATGAGAGCATTATACTGCCTCTGTACAAATCCCTAGTTAGACCGCACATGGAGTATTGTGTCCAGTTTTGGGCACCGGTGCTCAGGAAGGATATAATGGAACTAGAGAGAGTACAAAGGAGGGCAACAAAATTAATAAAGGGGATGGGAGAACTACGATACCCAGATAGATTAGCGAAATTAGGATTATTTAGTCTAGAAAAAAGATGTCTGAAGGGTGATCTAATAACCATGTATAAGTATATAAGGGGACAATACAAATATCTTGCTGAGGATCTGTTTATACCAAGGAAGGTGACGGGCACAAGGGGGCATTCTTTGTGTCTGGAGGATAGAAGGTTTTTCCACCAAGATAGAAGAGGATTCTTTACTGTAAGGCTATGTGCACACTTTGCAGATTCCACTGCGGATTTTTCCGCAGCGGAATTGCAAAATCCGCAGTGAAAACCCATCGCGGTTTTTACTGCGGATTTATTGCGGTTTTTACTGCGTTTTCTTCTGCGGATTTTCAACTGCAGTTTTCTATTGGAGCAGCTGAAAATCCGCAGAAAAGAAGTGACATGCTGCGGAATGTAATCCGCAGCGTTTCCGCGCGGATTTTTCTGCAGCATGTGCACAGCGTTTTTTGTTTCCCTTAGGTTTACATTGAAATGTAAACTCATGGGAAACTGCTGCGGATCCGCAGCGGTCAAATCCGCTGCGGATCCGCAGCAAAATCCGCAAAGTGTGAATATAGCCTTAGGGCAGTGAGAATCTGGAATTGCTTGCCTGAGGAGGTGGTGATGGGGAACTCAGTCGAGGGGTTCAAGAGAGGCCTGGATGTCTTCCTGGAGCAGAACAATATTGTATCATACAATTATTAGGTTCTGTAGAAGGACGTAGATCTGGGGATTTATTATGATGGAATATAGGCTGAACTGGATGGACAAATGTCTTTTTTCGACCTTACTAACTATGTTACTATGTATAATGGCCACACATGATGCTCAGTACTGTATAATGGCCACACATGATGCTCCATACTGTATAATGGCTATGCAGTGCTCCAAATACTGTATAATGGAGCTACATGATGCTCCATACTGTATAATGGCCACACATGATGCTCCATACTGTATAATGGCCACACATGATGCTCAATACTGTATAATGGCCACACATGATGCTCAATACTGTATAATGGCCATTGGCCACACATGATGCTCCATACTGTATAATAACCACACATGATGTTCAATACTGTATAATGGCCCCACATGATGCTCAATACTGTATAATGGCCACACATGATGCTCCATACTTTATAATGGCCACTCATGATGCTCCATACTGTATAATGACCCCACATGATGCTCCATACTGTATAATGGCCACACATGATGCTCAATACTATATAATGGCCCCACATGATGCTCTATACTGTATAATGGCCCCACATGATGCTCAATACTGTATAATGGGCACACATGACGCTCCATACTGTACAATGACTGTACATGATGCTCCATACTGTATAATGGTCACAGATGATGCTCCATACTGTATAATAGCCACAAATGATGCTCAACACTGTATAATGGTCACACATGATGCTCCATAAATTATAATGGCCACACATGATGCTCCATACTGTATAATGGCCACACATGATGCTCCATACTGTATAATGACCCCACATGATGCTCAATAGTGTTTAATGCCCCCCTCCCATCTTGTATGCATGGCTCATCTCCCTCCCATCCCATATGCATGGCTCATATTCCCCCCTCCTCCTGTATGCATGGCTCATATTCCCCCCCTCCTGTATGCATGGCTCATATCCCCCCTCCTCTATGCATGGCTCATATCCCCCCTCCTGTATGCATGGCTCATATCCCCCCTTCCTGTATGCATGGCTCATAATCCCCCATCCTGTATGCATGGCTTATATCCCCCACCACTTGTATGCATGGCTCATTGTTGTGAATTCTGCTTTTGGGTTTCCCCCAGTGGTTGTAGGTGGGAATGCAGTTGTCTCTGAGTCGCAGTCCTGGCCAGGTGTTTCTGCTGATTGCAGTTCTGACTGGGATATTTAGGTGTGCAGGATTCATTAGTCCATGCCAGTTGTCAATGTTTCTTGGGAAGTGTTGGATCACTTTCTTGCTTCTCCTGCTTAGCTGCCAATTCAGCAAAGATAAGTGTCTGTTTCTTTTTCTGTGGCACACATGCAGTGTGCTTATATTCTGTGCTATTCATTTGTTTTTCTCTTGTCCAGCTTAGACTGTGTCAGTGTTTTCTCAGTCTTGTTGGATTCTCTGGAGTTGCAGATATACGCTCCCCATCTTTAGTTAGATGGTGGAGTTTTTGTATTTTCTGCTGTGGAAATTTTTGGAAGGATTTTTAATACTGACCGCTTAGTATCCTGTCCTATCCTTTCCTATTTAGCTATTGTGGCCTCATTTGCTGGATCCTGTTTTCTGCCTGCGTGTGTCTTTTCCTCTACAACTCACAGTCATTATTTGTGGGGGGCTGTCTTTTCTTTGGGGTTCTGCTCTGAGGCAAGGTAGAATTCCTATTTCCATCTATAGGGGTATTTAGTCCTCCGGCTGTGTCGAGGTGTCTAGGTTTTGTTAGGCACACCCCACGGCTACTTCTAGTTGCGGTGTTAAGATCAGGGTTTGCGGTCAGTATAGTTACCACCTACTCCAGTGAAAGTTTTCATGCTGCTCCAAGGTCACCTGATCATAACAGCTCATATTCCCCAGTATGCATGGCTCATCTCTCCACCCCCCGCTCCTTCTCCCATCTTGCATGGCGCAGGCAGCTTACCGTCCTCCTTCATCCCCCCATCCCTCATACTCACCTGTCAGCTGTCCCACGGCCACACAGCGCGTCTGGTCCAACATCCCTCTGGCTCTGTCCTGACTCCCGGCGCAGCACCTTCTTTCTGAGTGAGCGGTCAGGTGGTACCATTCATTAAGGTCATGAATATGCGCTTATTTATGACCTTAATGAGCGGTACCACCTGACCGCTCACTCAGTATGCGCTACAGACGCTGAGACCAGGCATCGCTGAAGCAGGGTCAGGGTGAGTATTGTTATGATAAGGTAATTCAGTACCACAATGGACATAGAGGTCAGATCACATACAGTGACCTGACAATAACCCAAAAACATAGAACGAGCTCTGAGACGTGGGAACTCTGCTGACCGCAATCCCTAATCCTCTCCAACCACACTAGAGGCAGCCGTGGATTGCGCCTAACGCTCCCTATGCAACTCGGCACAGCCTGAGAAACTAGCTAGCCTGAAGATAGAAAATAAGCCTACCTTGCCTCAGAGAAATACCCCAAAGGAAAAGGCAGCCCCCACATATAATGACTGTGAGTTAAGATGAAAAGACAAACGTAGAGATGAAATAGATTTAGCAAAGTGAGGCCCGACTTTCTGAACAGAGCGAGGATAGGAAAGTGTTATGTTTGCTAATGACAGGTGTTATGAAGGCAATCCAGAAACACCGTGTGCTTAGCGATCAGAGCGCACACAGTGATCTGACAAATACCCAAAAATACAAGAACGAGCTCTGAGACGTGGAAACTCTGTAGACTGCACACCTGATCCTATCCTAAACACAACTAAAAGCGGCTGTGGATTGCGCCTAACAACTACCTAGGCAACTCGGCACAGCCTAAGAAACTAGCTAGCCTGAAGATAGAAAAATAGGCCTGACTTGCCCCAGAGAAATTCCCCAAAGGAAAAGGCAGCCCCCTACATATAATGACTGTGAGTAAGATGAAAAGACAAAACGTAGGGATGAAATAGATTCAGCAAAGTGGGGCCCGATATTCTAGGACAGAGCGAGGACAGTAAAGCGAACTTTGCAGTCTACAAAAAACCCTAAAGCAAAACCACGCAAAGGGGGCAAAAAAAAAACCCACCGTGCCGAACTAACGGCACGGCGGTACACCCTTTGCGTCTCAGAGCTTCCAGCAAAACAAAAGACAAGCTGGACAGAAAAAAAGCAACAAAAAAAACAAAAAGCACTTAGCTATACAGAGCAGCAGGTCACAGGAACAATCAGGAGAAGCTCAGATCCAACACTGAAACATTGACAAGGAGCAAGGATAGCAGCATCAGGCGGAGTTAAGTAATGAAGCAGTTAACGAGCTCACCAGAACACCTGAGGAAGGAAGCTCAGAAGCTGCAGTACCACTTGTGACCACAGGAGTGAATTCAGCCACAGAATTCACAACAGTACCCCCCCCTTGAGGAGGGGTCACCGAACCCTCACCAGAGCCCCCAGGCCGACCAGGATGAGCCGCATGAAAGGCACGAACAAGATCGGAAGCATGAACATCAGAGGCAAAACCCAGAAATTATCTTCCTGAGCATAACCCTTCCATTTAACCAGATACTGGAGTTTCCGTCTAGAAACACGAGAATCCAAAATCTTCTCCACAATATACTCCAATTCCCCCTCCACCAAAACCGGGGCAGGAGGCTCAACAGATGGAACCATAGGTGCCACGTATCTCCGCAACAACGACCTATGGAATACATTATGTATGGAAAAGGAGTCTGGGAGGGTCAAACGAAAAGACACAGGATTGAGAACCTCAGAAATCCTATACGGACCAATAAAACGAGGTTTAAATTTAGGAGAGGAAACCTTCATAGGAATATGACGAGAAGATAACCAAACCAGATCCCCAACACGAAGTCGGGGACCCACACGGCGTCTGCGATTAGCGAAAAGTTGAGCTTTCTCCTGGGACAAGATCAAATTGTCCACTACCTGAGTTCAGATCTGCTGCAACCTATCCACCACAGAATCCACACCAGGACAGTCCGAAGACTCAACCTGTCCTGAAGAGAAACGAGGATGGAACCCAGAATTGCAAAAAAATGGAGAAACCAAGGTAGCCGAGCTGGCCCGATTATTAAGGGCGAACTCAGCCAACGGCAAAAAGGACACCCAATCATCCTGGTCTGCAGAAACAAAACATCTCAGATATGTTTCCAAGGTCTGATTGGTTCGTTCGGTCTGGCCATTAGTCTGAGGATGGAAAGCCGAGGAAAAGGATAGGTCAATGCCCATCCTACCACAAAAGGCTCGCCAAAACCTTGAGACAAACTGGGAACCTCTGTCAGAAACAATATTCTCAGGAATGCCATGCAACCGAACCACATGCTGAAAGAACAAAGGTACCAAATCAGAGGAGGAAGGCAATTTAGCCAAGGGCACCAGATGGACCATTTTAGAAAAGCGATCACAGACCACCCAAATGACTGACATCTTTTGAGAAACGGGAAGGTCAGAAATGAAATCCATCGAAATATGTGTCCAAGGCCTCTTTGGGACCGGCAAGGGCAAAAGCAACCCACTGGCACGAGAACAGCAGGGCTTAGCCCTAGCACAAATCCCACAGGACTGCACAAAAGTACGTACATCCCGTGACAGAGATGGCCACCAGAAGGATCTAGCCACTAACTCTCTGGTACCAAAGATTCCAGGATGACCAGCCAACACTGAACAATGAAGTTCAGAGATAAGTTTATTAGTCCACCTATCAGGGACGAACAGTTTCTCTGCTGGACAACGATCAGGTTTATTCGCCTGAAATTTTTGCAGCACCCGCCGCAAATCAGGGGAGATGGCAGACACAAGGACTCCTTCCTTGAGGATACCCGCTGGCTCAGATAAACCCAGAGAGTCGGGCACAAAACTCCTAGACAGAGCATCCGCCTTCACATTTTTAGAGCCCGGAAGGTACGAAATCACAAAGTCGAAGCGGGCAAAAAATAACGACCAACGGGCCTGTCTAGGATTCAAGCGCTTGGCAGACTCGAGATAAGTCAAGTTCTTATGATCAGTCAATACCACCACGCGATGCTTAGCTCCTTCAAGCCAATGACGCCACTCCTCGAATGCCCACTTCATGGCCAGCAACTCTCGATTGCCCACATCATAATTACGCTCAGCGGGCGAAAACTTCCTGGAAAAGAAAGCACATGGTTTCATCACTGAGCAATCAGAACCTCTCTGTGACAAAACCGCCCCTGCTCCAATCTCAGAAGCATCAACCTCGACCTGGAACGGAAGAGAAACATCTGGCTGACACAACACAGGGGCAGAACAAAAACGACGCTTCAACTCCTGAAAAGCTTCCACAGCAGCAGAAGACCAATTAACCAAATCAGCACCCTTCTTGGTCAAATCGGTCAATGGTTTGGCAATGCTAGAAAAATTACAGATGAAGCGACGATAAAAATTAGCAAAGCCCAGGAACTTTTGCAGACTTTTCAGAGATGTCGGCTGAATCCAATCCTGGATGGCTTGGACCTTAACTGGATCCATCTCGATAGTAGAAGGGGTAAAGATGAACCCCAAAAATGAAACTTTCTGCACACCGAAGAGACACTTTGATCCCTTCACAAACAAAGAGTTAGCACGCAGGACCTGAAAAACCATTCTGACCTGCTTCACATGAGACTCCCAATCATCTGAGAAGATCAAAATGTCATCCAAGTAAACAATCAGGAATTTATCCAGATACTCACGGAAGATGTCATGCATAAAAGACTGAAACACAGATGGAGCATTGGCAAGTCCGAACCGCATCACTAGATACTCAAAATGACCCTCGGGCGTATTGAATGCAGTTTTCCATTCATCTCCTTGCCTGATTCTCACCAGATTATACGCACCACGAAGATCTATCTTAGTGAACCAACTAGCCCCCTTAATCCGAGCAAACAAGTCAGATAACAATGGCAAGGGATACTGAAATTTAACAGTGATCTTATTAAGAAGGCGGTAATCAATACACGGTCTCAGCGAACCATCCTTCTTGGCTACAAAGAAGAACCCTGCTCCCAGTGGTGATGACGATGGGCGAATATGTCCCTTCTCCAGGGATTCCTTCACATAACTGCGCATAGCGGCGTGTTCGGGCACGGATAAATTAAATAATCGACCTTTAGGGAATTTACTACCAGGAATCAAATTGATAGCACAATCACAATCCCTATGCGGAGGTAGAGCATCGGACTTGGGCTCTTCAAATACATCCTGATAATCAGACAAGAACTCTGGGACCTCAGAAGGGGTGGATGACGAAATCAACAAAAATGGAACATCACCATGTACCCCCTGACAACCCCAGCTGGATACCGACATGGAATTCCAATCCAATACTGGATTATGGGTTTGTAGCCATGGCAACCCCAACACGACCACATCATGCAGATTATGCAACACCAGAAAGCGAATAACTTCCTGATGTGCAGGAGCCATGCACATGGTCAGCTGGGCCCAGTATTGAGGTTTATTCTTGGCCAAAGGTGTAGCATCAATTCCTCTCAATGGAATAGGACACCGCAAAGGCTCCAAGAAAAACCCACAACGTTTAGCATTATCCAAATCCATCAGATTCAGGGCAGCGCCCGAATCCACAAACGCCATGACAGAAAACGACGACAAAGAGCATATCAAGGTAATGGACAGAAGGAATTTGGACTGTACAGTACCAATGACGGCAGACCTAGCGGACCGCTTAGTGCGCTTAGGACAATCAGAAATAGCATGAGTGGAATCACCACAGTAGAAACACAGACCATTCAGACGTCTGTATTCCTGCCGTTCAACTCTAGTCATAGTCCTATCGCACTGCATAGGCTCAGGTTTAACCTCAGGCAGTACCGCCAAATGGTGCACAGATTTACGCTCGCGCAAGCGTCGACCGATCTGAATGGCCAAAGACAAAGACTCATTCAAACCAGCAGGCATAGGAAATCCCACCATGACATCCTTAAGAGCCTCAGAGAGACCCTTTCTGAACAAAGCTGCCAGCGCAGATTCATTCCACTGAGTGAGTACTGACCATTTCCTAAATTTCTGACAATATACTTCTATATCATCCTGACCCTGGCACAAAGCCAGCAAATTTTTCTCAGCCTGATCCACTGAATTAGGCTCATCGTACAGCAATCCGAGCGCCAGGAAAAACGCATCGACACTACTCAATGCAGGGTCTCCTGGCGCAAGAGAAAATGCCCAGTCTTGAGGGTCGCCGCGCAAAAAAGAAATAATAATCAAAACCTGTTGAATAGGATTACCAGAAGAATGAGGTTTCAAGGCCAGAAATAGCTTACAATTATTTTTGAAACTTAGAAACTTAGTTCTATCTCCAAAAAACAAATCAGGAATAGGAATTCTTGGTTCTAACATAGATTTCTGATCAATAGTATCTTGAATTTTTTGTACATTTATAACGAGATTATCCACTGAAGAGCACAGACCCTGAATATCCATGTCCACACCTGTGTCCAGAATACCCAAATGTCTAGGGGGAAAAAAAAAAGTGAACACAGAGCAGAAAAAAAAAAAAAAAAAAAAATGATGTCAGAACTTTTTCTTTCCCTCTATTGAGAATCATTAGTTTGGGCTCCTTGTACTGTTATGTTTGCTAATGACAGGTGTTATGAAGGCAATCCAGAAACACCGTGTGCTTAGAGATCAGAGCGCACACAGTAATCTGACAAATACCCAAAAATACAAGAACGAGCTCTGAGACGTGGAAACTCTGTAGACTGCACACCTGATCCTATCCTAAACACAACTAAAAGCGGCTGTGGATTGCGCCTAACAACTACCTAGGCAACTCGGCACAGCCTAAGAAACTAGCTAGCCTGAAGATAGAAAAATAGGCCTGACTTGCCCCAGAGAAATTCCCCAAAGGAAAAGGCAGCCCCCCACATATAATGACTGTGAGTAAGATGAAAAGACAAAACGTAGGGATGAAATAGATTCAGCAAAGTGGGGCCCGATATTCTAGGACAGAGCGAGGACAGTAAAGCGAACTTTGCAGTCTACAAAAAACCCTAAAGCAAAACCACGCAAAGGGGGCAAAAAAAAAAACCACCATGCCGAACTAACGGCACGGCGGTACACCCTTTGCGTCTCAGAGCTTCCAGCAAAACAAAAGACAAGCTGGACAGAAAAAAAGCAACAAAAAAAACAAAAAGCACTTAGCTATACAGAGCAGCAGGTCACAGGAACAATCAGGAGAAGCTCAGATCCAACACTGAAACATTGACAAGGAGCAAGGATAGCAGCATCAGGCGGAGTTAAGTAATGAAGCAGTTAACGAGCTCACCAGAACACCTGAGGAAGGAAGCTCAGAAGCTGCAGTACCACTTGTGACCACAGGAGTGAATTCAGCCACAGAATTCACAACAGGAAAGGTAACTTTGCGGTCAACACAAAACCCTACAAAAACCACGCAAAGGGGGCAAAAAGACCCTCCGTACCGAACTAAAGGCACGGAGGTACACCCTCTGCGTCCCAGAGCTTCCAGCAAGAAGGAAAAAACAAATATACAAGCTGGACAGAAAAGACAGCAAACAAAATAGCAAAGCAGAACTTAGCTATGCAGAGCAGCAGGCCACAGAAACGATCCAGGAGGAAACAGGTCCAAAACTAGAACATTGACTGGAGGCCAGGATCAAAGCACTAGGTGGAGTTAAATAGAGCAGCACCTAACGACTTCACCACATCACCTGAGGAGGGAAACTCAGAAGCCGCAGTACCACTTTCCTCCACCAACGGAAGCTCACAGAGAGAATCAGCCGAAGTACCACTTGTGACCACAGGAGGGAGCTCTGCCACAGAATTCACAACAGTACCCCCCCTTGAGGAGGGGTCACCGAACCCTCACCAGAGCCCCCAGGATGACCAGGATGAGCCATATGAAAGGCACAAACAAGATCGGGAGCATGGACATCAGAGGCAAAGACCCAGGAATTATCTTCCTGAGCATAACCCTTCCACTTAACCAGATACTGGAGTTTCTGTCTTGAAACACGAGAATCCAAAATCTTCTCCACAATATACTCCAACTCCTCCTCCACCAAAACCGGGGCAGGAGGATCAACAGATGGAACCATAGGTGCCACGTATCTCCGCAACAATGACCTATGGAATACGTTATGTATGGAAAAAGAATCTGGAAGGGTCAGACGAAAAGACACAGGATTAAGAACCTCAGAAATCCTATACGGACCAATGAAACGAGGTTTAAACTTAGGAGAGGAAACCTTCATAGGAATATGACGAGAAGATAACCAAACCAAATCCCCAACACGAAGTCGGGGACCCACACAGCGTCTGCGATTAGCGAAACGTTGAGCCTTCTCCTGGGACAAGGTCAAATTGTCCACTACATGAGTCCAAATCTGCTGCAACCTGTCCACCACAGTATCCACACCAGGACAGTCCGAAGACTCAACCTGCCCTGAAGAGAAACGAGGATGGAACCCAGAGTTGCAGAAAAACGGCGAAACCAAGGTAGCCGAGCTGGCCCGATTATTAAGGGCAAACTCAGCCAAAGGCAAAAAGGACACCCAGTCATCCTGATCAGCAGAAACAAAGCATCTCAGATATGTTTCCAAGGTCTGATTGGTTCGTTCGGTCTGGCCATTAGTCTGAGGATGGAAAGCCGAGGAAAAAGACAAGTCAATGCCCATCCTACCACAAAAGGCTCGCCAAAACCTCGAAACAAACTGGGAACCTCTGTCAGAAACGATATTCTCCGGAATGCCATGTAAACGAACCACATGCTGGAAGAACAATGGCACCAAATCAGAGGAGGAAGGTAATTTAGACAAGGGTACCAAATGGACCATCTTAGAGAAACGATCACAGACCACCCAAATGACTGACATCTTTTGAGAGACGGGGAGATCCGAAATAAAATCCATAGAGATATGTGTCCAAGGCCTCTTCGGGACCGGCAAGGGCAAAAGCAACCCACTGGCACGAGAACAGCAGGGCTTAGCCCGAGCACAAATCCCACAGGACTGCACAAAAGAACGCACATCCCGCGACAGAGATGGCCACCAAAAGCATCTAGCCACTAACTCTCTGGTACCAAAGATTCCAGGATGACCAGCCAACACCGAACAATGAACCTCAGAGATAACTTTATTCGTCCACCTATCAGGGACAAACAGTTTCTCCGCTGGGCAACGATCAGGTTTATTAGCCTGAAATTTTTGCAGCACCCGCCGCAAATCAGGGGAGATGGCAGACACAATTACTCCCTCCTTGAGGATACCCACCGGCTCAGATAAACCCGGAGAGTCGGGCACAAAACTCCTAGACAGAGCATCCGCCTTCACATTTTTAGAGCCCGGAAGGTACGAAATCACAAAGTCAAAACGGGCAAAAAACAGCGACCAACGAGCCTGTCTAGGATTCAACCGCTTGGCAGACTCGAGATAAGTCAAGTTCTTATGATCAGTCAAGACCACCACGCGATGCTTAGCTCCTTCAAGCCAATGACGCCACTCCTCGAATGCCCACTTCATGGCCAGCAACTCTCGATTGCCCACATCATAATTTCGCTCAGCAGGCGAAAACTTCCTGGAAAAGAAGGCGCATGGTTTCATCACCGAGTAATCAGAACTTCTCTGCGACAAAACAGCCCCTGCTCCAATCTCAGAAGCATCAACCTCGACCTGGAATGG
The DNA here is from genome assembly GCF_032444005.1 of Ranitomeya imitator. Taxonomy (NCBI): domain Eukaryota; kingdom Metazoa; phylum Chordata; class Amphibia; order Anura; family Dendrobatidae; genus Ranitomeya; species Ranitomeya imitator. The sequence continues at coordinate 442,312,691 of NC_091285.1, forward strand.
AAGCGAAACATCTGGTTGACACAACACAGGGGCAGAAGAAAAACGACGCTTCAACTCTTGAAAAGCTTCCACAGCAGCAGAAGACCAATTGACCACATCAGCACCCTTCTTGGTCAAATCGGTCAATGGTTTAGCAATACTAGAAAAATTGCAGATGAAGCGACGATAAAAATTAGCAAAGCCCAGGAACTTTTGCAGACTTTTCAGAGATGTCGGCTGAGTCCAATCATGGATGGCATGGACCTTAACAGGGTCCATCTCGATAGTAGAAGGGGAAAAGATGAACCCCAAAAATGAAACCTTCTGAACACCAATGAGACACTTTGATCCCTTCACAAACAAAGAATTAGCACGCAGGACCTGAAACACCGTTCTGACCTGCTTCACATGAGACTCCCAATCATCCGAGAAGATCAAAATGTCATCCAAGTACACAATCAGGAATTTATCCAGGTACTCTCGGAAGATGTCATGCATAAAGGACTGAAACACTGATGGAGCATTGGCAAGTCCGAATGGCATTACTAGATACTCAAAATGGCCCTCGGGTGTATTAAATGCAGTTTTCCATTCATCGCCTAGCTTAATACGCACCAGATTATACGCACCACGAAGATCTATCTTGGTGAACCAACTAGCCCCCTTAATCCGAGCAAACAAATCAGATAACAATGGCAAGGGGTACTGAAATTTAACCGTGATCTTATTTAGAAGGCGGTAATCTATACAAGGTCTCAGCGAACCATCCTTCTTGGCTACAAAAAAGACCCCTGCTCCTAATGGCGACGATGACGGGCGAATATGCCCCTTCTCCAAGGACTCCTTCACATAACTCTGCATAGCGGCGTGCTCAGGCACAGATAAATTAAACAGTCGACCTTTTGGGAATTTACTACCAGGAATCAAATCGATAGCACAAACACAATCCCTATGCGGAAGTAGGGTATCGGACTTGGGCTCATCAAATACATCCCGGTAATCAGACAAGAACTCTGGAACCTCAGAAGGGGTGGATGACAAAATAGTCAGAAATGGGACATCACCATGTACCCCCTGACAACCCCAGCTGGACACAGACATGGATTTCCAATCTAATACTGGATTATGGACTTGTAGCCATGGCAACCCCAACACGACCACATCATGCAGATTATGCAACACCAGAAAGCGAATAACCTCCTGATGTGCAGGAGCCATGCACATGGTCAGCTGGGTCCAGTACTGAGGCTTATTCTTGGCCAAAGGTGTAGCATCTATTCCTCTCAATGGAATAAGACACTGCAAGGGCTCCAAGAAAAACCCACAACGCCTAGCATACTCCAAGTCCATCAAATTCAGGGCAGCGCCTGAATCCACAAATGCCATGACAGAATACGATGACAAAGAGCAGATTAAGGTAACGGACAGAAGAAATTTTGACTGTACCGTACCAATGGTGGCAGACCTAGCGAACCGCTTAGTGCGCTTAGGACAATCAGAGATAGCATGAGTGGAATCACCACAGTAGAAACACAGCCCATTCAGACGTCTGTGTTCCTGCCGTTCAACTCTGGTCATAGTCCTATCGCACTGCATAGGCTCAGGTTTAAGCTCAGGTAATACCGCCAAATGGTGCACAGATTTACGCTCACGCAAGCGTCGACCGATCTGAATGGCCAAAGACATAGACTCATTCAGACCAGCAGGCATAGGAAATCCCACCATGACATCCTTAAGGGCTTCAGAGAGACCCTTTCTGAAAATAGCTGCGAGCGCACCTTCATTCCATTGAGTGAGTACGGACCACTTTCTACATTTCTGACAATATACCTCTATCTCATCCTGACCCTGACACAGAGCCAGCAAATTTTTCTCTGCCTGATCCACTGAATTAGGTTCATCGTACAGCAATCCGAGCGCCAGGAAAAACGCATCGATATTACTTAATGCAGGATCTCCTGACGCAAGAGAAAATGCCCAGTCCTGAGGGTCGCCACGTAATAAAGAAATAATGATCCTAACTTGTTGAACTGGGTCACCAGAGGAGCGAGGTTTCAAAGCCAGAAATAGTTTACAATTATTTTTGAAACTCAGAAATTTAGTTCTATCTCCAAAAAACAAATCAGGAATAGGAATTCTCGGTTCTAACATAGAATTCTGAACCACAAAGTCTTGAATATTTTGTACTCTTGCCGTGAGCTGATCCACACATGAAGACAGACCTTTAATGTCCATCGCTACACCTGTGTCCTGAACCACCCAAATGTCTAGGGGAAAAAAAAGGCAAAACACAGTGCAGAGAAAAAAAAATGGTCTCAGAACTTCTTTTTTCCCTCTATTGAGAATCATTAGTACTTTTGGCCTCCAGTACTGTTATGATAAGGTAATTCAGTACCACAATGGACATAGAGGTCAGATCACATACAGTGACCTGACAATAACCCAAAAACATAGAACGAGCTCTGAGACGTGGGAACTCTGCTGACCGCAATCCCTAATCCTCTCCAACCACACTAGAGGCAGCCGTGGATTGCGCCTAACGCTCCCTATGCAACTCGGCACAGCCTGAGAAACTAGCTAGCCTGAAGATAGAAAATAAGCCTACCTTGCCTCAGAGAAATACCCCAAAGGAAAAGGCAGCCCCCACATATAATGACTGTGAGTTAAGATGAAAAGACAAACGTAGAGATGAAATAGATTTAGCAAAGTGAGGCCCGACTTTCTGAACAGAGCGAGGATAGGAAAGGTAACTTTGCGGTCAACACAAAACCCTACAAAAACCACGCAAAGGGGGCAAAAAGACCCTCCGTACCGAACTAACGGCACGGAGGTACACCCTCTGCGTCCCAGAGCTTCCAGCAAGAAGGAAAAAACAAATATACAAGCTGGACAGAAAAAAACAGCAAACAAAATAGCAAAGCAGAACTTAGCTATGCAGAGCAGCAGGCCACAGGAACGATCCAGGAGGAAACAGGTCCAAAACTAGAACATTGACTGGAGGCCAGGATCAAAGCACTAGGTGGAGTTAAATAGAGCAGCACCTAACGACTTCACCACATCACCTGAGGAGGGAAACTCAGAAGCCGCAGTACCACTTTCCTCCACCAACGGAAGCTCACAGAGAGAATCAGCCGAAGTACCACTTGTGACCACAGGAGGGAGCTCTGCCACAGATTTCACAACAGAGTATTGTCTGACTCTTCAAGGAGGGTGGGGGGGATTCGGGGGGGCGGTCGTAGGGTGGGTGGGAGCCGGGCGGGAATGGGGGCGGTCGGTCTGGAGGTAAAAAAAACAAAAAAACCTTGCTCACTTGCTCAGATGCCGCCCCCCGCATCGTCCCCGCCCTAGGCACGTGCCCTCGAGTGCCTAGTGGCAAATACGGCCCTGCCTGTGTTATATACTATGGGGGTATATTATATTCTATGGGGGAGGCTGTGTTATATACTATGTGGCTGTGTTATATATTTGGGGGGTACATTATACATTATATTCTATGGAGGAGGCTGTGTTATATACTATGGGGGCTGCATTATATTCTGTGGGGGTTTTTATTAGATTTTATGAGGGATGATTGCATCATGCTCTTTGATGGGGCTACATTACATTCTATGGAGAGGTGGGCTGTATTACATCCTGTTCGGGGCTACATTATATTCTATGGGGGGCTGTATTATATTTATATTCTTTGAGGGGTGATTGCATCATACTCTATGAGGGGCTACATTATACTATATGGGGGGCTGCATTATATTCTATGGGGAGGTTACATTATACTCTGTGGGGGGTTACATTATACTCTGTGGGGGGTTATATTATTCTCTGTGGGTTGGCTGCATTATACTCTGTGGGGTGACTGCATTATACTCTGTGGGGTGGTGGCTGCATTATACTATATGTGGGCTGAATTATACTGTATCGAGGACTATGGGGAATACATTCTACTATATGAAGAACTATGGGTGCATTATACTATGGGAAGTGAATTTTATTACATGGATGACTATGGCAGTGCATTATACTATATGGAGCACTGTGAGGAGTGTATTATGCTATATGGAGGACTATGGGGCACATTATATTATATGGAGGACTATGGGGTGTACATTTTACAATATGGAGGACTGAGGTGCACATTATAATATATGGAGGAGTATGGGGTGTATTATACTAAATAAGCAAAATGCTGTATATTCATTGGGTGACTGGATTGTTTATGCCGGAATAAAAATCATTGTTCTCAGCAGGACATCGCCGGTGTAAACTGTAGATGTGCTGCTGATAACATGGTACTGTATGGTGATCTGTTAGTGATCTATTAGTGATCGTTCTGTCCCCACCATTCTTTCTCAGACGGTGGAAAGAGGCCGTGAAACAAGCATCCAACGACTTCAGAATTGACGATCACACTTGTTTAGCGGCCTAAGATCAGCGCATTTAAATACAACTGAAATGCTTCTGTGGGATGTGCATTTGTGGCCCCATTTTAATCTTTGCCTAGGGCCCCACTTTGCCTAAAACTGGCCCTGTCTGCAGTACATTGCAATGGCCACTATAGAAATGAAGAAGCTGTTGTGTTCCGACAGCATTCAAGAAACTCAAGCCACCACTAGTGCAGGTAATAGCTGACCAGTGGCGTGTCGATACCCCACAGATTAAACATTCATGGCCTATCCTAGGTACAGCTTTAATGCCTTAAGGACCAGGGGTATTTCCGTTTTTGCGTTTCCATATTTTGCTCCCCTTCTTCCCACAGCCATGACTTTTATATTTTTACATCAATATGGCCATGTGAGGGCTTATTTTTTTGTGGGATGAGTTGTACGTTTTAATGGCACCATTAATTTTACCATATCATGTACTGGAAAATGGGAAAAAAAATCCAAATGTGGTGAAATTGTAAAAAAAAAAGTGCAATTCCACATTGTTTTTTTGGATTTTTTTTTCAGAGTTCACTAAATGCTAAAACTGACCTGCAATTATGATTCTCTAGATCTTTACGAGTTCACAGACATCAAACATGTCTAGGTTCTTTTTTTATTTTAGTGGTGAAAAAAATGTCAAAGTTTGTAAACAAAAAAAAATGTTGCCCGTTGCGTCTCCATTTTTCGGGATCTGTGGCCGAGTGAGAACTTATTTTTTGTGCACTGAACTGAAGTTCTTATTTCATTTTGGTGTTTTTTGTTTTATTTTGAATGGGGCAAAGGGGGGTGATTTAAATGTTTATATTTAAAAAAAAAATGTTTAACTTTTGGCATGCTTCAATACTCACATGAGAGACTAGAAAAAGAAAAGAATGCGCATCTGGTGGAACAAGGCCACCCTGGAGAGCTATCTGTCCAAAAATTTGATCCCTTGGGGTCTCCGGGTCAGAATTTTACCTTCATTTCCTGTTGACACTTTTTTTCGTTCCCGTTGGGAGGAAGCTTGTAATATATGCTCCCGTTCCCTGATCGAATTACTTATAGGATTGAATAAGAAAAGCCTGGAGTCTATGGAGAGTGAAATTGAAACCCTACAGAAGAAACTCACCGAGTCTATAAGTCCTGCGGACATGGAGTTATTTAACCCCTTCATGACCCAGCCTATTTTGACCTTAAAGACCTTGCCGTTTTTTGCAATTCTGACCAGTGTCCCTTTATGAGGTAATAACTCAGGAACGCTTCAACGGATCCTAGCGGTTCTGAGATTGTTTTTTCGTGACATATTGGGCTTCATGTTAGTGGTAAATTTAGGTCAATAAAATCTGCGTTTATTTGTGATAAAAATGGAAATTTGGCGAAAATTTTGAAAATTTCGCAATTTTCACATTTTGAATTTTTATTCTGTTAAACTAGAGAGTTACAGTGGGGCAAAAAAGTATTTAGTCAGTCAGCAATAGTGCAGGTTCCACCACTTAAACAGATGAGAGGCGTCTGTAATTTACATCATAGGTAAACCTCAACTATGGGAGACAAACTGAGAAAAAAAAATCCAGAAAATCACATTGTCTGTTTTTTTATCATTTTTTTTGCATATTATGGTGGAAAATAAGTATTTGGTCAGAAACAAACAATGAAGATTTCTGGCTCTCACAGACCTGTAACTTCTTCTTTAAGAGTCTCCTCTTTCCTCCACTCATTACCTGTAGTAATGGCACCTGTTTAAACTTGTTATCAGTATAAAAAGACACCTGTGCACACCGTCAAACAGTCTGACTCCAAACTCCACTATGGTAAAGACCAAAGAGCTGTCAAAGGACACCAGAAACAAAATTGTAGCCCTGCACCAGGCTGGGAAGACTGAATCTGCAATAGCCAACCAGCTTGGAGTGAAGAAATCAACAGTGGGAGCAATAATTAGAAAATGGAAGACATACAAGACCACTGATAATCTCCCTCGATCTGGGGCTCCACGCAAAATCCCACCCCGTGGGGTCAGAATGATCACAAGAACGGTGAGCAACAATCCCAGAACCACGCGTGGGGACGTAGTGAATGAACTGCAGAGAGCTGGGACCAATGTAACAAGGCCTACCATAAGTAACACACTACGCCACAATGGACTCAGATCCTGCAGTGCCAGACGTGTCCCACTGCTTAAGCCAGTACATGTCCGGGCCCGTCTGAAGTTTGCTAGAGAGCATTTGGATGATCCAGAGGAGTTTTGGGAGAATGTCCTATGGTCTGATGAAACCAAACTGGAACTGTTTGGTAGAAACACAACTTGTCGTGTTTGGAGGAAAAAGAATACTGAGTTGCATCCATCAAACACCATACCTACTGTAAAGCATGGTGGTGGAAGCATCATGCTTTGGGGCTGTTTCTCTGCAAAGGGGCCAGGACGACTGATCCGGGTACATGAAAGAATGAATGGGGCCATGTATCGTGAGATTTTGAGTGCAAACCTCCTTCCATCAGCAAGGGCATTGAAGATGAAACGTGGCTGGGTCTTTCAACATGACAATGATCCAAAGCACACCGCCAGGGCAACGAAGGAGTGGCTTCGTAAGAAGCATTTCAAGGTCCTGGAGTGGCCTAGCCAGTCTCCAGATCTCAACCCTATAGAAAACCTTTGGAGAGAGTTGAAAGTCCGTGTTGCCAAGCGAAAAGCCAAAAACATCACTGCTCTAGAGGAGATCTGCATGGAGGAATGGGCCAACATACCAACAACAGTGTGTGGCAACCTTGTGAAGATTTACAGAAAACGTTTGACCTCTGTCATTGCCAACAAAGTATATATTACAAAGTATTGAGATGAAATTTTGTTTCTGACCAAATACTTATTTTCCACCATAATATGCAAATAAAATGTTAAAAAAACAGACAATGTGATTTTCTGTATTTTTTTTTCTCAGTTTGTCTCCAATAGTTGAGGTCTACCTATGATGTAAATTACAGACGCCTCTCATCTTTTTAAGTGGTGGAACTTGCACTATTGCTGACTGACTAAATACTTTTTTGCCCCACTGTATGTGACACAAAATAGTTAATAAATAACATTTCCCACATGTATACTCTAGATCAGCACAATTTTGGAAACAAAATTTTTTTTTGCTAGGAAGTTATAAGGGTTAAAATTTGACCAGCGATTTCTCATTTTTACAACGAAATTTACAAAACCATTTTTTTAGGGACCACCTCACATTTGAAGTCAGTTTGAGGGGTCTATATGGCTGAAAATACCCAAAAGTGACACCATTCTAAAAACTGCACCCCTCAAGGTACTCAAAACCACATTCAAGAAGTTTATTAACCCTTCAGGTGCTTCACAGCAGCAGAAGCAACATGGAAGGAAAAAATGAACATTTAACTTATTAGTCACAAAAATTATCTTTTAGCAACAATTTTTTTATTTTCCCAATGGTAAAAGGAGAAACTGAACCACGAAAGTTGTTGTCCAATTTGTCCTGAGTACGCTGATACCTTATATGTGGGGGTAAACTACTGTTTGGGCGCACGGCAGGGCTTGGAAGGGAAGGAGCGCCATTTGACTTTTTGAATAAAAAATTGGCTCCACTCTTTAGCGGACACCATGTCACGTTTGGAGAGCCCCCGTGTGCCTAAAAACTGGAGCTCCCCCACAAGTGACCCCATTTTGGAAACTAGACGCCCCAAGGAACTTATCTAGATGCATAGTGAGCACTTTGAACCCCCAGGTGCTTCACAAATTGATCCGTAAAAATGAAAAAGTACTTTTTTTTCACCAAAAAATTCTTTTAGCCTCAATTTTTTCATTTTCACATGGGTAACAGGATAAAATGGATCCTAAAATTTGTTGGGCAATTTCTGCTGAGTACACCAATACCTCACATGTGGGGGTAAACCACTGTTTGGGCACATGGTAAGGCTCGGAAGGGAAGGAGCGCCATTTGACTTTTTGAATGAAAAATTATCTCCATCGTTAGCGGACACCATGTCGCGTTTGGAGAGACCCTGTGTGCCTAAACATTGGCGCTCCCCCACAAGTGACCCCATTTTGGAAACTAGACCCCCCAAGGAACTTATCTGGATGCCTAGTGAGCACTTTAAACTCTCAGGTGCTTCACAAATTGATCTGTAAAAATGAAAAAGTACTTTTTTGTCACACAAAAAATTCTTTTTGCCTCAATTTTTTCATTTTCACATGGGCAATAGGATAAAATGGATCATAAAATTTGTTGGGCAATTTCTCCCGAGTACGCCGATACCTCATATGTGGGGGTAAACCACTGTTTGGGCACACGGCAGGGCTCGGAAGGGAAGGCGTGCCATTTGACTTTTTGAATGGAAAATTAGCTCCAATTGTTAGCAGACACCATGTCGCGTTTGGAGAGCCCCTGTGTGCCTAAACATTGGAGCTCCCCCACAAGTGACCCCATTTTGGAAACTAGACCCCCCAAGGAACTTATCTAGATGCATATTGAGCACTTTAAACCCCCAGGTGCTTCACAGAAGTTTATAACGCAGAGCCATGAAAATAAAAAATAATTTTTCTTTCCTCAAAAATGATTTTTTAGCCTGGAATTTCCTATTTTGCCAAGGGTAATAGGAGAAATTGGACCCCAAATGTTGTTGTCCAGTTTGTCCTGAGTACGCTGATACCCCATATGTGGGGGTAAACCACTGTTTAGGCGCACGGCAGGGCTCGGAAGGGAAGGCACGCCATTTGGCTTTTTAAATGGAAAATTAGCTCCAATTGTTAGCAGACACCATGTCGCGTTTGGAGAGCCCCTGTGTGCCTAAACATTGGAGATCCCCCAGAAATGACCCCATTTTGGAAACTAGACCCCCAAAGGAACTAATCTAGATGTGTGGTGAGGACTTTGAACCCCCAAGTTCTTCACAGAAGTTTATAACGCAGAGCCATGAAAATAAAAAAAAAAATTATTTTCTCAAAAATGATCTTTTAGCCTGCAATTTTTTATTTTCCCAAGGGTAACAGGAGAAATTTGACCCCAAAAGTTGTTGTCCAGTTTCTCCTGAGTACGATGATACCCCATATGTGGGGGTAAACCACTGTTTGGGCACATGCCGGGGCTCGGAAGTGAAGTAGTGACGTTTTGAAATGCAGACTTTGATGGAATGCTCTGTGGGCGTCACGTTGCGTTTGCAGAGCCCCTGATGTGGCTTAACAGTAGAAACCCCCCACAAGTGACCCCATTTTGGAAACTAGACCCCGAAAGGAACTTATCTAGATGTGTGGTGAGCACTTTGAACCCCCAAGTGCTTCACAGAAGTTTATAATGCAGAGCCGTGAAAATAATAAATACATTTTCTTTCCTCAAAAATAATTATTTAGCCCAGAATTTTTTAATTTTCCCAAGGGAAACAGGAGAAATTTGACCCCAATATTTGTTTTCCAGTTTCTCCTGAGTACGGTGATACCCCATATGTGGGGGTAAACTACTGTTTGGGCACATGCCGGGGCTCGGAATTGAAGTAGTGACGTTTTGAAATGCAGACTTTGATGGAATGCTCTGCGGGCGTCACGTTGCGTTTGCAGAGCCCCTGATGTGGCTAAACAGTAGAAACCCCCCACAAGTGACCCCATTTTAGAAACTAGACCCCGAAAGGAACTTATCTAGATGTGTGGTGAGCACTTTGAACCCCCAAGTGCTTCATAGAAGTTTATAATGCAGAACCGTGAAAATAATAAATACGTTTTCTTTCCTCAAAAATAATTATTTAGCCCAGAATTTTTTATTTTCCCAAGGGTTACAGGAGAAATTGGACCCCAAAAGTTGTTGTTCAGTTTCTCCTGAGTACGCTGATACCCCATGTGTGGGGGTAAACCACTGTTTGGGCACACGTCGGGGCTCAGAAGGGAAGTAGTGACTTTTGAAATGCAGAATTTGATGGAATGGTCTGCGGGCGTCACGTTGCGTTTGCAGAGCCCCTGGTGTTCCTAAACAGTAGAAACCCCCCACAAGTGACCCCATTTTAGAAACTAGACCCCCCAAGGAACTTATCTAGATATGTGGTGAGCACTTTGAACCCCCAAGTGCTTCACAGACGTTTACAACGCAGAGCCGTGAAAATAAAAAATCATTTTTCTTTCCTCAAAAATGATGTTTTAGCAAGCATTTTTTTATTTTCACAAGGGTAACAGGATAAATTGGACCCCAGTAATTGTTGCGCAGTTTGTCCTGAGTATGCTGGTACCCCATATGTGGGGGTAAACCACTGTTTGGGCACACGTCGGGGCTCAGAATTGAGGGAGCACCATTTGACTTTTTGAATACGAGATTGGCTGGAATCAATGGTGGCGCCATGTTGCGTTTGGAGACCCCTGATGTGCCTAAACAGTGGAAACCCCTCAATTCTACCTCCAACCCTAACCCCAACACACCCCTAACCCTAATCCTAACTGTAGCCATAACCCTAATCACAACCCTAATTCCAACCCTAACCGTAAGGCTATGTGCCCACGCTGCGGATTCGTGTGAGATTTTTCAGCATCATATTTGAAAAATCCGCGGGTAAAAGGCACTGCGTTTTAGCAGCAGATTTTCCGCAGATTTCCAGTGTTTTTTGTGCGGATTTCACCTGCGGATTCCTATTGAGGAACAGGTGTAAAATTAAAAGAATTGACATGCTGCGGAAAATACAATGCAGCGTTTCAGCGCTGTATTTTCCGCACCATGGGCATAGCGGATTTGGTTTTCCATATGTTTACATGGAATTGTAAACCTGATGGAACACTGCTGCGAATCCGCAGCGGCCAATCCGCAGTGTGCTGATGGAACACATGCTGCGGAAAAACTGCACGGAAACGCAGCGGTTTACATTCCGCAGCATGTCACTTCTTTGTGCGGATTCCGCAGCGGTTTTACAACTGCTCAAATAGAAAATCGCAGTTGTAAAACCGCAGTGAAATTCGCAGAAAAAACGCGGTAAATCCGCCATAAATCCGCAGCGGTTTAGCACTGAGGATTTATCAAATCCGCAGCGGAAAAATCCGCAGAGGACCAGAATACGTGTGCACATAACGAAACCCTAACCCTAGCCCTAACCCTAGCCTTAACCCTACCCCTACCCCTAACCCTACCCCTAACCCTAACCCTACCCCTAACCCTACCCCTAACCCTAACCTTACCCCTAACCCTACCCCTAACCCTACCTCTAACCCTACCCCTAGCCCTAACCCTAGTCCTAACCCTACCCCTAACCCTACCCCTAACCCTACCCCTAGCCCTAACCCTAACCCTACCCCTAACCCTAACCATATTCTAACATTAGTGGAAAAAAAAAAATTCTTTATTTTTTTATGGTCCCTACCTATGGGGGTGACAAAGGGGGGGGTTCATTTATTATTTTTTTATAATAGGTGAAATATTACAAATCGCTCTGATTGGCAGTTTCACTTTCAACAGCCAATCAGAGCGATCGTAGCCACGGGGGGGTGAAGCCACCCCCCCGGGCTAAACTACCACTCCCCCTGTCCCTGCAGATCGGGTGAAATGGGAGTTAACCCTTTCACCCGATCTGCAGGGACGCGATCTTTCCATGACGCCACATAGGCGTCATGGGTCGGATTGGCACCGACTTTCATGACGCCTATGTGGCGTCATGGGTCGGGAAGGGGTTAAGAAGGACCTTGATGGACAGTTCGTTATTTGGGAAAAGGAGATTCAGGAAGTAAAAACCAGTAAATTTATGAGAGATGTACAAGATTTTAAGACCAATTCCGTATACAAGTGGTATAAACCACGGATGTCAACACATTCCTCCTCTATTTCCTCTCTTTCTTCGGCTGATGGAAAAACCGAGACTTCGGACATACAACGTCCCTCCTCTATTGGTAGGAATAAAAGAAAAGGCACTAACTACAATCGGAAATATAATTCGTCCAAACGGGTCTATACTAATTCCGCAGGACCATCCAAACTGCAGGTGATTAATCTCTCTTCTCTTCCTCTCACTGATACACAGTTGGAAGTGTTAAGCTTGGGTCTATCTTTTTCTCCCACCTCATCATTCAATTTATTCACAGCAATAAAGGATCTCCATTTGTTCGCAAGGAAGCTGGTACTTCATAAATTACATCAGAAGAACAATCCGGATAATGCCCAATGGACTATTGAGGAACAGGAAACAATTGCCATCTTGAATGAACTTTGTGAGTAATCTTCATCCAATGCCCCTATAGGTAAGTTTCTACTACCTAAGCCTAAACGCTTCCCTCCACTTAACCTTTTTCCGGAGATTGATCTTTTTGTCAAAGTGGTTACTGAAGATCTAAAGAAAATTTCAACCAGATTACAACATGACAACTTGACCCGCCAACAGCGACGAGCCCTGACCGAATTACGATCTATTGATCGAGTATTAATTAAGCCTGCCGATAAAGGCGGCAATATTGTACTATGGCCAAATGAAATGTACGAAAAAGAGGCTTTTAGACAGTTGCGTGACGAAGATACTTACAGGAAACTGAGTTTCAACCCTACCTCTATTTTTCAGGCGGAATTGCTGGATATAATTGAGGAAGCATTTACCGACGGACTGATTACTAAAGATTTGAGAGATGGCTTGATCCCTGACGCACCACGGACTCCATGTCTGTACCTCTTACCCAAAGTGCATAAAAACTTGACATGCCCTACAGGTCGACCCATTGTGTCCGGAAATGGAGGATTGACAGAGAATGTGGGTAAGATGCTTGATTTTTACCTTAAACCTATTGTTGAAACACTTCCTTCTTACCTGAGAGACATGGGGGATATCCTATCGAAGATCTCTAACATTAATCTGGAACCAGACATGCTGCTGGTCACATTAGACGTCGAATCTCTCTATACGTCTATTCGGCAAGCCGATGGCATGGAGGCAGTGAGCTTCTTTTTGAGCAACACTGATACTGATGACCGGTTTTGTAAGTTTTTGCTATCCCTGCTGGAATTTGCATTGAGTCACAATTTTTTTATTTTTAAGGAGGCACTCTACCTACAGCTCCAGGGTACAGCCATGGGGGCGGCCTTTGCGCCATCCTATGCATGTCTGTTCCTGGGGCTGTGGGAGAGGAAAATCTTCATTACTGATGCCACTCCTCTTTCCTCCAACATACTTATGTGGGCCAGATATATTGATGACGTTTTTGCTATCTGGCAAGGCTCTGAAAAAGATCTTCTAAAGTTTATTGATGAACTCAATGTCAATGACTTGAACATAAAACTTACCTGTCATTACAGTCGCGAGAAGATCGATTTCTTGGATGTGTGTGTTCAGAGGGATGGAGACGGCTTCCTCCAGAGCGATCTACATAGGAAAGCAACATCAGTTAACAGTCTCCTACACTCCACTTCTGCTCATCCGAAACATCTTAAAAACAGCATTCCATATGGACAACTGCTTAGAGCAAAACGGATATGTTCGGAGGACAGTTCATACCAAAAACAGGCTGAAGACATTTCACATCGATTTATGGATCGGGGCTATTCATCTAGGACTATCAGACGGTGTAGGAGGAGAGCTTCACGAGTCGACAGGGCAAGCCTCTTTGTGACCAAGAAGGAAGCTCAAACACCAACCGAGGTGAGATTCATAGCCACTTTTTCAAATAAGTCGACGGAGGTCAGAGAAATACTGGGCAAATATTGGCCCATTATAAAACAGGACACTGTATTGACTAAATGTCTAACAAACACACCCTCTGTCACGTACCGGAGGAACAAAAACCTAAGAGACCTCCTTACCCACAGTTACTATAGGGGCCCAGAATCAAAATGCGCGTTTGGCTCTAAAGGCCCGAGATGGGGTTTTTTCCCATGTCGTGATTGCACGGCATGTAAAAACTTGGAACGGTGCTTTACATGTCAGTCCAGTGATGGGTCTAAAGAATTTAGGATTACCAGCACATAACCTGTTCCACGGACCACGTGGTATACTATGCCACTTGCCCCTGTGGACTTATTTACGTAGGCCTCGCATCACGCCAACTACGTATTAGGATCAGAGAGCACATTAGGGACATCAAAGCAGCTCTGAATTCATCGGCTGATGAGTTCTTGAAGCCTATCCCAAGGCATTTCAAAGAAAGACACGGTTGTAATAGTCACCTCCTGAAAGTACGTGGTATAGACCGTGTTCTCATGGATGGACGAGCTGGTGATATGAGGAAAAGACTCGCCCAGTTGGAAGCCCAATGGATTGTCCGCATAGATTGCATTCGCCCTAAGGGGCTTAATGAAGTTTTGAGTTTCGTTCCATTCTTGTAATAGTTTTTTATAGCCCCACATTTATTTCTACTCTGGCTATATTAAAACTTTTTAACTAGTGTTTTGTGGTTCTTTTTTATTTTATTACTTTTTAACAGTTGTCTTCTGTTCATGTTACTCATATTTCTTTTTTCTCTATTTATTCAACAGATTATTTACGTCCTCCACTAAATCTCTATTTATACTCAGGAAGCGTTGTTGGACTCTACCACCAAGAAATCAAGAGTCTTTCTACATATCTCTCTATATATATTTATATTACATTGTTTGGTTTTTCCTCCGTTCTTGTCTTTATCCTAGGTGCATTATTAACCACTTCTGTGGTTTTTTGTCTCACTGTATTTTTATGTGTCACATGTATTTTATTATCATACTGCTTGGTTTTTATACAGTAATATTCACCATAATCTCACTAGCTGCAGGGCTGTTATGGAGTCTCTAGCACTCTCCATAGTATATAGCACAGTGGATTACCACTATTATTCTCCCTTCAGGAGTTCTCATTTGCATTTTTTATGCTTTGTGCTTTACCTTCACTTTCATTTTATGTGTATGTAACTTTCCTTCTTATGGCCTTTGTCCTTTTATATTATTGTTAGGCTACCTAAATAAATTATATTGTCTTTTTGTTAGGTTATATTGTAGCATCTAGTATTAGTATACTCATATTCAATACCAATTTAGTTTTTTGTCCAGTGACATATTGTTGCTATTTGCACTATTTGATCTTTCACTTGTATTACTGACACTATTGTCTAATCTTTATATCAATTCTATCTTAGTTTGTTTATTTATTCCAGGCCGTGCTCGGCTTCCATACACGCACCTTAGTCAGATCTCATTTCACTTTCACCGTACTTTTTAGAGTTATACGCACTTACACTCCATAGACTCCTTGCTGTTTTCTCCATGTCAGCGTCTTCCGTCTTCCGTCCTCTGGGCAGCGTGCGCTTCACTGGGTGGGCGTGGTCTGGTTGCCGTGGACACGCGTCCTCTTCGCGTCGCACGGCTGGCCCCTCCCACTGACGCGTCAGTGCGGGGCGCGGGTGTGTGACGTTGGACGCCGCCTCCGCCGCCTCCAGCCACTGCCGGACCAGATGCAGCGCCGTCATTGCCGCCTGGAGGTCACATTAGTCAGGTATTTAAGGACCTCCATTTCCACTTTTCACTAGCGCCACCCGAGGAAGCAACTTTTGCGAAACGCGCGTCGGGGCCTCCTCTTCCACGCATGATAGCAGCAGGTCGGTAAGGTATCCATCTTCCTTCGGCTTAGTCTTCCCCCCTTTTTTGCTTGGGACTTCCCGGGTTCATTTGCATTGCATGGCTTGATGAGCCATTAGGAGGCATTGGACTGTTATGCCATACTTAGTCTATTTAATAGTTGTTATATGCCAGGTGGGGTTTATTTGTGTGCACTATGCTCTAATGTGACACCCATACATCTGGCTATACACTGATGTTATGTTCCTGCCGTCTGCTTAGTATTTTGGAGCTTTATCTTTTATGTAGCCGCCACTACTTCTGGGATTAAGAACTATAGTGAATATTGTGACTATACTTAGCTTACTATTTATCCCATATGTGGCCCCACGATTTTACAGCTACTATCTGATTTGCCCGGTATTGTATTTATGTATTTGTGCGTGGCACTAGGCTCGCCTCTGCTTTTAGCTCTTGCATCCTATATGTATGATTTTTAACGTTTATATTGTTGTTAAACTTTGTGTCTCTAATAAAGCTGTTATAATTGTTACTTTGAGCTCTTGTGTCCATTGTTTCTTTGGTTATTGAGAAACTAGCTAGCCTGAAGATAGAAAATAAGCCTACCTTGCCTCAGAGAAATACCCCAAAGGAAAAGGCAGCCCCCACATATAATGACTGTGAGTTAAGATGAAAAGACAAACGTAGAGATGAAATAGATTTAGCAAAGTGAGGCCCGACTTTCTGAACAGAGCGAGGATAGGAAAGGTAACTTTGCGGTCAACACAAAACCCTACAAAAACCACGCAAAGGGGGCAAAAAGACCCTCCGTACCGAACTAACGGCACGGAGGTACACCCTCTGCGTCCCAGAGCTTCCAGCAAGAAGGAAAAAACAAATATACAAGCTGGACAGAAAAAAACAGCAAACAAAATAGCAAAGCAGAACTTAGGCTACGTTCACATTAGCGTTGCGCGCCGGTGCGTCGGTGACGCATCGGCGACGCAACGCGCAACGCACCAAAAATGCGCGCAAAAACGCTGCGTTTTGCGACGCGTGCGTCGTTTTTTGACGAAAATCGGACGCACGAAAAATGCAACTTGTTGCATTTTCGTGTGTCCGACACTAGCGTCGAAAACGACGCACATGTCGAAAAACGCAAACAAAAAAACGCACGCGTCCCCTATGTTAAACATAGGGGCGCGTCGCCGCTGCGTCGCCGACGCAACAGCGACGCACATTAGCGTAACGCTAATGTGAACGTAGCCTTAGCTATGCAGAGCAGCAGGCCACAGGAACGATCCAGGAGGAAACAGGTCCAAAACTAGAACATTGTCTGGAGGCCAGGATCAAAGCACTAGGTGGAGTTTAATAGAGCAGCACCTAACGACTTCACCACATCACCTGAGGAGGGAAACTCAGAAGCCGCAGTACCACTTTCCTCCACCAACGGTAGCTCACAGAGAGAATCAGCCGAAGTACCACTTGTGACCACAGGAGGGAGCTCTGCCACAGAATTCACAACAGAGTATTGTCTGACTCTTCAAGGAGGGTGGGGAGGATTCGGGGGGGCGGTCGTAGGGTGGGTGGGAGCCGGGCGGGAGTGGGGGCGGTCGGTCTGGAGGTGAAAAAAAACAAAAAAACCTTGCTCACTTGCTCAGATGCCGCCCCCCGCATCGTCCCCGCCCTAGGCACGTGCCCTCGAGTGCCTAGTGGCAAATACGGCCCTGCCTGTGTTATATACTATGGGGGTATATTATATTCTATGGGGGAGGCTGTGTTATATACTATGTGGCTGTGTTATATATTTGGGGGGTACATTATACATTATATTCTATGGAGGAGGCTGTGTTATATACTATGGGGGCTGCATTATATTCTGTGGGGGTTTTTATTAGATTTTATGAGGGATGATTGCATCATGCTCTTTGATGGGGCTACATTACATTCTATGGAGAGGTGGGCTGTATTACATCCTGTTCGGGGCTACATTATATTCTATGGGGGGCTGTATTATATTTATATTCTTTGAGGGGTGATTGCATCATACTCTATGAGGGGCTACATTATACTATATGGGGGGCTGCATTATATTCTATGGGGAGGTTACATTATACTCTGTGGGGGGTTACATTATACTCTGTGGGGGGTTATATTATACTCTGTGGGTTGGCTGCATTATACTCTGTGGGGTGACTGCATTATACTCTGTGGGGTGGTGGCTGCATTATACTATATGTGGGCTGAATTATACTGTATCGAGGACTATGGGGAATACATTCTACTATATGAAGAACTATGGGTGCATTATACTATGGGAAGTGAATTTTATTACATGGATGACTATGGCAGTGCATTATACTATATGGAGCACTGTGAGGAGTGTATTATGCTATATGGAGGACTGAGAAGAATATTTTAATATATGGAGGACTAGGAGGAATGTATTATACTATATGGAGGACTATGGGTAGTGTATAATACTATATGGAGGACTATGAGGAGTGTATTATACTATATGGAGGACTATGGGGCACATTATATTATATGGAGGACTATGGGGTGTACATTTTACAATATGGAGGACTGAGGTGCACATTATAATATATGGAGGAGTATGGGGTGTATTATACTAAATAAGCAAAATGCTGTATATTCATTGGGTGACTGGATTGTTTATGCCGGAATAAAAATCATTGTTCTCAGCAGGACATCGCCGGTGTAAACTGTAGATGTGCTGCTGATAACATGGTACTGTATGGTGATCTGTTAGTGATCTATTAGTGATCGTTCTGTCCCCACCATTCTTTCTCAGACGGTGGAAAGAGGCCGTGAAACAAGCATCCAACGACTTCAGAATTGACGATCACACTTGTTTAGCGGCCTAAGATCAGCGCATTTAAATACAACTGAAATGCTTCTGTGGGATGTGCATTTGTGGCCCCATTTTAATCTTTGCCTAGGGCCCCACTTTGCCTAAAACTGGCCCTGTCTGCAGTACATTGCAATGGCCACTATAGAAATGAAGAAGCTGTTGTGTTCCGACAGCATTCAAGAAACTCAAGCCACCACTAGTGCAGGTAATAGCTGACCAGTGGGGTGTCGATACCCCACAGATTAAACATTCATGGCCTATCCTAGGTATAGCTTTAATGCCTTAAGGACCAGGGGTATTTCCGTTTTTGCGTTTCCATATTTTGCTCCCCTTCTTCCCACAGCCATAACTTTTATATTTTTACATCAATATGGCCATGTGAGGGCTTATTTTTTTGTGGGACGAGATGTACATTTTAATGGCACCATTAATTTTACCATATCATGTACTGGAAAATGGGGAAAAAAAATCCAAATGCGGTGAAATTGTAAAAAAAAAAGTGCAATTCTACATTGTTTTTTGGATTTTTTTCACAGAGTTCACTAAATGCTAAAACTGACCGGCAATTATTGATTCTCTAGATCTTTACGAGTTCACAGACACCAAACATGTCTAGGTTCTTTTTTTATTTAAGCGGTGAAAAAAATTCCAAAGTTTGTAAACAAAAAAAAAATGTTGCCCATAGCGTCTCCATTTTTGGGATCTGTGGCCGGGTGAGGACTTATTTTTTGTGCACTGAACTGAAGTTTTTATTTCATTTTGGTGTTATTTGTTTTATTTTGAATGGGGCAAAGGGGGGGTGATTTAAATGTTTATATTTTTTATTTTTAAAATATTTTTTTAAATTTTTTTTTTTTTTACTTTTGGCATGCTTCAATACTCTTATGAGAGACTAGAAGCTGCCATATGCTGATCGGCTCTGCTACATGCAGGAGATGATCAGATCGCCTGCATGTAACAGAATCCCTCACTTGCTATGAGCGCCGACCACTGGGTGGTGCTCATAGGTATCGGCTATGAGAATCACAGGGGTCTCCTGCTGACCCCGGGTTGTCATGCCGACCCATTGGCGACCCTCAGTCATGTGACACAGGCGCCGATGGGAGTAAGTAATGACGCGCTTCCTGCATGTTCATGTTAAGTGCCAGTGTCAAAGTTTGACAGCTGCATTTATCATGTTAACAGCTGTGGGTGAATCACGATTTTACCCACGGCTGTTAGGAGCACATGTCAGCTGATCAGATCAGCTATCATGTGCTGGAAAAGGTGACTTTGTCCGTCATTGGACATTAAGGGGTTGAAGGGTACCTTCCCACAGAATGGTGCACAGTTACCGACACACAGTATCAGGTCGGTGCCGTTATACTGATTAAAAGTATAACTTGGTTGATGAACTCCATCTTGTGGTTGTTCTTTAATCTTTATTTACAATTTTGAGTTAATGATATGCTCGTGCCCTAAGGTGGGTCTGGAGGGCGGATCTGCATGGGGTGCTCTGATTAGGTATTCATAATGCAGACTGCTGACAGGTCACTGATCCCTCACTGACTTGCCCCCTAGTTTGCATAATGAATATCTGTGCATACTGATGGCACCTGCTCTGCAGCATAATCTCATGTTTTATATGTCAATAATACATTTTCTTCATGTTATTCAGCTAAAAGAAAAAAGTCATTTTGAAAATGTTGCCCGCCGCGCCTGTGCGGGAGCTGCCAACGGTATCTATGAGTGATGAGCGAGTATAATCGCCGCTCGGGTTTTCCCAAGCATGCTCGGGTGATCTTCGAGTATTTTGACGTGCTCGGAGATTTAGTTTGTCGACGCAGTTGCATGATTTGTGGCTGCTGGACATCAGTATAACGGCATCGACCTGACACTGTGTGTGTAGGTTATTGTGCACAATCCTGCTGACAGGTTCCCTTTAAGTATAAAAGTTGTGGCCAAATCCTTTAAAGCATATTACAGTAAATTATACTCCAAATGTCCAGCATGTTGTTCTTTCATAACACAACTTACTATCAACCAACCTCAAAAAGGAAATAACTTACATAAACCAGGTTAGAAGCCTTACAATTCATACTGGATAATTATATTTTAGATAAATATGTTCCATGGCAGACTGCAGATGGGACTTTGCTTTATGGGTAGACTGCAATGCACATTTCTGGAAGAGACAGAGGGTTTGGCCTTTGTGTTTTTATTTTTCGGGACAGTAAAAAATAATTGCCTAGCAGCTCTAAAATCTACCATGAACAGGCTTTGTGCAAGCCACTCCGTTTACCAAATCCAAGGGTTTCCCTTGACCTTCATCATTTAACCCATATGCAGGGATCTGGGCTTAAACAGGGAATCATGGACTGGGGTCACCGAATAAGCTGCTGTTTTGTGGTGCAGACTGGCAGGAGTAGTCATATTGCCTTGTAAGAACCAAGAAGGCATGAAAAAGTACAAAATCAGAATTCACAAGAATAGTCAGTAAAACAAACTGAGGTCAAAACCGGAAACAATAATACTACACAGGAGCAGAATAGACAGGACTAAATCAGAGGAGCACAAGGCTATATCTTGCAGCATCCAGCAGTAAGCTGGAAGATTAACTAGGAGGTGGTGCTCTTTAAGTCACTGGAGCAGGGAACTGTTAAATCTAGCTGGGCAGTACACAAACCCATACTGTCAGACTGAATGGCACTTCAGGTACCAGCCACACAACCAGCCACAGACCCTGTCCTGTCCAGAGCTTCTTGTTCCAACCTCTCTTTTATCACCAGTGCCGCTTGCAGAATAAATATGGAGGTGCCTGGTGTCAGAAGCAGACATTACAGGAGCAGGTCCTGGTGGAGATGTGACATTTCATTGATGCAGAGGTCTCAAGTGTATTTTTTTTTTAAATATCCGCCTATTGCGCAGAAGGCTTGAGGCTAGAAGGCAGTACCTTGATTGTGAGTAGAGACAGCTATTACAGTAAAATAAGTATGGGTGCATTGGGAGAAGGGAGTTGGGCCATCCCACTCTGCCGCCATTCAATGCCGTGGTAACACTGGTCTAAACTATCCTATGAATTTATCAAATTTACAGTTTAAAATTGTAACATTTATAATACATAAATAACAAAATGGAGTTATTGTGAGTTCTTATATCTTCACATGCTAGTGCATAGCTCACTATAGAAACAGTCGGCGTCTCTTAACAGTGACATTCACAAAGCCCACATACTAGTGACACCAACTGTGGCCATTCCTTCACTTTTTCCAATGTTATTAGACTATATTCAATTGTAGCCACATCCTCATTAGCATAGTGTTGATCTCCCACCCAGGTCAGAAGATGGGAGACCTAGCATATTTTAATAAGTTTGAAACTTTATTTTTATTTTTATGGACACTAGCTAAAACAAAATATAAGGTTTTCTTTACACCCCACCTGAAAATATTTTGTAGTTTGAAAAATCATTATGAATATCTCACTGACATTTCCATCAATACAATTATTATTTATACAGTACGCATTGATTTTCCATAGCAAGTTCAATTGAAGCCAAAAATTGTATATTCAAAGGAAAGTGTCTTCAGAAAATGACCTATTGTTGAAATCAGTTTTTGCATGACATGTTTTTATTAATTTTTGTAAATTTTGTTTGCAATATTATAATCTATATTAATTATTATTATTTGAAATCTTGCAATTTTCACTCTGGCCAATGGGTTTATTCTAGCCCATACTTCCTGTTCTATCAGGAAATACACATGTACTTTAGCAGCGATAGACTGACTCAGACCCTATCGGTAAAAGGGAGGGGTCAGCTGTGACATTGACTGCTATGATTGGTGGATCCTGTGTTCAGCTGTTTGTGTGTGTCATAGTAATCCCGCCTCTGATGATAAGGAGCCTTGCTGAAAACTCTTTCTGAAAGGACTGAACGTAAAAGTTTAAAAAAGTCTTAGTGGCCAGTATGAAAATAGCAATATTATTTATTTTGCTTTCTCAGATTTGTGATATGAAAATAAAATGAGAATATAAAATAAATGGAACTCAAATACCTTGCTAAAAATGGTCATTTCCGATGAACCATTCCCTTTAAAGTAAATTGTAAAGTAAAATGTTCAGAACACCAATTCATTAGCATATACGAAGCAATTAATAGTTGTAAGTCTGCTGTAATTTAATCAGATTTCATATCATAATACAGACATAATGAATGTTGTTTCAATTTTGTCTTTCAACCAATATCCAACTACCTTGTAAACTGCAATTACTAATATCCACCCTTCCCTTTCTGCACACTCTCATGATGTTCATTCACAGGGTCTTGCCCTGTTCAATATCTATCGGCTGAGAATGAAGCTTCTGAAAGATCAATATTCCCTGCTACGTGTCGAAGACTGGAGTGCTCAGAATGTCAATCAGCCGTCTCCCCTCGCTGCATGTCCGGTTCTACTCTACCCAGAAATGACCCTCCTCCTCTTTCACGACTCTTTGAAGCTTCTCCTTTAGAAATTAAATATTAAGAGATACACCAGTGATTGTGCTGAATAAGACTGTCCTCAAGGACACCGCCGTGACCCTCCCCCTCCTCTGTTTTACTCCCGTACCTTTATTTATGGCATGTATTATTACAACAATCACTCAATCCAAAAAGTGACTTATACATTTTTTGGATATTTTCTTTTCCCTATTTAATGATTTTATACGCCTAGCTCCCGACTATGTATTTGTCTTTCTCCTCTATCCTATAATAACTATCTCCTGTGCCAATCACACCTCCTCTGTTTTCGCCGTACCTCCTTCTGTCACTCCTTCTGTTCACAATAATATCCCCCCCACTACTTTTTTCTGCTTTAAAAAGGTTTGGAAATCTGACACAAAGCTTGAGATTTCTACATTAGGACATGGTAGTCAGGAGTAACTAATTACAATTATTAACAGCAACCAAAATATGTAGTATTATAAGATTTATTCGTGTGCAGGGCTCAGATGGCAATATAGATTGGTGCGATGCAATTCTCATTGAAAGTCTAAGCAGCTTTTTCTAAATGTCTTAAAATGGCAACTTTGTCCTTCCTTCTCTTGAGACATGTAAATACAATAAGACTAGGAAGCAAAAAGCGTAGGGAATCAATGTAATTAATATGTAACAGATTCTTGTTTTACCACATGGCTCCAGCGAGCAGCCTCGTACATCTGTAAGATCCCATTCTGAAGATGCATCGCCATCCCTGGGTTAATACCAACCTAACCAATTAGACTGCCATAATACAGATAGGCAGAGAAGAGGCTAATGGAACATATGTAACGGCACGCCATCTTTGCCTTCATTGTATTTCCATATTTATAAGCAATAGGCACAAGGTCTGCATAAATAGCACTATACTAATAGACATAACACAACAAATCAACAATGGTGCATCATGTAGAACGTATGGGACCACTAATGTCTTGACACTTCAAATGGCCTGAGAGGTAGATCAATAATCTATACTAATACCTAATGGGGTTGCGTTTTCTATTTAAAGATCGCATA
Source organism: Ranitomeya imitator (assembly GCF_032444005.1). NCBI lineage: Eukaryota > Metazoa > Chordata > Amphibia > Anura > Dendrobatidae > Ranitomeya > Ranitomeya imitator. The sequence goes on from NC_091285.1 coordinate 442,336,937, forward strand.
TAAAAATCATGTGATGTGATCACTGATCATGGTTTCATTATATTGAATCTAATGAAATACTGTTTAATTATATCCATTGCTCTGTGCAAAATAATATTTATTCACGCCAATATGAGCTCTCTAAATTCAAATATGGAGTGCACAGTGTCTCTGTTTCTTTTGGAAATACTAAAGAATGATCAGAAGTGGCGTTTTTGCACCGAAAACCAGAGTGATGCCAGAAAAAACAATGCGTACGTTTTTGCCCAAGTTTTTACTTGAATTTTTCAAAGCGCTGCAAAGACTCTGTTTTTTGGCAACAGTAGGGCACAAAATATGTGTGGAAAAATAACACAGTATAGGCATTACATTTCAGAAATCTCATTGATTAGGCTGGCACTGTACTTATTTTACACATCAAATACACTGCGTAAAATGTGCCGCACTTGTAAACATACTTTTTGATAAAACTGGTTTGAAGATCAATAAAACAGGCAAAGAAAAAAGTGCTTGTTAACTATCACTTGTATACAGGGGCGGATTATCAGAGGGTCAATATGGGCGGTAGCCCAGGGCCCAGTGGTGTGGGGGGGCCCTGGGCTACCGCTCAGATTGACCCTCTGCTAATCCGCCTGAGTGTGACTGTGCCCGCCGGGCGGCGTTTATGTGCCCCCGGACCCGGTGGGCAGAGAGAGGGGCCCGCATCGGGCCCCTTCTCATCTGCTCACCGGGCCCCTTCCGGCGCTGCGGCGGTTTCCTATTGACGTGCGGGTGCGTGCCCGCATGTCAATAGTTAAAAACAGCTGCCAGCCAATTGGAGGCTGGCATCTGAAGTTGGCCGCAGCACACACGTCGCCGGCGTCTGACGTCATTGTCAGTCGCCGGCGAGTGTGCGCTGCGGAAGGGAGATCGCCGCTGGAGCGTCGGTCAGGTGAGGAGACTCTGTTTTTTTTATTTTGTTTTGTTTTTTGATCGGTTAACGGTGGGCACACGGGGAGGGGGGGTTGGGGGGCAATGCTGGAGGACACACTGGGGCAATGCTGGAGACACTGGGGCAGATTGCTGGAGGACATACTGGGGCAATGCTGGAGACACTGGGGCAGATTGCTGGAGACACTGGGGCAATGCTGGGACACTGGGGCAGATTGCTGGAGACATGGGCAGATTGCTGGAGACACTGGGGCAGATTGCTGGAGACACTGGGGCAATGCTGGAGACACTGGGGCAATGCTGGAGGATACACTGGGGCAATGCTGGAGACACTGGGGCAGATTGCTGGAGGACACACTGGGGCAATGCTGGAGACAATGGGGCAGATTGCTGCTGGAGACACTGGGGCAGATTGCTGGAGGACACACTGGGGCAATGCTGGAGACACTGGGGCAGATTACTGGAGACACTGGGGCAGGTTGCTGGAGACACAGGGGCAGATTGCTGGAGACACAGGGGCAGATTGCTGGAGACACTGGGGCAGATTGCTGAACTCACTGGGGCAATGCTGGAGACACTGGGGCAATGCTGGAGGACACAATGGGGCAATGCTGGAGACACTGGGGCAGATTGCTGGAGGACACACTGGGGCAATGCTGGAGACACTGGGGCAGATTGCTGGAAACACTGGGGGCAGGACTGGAGGCATGGGCAGAATATAGACACGGGGCATGATTGGAGACACGGGGCAGAATGAAAGACATGGGGCAGGATTGGATCATGGTGCAGGATGGAGACAGATGGGGCAGGATGAGGAGATCATAAGGTGTAGAATGGATACTCATGAGTGCAGGATGGGAGAACATATGGCTGGAGCCAGGAATGAGACACACGGGGCCAGGGTGGGGAATATTATTACCATAGGGGCTAATTAAGGGATATTATTACTGCAGTGATGTATTTATTTTATTTTTTGAGTATACTGTTTTAAATGGGGGGGAGGGGGCGGTCCTGTTACTGTGCAGAGTGACACTATATCGCCTTTTTTTCTTCATGTGGTGTAATGTAGAAGTTGTGAAAAATTAAGTAATGTGTTCTACAAGCGGAGCTCGAGATAACTGTGTTATTTCCTGCAGAAAGGAGTCCTGGCTGGAAGAAATGATGGCGGTCTGTGCTGGATGAAAGATGAAGGACTTCACCTAGAGACGTCACTGGTGAGTCAGTGTTACATATACACTGACACTATACACTGTATACTATATACAGAGGTCCTGTGTACAATGTCACCAGTGATCACTGTATTACCTATACATTATATACAGAGCTCCTGTGTATAATACCACCAGTGATCTCTGTATTACCTCTACACAGACATTGCATACTAAGTACAGATCTCCTGTGAATACTGGCACTTGTGGTGATAGTATTGTGTTTTTTTTTTTTATTACTGATCAGTATTGTAGTATTCAGTCACTATGTGGTGGTAATATGTGGTCTGGAAATGGTGTTGTGGTATTTGTCCCTTGTATGTGCTATTTGGTCACCAATTGGTGGTAATATGTGGTCTTGACATGGTGCGGTGGTATTTGTTCCTTGTATGTGATAATATTCAATAACTGTGGTTGTAATTTGTGGTCTGCTCATGGTGCGGTGGTAGTTGTTCCTTGTATGTGATATTATTCGATCACTGTGGTTGTAATTTGTGGTCTGGTCATGGTGCGGTGGGATTTGTTCCTTGTATGTGATATTATTGGTCAAAATATTCCTAAATTGTATTGCAGATTTTAACAAATATTTAATAGGTTACAGTAGGGTAGGGCCCGGCCATTTTTCTGGAATAATCTGGTTCGGGTATATCATGACCCCCGTCACATGAACCCCGTCACATGACCCCGTCACATGACCCCCGTCACATGACCCCCGTTACATGACCCCCGTCACATGACCGGGGGGGCCAACAGTGTCTGAACAGCCCGGGGCCCTGGCTACCCTTAATCCACCCCTGCTTGTATATAAGTGGTAACGACTAGCAGAATACTTGTTATATGAAAAAAAAAACTACAGCAGGTAATTACCTGATTTAAAGGGCTTGTCTGGTCTTAAACTACAAGTCTGCGGTCACTCTGTGTGACTGCAGAGTTGTGAATCCTCAAATGGTGCACACTGCAAGTGAGTGGCTCGACAGGGCAGTGGACTACTCGGTACCAGGTCCGGTTGCACATAAAGGGGATGTCACAGTGGCTGCGACCCGGTCCGTGGCCCTGAGCGCCCAGTTAAAGGGGAAAGGTCTTTTAAAGGGATTTGTATTAAAGTTTGTGTTTGTGACGCCACTTGTGGTTCTCGGTCAATAGGGACCGACGCTGCTTAAAGGGGTCCTCTGGGGTCATGTTACTGCAGCATAGATGGTGACGATTCCCACAGGTGAAGCGGGGTCCCCAGGGCTCACGGTGCCTGGTTCCTGAGCTTCTGTTCTGAGGGTGCCCGGTCACAGTTCTCCTCTGAGCCCCTTTCCTTCTCCTGTGGTTCGTTCCTTTGATGCTTCACTACAATCAACGGGTTCACTTCCTTTCCTGGAGCTGCAGCTCAGTCCTGGCTGCACGGCTCCACTCTCCTTCCTCACTCCTCCACTCTCTCTCCAGATTGACTAACTCCTCCTCCAGACCAGAACACTTAAAGCTAGGGAAGCTCCCCTAAATCCGGATTCAGAGCTGCCCCTTCTAGCCTGGATTCAGAATGTGTTGTATGTAGGTGCGTTACCTGGTAAAGGGAATCCTCCTTGCCTCCAAGTGTGATATCGACCTCCCTGAAAGGAAGGCAACACCACTGTTACAACTGGTTACATGGGGTGCCACTCAAGCTGTGAGGATTCTCAGGTGTCGGCACCAGGAGCGGGCAGTCATGTGACCACAAGTATGAGATATGCATATGGAACCCCCATTAGGGCCGTGGGGTACTCGGGCCGGGTCCGGTGGTACTTAAAGGGGTGGTCACAGTGGCAGTGACCTGATCCATGGCCCTGGGCATCCAGTTAAAGGGGATGAATGGAAGTGGAGAATAAAGTCTATAAAGGATAATTCGTGATGCCACCTGTGGTATTCAGCCAGGGATGGCCGATGCTGCTTAAAGGGGTTGGTATAGCACCCCACAGGCAGAGCTTAGTCCCCAGGGCTATGGTACAGTTGGTAAGAGGGATGATTGACAGTGGGGTACAGGACTGAGGGTGCAGGAAATAATTGAAGGACACAGGGATAGCAGTTTCCTTTACCTTTTACTGATGAAACGCAGATACAGTCCTGGCTACAGGTAGCAGGTGGTGATGGGGTGCGGGCAGCCAGGAAACAGTTTGGGATCCACCTAACCAGGTGGGTTCGAGGCCTTCCTTCTGCACTTTGTACTCTGACCCTTGCTGCCTGAAGCTCTGCACAAGTCCTCTCGGTGTCTGTACTTTCAAACTAAGTATATAAGGGGACAATACAAATATCTCGCTGAGGATCTGTTTATACCAAGGAAGGTGACGGGCACAAGGGGGCATTCTTTGCGTCTGGAGGAGAGAAGGTTTTTCCACCAACATAGAAGAGGATTCTTTACTGTTAGGGCAGTGAGAATCTGGAATTGCTTGCCTGAGGAGGTGGTGATGGCGAACTCAGTCGAGGGGTTCAAGAGAGGCCTGGATGTCTTCCTGGAGCAGAACAATATTGTATCATACAATTATTAGGTTCTGTAGAAGGACGTAGATCTGGGGATTTATTATGATGGAATATAGGCTGAACTGGATGGACAAATGTCTTTTTTCGGCCTTACTAACTATGTTACTATGTTACTATGTATGGCTGACAGCCTGAGCCTGTCCTGGGCACTGCCAGGCTCCTGACCTCCTGTATTGCGTCTGGACATCAGTTGGGGCCAGGAGACTTGGAATCTCCTGTCCTCCGGATTCAGTGGAAGAGTATGAAATCCTCTCACCACGACAGACTCTGGTGTCCGGGCTCTTTGTGCTTTATCTTGGGGCGAGCCCAATCGCAGCTCCAGACCCTGGACTCCTCTCTTGCCTCCTTTCCCTTCAGTGTCTCGCACTCAACTCACTAATCTTGCCTCCAAACCAGAAATTATAGGGAAGCTCCCCTGAAGCCGAATTTAGAGCTCCCCCTTCTGGTCTGGAGTTAGGAAGGTGTTGTATGTTTGTATTACCTGATTAGGGAATCCCTCCTTGCATCTAGGCATGACATCACAGCCCCCCCCAGTAGGAAGGCAATGCCATTGTGACATCCGGACTCCTGGGGTGCCACACATACTCTCGACCATATTCTAACAAGATGGGTGCAGTTCGCTCAATGAAAGTGTATTGAGCGAGGCTGGAAACAGTCTAATCGGAATGTGGCCACCAGTATGCATATCGGACAACTCCTTTAATGTCAGCATCACATGAGGTTGACTTGTGCTGTATGCAATGGATTGAGTTTTGGATGCACCTTGTGATATCAAAGTCCCAGTGCTCAAAGGGGTCTATCTTCTCATATTTATTTTGTAAGTTTACATGAAAAAAAGCCAAAATGGCTAAAAAAAAAACCTTCAGCATGTAATGCTGTTTACCAAGTACCGTAGATCAAAAGACCAAAAACTGCTTTCCTTGTGTGGATCAATATTAATAAACCACCAGGCAGACTTTCCTTATGTACTCTGATTGTAATGCAGAATTATGCATTACACTTCTAGCAGGAAATTCCCTTATCTAAAATCCAGTTAGCTTCTGAATAAAAAAAAATATTCTTTTAGATCATCACATGAGGAAAACTATGTTCTTGATAATTGAAAAGAATGCACCAGTGAGCATTTATGTTTACACGCTTTTAATAATGAACTGTTCTCTTAAAGTCATTGGCAAAAGTTACAATTTAATTTGCAGCAGAAAAAATGTAGATGTTAAGCATTTCTCTAGGGAGTAGTAAAAAATGTGTAGTAAATCTCCATCCTAAAACATTTTATAAGGGTCTTGCATTAACACAGGTTGTTTTTACAATCCACCTTTTTACTAGATTACAGAGAATGGCAGGTCAACAAAATACATGGACCATTTATGGCACCTATAGGGGCTGTAACTGAAGACCATCTTTGCAAAATCCCATTTGCTTATTCCACTGAGAACATACTGCTGCCATAAATAAAGACTCTTTCATCCTTAAAATTGTTCTCAGTTGGGTTTTTAGTTTGTTTTGCTCTTCATTGGCAAGGCGTGTGGTATCACCATGTCACAAGGCTAAAAAAGTTTTTCAAGGAGAAGCAGAAACAAAGTGTTAAGGACTGGCGGAACGCACCAAGTATAGATGATATGAAACTAGGTGCGTTCGCAGTCCGAGGTCCACTGTGCAGGTAAAAACCCTGCTGCTAGTAAGACGGACTATATGGCGGTACTATAAGTATACACGCACGGGTTAACTTCACCCTGCGTGAAGGAAGCGATCCTGTTGTGTCACAGGACCGCAGTACCGCACATAGAGCGCGAGCAAGAAGTCAGCGAACACAACCCCAACACAGGATTGAAGTCCGATTAGACCACTTGCTGGCACAACACCGCAACTGGGTGTGTAAGGAAACTATAAAAATAGTATATAAAGGCACGAGAGTGCATGCAGTGCCGCACTGACGGACGCCACTAACCACCCAGGCTTGGGTAAGGAAAGCGCAGAGGAAGCGCACGGCGCCGTACAGGCGGTCACAGCAACTAGACGCTGTTATGTGTGTAACGTGCTGTTGGATAAGTCGGGCGCTAGATAGCAAACATACACCTTCCGCGAATAGTCATCCAATAGGGAGGGTATTTTAAAGAGCGACTTTCACTCACAACACACACACATATTATCAAGACAATACTAGCGCATGGCCGTGCGGTCATGCGCAGTTTATATAGTTGCAGCACAGGAAGCTGCTACTGAAGTTTTGCCCTTTCAGGACCTTCCTGGAGGACCAATGGAATGTGCTGCAGTACCTGAGCATGTGACCCTCGATCTCCAACGGGAGATCTTGCCCTGGGCATGCTCAGTGTGTGCAAATAAGGACTTAGTCCCAGAGAAGCCCGCTCGCCGCAGATCAGTGCAGGGTACAACAGGAGAGCCAGAAAAGGCAACAGTAACCCTTTGCACAGAATCAGTCCCAGCAAGACGCTGGGAGCGACGCCTCCGCTGAGCAGGCCCCACTGCGGCCGGTACAGAATGGGAGACCGCAGCAGACAGGGATCGAGATTCCCCCTGTGCAGCAGAGGAAACTCGACTCCTAACATTACGCCCCCCCCAGGCCCCCTCCCCCTGGGCCTCGCTACGCTCGAAGGCAGCAATGAGCTGCGGAGCCCGAATGTGCTCAGCAGGCTCCCAGGACCTGTCCTCAGGACCATAACCCTTCCAGTCCACCCAAAAAAAATTTTTGCCACGTACCACCTTGCACCCCAAAATAGCATTCACCTCATAATCGTCCGAAGACGAACCCAATGTCCCAGCAGATGACTCGGAAAACCGGGATATGTACACGGGTTTCAGGAGGGACACATGAAAGGTGTCGGTGATACCCAGGCGTGGTGGAAGAGCCAAGCGATAAACCACAGGATTAACCTGTTCGAGCACTTTGAAGGGACCCAAGTAGCGAGGAGCAAACTTAGTGGACTCAACTCGCAGCCTGATGTTACGGGCGGAGAGCCACACCAAGTCGCCAGGAGCAAAGGTCGGAGCGGGGCGCCGATTAGCATCGGCGGAGGACCTCATTCTCTCCTTAGAGGCCTGAATGGCATCCTGAGTGCGGTCCCAAATATCCCGTGCCTCCACAGCCCAGTCTGCCACCCTGGAGTCTGTGGAAGACACGGGCATAGGCACAGGTACCCGTGGATGCTGACCATAGTTGAGGAGGAATGGGGTTTGTCCAGTGGAGTCAGCTACGGCGTTGTTCAGCGCAAACTCTGCCCATGATAGCAAGGATGCCCAGTCATCCTGCCTGGCTGAAACAAAATGTCGCAGGTATGTGACCAAGGTCTGGATGGCCCTCTCTACCAACCCATTCGTCTCGGGATGATAAGCGGAAGAGAGATTCAACTCAATACTGAGAAGACGACAAAGCTCTCTCCAGAACCGAGACGCAAACTGGGGACCCCGGTCACTGACAATTTTGTCAGGCATACCATGTAGGCGGAAGATGTGTTTAATGCTGCCAAGGCCCGTGCAGAAGGTAACCGTGGTAGCGGCACCAAATGCACCATTTTTGAGAAATGATCGGTGATGACCCAAATGATGGTACAGCCGCGAGATTTGGGTAAACCCACGACAAAGTCCATCCCGACCATCTCCCAGGGCCTATCTGCGACCGGCAAGGGATAGAGCAACCCAGCTGGCCTTTGACGCGGAGATTTATTTTTGGCGCAGGAGACACATGCCAGAATATAATCCCTGACATCCCGGGCCATATGCGGCCACCAGTACGTCCTCGCCAGTAGCTCAGATGTCCTCTTTGTCCCAAAGTGTCCACCCACCCTGGACGAATGAGCCCAAGAGAGAACCTCCGGTCGCAAATTAATGGGCACAAAAGTCTTGCCCAGAGGCACAGACTCCAGCGAAACCGGCGCTACGGTTCTCAGGCTCTCGGAAGGGACAATAAGCCGAGGCTCCTCTTCCTCCTCTTCAGTTGACATAAGGGAGCGAGAGAGAGCATCAGCACGAATATTCTTCTCCCCGGCGAGAAAATGAAGGGAAAAGTGGAACCGGGAAAAGAGCAAGGACCATCTGGCCTGACGAGAATTTAGCCGCTGGGTTGTTTGCAAATAGACCAAATTTTTGTGGTCCGTGTAAACTTGGAAGGGAAAGCGTGCACCTTCCAGAAGATGTCTCCACTCAGAAAAGGCCAATTTCATTGCTAGCAGCTCCCTATCCCAGATGGAGTGGTTTCTCTCCGCTGGCGTGAAGGTCTTAGAGAAGAAGAAGCACGGATGCTTCTGACCTTGAGCATCCTTTTGATAGAGGACTGCTCCAGCACCAACGGATGAGGCATCCACCTCCATTAGGAATGGCTTATCCACATCGGGACGATGTAAGATGGGAGCGCTAGCAAAGTGGGACTTAATAGAAGTGAAGGCCTTGGAGACCTCTTCCGACCACAATTTGGGATTCGCTCCCTTCTTGGTGAGGGCTACCAAGGGAGCTACCAGAGTTGAGAAGTGGGGAATGAACTGGCGGTAATAGTTAATGAACCCCATAAAGCGCTGCACCGCTTTAAGAGAATGGGGCTCTTGCCAGTCCATCACAGCCTGTAGTTTGGCAGGATCCATAGCCAATCCCTGGGCGGAGATGATATAGCCCAGGAAAGGTAAGGACTCCTGCTCAAACATACACTTCTCCAACTTAGCATAAAGAGAGTTTGTCCGTAGGAGGTCGAAGACTCTGCCAACATCTCTCCGGTGGGAGTCAATATCTGGAGAAAAGATGAGAATATCATCCAGACAGATAGACTACAACTGAGGTGGAAAGCATATCCTGGAAGATGTCGTTGACAAAGTCTTGGAAAATGGCTGAGGCATTACAGAGCCCGAAGGGCATCACCAGATACTCATAGTGCCCATCTCTGGTGTTAAACGCCGTTTTCCATTCGTCCCCCACACGGATGCGAATCAGGTTATAAGCACCCCGCAGATCTAATTTAGTAAACACTCTAGCTCCCCGAAGCCTATCGAAGAGCTCGGATATCAAGGGCAAAGGATACTTGTTCTTAACGGTGATAGCGTTAAGACCCCTGTAGTCTATGCATGGACGTAATTCCCCATTCTTCTTCTGCACGAAGAAGAACCCTGCCCCAGCATGTGACACTGACTTCCTGATGAACCCTCTTGCCAGATTCTCTTGAATGTACTGAGACATGGCCTCCGTCTCCGGGAGAGATAATGGATAAACTCGACCCCGGGAAGGCTCCACACCTGGCAAGAGATCGATAGGACTGTCATAGGGGCGATGGGGCGGAAGGGTCTCCGCCGCCTTTTTGGAGAACACATCTGCATAAGACCAATATTGCTTGGGAAGAGAGGAAAGATCTGCGGGTACCTCTGTAGTAGCAACCTGAACGCACTCTCGGTGACACCTACCCCCACATGATTCACCCCATCCCAGAATTCTGCCTGAGGACCACTCGATGTAAGGAGAGTGGTACCATAACCAAGGTATCCCCAACAGGACCTCATCAATCCCCTCAGGAATGATGAGCAGAGATATAATCTCCTGATGGGATGGTGACATGGACAGAGTAAAAGGGATGGTCTGATGTGTTATCTGTGCGGGGAGTGTCGACCCATTCACCACTCGTACCGTTACTGGTTGAGATAGCATAACTAGGGGTATTGCGTGACGTTGGGCGAAGGCAGAAGACATAAAATTGCCCTCCGCTCCAGAATCCACGCAGAGCTCCACCGAGTGGGAGGATGAACCAAAAGTTATTGTCCCCTTAAAGGACAATTTGGAGGCAAACGTCACCGTGTCTAGTGCACCTCCACCTACTACCACTAGACGCTGACGTTTCCTCGACCGCTGATGACATCTGGTGGCTAGATGTCCTGACTGTTGGCAAATATGGCAAACCTGGAGTGCACGAGCTGTCCGGGACTTAGATCCCGCTCGTGACACTACCTTAGGTTCATGAGACTCAGGAGCCTGGGCTGGAGATTCCAAAGGTTTGGCGAAGGTGGGAGCCAGCCGAAACCTCTGCCTCACTGGGCTCGCTCTAACCTCCGCTCGTGAAAACGGAGGTCAATACGAGTAGATACTGTTATTAATTCTTCCAGTGTGGCGGGAATCTCCCTAGTGGCCAGGGCGTCCTTAACGTGGTCAGCCAGCCCCCTCCAAAATATGGGAATAAGGGCTTTATCCGACCACTCCAGCTCAGATGCTAGAGTGCGGAAGTGGATGGCAAAATGGCTGACCAAGGACGAGCCCTGAGTCAATGCCAACAGTTGGAGCGCCGTATCATGGGTGACACGAGGTCCTAAAAAGACCTGTTTCAGAGTGCTCAGGAATAACGGAGCACTCTGCACCACATGATCGCCACGCTCCCACAGCGGTGTAGCCCACTGCAACGCCCTGTCCGACAATAAAGATATGATAAACCCACCTTAGCCTGCTCTGTAGGGAAACGAGAAGCCAGAAGCTTGAGATGTATTGAGTAGGGTTGAGCGAAACGGGTCATTCATTTTCAAAAGTCGCCGACTTTTGGCAAATTCGGGTTTCATGAAACCCGATCCGACCCCTGTGTGGGGTCGGCCATGCGGTACGTGACTTTCACGCCAAAGTCGCGTTTCAATGACGCGAAAAGCGCCATTTCTCAGCCAATGAAGGTGAACGCAGAGTGTGGGCAGCGTGATGACATAGGTCCTTGTCCCCACCATCTTAGAGAAGGGCATTGCAGTGATTGGCTTGCTGTCTGCGGCGTCACAGGGGCTATAAAGGGGCGTTCCCGCCGACCGCCATCTTACTGCTGCTGATCTGAGCTTAGGGAGAGGTTGCTGCCGCTTCGTCAGAAGCAGGGATAGTGTTAGGCAGGGTCCATTAACAACCAAACCGCTTGTGCTGTAGCGATTTCCACTGTCCAACACCACCTTCGGTGTGCAGGGACAGTGGAGGCTACATTTTTTTTTCTTTTTCTCAGCGCTGTAGCTCATTGGGCTGCCCTAGAAGGCTCCCTGATAGCTGCATTGCTGTGTGCAAAGCACAAATCCTGTTGTTCCTTCCGTTGTGCACAGCTATCTTGTTTGTTTGTCCACACTTTTTATTTAATTTGTGCATCAGTCCACTCCTTATTGCTGCCTGCCATACCTGGCTGAGATTACTGCAGGGAGATAGTAATTGTAGGACAGTCCCTGTTTTTTTTTTTTTTGTGGGAGATTAAGATTGGCATTTCTGCTAGAGTGCCATCCCTGTGTGTGCCATCTCTCACTCAGTGGGCCATAGAAAGGCTATTTATTTTTTTGCTTGATTTGGGTTCTAAAATCTACCTGAAAAAAATCACTACATCAATCAGTGGGAGATAAATATTGGCCTCTGGGCTTGTGTTCCACTCCTGACTCCTGTGTGTGCCATCTCTCACTCAGAGGGCCATAGAAAGCCTATTTATTTTTTTGCTTGATTTGGGTTCTAAAATCTACCTGAAAAAATCACTACATCAATCAGTGGGAGAAAAATATTGGCCTCAGGGCTTGTGTGCCACTCCTGACTCCTGTGTGTGCCATCTCTCACTCAGTGGGCCATAGAAAGCCTGTTTATTTTTTTGCTTGATTTGGGTTCTAAAATCTACCTGAAAAAATCACTACATCAATCAGTGGGAGAAAAATATTGGCCTCAGGGCTTGTGTGCCACTCATGACTCCTGTGTGTGCCATCTCTCACTCAGTGGGCATAGAAAGCCTTTTATTTTATTTTTTTTATTTTGTTTCTAAATTGTCCTTGAAAAAATCATTTTATTTTATTTGGTTTCTAAATTCTTCCTGAAAAAATCATTTTATTTTTTTTTTGTTTCTAAAGTCTCCCTGAAAAAAAAAAAAAATTAAAACAGTGGGAGATTAATATTGCCCTTTCTGCTTGTGTGCCAGTCTTGACTCCTGGGTGTGCCATCTCTCTCTCTCTCTCAAATTGTGGGCCATAGAAAGCCTATTTATTTTTTTGCTTGATTTGGGTTCCCAAATCTACCTGAAAAAATCAGTACATCAATCAGTGGGAGAAAAATATTGGCCTCTGGGCTTGTGTGCCACTCCTGACTCCTGTGTGTGCCATCTCTCACTCAGTGGGCCATAGAAAGCCTTTTTTTGTTTTTGGTTTCTAAATTGTCCTTGAAAAAATCATTTTATTTTATTTGGTTTCTAAATTCTTCCTGAAAAAATCATTTTATTTTTTTTTGTTTATAAAGTCTCCCTGAAAAAAAAATAAAAAAATAACACAGTGGGAGATTAATATTGACATTTGTGCTTGAGTGACAGTCCTGCGTGTGTGGCATCTCTGTGATTTGGTGCCACAGAAAACAGAGTGTGTAACATTGTGCCTGATTTTACTTGTGGTCTCACCAACCTGTAAAGGGATATTGAAATCATACTGAAGTTATAGGTCACCGTGTAAGTTGTTTGACAGGAACAAATAAAGTTACTTTGGTTAAGTTTTTAAAACAATGAGGAAGTCTAGTGCAAGAGGTCGTGGCCGTGGGCGTTCATTGTCAGCTGGTAATGATGGTAGTGGTAGTGGAGCATCAGGTGGTCGTGGGAAAAAAAATATTCCACCTAAGTCTGGAGCTGTGGAGCCAGGTTCGTCGTCTGGCTACACAAGGCCTCGAACGCTCTCTTTTCTGGGAGTAGGAAAACCGCTTTTAAAGCCGGAGCAGCAACAGCAAGTTTTGGCTTACCTTGCAGACTCAGCCTCTAGCTCTTTTGCCTCCTCTTCTGAAACTGGTAAATGTAAAAGCAGCGCGTCGCTTGTGGATGTTCACGGTCAGGGACAAGTCGCTTCCTTGTCCTCTTCAGCAAAAACAACAACAAGAGAGAAGGATGCAGCAGGCGACACAACGGGTTACTCCATGGAGCTCTTTACACATACCGTCCCTGGCTTAGAAAGTGAAACACTTAACAGGCCATGCCCATTACAAGTAGATTCTGACATGGAGTGCACTGATGCACAGCCACAGCCAAACTACTATGCTGGTCCTTTGACTCAGACCACAACATTGCCCTCTCTGGGTACTGATCCACAATCAGACCCTGATGAGACTATGTTGCCCCGTCACGAACGCTATACCACCGACCGACACGGTGACACAGACGAAGTTGCACACGAGCTAGAAGAAGAGGTAATAGATGACCCAGTTGTTGACCCCGATTGGCAGCCATTGGGGGAACAGGGTGCAGGCGGCAGTAGTTCAGAAGCGGAGGTGGAGGAGGGGCCGCAGCAGGCATTAACATCGCAACAGGTTCCATCTGCCGGGCCCGTATCTGGCCCAAAACGCGTGTCAAAGCCAAAACCTGTTGGAGGACAGCGTGGCCATCCGGTTAAAGCTCAGTCTGCAATCCCTGAAAAGGGATCCGATGCTAGGAAGAGTGCAGTCTGGCATTTTTTTAAACAACATCCAATTGATCAGCGCAAAGTCATCTGTCAAAAATGTTCAACTAGCTTAAGCAGAGGTCAGAATCTGAAAAGTCTCAATACAAGTTGCATGCATAGACATTTAACCACCATGCATTTTCAAGCCTGGACTAACTAACAAACGTACCTTAAGGTTGTAGCACCCTCGGCCAATGAAGCTAGTCAGCAACGCAACATCCCTTCCGTCACTGTAAGGCCACCATTTTCCGCACCACAGGCAGTATCTGTGGAGATTTCTTTGCCAGCCAAAAGCAGTCAGGGTCAGGGAATCACCAGTTTTGTAGGAGGAAATATTGCATCTAGGGCACCGGCGGAAACAATACCGTCTCCAACCGTCTCTCAGTCTGCCATGTCCACCGGCACACCCGCAAGTTCCACGATCTCCAGCTCTCCAGTCCAGCTCACCCTACATGAGACTCTGGTTAGAAAAAGGAAGTACTTATCCTCGCATCCGCGTACACAGGGTTTTAACGCCCACATAGCTAGACTAATCTCATTAGAGATGATGCCCTACCGGTTAGTTGAAAGCAAAGCTTTCAAAGCCCTGATGGAGTACGCTGAACCACGCTACGAGCTACCCAGTCGACACTTTTTTTCCAGAAAAGCCATCCCAGCCCTGCACCAGCATGTTAAACAGCGCATCGTCCATGCACTCAGGCAATCTGTGAGTACAAAGGTGCACCTGACTACAGATGCATGGACCAGTAGGCATGGCCAGGGACGTTACGTGTCCATCACGGCACACTGGGTGAATGTGGTGGATGCAGGGTCCACAGGGGACATCAATTTCGGGACAGTTGTGCCTAGCCCACGGTCTAGGAAACAGTTGGCTGTAGGCGTTCGCACCCCCTCCTCCTCCTGCAGAAGCGACAGCTCTTCCACAGACCGCAGTCGGCCAACCACTCCATCGGCAGCTGACACTGTTGCACACCAGTTGTCCCATTATGGGCCAGCTACTGGCAAGCGTCAGCAGGCTGTATTGGCTATGAAGTGTTTGGGCGACAACAGACACACCGCGGAAGTTCTGTCCGAGTTCTTGCAACAAGAAACGCAGTCGTAGCTGGGCACAGTAGATCTTGAGGCAGGCAAGGTAGTGAGTAATAACGGAAGGAATTTCATGGCTGCCATCTCCCTTTCCCAACTGAAACACATTCCTTGCCTGGCTCACACCTTAAACCTGGTGGTGCAGTGCTTATTGAAAACTTATCCTGGGTTCTCCGACCTGCTCCTCAAAGTGCGTGGACTTTGCTCACATATCCGACGTTCGCCTGTACACTCCAGCCGTATGCAGACCTATCAGCGGTCTTTGAACCTTCCCCAGCATCGCCTAATCATAGACGTTGCAACAAGGTGGAACTCAACACTGCACATGCTTCAGAGACTGTGCCAACAGAGGCGGGCTGTTATGTTTTTGTGGGAGGATACACATACACGGGCAGGCAGTAGGATGGCAGACATGAAGCTGTCAGGTGTGCAGTGGTCGAAGATACAAGACATGTGTCAAGTCCTTCAGTGTTTTGAGGAATGCACACGGCTGGTTAGTGCAGACAACGCCATAATAAGCATGAGCATCCCCCTAATGTGTCTGCTGATGCAAAGTTTGACGCACATAAAGGATCAGGCGTCTGCACCAGAGGAAGAGGAAAGCCTTGATGACAGTCAGCCATTGTCTGGTCAGGGCAGTGTACAGGACGAGGTAGCGGGCGAAGAGGAGGTGGAGGACGAGGAGGATGATGGGGATGAGTATATTTTTAATGAGGAAGCTTTCCCGGGGGCACTGGAAATTGGTGGCGTGGCAAGGCCGAGTTCTGGTTTTTTGAAGGACACAAGTGACGTAGATTTGCCTGAAACTGCCCCTCAACCAATCACAACCGCAGATTTGACAACTGGAACTTTGGCCCACATGGCGGATTATGCCTTACGTATCCTCAAAAGGGACACACGCATTACTAAAATGATGAACGATGACGATTACTGGTTGGCCTGCCTCCTTGATCCACGCTATAAAGGCAAATTGCAAAATATTATGCCACATGAGAACTTGGAACTAATATTAGCAACCAAACAATCAACTCTTGTTGACCGTTTGCTTCAGGCATTCCCAGCACACAGCGCACGTGATCGTTCCCACACGAGCTCCAGGGGGCAGCAGACCAGGAGTGTTAGGGGTGCACACATCAGAAGTGGCGTTGGACAGAGGGGTTTTCTGACCAGGTTGTGGAGTGATTTTGCTATGACCGCAGACAGGACAGGTACTGCTGCATCAATTGAAAGTGACAGGAGACAACATTTCTCCAGTATGGTTACTAACTATTTTTCATCCCTTATCGATGTTCTACCTCAACCGTCATTCCCATTTGATTACTGGGCATCCAAATTAGACACCTGGCCAGAATTGGCAGAATATGCATTGCAGGAGCTTGCTTGCCCGGCAGCTAGTGTCCTATCAGAAAGAGTATTCAGTGCTGCAGGTTCAATATTAACCGAAAAAAGGACTCGTCTGGCTACCCAAAATGTTGATGATCTAACATTCATTAAAATGAACCACAACTGGATTTCGAATTCTTTTGCCCCACCTTGCCCGGCAGACACCTAGCTTTCCTATGAAAAGCTCTTGCCTGTGGACTACTGTGAATTACTTATCTAATGTCTAATTTGCTGCAGCTGATTGTCCAGCATACGACATGTTTACACCTCCCTAAATGGCCAAACTCCCCACACGGGGCCGTGGTATCGCGACTTGGCGCAAGCACCCGTGAGAGTGCTGTTTGTCTGAAGAGGTGGGTGTGCCCGCTTTTGGTCGACGGCACTGCCACTGGGTCCCTCAGAGTACAATAAAGTGTCTCTGGCGGTGGTGGTGCGCACCCAACGTCAGACACACTGTTGTAACATGAGGGGCCCTGGGCCTGTACCGCCGGCCACAAGAGAGTTCACCCACCCCCAGGTCAAACATTGCTCTACCACTTCCACAGTTATCTTTCACACTTCCACCAATGTTTAGTCTATGCGCTGACATCCTTCCATTCCTGCCACTGACAATACCATTGTGTTGACATGTATGATGGTACTTAACATAGTCAGGGGCAGTGTCCTCTATTTACCACAGTAAATACTTTGCGCTAAATTAGTAGGTCTGAAACTACGCAGAGGATCCCACCCCTGAACCTAATGATTGCACCCTTTAGTGTTTTCGTTTTGTTTTAATGCGAGACATTCACATTTATTTTTTGTTTTGGACTACTAACTGGCAGAAACTCATTACAATCGGCCTCCGCTGACCAGACCACTGCTGCCCGTGTACCCCTGGAACCAATTTTAAATTGCCTACAGCCTGTCCAATTTTATTATGTTAGGCCTTCGAAGCCTGTCTGCGGCCCGTTCTTTCAACTACTACTACACTGACCTGTCTACTGCTGCTCGTGTACTCCTGGAACCAATTATAAAGTGCCTACAGCCTTCCAATTTTATTATGTTAGGCCATCGAAGCCTGTCTGCGGTCCCTCCTTCCACTAGGCCTCCACTGACCTGTCTACTGCTGCCCGTGTACCCCTGGAACCAATTTTAAATTGCCTACAGCCCAATTTTTTTATGTTAGGCCTTCAAAGCCTGTCTGCGGTCCCTCCTTCCACTAGGCCTCCACTGACCAGACCACTGCTGCCAGTGTACCCCTGGAACCAATTATAAAGTGCCTACAGCCTTCCAATTTTATTATGTTAGGCCATCGAAGCCTGTCTGCGGTCCCTCCTTCCACAAGGCCTCCACTGACCATTCTACTGCTGCCCGTGTACCCCTGGAACCAATTTTAAATTGCCTACAGCCAGCCCATTTTATTATGTTAGGCCTTCGAAGCCTGTCTGCGGTCCCTCCTTCCACTAGGCCTCCACTGACCTGTCTACTGCTGCCCGTGTACCCCTGGAACCAATTTTAAATTGCCTACAGCCCAATTTTTTTATGTTAGGCCTTCGAAGCCTGTCTGCGTTCCCTCCTTCCACTAGGCCTCCACTGACCTGTCTACTGCTGCCCGTGTACTCCTGGAAGCAATTATAAAGTGCCTACAGCTTTTCAATTTTATTATGTTAGGCCTTCGAAGCCTGTCTGCGGTCCCTCCTTCCACTAGGCCTCCACTGACCAGACCACTGCTGCCCGTGTACCCCTGGAACCAATTTTAAATTGCCTACAGCCAGCCCATTTTATTATGTTAGGCCTTCGAAGCCTGTCTGCGGTCCCTCCTTCCACTAGGCCTCCACTGACCTGTCTACTGCTGCCCGTGTACCCCTGGAACCAATTTTAAATTGCCTACAGCCCAATTTTTTTATGTTAGGCCTTCGAAGCCTGTCTGCGTTCCCTCCTTCCACTAGGCCTCCACTGACCTGTCTACTGCTGCCCGTGTACTCCTGGAACCAATTATAAAGTGCCTACAGCCTTCCAATTTTATTATGTTAGGCCTTCGAAGCCTGTCTGCGGTCCCTCCTTCCACTAGGCCTCCACTGACCAGACCACTGCTGCCCGTGTACCCCTGGAACCAATTTTAAATTGCCTACAGCCAGCCCATTTTATTATGTTAGGCCTTCGAAGCCTGTCTGCGGTCCCTCCTTCCACTAGGCCTCCACTGACCTGTCTACTGCTGCCCGTGTACCCCTGGAACCAATTTTAAATTGTCTACAGCCCAATTTTTTTATGTTAGGCCTTCGAAGAATGTCTGCGTTCCCTCCTTCCACTAGGCCTCCACTGACCAGACCACTGCTGCCCGTGTACCCCTGGAACCAATTATAAAGTGCCTACAGCCTTCCAACTTTATTATGTTAGGCCTTCGAAGCCTGTCTGCGGTCCCTCCTTCCACAAGGCCTCCACTGACCATTCTACTGCTGCCCGTGTACCCCTGGAACCAATTTTAAATTGCCTACAGCCAGCCCATTTTATTATGTTAGGCCTTCGAAGCCTGTCTGCGGTCCCTCCTTCCACTAGGCCTCCACTGACCTGTCTACTGCTGCCCGTGTACCCCTGGAACCAATTTTAAATTGCCTACAGCCAGCCCATTTTATTATGTTAGGCCTTCGAAGCCTGTCTGCGGTCCCTCCTTCCACTAGGCCTCCACTGACCTGTCTACTGCTGTCCGTGTACCCCTGGAACCAATTTTAAATTGCCTACAGCCCAATTTTTTTATGTTAGGCCTTCGAAGCCTGTCTGCGTTCCCTCCTTCCACTAGACCTCCACTGACCAGACCACTGCTGCCCGTGTACCCCTGGAACCAATTATAAAGTGCCTACAGCCCAATTTTTTTATGTTAGGCCTTCGAAGCCTGTCTGCGGTCCCTCCTTCCACTAGGCCTCCACTGACCAGACCCACTGCTGCCCGTGTACCCCTGGAACCAATAATAAAGTGCCTACAGCCTTCCAATTTTATTATGTTAGGCCTTCGAAGCCTGTCTGCGGCCCGTTCTTTCTACTACTACTACACTGACCAGTCTACTGCTGCCCGTGTACTCCTGGAACCAATTATAAAGTGCCTACAGCCTTCCAATTTTATTATGTTAGGCCTTCGAAGCCTGTCTGCGGTCCCTCCTTCCACAAGGCCTCCACTGACCTGTCTACTGCTGCCCGTGTACTCCTGGAACCAATTATAAAGTGCCTACAGCCTTCCAATTTTACTATGTTAGGCCTTTGAAGCCTGTCTGCGGTCCCTCCTTCCACTAGGCCTCCACTGACCAGACCACTGCTGCCCGTGTACCCCTGGAACCAATTTTAAATTGCCTACAGCCAGCCCATTTTATTATGTTAGGCCTTCGAAGCCTGTCTGCGGTCCCTCCTTCCACTAGGCCTCCACTGACCTGTCTACTGCTGCCCGTGTACCCCTGGAACCAATTTTAAATTGCCTACAGCCCAATTTTTTTATGTTAGGCCTTCGAAGCCTGTCTGCGTTCCCGCCTTCCACTAGGCCTCCACTGACCAGACCACTGCTGCCCGTGTACCCCTGGAACCAATTATAAAGTGCCTACAGCCTTCCAATTTTATTATGTTAGGCCTTCGAAGCCTGTCTGCGGTCCCTCCTTCCACAAGGCCTCCACTGACCATTCTACTGCTGCCCGTGTACCCCTGGAACCAATTTTAAATTGCCTACAGCCAGCCCATTTTATTACGTTAGGCCTTCGAAGCCTGTCTGCGGTCCCTCCTTCCACTAGGCCTCCACTGACCTGTCTACTGCTGCCCGTGTACCCCTGGAACCAATTTTAAATTGCCTACAGCCAGCCCATTTTATTATGTTAGGCCTTCGAAGCCTGTCTGCGGGCCCTCCTTCCACTAGGCCTCCACTGACCTGTCTACTGCTGCCCGTGTACCCCTGGAACCAATTTTAAATTGCCTACAGCCCAATTTTTTTATGTTAGGCCTTCGAAGCCTGTCTGCGGTCCCTCCTTCCACTAGGTCTCCACTGACCAGACCACTGCTGCCCGTGTACCCCTGGAACCAATTATAAAGAGCCTACAGCCTTCCAATTTTATTATGTTAGGCCTTCGAAGCCTGTCTGCGGCCCGTTCTTTCTACTACTACTACACTGACCAGTCTACTGCTGCCTATGTACCCCTGGAACTAATTTTAAATTGCCTACAGCCCAATTTTATTATGTTAGGCCTTCGAAGCCTGTCTGCGTTCCCTCCTTCCACTAGACCTCCACTGACCAGACCACTGCTGCCCGTGTACCCCTGGAACCAATTATAAAGTGCCAACAGACTTCCAATTTTTTTATGTTAGGCCTTCGAAGCCTGTCTGCGGTCCCTCCTTCCACTAGGCCTCCACTGACCAGACCACTGCTGCCCGTGTACCCCTGGAACCAATTATAAAGTGCCTACAGCCTTCCAATTTTATTATGTTAGGCCTTCGAAGCCTGTCTCCGGCCCGTTCTTTCTACTACTACTACACTGACCAGTCTACTGCTGCCCGTGTACTCCTGGAACCAATTATAAAGTGCCTACAGCCTTCCAATTTTATTATGTTAGGCCTTCGAAGCCTGTCTGCGGTCCCTCCTTCCACAAGGCCTCCACTGACCTGTCTACTGCTGCCCGTGTACTCCTGGAACCAATTATAAAGTGCCTACAGCCTTCCAATTTTATTATGTTAGGCCTTTGAAGCCTGTCTGCGGTTCCTCCTTCCACTAGGCCTCCACTGACCAGACCACTGCTGCCCGTGTACCCCTGGAACCAATTATAAAGTGCCTACAGCCTTCCAATTTTATTATGTTAGGCCTTCGAAGCCTGTCTGCGGTCCCTCCTTCCACAAGGCCTCCACTGACCATTCTACTGCTGCCCGTGTACCCCTGGAACCAATTTTAAATTGCCTACAGCCAGCCCATTTTATTACGTTAGGCCTTCGAAGCCTGTCTGCGGTCCCTCCTTCCACTAGGCCTCCACTGACCTGTCTACTGCTGCCCGTGTACCCCTGGAACCAATTTTAAATTGCCTACAGCCAGCCCATTTTATTATGTTAGGCCTTCGAAGCCTGTCTGCGGGCCCTCCTTCCACTAGGCCTCCACTGACCTGTCTACTGCTGCCCGTGTACCCCTGGAACCAATTTTAAATTGCCTACAGCCCAATTTTTTTATGTTAGGCCTTCGAAGCCTGTCTGCGTTCCCTCCTTCCACTAGGCCTCCACTGACCAGACCACTGCTGCCCGTGTACCCCTGGAACCAATTATAAAGAGCCTACAGCCTTCCAATTTTATTATGTTAGGCCTTCGAAGCCTGTCTGCGGCCCGTTCTTTCTACTACTACTACACTGACCAGTCTACTGCTGCCTGTGTACCCCTGGAACTAATTTTAAATTGCCTACAGCCCAATTTTATTATGTTAGGCCTTCGAAGCCTGTCTGCGTTCCCTCCTTCCACTAGACCTCCACTGACCAGACCACTGCTGCCCGTGTACCCCTGGAACCAATTATAAAGTGCCTACAGACTTCCAATTTTTTTATGTTAGGCCTTCGAAGCCTGTCTGCGGTCCCTCCTTCCACTAGGCCTCCACTGACCAGACCACTGCTGCCCGTGTACCCCTGGAACCAATTATAAAGTGCCTACAGCCTTCCAATTTTATTATGTTAGGCCTTCGAAGCCTGTCTCCGGCCCGTTCTTTCTACTACTACTACACTGACCAGTCTACTGCTGCCCGTGTACTCCTGGAACCAATTATAAAGTGCCTACAGCCTTCCAATTTTATTATGTTAGGCCTTCGAAGCCTGTCTGCGGTCCCTCCTTCCACAAGGCCTCCACTGACCTGTCTACTGCTGCCCGTGTACTCCTGGAACCAATTATAAAGTGCCTACAGCCTTCCAATTTTATTATGTTAGGCCTTTGAAGCCTGTCTGCGGTTCCTCCTTCCACTAGGCCTCCACTGACCAGACCACTGCTGCCCGTGTACCCCTGGAACCAATTATAAAGTGCCTACAGCCTTCCAATTTTATTATGTTAGGCCTTCGAAGCCTGTCTGCGGTCCCTCCTTCCACAAGGCCTCCACTGACCATTCTACTGCTGCCCGTGTACCCCTGGAACCAATTTTAAATTGCCTACAGCCAGCCCATTTTATTACGTTAGGCCTTCGAAGCCTGTCTGCGGTCCCTCCTTCCACTAGGCCTCCACTGACCTGTCTACTGCTGCCCGTGTACCCCTGGAACCAATTTTAAATTGCCTACAGCCAGCCCATTTTATTATGTTAGGCCTTCGAAGCCTGTCTGCGGTCCCTCCTTCCACTAGGCCTCCACTGACCTGTCTACTGCTGCCCGTGTACCCCTGGAACCAATTTTAAATTACCTACAGCCCAATTTTTTTATGTTAGGCCTTCGAAGCCTGTCTGCGTTCCCTCCTTCCACTAGGCCTCCACTGACCAGACCACTGCTGCCCGTGTACCCCTGGAACCAATTATAAAGTGCCTACAGCCCAATTTTTTTATGTTAGGCCTTCGAAGCCTGTCTGCGGTCCCTCCTTCCACTAGGCCTCCACTGACCAGACCACTGCTGCCCGTGTACCCCTGGAACCAATTATAAAGAGCCTACAGCCTTCCAATTTTATTATGTTAGGCCTTCGAAGCCTGTCTGCGGCCCGTTCTTTCTACTACTACTACACTGACCAGTCTACTGCTGCCTGTGTACCCCTGGAACCAATTTTAAATTGCCTACAGCCCAATATTATTATGTTAGGCCTTCGAAGCCTGTCTGCGGTCCCTCCTTCCACTAGGCCTCCACTGACCATTCTACTGCTGCCCGTGTACCCCTGGAACCAATTTTAAATTGCCAACAGCCCTATTTTGTTATGTTAGGCCTTCGAAGCCTGTCTGCGGTCCCTTCTTTCTACTACTACTACACTGACCAGACCATTGCTGCCCGTGTACCCCTGGAACCAATTTTAAATTGCCTACAGCCCAATTTTATTATGTTAGGCCTTCGAAGCCTGTCTGCGTTCCCTCCTTCCACTAGGCCTCCACTGACCAGACCACTGCTGCCCGTGTACCCCTGGAACCAATTATAAAGTGCCTACAGCCCAATTTTTTTATGTTAGGCCTTCGAAGCCTGTCTGCGGTCCCTCCTTCCACTAGGCCTCCACTGACCAGACCACTGCTGCCCGTGTACCCCTGGAACCAATTATAAAGAGCCTACAGCCTTCCAATTTTATTATGTTAGGCCTTCGAAGCCTGTCTGCGGCCCGTTCTTTCTACTACTACTACACTGACCAGTCTACTGCTGCCTGTGTACCCCTGGAACCAATTTTAAATTGCCTACAGCCCAATATTATTATGTTAGGCCTTCGAAGCCTGTCTGCGGTCCCTCCTTCCACTAGGCCTCCACTGACCATTCTACTGCTGCCCGTGTACCCCTGGAACCAATTTTAAATTGCCAACAGCCCTATTTTGTTATGTTAGGCCTTCGAAGCCTGTCTGCGGTCCCTTCTTTCTACTACTACTACACTGACCAGACCATTGCTGCCCGTGTACCCCTGGAACCAATTTTAAATTGCCTACAGCCCAATTTTATTATGTTAGGCCTTCGAAGCCTGTCTGCGGTCCCTCCTTCCACTAGGCCTCCACTGACCATTCTACTGCTGCCCGTGAACCCCTGGAACCAATTTTAAATTGCCAACAGCCCTATTTTGTTATGTTAGGCCTTCGAAGCCTGTCTGCGGTCCCTTCTTCCTACTACTCCTACACTGACCAGACCACTGCTGCCCGTGTACCCCTGGAACCTATTTTTTATTGCATAGAGCATCCGATTTTTAATAGTAGGCGTACAAAGTCTGTCTGCGGTCCACTATTGAAATTGTCCTCCACTGCCCAGAGGAATGCTGCCTGTGTACCCCTGTAACCTTTTTTAAGCTGCAGTGAGCCACATTTTTGGTTTAAGGCCTACTACCTGTGTCTGTCTGCGCCACTCAATTCAGCTGTGTTCCTTTGAAAAAAGCTGAGCGTCAATAGTCTTGTTTTCAGCCTCTAGGAATTTTAAAACTGCATTGGGGGTACAACTTTGGTAGGGCCTACTAACGGTGTCTGTCGCCCCAAGGTGTACCCCAGGTTTCGTCCACATTGCTTCGGTCTTCCGACTCTCGTTTAGTAGTTGTAGAAAACTACACTGCATTAGGCCTACAAATTGTGTATGGGGTGTGGAGACGGTGTGTTTCACTCCAAGGTGTTCTCCAGGTTGCCTTTCCAGAGCTTCTATCTTCAGGCCCTCATTTAGTAGTTGTTGGAAACTACACTGCATTAGGCCTACAAAATGGGTATGGGGTGTAGAGAGATGGTGTGTTCCACTCCAAGGTGTTCCCCAGGTTTCCTCGCCATTGCTTCGATCTTAATGCTCTCGTTTGGTAGTTGTTGGAAAGTACGCTGCATTAGGCCTACAAATTGGGTATGGGGTGTAGAGAGATGGTGTGTTCCACTCCAAGGTGTTCCCCAGGTTTCCTCGCCATTGCTTCGATCTTAATGCTCTCGTTTAGTAGTTGTTGGAAACTACACTGCATTAGGCCTACAAAATGGGTATGGGGTGTAGAGAGATGGTGTGTTCCACTCCAAGGTGTTCCCCAGGTTTCCTCGCCATTGCTTCGATCTTAATGCTCTCGTTTAGTAGTTGTTGGAAACTACGCTGCACTAGGCCTACAAATTGGGTATGGGGTGTAGAGAGATGGTGTGTTCCACTCCAAGGTGTTCCCCAGGTTTCGTCCACATTGCTTCGGTCTTCCGACTCTCGTTTAGTAGTTGTAGAAAACTACACTGCATTAGGCCTACAAATTGGGTATGGGGTGTAGAGAGATGGTGTGTTACACTCCAAGGTGTTCCCCGGGTTTCCTCTCCATTGCTTCGATCTTCTGGCTCTCGTTTAGTAGTTGTTGGAAACTACACTGCATTAGGCCTACAAATTGGGTATGGGGTGTAGAGAGATGGTGTGTTCCACTCCAAGGTGTTCCCCAGGTTTCCTCGCCATTGCTTCGATCTTAATGCTCTCGTTTAGTAGTTGTTGGAAAGTACGCTGCATTAGGCCTACAAATTGGGTATGGGGTGTAGAGAGATGGTGTGTTCCACTCCAAGGTGTTCCCCAGGTTTCCTCGCCATTGCTTCGATCTTAATGCTCTCGTTTAGTAGTTGTTGGAAACTACACTGCATTAGGCCTACAAATTGGGTATGGGGTGTAGAGACGGTGTGTTCCACTCCAAGGTGTTCTCCAGGTTGCCTTTCCTGAGCTTCTATCTTCAGGCTCTCGTTTAGTAGTTGTTGGAAACTACACTGCATTAGGCCTACAAAATGGGTATGGGGTGTAGAGAGATGGTGTGTTTCACTCCAAGGTGTTCCCCAGGTTTCATCCACATTGCTTCGGTCTTCCGACTCTCGTTTAGTAGTTGTAGAAAACTACACTGCATTAGGCCTACAAATTGGGTATGGGGTGTAGAGAGATGGTGTGTTACACTCCAAGGTGTTCCCCAGGTTTCCTCTCCATTGCTTCGATCTTCTGGCTCTCGTTTAGTAGTTGTTGGAAACTACACTGCATTAGGCCTACAAATTGGGTATGGGGTGTAGAGAGATGGTGTGTTCCACTCCAAGGTGTTCCCCAGGTTTCCTCGCCATTGCTTCGATCTTAATGCTCTCGTTTAGTAGTTGTTGGAAAGTACGCTGCATTAGGCCTACAAATTGGGTATGGGGTGTAGAGAGATGGTGTGTTCCACTCCAAGGTGTTCCCCAGGTTTCCTCGCCATTGCTTCGATCTTAATGCTCTCGTTTAGTAGTTGTTGGAAACTACACTGCATTAGGCCTACAAATTGTGTATGGGGTGTAGAGACGGTGTGTTCCACTCCAAGGTGTTCTCCAGGTTGCCTTTCCTGAGCTTCTATCTTCAGGCTCTCGTTTAGTAGTTGTTGGAAACTACACTGCATTAGGCCTACAAAATGGGTATGGGGTGTAGAGAGATGGTGTGTTCCACTCCAAGGTGTTCCCCAGGTTTCCTCGCCATTGCTTCGATCTTAATGCTCGCGTTTAGTAGTTGTTGGAAAGTACGCTGCATTAGGCCTACAAATTGGGTATGGGGTGTAGAGAGATGGTGTGTTCCACTCCAAGTGTTCTCCAGGTTGCCTTTCTTGAGCTTCTATCTTCAGGCTCTTGTTAAATAGTGGTTAAATGGAACAACTGCATTTGGCGTACTAGTTGGTTTGGGGCCTACTAACACTGTCTGCCGCTCCTTGCTGTTCTCCTGGTTTCCTGTCCTGAAATTCCATTTTCAGGCTCTCGTTAATTAGTTGTTAATGTTAGACTGCATTTGGCCTACTAGTTGGGTTGGGGCCTACTATCGGTGTCTGCTACTCCTTGCTGTTCTCCTCCACTGAACAAAGCTGTGCCGCCTGTTTACTACGGTTGCCAATTTTGAACTTCATTTCGACTACTTACTGATTTGGGCCAACTCTCTGTGTCAGCCTCTCATTCCAGTTGTCCTCCACTGCAATGCCCCCTGGTTAGTCCTGTGTTACCAATTTTGAACTGCATTTAGCCAACTTTATTCTTTGGGCCTATATCTGTGTTTCCTCCTCATCCTGCCCATTGCCCAGCCAGTGATAGATGAGTCTGCTGGTACATTGACCCATAACGCAAAATTCCCCGTGCACGCTACACAGCAAGATTATGACCCTGCTGAAAGTCAGGTTCCTCTTCCCGCATACCATACCACCTTACACGGGGACAAAGAGGAAGGTGCAGATGAAGGTGCAGGTTCCTTCATCAGGTGGAGGGAGGAATACTAGTTGGCGACGTCACTGGCACAGGGCCTCTCATAGTACGCAAAAGTGTTGCTGCTGGTGGGAGGCGCCCCCGCCGTGCAAACACACCGCTGTACTTTGAGGGGCCCTGTGCCAGTGCCAATGCCAACGAGTGGGCCCCCCCTGCTTGCTCAGGATCACAGCACTTGCAAAGTTGAAATACTTACCTCTCCCTGCTCCACAGATTTACTGGGCCCACTAATTACTTGAACCAGCCCTACCCCCCACAACTTTAACCAAATGACCCCCAATTTCAAATGCCTTCCAATTATTATAAGGTAAATTACGATTGACAAGCTTCTGTAACAAGAATGGATGTTTTTGCCATTAAAATGGGCAGTGTAGGTGTTTTCCTGGCCTCAACTCACTGCCGACTATGCTCCCCCATTGACTTGCATTGGGTTTCGTGTTTCAGGCGATACCCGACTTTTCGCGATAATCGGCCGATTCCACTCAACTCGACTTCTAAGATAGTCGTGTTTCGCGAAACACGACTCGACTCTAAAAAGGTCAAGGTCGCTCAATCCTAGTATTGAGCACTGACTCACGAAACCCCTACAGAACTTACTGTCACCAGAAAATTTCTCTGGTAGCGGGAGGCGAGATAGCGTCGGTACAGGGGCGGCGGTGGACAAGGTAGCTGCAGCCACACTTGCAGCCTGAACAGCGACAGCAGTAACATCCACAGCTGAGGTTGAACGCTCAAGAGCCGCCAACCTTCCCTCCAGCTGCTGGATGTACCGCTGTAAACGCTGATCATCCGTCATTACTAGCCAGACCTTGGCGCTAGTATTATGTTAAGGACTGGCGGAACGCACCAAGTATAGATTATATGAAACTAGGTGCGTTCGCAGTCCGAGGTCCACCGTGCAGGTAAAAACCCTGCTGCTAGTAAGACGGACTATATGGCGGTACTATAAGTATACACGCACGGGTTAACTTCACCCTGCGTGAAGGAAGCGATCCTGTTGTGTCACAGGACCGCAGTACCGCACATAGAGCGCGAGCAAGAAGTCAGCGAACACAACCCCAACACAGGATTGAAGTCCGATTAGACCACTTGCTGGCACAACACCGCAACTGGGTGTGTAAGGAAACTATAAAAATAGTATATAAAGGCACGAGAGTGCATGCAGTGCTGCACTGACGGACGCCACTAACCACCCAGGCTTGGGTAAGGAAAGCGCAGAGGAAGCGCACGGCGCCGTACAGGCGGTCACAGCAACTAGACGCTGTTATGTGTGTAACGTGCTGTTGGATAAGTCGGGCGCTAGATAGCAAACATACACCTTCCGCGAATAGTCATCCAATAGGGAGGGTATTTTAAAGAGCGACTTTCACTCACAACACACACACATATTATCAAGACAATACTAGCGCATGGCCGTGCGGTCATGCGCAGTTTATATAGTTGCAGCACAGGAAGCTGCTACTGAAGTTTTGCCCTTTCAGGACCTTCCTGGAGGACCAATGGAATGTGCTGCAGTACCTGAGCATGTGACCCTCGATCTCCAACGGGAGATCTTGCCCTGGGCATGCTCAGTGTGTGCAAATAAGGACTTAGTCCCAGAGAAGCCCGCTCGCCGCAGATCAGTGCAGGGTACAACAGGAGAGCCAGAAAAGGCAACAGTAACCCTTTGCACAGAATCAGTCCCAGCAAGACGCTGGGAGCGACGCCTCCGCTGAGCAGGCCCCACTGCGGCCGGTACAGAATGGGAGACCGCAGCAGACAGGGATCGAGATTCCCCCTGTGCAGCAGAGGAAACTCGACTCCTAACACAAAGTTCTCACAGACCATATCAATTACAATTAATTACATCTCATATCCACCATGCATGTTGCAGGTGAAAAAGAGGCATAGGCAAATCAATGTGTTATTTAAATAGATCAGTTTATGTTAGGTCTCGAGTTCCCACTTCTGCACAGGGGGAATCTCGGGCCGTCTCCGCTGCGGTCTCCCATTCCTATCCAGCCGCAGTGGAGTCTGCTCAGCAGGGACGTCGGTCCCAGCGTCTTGCTCGGTCTCACTCTGTACAGAGAGTTACTGCTGCTTCTTCAGCTCCTGCCATTAAAGTCAGTGCTGGTCAGCAACGAGCGGACTTCTCTGGGACTAAGTCCTTATTTGCGCACACTGAGCATGCCCAGGGCAAGATCTCCCGTTGGAGATCGAGGGTCATGTGCTCAGGCTCTGCAGCGCATTCCATTGGTCCTCTTGGCAGGTCTTGGAAGGGCAAAGTTTCTGTGGCCACTTCCTGTCCTGCAACTATATAAACTGTGCATGACCGCACGGCCATGCGCTAGTATTGTCTCATAATGTTATATGTGTGTGTGTAGATGGATGTATGTCGATGGATGAAAGCTCCTAAGTATCCCTCCCTAGAGTTGTTGATTGCTCGCGGATGATGGTAGCTCTCTAGCGCCCCACTATCCATCTGTATGTTATACACATCACAGCGTCCTATAGCTGTGCCTGCCAGTACGGCGCCGTGCGCTTGCATTGCGCTTTCCATACCCAAGCCTGGGTGGTTAGTGGCGTCCGTCAGTGCGGCATCGCACGCACTCTTGTGCTCATTTATTACTAATAAGGTTCATTACACACCCAGTTGCGGTGTTGTGCCAGCAAGGGTCTAATCGGACTTCAATCCCTTTCGGGGTTAAGTTCGCTGACTACTTGCTCGCGCTCTATGTGCGGTACCGCGGTCCTGTGACTTAACAGGATCGCTTTCTTCACGTTGGGTGAGGTTTAACCCACGTGTTTATACTTTTAGTACCGCCATATAGTCTGTCGTTCACTAGCAGCGGGTTTCGCCTGCACGGTGGACCCCGGACTGCGAACGCATCTATATCATCTTACTTGGTGCGTTCCGCCAGTCCTAACATTACACTAGCGTCAGGGTCTGGCTAGTGATGACAGACAAACAGCAATCCTTCCGGCATATCCAGCAGCTGGAGGGTAGGTTGGCGGCTCTCGAGAGCGCAACCTCAGCTGTGGATGTGACCGCAGTTGCTGTACAGGCTGCCAGCGTGGCTGCAGCAACTTTGTCCATTGCCACCCCTGTTCCTACATTTTCTCGCCTCCCGCTGCCAGAAAAATTTTCTGGTGATAGCAAATTTTGTAGGGGATTTGTGAGTCAGTGCTCTATTCATCTTGAGCTCCTGGCTGCACGCTTCCCCACAGAGCGGGCTATGGTGGGATTTATTGTATCTCTATTGTCGGACAGGGCGTTGGAATGGGCTACGCCGCTGTGGGAGCGTGGCGATCATGTGGTGCAGAGTGCTCCGCTGTTTTTGAGCACTCTGAAACAGGTCTTTTTAGGACCTCAAGTCACCCATGATACTGCGCTCCAACTGCTGGCATTAACTCAGGGTGAGTCCTTGGTCAGTCATTTTGCCGTCCAATTCCGCACTTTAGCATCTGAGCTGGAATGGTCGGATAAAGCTCTTATCCCCATATTTTGGAGGGGCTTGGCTGACCACGTAAAGGACGCTCTGGCCACTAGGGAGATTCCTACCACACTGGAGGAGTTAATAACAGTCTCCACTCGAATTGATCTCCGTTTTAACGAGCGGAGGTTAGAGCGAGCCCAGTGTAGGCAGAGGTTTCGGCTGGCTCCTACTTTCGCCAGACCTCTGGAATCTCCGGTCCTGGTTCCTGAGTCACATGAGGCCAGAGAAGTGTCACAAGCGGGATCTAAGTCCCAGACCGCTTGTGCACTCAGGGTCTGTCATGTTTGCCAGCAGTCAGGACATCTAGCTACCAGATGTCCTCAGCGGTCGAGGAAACGTCAGCGTCTAGTGGTCGTAGGTGGAGGTACACTAGACACGGCGACGTTTGCCTCTAAATTGTCCTTTAAGGGGACAATTACTATAGGCTCATTCTCCCACTCAGTAGAGCTCTGCGTGGATTCTGGGGCGGAGGGCAATTTTATGTCTTCTGCCTTCGCCCAACGTCACGCAATACCCCTGGTTATGCTAGCTCAACCTGTAACGGTACGAGTGGTGAATGGGTCGACACTGCCCTCACAGATAACACACCAGACCATCCCTTTTACTCTGTCCATGTCGCCATCTCATCAGGAGATTATTTCTCTGCTCGTCATTCCTGAGGGAATTGATGAGATCCTGTTGGGAATACCTTGGCTACGGTGTCACTCTCCTCATATCGAGTGGTCCTCAGGCAGAATTCTGGGATGGGGTGAATCTTGTGGGGGTAGGTGTCAGAGGGAGTGCGTTCAGGTTGCTACAACAGAGGTACCCGCAGATCTATCCTCTCTCCCCAAGCAGTATTGGTCTTATGCAGACGTGTTCTCCAAAAAGGTGGCGGAGACCCTTCCGCCCCATCCCCCCTATGACTGTCCTATTGACCTCTTGCCTGGTGCTGAGCCTCCCCGGGGTAGAGTCTATCCGCTATCTCTCCCGGAGATGGATGCAATGTCACAGTACATCCAGGAAAATCTGGCAAGAGGGTTCATCAGGAAGTCAATGTCACCTGCTGGGGCAGGATTCTTCTTCGTGCAGAAGAAGAATGGGGAATTGTGTCCATGCATAGACTACAGGGGTCTTAATGCCATCACCGTTAAGAATAAGTACCCTTTGCCTCTGATATCCGAGCTATTCGATAGGCTTCGGGGAGCAAGGGTATTTACTAAATTAGATCTGCGGGGTGCTTACAACCTGATTCGCATCCGTGAGGGGGACGAATGGAAGACGGCGTTTAACACCAGGGATGGGCACTATGAATATCTGGTGATTCCCTTCGGGCTCTGTAATGCCCCAGCCGTTTTCCAAGACTTTGTGAACGATATCTTCCGGGATATGCTTTCCACCTCGGTCGTAGTCTATCTGGATGATATTCTCATCTACTCTCCAGATATTGACTCCCACCGGAGAGATGTTAGCAAACTCTTCGACCTCTTACGGGCAAACTCTCTCTATGCCAAGTTGGAGAAGTGTATGTTTGAGCAGGAGTCCTTACCTTTCCTAGGCTACATCATCTCAGCCCAGGGATTGGCTATGGATCCTGCCAAACTACAGGCTGTGATGGACTGGCAGGAACCCCATTCTCTTAAAGCGGTGCAGCGCTTTATGGGATTCATCAATTATTATCGCCAGTTCATCCCGCACTTCTCAACTTTGGTAGCTCCCTTGGTGGCCCTCACCAAAAAGGGGGCGAATCCCAAATTGTGGTCTGAGGAGGTCTCCAAGGCCTTTATCTCTATAAAGTCACACTTCGCTAGCGCTCCCATTCTACATCGCCCCGATGTTGATAAGCCATTTATCATGGAGGTGGATGCCTCTTCTGTTGGTGCTGGAGCAGTCCTCTTCCAAAAGGATGCTCAAGGTCGGAAGCATCCATGCTTCTTTTTCTCCAAGACCTTTGCACCAGCAGAGAGGAATTATTCCATCGGGGACAGGGAGTTGCTAGCCATGAAGTTGGCTTTCTCGGAGTGGAGACATCTCTTGGAGGGAGCACGTTTTCCCTTCCAAGTCTTCACAGACCATAAAAATTTGGTGTACCTGCAGACAGCTCAGTGGTTGAATTCTCGCCAGGCCAGATGGTCCTTGTTCTTCTCCCGGTTTCATTTCACCCTCCATTTCCTTTCTGGGGAGAAGAACATTCGGGCCGACGCTCTCTCTCGCTCCGTTGTGTCATCTGCGGAGGAGGAGGAGGAGCCTCGGCTTATTGTCCCCACCGAGAGCTTGAGAACTGTGGCTCCGGTTTCGCTGGAGTCTGTGCCCCCGGGCAAGACTTTTGTTCCATCCAGTTTGCAACCGGAGGTTCTTTCTTGGGCGCACTCGTCCAGGGTGGGTGGACATTTTGGTACTAAAAGGACATCTGAGCTACTGGCGAGGACATACTGGTGGCCGCATATGGCCCGTGATGTCGCGGAGTATGTTCGGGCGTGTGTCTCTTGCGCCAGGAACAAGACTCCTCAGCAACGGCCAGCTGGTTTGCTTTATCCTCTGCCCGTGGCGGACAGGCCCTGGGAGATGGTCGGAATGGACTTTGTGGTGGGCTTGCCCAAGTCTCGTAACTGCACCATTATCTGGGTGATCACCGACCATTTTTCCAAAATGGTGCATTTGGTGCCTCTTCCACAGCTACCATCTGCACGGGCGTTGGCTGTCTTGTTTATCAAGCATATCTTTCGCCTACACGGTATGCCAGACAAAATTGTTAGTGACCGGGGTCCCCAGTTTGCGTCTCGATTCTGCAGAGAGCTTTGTCGTCTACTCAGTATTGAGTTAAATCTCTCTTCGGCATATCATCCAGAGACGAATGGGTTGGTTGAAAGGGCCAACCAGACCTTGGTCACATATCTGCGACATTTTGTTTCTGCCAGGCAGGATGACTGGGCATCCTTGCTACCGTGGGCAGAGTTTGCACTTAACAATGCCGTAGCCAACTCCACCGGTCAGACTCCATTCCTCTTAAATTACGGCCAGCATCCGCGTGTTCCTGTGCCCATGCCTGTGTCTTCCACTGACTCCAGGGTGGCAGACTGGGCTGTGGAGGCACGGGACATTTGGGATCGCACGCAGGATGCCATTCGGGCCTCCAAGGAGAGAATGAGGTCCTCCGCCGATGTTCATCGGCGCCCCGCTCCGACCTTTGCCCCTGGCGACTTGGTGTGGCTCTCCGCCCGTAA
Organism: Ranitomeya imitator; assembly: GCF_032444005.1. Lineage (NCBI taxonomy): Eukaryota > Metazoa > Chordata > Amphibia > Anura > Dendrobatidae > Ranitomeya > Ranitomeya imitator. The sequence goes on from NC_091285.1 coordinate 442,370,890, forward strand.
CATCAGGCTGCGAGTTGAGTCCACTAAGTTTGCTCCTCGCTACTTGGGTCCCTTCAAGGTTCTCGAACAGGTTAATCCCGTGGTCTACCGTCTGGCTCTTCCTCCACGCTTGGGTATCACCGACACCTTTCACGTATCCCTCTTGAAACCCATATACATGTCCCGGTTTTCCGAGTCATCTGCCGGGATATCGGGTTCGTCTACGGACGATTATGAGGTGAACGCTATTTTGGGGTGCAAGGTGGTACGCGGCAAAAAGTTCTATTTGGTGGATTGGAAGGGTTATGGCCCAGAGGACAGATCATGGGAACCTGCTGAAAACATTCGGGCCCCACAGCTCATTGCTGCCTTCGAGAGTAGCGAGGCCCAAGGAGGGGGGGTAATGTTAGGTCTCGAGTTCCCACTTCTGCACAGGGGGAATCTCGGGCCGTCTCCGCTGCGGTCTCCCATTCCTATCCAGCCGCAGTGGAGTCTGCTCAGCAGGGACGTCGGTCCCAGCGTCTTGTGCTGTTCCATGTATATTCCTCAGTTTCCACGTATGTTGTTATATTTTATTCTGCTGCCACCCAATGGCCTTTTTCTGTATGGCAGCTTGTTTTTCATGTATTTCTTGTGGGCATGTCTTACATCCGGTTCAGGGGTCAAATCTTCTCTTCCTCTGGCAGCCATTTCCAGTTTACTTTCTGTTGTGAGAGGACGTGCTTTTGAACTGGGCTTAGGAAGGCATCAGTCTTTCGACCACTCTCTCATGCTGCTCACACTTGCAGACACACTTGGTGCTACATCTTACTGTACCCTGTCTACCCTGCATTTCTGGAGAAGTTCTGTATTACCAGTTATACGCTGTATGTCCAGATCTACAAAATAAACAAGTCTGGATTACACAATCCCTGGAGTGCATCATCTCTCTGGACGCTGAGCAGCATTGGTCCTGTCTGCCTCATATCGAGGAAATACGAAGGTACGATTATCTCTCTCACAACTCTTATTAGTCTGCGACACCTTCATTCGCCTGATGTGGGGACAGAACAGTCGAAAGACTGCCTTGAAGCCCGGCCAGAATCACCCTTATATCACTATTCACGTGCCCGCTCTCTGCCCGCTCACATACTGCAGCCCTGCTCTGCTAAGAAATCTCCTGCAGCATCACCTCAGACTGCATTGTACATAAAGACTCTCTGTGTATTATACCACACTGCTGCAGATCGTCGGACCGCAGAACCCCACAATTCTCCAACAACACCTTGGGAATCTTATCAGGGGGTCGCAACTAAGCTGCACCGCAATTTCCAGCCCCCAATTCAAAGGTTCAGTTTCTTAAAGGGACAGCGCACCTTAAATCAAAATGGCCGAAAAGGACCTTCCACAGTTCCCCAATGCTGAAACAGAGCAAATACAACCTGAAACTGTCCATTATGAAGACCAGGAAGCAGAGCCCGCTTCCACAGCAGACCCAGATGCACGACCAGTACGTTCCATCAAGCCAACATTAAAGGTCCTCGAGAATTACTGTTCCACAAGGGATGAGTTCAATGACAACTTGGACGACCTATGGGAACGAGTCGCCTCCCTTATGTCAAGCGTCCAACGCCATAAAAATGATGCAGCGGGTTTACAGGACACTATAAGACAGCTAGACGTGGCCCACGGCAGATACAAGAGACTGTCCGCGAAGTATGCTGCCTTCCTAAAAGAATCTAAAATCGACGAAGCCCTATCAGAGTTAAGCAAGGCAGATTCCACAGACAGAGAAAGGGACGCCGCCGTGCAAGACGCCAAAGATAAAGCGGAGCTTCGTATCACCCTTCTGCAAGAAACTAGATCGCACAGGTCAGCCTCGTCTAAACACTCTGCTCGGTCATACAAATCATCCTGCTCAAGAACTTCAGCCCTCAGCGACAGAATCCTAGAGGCCCGTTTAAATGCAGAGCGGTCCAAGCTAAGACGTTCATACACCGAAAAGAAAACAGAAGCAGAAGCGAAGAGAGCAGAAGCAGAGGCTAGAGCAAAGATTCTTCAAACAGAAATGGAGGAAGAAATTGCATTAGCCGAAGTAAAAATACTCGAGCAAGCATTGAAGCAAAACCTCGACCCAATTTGCCTGCCACCACAGGAAGAAGACGACCCAGCTGTTCGTACCAGAGACTACGTGCAGAAACAGATACCTGCAGCGCACACCTTCTCCAGTGACGTTCAACCCAACATTGCGGAAACGTCCAAGTCAGCCCAACCTATGGTGCCAGTATCGCCCACAGCCCCTACAGAGACCCAAGACCAACGCCGTGATGTACCCCCTCAGGAACAATCCTCATCGCAAGACGACCACAAGGCACACTCCAGCCCGCCTCCACAGTTCAAGCAGCAGTCATCAGAATCTCCAGAGGTTAAACCACAGCTCAACCCTGCAGCGACATCATTCTACCCGGGAACAATTCACCCTTCCACGCCACACAGCTTATACGCCCGAGGGGCACCACAAGCTAATATGGTAACAAGGAGTGAAGGATCAGACATGTCCGAGTTTGCCAGGTTCATGGTGAGCAGGGAGCTAATCAGCACTAGCCTCTCAAAATTCGACGACTGTGCAGAGAACTACAGAGCCTGGAAAGCAACCTTCAAGGCCGCCATTGCTGATCTCAACCTATCCGTGGAGCAGGAGCTCGACCTCATGGTAAAATGGTTGGGTCCTGAATCCACAAACCGTATCAAGAGTCTTAGGACCGTCTATGTGGGGCAAGCTGAAGCAGGTCTCGCTGCTGCCTGGCAGAGACTCGAAAGAACCTACGGCAGCGCTGAAGCCATAGAAAAGTCCCTATTCAAGAGACTGCAGAACGTTCCAAGGATCAACCTTAAGGAAGCCCACAAGCTTCTGGATTTAAGTGACCTGCTTATGGAGCTGGAACTTGCTAAAAGAGACCCTCGTCTGTCTGGACTGTGCTACCTGGACACTGCCCACGGGGTGAACCCGATCATCTCAAAGCTGCCACATAGTCTGCAAGAGAAGTGGGCAGTGTGTGTCTCCAGGTATAAAAGGTCACATGACGTCACCTTTCCTCCGTTCATTCAGTTCTGCAAGTTCATTGACGAACAAGCCCAAATGAGGAACGACCCTAGCCTCGACTTCCTGGAGTCTAACACTGCAGCTCCAGCAACACCTTCATCAAGGTATGAAAGCGTCGCACATAGACGCAAGGACTCAAGGAACAGTGTAAGCGTCAGAAAGACTAATCTGCCATCGCCTGCAGTACCTGCCGACAAGCAGTACACTATTCCGTCGAGGGATAAGTCTTTCAATCGTGAGTGTCCCATTCATAAAAGACCACACTCACTGAACAAATGTAGAGGCTTCAGGTCCAAAACCATGCAGGAGCGCAAGAAAATCCTCAGCGAACTTGGGATATGTTTCAAATGCTGCGCTTCATCAGAACACATGGCCAAGGACTGTAAATCTGCCATTAAGTGTGAAGAGTGTCATAGCGACAGACACCCATCAGCCTTGCACCCAGGCTCAGTCACCAGCGATCCAGCAGTCGCAGTTACCTCTGGTCCCGCTACAAACCATGGCGGGGAGCCACAGAATCACGCCAAGTCCACCACAGCTGTGTCCTGCTCATGCTCAGAGGTATGTGGGGAGAATCAAAGTGCTAAATGCTGTGCCAGGATATGCCTAATCAGAGTCTATCCAGAAGGGCAACCAGAGAAGGCTGTAAAAATGTATGCCATCATTGACGATCAGAGCAATCGATCCCCAGCTGGACCTAAGTTCTTTGAAGCCTTTAGAATCAAGGGACCAGCAACGCCCTACACTCTGAATACTTGCTCGGGGCGCATAGAGACTAGCGGCAGAAGAGCACAAGGTTTCATCGCTTCTCCTGTCAATGAAGACGTAGAAATACCCCTACCTACGCTAATTGAATGCGATCAAATACCAGACCAAAGTGATGAGATCCCTACCCCGGAAGCTGCTTTCCACCAACCACACTTAAGGCACCTAGCCAGCGTTATCCCACCTTTGGACACAGATGCTGAAATCCTACTTCTGCTCGGCAGAGACAATTTGAGGATACATAAGGTCCGCCAACAGTGTAATGGTCCTGACTACGCCCCCTACGCCCAGAGACTTGACTTGGGGTGGGTAGTCATAGGAAATGTATGCTTGGACCAAACAGGAGTCCACTCCTTTAAGACGTACGTACGCCGAGACGGGCGCACTACCTTCTGCAAACCATGTCCTCATCACTATGAGGTGAAGGAAAAGTTTCCAGATTCCATAGAGCTGCCTGATGTTATCCCTTCTCCCTATGCAGACGACTTGGGAAAATTGGTGTTTCATACCACTAAGGATGACAACAAAGTAGCCCCATCTATGGAAGACAAGAAATTTGTCAGGATAATGGACAATGAGTTCCTTAAGGACGAAACCAATCACTGGGTTTTCCCCTTACCCTTCCGAGCTAGCAGGGTAAGGCTCCCGAACAATCGTGAACAAGCCTTGTCCAGATTTAACTCTCTCCAGCGCACGCTAAGCAATAAACCGGAGATGAAAGAACACATTGTCACCTTTATGGGCAAAATATTCCATAACAACCATGCGGAGCCAGCGTCTCCCTTAAAGGAAAATGAGGAGTGCTGGTACCTACCCTCATTTGGAGTATATCACCCGAAGAAACCTAAACAAATTAGAGTTGTCTTTGATTCAAGCGCCAAACATCAAGGCGTATCTCTCAATGATGTCCTCCTCACAGGTCCTAATCTGACAAACAACTTAGTAGGAGTGTTGATGAGGTTCAGGAAAGAGCCCATTGCCATCACCGCCGACATTGAACAGATGTTCCACTGTTTCATAGTCCGAGAGGACCACAGGAATTTCCTCAGGTTCCTGTGGTACAAGGACAATGACCCCAGCAAAGAGATGGTGGAGTATCGCATGAGGGTGCACGTATTCGGGAACAGCCCTTTACCCGCTGTGGCAACATATGGCCTGCGGAGAACCGCACAAGAAGGAGAGTCCGAGTATGGAACAGACGCCAGAGACTTTGTAGAGAAAGACTTCTACGTAGATGATGGACTAAAATCTCTACCTACAGAAGAAGCTGCAATCGACCTACTCAAAAGGACCCAACATATGCTGTACCGAGCTAAGCTTAGACTGCACAAAATTGCTTCAAACAGCCCGGCTGTCATGAGAGCCTTTGAGTCAAGCGACCACGCACCTGGATTCAAGGACATAGACCTGGGACCAGACCGTCCGCCTGTGCAGAGAAGCTTAGGCCTGAGGTGGAACCTGTCAGCCGACACCTTCGGATTCCAAATCAACTGTGCAGACAAACCATTCACTAAACGTGGTGTCCTGTCAGTGGTAAATAGCCTGTATGACCCACTGGGATTCGTAGCACCAATTACCATACAAGGTAAATCCCTTCTGAGACAGCTGTCCGAAACTGTCAAGGACTGGGATACCCCTCTACCTCCTGATAAGGAACCAAAATGGGAAACCTGGAAGCAGTCTTTGTGTGCCTTGGATAAAATCCATATAACGAGATGCTACGCTGGAATCTCACTTGCTGCTAGCACTAGGACGGAACTCCATGTGTTCTCGGATGCATCCACGGAGGCCATTGCAGCTGTTGTCTACCTGAAGGTAACGGGATCTGACAATCAAGATCATGTTGGGTTCGTTTTCGGCAAAGCTAAGTTGGCTCCCAAGCCTGACCACACTATTCCCAGGCTGGAACTCTGTGGGGCTGTGCTTGCAGTAGAACTCGCAGACTTTATTCAGCATGAGCTGGACACTCACATAGATGACGTACAATACTACAGTGACAGTAAAGTTGTCTTAGGTTACATCTACAACCAAACAAGGCGCTTCTACGTGTACGTCAGTAACCGCATTGAGAGAATAAGAAGGTCTTCCAAACCTGAACAGTGGCACTATATCCCATCTGAACTTAATCCAGCCGACCATGCCACTAGACCTATGTCTATAAATTCCTTTGCTAACTCTTCTTGGCTTTCAGGTCCAAAGTTTCTGCTGGAACAGAAGGGAAGTGAATGTGTTCAGGAATTCTTCAGCATCCAGGATCCGGACGATGATCCAGAAGTCCGCTCCGAGGTCAGTGCTCTGTCCACGAATGCAAAACCAACCTCCACCCTCGGTTGTCAGCGCTTCGAACGCTTCTCCAATTGGATGAAACTCATTAAGACTATTGCAAGGTTAGTCCACATTGCGAGATCTTATCACAAGCCACATGGAGACAAAGACTGTCATGGTTGGCACGTCTGCCAAAAAATACTCACTACCGAGGACATTCCGGTAGGATAAACTATGAACAGAACACTGCACTACTATTTGTCCATTGGATTACAGTGGGTCAGAGATAGTTTGGCCTAGTGCGGCTTCTCTGATCCGAAGATGGGTTTTCCATTGGATTATCTCAGGAACTGACTTAATGTCTTGTTTAAAGTTATTATTGCATTACATGCATGTTTGGTTTCACTTTCTAGGTTGTTGGACTTTTTAAGGACATTGATATAGTGAAATCCCTTACGGAATTTCAGACGGTGAGTGTGCTGTTCCATGTATATTCCTCAGTTTCCATGTATGTTGTTATATTTTATTCTGCTGCCACCCAATGGCCTTTTTCTGTATGGCAGCTTGTTTTTCATGTATTTCTTGTGGGCATGTCTTACATCCGGTTCAGGGGTCAAATCTTCTCTTCCTCTGGCAGCCATTTCCAGTTTACTTTCTGTTGTGAGAGGACGTGCTTTTGAACTGGGCTTAGGAAGGCATCAGTCTTTCGACCACTCTCTCATGCTGCTCACACTTGCAGACACACTTGGTGCTACATCTTACTGTACCCTGTCTACCCTGCATTTCTGGAGAAGTTCTGTATTACCAGTTATACGCTGTATGTCCAGATCTACAAAATAAACAAGTCTGGATTGCACAATCCCTGGAGTGCATCATCTCTCTGGACGCTGAGCAGCATTGGTCCTGTCTGCCTCATATCGAGGAAATACGATTATCTCTCTCACAACTCTTATTAGTCTGCGACACCTTCATTCGCCTCATGTGGGGACAGAACACGTCTTGCTCGGTCTCGCTCTGTACAGAGAGTTACTGCTGCTTCTTCAGCTCCTGCCATTAAAGTCAGTGCTGGTCAGCAACGAGCGGACTTCTCTGGGACTAAGTCCTTATTTGCGCACACTGAGCATGCCCAGGGCAAGATCTCCCGTTGGAGATCGAGGGTCATGTGCTCAGGCTCTGCAGCGCATTCCATTGGTCCTCTTGGCAGGTCTTGGAAGGGCAAAGTTTCTGTGGCCACTTCCTGTCCTGCAACTATATAAACTGCGCATGACCGCACGGCCATGCGCTAGTGTACAATTATTGTGTGTGTGTGTAGATGGATGTATGTCGATGGATGAAAGCTCCTAAGTATCCCTCCCTAGAGTTGTTGATTGCTCGCGGATGATGGTAGCTCTCTAGCGCCCGACTATCCATCTGTATGTTACACACATCACAGCGTCCTATAGCTGTGCCTGCCAGTACGGCGCCGTGCGCTTGCATTGCCCTTTCCATACCAAAGCCTGGGTGGTTAGTGGCGTCCGTCAGTGCGGCATCGCACGCACTCTTGTGCTCATTTATTACTAATAAGGTTCATTACACACCCAGTTGCGGTGTTGTGCCAGCAAGGGTCTAATCGGACTTCAATCCCTTTCGGGGTTAAGTTCGCTGACTACTAATAGGTATATACTCACCCTCGGATGCGCCCTGGTTCTAACACGCAGCCTTCCTTCCTAAGAATCAGCGCTTGAAGGACCTTAGATGACGTCGCGGCTTGTGATTGGTCGCGTGACGCCCATGTGACCGCTCACGCGACCAATCACAAGCCGCGACGTCATCGAAGGCCCTTCAGGCGCTCATTCTTAGGAAGGAAGGCTCCCGGTTACAACCAAGGCGCGTCCGAGGGTAAGTATTTCAATATTTTTTATTTTGATTCTTTATTTTACACATTAATATGGATCCCAGGGCCCGAAGGAGAGTTTCCTCTCCTTCAGACCCTGGGAACCATTAGAAACCCAATGCACTGCATTGGGTTTCGTGTTTCGGCCGACCCCGACCCCGACTTTTCTATAGGATCGGCCGATTTCACTCGACCCGACTTTTGAAAAAGTCGGGTTTCGTGAAATCCGACCCGATCCTATAAAAACAAAAGTCGCTCAACCCTAATTAGGTAAACCAAGTAAAAAAGATCTGAGGGGAATAGGAATACCAAATCTTTAGCTGAAGCACTGCTGTATACAGTGTGGCTCATTAGATAATACTTATTCAAAATGCATAGTGCTAAATAGTTTATTATCATAAGAGCAAAATAGTATTAATTTTTATAACAGATTATTAACCCTGTTATGGCTGGCAATCAGGCAACACAGCGTGCAATAATCAGCGCACATACAGAGATCTGGCAATAACCAAAAACAATAGGACGAGCTCTGAGATGTGGAATCTCTGTAGACTGCAGTACCTGATCTATCCTCACACAACTATAAGCAGCAGTGGATTGCGCCTATCACTACCTATGCAACTCGGCACTGCCTGAGGAGCTGACTAGCCTGAAGATAGAAATACAAGCCTGACTTACCTCAGAGAAATACCCCAGAGGAATAGGCAGCCCCCCACATATAATGACTGTTAGCAAGATGAAAAGACAAACGTAGGAATGAAATAGATTCAGCAAAGTGAGGCCCGATATTCTAGACAGAGCGAGGATAGCAAAGAGAACTATGCAGTCTACAAAAAACCCTAAAACGAAAACCACGCAAAGGGGCAAAAAGACCCACCGTGCCGAACTAACAGCACGGCGGTGCACCCCTTTGCTTCTCAGAGCTTCCAGCAAAAGTTAATAGCAAGCTGGACAGAAAAAACAGAAAACAAACTAGAAGCACTTATCTAGCAGAGCAGCAGGCCCCAAGGAAAGATGCAGTAGCTCAGATCCAACACTGGAACATTGACAAGGAGCAAGGAAGACAGACTCAGGTGGAGCTAAATAGCAAGGCAGCCAACGAGCTCACCAAAACACCTGAGGGAGGAAGCCCAGAGACTGCAATACCACTTGTGACCACAGAAGTGAATTCAGCCACAGAATTCACAACAGTACCCCCCCCTTGAGGAGGGGTCACCGAACCCTCACCAGAACCCCCAGGCCGACCAGGATGAGCCACATGAAAGGCACGAACAAGATCTGGGGCATGGACATCAGAGGCAAAAACCCAGGAATTATCTTCCTGAGCATAACCCTTCCATTTGACCAGATACTGGAGTTTCCGTCTAGAGACACGAGAATCCAAAATCTTCTCCACAATATACTCCAATTCCCCCTCCACCAAAACAGGGGCAGGAGGCTCCACAGATGGAACCATAGGTGCCACGTATCTCCTCAACAACGACCTATGGAATACATTATGTATGGAAAAGGAGTCTGGGAGGATCAGACGAAAAGACACCGGATTGAGAATCTCAGAAATCCTATACGGACCAATAAAACGAGGTTTAAATTTAGGAGAGGAAACCTTCATAGGAATATGACGAGAAGATAACCAAACCAGATCCCCAACACGAAGTCGGGGTCCCACACGGCGTCTGCGATTAGCGAAAAGCTGAGCCTTCTCCTGGGACAAGGTCAAATTGTCCACTACCTGAGTCCAGATCTGCTGCAACCTGTCCACCACAGAATCCACACCAGGACAGTCCGAAGACTCAACCTGTCCTGAAGAGAAACGAGGATGGAACCCAGAATTGCAGAAAAATGGAGAGACCAAGGTAGCCGAGCTGGCCCGATTATTAAGGGCGAACTCAGCCAACGGCAAAAATGACACCCAATCATCCTGGTCAGCGGAAACAAAACATCTCAGATATGTTTCCAAGGTCTGATTGGTTCGTTCGGTCTGGCCATTAGTCTGAGGATGGAAGGCCGAGGAGAAAGATAGGTCAATGCCCATCCTACCACAAAAGGCTCGCCAGAACCTCGAGACAAACTGGGAACCTCTGTCAGAAACAATATTCTCAGGAATGCCATGTAAACGAACCACATGCTGGAAGAACAAAGGCACCAAATCAGAGGAGGAAGGCAATTTAACCAAGGGCACCAGATGGACCATTTTAGAAAAGCGATCACAGACCACCCAAATGACCGACATTTTTTGAGAAACGGGAAGGTCAGAAATGAAATCCATCGAAATATGTGTCCAAGGCCTCTTCGGGACCGGCAAGGGCAAAAGCAACCCACTGGCACGTGAACAGTAGGGCTTAGCCCTAGCACAAATTCCACAGGACTGCACAAAAGCACGCACATCCCGCGACAGAGATGGCCACCAGAAGGATCTAGCAACCAACTCCCTGGTACCAAAGATTCCTGGATGACCGGCCAGCACCGAACAATGAAGTTCAGAGATAACTTTACTAGTCCACCTATCAGGGACGAACAGTTTCTCGGCCGGACAACGATCAGGTTTATTAGCCTGAAATTTCTGCAACACTCTCCGCAAATCAGGGGAGATGGCAGACACAATGACTCCTTCCTTGAGGATACTCGCCGGCTCAGATAACCCCGGAGAGTCGGGCACAAAACTCCTAGACAGAGCATCCGCCTTCACATTTTTAGAGCCCGGAAGGTATGAAATCACAAAATCAAAACGAGCAAAAAATAACGACCAACGGGCCTGTCTAGGATTCAAGCGCTTGGCAGACTCAAGATAAGTAAGGTTCTTATGATCAGTCAAAACCACCACGCGATGCTTAGCACCCTCAAGCCAATGACGCCACTCCTCGAATGCCCACTTCATGGCCAGCAACTCTCGGTTGCCCACATCATAATTACGCTCAGCAGCAGAAAATTTCCTGGAAAAGAAAGCACATGGTTTGAACACTGAGCAACCAGAACCTCTCTGTGACAAAACCGCCCCTGCACCAATCTCAGAAGCATCAACCTCGACCTGGAACGGAAGAGAAACATCAGGTTGACACAACACAGGGGCACAGCAAAAACGACGCTTCAACTCCTGAAAAGCTTCCACGGCAGCAGAAGACCAATTAACCAAATCAGCACCCTTCTTGGTCAAATCGGTCAATGGTCTGGCAATGCTAGAAAAATTACAGATGAAGCGACGGTAAAAATTAGCAAAGCCCAGGAATTTCTGCAGACTTTTTAGAGATGTCGGCTGAGTCCAATCCTGGATGGCCTGAACCTTAACCGGATCCATCTCGATAGTAGAAGGGGAAAAGATGAACCCCAAAAATGAAACTTTCTGCACACCGAAGAGACACTTAGATCCCTTCACGAACAAGGAATTAGCACGCAGTACCTGGAAAACCATTCTGACTTGCTTCACATGAGACTCCCAATCATCTGAGAAGATCAAAATGTCATCCAAGTAAACAATCAAGAATTTATCCAGATACTCACGGAAAATGTCATGCATAAAAGACTGAAAAACAGATGGAGCATTGGCAAGTCCGAACGGCATCACCAGATACTCAAAATGACCCTCGGGCGTATTAAATGCCGTTTTCCATTCATCTCCCTGCCTGATTCTCACCAGATTATACGCACCACGAAGATCAATCTTAGTAAACCAACTAGCCCCCTTAATCCGAGCAAACAAGTCAGAAATCAATGGCAAGGGATACTGAAACTTAACCGTGATCTTATTAAGAAGGCGGTAATCAATACACGGTCTTAGCGAACCATCCTTCTTGGCTACAAAAAAGAACCCTGCTCCCAATGGTGACGACGATGGGCGAATATGTCCCTTCTCCAGGGACTCCTTCACATAACTGCGCATAGCGGTGTGTTCAGGTACGGACAAATTAAATAAACGACCCTTAGGGAATTTACTACCAGGAATCAAATCGATAGCACAATCACAATTCCTATGCGGAGGTAGGGCATCAGACTTGGACTCTTCAAATACATCCTGAAAGTCCGACAAGAACTCTGGGATGTCAGAAGGAATGGATGACGAAATAGACAAAAATGGAACATCACCATGTACTCCCTGACAACCCCAGCTGGTTACCGACATAGAGTTCCAATCCAATAATGGATTATGGGTTTGTAGCCATGGCAACCCCAACACGACCACATCATGCAAATTATGCAGTACCAGAAAGCGAATAACTTCCTGATGTGCAGGAGCAATGCACATGGTCAGCTGGGCCCAGTACTGAGGCTTATTCTTGGCCAAAGGTGTAGCATCAATTCCTCTCAACGGAATAGGACACCGCAAAGGCTCCAAGAAAAATCCACAACGTTTAGCATAATCCAAATCCATCAGATTCAGGGCAGCGCCTGAATCCACAAACGCCATGACAGAATACGATGACAAAGAGCACATTAAGGTAATGGACAAAAGGAATTTGGACTGTACAGTACCAATAACGGCAGAGCTATCGAACCGCCTAGTGCGTTTAGGACAATTAGAAATAGCATGAGTAGAATCACCACAATAGAAACACAGTCTGTTCAGACGTCTGTGTTCTTGCCGTTCTACTTTAGTCATAGTCCTGTCGCACTGCATAGGCTCAGGTTTACTCTCAGACAATACCGCCAGATGGTGCACAGATTTACGCTCGCGCAAGCGACGACCGATCTGAATGGCCAAGGACATAGACTCATTCAAACCAGCAGGCATAGGAAATCCCACCATTACATCCTTAAGAGCTTCAGAGAGACCCTTTCTGAACAAAGCCGCTAGTGCAGATTCATTCCACAGAGTGAGTACTGACCACTTCCTAAATTTCTGACAATATACTTCTACATCATCCTCACCCTGGCATAAAGCCAGCAGATTTTTCTCAGCCTGATCCACTGAATTAGGCTCATCGTAAAGCAATCCCAGCGCCTGGAAAAATGCATCAACATTACTCAATGCAGAATCTCCTGGTGCAAGAGAAAACGCCCAGTCCTGTGGGTCGCCGCGCAAAAAAGAAATAATAATCAAAACCTGTTGAATAGGATTACCAGAAGAATGAGGTTTCAAGGCCAAAAATAGCTTACAATTATTTCTGAAGCTCAGGAACTTAGTTCTGTCACCAAAAAACAAATCAGGAATCGGAATTCTTGGTTCTAGCATCGATTTCTGATCAATAGTATCTTGAATCTTTTGTACATTTACAACGAGATTATCCATTGAGGAGCACAGAGCCTGAATATCCATGTCCACAGCTGTGTCCTGAAGCACTCTAATGTCTAGGGGAAAAAAAAGACTGAAGACAGAGCTAAGAAAAAAAAAATGCTGTCAGGATTTCTTTTTTCCCTCTATTGGGAATCATTGGTGTGGCTCCTTGTACTGTTATGGCTGGCAATCAGGCAACACAGCGTGCAATAATCAGTGCACATACAGAGATCTGGCAATAACCAAAAACAATAGGACGAGCTCTGAGATGTGGAATCTCTGTAGACTGCAGTACCTGATCTATCCTCACACAACTATAAGCAGCAGTGGATTGCGCCTATCACTACCTATGCAACTCGGCACTGCCTGAGGAGCTGACTAGCCTGAAGATAGAAATACAAGCCTGACTTACCTCAGAGAAATACCCCAAAGGAATAGGCAGCCCCCCACATATAATGACTGTTAGCAAGATGAAAAGACAAACGTAGGAATGAAATAGATTCAGCAAAGTGAGGCCCGATATTCTAGACAGAGCGAGGATAGCAAAGAGAACTATGCAGTCTACAAAAAACCCTAAAACGAAAACCACGCAAAGGGGCAAAAAGACCCACCGTGCCGAACTAACAGCACGGCGGTGCACCCCTTTGCTTCTCAGAGCTTCCAGCAAAAGTTAATAGCAAGCTGGACAGAAAAAACAGAAAACAAACTAGAAGCACTTATCTAGCAGAGCAGCAGGCCCCAAGGAAAGATGCAGTAGCTCAGATCCAACACTGGAACATTGACAAGGAGCAAGGAAGACAGACTCAGGTGGAGCTAAATAGCAAGGCAGCCAACGAGCTCACCAAAACACCTGAGGGAGGAAGCCCAGAGACTGCAATACCACTTGTGACCACAGAAGTGAATTCAGCCACAGAATTCACAACATAACCCCTTAATGACAGCCAATACGTCTTTTAACTGACCTGACATATAAGAGAATAGCCTTCCCATACAGTTAATAATCTATAATCTGTCGGTTGTGCACTATAGCTGACAACTTGCTGTATCAGCCACGATCAGTGTTTGCACCGTCCAAATCTGTTTAACCCCTTAGATGCTGCTGTAAATAGTGACTACATCATTATATGTGGTTAACAGAGTGTGGGGGCTTCCTCTTTATCCCAATTGGTGCCCTCAGATCATGATTGTGTGGTCCTGATGTTTGCGATGGCAATTCATGACCAAATAGTGACCTTAGAGTCTGACGGCTGTAGTAACCTGTTCAGAAGTTACCGACATTTAGGTGGTAAAAATACACATTTTCATTTCTGTCATACTACTTTGCATTAATACCTGTAAAGCACCTGAAGGGTTAATAAACTACCTGACAGCCGTTTTCAATATGTCAGGGGGTGCGGTTTTTAAAATGGTATCATGTTTGGGGGTTTCCCAATATATGGGACCCCTAAAGTCACTTCAAACATGGATAAGTCCCTAAAAAAATACATTTAGTAAATTTCCTTGAAAAAATGAAAAATTGCTGCTACATTTTTAAACCTCCTAAAATGCTAACAAAATAAAATAACATTTTACAAATGGTGCTGATGTAAAGCCGACACGTGGGAAATGTTATTTGTTAATGGTTTGCTGTGGTATAACCATCTGGATTAAAGGGATAATCATTCAAATTTTGAAAATTGCTAATTTTTTAACATTTTTCTCAAATTTTTGATATTTTTTATAAATAAACACAAAACATATTGACCTAAATTTACCATTATCATAAAGTATAATGTGTCACGAAAAAACAATCTCAAAATCACTGGGATTTGTTGAAGCGTTGCAGAGTTATTACCACATAAAGTGACACTAGTCAGATTTTAAAAATTTGGCTCCGTCACTAATTAAGTAAAGTGTCTAGTGCAAAAAGTGCCTCAATAAGCGTTATCACCCATAACCCCATGTATCCTCTTACTTACATGAGCATTAGTCCTGTCATGGACACCTATCATTCACCCCGACAGTGCCGTTTCGCCATATTGGCTTCTTCAATTAGGGGCATAACAATTACATAAAATGTCTATTGTAAGTTCCCTCTGCCAAATGAAACAATACCAAATTAAGCTTTCATGGGTTCCTTACTAGTGATGAGCGAATATACTCGTTACTCGAGATTTCCCGAGCATGCTCGGGTCTCCTCAGAGTATTTTTTAGTGCTCGGAGATTTAGTTTTCCTCACCTCAGCTGAATGATTTACAGCTCTTAGCCAGCTTGATTACATGTGGGGATTCCCTAGCAACCAGGCAACCCCCACATGTACTTATGCTGGCTAACAGATGTAAATCATTCAGCTGTGGCGATGAAAACTAAATCTCCGAGCGCTTAAAAATACTCAGAGGTGATTCGAGTGTGCTCGGGAAATCATAAGTAATGAGTATATTCACTCATCACTATTCCTTACTAGTGATGAGCTAATCTAATAAGAATAATAATAATCTTTATATAGCGCTAACATATTCCACAGCGCTTTACACACATTATCATCGCTGTCCTCGATGGGGCTCACAATCTAAATTCCCTATCGGTATGTCTTTGGAATGTGGGAGGAAACCGGAGTACCCGCAGGAAACCGGAGTACCCACAGGAAACCCATGCAAACACGGAGAGAACATACAAACTCTTTGCAGATGTTGTCCTTGGTGGGGTTTGAACCCAGGACTCCAGCGCTGCAAGGCTGCTGTGTTAACCACTGCGCCACCGTGAATATACTCGTAACTCAAAATTTCCCGAGCACGCTCGGGTGTCCTCCGAGTATTTGGAAGTGCTCGGAGGTTTCGTTTTTATCGCCACAGCTGAATGATTTACAGCTACGAGCCAGCATAAGTACATGTGGGGGTTGCCTGGTTGCTAGGGAATCCCCACATGTAATCAAGCTGGCTAACAGATGTAAATCATTCAGCTGCTGCAAGCAAAACTAAATCTCCAAGCAGTTACAAATACTCGGAGGACACCCGAGTGTGCTTGGGAAATCTCGAGTAATGAGTATATTCACTTTTTAATTTTTAAAAAGTGGCGTGGGAACCACTCTATTCTTGATAAACAGCCATGGTAAAGCTGACAGCTGAGGGTTGCAGCCCACAGCTTTCAATTTTGCCATGCTGGTTATTAAAAATACAGTGGAACCCACGTCCCTTTTTTAAAATGTATTTATTTATAGTGCAGACGCCGGCTGATGAATACTTCCATCAGGTGGGCCCTGCTCTCACTGTTATTAGTGGCAGCAGGCATAGGCTGATGGGAACAGTAGATGAAGATGCCAGATGTGATGTGGCATTAAATTGGTTGAAAGATTATGAATTAAGTCCTAGGAGTTCTCAGAGTATCATACATTTCTATTCAGGGCAATTATAGTCTTTGAAGTACTTTTGATTAATGTCAAATTCATTCTATGCTGTTAGAATTTCCCGCAAAATTTATCAAAGCTGGAAATTTTTAATTCAAAGCACCACTTCCTGCCCTTAGTGTTATACTCATCAGCCACCATTTTCTTTTGTTTTGGAGCTGCTCCCCTTGCCTTCTGCAGGATGTGACCCAGGGGAGGACACTGACAGCTTGGGGCTCCTGTGCAAGAAATGTGTCTGGGCCCCCCTCCTTTTATGGTGACAAAGCTACAAGTATATATATATGTTCCTGTTTCCAAGTATATATATACCGTATATACTCGAGTATAAGCCGAGACTTTCAGCCCATTTTTGGGGGCTGAAAGTCCCCCTCTCGGCTTATACTCGAGTCATATACCGGGAGGTCAGCAGGGGAGGGGGAGCGGGGGCTGTGTAATTATACTTACCTGCTCCCAGCGCCGACCCTGCAGTCCCTGGCTTCCCCGGCGCTGCAGATTCTTCCTGTACTGAGTGGTCACATGGCACCGCTCATTACAGAAATGAATATGTGGCTCCACCTCCCATAGGGGTGGAGCCGCATATTCATTGCTGTAAATGATCGGTAACTGTGACCGCTCAATTCAGGAAGAAGATGCGGTGCTGGGGAAGCCAGGGACTGCAGGGACCGCGCCAGGAGCAGGTAAGTATACGGGGAGCTCAGCGCTGCGCGATATTTACCTGCTCCTCGCTCCGGTGCGGCTCCATCTGCAGCGTCCTCTGGCAGTGACGCTCAGGTTAGACGGTGCGGTGACGTGGTCAGTGCGCGCCCTCTGCTGAGCGTCAGTGCTGGAGACAGAGCCGCATGAGGAGCAGGTAAATATTGAAAGCGCCGGCATCCTGAGCGAAGAGAGGTGAGTATGTGATTTTTTTTTTTTTATTGTAGCAGCAGCAGCATTCTATATGGCACAGCTTTATAAGGAGCATCTATGGGGCAATAATCAACGGTGCAGAACATTATATATGGCACAGCATTATAAGGAGCATGCATGGGGCAATAATGAACGGTGCAGAGCATTATATATGGCACAGCATTATAAGGAGCATCTATGGGGCCGTAATCAACGGTGCAGAGCTTTCAATATGGCACAGCTTTATAAGGAGCATCCATGGGGCAATAATGAATGGTGCAGAACATTCTATATGGCACAGCTTTACAAGGAGCATCTATGGGGCCATAATCAACGGTGCAGAGCACTCTATATGGGGCACAGCTTTCTATGGAGCATCTATGGGGCAACAATGAACGATATGGAGAATTATATGTGGCACAGCTTTATATGGAGCATCTATGGGGCAATAATGAACGGTATGGAGCATCTATTTTTATTTTTGAAATTCACTGGTAGCTGCTGCATTTCCACCCTAGGCTTATACTCGAGTCAATAAGTTTTCCCAGTTTTTTGTGGCAAAATTAGGGGGGTCGGCTTATACTCGGGTCGGCTTATACTCGAGTATATACGGTATATGATTAAAAATCATGGTTATTCCACAAAATATTGATTTCTGAACTCTTCCTGAGTTAAAACATTAGTACTGTTGTTTCTAAATGGTTATGAACTTGTTTTTTTTTTTTTGCATTATTTGAGGTCTGCAAGCAATGCATTTTTTTGTTATTTTGACCATTTCTCATTTTCAGAAAACAAATACAAAATATATTGCTTGGAACTTAGGAGACATGTTGTCAGTAGTTTATAGAATAAAAGAACAATTTACATTTTACTAAAAAATATACATATAAAGAGAAAAATCAGACAAACTGAAAATTTTGAAGTGGTCTCTTGAGCTGTATATAATAAGGGACGGCACAATATATAACTAGAGATGTTGGTTCATAATAAGGGATGGTGTTATACATAATAAAAGAGGAAACTATGTAACTAAGGATGGTGTGATACATAATAAGTGAGTACACTGTATACTAAGTGACTGTGTTAGACATAATAAGTGAGTACACTATATACTAAAGGACTGTGCTATACATAAGTGAATACACTATATACTAAAGGAATGTGTTATACATAAAAAGTGACTACATTCTATACTGAGGGATGGCGCTATACATAAGCGAGTATACTATATACTAGGGGACTGTGCTATGCACAATAAGTGAGTACACTATATACTAAGTGACTGTGTTTGATATAATAAGTGATAATAACCTTTTCCTCCACCTCCCCTCTGTTCCTACGTCCATTATAAATCCCCCTTCCTTCCATCCCAATCCCACCCACCCCTCATTGTCCTCCTCCTTCCGCATCCCATTATTGTCCTCTTCTCGACCCAAATCATTGCCATCTCCACCACCTCCACCATTGCCCTCTCCCCCACCACCCCATCATTGCCCTTTCCACGACCTTTATCATTGCTTTCTTCCCCACCACCCCATCATTTCCCATTCCACCACCAACATCATTGTCTTTTCCACCACCATGATCATTGCCTTCTCCCCATCATCCCCATCATTGTACTCTCCTCCACCTAGAAACACACAGCACCATTCACCTCTCTGCACGTTCCCTCACAGCTGCAGCCTCACCATCACTGGCAGCTTCCTCTGTCTGACACAGCCGCTGAATGATGTCGTCATCCAGCTGCACTGCTGTGTGAGACAGGAAGTGCAGGCAGGAAGCAAAACGGATTGCTGCAGCTCTGCTCCACTGGCAATTTCTCTTGTATCTCTTGTAGGCAGCTAAGCTGTAGGGATTGCTCCTTGCCCGCCACAAATGAGGGCAATCTGGCCAGGGGCCCACCGGAGCCACTGGGACGGATAAACAGGCCAGATTGCCCTCATTATTAGCTGCTTTGCAGGGGCCCCCTCCACCTCTGGGCCCCGATGCAGCCGCACCGGCAGCACATGCGGTATGTCCGCCCCTGATGTGACCTGTCGAATCACTCCAATGTTTGCTGAGCGATCCGGAAGTCACTACTCAATATGAGAGCCAGAATGAGGTCAGAATGAGGCTCCCATAAACTTTCATTGAGAGCTTGTGACTATTACCTTTGACTTTTAGTCAGAAGTTGCGGTCATGAGATGGCGGTGCTAGTTAAAAGTTGAAGATGGCGGCTCATGAGTATAATACTGTCGTCAAAGAATTTAGATTAGTGGCATCACTATTGCTCTGAAATAACGAAAAAAATGGAGTGGTGCTTTAAAAAGATTGGCTACAAAAACCGTAATATTATTTTCTATTATGCATTGTCTAAATTAGATTAGTCTAAAACCCACATTGCAAACCCGAAAATAATATCTTGACATATCAACATTGATTTTGGTAGGAAGTAGATTAGGTTTCTATTTCAAAATTAAGCCTTTGCTTTATTCTTCATAAATATACTGCATTTAGTCATTTTTCCAATGCTGGAAAACTGATAATTCTATACAATTAGTCACTACCATTAAGTTTGTGTTCCAATTAAATATTGCGGAAAAAACAATGAGGTTAAAATGGAAATGTACTCAGAAAACTGATTAAGGATAATTCATTAGTGTCTTCAATGAGGATTTTCATACAAAGCAAACAACTTGCCTTACATTAGCAAATCAAATAATTTAAAAAAAAAAAACCTGAATCTTTGAATTAGATACTTTGTAATTTATATATTTTGTCAGTGATTTTTAACAAAACAATTTAAAGCTGGAGGTAGATATTGTAAAACTTGAACAGATTATCAATATGTATAAGGCCTTCCTGACCATCCCCTGCTGGTAGTTGTATGGGTAAAGAAGAATTAAGACTGTTGAATTTTAACATGCCCTATCGGTTGCTTTTGGGAGTGATGATCTTATTCCATTAATTCTTATTCTATATCCATTAAAGTAAGCATGCTCTCTTGGTCAAGCATGCTTGTGTATGGCAGAGTCAGGAGAGGTACCCGTAGACCAAACTATTGTTTGACCGACATCTACTGCATGTGTATGGTAATTTTATTCATCAGTTTCTGAGAAGCTAGATGGTTTATGCAACAAAACTGCAACAATAAAATAATTTTGTAAATAAATACATTTTAATTAACAGATTTTA
This sequence comes from Ranitomeya imitator, assembly GCF_032444005.1. Classification (NCBI taxonomy): domain Eukaryota; kingdom Metazoa; phylum Chordata; class Amphibia; order Anura; family Dendrobatidae; genus Ranitomeya; species Ranitomeya imitator. The sequence continues at coordinate 442,391,504 of NC_091285.1, forward strand.
ACTTTTCCTTCTGACTTAACAGTTCAGTAATTTTACATTTTTGGTTAAAAAAAAAATAGAATAAGAATAATAACTAATTCTCACTTGGACCAATATTTGCAAATGTTATTGGAGGTTTACCCTTTCATAACCAGTAAAAAAATGCCCTCCCCTGCTAAAGAAATGACATGAGAGCATCTCATAAGGTAGTTCCTGCAGCCAGTGTGCAGGAAGTAGTAAAGATGGATTTTGCTAAAATGGATTAATATAACTGTGAGATTGTCTTGAAGAAAAAAAGTAAAATTCTGCCATGTATAACCATCTGAATGAAAACTTTGTGAAACCCAAATGTAAATACCATCTGATGCCACTTATTCATTATGTTTGTTCAAATTCTACCTCAGTAAAATACGTTTTGTAGTTAACCATAATGGACTCTGCTCTTCACTACACTACATCTCTGGAAGTTGCCTCCGGCCACCAAGGGAGCAGTACCATGAGTGTGTGAAGGAAGATATTATCACCATATCACATGTTTCACTGATGTTAAGAGTCCAAATTACACTGTCATGGTCTGCCTATGTAGGGGTGCATTGCACTATAGAGTCTGCCTTTGGAGGGTGCATTATACATTATAGAGTCTGCCTATGGTGAGTGCAGTATACTATAGAGTTTGCCTATGCGGAGTGCAGTACACTGTAAAGTCTGTCTATGAGGGGTGAGTTTGCCTGTGGGGGTGCATCATACTATAGAATTTGCCTGTGGGGGTGCATTATACTATAGAGTTTGCCTATGGGGGTGCATTATACTATAGAGTTTGCCTATGCGGAGTGCAGTACACTGTAAAGTCTGTCTATGAGGGGTGAGTTTGCCTGTGGGGGTGCATCATACTATAGAATTTGCCTGTGGGGGTGCATTATACTATAGAGTTTGCCTATGGGGGTGCATTATACTATAGAGTCTGCCTACTGAGGAGGTAAATTATACTATAGATTCTGCCTATGGAGGGGTGCATTATACTATAGAGTCTGTCTATGGAGGGGTACATTTTAATATAGAGTCTGCCTATGGGGGGTGCATTATACTCTAGATTCTGCCTATAGAGGGGTGCATTATAATATAGAGCCTGCTTATGGGCAGTGCAGTATACTATAGAGTTGCCTATGGGGGGTACAATTATACTATAGAGTCTGCGTATGAGGTGGGGGTGAAATATACCATAAAGTCTACCTATGGGGAGAGCATTATACTATAGAGTCTGCCTATGGAGGGGTGCATTATACTTTAGAGTCTGTCTGGGGGGTGCATTATCCTTTAGAGTCTGCCTGGGGGTGCAATATACTATAGATTCTGCCTATAGAGGGGTGCATTATAATATAGAGCCTGCCTATGGGGAGTGAAGTATACTATAGAGTTGCCTATGAGGGGTACAATTATGCTATAGAGTCTGCTTATGAATTGGGGGTGCATTATACAATATATAGTCTGCCTATGGGGCTGTGCATCATATAATATAGATTGCCTATGGGGAGTGCATTATACTATATATAGTATGCCGTTGGGGAATGCAATATATTATATAGAGTCTGCCTATGTGGAATGCATTATTTTTTTAGAGTATGCCTATGGGGAATTTGATATGCTATATAGAGTCTGCCTATGGGGATTGCATTATACTTTAGAGTCTGCCTATGGGGAATGCAGCATACTATAGAGTCTGCCTATGGGTGGTGCATTATACTACAGAGTCTTCCTATGGGGGGTGCATTATACTATTGATTCTGCCTATGAGGGGTGCATTATAATATAGAGTCTGCCTATGGGAAGTGCAGTATACTATATAGTATGCCTATGGGGAATGAAGTATGCTATAGAGTCTGCCTATGGGGAGTGCAGTATACTATAGAGTCTGCCTATGGAGGGAGTGCATTATAATATAGAGTCTGCTTATGGGGAGTGCATTATAATATAGAGTCTGCCTATGGGGAGTGCAGTTTACTATAGAGTCTGCCTATGTGGGGTCCAATTATACTTTAGAGTTTGCCTATGAGATGGTGATGCATTATACTATAGAGTCTGCCTATGGGGAGTGCATTATACTATAGAGTCTGCCTATGGGCAGTGCACTATACTGTAGAGTCTGCCTATGAGGAGTGCAAAATACTATAGAATCTGCCTATGGAGGAGTGCATTATGCTATATAGAGTCTTCCTATGAAAAATGCATTTACTGTGTAGAGTCTGCCATGGGGGTGCATTACATAATATAGGGTTTTCCTATGGGGAAAGCATTATACTATATAGAGTCTGCCTTTTCAGAAGCATTTTACTATATACAGTCTGCCTACGGTGGTGCATTATACAATATAGAATCTGCCCATGGGGGTGCATTGTACTATATAGAGTCTGCCTATGGGGTTGCATTATAGTATATATAGTGTGTCCATGGGAGTGCATTATACAATATAGAGTCTGACTATGGGAGTGCATTATACAATATGGAGTCTGCCTATGGGGAGTGCATTATACTGAATAAGGTATGCCAATGGGGAATGCATTATACTGTAGAGTCCTATAAGGAGTTCATTGTACTATACAGAGGTCTATGGGGAGCGCATTATACTATACTGATAACTATCTGGTGCATTAAACTATGTAGAGACCTTTGGGGAGTGCATTATACTATATAGAGGCTATCTAGGGGGCCATCATACAGTGTGGAGATTACAGTGAGGGGGCCATCATACAGTGTTGGAGCTATTAAACAGTGTGGAGACTACTAAGCGGTCAGTACACTGTGGGGGTGGTACTATACAGCGAGGGGTCATTACACTGTGTATAGGGGAGCTGCAAAGGGGGAGATTCAGATTACTCAGATTACTGTGACTTACAAAGGGGCAGACAGGGCATTATTAACGTCTAGGTTTCTAGGAGGTAAAATGTGGGCACTGTTATCTAGGGCACTTGCACACGACATTACTATATTCTAGAGGTTTGTTTTACCATCTAGAGGCACACTGTTCCACAGAGTAGGTGCAGTAATAGGGACAGATATGGCAGCAGTGGCTCAGCATTGGGGTATCAGCAGGATAAGGAGTTTGTGCAGGTTGGGAATAGATGGTGATGGGACTGGAAATATGAGAAGTGAAATATGTTGTAATCTCTGCAGCCGAGTCCTGTCTGGGGAATTTGTCTTGTCGGTCTGGGCCAGATGGAAAAGACGGGAAAATTGAATGATTCCATCAGAAAGAACGTCAGTGGTAAGTCACCATCTGTAACTGTGCTGTAATCATTTATATGTTCTGTAGGACTAGTAATAGGGACACATACGGCAGCAGCCGCTCAGTATTGGGGTATCAGGTGCAGTAATAGGGACACATACGGCAGCAGCGGCTCAGTAGCGGGGTATCAGGGGCAGTAATAGGGACACATACGGCAGCAGCGGCTCAGTATCGGGGTATCAGGGGCAGTAATAGGGACACATATGGCAGCAGCGGCTCAGCATTGGGGTATCAGTAGGATGAGGAGTTTGTGCAGGTTGGGAATAGATGGTGATGGGGCTGGAATGTGAGAAGTGAAACGTGTCTTTGTTGTATTCTCTGCAGACGAGTTGTGGCTGGAAGAAGTTGTCATGTCGGTCTGGGCCAGATGGAAAAGATGGGAAAAGTGATGATTCCATCAGAGAACGTCAGAGGTGAGTCATTATTTGTAACTGTGCTGTGATCTCTTACATGTTCTGTAGGACTGGTATCTCCAACTGACCATATGGCGGTAATATCAATTTCGGTCTTTATATAGAGATTATCTTCAGTAATAGCGCGGTCATCTGCTGAGGTTCTCCTCCCCTATTAGGGCGCGTCACCGAATTGTAATCAAGGTTACCTGGTTAGGGGCCCACTCAGAAGCTTCGTCCCCCCTGAACCAAAACCCTAGCTACGCCTCTGAAGTGGATGTTATTATTACGACAGCAAATGGGTTAATAGACGGCTGAGTAGTTGGCCCACAGACTTCCACTGGGAGCACACCAGCTGCAATAGCCTAAGAAGTGGCAATGGATAAAGAGGAGTGGGCTTTAATCCTCTCCAATAATTCCATTTTCTGAAAAGCATAAGCTAGCTTTATGAAGTCAAACAAAACCAATTTACTGCTTGTTTAGGTGAAGAATATCTTCCATTTCCCATATGTTTGCTTTTAGACACAGTTCTAACCCACTAAATGAATAAAATCAGAAAGGTATATGAAATATATATATATATATGTATTATTTATTACATCTTGTTATATAACAACACCAATATATTCTGCTGCACAAAGGAAAGGGTTTATGCTTTCAGCTCACAGAAATGAAGGTTATATGTGGTTTGGAAGATAGGAAGAAATCATGTAAATTTTGCTATAGTCTGTGATTTCAGTGATGCAAAACATCATTTAGCCACCTTGAAATTACTATATGATTAATCACAGATACTTGATTTCACTCTTAAAAATATAGCAATGCAATCATTAATGCTAACAAACAATTACACAATTTGAAGAGATTGGAAGAAAAAAAAAGACATGACTAATCTTGCCCATATGGTTTTTATATTGCAGCACAGTCTTAAAACTGAATTGGGAAGCTGCATTAGCATTCACTAACCACTAGGGTTGAGCGAAACGGATCGGACAAATTGAAAAATCGCCGACTTTCGGCAAAGTCGGGTTTCGTGAAACCCGACCCGATCCTAGTGTGGGATCGGCCATGAGGTCGGCAATCAGCGCGCCAAAGTCGCGTTTGGTATGACGTTTTCATCCAATAAAGGAGGATAAATAAATATAACCCCAGACTCATAGTGCAAAGCGTCCAAGTACCATGTCCTGGGCACTATAAATCCTACTCCAAGAAGTACTGATATAATTAAAGGAGAACAAAAGGAGCGTTTAAACATACCAACATAAAAAAGTACAAAATTTTATTGAAACATAAACAAAAGACATATACAAACACATGCATGAAAATAAGGACACTAAAAAGCACCCGTAACACCCACACTGGTCCTCAAAGGTATAAGGCGTGTACATGGTACCAGAAAATGTGTCACGCAAGTGGTACAAAGTGGGCAACCGTGTCCATATAGAGCACCATGGACCCTAGACTGAGCCCTAATGGTCCTAAGGTATGGACCTAAATGGGGCTTACAGACAATGCTGCAAATACAAACAGTCTATGAACCCGGACACACTCTAGGAAACCGATGACACTGCCGGTATAAAAAATGCATGTAGCGTCATGGATGCAGTGAAATCAGTAACCAAAACGTACCACTTACCCAGGTGAAGGGATCAAAAGAGTTGGGCGACACCCCCTACGCGCGTTTTGCTCTAGCGTTCTCTTTGCTTTCTCAAGGGGAAGTGTCTAAAACTCCACCGAAGGAACCTTATATCCCATACTTCCGGTCACATGAGAATCATGTGACCCGGAAGTCAGTGCGGCTGCTAATGAACGGTGCATGCATCCATGGCCCCCGACGCCGCAACCACCCCGCCCAGCCAGGCAACCGAGCCAAGTGAGTGGGAGCTGTTATGAATAGGTAATTCAGAACCACAATGGACCTTGAAGTTCAGAGCACACAAAGTGACCTGACAATAACCAAAAAACATAGGACGAGCTCTGAGACGTGGAAACTCTGCTGACCGCAATCCCTAATCCTATCCAACCACACTAGAGGCAGCCGTGGATTGCGCCTAACGCTCCCTATGCAACTCAGCACAGCCTGAGAAAGTAACTAGCCCTGAAGATAGAAAAATAAGCCTACCTTGCCTCAGAGAAATACCCCAAAGGAAAAGGCAGCCCCCCACATATAATGACTGTGAGTTAAGATGAAATTACAAACGCAGAGATGAAATAGATTTAGAAAAGTGAGGCCCAACTTACTGAACAGACCGAGGATAGGAAAGATTGCTTTGCGGTCAACACAAAACCCTACAAACAACCACGCAGAGGGGGCAAAAAGACCCTCCGCACCGACTAACGGTACGGAGGTGCTCCCTCTGCGTCCCAGAGCTTCCAGCAAGCAAGAAAAACCAATATAGCAAGCTGGACAGAAAAAACAGCAAACAAAAACAACACAAGCAAAACTTAGCTTATGCAGGATAGGAAGGCCACAGGAACGATCCAGGAGGAAGCAAGACCAATACTAGAACATTGACTGGAGGCCAGGATCAAAGCACTAGGTGGAGTTAAATAGAGCAGCACCTAACGACCTAACCTCATCACCTGAGGAAGGAAACTCAGAAGCTGCAGTACCACTCACATCCACAAACGGAAGCCCATAGACAGAATCAGCCGAAGTACCACTTGTGACCATAGGAGGGAGCTCGACCACAGAATTCACAACAGTACCCCCCCCTTGAGGAGGGGTCACCGAACCCTCAACAGAGCCCCCAGGCCGACCAGGATGAGCCATATGAAAGGCACGAACAAGATCGGCAGCATGGACATCAGAGGCAAAGACCCAGGAATTATCTTCCTGACCATAACCCTTCCACTTAACCAGATAATGGAGTTTCCGTCTCGAAACACGAGAATCCAAAATCTTCTCCACTATATACTCCAACTCCCCCTCCACCAAAACCGGGGCAGGAGGATCAACAGATGGAACCATAGGTGCCACGTATCTCCGCAACAATGACCTATGGAATACGTTATGGATGGAAAAAGAATCTGGAAGGGTCAAACGAAAAGACACAGGATTAAGAACCTCAGAAATCCTATACGGACCAATGAAACGAGGCTTAAACTTAGGAGAGGAAACCTTCATAGGAATATAACGAGATGACAACCAAACCAAATCCCCAACACGAAGTCGGGGACCCACACAACGTCTGCGATTAGCGAAACGTTGAGCCTTCTCCTGGGACAAGGTCAAATTGTCCACTACATGAGTCCAAATCTGCTGCAACCTGTCCACCACAGTATCCACACCAGGACAGTCCGAAGACTCAACCTGCCCTGAAGAGAAACGAGGATGGAACCCAGAATTGCAGAAAAACGGCGAAACCAAGGTAGCCGAGCTGGCCCGATTATTAAGGGCGAACTCAGCCAACGGCAAAAAGGACACCCAATCATCCTGATCAGCAGAAACAAAGCATCTCAGATATGTTTCCAAGGTCTGATTGGTTCGTTCAGTCTGGCCATTTGTCTGAGGATGGAAAGCCGAGGAAAAAGACAAATCAATGCCCATCCTAGCACAAAAGGCTCACCAAAACCTCGAAACAAACTGGGAACCTCTATCAGAAACGATGTTCTCTGGAATGCCATGTAAACAAACCACATGCTGGAAGAACAATGGCACCAAATCAGAGGAGGAAGGTAATTTAGACAAGGGTACCAAATGGATCATCTTAGAGAAGCGATCACAAACCACCCAAATGACAGACATTTTTTGAGAGACGGGGAGATCCGAAATAAAATCCATAGAGATATGTGTCCAAGGCCTCTTCGGGACCGGCAAGGGCAAAAGCAACCCACTGCCACGAGAACAGCAGGGCTTAGCCCGAGCACAAATCCCACAGGACTGCACAAAAGAACGCACATCCCGCGACAGAGACGGCCACCAAAAGGATCTAGCCACTAAATCTCTGGTACCAAAGATTCCAGGATGACCAGCCAACACCGAACAATGAACCTCAGAGATAACTTTATTCGTCCACCTATCAGGGACAAACAGTTTCTCCGCTGGGCAACGATCAGGTTTATTAGCCTGAAATTTTTGCAGCACCCGCCGCATATCAGGGGAGATGGCAGACACAATTACTCCCTCTTTGAGAATACCCGCCGGCTCAGACAAACCCGGAGAGTCGGGCACAAAACTCCTAGACAGGGCATCCGCCTTCACATTTTTAGAGCCCGGAAGGTACGAAACCACAAAGTCAAAACGGGAGAAAAACAGCGACCAACGAGCCTGTCTAGGATTCAACCGTTTGGCAGACTCGAGATAAGTCAAGTTCTTGTGATCAGTCAAGACCACCACGCGATGCTTAGATCCTTCAAGCCAATGACGCCACTCCTCGAATGCCCACTTCATGGCCAGCAACTCTCGATTGCCAACATCATAATTTCGCTCAGCAGGCGAAAACTTCCTGGAAAAGAAGGCGCATGGCTTCATCACCGAGCAATCAGAACCTCTTTGTGACAAAACAGCCCCTGCTCCAATTTCAGAAGCATCAACCTCGACCTGGAACGGAAGCGAAACATCTGGTTGACACAACACAGGGGCAGAAGAAAAACGACGCTTTAACTCTTGAAAAGCTTCCACAGCAGCAGAAGACCAATTGACCACATCAGCACCCTTCTTGGTCAAATCGGTCAATGGTTTAGCAATACTAGAAAAATTACAGATGAAGCGACGATAAAAATTAGCAAAGCCCAGGAACTTTTGCAGACTCTTCAGAGATGTCGGCTGAGTCCAATCATAAATGGCCTGGACCTTAACAGGGTCCATCTCGATAGTAGAAGGGGAAAAAATGAACCCCAAAAATGAAACCTTCTGAACACCAAAGAGACACTTTGATCCCTTCACAAACAAAGAATTAGCACGCAGGACCTGGAAAACCATTCTGACCTGCTTCACATGAGACTCCCAATCATCCGAGAAGACCAAGATATCATCCAAGTATACAATCAGGAATTTATCCAGGTACTCTCGGAAGATGTCATGCATAAAGGACTGAAATACTCATGGAGCATTGGCAAGTCCGAATGGCATAACCAGGTACTCAAAATGGCCCTCGGCCGTATTAAATGCAGTTTTCCATTCATCGCCACGTTTAATACGCACAAGATTTTATGCACCACGAAGATCTATCTTGGTGAACCAACTAGCTCCCTTAATCCGAGCAAACAAATCAGATAGCAGCGGCAAGGGGTACTGAAATTTGACCGTGATTTTATTTAGAAGGTGGTAATCAATACAAGGTCTCAGCGAACCATCCTTCTTGGCCACAAAAAAGATCCCTGCTCCCAATGGCGATGACGACGGGCGAATATGACCCTTCTCCAAGGATTCTTTTACGTAACTCCGCATAGCGGCGTGCTCAGGTACAGATAAATTAAACAGTCGACCCTTAGGAAACTTACTACCAGGAATCAAATCGATAGCACAATCACAATCCCTATGCGGAGGTAGAGCATTGGACTTGGGCTCATCGAATACATCCCGGTAATCAGACAAGAACTCTGGGACCTCAGAAGGGGTGGATGATGAGATAGACAGAAATGGAACATCACCATGTACCCCCTGACAACCCCAGCTGGACACAGACATTGATTTCCAATCTAATACTGTGTTATGGGCTTGTAGCCATGGCAACCCCAACACGACCACATCATGCAGATTATGCAACACCAGAAAGCGAATATCCTCCTGGTGCGCAGGAGCCATGCACATGGTCAGCTGGGTCCAATACTGAGGCTTATTCTTGGCCAAAGGCGTAGCATCAATTCCTCTCAATGGAATAAGACACTGCAAGGGCTCCAAGACAAACCCACAGCGCCTAGCAAACTCCAAGTCCATCAAATTCAGGGCAGCGCCTGAATCCACAAATGCCATGACAGAATAGGAAGACAAAGAGCAGATCAAAGTAACGGACAAAAGAAATTTCGACTGTACCGTACCAATGGTGGTAGACTTAGCGAACCGCTTAGTGCGCTTAGGACAATCGGAGATAGCATGAGTGGAATCACCACAGTAGAAACACAGCCCATTCTGACGTCTGTTTTCTTGCCTTTCAGCTCTGGTCAAAGTCCTATCGCACTGCATAGGCTCAGGTTTATGCTCAGATAATACCGCCAAATGGTGCACAGATTTACGCTCACGCAAGCGTCGACCAATCTGAATGGCCAAAGACATAGACTCATTCAGACCAGCAGGCATAGGAAATCCCACCATGACATCCTTAAGGGCTTCAGAGAGACCCTTTCTGAAAATAGCTGCCAGCGCACATTCATTCCATTGAGTGAGCACGGACCACTTTCTAAACTTCTGACAATAAATCTCTATCTCATCCTGACCCTGACACAGAGTCAGCAAATTTTTCTCTGCCTGATCCACTGAATTAGGTTCATCATACAGTAATCCGAGCGCCAGAAAAAACGCATCAATATTATATAATGCAGGATCTCCTGGCGCAAGGGAAAATGCAAAGTCTTGAGGGTCGCCACGTAATAAAGAAATAATGATCTTAACCTGTTGAACTGGGTCACCAGAGGAGCGAGGTTTCAAAGCCAGAAACAGTTTGCAATTATTTTTGAAACTCAGAAATTTAGCTCTATCTCCAGAAAACAAATCAGGAATAGGAATTCTTGGTTCTAACATAGAATTCTGAGCCACAAAGTCTTGAATATTTTGTACTCTTGCAGCGAGATGATACACACATGAAGACAGACCTTTAATGTCCATCACTACACCTGTGTCCTGAACCACCCAAATGTCTAGGGGAAAAAAAGGCAATACACAGTGCAAAGAAAAAAAAATGGTCTCAGAACTTCTTTTTTCCCTTTATTGAGAAGCATTAGTACTTTGTGCCTCCAGTACTGTTATGAATAGGTAATTCAGAACCACAATGGACCTTGAAGTTCAGAGCACACAAAGTGACCTGACAATAACCAAAAAACATAGGACGAGCTCTGAGACGTGGAAACTCTGCTGACCGCAATCCCTAATCCTATCCAACCACACTAGAGGCAGCCGTGGATTGCGCCTAAAGCTCCCTATGCAACTCGGCACAGCCTGAGAAAGTAACTAGCCCTGAAGATAGAAAAATAAGCCTACCTTGCCTCAGAGAAATACCCCAAAGGAAAAGGCAGCCCCCCACATATAATGACTGTGAGTTAAGATGAAATTACAAACGCAGAGATGAAATAGATTTAGCAAAGTGAGGCCCAACTTACTGAACAGACCGAGGATAGGAAAGATTGCTTTGCGGTCAACACAAAACCCTACAAACAACCACGCAGAGGGGGCAAAAAGACCCTCCGCACCGACTAACGGTACGGAGGTGCTCCCTCTGCGTCCCAGAGCTTCCAGCAAGCAAGAAAAACCAATATAGCAAGCTGGACAGAAAAAACAGTAAACAAAAACAACACAAGCAAAACTTAGCTTATGCAGGATAGGAAGGCCACAGGAACGATCTAGGAGGAAGCAAGACCAATACTAGAACATTGACTGGAGACCAGGATCAAAGCACTAGGTGGAGTTAAATAGAGCAGCACCTAACGACCTAACCTCATCACCTGAGGAAGGAAACTCAGAAGCCGCAGTACCACTCACATCCACAAACGGAAGCCCATAGACAGAATCAGCCGAAGTACCACTTGTGACCACAGGAGGGAGCTCGACCACAGAATTCACAACAGGGAGCATGGAGTTACCATGACACCCAGTCACAGACCCGGAGCGCCAAGCGGCCGGACCGAGGAGGGGCGGAGCCAAGAGCAAACGGGCGCGTGCGCACTGCAGACCGGGACCAAGTCAGGGCATGGAAACACCAAGAGAATGTATATGCAATGAACACAATATTATGACAATATAGGTCACATCCAGCTGTACAAAAATAGTGGCAAAATAGAAAGAAGCGGTCACAGGCAAAATATAACCAAATATAATAACAATAATTGTAACAGACAGATATAAAAGCATACAATTATAGCAGCAAATACAATGGCGGTAATTGCAGCAGACATATATTGAGTCCATCCAGTGCTTCAAGATGCCAGTCACAGGTCCAAATATTTCAAGGGATATCAGGAACATAATGAAAATATTCAAAGAATATCAGGAACATAAAGAACAACTATAAAAAACACAAAACAAATAATTAAAAAAATGAATTAAAAAGGTGAAGCAGACACCTAAAAGCGGAGGGAAGACCAAAGATCTTAAAAGGGAGGGGCTACAAAAACGGAGCAAAATTGAGAGATTCATTGAGACCCCCGGGTCTAACAGTGCCCAAGGTCACAATCCACTTAAGTTCACGTTGGGCAAGGAGTTGTTTAATATTACCCCCCCCGTATGCCCATGTGGACGACATCAATCCCCCTTACCAAAAACTGGCTGGGGTCACAATCGTGATACTTACTAAAATGTCTCGGTATGGTTTTCAATTGAGAGACATCCTCCACCATCCTGGCAGCGCCAATGTCCCGCACATGCTCCCTCACCCTCACTCTGTGCTGTGCTGGTGGCGATATATTGATGATGTTTTGTTTTTGTGGCGCGGAACGGAACAGCAGCTCGGGGATTTTATGACTGTGCTCAATTCTAACACCTTCAATATTAAGCTCACCTATAAGTCTGACCCCCGTGAAATCGATTTTTTAGACATACTTCTGAGGGTAGGGGAGGATCAGCTTATAGAGACAGAGGTCTTTAGAAAAACTACGGCTGTTAATGCCTTGGTGCATGCCACTTCCGGGCACAGTCAAGCCACAATTAGGGCCGTCCCGGTCGGACAGTTCCTCCGGGTGAGATGGATCTGCTCGAATGACCATACCTTTAAACAACAGGCTGGCGACTTGAGACAACGCTTTGAACAACGGGGATACAGCCATCGGTGTGTGAGATATGGATATAACAGGGCTAAGGCTATGTTCACATTAGCGTTCCGCTAATGTGCGTCGCTGTTGCGTCGGCGACGCAGCGGCGACGCGCCCCTATGTTTAACATGGGGGACACGTGCGTTTTTTTTGTTGCGTTTTCCGACACGTGCGTCGTTTCCGACGCTAGCGTCGGACGCAAGAAAATGCAACAAGTTGCTTTTTTCGTGCGTCCGATTTTCGTCAAAAAACGACGCACGCGTCGCAAAACGCAGCGTTTTTGCGTGCGTTTGCGCACTTTTTTTGTGCGTCGTGCGTTGCGTCGCCGACGCAGCGGCGCGCAACGCTAATGTGAACGTAGCCTGAGAATACCTCGCGTAATTGGCTTCTATATTCGAAAAAACAACAAAGGAAGGATGAGTCGATTCGATTTATATCTGAATTCAATCATGAGTGGAACAATATACGTACTATTTTGAGCAAACACTGGCGGATTTTAAGTACTGAGTCGTCTCTGAGCCCCTTTCTGTCTGATCACCCCCTGATGACTCCCAGGAGAGCTAGGAGTCTTAAAGATATCCTAGTTAGGAGCCATTACGTGGCACCTAAGGCTCCCCTTTTTGGTTCGGTCCGTCGTACCGTGGGTTGTTGCACGTGTGGACACTGTGTTGCCTGCGCCAATGTCCTGCGCAGCTCCTCATTCTCCTCGGCAGACGGCAAAATAAATTTTGACATAAGACACTATATATCCTGCGGTACCAAAAACGTGATCTATTATGCTACCTGCAGTTGCCGTCTCATCTATGTAGGTCTAACATCACGCAAACTAAGAGTGAGGGTGAGGGAGCATGTGCGGGACATTGGCGCAGCCAGGATGGTGGAGGATGTCTCTCAATTGAAAACCATGCCGAGACATTTTAGTAAGTATCACGATTGTGACCCCAGCCAGTTTTTGGTAAGGGGGATTGATGTCGTCCACATGGGCATACGGGGGGTAATATTAAACAACTCCTTGCCCAACGTGAACTTAAGTGGATTGTGACCTTGGGCACTGTTAGACCCGGGGGTCTCAATGAATCTCTCAATTTTGCTCCGTTTTTGTAGCCCCTTCCTTTTAAGATCTTTGGTCTTCCCTCCGCTTTTAGGTGTCTGCTTCACCTTTATAATTCTTTTTTTAATTATTTGTTTTGTCTTTTTTATAGTTGTTCTTTATGTTCCTGATATTCTTTGAATATTTTCATTATGTTCCTGATATCCCTTGAAATATTTGGACCTGTGACTGGCATGTTGAAGCACTGGATGGACTAAATATATGTCTGCTGCAATTACCGCCATTGTATTTGCTGCTATAATTGTATGCTTTTATATAACATAGTAACATAGTAACATAGTTAGTAAGGCCGAAAAAAGACATTTGTCCATCCAGTTCAGCCTATATTCCATCATAATAAATCCCCAGATCTACGTCCTTCTACAGAACCTAATTGTATGATACAATATTGTTCTGCTCCAGGAAGACATCCAGGCCTCTCTTGAACCCCTCGACTGAGTTCGCCATCACCACCTCCTCAGGCAAGCAATTCCAGATTCTCACTGCCCTAACAGTAAAGAATCCTCTTCTATGTTGGTGGAAAAACCTTCTCTCCTCCAGACGCAAAGAATGCCCCCTTGTGCCCGTCACCTTCCTTGGTATAAACAGATCCTCAGCAAGATATTTGTATTGTCCCCTTATATACTTATACATGGTTATTAGATCGCCCCTCAGTCGTCTTTTTTCTAGACTAAATAATCCTAATTTCGCTAATCTATCTGGGTATTGTAGTTCTCCCATCCCCTTTATTAATTTTGTTGCCCTCCTTTGTACTCTCTCTAGTTCCATTATATCCTTCCTGAGCACCGGTGACCAAAACTGGACACAGTACTCCATGTGCGGTCTAACTAGGGATTTGTACAGAGGCAGTATAATGCTCTCATCATGTGTATCCAGACCTCTTTTAATGCACCCCATGATCCTGTTTGCCTTGGCAGCTGCTGCCTGGCACTGGCTGCTCCAGGTAAGTTTATCATTAACTAGGATCCCCAAGTCCTTCTCCCTGTCAGATTTACCCAGTGGTTTCCCATTCAGTGTGTAATGGTGATATTGATTCTTTCTTCCCATGTGTATAACCTTACATTTATCATTGTTAAACCTCATCTGCCACCTTTCAGTCCAAGTTTCCAACTTATCCAGATCCATCTGTAGCAGAATACTATCTTCTCTTGTATTAACTGCTTTACATAGTTTTGTATCATCTGCAAATATCGATATTTTACTGTGTAAACCTTCTACCAGATCATTAATGAATATGTTGAAGAGAACAGGTCCCAATACTGACCCCTGCGGTACCCCACTGGTCACAGCGACCCAGTTAGAGACTATACCATTTATAACCACCCTCTGCTTTCTATCACTAAGCCAGTTACTAACCCATTTACACACATTTTCCCCCAGACCAAGCATTCTCATTTTGTGTACCAACCTCTTGTGCGGCACGGTATCAAACGCTTTGGAAAAATCGAGATATACCACGTCCAAAGACTCACCGTGGTCCAGCCTATAGCTTACCTCTTCATAAAAACTGATTACATTGGTTTGACAGGAGCGATTTCTCATAAACCCATGCTGATATGGAGTTAAACAGTTATTCTCATTGAGATAATCCAGAATAACATCCCTCAGAAACCCTTCAAATATTTTACCAACAATAGAGGTTAGACTTACTGGCCTATAATTTCCAGGTTCACTTTTAGAGCCCTTTTTGAATATTGGCACCACATTTGCTATGCGCCAATCCTGCGGAACAGACCCTGTCGCTATAGAGTCCCTAAAAATAAGAAATAATGGTTTATCTATTACATTACTTAGTTCTCTTAGTACTCGTGGGTGTATGCCATCCGGACCCGGAGATTTATCTATTTTTATCTTATTTAGCCGGTTTCGCACCTCTTCTTGGGTTAGATTGGTGACCCTTAATATAGGGTTTTCATTGTTTCTTGGGATTTCACCTAGCATTTCATTTTCCACCGTGAATACCGTGGAGAAGAAGGTGTTTAATATGTTAGCTTTTTCCTCGTCATCTACAACCATTCTTTCCTCACTATTTTTTAAGGGGCCTACATTTTCAGTTTTTATTCTTTTACTATTGATATAGTTGAAGAACAGTTTGGGATTAGTTTTACTCTCCTTAGCAATGTGCTTCTCTGTTTCCTTTTTGGCAGCTTTAATTAGTTTTTTAGATAAAGTATTTTTCTCCCTATAGTTTTTTAGAGCTTCAATGGTGCCATCCTGCTTTAGTAGTGCAAATGCTTTCTTTTTACTGTTAATTGCCTGTCTTACTTCTTTGTTTAGCCACATTGGGTTTTTTCTATTTCTAGTCCTTTTATTCCCACAAGGTATAAACCGCTTACACTGCCTATTTAGGATGTTCTTAAACATTTCCCATTTATTATCTGTATTCTTATTTCTGAGGATATTGTCCCAGTCTACCAGATTAAGGGCATCTCTAAGCTGGTCAAACTTTGCCTTCCTAAAGTTCAGTGTTTTTGTGACTCCCTGACAAGTCCCCCTAGTGAAAGACAGGTGAAACTGTACAATATTGTGGTCGCTATTTCCTAGATGCCCGACCACCTGCAGATTTGTTATTCTGTCAGGTCTATTAGATAGTATTAGGTCTAAAAGTGCTGCTCCTCTGGTTGGATTCTGCACCAATTGTGAAAGATAATTTTTCTTGGTTATTAGCAGAAACCTGTTGCCTTTATGGGTTTCACAGGTTTCTGTTTCCCAGTTAATATCCGGGTAGTTAAAGTCCCCCATAACCAGGACCTCATTATGGGTTGCAGCTTCATCTATCTGCTTTAGAAGTAGACTTTCCATGCTTTCTGTTATATTTGGGGGTTTGTAACAGACCCCAATGAGAATTTTGTTACCATTTTTCCCTCCATGAATTTCGACCCATATGGACTCGACATCCTCATTTCCTTCGCTAATATCCTCCCTTAAAGTGGACTTTAGACAAGACTTTACATAGAGACAAACCCCTCCTCCTCTCCGATTTTTACGATCCTTTCTAAACAGACTGTAACCCTGTAAGTTAACTGCCCAGTCATAGCTTTCATCTAACCATGTCTCGGTTATTCCCACTATGTCAAAGTTACCTGTAGATATTTCTGCTTCTAGTTCTTCCATCTTGTTTGTCAGGCTTCTGGCGTTTGCGAGCATGCAGTTTAGAGGATTTTGTTTTGTTCCAATCTCCTCACTGTGGATTGTTTTAGAAATGTTCTTACCTCCCTTCTGAGTATGTTTTCCTGGATCTTCTTTGTTCAAGTCTAATGTTTTTCTTCCCGTCCCCTCTTCTTCTAGTTTAACGCCCTATCTGTCTATTATAATTATTGTTATTATATTTGGTTATATTTTGCCTGTGACCGCTTCTTTCTATTTTGCCACTATTTTTGTACAGCTGGATGTGACCTATATTGTCATAATATTGTGTTCATTGCATATACATTCTCTTGGTGTTTCCATGCCCTGACTTGGTCCCGGTCTGCAGTGCGCACGCGCCCGTTTGCTCTTGGCTCCGCCCCTCCTCGGTCCGGCCGCTTGGCGCTCGGGTCTGTGACTGGGTGTCATGGTAACTCCATGCTCCCACTCGCTTGGCTCGGTTGCCTGGCTGGGCGGGGTGGTTGCGGCATCGGGGGCCATGGACGCATGCACCGTTCATTAGCAGCCGCACTGACTTCCGGGTCACATGATTCTCATGTGACCGGAAGTATGGGATATAAGGCTCCTTCAGTGGAGTTTTAGACACTTCCCCTTGAGAAAGCAAAGAGAACGCTAGAGCGAAACGTGCGTCGGGGGTGTCGCCCAACTCTTTTGATCCCTTCACCTGGGTAAGTGGTACGTTTTGGTTACTGATTTCACTGCATCCATGACGCTACATGCATTTTTTATACCGGCAGTGTCATCGGTTTCCTAGAGTGTGTCCGAGTTCATACACTGTTTGTATTTGCAGCATTGTCTGTAAGCCCCATTTAGGTCCATACCTTAGGACCATTAGGGCTCAGTCTAGGGTCCATGGTGCTCTATATGGACACAGTTGCCCACTTTGTACCACTTGCGTGACACATTTTCTGGTACCAGGTACACGCCTTATACCTTTGAGGACCAGTGTGGGTGTTAGGGGTGCTTTTTAGTGTCCTTATTTTCATGTATGTGTTTGTATATGTCTTTTGTTTATGTTTCAATAAAATTTTGTACTTTTTTATGTTGGTATGTTTAAACAATAAAGGAGGATGCAGAGTGTGGGCAGCGTGATGACATAGGTCTCGGTCCCCACCATCTTAGAGAAGGGCATGACAGTGATTGGCTTGGTTTCTGCGGCGTCACAGGGGCTATAAAGGGGCGTGCACGCCGACCGCCATCTTACTTCTGCCGATCTTAGCATAGGGAGAGGTTGCTGCAGCTTCATCAGAAGAAGGGATATAGTTAGGGAGGGAAGATTAAGCCCCGAAACTGCTTGTGCTGTAGCAATTTCCACTGTCCAACCACCACCTTTTCTTTGCAGGGACAGTGGAGTTGATATTTTTGTGCATCAGCGCTGTAGCTTATTAGGCTGCCTGATAAGGCTCCCTGATAGCTGCATTGCTGTTTGTATGCCGCTGTGCAAACCAACTGCTTTTTTAAAAGCAAAAATCCTGTTGCTCCTTTCTGCACAGTTGTCTTGTTTATTTGTCCACACTTTTGTGTGCAGCAGTCCTTTTATTGCTGCCATACTTGTCCTGAGATCATTGTAGGGAGATTGAAATTGTACTACAGCCCTTGTAATTTTTTATACATCTTCCAGCCACGTTCTGCCTCTTACATTGTGTAGTGTAATACACAGGGCCTGAGTTTTGTTGCAGTCTCTCCCCCAAAAAAGGGAGATTTAAATTGGCAATAAGTGGATCTACGTCAGTTCTGTTAGTTTGTTGTATATCTTCCAGCCACGTTCTGCCACTTACATTGTGTAGTGTAATACACTGGGCCTGAGTTTTGGTGCAGTCTCACCCAAATAAAAGGGAGATTTAAATTGGCAATAAGTGGATCTACGTCAGTTCTGTTAGTTTGTCGTACATCTTCCAGCCACGTTCTGCCACTTACATTGTGTAGTGTAATACACTGGGCCTGAGTTTTGGTGCAGTCTCCCCCAAATAAAAGGGAGATTTAAATTGGCACTAACTGAATCTACGTCACAGTTCTGTTAGTTTGTCGTTACATCTTCCAGCCACGTTCTGCCACTTACATTGTGTAGTATAATACACTGGGCCTGAGTTTTGTAGCAGTCTTCCCCCCAAAAAAGGAGATTTTAATTGGCACTAAGTGGATCTACGTCAGTTCTGTTAGTTTGTCGTACATCTTCCAGCCACGTTCTGCCACTTACATTGTGTAGTGTAATTCACTGGGCCTGAGTTTTGTTGCAGTCTTCCCCCCAAAAAAGGGAGATTTAAATTGGCACCAAGTGGATTTACGTCAGTTCTGTTAGTTTGTCGTATATCTTCCAGCCATGTTCTGCCACTTACATTGTGTAGTGTAATTTACTGGGCCTGAGTTTTGTTGCAGTCTCCCCCCAAAAAAGGGAGATTTAAATTGGCACTAAGTGGATCTAAGTCAGTTCTGTTAGTTTGTCGTACATCTTCCAGCCACGTTCTGCCACTTACATTGTGTAGTGTAATACACTGGGCCTCAGTTTTGGTGCAGTCTCCCCCCCAAAAAAGGGAGATTTAAATTCTCAACTAGTTTATATACACCTTCTACCTTATTTCACAGTAAAAATCATGTAAGTAACCACATATTCTTTATTATTAAAATCAACGGCAAACCATGCCACCAACCGTGACCAACCAAAAAAACCAAAACAAAAACAAGTGTTCAACCCAATTAAAAACTATGGGTAATACTAGTAGTCCCTGGATAGAAGCCTAGATGCGCCCTACCTGCCAGCGGAGGTTGGCACCCTAGGGGGGAACGTTTTGGCGCCCCCGCTCCACGATGACTAGCCCTTCAAGTTCAGGTCTTGAACTTTCAGGTAGGGAGACAGTCTGAAGCATCCTCCTCAGATATCGATACATCGGACACGGAAAGGACAGATATAGCGACTAATAGCACACAATTTTTTAGAGGTCATCACAATAGGCAGAGATGGCAAGGTGGGAGTGGAAGGGGGAAGTCCGGAAAAAGGGGGAGGGGAGCTCGAAGCAATGGGATGGGCACTCTGACTCCTTTTCTGTCGTCCAATACAGGTTCTGGCCAACCACATGGTGCCTTTGGGTCTCTGCCCTCCTCCTCTTCCTCCTCTTCTTTTTTGGAGCAAGGTGCGGGAACAGGCTATCAGCTCAGGGCCCGCTTCAATTAAGTAGGGGCCAGATTATGAACCTGTCCTCGCACATACTCACAAGGGACGAATTTAGTGTACTTCAGAGGGGTCTCAATTTTGTCCCCACAAACCAGTTTAATTGTTTTGAATGGGTTAAGGATCTTAACCTATTCTGTAGGAAATTAAAATGGAAAAAATTCTTTCAGCATAATAACCGTGAGGAATGTTACAGATTGGGCCTGAATGAGGAGGATTTTGAAGGGTACGAGGCACTCCGGGGACTGCTACAAGAAAATGACAGGACCCCGGAGGAGGGTAGAGGTCCGTTTACCTCCTTAAAAAATAAGAGTGGGAGAATGCCACCACAGGGGGAAATGAGCAGTATCGATCTATTCTCACTATTGGTTGAGAGGGACCTCAAAAAGTTGAAAAGGATAGATTGGCAAACCGAGGACAATCTCTCGGAGAATGAACGGCGAGCATTGGATACTCTCAGGAAGAATGACCAGATCGTTATAAAACCCTCGGATAAAGGGGGGAATCTGGTCATTATGAACCACCCTGAATACCGGGCAATCTGTACCTCAATTTTAGGGGATAATACAACATATGAGCCTCTTACCATGAATCCATTGGGTACCTTTAAGGAAGAATTGAGGGCCATACTAGAGTTAGCGTTGTCTCAGGGTCTAATTTCACGAAGTGAGTTTGACTTTATGCTACCTGAATTCCCCCTTATAGCTACATTTTATGTACTCCCTAAAGTCCATAAGGGTCTCCACCCACTGAATGGACGGCCTATAGTCTCTGGGGTTGACTCCCTTACACAGAACTGTGGACTTTATTTAGATCAGATTCTCCGGCCATTTGTTCTCTCGATCCCCTCCTACCTGAGAGATACGTCAGATTTATTACTCAAACTTGAAGAGGTCTGCTTGGGTCAAAATGCGTGGTTAGCCTCTATTGATATAGAGGCACTGTACAGCAGCATCCCGCATGGAGCAGGGATACAGGGTGTAAAATATTTTCTACAACAGAGATCGTGACCTGCAATAAGCACAATGACTTTGTTTTGTCATTATTAGAATATGTGCTGACCCACAATGCATTCACCTTCGATGGTAAACACTTCCACCAGCTCAGGGGCACCGCGATGGGGTGTCCCTGTGCCCCATCGTATGCAAACTTGTTCCTGGGCTGGTGGGAGGAGACCGTTGTGTTTGGAGGCGAGGAGGAGTGGTGGCATGACTATATGTCTATGTGGTATAGGTATATTGATGATGTGCTGGTAGTGTGGACGGGTAAGAAAGAGGAGTTTTATGAGTTCCTCCGAGTCCTTAATATCAATGACATAGGTCTTAAATTCACATCAGAGATTAATGAGGTAGAATTGGCATTTCTAGACATTAAGATCAAGAAAGAGGCACATGGAGGTGTGTCTACCAGTATATACCGTAAACCGACAAGTACGAATAGTCTACTGCACTGGCATAGTCACCATCCGGCTCCTCTGAAGAGAGGGATCCCTAAGGGACAGTTTCTTAGGCTGAGGAGGAATTGTTCCAGCTTCGACATGTTCAAAAGTCAGTCAGCAGACATGTCTAATAGGTTTCAAGAAAAGGGCTACCCGAGATATGTCATAGACAAAGCGTTTAATGTCGCTAAAAAAGTGGATCGTCAGAGTCTGCTACAGAAACGGACTAAGGATGACTCTGGGGCGGAGGTGAGGGTCATTGGCACCTTTGATGCGCGACATGAGGATGTAAGACGGATTTTCGCAAAACATTGGGACGTCTTAAAATTTGACCCGGATCTGAAGGAGACAGTGGGTGAACGGCCAAATATTACATTCAGGAGGGGTAGGTCGATTCGAGATATGCTGGTACATAGCCAGTATCAAAGACCTAGGATCAGTGGTACATGGCTTGACAGGAGACCATGTGGATTCTTCAGGTGTGGTGACTGTAGCCTCTGTAAGTGGATGAAACCTGGTAAGCAGTTTCAGAGCTCCGCAACAGGGAAAATGTTTTATCAACGGGAGTTTTCAAACTGTAAGACTATGGGTGTAGTGTACTTGGCCTCCTGCTCCTGCCCAAAAGATTATGTGGGCAAAACAAAAAGGGAGTTCAGGAGGAGAGTGGGGGAACATATGGGAGACATCAGAAATAATAGGGATACCCCACTGGCCAAACACATGCGGCGATACCATAGTGAGGATACCACAGGAATTAGGTTTACTATCATTGAGGTAGTCAAGGCAAACCCTAGGGGGGGCAATATGGACAGGTTGATCCTACGTCGTGAATGCGAATGGATATTTAGAATGGAATCCCGGGAACCACGCGGAATTAATGAACAGGTGTCATATGCCTGTTTCCTGTAGCAATACGTTGTCTTGTCTGATGTGCGTTTTTCTCCTTTTATGAGTTTACAGTACTATGGGTTCATGGACTATGCTAAATGACTTCCTAGTATTCAGGAAGCACATATATTTATATGGTATATTAATAAC
Organism: Ranitomeya imitator; assembly: GCF_032444005.1. Taxonomy (NCBI): domain Eukaryota; kingdom Metazoa; phylum Chordata; class Amphibia; order Anura; family Dendrobatidae; genus Ranitomeya; species Ranitomeya imitator. The sequence continues at coordinate 442,413,956 of NC_091285.1, forward strand.
ATAGTTTCTCCTCCTTTTGTGTGTTTCTCCATGCATGTGCATTTAGTTTACACCATATGGATATATGTATCTAAAACATAGCGGCTGAGAAAAAGCCCCTCATTTTGAGTGCAAGAATAGGGGAGTATCTTAATGTATGCAGCGCTTTTGTATAACTCTCACTATATGGATATTGATCTCTATGGGGGTATGTGACAACAAATATGGAGCACCTGATTTCTGTGCAAGTTTTGGCTCGCTAATGGGATCCAGGCAGGATGCTCTGTAGTTTGTATCTTGCGTGTAAGCATTAAGTAAGGGGGCGGAGCCATGGTTGGTAGGATGGATCGTGACTGCGATGTCAGTATTTGCATGGTGGCCTAGCAACCGTCTGCATAGACTCTGTGAGCGCTTGAGAAAGCGACAGACAGGAAGCAGCTCCTTAGCAAACCGGAAGCGGTCAGCGATATGTGCCGTTGTGATGCATGGTGGATGGCAATTGTGCGTTCCAGCGTGCGCATGCGCTCCAAAGTGCGGCGCCGGGCATGACACTGGTACACGTCACACGCCGCAGGAAATGGATGGGAGGCGCAAATGCACGGCACTGTATGCGGGAGATACACACCTCCTTTTATATCAGTCGGCATTGAGCTATATTTTTGTGACACAGATCATCAGTACATCAGGCCTCCTGATGAGCCTGAGTAGGCGAAACGCGTTGAGGCGCTAACAGTGGAAAGGCAGATGGTGTACAGTACTCCTGGAAATGCAGATGAGTATCAATGGTTTCCACGTCTTTAGGCTTTAAGATATGAGGTATCATCGCCGGTGTGTATAGACAGCTGGAGTATCGGGTGTACTTGCAGTGAAACAAATTGTGGTAGGTGTATGACCTTCATATCAAACTCGTGCTATACGAGTATGGTCTGTACCCTGTTATCACTGCTTATGGCGCTCCGTATACCCGGTGTCTAAATCACCAAGTTTGTTTTCCTGAAGGTCCAAATAGACCCCTGATTGTAAGGGTCCAAGGCACTAGAAATATAATCCTTGGGGATGTATATAACCCCGTTTATAGCGAGAATTTATATTTGATACCAACTATTTGAGTGGTTACCATATTCTGCTGAGAGTTACTATCCATGACACCGGTTATTGCCTGTTATGTGTTCATATTGTTTTTATGTTTATTCTGGGTGGTAGTTGTTCCCTAGGTTAGTTTTTTCTTGTCTAGCGATAGAGATCCTTTAGTCTGTGGGTAGAGGGTCTCATTAGAGTCTGCAGGGTTTATCAGGGCCCCTAGGGCTAGTCATCGTGGAGCGGGGGCGCCAAAACGTTCCCCCCTAGGGTGCCAACCTCCGCTGGCAGGTAGGGCGCATCTAGGCTTCTATCCAGGGACTACTAGTATTACCCATAGTTTTTAATTGGGTTGAACACTTGTTTTTGTTTTGGTTTTTTTGGTTGGTCACGGTTGGTGGCATGGTTTGCCGTTGATTTTAATAATAAAGAATATGTGGTTACTTACATGATTTTTACTTTTGGAAACCCTGTATAAATTATCTAAATCTTTATATTTCTGGACTTATTTCACAGTACCATATAACGGTTGTTGCTTTGGTTAGATTTTTCCAAAAATGAGGAAGTCTGGTGGAAGAGGCCGTGGGCGGTCGTTGCCAGCTGGTACTGGTGGTGGTGGTGGAACATCTGGTGGTACTGGGAAAAGCAAAATAGCACCAAAGGCTCGAGGTGTTGAGCCAGAATCATCGTCTGGCTACACAAGGCCTCGAAGGCTCCCTTATCTGGGAGTAGGAAAACCGCTTTTAAAGCCGGAGCAGCAGAAAAAAAGTTTTGGCTTTCCTTGCTGACTCAGCCTCTAGCTCTTTCGCCTCTTCTTCAGAAAGTTCAAAATATAAAAGCAGGTAGTCAGTGTTAACGGAAGGAATTTTATGGCTGCCATAGCCCTTTCAGAACTGAAACACATACCTTGCCTGGCTCACACCTTGAACCTGGTGGTGCAGTGCTTTCTTAAAAATTATCCAGAGTTACCAGCCCTGCTTCTGAAGGTGCGAAGACTTTGCTCGCACATCCGCCGGTCGCCCGTACACTCCAGCCGTATGCAGAACCATCAGCAATCGCTGAATCTTCCCCAGCACCGCCTAATAATCGACATTGCAACAAGGTGGAACTCCACACTGCACATGCTTCAGAGGCTGTGCGAACAGAGACATGCTGTCATTTATTTGTGGGAGGATACACATACACGGGCAGGCAGTTGGATGGCAGACATGGAGTTGTCTGATGTGCAGTGGTCGAAGCTCCAAGACCTCTGTCAAGTCCTTCAGTGTTTTGAGGAATGCACATGGCTGGTAAGTGCAGACGACGCCATCATAAGCATGAGCATCCCAATAATGCGTCTGCTTATGCAAAGTGCGACGCACATTAAGGAGCAGGCGTCTGCAGCCGAGGAGGAGGGAAGCCTTGATGACAGTCAGCCATTGTCTGGTCAGGGACCTCTCCTGGTTGAGGTGGCAGACGAAGAGGAGGAGGATGATGGGGATGAATATTTATAGGAGGAGAATGCTTCTCAGGGGACAATAGAAACTGGTGGCGTTGCAAGGTCAGGTACAGGGTTTTTGCGGGCCGCAAGTGATGTTGATTTGCAAGAAAGTGCTCCTCAACCCAGCACAAGCAGTGAATTGACACCTGGAACTTTGGCCCACATGGCTGAGTATGCCTTGCGAATCCTAAAAAGGGACCCCTGCATTATCAAAATGATGACCGATGAGGATTACTGGTTGGCCTGCCTCCTGGATCCACGATATAAAGGAAAATTACAAAATATCATGCCACATGAGAACCTTGAGCAAATATTGGCTACCAAACAAGCAACTCTTGTAGACCATTTGGTTCAGGCATTCCCAGCACACAGTGGCGGTGATGGTTCTCACACAAGCTGTAGGGGGCAACATGGCAGAGGTGTTAGAGGTGCACAAATCCGAAGTGGCGTTTGACAGAGGGGTTTTATGACCAGGTTGTGGAGTGATTTCGCAATGACCTCAGACACGACAGGTACTGCTGCATCGATTCAAAGTTACAGGAGACAGCATTTGACCAGTATGGTTACCAACTATTTTTCCTCCCTTATCGATGTTCTCCCTCACAGGTCATTCCCCTTTGATTACTGGGCATCTAAAATAGACACCTGGCCTGAATTGGCAGAATATGCAGTACAGGAGCTCGCTTGCCCAGCTGCTAGGGTGCTATCAGAAAGAGTCTCCAGTGCTGCTGGTTCAATACTGACCGAAAAAAGGACACGTCTGGCTACCAGAAATGTTGATGATCTAACCTTCATTAAAATGAACCAATCATGGATTTCAAGTTATTTTGCCCCACCTTCCCCTGCTGACACGTAGCTTGCCTGAAAAATGTCTTGCTTTTGGCCTCCTCTTACTGAGTGCTCCAATTCCTCCATTTGCAGCTGCTGAATGTCCATCATAGGCCATTTTTATACCTCCCTAAATGGGCTGACTCCCATTTAGTTCAACCCATAGCCTAACCTAACATGCCCTAACATGTTGATCCAGAGGAAGGCAAAAAAAAACCATGTGGCAAAGAGTAAGCTCCACATTGGGGAAAAAAATTCCTTCCCGACTCCACATACGGCAATCAGACTAGTTTCCTGGATCAACGCCCTATTAAGGAATCTAGTGTATATATCCTGTAACATTATACTTTTCCAGAAAGGTATCCAGTCCCCTCTTAAAATTAAGTAATGAATCACTCATTACAACATCATACGGCAGAGAGTTCCATAGTCTCACTGCTCTTACAGTAAAGAATCCGCGTCTGTTATTATGTCTAAACCTTCTTTCCTCCAGACGTAGAGGATGTCCCCTTGTCCCTGTTTCAGGTCTATGATTAAAAAGATCATCAGAAAGGTCTTTGTACTGTCCCCTCATATATTTATACATTAAAATAAGATCACCCCTTAGTCTTCGTTTTTCCAAACTAAATAGCCCCAAGTGTAATAACCTATCTTGGCATTGCAGATCCCCCAGTCCTCTAAAACCTTGGTCGCTCTTCTCTGCACCCGCTCTAGTTCAGCTATGTCTTTCTTATACACCGGAGACCAGAACTGTGCACAGTATTCTAAGTGTGGTCGAACTAGTGACTTGTATAGAGGTAAAATTATGTTCTCCTCATGAGCATCTATGCCTCTTTTAATGCATCCCATTATTTTATTTGCCTTTGTAGCAGCTGCCTGACACTGGCCACTGAATATGAGTTTGTCATCCACCCATACACCCAGGTCTTTTTCATTGACGGTTTTGCCCAGAGTTTTAGAATTAAGCACATAATTATACATCTTATTACTTCTACCCAAGTGCATGACATTACATTTATCCCCATTAAAGCTCATTTGCCATTTATCAGCCCAAGCTTCTAGTTTACATAAATCATCCTGTAATATAAAATTGTCCTCCTCTGTATTAATTACCCTGCAGAGTTTAGTGTCATCTGCAAATATTGAAATTCGACTCTGAATGCCCCCTACAAGGTCATTAATAAATATGTTAAAAAGAAGAGGGCCCAATACTGACCCCTGTGGTACCCCACTGCTAACCGCTACCCAGTCCGAGTGTGCTCCATTAATAACCACCCTTTGTTTCCTATCCCTGAGCCAGCTCTCAACCCACTTGCACATATTTTCCCCTATCCCCATTATTCTCATTTTATGTATCAACCTTTTGTGTGGCACCGTATCAAAAGCTTTTGAAAAGTCCATATACACTACATCCACTGGGTTCCCTTGGTCCAATCCGGAACTTACCTCTTCATAGAAACTGATCAAATTAGTCTGACATGAACGGTCCCTAGTAAACCCGTGCTGATACTGGGTCATGAGGTTATTCCTCTTTAGATACTCCAGTATAGCATCCCTTAGAATGCCCTCCAGGATTTTACCCACAGTAGAGGTTAAGCTTACTGGCCTATAATTTCCGAGTTCAGTTTTTGACCCCTTTTTGAATATTGACACCCCATTTGCTATACGCCAGTCCTGTGGTACAGACCCTGTTATTATGGAGTCTCTAAAGATTAAAAATAATGGTCTATCAATGACTGTACTTAATTCCTGCAGTACTCGAGGGTGTATCCCATCCGGGCCCGGAGATTTGTCAATTTTAGTGATTTTTAGATGCCGCCGTACTTCCTGCTGGGTTAGGCCGGTGACATTTAATTGGGAATTTTTATCACTAGTCATTTTGTCTGCCATGGGATATTCTTGTGTAAATACTGATGAAAAAAAGTAATTTAGCATATTGGCTTTTTCCTCATCCTCATCCACCATTTCACCCAGACTATTTTTAAGAGGGCCAACACTATCATTTTTTAGTTTCTTACTATTTATGTAGTTAAAGAATATTTTAGGATTATTTTTACTCTCTCTGGCAATGAGTCTCTCTGTCTCAATCTTTGCTGCCTTGATTTGCTTTTTACAGAATTTATTTAATTTTTTGTATTTATTTAATGCCTCATCACTACCTACTTCCTTTAATTCTCTAAATGCTTTCTTTTTGTCACTTATTGCGCTCCTTACAGCTCTATTTAGCCATATTGGTTTCCTCCTATTTCTAGTATGTTTATTCCCATACGGTATATACTGTGCACAGGTCCTATCCAGGATGCTAATAAACGTCTCCCATTTTCTTTGTGTATTTTTATGCCTCAGGATATCGTCCTAGTTAATTGCACCAAGATCCTCTCTCATCCGTTGGAAATTTGCCCTCCTGAAGTTTAGTGTCCTTGTAACCCCTCTACTACAAATCTTATTAAAGGATACATGAAAACTTATTATTTTGTGATCACTATTACCCAAGTGACCCCCAACCCTTATGTTTGATATGCGGTCTGGCCTGTTGGTTAATATTAGGTCTAGCAGTGCCCCCCTTCTTGTTGGGTCCTGAACCAGTTGTGAAAGGTAATTGTCTCTCATAGTTGTCAAAAACCGATTACCTTTGCTGGAACTGCAGGTTTCTGTTCCCCAATCTATTTCAGGGTAGTTGAAGTCCCCCATAATAATGACTTCTCCTTGAGTCGCAGCTTCATCTATTTGCTTTACGAGGATATTCTCCATTGCTTCCATTATTTTTGGAGATTTATAACAAACCCCTATCAGTAATTTATTATTTTTTCCCCCTCCCCTTATCTCCACCCACAGGGATTCTACATTTTCATTAAATTCACCTATATTATCACGCAGGATGGGTTTTAAGGACGATTTTACATACAGACACACCCCTCCCCCTCGCTTATCTGTACGGTCATTTCTGAACAGGCTATAGCCCTGCAAGTTAACAGCCCAGTCATGGCTCTCATCCAGCCACATTTCAGATATCCCCACCATGTCATAATTATGCTCCAACAACATTAGTTCTAATTCGTCCATTTTGTTGGCGAGGCTTCTGGCATTAGTATACATGCACTTGATGTTCCTCTCTGTACCTCTATTCTTTCTTAAATTATTAACTGTTCTAACCCCACCCCCCATGCCACCGCCACCCCCAACTTCCTTATTTGTGCCCAGGTCTCTGTCTGCACTATCTTCCCCTCCTATAAATTGAATACCCTCCCCCCAATTCCTAGTTTAAACACTCCTCCAACCTTCTAGTCATTTTCTCCCCCAGCACAGCTGCACCCTCCCCATTGAGGTGCAGCCCGTCCCTAGCGTAGAGCCTGTAGCCAACTAAGAAGTCGGCCCAGTTCTGCAGGAACCCAAACCCCTCCTTCCTACACCAATTCTTGAGCCACTTATTAACCTCCCTAATCTCCCGTTGCCTCTCTAGCGTGGCACGCGGTACAGGCAGTATTTTGGAAAATACCACGTTGGAGGTCCTTGCTTTCAGCTTGCGGCCTAAATCCGTGAAATCATCTTTAAGGACCTTCCACCTACCTCTAACTTTGTCATTTGTGCCAATGTGCACCATGACCGCTGGGTCCTCACCAGCCCCTCCCAATAATCTGCCCACCCGATCAGCGATGTGTCGGACTCGAGCGCCAGGTAGGCAGCACACCATTCGACGATCCCTGTCTTTGTGACAGATTGCCCTATCTGTTCCCCTAATAATTGAGTCTCCCACTACCAGCACCTGTCTGGCCTGCCCTGCTCTCCTATTTCCCTCCTTACTGGAGCAGTCACTCCTCCGGCTTTCAGAGGACATGCCTGGCTGCAGCAGTGCTACCCCTGTACTGTCACCCCCCCTCATCTGCCAACTTAGCAAACTTATTGGGGTGTTCCAGATCAGGACTAGCCTCCCTAGCACTCTTCCCTCTACCCCGCTTCCTAACTGTCACCCAGCTTGCTACTTCACCATCCTGCAGCTCCATCCTACCATCCCCCCCCTCATCTGTCCCATTGAGCGTCTGCTCTGTGAGCAGAAGACTCCTCTCCACATTGTCTATGGATCTCAGTGTTGCCAGCTGCACATTTAGATTCAGAATCTGGGTTTCCAAATGCACAACGTGCTCACATCTCGACCAGCAGTATGCACCCTCGATCGGCTGCTCAAGGATTGCATACATGCGGCAAGATGTGCACTGGATGGCATTAACAAGAGTGGAGCACATTTCCTAATGGGGATTGCACCAGACAGAAAAGTTAAATAAAAAAAAATAAAAAATAAATACAAAGTATTAATAAGAAACAGACAGCAATTCAGTAATTCCATCAGTGTCTCTGATGGTGGTGGTGCACAACCAACATCAGACACACCGTCGTAATATGAGGGGCCCTGTGCCAGTACCGCCACCCACGAGAGAGTGTTCCCCCCCAGCTTGAACAGTGCTCTACCAATTGCAAAACTTACCTGTCCCTGCTCCACCACTGTGTAGTCTGTGCTGTTAAATCCTTCAGTGGCACTGCCAATACAAATTTGTTGAAATGATAGATGATAGTAAAAATATACAGGGGCCCTGGCCTCCATTTAGACCAGTTAATACTTTGCGCCAACTACTACTGTCTGCTACTCACCAGAGGAGCCCACTCCTGTACATAGCTATGCCACCAGTTTATTTATGAACAATTTTTTGGCAGACATTTAGCCCACTTTATTATTTTGGCCTACTAACTGTGTCAGCCACTTATTACAGTTGTCCTCCACTGAAAAAAGCAATGCCACCTGTGTACTCCTGTTACCAATTTTGAACTGCATTTAGCCTACTTACTTTTTTGTGCCTAGTAACTGTGTCAGCCTCTCATTACAGTTGTCCTCCGCTGAACAAAGCTATGCCTCCTGTGTACTCCTGTTACCAATTTTGAACTGCATTTAGCCTACTTTTTTATTTTGGGCCTACTAACTGTGTCTGCGCCACTTGTTACAATTGTCCTCCACTGAACAAAGCAATGCCGCCTGTTTAGTCCTGTTACCAATTTTGAACTGCTTATAGCCTACTTTTTCATTTTGGGCCTATATCTGTGTTTCCTCCTCATCCTGCCCATTGCCCAGCCACTGCTAGATGAGTCTGCTGGTACATTGACCCAGACCACTACATTCCCCTTGCAATCTACACAGCCAGAATCTGACCCTGCTGAAAGTCAGGTTCCCCTTCCCGCATACTATACCACCTTACACGGGGACAAAGAGGAAGGTGCAGATGAAAGTGCAGGTTCCTTCATCAGGTGGGGGGGGCATACTCGTTGGCACTGGCACAGGGCCCCTCATAGTATGCAAAAGTGTCTCTGGCAGTTGGAGGCGCTGCCCGCCATCAAACACACCGCGGTACTATGAGGGGCCCTGTGCCAGTGCCAACTAGTGAGCCCCCCTGCTTGCTCAGGATCGCAGCACTTGCAAAATTGAAATACTTACCTCTCCCTGCTCCACCGCCGTGACGTATTCCGCATTTCCTGGGCCCACGAAAATCTTGAGCCAGCCCTACCTCCCCACAACTTTAGCCAAATGAGCCCCTGTTTTCAATGCCTAGCTATTATTATAAAGTAAATTAAGATTGACAAGCTTCAGAATACGAATTGATGTTTTTGGGATTAACATGGCCACTTTAGGTGTTTTCCTGTCCTCCACTCACTGCCGACTTTGATTCTCTATTGACTTGCATTGGGTTTCGTGTTTCGGTCGGCCCCCGACTTTTCGCAATAAGCGGCCGATTTCACCCGACCCGACCCGACTTTTGAGAAAGTCGGGTTTCGCGAAACCCGACTCGATCCTAAAAAAGTAAAAGTCGCTCAACTCTACTCACCACATACATGTGATTTTCCATTTTTTTTCTGTTTTTTTTTGTACAAGTCTACTTTACCACCCTCATCACAACACTATCTAACAACTCAAAATGACTATTCAAAATGCTTCACTCTATCTTGGCCTTTGTACTAGCCTTTGCAAACAAAGTCATCGCTGATGATATGGCCACTTATTTCCAAGAAAAAAGACAACCATATCCATTAGCGCATTTTCGTGCAATCCCCTCACACCTTTGATCCCCTTTCCTCCTGCACTTCAAGTTCGCTTTTCACATGTGAACAAGTCACGGAAGAAGAAGTTACCTAGCTCCTCACTTCCTCTTGCTCTACAACCTGCAGAAATGACCCTATTCCCTCACATCTTCTTCATTCCCTGTGCTGAACTGTGACAGCCCACCTAACGAACAATTTAACCAACCTAACTAACTATTTTGACCTCTCTCTTTCTTTTAGAATCTTTCCCTCCTCATTCAAGCAAGAAATCATAACCCCTTTACTAAAAACAAACCACCTGTTGACCAGAACTGTGCTGCTAACTATAGACCTGGCGCTAATCTTCCTTTCATCTTTAAACTTCTGGAACGCTTGTCCAACTCTCACCTAACCCCCCATTGCTCAGAAAAGTCTCTTTTTGACCATTTACAATCCAGTTAACGCTCCTCACTCTCTACGGAATCTGCCCCTACTAAGGTCTCTAATGATTTACTAACAGCTAAATGTAATGGTCACTACCCACTGTTGAATCTCCTGGATCTCTCTGCTACATCTGACCCTGGGGATCACCAGCTCCTTCTCACTGTGCTCCACTCTCTCAGCCCCAAAGACATTGCTCTCGATTCTCCTCCTACTTCTCAGACCACATCTTCAATGCATCATTTGCTGGCTCCTTTTCCTCTGCTCTTCACCTTACTGTCGGAGTTCCTCAAGGTTCAGTCCAGGACACTTCCTCTTCTCTCTATACACTACCCCTATTGGAGAAGCCATCAGGAGATTCGATTTCCAGCACCATCTACTGTATATGCTGATGACACCCAATTATGCACCTCTTCTCTTGACACCACCACACCTTAACCGCTTTACCCTGAGGGTGGTTCTCATGATATTGATTGGGCCACTTTTTACAATTCTGACCACTGTCCCTTTATGAAGTAATAACTCTAGAATGCTTTCATGGCTCTGGGTGATTCTGAGAATATTTTCTCATGACATATTGTACTTCATATTAGTGGTAAAAATTTCTTTGATACGACTTGATATTATTTGTGAAAAAAGTAGAAATTTGGCGAAAATTTCTCAATTTTCCAACTTTGAATTTTCATCCCCTTAAATCACAGAGATATGTCACACAAACTACTTAAGTAACATTTCCCACATGTCTACTTTACAACAGCACAATTTTGGAACCAATTTTTTTTTGTTAGAAAGTTAAAAGGGTTAAAAGTTAAACAGCGATTTCTCATTTTTACAACACCATTTTTTTTAAGGACCACCTCATGTTTGAAGTCATTTTGAGGGGTCTATATGATAGAAAATACCCAAAAGTGACACCATTCTAAAAACTGCACCCCTCAATGTGTTCAAAACCACATTTAATAAGTTTATTAACCCTTCAGGTACTTCAAAAGAATTTTTGGAATGTTTAAAAAAAATGAACATTCAACTATTTTTTCACAAAAAAATTAATTTCAGATCTAAATTTTTTTTATTTTACCAAGGGTAACAGTAGAAAGTGGACCCCAAAAGATGTTGTGCAATTTGTCCTGAGCACGCTGATACCCCATAGGTGCAGGTAAACCACGGTTTGGGCGCATGGCAGTGCTCGAAAGGAAAGGAGCGCTGTTTGACTTTTCAATGCAAGATTGCCTGGAATTAAGATCAGACACCATGTCGCATTTGGAGAGCCCCTGATGTGCCTAAATAGTGGAAACCCCCCGAAAGTGACACAATTTTGGAAACTAAACCGCCCAAGGAACTTATCTAGATGTGTGGAGAGCAGTTTGAACCCCCAAGTGCTTCACCAGTAGCGTAGCTACCAGGGCGGCAGAGAGTGCGGCCACCCCGGGCCCACTGCTCACAGGGGCCCACCCGGAGCTACACTACACTTATAATTAGCTTGGTGGTAGAGCAGGGAGATGCGATCTCCCTGCTCTACCTCGGGCAGGGGCTGGAGAAAGGCAGTGAAGCTATGTCCCCTCCCCCCAATGCTGACACTGTACCGGCTCAGTATTGGGGTATCAGGTGCAGTAATAGGGACACATACAGCAGCAGCAGCTCAGTATTGGTGTATCAGGTGCAGTAATAGGGACATACGGCAGCAGCGGCTCAGTATTGGGGTATCAGGTGCAGTAATAGGGTTACATACGGCAGCAGCGGCTCAGTATTGGGGTATCAGGGGCAGTAATAGGGACACATATGGCAGCAGCGGCTCAGTATTGGGGTATCAGGTGCAGCAATAGGGTTACATGCGGCAGCAGCGGCTCAGTATTGGGGTATTAGGTGCAGTAATAGGGTCACATGCGGCAGCAGCGGCTCAGTATTGGGGTATCAGGTGCAGTAATTGGGACACTTATGGCAGCAGCGGCTCAGTATTGGGGTATCAGGTGCAGTAATAGGGACACATATAGCAGCAGCGACTCAGTATTAGGGTATCAGGGGCAGTAATAGGGACACTGTTATGGCTGGCAATCAGGCAACACAGCGTGCAGTAATCAGCGCACATACAGAGATCTGGCAATAACCAAAAACAATAGGACGAGCTCTGAGACGTGGAATCTCTGTAGACTGCAGTACCTGATCTATCCTCACACAACTATAAGCAGCAGTGGATTGCGCCTATCAACTACCTATGCAACTCGGCACTGCCTGAGGAGCTGACTAGCCTGAAGATAGAAATACAAGCCTGACTTACCTCAGAGAAATACCCCAAAGGAATAGGCAGCCCCCCACATATAATGACTGTTAGCAAGATGAAAAGACAAACGTAGGAATGAAATAGATTCAGCAAAGTGAGGCCCGATATTCTAGACAGAGCGAGGATAGCAAAGAGAACTATGCAGTCTACAAAAAACCCTAAAACGAAAACCACGCAAAGGGGCAAAAAGACCCACCGTGCCGAACTAACAGCACGGCGGTGCACCCCTTTGCTTCTCAGAGCTTCCAGCAAAAGTTAATAGCAAGCTGGACAGAAAAAACAGAAAACAAACTAGAAGCACTTATCTAGCAGAGCAGCAGGCCCAAGGAAAGATGCAGTAGCTCAGATCCAACACTGGAACATTGACAAGGAGCAAGGAAGACAGACTCAGGTGGAGCTAAATAGCAAGGCAGCCAACGAGCTCACCAAAACACCTGAGGGAGGAAGCCCAGAGACTGCAATACCACTTGTGACCACAGAAGTGAACTCAGCCACAGAATTCACAACAGTACCCCCCCCTTGAGGAGGGGTCACCGAACCCTCACCAGAACCCCCAGGCCGACCAGGATGAGCCACATGAAAGGCACGAACAAGATCTGGGGCATGGACATCAGAGGCAAAAACCCAGGAATTATCTTCCTGAGCATAACCCTTCCATTTGACCAGATACTGGAGTTTCCGTCTAGAGACACGAGAATCCAAAATCTTCTCCACAATATACTCCAATTCCCCCTCCACCAAAACAGGGGCAGGAGGCTCCACAGATGGAACCATAGGTGCCACGTATCTCCTCAACAACGACCTATGGAATACATTATGTATGGAAAAGGAGTCTGGGAGGGTCAGACGAAAAGACACCGGATTGAGAATCTCAGAAATCCTATACGGACCAATAAAACGAGGTTTAAATTTAGGAGAGGAAACCTTCATAGGAATATGACGAGAAGATAACCAAACCAGATCCCCAACACGAAGTCGGGGTCCCACACGGCGTCTGCGATTAGCGAAAAGCTGAGCCTTCTCCTGGGACAAGGTCAAATTGTCCACTACCTGAGTCCAGATCTGCTGCAACCTGTCCACCACATAATCCACACCAGGACAGTCCGAAGACTCAACCTGTCCTGAAGAGAAACGAGGATGGAACCCAGAATTGCAGAAAAATGGAGAGACCAAGGTAGCCGAGCTGGCCCGATTATTAAGGGCGAACTCAGCCAACGGCAAAAATGACACCCAATCATCCTGGTCAGCGGAAACAAAACATCTCAGATATGTTTCCAAGGTCTGATTGGTTCGTTCGGTCTGGCCATTAGTCTGAGGATGGAAGGCCGAGGAAAAAGATAGGTCAATGCCCATCCTACCACAAAAGGCTCGCCAGAACCTCGAGACAAACTGGGAACCTCTGTCAGAAACAATATTCTCAGGAATGCCATGTAAACGAACCACATGCTGGAAGAACAAAGGCACCAAATCAGAGGAGGAAGGCAATTTAACCAAGGGCACCAGATGGACCATTTTAGAAAAGCGATCACAGACCACCCAAATGACCCACATTTTTTGAGAAACGGGAAGGTCAGAAATGAAATCCATCGAAATATGTGTCCAAGGCCTCTTCGGGACCGGCAAGGGCAAAAGCAACCCACTGGCACGTGAACAGCAGGGCTTAGCCCTAGCACAAATTCCACAGGACTGCACAAAAGCACGCACATCCCGTGACAGAGATGGCCACCAGAAGGATCTAGCAACCAACTCCCTGGTACCAAAGATTCCTGGATGACCGGCCAGCACCGAACAATGAAGTTCAGAGATAACTTTACTAGTCCACCTATCAGGGACGAACAGTTTCTCGGCCGGACAACGAGCAGGTTTATTAGCCTGAAATTTCTGCAACACTCTCCGCAAATCAGGGGAGATGGCAGACACAATGACTCCTTCCTTGAGGATACTCGCCGGCTCAGATAACCCCGGAGAGTCGGGCACAAAACTCCTAGACAGAGCATCCGCCTTCACATTTTTAGAGCCCGGAAGGTATGAAATCACAAAATCAAAACGAGCAAAAAATAACGACCAACGGGCCTGTCTAGGATTCAAGCGCTTGGCAGACTCAAGATAAGTAAGGTTCTTATGATCAGTCAAAACCACCACGCGATGCTTAGCACCCTCAAGCCAATGACGCCACTCCTCGAATGCCCACTTCATGGCCAGCAACTCTCGGTTGCCCACATCATAATTACGCTCAGCAGCAGAAAATTTCCTGGAAAAGAAAGCACATGGTTTGAACACTGAGCAACCAGAACCTCTCTGTGACAAAACCGCCCCTGCACCAATCTCAGAAGCATCAACCTCGACCTGGAACGGAAGAGAAACATCAGGTTGACACAACACAGGGGCACAGCAAAAACGACGCTTCAACTCCTGAAAAGCTTCCACGGCAGCAGAAGACCAATTAACCAAATCAGCACCCTTCTTGGTCAAATCGGTCAATGGTCTGGCAATGCTAGAAAAATTACAGATGAAGCGACGATAAAAATTAGCAAAGCCCAGGAATTTCTGCAGACTTTTTAGAGATGTCGGCTGAGTCCAATCCTGGATGGCCTGAACCTTAACCGGATCCATCTCGATAGTAGAAGGGGAAAAGATGAACCCCAAAAATGAAACTTTCTGCACACCGAAGAGACACTTTGATCCCTTCACGAACAAGGAATTAGCACGCAGTACCTGGAAAACCATTCTGACTTGCTTCACATGAGACTCCCAATCATCTGAGAAGATCAAAATGTCATCCAAGTAAACAATCAAGAATTTATCCAGATACTCACGGAAAATGTCATGCATAAAAGACTGAAAAACAGATGGAGCATTGGCAAGTCCGAACGGCATCACCAGATACTCAAAATGACCCTCGGGCGTATTAAATGCCGTTTTCCATTCATCTCCCTGCCTGATTCTCACCAGATTATACGCACCACGAAGATCAATCTTAGTAAACCAACTAGCCCTCTTAATCCGAGCAAACAAGTCAGAAATCAATGGCAAGGGATACTGAAACTTAACAGTGATCTTATTAAGAAGGCGGTAATCAATACACGGTCTTAGCGAACCATCCTTCTTGGCTACAAAAAAGAACCCTGCTCCCAATGGTGACGACGATGGGCGAATATGTCCCTTCTCCAGGGACTCCTTCACATAACTGCGCATAGCGGTGTGTTCAGGTACGGACAAATTAAATAAACGACCCTTAGGGAATTTACTACCAGGAATCAAATCGATAGCACAATCACAATTCCTATGCGGAGGTAGGGCATCAGACTTGGACTCTTCAAATACATCCTGAAAGTCCGACAAGAACTCTGGGATGTCAGAAGGAATGGATGACGAAATAGACAAAAATGGAACATCACCATGTACTCCCTGACAACCCCAGCTGGTTACCGACATAGAGTTCCAATCCAATACTGGATTATGGGTTTGTAGCCATGGCAACCCCAACACGACCACATCATGCAAATTATGCAGTACCAAAAAGCGAATAACTTCCTGATGTGCAGGAGCCATGCACATGGTCAGCTGGGCCCAGTACTGAGGCTTATTCTTGGCCAAAGGTGTAGCATCAATTCCTCTCAACGGAATAGGACACCGCAAAGGCTCCAAGAAAAATCCACAACGTTTAGCATAATCCAAATCCATCAGATTCAGGGCAGCGCCTGAATCCACAAACGCCATGACAGAATATGATGACAAAGAGCACATTAAGGTAATGGACAAAAGGAATTTGGACTGTACAGTACCAATAACGGCAGAGCTATCGAACCGCCTAGTGCGTTTAGGACAATTAGAAATAGCATGAGTAGAATCACCACAATAGAAACACAGTCTGTTCAGACGTCTGTGTTCGTGCCGTTCTACTTTAGTCATAGTCCTGTCGCACTGCATAGGCTCAGGCTTACTCTCAGACAATACCGCCAGATGGTGCACAGATTTACGCTCGCGCAAGCGACGACCGATCTGAATGGCCAAGGACATAGACTCATTCAAACCAGCAGGCATAGGAAATCCCACCATTACATCCTTAAGAGCTTCAGAGAGACCCTTTCTGAACAAAGCCGCTAGTGCAGATTCATTCCACAGAGTGAGTACTGACCATTTCCTAAATTTCTGACAATATACTTCTACATCATCCTGACCCTGGCATAAAGCCAGCAGATTTTTCTCAGCTTGATCCACTGAATTAGGCTCATCGTAAAGCAATCCCAGCGCCTGGAAAAATGCATCAACATTACTCAATGCAGAATCTCCTGGTGCAAGAGAAAACGCCCAGTCCTGTGGGTCGCCGCGCAAAAAAGAAATAATAATCAAAACCTGTTGAATAGGATTACCAGAAGAATGAGGTTTCAAGGCCAAAAATAGCTTACAATTATTTCTGAAGCTCAGGAACTTAGTTCTGTCACCAAAAAACAAATCAGGAATCGGAATTCTTGGTTCTAGCATCGATTTCTGATCAATAGTATCTTGAATCTTTTGTACATTTACAACGAGATTATCCATTGAGGAGCACAGAGCCTGAATATCCATGTCCACAGCTGTGTCCTGAAGCACTCTAATGTCTAGGGGAAAAAAAAGACTGAAGACAGAGCTAAGAAAAAAAAATGATGTCAGGATTTCTTTTTTCCCTCTATTGGAAATCATTGGACGGCTCCTTGTACTGTTATGGCTGGCAATCAGGCAACACAGCGTGCAGTAATCAGCGCACATACAGAGATCTGGCAATAACCAAAAACAATAGGACGAGCTCTGAGACGTGGAATCTCTGTAGACTGCAGTACCTGATCTATCCTCACACAACTATAAGCAGCAGTGGATTGCGCCTATCAACTACCTATGCAACTCGGCACTGCCTGAGGAGCTGACTAGCCTGAAGATAGAAATACAAGCCTGACTTACCTCAGAGAAATACCCCAAAGGAATAGGCAGCCCCCCACATATAATGACTGTTAGCAAGATGAAAAGACAAACGTAGGAATGAAATAGATTCAGCAAAGTGAGGCCCGATATTCTAGACAGAGCGAGGATAGCAAAGAGAACTATGCAGTCTACAAAAAACCCTAAAACGAAAACCACGCAAAGGGGCAAAAAGACCCACCGTGCCGAACTAACAGCACGGCGGTGCACCCCTTTGCTTCTCAGAGCTTCCAGCAAAAGTTAATAGCAAGCTGGACAGAAAAAACAGAAAACAAACTAGAAGCACTTATCTAGCAGAGCAGCAGGCCCAAGGAAAGATGCAGTAGCTCAGATCCAACACTGGAACATTGACAAGGAGCAAGGAAGACAGACTCAGGTGGAGCTAAATAGCAAGGCAGCCAACGAGCTCACCAAAACACCTGAGGGAGGAAGCCCAGAGACTGCAATACCACTTGTGACCACAGAAGTGAACTCAGCCACAGAATTCACAACAGGACACATACGGCAGCAGCATCTCAGTATTGGTGTATCAGGTGCAGTAATAGGGTTACATGCGGCAGCAGCGGCTCAGTATTGGGGTATCAGGTGCAGTAATAGGGCCACATACGGCAGCAATGGCTCAGTATTGGGGTATCAGGTGCAGTAATAGGGGCACATATGGCAGCAGCGGTTCAGTATTGGGGTATCAGGGGCAGTAATAGGGTCACATACGGCAGCAGCGGCTCAGTATTGGGGTATCAAGGGCAGTAATAGGGACACATGCGGCAGCAGCGGCTCAGTATTGGGGTATCAGGTGCAGTAATAGGGACACAAACGGCAGCAGCGGTTCAGTATTGGGGTATCAGGGGCAGTAATAGGGACACATACAGCAGCAGCGGCTCAGTATTGGGGTATCAGGTGCAGTAATAGGGACACTTATGGCAGCAGCGGCTCAGTATTGGGGTATCAGGGGCAGTAATAGGGACACATATGGCAGCAGCGGCTCAGTATTGGGGTATCAGGTGCAGTAATAGGGACACATACGGCAGCAGCGGCTCAGTATTAGGGTATCAGGTGCAGTAATAGGGACACATACGGCAGTAGCGGCTCAGTATTGGGGTATCAGGGGCAGTAATAGGGACACATATGGCAGCAGCGGCTCAGTATTGGGGTATCAGGGGCAGTAATAGGGACACATACGGCAGCAGCGGCTCAGTATTGGGGTATCAGGTGTAGTAATAGGGACACATACGGCAGCAGCGGCTCAGTATTGGGGTATCAGGTGTAGTAATAGGGACACATATGGCAGCAGGGGCTCAGTTTTGGGGTATCAGGTGCAGTAATAGGGACACATACGGCAGCAGAGGCTCAGTATTGGGGTATTAGGTGCAGTAATAGGGACACATATGGCAGCAGGGGCTCAGTATTGGGGTATCAGCAGGATGAGGGATTTGTGCAGGTTGGGAATAGATGGTGATGGTGCAGGAATGTGAGAAGTGAATTGTGTCTTTGTTGTATTCTCTGCAGACGAGTCCTGGCTGGAAGAAGTTGTCATGTCGGTCTGGGCCAGATGGAAAAAACTGGAAAAGTTAAAGATTCCATCAGAAAGAACATCAGCGGTAAATCACCATATATAACTGTGCTGTGATCTCTTATATGTTCTGTAGGACTGGTATCTACCACTGTATGGTCACAAAATGGAGGTAATATCAGTGTTGGTCTTTGTGGAGATTTTTTTTAGTTACAGGAGGATCATCAGCTGAGGTTCTTATACCCACAATTACAGTGTGACACCGTAGTTGTAGTTAGGGTTGTAATCAGTTAGGGGCCCACTCAGATGTCTCGCCCCCCTGAGCTGAACCCCTAGCTACGCCTCTGTGCTTCACAAAAGTTTATAACGTAGAGTTGTAAAAATAAAAAATCATATTTTTTCCACAAAAATGATCTTTTTGCCCCCCAATTTTTTTATTTTACCAAGGGTAACAGGAGAAATTGGACCCCAAAAGTTGTTGTGCAATTTCTCTTGAGCACGTCAATACCCCAAATTTAAGGGAATACTACTACTGAGGCACAGTGCAAAGCTCAGAAGGGAAGAAGCACCATACTGGAGTTCAGATTTTCTGGAATGGTTTGAGGTTGCCATGCCACATTGGCAGAGCCTCTGAGGTGCCAGAAGAACAGAAACCCCCTATATGTGAACTCAAATTACAAACTACACTCCCCAATGAATTCATCAAGGGGTACAGTGATCATATTGACACCACATGTGCTTCACAGAATTTTATACCACTGAGCGGTGAAGAAAGAATAAATTACATTTCTACCACTAAAATGTTGTTTTAGCTCTAGTTTCTAATTTTTCTAAGGGCTAATAGGATTTTTTTTACAACAAACTGAGGTTCAGTTTTTCCATTTGTGTGCCAATTCCCTACATGTAATCAGGAAATATTTTTCAGGCACAGTGGAAAGCTCAGAAGGCAAGGAGGGCCAGATTTTACTATTATGGTTAGCAGGTGCCATAACCCACTGGAAGAGCCCATGAGGTCCCAGAACAGCAGAACCCCCCCATAACTGACCACATTTTACGAACTACAGCTCTCAATGAATTCATCTAGGGGTGCAGGGATCATATTGACACCATGGGTATTACCAAAATTTTGTTTTAGCAAAAAATTTTACATTTTCACACAAAAAGTAGGTAAAAATGGCACCAAAATTTGTCCAACAGTTTCTACTGAACGTGGCAATGCCCCATTTGTGACTGTACAGTACTACTTAGCCATACGGAGAGACTCAGGAGGAACAGAGCACTATTTGCCTATTCAAGTAAATGGGACTGTGCACGTCAGTGTGTTTCCACAGACCTTGTGTCCGTGGGGAAAACACGCTGACATGTCTGTTTTTAATGTCTGCACGGGCCATAAAACATCCCACACATGTGCATACACATAACACACATGGATGTCATCTGTGTGACATGCATCGGCGCCGGGAAAGAAGTGTTACAGTAAGCACTGTTCCCTGTCGCCGGGTGCTGAACATGGCTCTCAACATTCTTCCCTGCCCTGCTGGCGATCGGCATGAGCAGAGGAGAATGATGAGAGTTACATTTAAGTGATAAAAGAGACAGCAGGCGGTGGCTGATGGGACTATTACTCCCATCAGCCTATCCTTGCTGCCTCTAATAACAGTGAATGCATGAGCGGCTGATGGGGGTATTATTCAGCCGCCGCCTGCGCTATAAATAAATAAATAAATAAAAAGATGGCATGGGTTTCCCTGTATTTTCTATAACCAGCCAGGCAAAACTCACAGCTGGCTGCTGCTACCCTCTGCTGTCAGCTTCAGCAAGGCTGGTTATCAAGAATAGAAAGGTCCCCACCCTTTGTATTGTCAGGTGACATCAAGCCCATGGCTTAGTAATGGAGAGGTGTCTGTAAGGCACCTATCCATTACTAATCCTATAGTTATATGGTAAATAAAGATACAGCCAGAATAAAGTCCTTTAATATTCTCAATTAAACCATACTTACGACCTCGCCTAATTCCACCAAAGCCCTCGATCTCCTGTAATAAAAAAACAAAACAAAAAAAAATATACCATACCTGTCCATCGTTCTGTCCCACGTCGTAATCCATGTCTGGGGGATAATTAGTTTTCAACCTGGACAGTGCCAAGATGTGACCGTCCAGGCTGAAAACCACTGGTGAATGAGCTGCTGGGAATGCAGCATCAGTGACCAGAGGTGATGTCATAAAGGTTATCTCCAGTCATTGGGCTGCATTCCCAGCTGGGCTGAGCTGCGTGAGATCCCCGCTAACACCATGAGCGCTCTGTGACCGGGGGTAACCTCATACAGGTAACCTCCGATCACTGGGCTCCATTCCCAGCCAGGCTGAGCTGCGCTGAGATCTGGTGAGATTCCCGATAGCACCAGCTCATGGCTGACGCTGCGTTCCCAGCAGCTCATTCACCAGTGGTTTTCAGCCTGGATGGTCGCATCTTGGTTTTTTATTTTATTTTTATTACAGGAGATCTAGGGCCTCAGTGGAATTAGGCGAGGTCGTAAGTATGGTTTAATTGAGAATATTAAAGGACTTTATTCTGGCCATGTCTTTATTTACCATATAACTATAACAATAGGATTAGTAATGGATAGGTGTCTTATAAACACCTCTGCATTGCTAAGCCGTGGACTTGATGACACCTGACAATACAAAAGTGACATCAACCCCACAAATATTAACCCCACTTGCCACCTCTAGAGAGCAAGTGGGAGGAGCCGGGCAAAGTGCCAAAATTAGTGCATCTAATAGATGTGCCTTTTCTGGGCAGTTCTATTCTGCTATTTTTATGCTAGGGGGTCAATATCCATGGCTCCTTACCAGCCTGAGAATACCAGCCCCCAGCTGTGAGCTTTAGCAAGGCTGGTTGTTTAATTTAAATAATAAAAAAAACAGCATAGGGACCCCTCTATTCTCGATAACCAGCGTTGCTGAAGCTGACAGCTGAGGGTTGCAGCTCCCAGCTGTGAGTTTTGCATGGCTGGTTATAGAAAATACAGGGAACACACGCCTTTTTTTCATTTATTTACTTATTTATAGCACAGGTGGCGGCTGATGAATACTCCCATCAGCCACTCCTGCTGTCACTAGAGTTGAGCGACCTTGACCTTTTTAGAGTCGAGCCGGGTTTCGCGAAACCCGACTATCTCAAAAGTCGGGTCGAGTGAAATCGGCCGATTATGACGTAAAGTCGGGATCGACCGAAACACGAAACCCAATGCAAGTCAATGGGGCAGCATAGTCGGCAGTGAGTGGGGGCCAGGAAAACACCTAGAGTGCCCATTTTAATGTCAAAACCATCCATTCTTCTTAATGAAGCTTGTCAAGCGTAATTTACCTTATAATAATTGGAAGGCATTTGAAATTGGGGGTCATTTGGCTAAAGTTGTGGTGGGTAGGGCTGGTTCAAGTAATTAGTGGGCCCAGGAAATCTGGACCACGTCACGGCAGTGGAGCAGGGAGAGGTAAGTATTTCAACTTTGCAAGTGCTGTGAACCTGAGCAAGCAGGGGGGGCCCACTCGTTGGCATTGGCACTGGCACAGGGCCCCTCAAAGTACAGCGGTGTGTTTGCACGGCGGGGGCGCCTCCCACCGGCAGCAACACTTTTGCGTACTATGAGAGGCCCTGTGCCAGTGACGTCGCCAACTAGTATTCCTCCCCCCACCTGATGAAGGAACCTGCACTTTCATCTGCACCTTCCTCTTTGTCCCCGTGTAAGGTGGTATGGTATGCGGGAAGAGCAACCTGACTTTCAGCAGGGTCACAATGTTATTGTGTAGCGTGCACGGGGAATGTTGCGTTATGGGTCAATGTACCAGCAGACTCATCTATCACTGGCTGGGCAATGGGCAGGATGAGGAGGAAACACAGATATAGGCCCAAATAATAAAGTGGGCTAAATGCAGTTCAAAATTGGTAACACAGGAATAACCAGGGGGCATTGCAGTGGAGGACAACTGGAATGAGAGGCTGACACAGAGAGTAGGCCCAAATCAGTAAGTAGTCGAAATGCAGTTCAAAATTGGCAACCGTAGTAAACAGGCGGCACAGCTTTGTTCAGTGGAGGAGAACAGCAAGGAGTGGCAGACACCGATAGTAGGCCCCAACCCAACTAGTAGGCCAAATGCAGTCTAACATTAACAACTACTTAACGAGCGCCTGAAAACGGAATTTCAGGACAGGAAACCAGGAGAACAGCAAGGAGCGGCAGACACTGTTAGTAGGCCCCAAACCAACTAGTACGCCAAATGCAGTTGTTCCATTTAACCACAATTTAACGAGAGCCTGAAGATAGAAGCTCAGGAAAGGCAACCTGGAGAACACCTTGGAGTGGAACACACCATCTCTCTCCACCTCATACCCATTTTGTAGGCCTAATGCTGTGTAGTTTTCTACAACTACTAAACGAGAGTCGGAAGACCGAAGCAATGGCAAGGCAACCTGGGGAACACCTTGGAGTGTAACACACCATCTCTCTCCACCCGATACCCATTTTGTAGGCCTAATGCAGTGTAGTTTTCTACAACTACTAAACGAGAGTCGGAAGATCGAAGCAATGGCGAGGAAACCTGGAGAACACCTTGGAGTGTAACACACCATCTCTCTCCACCCCATACCCATTTTGTAGGCCTAATGCTGTGTAGTTTTCTACAACTACTAAACGAGAGTCGGAAGACCGAAGCAATGGCAAGGCAACCTGGGGAACACCTTGGAGTGTAACACACCATCTCTCTCCACCCGATACCCATTTTGTAGGCCTAATGCAGTGTAGTTTTCTACAACTACTAAACGAGAGTCGGAAGACCGAAGCAATGGCAAGGCAACCTGGGGAACACCTTGGAGTGTAACACACCATCTCTCTCCACCCGATACCCATTTTGTAGGCCTAATGCAGTGTAGTTTTCTACAACTACTAAACGAGAGTCGGAAGATCGAAGCAATGGCGAGGAAACCTGGAGAACACCTTGGAGTGTAACACACCATCTCTCTCCACCCCATACCCATTTTGTAGGCCTAATGCTGTGTAGTTTTCTACAACTACTAAACGAGAGTCGGAAGACCGAAGCAATCGCAAGGCAACCTGGGGAACACCTTGGAGTGTAACACACCATCTCTCTCCACCCGATACCCATTTTGTAGGCCTAATGCAGTGTAGTTTTCTACAACTACTAAACGAGAGTCGGAAGACCGAAGCAATGGCAAGGCAACCTGGGGAACACCTTGGAGTGTAACACACCATCTCTCTCCACCCGATACCCATTTTGTAGGCCTAATGCAGTGTAGTTTTCTACAACTACTAAACGAGAGTCGGAAGACCGAAGCAATGGCAAGGCAACCTGGGGAACACCTTGGAGTGTAACACACCATCTCTCTCCACCCGATACCCATTTTGTAGGCCTAATGCAGTGTAGTTTTCTACAACTACTAAACGAGAGTCGGAAGATCGAAGCAATGGCGAGGAAACCTGGAGAACACCTTGGAGTGTAACACACCATCTCTCTCCACCCCATACCCATTTTGTAGGCCTAATGCTGTGTAGTTTTCTACAACTACTAAACGAGAGTCGGAAGACCGAAGCAATGGCAAGGCAACCTGGGGAACACCTTGGAGTGTAACACACCATCTCTCTCCACCCGATACCCATTTTGTAGGCCTAATGCAGTGTAGTTTTCTACAACTACTAAATGAGAGTCGGAAGACCGAAGCAATGGCAAGGCAACCTGGGGAACACCTTGGAGTGTAACACACCATCTCTCTCCACCCGATACCCATTTTGTAGGCCTAATGCAGTGTAGTTTTCTACAACTACTAAACGAGAGTCGGAAGATCGAAGCTATGGCGAGGAAACCTGGAGAACACCTTGGAGTGGAACACACCATCTCTCTACACCCCATACCCAATTTGTAGGCCTAATGCAGTGTAGTTTCCAAGAACTACTAAACGAGAGCCGGAAGATCGAAGCTCAGGAAAGGCAACCTGGAGAACACCTTGGAGTGGAACACACCATCTCTCTACACCCCATAGCCAATTTGTAGGCCTAATGCAGTGTAGTTTCCAACAACTACTAAACGAGAGCCGGAAGATCGAAGCTCAGGAAAGGCAACCTGGAGAACACCTTGGAGTGGAACACACCATCTCTCTACACCCCATACCCAATTTGTAGGCCTAATGCAGTGTAGTTTCCAACAACTACTAAACGAGAGCCGGAAGATCGAAGCTCAGGAAAGGCAACCTGGAGAACACCTTGGAGTTGAACACACCATCTCTCTACACCCCATACCCAATTTGTAGGCCTAATGCAGCCTACTTTCCGACAACTACTAAACGAGAGCATGAAGATCGAAGCTCAGGAAAGGCAACCTGGAGAACACCTTGGAGTTGAACACACCATCTCTCTACACCCCATACCCAATTTGTAGGCCTAATGCAGCCTACTTTCCGACAACTACTAAACGAGAGCATGAAGATCGAAGCTCAGGAAAGGCAACCTGGGGAACACCTTGGAGTGTAACACACCCTCTCTCTACACCACGGAAGGGCTGATTCTTAGGAAGGAAGGCTGTCGGAAAGAAGCAGGGCGCGTCCGAGGGTGATTATATTCTTATTAGGTATATACTCACCCTCGGACGCGCCCTGCTTCTTTATTTGTAATGAATGTTTATTTGCAATGTGGTTTTGACTTACTCTATTTTTTTGGTAAATAATGATTTTATTATTTTCATTGTTTTGCATCTTCTTGGCAATAATATAAAGAAGACGCGACAGGACAACACTCGGTGGATGCCATATCTGTGTTTTAAATTGAAAAAAACTTTCAGTAAACTACTTGCAGGAGAAAGCTATTGTAGCTGGTGGCCATTTTTAGTACTGTACCAGATTTTTGTTGTATGTGTTTGTTTTTAATGTTAAAATGTCTGCATTTGATATCTCTCCAGTATTTTCTTTTTTATAAGCAAAATACTTATTTTTATATTTTCTGATGTTGGTTCAAGGGGTACACGGGCAGCAGTAGACAGGTCAGTGGAGGCCTAGTGGAAGGAGGGACCGCAGACAGGCTTTGAAGCCCTAACATAATAAATTGGGCTGGCTGTAGGCAATTTAAAATTGGTTCCAGGGGAACCCGGGCAGCAGTAGACAGGTCAGTGGAGGCCTAGTGGAAGGAGGGACCGCAGACAGGCTTCGAAGCCCTAACATAATAAATTGGGCTGCCTGTAGGCAATTTAAAATTGGTTCTAGGGGAACCCGGGCAGCAGTAGACAGGTCAGTGGAGGCCTAGTGGAAGGAGGGACCGCAGACAGGCTTCGAAGCCCTAACATAATAAATTGGGCTGGCTGTAGGCAATTTAAAATTGGTTCCAGGGGAACCCGGGCAGCAGTAGACAGGTCAATGGAGGCCTAGTGGAAGGAGGGACCGCAGACAGGCTTCGAAGCCCTAACATAATAAATTGGGCTGGCTGTAGGCAATTTAAAATTGGTTCCAGGGGAACCCGGGCAGCAGTAGACAGGTCAGTGGAGGCCTAGTGGAAGGAGGGACCGCAGACAGGCTTCGAAGCCCTAACATAATAAATTGGGCTGGCTGTAGGCAATTTAAAATTGGTTCCAGGGGAACCCGGGCAGCAGTAGACAGGTCACTGGAGGCCTAGTGGAAGGAGGGACCGCAGACAGGCTTCGAAGCCCTAACATAATAAATTGGGCTGGCTGTAGGCAATTTAAAATTGGTTCCAGGGGAACCCGGGCAGCAGTAGACAGGTCAGTGGAGGCCTAGTGGAAGGAGGGACCGCAGACAGGCTTCGAAGCCCTAACATAATAAATTGGGCTGGCTGTAGGCAATTTACAATTGGTTCCAGGGGAACACGGGCGGCAGTAGGCAGGTCAGTGGAGGCCTAGTGGAAGGAGGGACCGCAGACAGGCTTCGAAGCCCTAACATAATAAATTGGGCTGGCTGTAGGCAATTTAAAATTGGTTCCAGGAGAACCCGGGCAGCAGTAGACAGGTCAGTGGAGGCCTAGTGGAAGGAGGGACCGCAGACAGGCTTCGAAGCCCTAACATAATAAATTGGGCTGGCTGTAGGCAATTTAAAATTGGTTCCAGGGGAACCCGGGCAGCAGTAGACAGGTCAGTGGAGGCCTAGTGGAAGGAGTGACCGCAGACAGGCTTCGAAGGCCTAACATAAGAAAAATGTCAATACAATGGTATTGACAGTGCCAGGCATTGAAGGATGTCAGCGCATAGACTAAACATTGGTGGAGCTGTGAGAGAAAATTTTGCAAGTGGTAGAGCACTGTTTGACCTGGGGGGGGGGGGACTGTCTTGTGGCCGGCGGTACAGGCCCAGGGCCCCTCATATTACAACGGTGTGTCTGACGTTGGGTGCGCACCACCACCGCCAGACACTTTATTGTACTATGAGGGACCTAGTGGCAGTGCCGTCGACCAAAAGCGGGCACACCCACCTCTTCAGACAAACAGTACTCTCACGGGTGCTGGCGCAAAGTGGCGATACCACGGCCCCGTGTGGGGACTTTGGCCATTTAGTGAGGTGTAAACATGTCGGATGCTGGACAATCAGCTGCTGCAAATTACGAGATTGGAAAAGTCGTTCAGAATAGTCCACAGGCAAGACCTTTACATAGGAAAGCTAGGTGTCAGCCGGGCAAGGTGGGGCAAAAGATTTCGAAATCCAGTTGTGGTTCATTTTAATGAAGGTTAGATCATCTACATTTTGGGTAGCCAGACGAGTCCTTTTTTCTGTTAGTATTGAACCTGCAGCACTGAATACTCTTTCTGATAGGACACTAGCTGCCGGGCAAGCAAGCTCCTGCAATGCATATTCTGCCAATTCTGGCCAGGTGTCTAATTTTGATGCCCAGTAATCAAATGGGAATGACGGTTGAGGGAGAATGTCGATAAGGGATGAAAAATAGTTAGTAACCATACTGGACAAATGTTGTCTCCTGTCACTTTGAATTGATGCTGCAGTACCTGTCCTGTCTGCGGTCATAGCAAAATCACTCCACAACCTGGTCAGAAAACCCCTCTGGCCAACGACACTTCTGATTTCTGCCCCTCTAACACCTCTGGTCTGCTGGCCCCTGCAACTCGTGTTAGAACGATCACGGGCGCTGTGTGCAGGGAATGCCAGAAGCAAACGGTCAACAAGAGTTGATTGTTTGGTTGCTAATATTAGTTCCAAGTTCTCATGTGGCATTATATTTTGCAATTTGCCTTTATAGCGAGGATCAAGGAGGCAGGCCAACCAGTAATCGTCATCGTTCATCATTTTTGTTATGCGTGTGTCCCTTTTGAGGATACGTAAGGCATAATCCGCCATGTGGGCCAAAGTTCCAGTTCTCAAATCTGTGGTTGTGCTTGGTTGAGGGGCAGTTTCAGGCAAATCCACGTCACTTGTGTCCCTCCAAAAACCAGAACCCGGCCTTGCCGCGCCAACAATTTCCACTGGCCCCGGAAAAGCTTCCTCATTAAAAATATAATCATCCCCATCATCCTCCTCGTCCTCCTCCTCCTCTTCGCCCGCTACCTCGTCCTGTACACTGCCCTGGCCAGACAATGGCTGACTGTCATCAAGGCTTTCCTCTTCCTCAGCTGCAGACGCCTGATCCTTTATGTGCGTCAAACTTTGCATCAGCAGACGCATTAGGGGGATGCTCATGCTTATTATGGCGTTGTCTGCACTAACCAGCCGTGTGCATTCCTCAAAACACTGAAGGACTTGACACATGTCTTGAATCTTCGACCACTGCACACCTGACAACTCCATGTCTGCCATCCTACTGCCTGCCCGTGTATGTGTATCCTCCCACAAAAACATAACAGCCCGCCTCTGTTCACACAGTCTCTGAAGCATGTGCAGTGTTGAGTTCCACCTTGTTGCAACGTCTATGATTAGGCGATGCTGGAGAAGGTTCAAAGAACGCTGATAGGTCTGCATACGGCTGGAGTGTACGGGCGAACGGCGGATATGTGAGCAAAGTCCACGCACTTTGAGGAGCAGGTCGGTTAACCCCGGATAACTTTTCAGGAAGCACTGCACCACCAGGTTTAAGGTGTGAGCCAGGCAAGGAATGTGTTTCAGTTGGGAAATGGAGATGGCAGCCATGAAATTCCTTCCGTTATCACTCACTACCTTGCCTGCCTCAAGATCTACAGTGCCCAGCCACGACTGCGTTTCTTTCTGCAAGAACTCGGACAGAACTTCAGCGGTGTGTCTGTTGTCGCCCAAACACTTCATAGCCAATACAGCCTGCTGACGTTTGCCAGTAGCTGCCCCATAATGGGAGACCTGGTGTGCAACAGTGGCAGCTGCGGATGGAGTGGTTGTGCGACTGCGGTCTGTGGACGAGGTCTCGCTTCTGCAGGAGGACGAGGAGGAGGAGGAGGGGGTGCGAATGGCTACAGCCAACTGTTTCCTAGACCGTGGGCTAGGCAGAACTGTCCCAAACTTGCTGTCCCCTGTGGACCCTGCATCCACCACATTTACCCAGTGTGCCGTGATGGACACGTAACGTCCCTGGCCATGCCTACTGGTCCATGCATCTGTTGTCAGGTGCACCTTTGTGCTCACAGATTGCCTGAGTGCATGGACGATGCGCTCTTTAACATGCTGGTGGAGGGCTGGGATGGCTTTTCTGGAAAAAAAGTGTCGACTGGGTAGCTCGTAGCGTGGTACAGCGTAGTCCATCATCAGGGCTTTGAAAGCTTCGCTTTCAACTAACCGGTAGGGCATCATCTCTAACGAGATTAGTCTAGCTATGTGGGCGTTCAAACCCTGTGTACGCGGATGCGAGGCTAAGTACTTCCTTTTTCTAACCATAGTCTCATGTAGGGTGAGCTGGACTGGAGAGCTGGAGATCGTGGAACTAGCGGGGGTGCCGGTGGACATGGCAGACTGAGAGACGGTGGGAGATGGTATTGTTGCCGCCGGTGCCGTAGATGCAGTGTTTCCTACTACGAAACTGGTGATTCCCTGACCCTGACTTCTTTGGCCTGGCAAAGAAACCTGCACAGATACTGCAGGTGGTGCAGAAAATGGTGGCCCTACACTGCCGGAAGGGATGTTGCGTTGATGACTAGCTTCATTGGCCGAGGGTGCTACAACCTTAAGGGACGTTTGGTAGTTAGTCCAAGCTTGCAAATGCATGGTGGTTAAATGTCTATGCATGCAACTTGTATTGAGACTTTTCAGATTCTGCCCTCTGCTTAAGGTAGTTGAACATTTTTGACAGATGACTTTGCGCTGATCAATTGGATGTTGTTTAAAAAAATGCCAGACTGCACTCTTTCTAGCATCGGATACCTTTTCAGGCATTGCAGACTGAGCTTTAACCGGATGGCCACGCTGTCCTCCAACAGGTTTTAGCTTTGCCACGCGTTTTGGGCAAGATACGGGCCCGGCAGATGGAACCTGTTGCGATGTTGATGCCTGCTGCGGCCCCTCCTCCTCCACTGCAGAACTGCTGCCGCCTGCACCCTGTTCCCCCAATGGCTGCCAATCGGGGTCAAGAACTGGGTCATCTATTACCTCTTCTTGTAGCTCGTGTGCAACTTCGTCTGTGTCACCTTGTCGGTCGGTGGTATAGCGTTCGTGATGGGGCAACATAGTCTCATCAGGGTCTGATTCTTGATCAGCACCCTGCGAGGGCAATGTTGTGGTCTGAGTCAAAGGACCAGCATAGTAGTCTGGCTGTGGCTGTGCATCAGTGCACTCCATGTCAGATTCAACTTGTAATGGGCATGGACTGTTAACTGCTTCACTTTCTAAGCCAGGGACGGTATGTGTAAAGAGCTCCATGGAGTAACCCGTTGTGTCGCCTGCTGCATTCTTCTCTGTTGTTGTTTTTGCTGAAGAGGACAAGGAAGCGACTTGTCCCTGACCGTGAACATCCACTAACGACGCGCTGCTTTTACTTTTACCAGTTTCATGAGAGGAGGCAAAAGAGCTAGAGGCTGAGTCAGCAAGATAAGCCAAAACTTGCTCTTGCTGCTCCGGCTTTAAAAGCGGTTTTCCTACTCCCAGAAAAGGGAGCGTTCGAGGCCTTGTGTAGCCAGACGACGAACCTGGCTCCACAGCTCCAGACTTAGGTGCAATATTTTTTTTCCCACGACCACCTGATGCTCCACCACTACCACTACCCTCATTACCAGCTGACAATGAACGCCCCCGGCCACGACCTCTTCCACCAGACTTCCTCATTGTTTTAAAAACGTTACCAAACTAACGGTATTTGTTGCAGTCACACAACTTACACGGTGAGCTATAACTTCAGTATGATTTAGCTACCCCTTTACAGGTGGGTGAGACCACAACGAAAATCAGGCACAATGTTACACACTCTGTTGTTGGTGGCAACAAATGAGAGAGATGCCACACACGCAGGACTGTCACTGAAGCGCAAATGTAAATATTAATCTCCCACTGATTTGTGTTTTTTTTTTTAAAAAAGGAGACTTTAGAAAAAAAAAAAAAAATGATTTTTTAAGGAAGAATTTATAAACCAAATAAAATGAAATGATTTTTTCAGGGAGAATTTAGAAAACAAATAATACATAAAATAGCCTTTCTAGGGCCCAGTGAGTGAGAGAGGACGCACACAGGAGTCAGGAGTGACACACAAGCCCAGAGGCCAATATTTATCTCCCACTGATTGATTTAGTGATTTTTTCAGGTAGATTTTGGAACCCAAATCAAGCAAAAAAATTAATAGGCTTTCTATGGCCCACAATTGGAGAGAGAGAGATGGCACACCCAGGAGTCAAGACTGGCACACAAGCAGAAAGGGCAATATTAATCTCCCACTGATTTGTTTTTTTTTTTTTTTTCAGGGAGACTTTAGAAAAAAAAAATACAAAAAAAATGATTTTTTTCAGGAATAATTTAGAAACCAAATAAAATAAAATGATTTTTTCAGGGAGAATTTAGAAAACAAATAAAACAAAAAATAGGCTTTCTAGGGCCCACTGAGTGAGAGAGGACGCACACAGGAGTCAGGAGTGGCACACAAGCCCAGAGGCCAATATTTATCTCCCACTGATTGATTTATTGATTTTTTCAGGTAGAATTTAGAACCCAAATCAACCAAAAAAATAAATAGGCTTTCTATGGCCCACTATTTGTGAGAGAGATGGCACGCTCAGGACTGGCACACAAGCCCAGAGGCCAATATTAATCTCCCACTTTTTTTTTTTTTTTTCCAGGGAAAATTTATAAACCCAATAAAAAAAATAATAAATAGGCTTTCTATGGCCCACTATCTGAGAGAGAGAGAGATGGCACGCTTAGGACTGGCACACAAGCCCAAAGGCCAATATTAATCTCCCACTGATTGATTTATTGATTTTTTCAGGTAGATTTTGGAACCCAAATCAAGCAAAAAAATAAATAGGCTTTCTATGGCCCACTGAGAGATGGCACACACAGGAGTAAGGAGTGGCACACAAGCCCTGAGGCCAATATTTTTCTCCCACTGATTGATGTAGTGATTTTTTCAGGTAGATTTTAGAACCCAAATCAAGCAAAAAAATAAATAGGCTTTCTATGGCCCACTGAGTGAGAGATGACACAGACAGGGATGGCACTCTAGCAGAAATGCCAATCTTAATCTCCCACAAAAAAAAAAAAAAAGGAACTGTCCTTCAATTACTATCTCCCTGCAGTAATCTCAGCCAGGTATGGCAGGCAGCAATAAGGAGTGGACTGATGCACAAATTAAATAAAAAGTGTGGACAAACAAACAAGATAGCTGTGCAGAAAGGAAGGAACAAGAGGATTTGTGCTTTGAAAAAAGCAGTTGGTTTGCACAGCGGCGTACACACAGCAATGCAGCTATCAGGGAGCCTTCTAGGGCAGCCCAATGAGCTACAGCGCTGAGGGGAAAAAAAAAAAAAAATGTAGCTTCCACTGTCCCTGCACACCTAAGGTGGTGTTGGGCAGTGGAAATCGCTACAGCACAAGCGGTTTGGTGGTTAATGGACCCTGCCTAACGCTATCCCTGCTTCTGACGAAGCGGCAGCAACCTCTCCCTAGGCTCAGATCAGCAGCAGTAACATGGCGGTCGGCGGGAACGCCCCTTTATAGCCCCTGTGACGCCGCGGACAGCAAGCCAATCACTGCAATGCCCTTCTCTAAGATGGTGGGGACCAGGACCTATGTCATCACGCTGCCCACACTCTGCGTTTACCTTCATTGGCTGAGAAATGGCGCTTTTCGCGTCATTGAAACGCGACTTTGGCGCGAAAGTCGCGTACCGCATGGCCGACCCCGCACAGGGGTCGGATCGGGTTTCATGAAACCCGACTTTGTCAAAAGTCGGCGACTTTTGAAAATGTTCGACCCGTTTCGCTCAACCCTAGCTGTCACTGTTATTAGAGGCAGCAGGGATAGGTTGATGAGAGTAATAGTCCCATCAGCCGCCGCCTGCTGTCTCTTTTATCACTTAAATGTAACTTTCATAATTCTCCCCTGCTCGTACCGATCGCTGACAGAGCAGGGGAGAATGATGAGAGCTGTGTTCCTCACCCGGTGCCGGGGAACAGCGCTTACTGTATCGCTTCTTCCCTGGCACCCGTCCGTGTGGTACTGATGTGACACACAGATGCCACACGGGTGCTGCAAGTATTACACACACCGACATCTCTGGTACTGGAAATATCAGGACGTGTGAAAGAGGCCTTATAGTGGGTTTTTATGTTTGGCAGCTGTAACACACTAAAAGACACTTTTTATTGCAAAAAATAATTTTTGCATCACCACATTTTGAGAGCTATAATTTTTCCACATTTTGGCCCAAAGAGTCATGTGAGGTCTTGTTTTTTGCGGGAAAAGTTGACATTTTTGGATCGCTGTTGTGAATTCTGTTATCGAACTTCCTCCTGTGGTCATGAATGGTACTTCGGCGAGTTCTGTCCATGGACTCCCTCTGGTGGCTGTGAGTGGAGCTGCTGCTTCTGAGGTTCCTTCCACAGGTGACGGAGTTTATTCTTTGGCTGGCTGCTCTATTTAACTCCACTCAGATCGTTACTCCATGTCAGCTGTCAATGTTCTTGTACTGGTTCAGTTCGCTCTTGGATCTTTCTGGTGAGCTGTCTACTCCAGCAGAAGCTAAGTCCCTGCTAGTTAATTATTTGTTCATTGTTTTCTTGTCCAGCTTGCTATCATGATTTTGCCTTGCTAGCTGGAAGCTCTGGGATGCAGAGTGGCACCTCCGCACCGTGAGTCGGTGCGGAGGTCTTTTTGCACACTCTGCGTGGTCTTTTTGTAGTTTTTGTGCTGACCGCAAAGATACCTTTCCTATCCTCAGTCTGTTTAGTAAGTCTGGCCTCTCTTTGCTGAAACCTGTTTCATTTCTGTGTTTGTGACTTCATCTTAACTCACAGTCAATATATGTGGGGGGCTGCCTTTTCCTTTGGGGAATTTCTCTGAGGCAAGGTAGGCTTTATTTTCTATTTCTAGGGCTAGTTAGCTCTTAGGCTGTGAAGAGGGGTCTAGGCAGAGTTAGGTATGCTCCACGGCTATTTCTAGTTGTGTGATAGGATTAGGGGTTGCGGTCAGCAGAGCTCCCACTTCCCAGAGCTTGTCCTGTGTGAGTTTAACCATCAGGTCGTTCCGGGTGCTCCTAACCACCAAGTCCATAACAGATCGCCCCCACATAAGGGCAATGGGGTACTCGGTACCGGGTCCTTCAGTTCCCTCAGCGGGGATGTCACGGTGGCCCAACCCAGACCGTGGCCCTATGAGGGGCGACCAATAAAAGGGGAAAGTTTGTAGAATAACGGTAGTGTTCGTGACGCCACCTGTGGTATTGGGTCAGGATGACCGACGCTGCTTAGGGGTCCGCTGGGGTGTGGAATGGCAGCTAGATGGTATACCTTCCCACAGGTGAAGTATGTCCCAGGGCTTCCCAGATGTGTAGATGGTGATGGGGATTGATGTAAGGCGCAGCAAATAATGAGGACACGATGGGTGCAGTCTCTTTACCTTTACTGAAGGCTTCAACATCCACAGTCCAGGGTGCCGGATTACAGGGTAGGCCAAGTCTGGCTGGTCTGATGGCAACTCCAGAGTCCCCTTATCCAGGTGGAAATCAGTAGCCTTCCCCTTGCGCACAGTAACGTAAGTAGGTCCCTACTTGCATTAGCTACCATAGGGTCCTCACTCTGGTTACTTCTCTCTCTGTCCCCCAGATGGATAGGACAAACCCGTATGACGGTGGTGG
This sequence comes from Ranitomeya imitator, assembly GCF_032444005.1. NCBI lineage: Eukaryota > Metazoa > Chordata > Amphibia > Anura > Dendrobatidae > Ranitomeya > Ranitomeya imitator. Next base: position 442,448,828 of record NC_091285.1, read on the forward strand.
CCTGAGGCTATTTTATAGGGACCCTAGAGACGCCCCTCCTCGACGTTGTCACCTTGTCTGCTTAGGTTCTAAGGTCGGACAGCCAACTTGGAATCGACTGCCCTGTTGGTCTCTGAAGTAAAGCGTAGAGTCTATTACTCCCTCGGTGTTCCGGCCACCGGATCTGCGCTCAGAGGGAGGCGGCCTGCTTCTAGCTGGTCTCCCTCTGTTGTTTCACTCCTTTTGCTACGATTTCTGCGCTCACTCACTACGGCACACTTCCTTTCTTGTCCTTTCTTAGGAGGCTGCCGCATGGGTTGCAGGCGCAGCTCCGTTTCCTTCTTTTCCTATCTGGGCCGAGCCCAGTCTGCTCCTCTCCTCCTACTCCTCCGAACTCCTGAACTGCACTCCCTCACTTCCTGACCAACCCCCAGTTTTACCCAAGTGTGAGGAGTGGCCTAACAGATAGAACCTTTTGCTCCCCCTGGTGGCCGGCGTGTGAAGTGTGTGTGTGGCAGTGATACCTGGCAGGGTGAACTCCTTTGGTGCCATCAGACGTAACATCGCTCCCCCTGGTGGAAGAACGACAAGTACTGCAACGACCAGGACTCTGGGGCGCTGCACTCAACCCTCCCGCCCCCCCCATCCCCCACCCCCGTTAAATCCAGCACTCCCGGGCTGGGAAAAGAACACAACAATTATAGATTAGCAAAAGACATGCAAAATTTTGAAATGCTTTTAAACAAATAAATTTAACAGTGCTTCCCTTTATGGGAGGTGAGAACACTTGAACGTTACAAACATGAACATATTTACATTATTTACATTGTGCGTATTACCCTTTATAGCAAAAGTAGGAAAACAACAATTTCTTACTTACTATGGCATACAATTACCCATACAGGTATTCTATCTACTAAGTGCAATTACCCTCTAAGGGTATACTATCATTAACCCCTAATGTGCAATTTAACATTTTCTTTATTTTTCTTCACATACAGGACTATCTGTCTACCCCCATGGGCCTACTGCATCTTTCTTCAAACTTTCTATCACAATCGAGATACATATTATCAACTATGTAAACATTATTAAGGTGCAACAGCCGAACATTCTCTTTAAGAGGGAAACTAGTCTTTTCTGAGGTAGTGCAAACCATCAACAAATCAGTTCTAAACTTTAAAACTATAGAAACTTTCACGTCGTCATCAGGAACAGTTTCTTCGCAAAGTCTTCTTGCTTGTAAAACCAGTAGAGAGCATCTTTAAGAAGGTGCAAACTATATACAGGAACAGTTTTTGATCATGCTTAGTTCATGATTCTGGAGTTCATTAAACCATGATAAAACTGGAACAAATAGGGATCCCGGGTAAACAAAAGGATCCCTTTAAATGTTAACCCTGAACGGGTTTAGAAGCAAAAAGAGAGAATGTTTTGAAACTATGTACACTTTTTCAGGGCTCCGAGGTTTATTAGAGTTCTGAGGGCAATTGCATCCAAGGCCCAGTACGGTATCTGGCAACCTTTGGCCTCGGAAGACCCATGTGTATGTCCTTATCCACATCGACCCCATGGATCAGTCGCTCAGGCACGAGCAGGTTGGGGGCCGCAATCGCGGTCAGCAGAATAGTCTCCGCATCAGCTTGTGCTGCTACACTCTGCATGGCCACGAAGATGGTCAAGTTAGGCTGCCAGCCATTGGGTGCCAACATTAAGGGGGGACTCTTCTTCACTTCTCGTGCACACCAACTGCCATCTCTCCAATAGCGGTTGTACGTAACTATGTCTCCCTTTTGTGCCTCGTAGGTAGTACAGTCTGTTCCCATGGGAGACGATCCTCCCTTTCCGATGGAGGGGGCCCCGATTGGTGACTCTATCTCCTGTATATACCCCATTCCAGTCTGGTGAGGAGAGACCACCACTACCCCCCATCGCACCAGAAGCGCAGGGGACAGGTCAGATGTGGGGCGGCGAGCCACCGCTGAGACCAGCCTAGTCTCTGGGATGCCGGTATCCTTCATACCTGTACTGGCCATGGTCCCCCCGGCACCGAGCCGCTCCGCTGTCCGGGATGCTGGAACCGTTGGCGGCACAGCTGATAGCCCCGCCTGGGCGTTTTCTCACTATAGGGTGGATCTCGCCGCAGTGCCGTAAAGCCGTTGTGCTGCGACAGTTGTTGTAGCTGTTCCACCCATAGCTGCACAAAGTCAATCTCCTCTAGCAGTGGCATGTCCGAATAGTCCTCCTCTGATGACTGGAGGCCGCCAGAAGGCAAGTCGCTCTCTCCCAGGTCCCCGTCAGTAGCCATCTCTGCTCCGAGATCTTCGCTTGCTCTCGCATGCTGCTCCTTCATTTTCCAGGGTTTCGACTCCTGCATTTCTTAGCTCGTCATCCTGCAGCCGTAGTCGGAGGGGGCGGTCGCTACTTTTGGCGCCACTTTCGCGGTCTCCTCCCATGGCACGCCCTCCTTCTTCTCCAGTGCTCCTCGTGGTGCAGTAATGGCGACTGTTTTGGTGGGAATCTTTGCGGTAACCGGCAATACACAGTCCTTAAACAATTCACAGTTCCAATACGATTCTGACACAGTTCTTAGGCGCACATGACCCGATTTTCAGGCTTAAGTAGATCCTGTTAGTGACGCCAAGATTTGGATCGCCCCCCCGTAAGGGCAATGGGGTACTCGGTACCGAGTCCTTCAGTTCCCTCAGCGGGGATGTCACGGGGGCCCAACCCAGACTGTGGCCCTATGAGGGGTGCCCAATAAAAGGGGAAAGTTTGTAGAATAACGGTAGTGTTTGTGACGCCACCTGTGGTATTCGGTCAGGATGACCGACGCTGCTTAGGGGTCCGCTGGGGTGATGGAATGGCAGCTAGATGGTATACCTTCCCACAGGTGAAGTATGTCCCCAGGGCTTCCCAGATGTGTAGATGGTGATGGGTAGGGTTGAGCGACTTTTACTTATTTAAGGTCGAGTCGAGTTTCGCGAAACCCGACTTTCTCAAAAGTCGAGTCGAGTGAAATCGGCCGATTATCGTGAAAAGTCGGGGATCGACCGAAACACGAAACCCAATGCAAGTCAATGGGAAATATGTAATCCGTATATATATATATGTCATTGAGACACATATATATATATATATATTTATATTTACTTCAGCGCGATAATGCAGAAAAGCCGGCAATTCAATTGCCGGCTTTTCATTTCTCCTTCCTAAACCCGACATGATATGAGACATAGTTTACATACAGTAAACCATGTCATATTCCCATTTTTTTTGCATATTACACACTACTAATGTTAGTAGTGTATATGTGCAAAATTTGGGCGCTGTAGCTATTAAATTTAAGAGTTAAATCGCGGAAAAAATTGGCGTGGGCTCCCGCGCAATTTTCTCCGCCAGAGTGGTAAAGCCAGTGACTGAGGGCAGATATCGATAGCCCAGAGAGGGTCCACGGTTATTGGCTCCCCCTGGCTAAAAATATCTGCCCCCAGCCACCCCAGAAAAGGCACATCTGGAAGATGCGCCTATTCTGGCACTTGGCCACTCTCTTCCCACTCCCGTGTAGCGGTGGGATATGGGGTAATGAAGGGTTAATGTCACCTTGCTATTGTAACATGACATTAAGCCAGATTAATAATGGAGAGGCGTCAATTATGACACCTATCCATTATTAATCCAATAGTAAGAAATGGTTAAAAACACACACACAATATTGCAAAGTATTTTAATGAAATAAACACACAGGTTGTTGTAATATTTTATTCCACTCTCAATCCACCTGAAGACCCTCGACCTGTAACAAGTAGTGTTGAGCATTCCGATACCGCAAGTATCGGGTATCGGCCGATACTTGCGGTATCGGAATTCCGATACCGAGATCCGATATTTTTGTGATATCGGGTATCGGTATCGGAAGTGTAAAATAAAGAATTAAAATAAAAAATATTGTTATATTCACCTCTCCGGCGGCCCCTGGACATCAGCGGGAGGATCCGGCGTCCGGCACGGCTTCTTTCTTCAAAATGCGCGCCTTCAGGACCTGTGGTATGACGTCCCGGCTTCTGATTGGTCGCGTGCCGCCCATGTGACCGCCACGCGACCAATCAGAAGCCGCGACGTCATTCCTCAGCTAAAGTCCTAGAATAAGCGCCTTTTAGGACCTGAGGAATGACGTCGCGGCTTCTGATTGGTCGCGTGGCGGTCACATGGGCGGCACGCGACCAATCAGAAGCCGGGACGTCATTCCACAGGTCCTGAAGGCGCGCATTTTGAAGAAAGAAGCCGTGCCGGACGCCGGATCCTCCCACTGATGTCCAGGGGCCGCCGGAGAGGTGAATATAACAATATTTTTTATTTTAATTCTTTATTTTACACTTTAATATGGATCCCAGGGCCTGAAAGAGAGTTTCCTCTCCTTCAGACCCTGGGATCCATGAGGATACATTCCGATACTTGATGTCCCATTGACTTGTATTGGTATCGGATATCGGTATCGGCGATATCCGATATTTTTCGGGTATCGGCCGATACTATCCGATACCGATACTTTCAAGTATCGGACGGTATCGCTCAACACTAGTAACAAGTTAAAAATAATAAACCAACAATATCCCATACCTTCCAATGATCTGTCACGTCCCACGATGTAAATCCATCTGAAGGGGTTAAATTATTTTACAGGCAGGAGCTCTGCTAATGCAGCTGTGCTCGTGCCATTAAAACCCCAACGAATGAATGGAAAGTAGGTCAAAGGTCACTGTATGTAAACCATGTCTCATATCATGTCTGGTTTAGGAAGGAGAAATGAAAAGCCGGCAATTGAATTGCTGGCTTTTCTGCATTATCGCGCTGAAGTAAATATAAATATATATATATATGTGTCTCAATGACATATATATATAAAAATGGCACTGAACGCATCATACGAAACCCGACTTTGGTGCGAAGATCGCCGACCGCATGGCCGATCCCACACTAGGATCGGGTCGGGTTTCATGAAACCCGACTTTGCCAAAAGTCGGCGACTTTTGAAATTGTCCGATCTGTTTCGCTCAACCCTAGTAATGGGGATTGATGTAAGGCGCGGCAAATACTGAGGACACGATGGGTGCAGTATCTTTACCTTTACTGAAGGCTTCAACATCCACAGTCCAGGGTGCAGGATTACAGGGTAGGCAGAGTCGGGCCGGTCTGATGGCAACTCCAGAGTCCCCTTATCCAGGTGGAAATCAGTAGCCTTCCCCTTGCGCACAGTAACGTAGTAGGTCCCTACTTGCATTAGCTACCATAGGGTCCTCACTCTTGTTACTTCTCTCTCTGTCCCCCAGATGGATAGGATAAACCCGTATGACGGTGGTGGCCTGAGGCTATTTTATAGGGACCCTAGAGACGCCCCTCCTCCACGTTGTCACCTTGTCTGCTTAGGTTCTTAGGTCGGACAGCCAACTTGGAATCGACTGCCCTGCCGGGGCGTTTATACCGATCCGCGTGTGGTAAAATTGAGAAAGCGGTTTTATTCTTCAGGTCAGTATGATTACAGCGATACCTCATTTATTTTTTTTATGTTTTGGCGCTTTTATACAATAAAAACTATTTTATAGAAAAAACAATTATTTTTGCATCACTTTATTCTGAGAGCTATCTTACTATTATTATTATTATTATTATTATTATTATTTATTTATATAGCACCATTAATTCCATGGTGCTGTACATGAGAAAGGGGTTACATACAGGGTTATAGATATCGATTACAGTAAGCAGGTTTACAGTGACAGACTGGTACAGAGGGGAGAGGACCCTGTCCTTGCGGACTTACATTCTATGGGATAGTGGGGAAGAGACAGAAGGTAGGGGCGAGGCGGCAGCTCTGGCGATGGCGAGGCGGCGGCTCTGGCGATGGTGAGGTGGCAGAATGGTTATTGCAGGCTGTAGGCTTTCTTGAAGAGATGGGTTTTCAGGTTCCGTCTGAAGGAGCCGAGGGTGGTGGATAGTCGGACGTGTTGAGGCATGGAATTCCAGAGGATGGGGGATATTCGGGAGAAATCTTGGAGGCGGTTGTGTGAGGAACGAATAAGTGTGGAGGAGAGTAGGAGGTCTTGGGAGGATCGGAGACTGCGTGAGGGAAGATATTGGGAGATCAGTTCAGAGATATAGGGAGGGGACAGGTTGTGGATGGCTTTGTAGATCAGTGTTAGTAGTTTGAATTGGATTCGTTGGGGAATGGGGAGCCAGTGGAGGGATTTGCAGAGGGGAGAAGCAGGGGAGTAGCGAGGAGAGAGGTGGATTAGTCGGGCAGCAGAGTTGAGGACAGACTGGAGTGGTGCAAGAGAGTTAGCGGGGAGGCCATAGAGGAGGGTGTTGCAGTAGGTGGGAGATGATGAGGGCATGCACAAGAGTTTTGGTAGATTGTGGGCTGAGGAAGGAACGGATTCTGGCAATATTTTATTTTTCCTCTAATATAGCTGTATGGTGGCTTGTTTTTTGCGGGACAAGATGACGTTTTCAGCGGTACCATGTTTATTTATATCCTTCTTTTTGATTGCGTGTTATTCCACTTTTTAATAACAAAATAAAACAATGCGGCTAATAAAATTAGACCGCAGCCAGCTCACCGATCAATGCAGGTGCTCGGAACTTCATCCAGGACAGAGACGAATAGTAATTGCAGCAAAAGAAAAAGAAAAGTGTTCCAGCTCCATAAAATGTCAATGCTTTATTTATCCATTAAAATTCTTGGTACAGGTAAATCCTTGCATATGCGAATGCTGAGATGTCAACAATGAGAGCGACGCATTTCGATCATGTCTGATCTTAATCAATGCTTGGTTTAGTATGAGTACTAGCAGTTACTATATAGTATATCTGGACCAATCAAGTAACAACCATTAGTCACCTGACTGCCATTGCAGGTCCTAGACGCACATATAACAATGCAATGAGAATGTACAATCTAAATATTAAAATAACATAAACCAAACTACCAGATTAGCTATGAACAAACTAAGAACAAAGAAAACAATAAAAGAATGAATTTCTAAATAATTTAAGCATAATGATACATGATTTCGTTTTTCCTATTAAGACCCACAGGGTATCTTGTTTGTAGGTTGTATATCCAGAAAGCTTCTCTAGTGAGAAGCTGTCTTTTTACATTTCCTCCCCTTTGGGAATTTTTTATACGTTCGATACCCTGTATTGTCATTTTAGAATAATCACCTGAATGACAATTGAAAAAATGCTTGGCAACAGCTGAAACATTACGGTTTGTGATATTGTTGTGGGTTAAATCCCTGAGATGTTCAGATATTCTGACGTTCAGTTTCCTCGTTGTGCACCCTATATAAGAAACTTTACAGGAGGTACAATCTATTTTGTAAACAACATTGTTTGTGTGACAATTTATGAATTCTTTTATTTGGTACGTTTTTGTTCCTTCTGTGTTTTGGAAAGTGCTACTAATTTTAGCGCTGCGGCAAGTGCTGCATGCAGCGGTACCGCACTTGATAAAACCTCTACAATCTAGCCATGTTTTGGATACAGGTTGATGTACAAAGCAGTTCGGGGATAAGGAGCTACCAATAGATGGCGCTCTTCTAGCCACTATATTCAATCCATCTTTTAGGATATCTGCAAGACTGTCATCTTCCTGTAGAATAGGTAATCTATTTAGAATTATATTTTTAATTTTATTGAATTGGCTGCTGTATTGAAAGCAAACATATGGTTTGTTTTTCCTATTTGTTTTTGCTCTATTAGCATCAATATTGGGTACAAGAAGACTATCCCTAGTTTTATTGTTCACTATTTGGTGTGCTCTATCTAAAGTCCATTTAGAATATTTGCGTTTTTTTAGCTTATTTCTTAAGTTGTCAAACTCATTATTTCTTTCTATCTCATCGCTGCAGTTTCTTTTGCATCTCGTGTATTCACCTACCGGAATGGATTTAATGGTGTGCTAAGGCTACGTTCACACTAGCGTTGTGCGCCGCTGCGTTGGCGGCGCAACGCACAACGCATGCAAAAACGCAGCAAAACGCACGCAAAAACGCTGCGTTTTGCGACGCATGCGTCGGTTTTTGCCGAAATTTGGACGCAAGAAAAATGCAACTTGTTGCGTTTTCTTGGTCCGACGCTAGCGGCAAAAAAGATGCATGCGTCGCACAACGCAGCACAAAAAGACGCATGCATCCCCCATGTTAAATATAGGGGCGCATGACACATGCATCGCCGGTGCGTCGCCCGACGCAAACACGACGCAAAACGGGAAACGCTAGTGTGAACGTAGCCTTAGGGTGACTACTTTATATGTTTAATACAGTATTTCCGCTTAAAGGTTTCAGGTGTGTTTTACTTCCTACGACTTGACCAATAGTCCCCACCAAATCCAAATCCAAAAATGAAATTTGATTGCTGTCCCATTTATGAGTGAATTTAATGCCATAATCATTCCCATTGATATATCCAATGAAGTCTGGTACGGCAGATACATCACCCCCCCCAAATAATTAGGGTGTCATCTATGTATCTACCGTACCAGACAAGGAATTCAGTGAGGGGATTGTTCACACTGTAGATGTATTTATGCTCCCAATATGCCTTTGTGAGGTTGGCTAAAGAGGGGGAGTACTTGGCTCCCATTGGGACTCCCGTCTTCTGTTTATAAACCACATTATCAAATGAAAAGATGTTGTGCTTTAAAAGGAAAAAAGTAACCTGTAAAACATAATTTATGAGGTCTTGAGTGCAAGAACTATGATTTTCCAGATGGAATTGAAGCGCCTCCATTGCTAGCGTGTGTGGTATGCAGGTGTATAGTGATATAACATCACAGCTTAGCCAAGAGTAGTTGCTCTGCCATATTTTGTTTGAGAAGGTTTTTAGCACCTCTCTCGAATCTTTGATGTAACCTGGCAACTTAACCACTAAGGGTACCGTCACACTATACGATTTACCTACGATCACGACCAGCGATATGACCTGGCCGTGATCGTAGGTAAATCGTAGTGTGGTCGCTGGGGAGCTGTCACACAGACAGCTCTCCAGCGACCAACGATGCCGAGGTCCCTGGGTAACCAGGGTAAACATCGGGTAACTAAGCGCAGGACCGCGCTTAGTAACCCGATGTTTACCCTGGTTACAAGCATAAAACTAAAAAAAAACAAACAGCACACACTTACATTTTGGTGTCCGTCAGGTCCCTTGCCGTCTGCTTCCCGCACTCACAGACTGCCGGCCGTAAAGTGAAAGTGAAAGCACAGCCGCTGTGCTGTGCTTTCACTTTACGGCCGGCAGTCACATTGCGGGAAGCAGACGGCAAGGGACCTGACGGACACCAGAATGTAAGTATGTGCTGTTTGTTTTTTTTTAGTTTTACGCTTGTAACCAGGGTAAACATCGGGTTACTAAGCGCGGTCCTGCGCTTAGTAACCCGATGTTTACCCTGTATACAAGCGAACGCATCGCTGGATCGCATCGCTAGATCGCTAGATCGGTGTCACACACACCGATCTAGCGATGACAGCGGGAGATCCAGCGATGAAAGAAAGTTCTAAACGATCTGCTACGACGTACGATTCTCAGCAGGATCCCTGATCGCTGCTGCGTGTCAGACACAGCGATATCGTAACGATATCGCTGGAACGTCACGAATCATACCATCGTAGCGATCGAAATGGTATAGTGTGACGGTACCCTAACGGTTGCAATATAGAGTCTACCCACTCACATAGATGCTCGCTCATTGAGCCTATGCCCGACACAATGGGTCTCATTGCCGGCATGCCCTCACCTTTGTGTACTTTTGGCAGGCCATATAATGTGGGCATTTTTGGACACGGAACATATACTGTATGTAGTCTGCTTGTTTTTTTACTAAGGACACCAAGCTCCAGACCTTCATTCACAATGATGTTAATTTTTTCATTATATTTTTTAGAAGGATTTCCCTTTAATTTTTCATATGTTTCATTGTCTTTCAGTAGATCTAATATTTTGTCACTATAATCTTCCCTATTCATGACCACTATCATGCCCCCCTTGTCACTTTTTTAATGACAACATTTTTCATTTCTTTTAATTCCGCAAGGGCTTTTTTTTGATTAGTAGTGTTGAGCGATACCTTCCGATATTCAAAGGTATCGGTATCGGATGGTATCGGCCGATATCCAAAAAATATCGGATATCGCCGATACCGATACCCGATACCAATGCAAGTCAATGGGACACAAATATCGGAAGGTATCCTGGATGGTTCCCAGGGTCTGAAGGAGAGGAAACTCTCCTTCAGGCCCTGGGATCCATATTCATGTAAAAAATAAAGAATAAAACTAAAAAATATGGCTATACTCACTCCTCCGAAGGACCCTGGCTGTCACCGCTGCGAGCGTCCGCCTCCGTCCCTAAGAATGCAGTGAGTGAAGGACCTTTGATGACGTCGCGGTCAGGTGACTGCTCACCTTACCGCGACATCTTTGAAGGTCCTTCACCTTGCATTCTTAGGAACGGAGGCAGACGCTCGCAGCAGTGACAGCCAGGGTCCTTCGGAGAGGTGAGTATATCCATATTTTTTATTTTTATTCTTTATTTTTTACATGAATATGGATCCCAGGGCCTGAAGGAGAATCTCCTCTCCTCCAGACCCTTGGAACCATACGCAATGCACACGCCGATTCCGATTTCCGATATCGCAAAAATATCGGAACTCGGTATCGGAATTCCGATACAGCAAATATCGGCCGATACCCGATACTTGAAGTATCAGAATGCTCAACACTATTGATTAGATGAAATATTATTTCGTTTTTTACTTTTTGTGGTTTTAATTTTGCCATCTTTTAATAATTTTAAATCTTTCTCAATCAATTGAATAGGGTAGAAGTAAGGATTTTTAGTGTTGAATGAAACGGACTGATTATCTTTAGTATTATTTTCACAATCCGGTATGGATAAACTTTGTAGACATGTGAGCGCAAGTTGTTCTTTGAAGTCCATATTTTCATATTCATTTATTATATGATTTTCATTTTCTATACTTGTCTCTCCATTATTTGCGGTAAAATGTTTTTTCACTGTTAGGTTGCGGACAAACTTATTAACATCCAATATAGTCATGAATAGGTTGAATTCTGTACAAAGTTCAATCCCAAGGACAAAACATCAAATTGATCTTCTGATAATTCTTGTGATGATAGATTAATGACATTGTTTCCTGTTATTGTTTCCGTTTTCCTTTGTATCTGGTGGAGATTCTTGGCGTTTTTCTTATGTTTTCTCCCACCTCGTCTCTTCCGTTTTTTGATGGTCTGTATGATCTTTGTCTCTTTTCCCACGTGTTACTTTCCAGGGAGATGTCCGATGTACTAAGGTTAGTATCTGATGATTCCGCATCTGACGAAGTGAAACTCACCTGCAATTTATTGATCGTATTTTTATAAGCTGAGCCAGTTTTTAGTATAGATCTAGGGGATTTGTAAATTTTATCCCACTGGCCCCATTCATATACCTTATCTGAGGCATAGTTGTTTAGATCTCTTTCAAACTTTAGTTTTTTTCGAGCCATAATCTCAGTTTCCAATGTACCGATATTTTGTTTCATTTTTGTTAGTGCTGGTTCAAATTGCGATAAGTCTTTATATTTATCAATGGAAGGGGGTGTGACTACGTGAGCCCCAGACACCCGTGGTAAGACCCCCTCGAACAGGGTCAGAATGGGTGCTACCTCCAGTTAGACTCTGGACTCGTGGTAGCTGACCCAGCGGGTCAGATGGACAAGCAGGGTTAGCGGGTGACGTAGAGCTAACCGGTGGGTACTGAGGGTTCAGGTAGAAGCTGGTTCCAGCGGTACTGACGTCCTGAGGTTCAGGTGACTGAATGGCGGGACGAGATGGAACTGGAGTGAGCAGATTTTAGATCATCCAGGAAAGCCAGGTAACGGGTAGCAGATAGTCTGTGGAGACAAACAGTGTAAGCGGAGCACTGACAGAGACTTCAGAAACAGAAGCACATGCTAACAGGAACCGCTGCTTAGGATACTTGTTGCTCCGGCGCCCTCCTTAGGGTGGAGGGGCTAGAAATAGTAATAATTAACACGCAATTGGTTAGAAGCACCTTTTGGAAAATGCGCGCTGTCTCTTTAAAAGACTGGGAGCGAGTGCGTGCCCGACCTAAGCACACAGCCCGAGGACCTGCTGGATGCATGCCAGGAAGCAGAGAAGAGAGGGGAAGCAGAGGCCCCACAAAGGTACAGGAACTGGACCGGGTACAACACACGTACACATATGTGCATGTAATAAAAAGACAATCATGGCAGTTCTGGCTAGGTTGGTGCACAAGTAATATCCAAATCCATCAGAAATCATGTAAAAAACTCGGCACTCTTACAGTTTTATAAACAAGGATTTTAATTTTTTTATGTAGAAGTATCCAGACAAAATTAGAGATGTTTTGATCAAAATTTGACTCTATCAGTCAACAATTTCCTGAATGGAGGTGGATACCGTACAGCTACGCCCAGCATGCACTATACAGTGTTTCATCTATCCAGTTGACTGATAAAGGTTTTGACCAAAACGTCTCTAATATCTCTATATAATAAAATTAAAATCCGTGTTTTTACAAAACCGCAAGAGTGTCAAGTTTTTTACATAATTAGACACACGCACACTCACACCCACAGTCACACACACGCATGCAGTCACTCACACGCAGTCAGACTGTCAGGATTTTGATTTCCCTGTTTTCATTTGTGGTACTTTTCGCCCATTTCCAAGATGGCGTCTGCTGCCTCGCTTTGATTCAGGGGATTCGCCTTCCCTGTCTTTATAACTCTGGTTCACATCCAACTCCTCGCTTGTGTATTCTGTTCGAATTCCTGACTTGTGCTACAAGAGACTTTCCTCTTCAGATACTCCGGCTCCGCCTCCACAGCAAACCTTCCCAGCTCTCAGTGGTGTCTGTGCTGCAAGCGGTTTTGCCTGTGTCTATCTGCAATCTTCTCCTGCCTGCTAGGACACGTAAGCTCTGCCTGCTACAGCCAATCTAGATTGGTATCCGCTGCCAGTTGACTGTTTCTGGACTCGAAGCCCTGCACTGCTTCTGGACTCTTTTCTAGTGACTGCCATACCTAGTATGAACTGTGTCTTATTATCTGCTTCACCACTAAGGGTGCTACACCCATAAGACTTTGCCCGCAGCAGAGCTGCAAATGAACTACTCCTAAGAAGGACCTTGTTTGCTATTTACTTGAACTGTTTTGCACATGTTGCATCCACGTTTGTGCATATAACACTGACTCTGCCTGCAACAGAGCTGTTAAGGCACTTCTCCTGATATCATCTTGTTTGCTGTGTTTGAACTTGCTCACGCCTTGCACCTGTGTTCATTTGTATAATATAGACTTTACACTGTTGTTCAGTTGCCTTATTTATCTCAAGCCAAGAGATTCCTGAGTGCACCACTATAATTGTTAGGCTGTCGTCACACTAGCAGTATTTGGTCAGTATTTTACATCAGTATTTGTAAGCCAAAACCAGGAGTGGAACAAGTAGAGGAAAAGTATAATAGAAACATTTGCACCACTTCTGCATTTATCACCCACTCCTGGTTTTGGCTTACAAATAGTGATGTAAAATCCTGACCAAATCCTGCTAGTGTGACGGCAGCCTTATACAGACACCAGCAAGGATGCACACAGTCATGCACATACGCAGACTTGAAGTTAGAAGGGTTCAAAGTTGATCAGCAATTTCTCATGTCTCCAACAATTTAAAAAGCCATTTTATTAAGGACCATATCACATTTGAAGTGACTTTGGGGGGTATATGACAGAAAACACGAAAAAGTGACACCACTCTAAAAACTGCACCCCTCAAAATTCTCTAAACACATTCAAGAAGTTTATTAACCCTTTAGGTGCTTCACAGGAATTAATGGAATGAAATAGAATTCATCTGAGGGCTGAAACTTTGCCTGTGCTGGTTATCAAGAAAAGCAGGGTACCACGCCATTTATTTATGTATTTATTTATTCATTCAATAAAAACATGTACAGTTTGCTACACATGCACTGCACTAGTTATCTCGGTGAAATATTTATTACTATGGTCATGCGCCAACTGGTGAATACTCTTATCAGCCTCACTTTCTCTCGCTGCTGGAAACCATAGTGCTCCGACCGGCAGTAACTTGAAAGGTGTTTCTCAGGGTGATAGCGTGGGAAACATCAAATGTTTTAGCTCCCCTTTAATTCGAATGGGGTCCAGGTTCGAGTTTGAGTACCGTTCTCGTACCTGAACCGAACCTGGGTCCACCCATCACTAATTCTGATTCTCGATGGCTATTTTTATTTCTCAAATCTCCTATATCGTGTACGTAATTCTTCTGTTATACATTAGCCTGTACAAACAACACAAGAGAAACATACTTCTGTTTTCAATGCTGTATCCTACAGGGCCCTGTGTGAAAAAGTGATTGCCCTCCAACCCCTTAAAACATAAATTAACTGTAGTTTACCACAACTCCTGGGAAGCTGAGTTCAAATTCCCTAGTCACACCCAGGCCTGATAACTACCACACATGTAAATGTGCTACATTGTCAGAAACCAGCTTCTGAAAGCATTCCTGAGGAATCTTTGTCCATTTAATATTCTGTGGGGTTCAATGCAGATGAGTCTGACCAACACTTCACAATCTTCCAAGTTTTCTTTTCAACCATCCTCCTCACATAAGGCATGACTTTTCTTCTAGAATTTACTGATTCTTAATTAAATCCATCTTTCACGCCACACACTGCAGGTTTCCAGTGCCAGAAGGAGCAACTAATACAAATATCACCCAGCCACCACCATGCTTGACTGTTGGCAGTGTTTTTTTGAGAGTATGCTTTATTCTTCCTCTTCCAGACATACAGTACATCTGATCTATAGGCTCAAAAAGTTCCAGTGTTGCTTCAACACTCCACACAATAAAATCTCAAAACTTCTGTGACTTATTTATTCCATTTTAGAGCATATTGGAAGAGAATGTTCTTTACTTTTGGGTCAGTAGAGATAGACCGTCAGCATTAAGTATGTTCCTTACTGGGTAAACTGAAACCTCAGTGCCTACTGCCAGCAAATTAAAGGTTTTCAAACATCTGCCTCTGCATTAATCGGCAACTTTTGTTAGCTTGCTCTTTCTTCCATGTCTAGGTAATGTAGCCAGTGTTACTTTGACCATGAACTTGCAAACTCTGCTTCCAACTACATCTGCAGGAACATTTAATTCCTTTGCTATCTTGTATCTGTTTCCTTGTTTGTGCAAAGCAATGATCTCTTCTCTTAAATTTTGGATCATTCTCTTGAGTTAGCTATATTTCTATCTTTCATTCAAATGTCATGGTCAGCAGATTCCTACAATATTTGCACGCATTATCTTCCATAGAATGGAAATTATTTGTTGATGACTGAAACAGGAAGATGAGAGAAAGATTGTAACTGTTTTAAAGTGAATTTGATAATATTGTCTGTAATTTGGGTCTATTAAATGTCTAATAAACAAGAATATTAATAGCAGAATAGTTTAGTTTAGCTTTTAAGGTCACTGAATGACATTTAGATCTTAGTAAAATGTCTCTTTTAACATGGTATTAAAAAAAATCTGACCTTTGTATTTAGGCAGTGAAATTGACACTATGCCTACTAAGGTTTTCTGCCTAAATTCCTCCTGTCTCTCCGCCCATGGTTTTGGATTAGCTAATCACCTTCCCTGGTCATACATTCTTAATTCTGTCTCCAAATGTTCTCATTTGCTGCATCCCATTGAATGATAGATACTAGTGATGAGCGAACGTGCTCGCCGCTGCTCGTTACTCAACTGAGTATCGGCGAGCATTTCCGGGATTATTCGGCGGTAACTGTTGTCTCCACCCAGCGTTTTTGGTGGACTTTAGAGACCCAATCACGGTGCAGGGATTGTCTGCCAGGCCATGAAACACCGCAGCATCTTTGTTGTGGTCGTGCAGTGATTGGCTTGGCCGCACAGTATCATCCCGAGGGGGGGGGACGGGATGGGGGTGGTATGTCCTTTCATCCCATGCTATCATTTTACACGGTATGTATACGTTCATTCCAGCGGTTCTCATGACTTTACACATGTTGGGACTTAGTGCCCCTGATTATAGAAATAGGAACTGTTTGGTACTTATCTACTTATACTCTGTATTGTTATACGTACTATGCGGGGTTATCTATATATGATATGGGTGTTGTGATATAGGGCTGCCTCCCCCCGTCCCATTTTTCGTGCTGTGAATGTGCACGGTGATCGTTTCTCGCTGTTGTTTAATACCTCTTCTCCATCTTTATAATGCTTTTATCTAATAAAGTTTATGTTTTGTATATTGGACTTTTTGACTGTGGTTTCTCTAGTGTGTCTTTCATATATTATGCAGTTGTGTCCTATATTGTTCTCATTTAGTCCCATTATACCGTATATATCAGTACTTTGATGGTTACTATGTGGGGGACTGTGTTGTATCCCACTATACTAGTTTTACTGTATCATCCCGAGTATAAGAGACCTGGCGCCGCCCTGCATGGTGCATTCTGTTCCTGTTTCAGCGAGAGCAGGGGAGCTGCTGCCAAGATAGGGTCAGAATCGTGGTTTTTAGAGTTAGTGTAGGTCTGCAACTCTTACAACCACAACTCCTGAGAAACCAACAGTCCTTTTTAGGGCTAATTCTTGGGTCCCAATATTGCAGCGCTAGGCAGGCAGGGCACAGCATATCCACATCAGTGCAAGGCCTGCAGGCACTGCATGTGCGTCCATTGCTCCCACTGCATCCTTCCCAAAGCTCCATAACTGCCTGCTGCTGCAGCTTATTTACCATATACCTACCGTATATACTCGAGTATAAGCCGAGATTTCCAGCCCAAAATTTTGGGCTGAAAGTGCCCCTCTCGGCTTATACTTGAGTCACGGTCGGCGGCAGGGTCGGCGGGTGAGGGGGAGAGGGCGCTGAGGCATACTCACCTAATCCCGGCGGTCCTGACGCTCCCTCTGCCCATCCCACGGTCTTCGGTGCTGCAGCTCTTCCCCTGTTCAGCGGTCACGTGGGACCGCTGATTAGAGAAATGAATATGCGGCTCCACCTCTCATAGTGGTGGAGCCGCATATTCATTTCTCTAATCAGTGGTGCTGGTGACCGCTGATAGAGGAAGAGGCTGCGGCACCGAAGAATATGTGACAGGCAGAGGGAGCGGGACGCCGGGAGCAGGTAAGTATGTAATATTCACCTGTCCGCGTTCCACCCGCCAGGCGCCGCTCGGTCTTCGCGTCCTCTTGCTCTGACTGTTCAGGTCAGAGGGCGCGATGACGCATATAGTGTGCGCGGCGCCCTCTGCCTGATCAGTCAGTGCGGAGAGACGCCGGGACGAGACGCCGGGAGCTGCAAGCAAGAGAGGTGAGTATGGCATTTTTTTTTTTGCAGCAGCAGCAATGGCACAGCTTTCTATGGTACATCTATGGGGCAATAATGAACGGCGCAGAGCACTATATGGCAGCTATGAGGCAATAATGAACGGTGCAGAGCACTATATGGCACAGCTATGGGGCAATAATGAACGGCGCAGAGCACTATATGGCAGCTATGGGGCAATAATGAACGGTGCAGAGCACTATATGGCACAGCTGTGGGGCAATAATGAACGGTGCAGAGCACTATATGGCACAGCTATGGGGCAATAATGAACGGTGCAGAGCACTATATGGCACAGCTTTCTATGGTACATCTATGGGGAAATAATGAACGGTGCAGAGCACTATATGGCACAGCTATGGGGCCATAATGAACAGTATGGAGCATCTATTTTTATTTTTGAAATTCACCGGTAGCTGCTGCATTTTCCACCCTAGGCTTATACTCGAGTCAATAAGTTTTCCCAGTTTTTTGTGGCAAAATTAGGGGGGTCGGCTTATACTCGGGTCGGCTTATACTCGAGTATATACGGTATTTTTTTTTTCCAAAAATTCACCCTCTCAAAAAAAATATATATACAGTCTGTTCTGTCAGACTGAGGGGGCTGTTGAAAAATCATAGTTTATCAGGCATACGTAGCACAGTTGTGTGTGCAACCCTTGTGCCACTTTTTTTTTTGGTGTTTTAAATTCACTGAAAAAGGCCTCATATATCTCTGTGCTCCAAGTTTGGGCATTGTAGGCCGGTATACTTATTTTTGAGCTGTCTGATACTCAAATTCTATACAGCACTATTTAGCATAAAAAAATTCTAAGGCCACAGATTTGCCAGTGTGGAATTTCTGTGACAGCCGTCATATATCTGTGTGCTCCAAGTTTGGTTATTGTAGGCTGGAGGACCAGTTTTTTTGCTGTGTGTTACTGAAATTATATACAACACTATTTAGCATACAGTAATATAAACAGGCCACATATTTGCTGCCAGTGTGGTGTTTCCATGAGAGCCCTCATATATGCAGCGCCCCAGGGTCCTGGTCGTTGCAGTAGTGTCATTCTTCCACCTGGGGGAGTGATATTACGTCTGAGCGCAATAAAGGAGATCACCTTACCAGGTATCACAAACCACACAACACACTTCACACTCCAGCCAGGCCGCCAGGGGGAGCCATGTTTCTATTTATTAGGGCACTCCTCACAATTAGGTAAAACTGGCAGTTTGGACAGGAAGTTAGGGAGAAGTGAGCTGGGCTTCACCCAGTGAGCTGCTATCTGAGCTCCTCTCAGGTAGTGGGTCTCTGACAGGGGTGGGATCCTGTCAGAGGCCTTGACAGAAGGCCACAGAGCTGCGCCTGCTTACCAATGTGGCAGCATCCAAAGGAAGAGACATTGAAGGCAATTGCGTTGCTGAGAGTGAGAAACAAAGTCATAGCAAAAGGAGAGGAAACCAGAAGGAGTTTTGCCCTGTAAAAGGTTGCCTCCTTTCTGAGGCGCAGAAGCCTGTAGCCGGAACACCGAGGGAGTCATTGTCTCCAAGCCTGGCTCCAGAGACTGGAAATACCACACTGACAAATATATGGCCTTGTAATATTGTTTCAGGTAAAATAGTGCCGTATATATTTTCAGTAACACACAGCAAAAAAAGGGGTCTTCCGGCCTACAATGACCAAACTTGGAGCACACAGTTATATGGAGCGCCCCCGAGGGCTAGGGTTACTCGGAGCCGGGCTCTTCGGTTCTCGATGGGGATGTCATGGTGGCTGACCCGGTCCATGGCCCTAGGGATGTCCGTTGTAAATGGGGGGGAAAGGTCTTTAAAGGGATAATGTTCGTGACGCAACCTGTGGTATTCGGTCAGGGTGACCAATGCTGCTTAGGGGTCCACTGGGGTGATGTTATGAAAGCTAGGTGGTATACCTTCCCACAGCTGAAGTATGTCCCCAGGGCTTCCCAGAGGTGTAGATCGTGGATGGTATGAGGCGCAGTGAAGAACGAGGACACAAAGTTGCAGTCTCTTTACCTTTTTACTGGTGACTTCAGCATCCACAGTCTGGAGCACTGGATCACAGGGTAGGCAGAGTCCAGCCAGTCTGAAGGCAAATCCAGAGTCCCCTTATCCAAGTGGAAATCAGTAGCCTTCCTCTAGCGCCTAAGTGTTGTAGTCCCTCCCTGCTGAGCTTCTCGGTGAGCTTCTCACAACTATTGCAGATGTTAAGTCTCTTTCTCTCTGTCCCCCTGATGGTAAGGATAGGACAAACCCGTATGACTGATGGCCTGAGGCTTTTTACAGGGACACTATCACACCCCGGCCCCCACAGTTGCCACCGTGCCTCCTGGGTATAAGGTCGGGCAACTAATATGGAACTAGCTGTCCTGCCGGTCTCTGGATACTCATATTCTATACAGCACTATTTAGCATAAAAAATTCTAAGGCCACAGATTTGCCAGTGTGGAATTTCTGTGACAGCCATCATATATCTGTGTTCTCCAAGTTTGGTCATTGTAGGCCGGAGGACCACTTTTTTTGCTGTGTGTTACTGAAATTATATACAGCACTGTTTAGCATACAATAATATAAACAGGCCACATATTTGCTGCCAGTGTGGTGTTTCCGTGAGAGCCCTCATATATCTGTGTGGTCCAAGTTTGGTCATTGTAGGCCGGAGGACCACTTTTTTGCTGTGTGTTACTGAAAATATATACAGCACTATTTTGCCTAAAAAAATATTTCAAGGCCACATATTTGCCAGTGTGGTATTTCTCTGACAGCCGTCATATATCTGCGTGCTCCAAGTTTGGTCATTGTAGGCCGGAGGACCACTTTTTTTTTGCTGTGTGTTACTGAAATTATCTGAAATTATATACAGCACTCTTTAGCATACAATAATATGAACAGGCCACATATTTGCCAGTGTGGTTTTTCCATGAGAGCCCTCATATACAGTACAGACTAAAAGTTTGGACACACCTTCTCATTTAAAGATTTTTCTGCATTTTCTTGACTATGAAAATTGTACATTCACACTGAAGGCATCAAAACTATGAATTAACACATGTGGAATTATATACAAAAAAGTGTTAAACAACTGAAAATATGTCTTATATTCTAGGTTCTTCAAAGTAGCCAGCTTTTGCTTTGATGACTGCTTTGCACACTCTTGGCATTCTCTTGATGAGCTTCAAAAGGTAGTCACCAGGAATGGTTTTCCAACAATCTTGAAGGAGTTCCCAGAGTTAGCTTAGCACTTGTTGTCTCTTTTGCCTTCACTCTGCGGTCCAGCTCACCCCAAACCATCTTGATTGGGTTCAAGTCTGGTGACTGTGGAGGCCAGGTCATCTGGCGTAGCACCCCATCACTCTCCGTCTTGGTCAAATAGCCCTTACACAGCCTGGCGGTGTGTTTGGGGTCATTGTCCTGTTGAAAAATAAATGATGGTCCAACTAAACATAAACCGGATGGAATAGCATGCCACTGCAAGATGCTGTGGTAGCCATGCTGGTTCAGTATTCCTTCAATTTTGAATAAATCCCCAACAGTGTCACCAGCAAAGCACCCCCACACCATCACACCTCCTCCTCCATGCTTCACGGTGGGAACCAGGCATGTAGAGTCCATCCGTTCACCTTTTCTGCGTCGCACAAAGACACGGTGGTTGGAACCAAAGATCTCAAATTTGGACTCCTCAGACCAAAGCACAGATTTCCACTGGTCTAACGTCTGTTCCTTGTGTTCTTTAGCCCAAACAAGTCTCTTCTGCTTGTTGCCTGTCCTTAACAGTGGTTTCCTAGCAGCTATTTTACCATGAAGACCTGCTGCACAAAGTCTCCTCTTAACAGTTGTTGTAGAGATGTGTCTGCTGCTAGAACTCTGTGTGGCATTAACCTCGTCTCTAATCTGAGCTGCTGTTAACCTGTGATTTCTGAGGCTGGTGACTCAGATAAACTTATCCTCAGAAGCAGAGGTGACTCTTGGTCTTCCTTTCCAGGGCGGTCCCCATGTGAGCCTGTTTCTTTGTAGTGCTTGATGCTTTTTGCCACTGCACTTGGGGACACTTTCAAAGTTTTCCCAATTTTTCAGACTGACTGACCTTCATTTCTTCAAGTAATGATGGCCACTCATTTTTCTTTACTTAGCTGCTTTTTTCTTGCCATAATAAAAAATCTAACCGTTTTCAGTAGGACTATTAGCTGTGTATCCACCAGACTTCTGCACAACACAACTGATGGTCCCAACCCCATTTAGAAGGCAAGAAATCCCACTTATTAAACCTGACAGGGCACACATGTGAAGTGAAAACCATTCCCGGTGACTGCCTCTTGAAGCTCATCAAGAGAATGCAAAGAGTGGGCAAAGCAGTCATCAAAGCAAAAGGTGGCTACTTTGAAGAACCTAGAAAATAACATATATTTTCAGTTGTTTCACACTTTTTTAAGTATATCATTCCACATGTGTTAATTCATAGTTTTGATGCCTTCAGTATGAATTAACAATTTTCATAGTCATGACTAGGGTTGAGCGAAACGGGTCGAACATTTTCAAAAGTCGCCGACTTTTGGCTAAGTCGGGGTTTCATGAAACCCGATCCGACCCCTGTGCGTGGTCGGCCATGCGGTACGCGACTTTCGCGCCAAAGTCGCGTTTCAATGACGCGAAAAGCGCCATTTCTCAGCCAATGAAGGTAAACGCAGAGTGTGGGCAGCGTGATGACATAGGTCCTGGTCCCCACCATCTTAGAGAAGGGCATTGCAGTGATTGGCTTGCTGTCTGCGACGTCACAGGGGCTATAAAGAGGCGTTCCCGCCGACCGCCATCTTACTGCTGCTGATCTGAGCTTAGGGAGAGGTTGCTGCCGCTTTGTCAGAAGCAGGGATAGCGTTAGGCAGGGTCCATTAACCACAAAACCGCTTGTGCTGCAGCGATTTGCACTGTCCAACACCACCCTCGGTGTGCAGGGACAGTGGAAGTTTTTTTTTTTCCCCTCAGCGCTGTAGCTCATTGGGCTGCCCTAGAAGGCTCCCTGATAGCTGCATTGCTGTGTGTACGCCGCTGTGCAAACCAACTGCTTTTTTCAAAGCACAAATCCTCTTGTTCCTTCCTTTCTGCACAGCTATCTTTTTTGTTTGTCCACACTTTTTATTTCATTTGTGCATCAGTCCACTCCTTATTGCTGCCTGCCATACCTGGCTGAGATTACTGCAGGCAGGGAGATAGTAGCTGCCTGCCATACCTGGCTGAGATTACTGCAGGCAGGGAGATAGTAATTGTAGGACATTCCCTGTTTTTTTTTTTTTTTTTTTTTGGTGGGAGATTAAGATTGGCAATTTGGCATTTCTGCTAGAGTGCCATCCCTGTGTGTGCCATCTCTCTCACATAGTGGGCCATAGAAAGCCTTTTCATTTTTCTGTATTTTTTTTTGTGGGGTGTATAAATTCTCCCTGATAAAAATACAGTGGGAGATTAATATTGGCCTTTGGGCTTGTGTGCCAGTCCTGAGTGTGCCATCTCTCTCACAAATAGTGGGCCATAGAAAGCCTATTTTATTTTTTTTGGGGTTTTATAAATTCTCCCTGAAAAAAGGGAGATTAATATTGGCCTCTGGGCTTGTGTGCCAGTTGTGAGCGTGCCATCTGTGCCAGTCCTGAGCGTGCCATCTCTCTCACAAATAGTGGGCCATAGAAAGCCTATTTAAATATTTTTTTGGTTTTATAAATTCTCCCAGAAAAAAAGGGAGATTAATATTGGCCTCTGGGCTTCTGTGCCAGTCCTGAGCGTGCCATCTGTGCCAGTCCTGAGCGTCCCATCTCTCTCACAAATAGTGGGCCATAGAAAGCCTATTTAATTTTTTTTTTGGTTTTATAAATTCTCCCAGAAAAAAAGGGAGATTAATATTGGCCTCTGGGCTTCTGTGCCAGTCCTGAGCGTGCCATCTGTGCCAGTCCTGAGCGTCCCATCTCTCTCACAAATAGTGGGCCATAGAAAGCCTATTTAATTTTTTTTTTGGTTTTATAAATTTTCCCTGAAAAAAGGGAGATTAATATTGGCCTCTGGGCTTGTGTGCCAGTTGTGAGCGTGCCATCTGTGCCAGTCCTGAGCGTGCCATCTCTCTCACAAATAGTGGGCCATAGAAAGCCTATTTAATTTTTTTTTTGGTTTTATAAATTCTCCCAGAAAAAAAGGGAGATTAATATTGGCCTCTGGGCTTCTGTGCCAGTCCTGAGCGTGCCATCTGTGCCAGTCCTGAGCGTCCCATCTCTCTCACAAATAGTGGGCCATAGAAAGCCTATTTTTTTTTTGGGGGGGGTTTTAGAAATTCTCCCTGGAAAAAAAAAGGGAGATTAATATTGCCCTTTGGGCTTGTGTGCCAGTACTAAGCGTTCCATCTCTCTCTCTCTCTCTTAGTCAGTGGGCCATAGAACGCCTATTTTTGGTTTTATTTGTTTTCTAAATTCTCCCTGAAAAAATCATTTTATTTTATTTGGTTTCTAAATTCTTCCTGATAAAATCATATTTTTTTTATTATTTTTTTTTCTAAAGTCTCCCTGAAAAAAAAAAAAAAAAAAAAAAAAACAGTGGGAGATTAATATTGGCCTTTCTGCTTGTGTGCCAGTCTTGACTCCTGGGTGCGTCATCTCTCAGTCAGTGGGCCATAGAACGCCTATTTTTGGTTTTATTTGTTTTCTAAATTCTCCCTGAAAAAATCATTTTATTTTATTTGGTTTCTAAATTCTTCCTGATAAAATCATATTTTTTTTATTATTTTTTTTTCTAAAGTCTCCCTGAAAAAAAAAAAAAAAAACAACCAAAAAAAACAGTGGGAGATTAATATTGGCCTTTCTGCTTGTGTGCCAGTCTTGACTCCTGGGTGTGCCATCTCTCTCTCTCTCTCTCTCTCTCTCTCTCTCTCTCTCTCTCTCCAATTGTGGTCCATAGAAAGCCTATATTTTTTTTCCTTGATTTGGGTTCCAAAATCTACCAGAGAAAATAACTACATCAATCATTGGTAGAAAAATATTGGCCTCTGGGCTTGTGTGCCACTTCTGATTCCTGTGTGCGTCATCTCTCAGTCAGTGGGCCATAGAACGCCTATTTTTGTTTTTATTTGTTTTATAAATTCTCCCTGAAAAAATCATTTTATTTTATTTGGTTTCTAAATTCTTCCTGATAAAATCATATTTTTTTTATTATTTTTTTTTCTAAAGTCTCCCTGAAAAAAAAAAAAAAAAAACAGTGGGAGATTAATATTGGCCTTTCTGCTTGTGTGCCAGTCTTGACTCCTGGGTGCGTCATCTCTCAGTCAGTGGGCCATAGAACGCCTATTTTTGTTTTTATTTGTTTTGTAAATTCTCCCTGAAAAAATCATTTTATTTTATTTGGTTTCTAAATTCTTCCTGATAAAATCATATTTTTTTTATTATTTTTTTTTCTAAAGTCTCCCTGAAAAAAAAAAAAAAAAAAAAAAAAACAGTGGGAGATTAATATTGGCCTTTCTGCTTGTGTGCCAGTCTTGACTCCTGGGTGCGTCATCTCTCAGTCAGTGGGCCATAGAACGCCTATTTTTGGTTTTATTTGTTTTCTAAATTCTCCCTGAAAAAATCATTTTATTTTATTTGGTTTCTAAATTCTTCCTGATAAAATCATATTTTTTTTATTATTTTTTTTTCTAAAGTCTCCCTGAAAAAAAAAAAAAAAAACAACCAAAAAAAACAGTGGGAGATTAATATTGGCCTTTCTGCTTGTGTGCCAGTCTTGACTCCTGGGTGTGCCATCTCTCTCTCTCTCTCTCTCTCTCTCTCTCTCTCTCTCTCTCTCCAATTGTGGTCCATAGAAAGCCTATATTTTTTTTCCTTGATTTGGGTTCCAAAATCTACCAGAGAAAATAACTACATCAATCATTGGTAGAAAAATATTGGCCTCTGGGCTTGTGTGCCACTCCTGATTCCTGTGTGCGTCATCTCTCAGTCAGTGGGCCATAGAACGCCTATTTTTGTTTTTATTTGTTTTATAAATTCTCCCTGAAAAAATCATTTTATTTTATTTGGTTTCTAAATTCTTCCTGATAAAATCATATTTTTTTTATTATTTTTTTTTCTAAAGTCTCCCTGACAAAAAAAAAAAAAAAAAAAAAAACAGTGGGAGATTAATATTGGCCTTTCTGCTTGTGTGCCAGTCTTGACTCCTGGGTGTGCCATCTCTCTCTCTCTCTCTCTCTCTCTCTCTCTCTCCAATTGTGGTCCATAGAAAGCCTATATTTTTTTTCCTTGATTTGGGTTCCAAAATCTACCAGAGAAAATAACTCCATCAATCATTGGTAGAAAAATATTGGCCTCTGGGCTTGTGTGCCACTCCTGATTCCTGTGTGCGTCATCTCTCACTCAGTGGCCCATAGAAAGCATATAGTTTGTTACATTTGTTTTCTAAATTCTCCCTGCAAAAATCAAATTTCTTTTTTTTTTGGGGGGGTTTCTAAAGTGTTCCTGAAAAAAATAAAAATAAAAAACAAATAATAGTGTGACATTAATATTAACATTTGTGCTTCAGTGACAGTCCTGCGTGTGGGGCATCTCTCTAATTTGCAGCCACCAAAAAAAGAGTGTGTAACATTGTGCCTGATTTTCGCGGTGGTCTCACCAACCTGTAAAGGGGTAGCTAAATCATACTGAAGTTATAGCTCACCGTGTAAGTTGTGTGACTGCAACAAATAACGTTAGTTTGGTTACGTTTTTAAAACAATGAGGAAGTCTAGTGGAAGAGGTCGTGGCCGGGGGCGTTCATTGTCAGCTGGTAATGAGGGTAGTGGTAGTGGTGGAGCATCAGGTGGTCGTGGGGAAAAAAATATTGCACCTAAGTCTGGAGCTGTGGAGCCAGGTTCGTCGTCCGGCTACACAAGGCCTCGAACGCTCCCTTTTCTGGGATTAGGAAAACCGCTTTTAAAGCCGGAGCAGCAAGAGCAAGTTTTGGCTTATCTTGCTGACTCAGCCTCTAGCTCTTTTGCCTCCTCTCGTGAAACTGGTAAAAGTAAAAGCAGCGCGTCGTTAGTGGATGTTCACGGTCAGGGACAAGTCACTTCCTTGTCCTCTTCAGCAAAAACAACAACAGAGAAGAATGCAGCAGGCGACACAACGGGTTACTCCATGGAGCTCTTTACACATACCGTCCCTGGCTTAGAAAGTGAAGCAGTTAACAGTCCATGCCCATTACAAATTGAATCTGACATGGAGTGCAGTGACGCACAGCCACAGCCAGACTACTATGCTGGTCCTTTGACTCAGACCACAACATTGCCCTCGCAGGGTGCTGATCAAGAATCAGACCCTGATGAGACTATGTTGCCCCATCACGAACGCTATACCACCGAACGACACGGTGACACAGACGAAGTTGCGCAGGAGGTACAAGAAGAGTTATTAGATGACCCAGTTCTTGACCCCGATTGGCAGCCATTGGGGGAACAGGGTGCAGGCGGCAGCAGTTCTGAAGCAGAGGAGGAGGAGGGGCCGCAGCAGGCATCAACATCGCCACAGGTTCCATCTGCCGGGCCCGTATCTTGCCCAAAACGCGTGGCAAAGCCAAAACCTGGTGGAGGACAGCGTGGCCATCCGGTTAAAGCTCAGTCTGCAATGCCTGAAAAGGTATCCGATGCTAGAAAGAGTGCAGTCTGGCATTTTTTTAAACAACATCCAATTGATCAGCGCAAAGTCATCTGTCAAAAATGTTCTACTTCCTTAAGCAGAGGTCAGAATCTGAAAAGTCTCAATACTAGTTGCATGCATAGACATTTAACCACCATGCATTTGAAAGCTTGGACTAACTACCAAACGTCCCTTAAGGTTGTTGCACCCTCGGCCAATGAAGCTAGTCATCAACGCAACATCCCTTCCGGCAGTGTAGGACCACCATTTAGCGCACCACCTGCTGTATCTGTGCAGGTATCTTTGCCAGGCCAAAGCAGTCAGGGTCAGGGAATCACCAGTTTCGTAGTAGGAAACACTGCATCTAGGGCACCGGCGGCAACAATACCATCTCCCACCGTCTCTCAGTCTGCCATGTCCACCGGCACCCCCGCTAGTTCCACGATCTCCATCTCTCCAGTCCAGCTCACCCTACATGAGACTATGGTTAGAAAAAGGAAGTACTTAGCCTCGCATCCGCGTACACAGGGTTTGAACGCCCACATAGCTAGACTAATCTCGTTAGAGATGATGCCCTACCGGTTAGTTGAAAGCGAAGCTTTCAAAGACCTGATGGACTACGCTGTACCACGCTACGAGCTACCCAGTCGACACTTTTTTTCCAGAAAAGCCATCCCAGCCCTCCACCAGCATGTTAAAGAGCGCATCGTCCATGCACTCAGGCAATCTGTGAGCACAAAGGTGCACCTGACAACAGATGCATGGACCAGTAGGCATGGCCAGGGACGTTACGTGTCCATCACGGCACACTGGGTAAATGTGGTGGATTCAGGGTCCACAGGGGACAGCAAGTTTGGGACAGTTCTGCCTAGCCCACGGTCTAGTAAACAGTTGTCTGTAGCCGTTCGCACCCCCTCCTCCTCCTCCTCCTCCTCGTCCTCCTGCAGAAGCAAGAGCTCGTCCACAGACCGCAGTCGCACAAACACTCCATCCGCACCTGCCACTGTTGCACACCAGGTCTCCCATTATGGGGCAGCTACTGGCATACGTCAGCAGGCTGTATTGGCTATGAAGTGTTTGGGCGACAATAGACACACCGCGGAAGTTCTGTCCGAGTTCTTGCAGCAAGAAACGCAGTCGTGGCTGGGCACTGTAGATCTTGAGGCAGGCAAGGTAGTGAGTGATAACGGAAGGAATTTCATGGCTGCCATCTCCCTTTCCCAACTGAAACACATTCCTTGCCTGGCTCACACCTTAAACCTGGTGGTGCAGTGCTTCCTGAAAAGTTATCCGGGGTTATCCGACCTGCTCCTCAAAGTGCGTGGACTTTGCGCACATATCCGCCGTTCGCCTGTACACTCCAGCCGTATGCAGACCTATCAGCGTTCTTTGAACCTTCCCCAGCATCGCCTAATCATAGACGTTGCAACAAGGTGGAACTCAACACTGCACATGCTTCAGAGACTGTGCGAACAGAGGCGGGCTGTTATGTTTTTGTGGGAGGATACACATACACGGGCAGGCAGTAGGATGGCAGACATGGAGTTGTCAGGTGTGCAGTGGTCGAAGATTCAAGACATGTGTCAAGTCCTTCAGTGTTTTGAGGAATGCACACGGCTGGTTAGTGCAGACAACGCCATAATAAGCATGAGCATCCCCCTAATGCGTCTGCTGATGCAAAGTTTGACGCACATAAAGGATCAGGCGTCTGCACCAGAGGAAGAGGAAAGCCTTGATGACAGTCAGCGATTGTCTGGTCAGGGCAGTGTACATGACGAGGTACCGGGCGAAGAGGAGGTGGAGGATGAGGAGGATGATGGGGATGAGTATATTTTTAATGAGGAAGCTTTCCCGGGGGCACGGGAAATTGGTGGCGTGGCAAGGCCGGGTTCTGGTTTTTTGAGGGACACAAGTGACGTAGATTTGCCTGCAACTGCCCCTCAACCAAGCACAACCGCAGATTTGACAACGGGAACTTTGGCCCACATGGCGGATTATGCCTTGCGTATCCTCAAAAGGGACACACGCATTACAAAAATGATGAACGATGACGATTACTGGTTGGCCTGCCTCCTTGATCCTCGCTATAAAGGCAAATTGCAAAATATTATGCCACATGAGAACTTGGAACTAATATTAGCAACAAAACAATCAACTCTTGTTGACCGTTTGCTTCTGGCATTCCCTGCACACAGCGCCCGTGATCGTTCTCACACGAGCTCCAGGGGCCAGCAGACCAGAGGTGTTAGAGGGGCAGAAATCAGAAGTGGCGTTGGCCAGAGGGGTTTTCTGACCAGGTTGTGGAGTGATTTTTCTAGGACCGCAGACAGGACAGGTACTGCAGCATCAATTCAAAGTGACAGGAGACAACATTTGTCCAGTATGGTTACAAACTATTTTTCATCCCTTATCGACGTTCTCCCTCAACCGTCATTCCCATTTGATTACTGGGCATCCAAATTAGACACCTGGCCAGAATTGGCAGAATATGCATTGCAGGAGCTTGCTTGCCCGGCAGCTAGTGTCCTATCAGAAAGAGTATTCAGTGCTGCAGGTTCAATACTAACAGAAAAAAGGACTCGTCTGTCTACCCAAAATGTAGATGATCTAACCTTCATTAAAATGAACCACAACTGGATTTCAAAATCTTTTGCCCCACCCTGCCCGGCTGACACCTAGCTTTCCTATGAAAAGGTCTTGCCTGTGGACTATTCTGAATGACTTTTCCAATCTCGTAATTTTCTTCACCTGATTGTCCAGCATACGACATGTTTCCACCTCACGAAATGGCCAAACTCCCCACACGGGGTCGTGCTATCGCCACTTTGCGCTTGGACCCTTGAGAGTGCTGTTTGTCTGAAGAGGTGGGTGAGCCCGCTTTTGGTCGACGGCACTGCCACTGGGTCCCTCATAGTACAATAAAGTGTCTCTGGCGGTGGTGGTGCGCACCCAACGTCAGACTCACCGTTGTAATATGAGGGGCCCTGTGCCTGTACCGCCGGCCACAAGCCAGTTCCCCCCCCCCCCAGCTCAAACAGTGCTCTACCACTAGCAAAATTATCTCTCACAGCTTCACCAATGTGTAGTCTAGGCGCTGACATCCTTCAATGACTGGCACTGACAATACCATTGTTTTGACATTTTTGTTATGTTAGGCCTTCGAAGCCTGTCTGCGGTCACTCCTTCCACTAGACTTCCACTGACCAGACCACTGCTGCCCGTGTACCCCTGGAACCAATTTAAAATTGCCTACAGCCATGTGTGATTATTTTAGGCCGTCGATGCCTGTCTGCGGTCACTCCTTCCACTAGGCCTCCACTGACCACACCACTGCTGCCCGTGTAACCCTGGAACCAATTTAAAATTGCCTACAGCCAGCCCAATTTTTTTATTTTAGGCCTTCGATGCCTGTCTGCGGTACATTCTTTCAACTACTACTACACTGACCAGGGCACTGCTGCCCAAGTACCCCTGGAACCAATTTAAAATTGCCTACAGCCATGTGTTAATATTTTAGGCCTTCGATGCCTGTCTGCGGTCACTCCTTCCACTAGGCCTCCACTGACCACACCACTGCTGCCCGTGTAACCCTGGAACCAATTTAAAATTGCCTACAGCCATGTGTTATTATTTTAGGCCTTCGATGCCTGTCTGCGGTCACTCCTTCCACTAGGCCTCCACTGACCACACCACTGCTGCCCGTGTAACCCTGGAACCAATTTAAAATTGCCTACAGCCATGTGTTATTATTTTAGGCCTTCGATGCCTGTCTGCGGTCACTCCTTCCACTAGGCCTCCACTGACCACACCACTGCTGCCCGTGTAACCCTGGAAACAATTTAAAATTGCCTACAGCCAGCCCAATTTTTTTATTTTAGGCCTTCGATGCCTGTCTGCGGTACATTCTTTCAACTACTACTACACTGACCAGGGCACTGCTGCCCAAGTACCCCTGGAACCAATTTAAAATTGCCTACAGCCATGTGTTAATATTTTAGGCCTTCGATGCCTGTCTGCGGTCACTCCTTCCACTAGGCCTCCACTGACCACACCACTGCTGCCCGTGTAACCCTGGAACCAATTTAAAATTGCCTACAGCCATGTGTTATTATTTTAGGCCTTCGATGCCTGTCTGCGGTCACTCCTTCCACTAGGCCTCCACTGACCTGTCTACTGCGGCCCGTGTACCCCTTGAACCAACCTAATAAAATATTTAAAAAATTAATTTGATTATAAAAAATAAGATCGTGTTGAGATCTCAAATGCAGACATTTTAACATTAAAAACAAACACACAACAAAAATCTGGAACTGTACTAAAAAGGTCCACCAGCTACAATTACTTTCTCCTGCAAGAAGTTAACTGAAAGGTTTTTTTGGAGTTGTTAACACAGATATGGCATCCACCGAGTGTTGTCCTGTCGCGTCTCCTTTAAATTATTTCCAATAAGATGTTAAACTATTAATTTAATAAAATCAATAATTAAAAAAATAATTGAGTAAGTCAAAAGCACATTGCAAATAAACATTAATTACAAATCAAGAAGCATGGCGCGTCCGAGGGTGAGTAGATACCGAATAAGAATATAATCACCCTCGGGCGCGCAATGCTTATTTACAACAGCCTTCCTTCCTAAGAATCAGCCCTTCCGTGGTGTAGAGAGAGGTTGTTGTTACACTCCAAGGTGTTCCCCAGGTTGCCTTTCCTGAGCTTCGATCTTCCGGCTCTCGTTTACTAGCTGTTGGAAACTACGCTGCATTAGGCCTACAAATTGTGTATGGGTGAAACAGTGGCGCATCTGCGGTCCCTCCTTCCACTAGGCCTCCACTGACCTGTCTACTGCTGCCCGTGTACCCCTTGAACCAACATCTTAAAATAAAAAAATAATTATTTTGATTATAAAAAATAAGATCGTGTTGAGATCTCAAATGCAGACATTTTAACATTAAAAACAAACACACAACAAAAATCTGGAACTGTACTAAAAGGTCCACCAGCTACAATTACTTTCTCCTGCAAGAAGTTAACTGAAAGGTTTTTTTGGAGTTGTTAACACAGATATGGCATCCACCGAGTGTTGTCCTGTCGCGTCTCCTTTAAATTATTTCCAATAAGATGTTAAACTATTAATTTAATAAAATCAATAATTAAAAAAATAATTGAGTAAGTCAAAAGCACATTGCAAATAAACATTAATTACAAATCAAGAAGCATGGCGCGTCCGAGGGTGAGTAGATACCGAATAAGAATATAATCACCCTCGGGCGCGCAATGCTTATTTACAACAGCCTTCCTTCCTAAGAATCAGCCCTTCCGTGGTGTAGAGAGAGGTTGTTGTTACACTCCAAGGTGTTCCCCAGGTTGCCTTTCCTGAGCTTCGATCTTCCGGCTCTCGTTTACTAGCTGTTGGAAACTACGCTGCATTAGGCCTACAAATTGTGTATGGGTGAAACAGTGGCGCATCTGCGGTCCCTCCTTCCACTAGGCCTCCACTGACCTGTCTACTGCTGCCCGTGTACCCCTTGAACCAACATCTTAAAATAAAAAAATAATTATTTTGATTATAAAAAATAAGATCGTGTTGAGATCTCAAATGCAGACATTTTAACATTAAAAACAAACACACAACAAAAATCTGGAACTGTACTAAAAGGTCCACCAGCTACAATTACTTTCTCCTGCAAGAAGTTAACTGAAAGGTTTTTTTGGAGTTGTTAACACAGATATGGCATCCACCGAGTGTTGTCCTGTCGCGTCTCCTTTAAATTATTTCCAATAAGATGTTAAACTATTAATTTAATAAAATCAATAATTAAAAAAATAATTGAGTAAGTCAAAAGCACATTGCAAATAAACATTAATTACAAATCAAGAAGCATGGCGCGTCCGAGGGTGAGTAGATACCGAATAAGAATATAATCACCCTCGGGCGCGCAATGCTTATTTACAACAGCCTTCCTTCCTAAGAATCAGCCCTTCCGTGGTGTAGAGAGAGGTTGTTGTTACACTCCAAGGTGTTCCCCAGGTTGCCTTTCCTGAGCTTCGATCTTCATGCTCTCGTTTAGTAGGTGTCGGAAAGTAGGCTGCATTAGGCCTAAAAAATGGGGAATGGGGTGGAGAGAGATGGTGTGTTACACTCCAAGGTGTTCTCCAGGTTTCCTCGCCATTGCTTCGATCTTCCGACTCTCGTTTAGTAGTTGTAGAAAACTACACTGCATTAGGCCTACAAAATGGGTATCGGGTGGAGAGAGATGGTGTGTTACACTCCAAGGTGTTCCCCAGGTTTCCTTGCCATTGCTTCGGTCTTCCGACTCTCGTTTAGTAGTTGTAGAAAAGTACACAGCATTAGGCCTACAAAATGGGTATGGGGTGGAGAGAGATGGTGTGTTACACTCCAAGGTGTTCCCCAGGTTGCCTTTCCTGAGCTTCTATCTTCAGGCTCTCATTAAATTGTGGTTAAATGGAACAACTGCATTTGGCGTACTAGTTGGTTTGGGGCCTACTATCGGTGTCTGCCACTCCTTGCTGTTCTCCTGGTTTCCTGTCCTGAAATTCCATTTTCAGCCTCTCGTTAAGTAGTTGTTAATGTTAGACTGCATTTGGCCTACTAGTTGGGTTGGGGCCTACTATCGGTGTCTGCCACTCCTTGCTGTTCTCCTCCACTGAACAAAGCTGTGCCGCCTGTTTACTACGGTTGCCAATTTTGAACTGCATTTCGACTACTTACTGATTTGGCCCTACTCTCTGTGTCAGCCTCTCATTCCAGTTGTCCTCCACTGCAATGCCCCCTGGTTATTCCTGTGTTACCAATTTTGAACTGCATTTAGCCCACTTTCTTCTTTGGGCCTATATCTGTGTTTCCACTTCATCGTGCCCATTGCCCAGCCAGTGATAGATGAGTCTGCTGGTACATTGACCCATAACGCAACATTCCCCGTGCACGCTACACAACAACATTGTGACCCTGCTGAAAGTCAGGTTGCTCTTCCCGCATACCATACCACCTTACACGGGGACAAAGAGGAAGGTGCAGATGAAAGTGCAGGTTCCTTCATCAGGTGGGGGGAGGAATACTAGTTGGCGACGTCACTGGCACAGGGCCTCTCATAGTACGCAAAAGTGTTGCTGCCGGTGGGAGGCGCCCCCGCCGTGCAAACACACCGCTGTACTTTGAGGGGCCCTGTGCCAGTGCCAATGCCAACGAGTGGGCCCCCCCTGCTTGCTCAGGATCACAGCACTTGCAAAGTTGAAATACTTACCTCTCCCTGCTCCACTGCCGTGACGTGGTCCAGATTTACTGGGCCCACTAATTACTTGAACCAGCCCTACCCCCCACAACTTTAGCCAAATGACCCCCAATTTCAAATGCCTTCCAATTATTTTAAGGTAAATTACGCTTGACAAGCTTCATTAAGAAGAATGGATGGTTTTGACATTAAAATGGGCACTCTAGGTGTTTTCCTGGCCCCCACTCACTGCCGACTATGCTGCCCCATTGACTTGCATTGGGTTTCGTGTTTCGGTCGATCCCGACTTTACGTCATAATCGGCCGATTTCACTCGACCCGACTTTGGACATAGTCGGGTTTCGCAAAACCCGGCTCGACTCTAAAAAGGTCAAGGTCGCTCAACTCTAGTCATGACATTACAGAAAAATCTTTAAATGAGAAGGTGTGTCCAAACTTTTGGTCTGTACTGTATCTCTGCTCCAAGTTTGGGCATTGTAGGCCGGTGTAGTTATTTTTTGGCTGTCTTATACTCAAAATATATACAGCACTATTTTGCATAAATTAACTTAAAAAAAGGCCCCAAAAATTGAATACAGTCTGTTAGGTCAGGCTGAGGCCTGCCTAGTGTTTGGGTTTGAAAAATTGTAGATTTGCAGGCATACTGATCAGATATTATTTTGCTACTAATAAAGACATTTGTGTTGAGCATTTGAAATAGTGCAGTAGTCCATTTAAAATGGTTAAGGCAAGGGGCAAGGGACAGGGAAGTGGACGTGATGCCTATGGTGCATCCAGAGGACGAGGCCGGGACCAAGGGGAAAGTGGGCAACAAAAAGACCCACATGTTCTCGCTCGACCTTCCTGTCCCAGTTTCTAGGGTACTGCAGCACATCACTATTGAAGCCAGAGCAGTGTGAAACGGTTGTTAGTTGGATAGCGGATAATGCTTCCAGTCACTGAGCCACCACCAACACCTTGTCTTCCACATGGTAAAGTCTGAGTAGCCGTGAGTGTGGCCAGAATATTCCTCACCCTGATCCTCCTTCCTCCCACCATCCCGGGTGCCCTGAGACAACTGATCCCACACTTGGACACTCTGAAGAGCTGTTCAGTTTTCCATTTCAAGATTCAGAAATCTCTGCCAGTCAACTTGAAGTGGGGAAAAATGAGATCGCATGTAGAGCTGCCCAAAGCTTTGACCAGCCCCAGTCACACAAAGGCGATGGTGGGAAAGTGTCACAAGAGGTGGACGATGATGAGACACAATTGCCAGAAAGTCAGGAGGAAGAGCAGGGTGCGGATTTGGAAGACGAGGTGGTGGATGACAGTGACTGACCCAACCTGGCAGGAGGACATGCATGGTGAGGACAGCAGCAGAAAAAGGGGAAGAAGGCATATCCCCCAACAGGCAGGAAGAAGCAGTGTGGTGGCCACAGACAGAAGGCATGCATCCGTTCCCAGTAACACCAACATGAGGGAAGTTGCCATTCCAACTGATAGATCTTCGCGAATCTGGTTATTTTTTAAAGACTCTGCCGATAACCCCAAACAGGCCATTTGCTGCACCTGCCATGCCCACATCAGGAGGGGTAGCAAAACAACCAGCCTGACCACCACCAGCATGATCAGGCACATGCAAGCAAAGCACCCGACTTTGTGGGCCTAACCCCAGGCTCCAGGACAACTGCCTGCTGGTCACACCACTGCTTCTTCCCATGTTTTGCATAGAAGCCAATCCCCAGTACACCGTGCATGTGAAGATTCCTCTAGCCCTGAACCTATTGTGGCCCACAGTCAAGCAGCACCATCAGCAAGCCCGTCTACGTCCTTGTCCCAGCACAGCGTTCAGTTGTCTATAACCCAGTCTTTGGAACACAAGCGGAAATATCCCGCGAACGCCCCACAGGCCACAGTCCTCAATTGTAATATTTCTCTTCTGCTTGCTCTAGAAATGCTGCCTATTAGGCTTGTTGAGACGGAAGCTTTCCACAACCTGATGGCGGCGGCCGTCCCAAGGTACTATTTTTCTCAGTGTGCCGTACCAGCATTATACCAGCATGTGTCCTACAACATTACCCGTGCCCTCAACAATATTGTTACAGGGAAAGTCCACCTAACCACAGACACGTGGACAAGTGCTTGTGGACAGGGACAGTTTATCTCAATGATGGCACACTGGGTTGCATTGTAGAAGCCAGGACCCAGTCGGACCTTGGGATGGAACACATCCTCCCCACACCGATGATTGCTGGACCTACGTCAATCAGGGTTGACCCCACAGTCTACAGCTCCTGCACCACCTCCTCTTCCTCCTCCTCCTCTTCATCTTCCATCTCTGAAATCAACACATCAGTCAGAAGCTGGAAGCACTGCAGCACTGCCCTCAGCAAAGCGGCAACAGGCTGTGCTGAAGCTAATCTGCCTAGGTGACAAACAGCACAATGCAGAAGAGTTGTGGACAGCGCTGAAAAAGCAGTCAGATGTTTGGATGACACCGATGAACCTACAGCCAGGCATGGTCGTGTGTGACATTGGCCGTAACCTGGTGGCGGCTCTGAGGCAAGTTGAGCTCACACACGTACCTTGCTTGGCCCATGTGCTTAACCTTGTGGTTCAACGTTTTCTGAAAAGCTACCCGGAGCTGACGGATCTGCTAGTGAAAGTACGCCGTCTGCCCATTTTAGAAAGTCAGCTACAGCTTCAGCCGCCCTTGCTGTGCTTCAGCAGCGTTTTCAGCTTCCAGCTCACCGACTGTTGTGTGATGTAACCATGCACTGGAACTCTACGCTGCATATGTTGGAAAGGATTTGTGAGCAGAAGAGGGCCTTTGTTGACTACCAACATCAACAAGGCCGTCGAATTTCAGGTCAGACTCCACACATAAGACCTCAGGAGTGGACATGGATGTCAGACATATGTAACATCCTCTAAAACTTTGAGGACTGCACCAAGATGGTGAGCTGTGATAACACCATAATTAGCATCACCATCCCGCTTCTCAGCATTCTGAAAACCTCTCTGCTTACAATCAAAGAGGATGCATTGCAGGCGGAGCACGAGGACATGGAG
Source organism: Ranitomeya imitator (assembly GCF_032444005.1). Lineage (NCBI taxonomy): Eukaryota > Metazoa > Chordata > Amphibia > Anura > Dendrobatidae > Ranitomeya > Ranitomeya imitator. The sequence goes on from NC_091285.1 coordinate 442,486,188, forward strand.
CAAAGAAACATACAGGGGGATTACACTCAGCCCAGCCTGATGTCTTCTCAACGTGGATTGGTAGGCAATGAGGAGGAGGAGGAGGAGGAAGAACAGGAGCTACTTTCATGCGCTATAGATGGTACTACAAACACATCTGTATTAGCTTCTGTTCAGCCGGGATGGCCTGAGGACAGGGAGGAGGAGGATGAGGATGAGGAGGAGAACAGCATGGTCAGTCGTCCTGTTGGTGAAGAAACGGAAGAATTGCCTGTTAGCAGTCTGGCACGCATGGCTAACTTTATGTTGCGCTGCATTTCCCGTGACCCTCGGATTATCAAAATTTTGGGTGACACTCTTTACTGGTTGGTGACACCTCTAGACTCACGCTACAAGGGGAACTTCAATTCACTTCTGCCTGAGGCAGAGAGGTGTACTAAAATGTTGCAGTACCAGAGGCCCCCTTGTAGCGGAATTACTTAGAAAATTCCCATGTGAGAACGCTGGTAGTAGACGTCAAAGTCTGTTGTGCAACCAAGGAGTCCAAGCGAGGCAGACAGAAGAACAATCCAGCTCAGGCAGAGAAAAAATGGCCAAGTTCTGGGACAGTTTTCTCAGACCCTCCCATCGTGGCGGCACAGAAGCAAGGGGTTCTGTCACAAGAAGTGTAATGTTTGGGAAGATGGTGAGGGAGTACCTTGCAGATCGTACAAACGTCCTCCGTGATTCCTCTGTGCCTTTTAATTATTGGGTATCCAAGCTGGACACGTGGCATGAATTTTCTCTCTACACCTTGAAAGTCCTGGCCTGCCCTGCTGCTAGCATTCTGTCAGAGCGGGTATTTAGTGCCGCTGGTGGAATTATCACAGATAAGCGCATCTGCCTGTCAAATGAAAATGCTGGCAGACTGACTCTTATTAAATGATGGTAACAAATTGCAAGCTTTCACATTGGCTTATCCATGGTTTTTTTTTCCCCTCCTTTTTTTTTTTTTCCCTATACTATGTTGTGCATAAATATGTGATTCTTCAGAATTTGTTTTAGTCTTTGCCTGATGAAGAGACCTGTGTAGTCTCGAAAGCTTGCAATTTGTTACCATCTTTTCAGTTAGCCATTAAAAGGTATCAACCACTGAGGACTCTCAATTCTAAATATTTTTCTAGCATGATATGTGCGTTTCCCTAATTATTAAGGATATATACAACACCCTATTTATTTTTGGAGATCAAATTTAATCATGTGTGGTGATCTGCTCTCCTTCTTTTTATATGTGTCTTATGTGTTTTTTATCATGTTTTTTTGTAAATTTTGATTGGTGTCTTTAACAAAATTATTTATATTATGAAGATAATATGGTTGCTTTTGTGGTTATTATGATTTTAGTTATTCAAGTGTTTTTTTTGGTACAAGATTTTGTTGTCTACTTGAATTTGATCTAATTGTATTAGTAGTAGGTTACTTTTGCTCCTATATTTTTGGTTTTAATTACATTACATTGGGCCTACTTCGTAAGGCTGTCTCCTGTAATGTGTCCTTTAACTGCCACTAGGTAACCAGGGTGCATGTGCTCAGTACTGTTATAGGCCGGTGATTTTTGGGCATGGGGGTTGTGAAGGCACTATTTAATTTTGTAAAAACAGGACACCACATTGGGGAATTGCGTATTACATTACATTGGGCCTACTTCTTAAGTCTGTCTCCTGCAATGTGTCCTTTAACTGCCACTAGATGACCAGGGTGCACATGCTCTGTACAGTGCATTTTGGCCAAGGGGGCTGTAATGGCACTATTTTAATCAGTCCAAAAAGGACACCACATTGGGGAATTGGGCATGGCATTCCATTGGGCCTATTTCTTAACTCAGTCTCCTGCAATATTTCTTGTACCTGCCACTAGATCACCAGGGTGAACGTGCTATGTATGGTGCATTTTGGCCAAGGGGGCTGTCATACCACTCTTTTATTTTTTTAAAAAAAAAAGGATTTTACATTGGGGAATTGGGCATGACATTATTTTGGGCCTACTTCTTAACTCGGTGTCCTGCAATGTGTCCTGTACCTGTCACTAGATCACCAGGGTGAACGTGGTCTATACTGTTATATGCCAGAGAATTTTAGGCAAGTGGGCTGTGATGGCACTATATTTTTAAGTCCAAAAAGGACAACACATTGGGGAATTTGGTATGACATCTTTGGGCCTACTTCTTAACTCGGTCTCCTGCAATCTGTCCTGTACATGCCACTAGATCACCAGGGTCAACGTGCTCTGTACGGTGCACTTTGGCCAAGGGGGCTGTAATGGCATTATTTTAATCAGTCCAAAAAGGACACCACATTGGGGAATTGGGCATGGCATTCCATTATGCCTATTTCTTAACTCGGTCTCCTGCAATGTGTCCTGTACCTGCCACTAGATCACCAGGGTGAACGTGGTCTGTACATCTATAGGCCATAAACTGGGGTACCTGTACATGTTCAGTGTGCTGATACCTGCATAATTATGGATGTCCATTTAGTGTAGGTAATCTCCCAGGGGTTCTCTGTCTTGGTGTTGCTTTTCTGATATTCCAGACGGATGATGTTTAAAAGCCTCTTGGTGATGATCTAAGTATACTGTATGTAGTTAATCTTCATATATACGTAATCACTATATTTATTTAATCCTTATATGTACTTATTAACCTGTGTATATTAGCATATACAAAAGTGTACTCACTCACACTATTCAATCATACTGTTACAGCTGCGACCGCAGACGCGGCCGAGCTGACACCTCCACGTCGCCAGACATAACGACGTGGGGTGAGCATCCCTAGTGGGAATGGAATGTGGACCCAGTGGACCACATAGAGTTACCTGGACCTACCCAGACTATGGAAGGGCAGTGAGCAGGGTCTGTGGCAGCTGAGCATGTGGACAAGATGGTGATATGCAGAACTAGATTACACCACACAACTTCAGGTATGAAGAAACAAAGTTTACTCAAATGAAAACACTACATAACAAAACATAATGTCAGGATCCCGATTCCACACATCATAGTAGGGTACATGTCTCAGGATAACAGGCGAAGGCAGGAGGACATCACGGGTTCATGAAGTCCAGGGTTATCTGGCACGGGCATGCTAGGATGGCCTCTCTCTCAGGCCTCAGGTGCAGCACAGGCTCAGCAGGAGAACATCAGACACCGACCTTGGACAGACATTAGACGATGGCAGGGGTCATCATGGGTTGATGCAGTCCAGGGTCTTCTGGTACGGGCTTACTATAACGGCCTCTCTCAGACCTCAGGCATCACACTGGCTCAGCAGGAGACCATCAGACACCGACCCAGGACAGACATCATCACAGGGTGGACCCCAGGGAACCGGTGGAACATCGGGTCACAGGCAGGACATCAGGACATCAGACACAGGCTGGACATCAGGACATCGGACACAGGCCATCAGGTCATCGGACACAGGATAGACATCTGGGACACTGGCGTGGCAGCCCAGGGCATCAGGACATCGGACACAGGAAGGACATCAGGACATCAGACACAGGCTGGACATCAGGAATATCGGATAGACATCTGGGACACTGGCGTGGCAGCCCAGGTCATTGGCTGGGACACTGGCGTGGCAGCCCAGGGCATCAGGTCATCGGACACAGGAAGGACATCAGACACAGGCTGGACATCAGGAATACCGGATAGACATCTGGGACACTGGCGTGGCAGCCCAGGTCATCGGCTGGGACATGGATGACACACGACCAGGTAGCGGTGGTCATCAGGTTCCTAGCTACGGCCGTCAGACTCCGGGCACCAGACCTAGGAAGGAACTCAAGCATGATGGTACAAGCACCGCCGGACTGGAACTGGGCCAGATGGGGGTAGCACCGCATAAAAGGCTGAGCACAGCATAGTAAGGGCTCAGCATAAACACCAGACTCCATCTTTAAAAGATGAGCCCAGGAAGTTCAGTCATTGGGTATGGGGTGTCAGACACAAAAGGACTTCAGGAACATAACAGAGGACAAAGTTCAGAAAGGGTCAGGTACTGGATATGCAGCCTCCAGGATAGGCGGGTCTGGGTACTCTGCCCCCAGATTAGGCGGAAAAACAAAACACAAACGGATCTGGATATGCAGCCTCCAGGATAGGCCGATCTGGGTACTCTGCCCCCAGAACAGGCAGAAGACAGGCATCAGCTCTCCCAGACAACCATACTGCAGACAGAACGGGAGCTGGATACCTAACTCACAAGGCAAGACACAGAAACACAATGCAATGCTCTGGCAACACCCAACAGGAAAGAGGGAGTTTATATAGAAGCTGCCCCTCAGTGATAGGCTGAGGAAAGCAACACAGGTGCACACTGAAACCCTGATAAAAGCAGGGTAGGTGTGGCGGCGCGCACTCTAAGCACAAACACAAACTATTACAGCACAGATAACACAGGAACTGTGGCTAAGGGCACCTGGCAGTGACTGCTAGCCTGAACACATGTGGAAAGTCATGCGCCAGCTGCAGAGGACCTTGCAAGCTGCGGATAGCTTCCACAGCGGCAGCCAGGGACCGCACATGCGGGTGGTCATGCAGCAGGGCAAAGACATCACAGCACATGTACAGCTACGCAGCACTAAAAGGAACTGAGCTGCATCCATACAGGTAACAGACTACAGTATCCCTGCAAGTTAGGGGGAGAGGAGCAAGGGTTAAAGCAGAGATATGCAAAAGTAACGCCGAAGAAACAAGGTAAAAACCCAGTGGCGTTACACATACTATTCCTTGATTTTTGTTGTTAGCAATAAAATTGCGTTGTATTGCAAGTATTAGCCTTTTTTAAAGCCATATCTGAACCTTAGTGTTAAAAACATGGCAAATAAAATTGCAAATTTCTCCTGTAAATAATTGTGCAAAGAGGGAACCATCATACCATTACAAAATACGAGTGTATTTTCATGGGCCCATCCAGTATGTGGGTTCCAAGGCCTAATGGGGTGCATATGACTATGCAGCAGGGCTGGCCTTCCTGCTAATGTATAAAACAAAGGAGTATGGAGCACAAAATGCATATTGTGAAGTGGATTTTCATGGGCACATCCACTATGTGAGTTCCAAGGCCTAATGGGGTGCATATGACCGACTATGCAGCAGGGCTCGTCTTCCTGCCAATGTGTAAAGCAAAGGAGTACAGGAGTACAAAATGCATATTGTGAAGTGGCCCATACAGTATGTGGGTTCCAAGGCGTAAGGGGGAGCATATGAATTGGTAGCATGGCAGGCCTTGCATTCAATGCAACACTTTTTCAGGAGTCCCCCCCTGGACATCTTATGACAGGGGTATTGTGGTGCGTCATAATTCTTGGCAGCCCATCCACTCACAGCATAGGCTACAACAGCTTAGGAGACCGACTGTTTCATAATGGCCCTTTAAGAAGATTAATGCCGCCTGATGCAACAGTAAAAATAGGCTCTGTGACTTTAAAAGTCCCTCCTTCGCACATGAAACAAGATGGGTCTGCTTATGTGTCACACACCACATGGCCAGCTAGGGTTGTTAAATGTTACAATGACATTTCCCAGTGAATGCATTTGTAGTGGTTGAAAGCAATGTTAAAGTTGAAAAACGCTTCAAAAACGCTGCGTCTGAACTCAGCCTAAGTGGGAGAGGAAATTTTCGGTCTGGGGTTAAATATTTGGCCTTACAGGCAAGTCATTAACCTGCAAAGGATGTACCTTGACATATTTCCAAGCAAAACCCGTTTTCGTTTCGTTTTCATGTGTTTTTTGTGGCACCTGGAAAAATGGCATGAATCTCGGAAAAAAATTATTAAAGCTGTGAACTAGGAGTCAGGAATGCTTCCAGGGGCGATCCCCATGATGTCCTTGTGTCATTTGAGCAGTTTTTCCATCATTTTCAGACGTTTTTAGACCTTAAAAGGACCCCTGGGCGGGATCGCGGTAAAAATACTCGGGTCTTCCATAGACTTACATTGGGCTCGTTGTTCTGGTCGTGTACCGGAGTATTCCAATTTGCTTGACCTGAGCAACGAGCACCCGAGCATTTTAAAGCTCGCCCATCACTAATAGATACATATCACGCTAAATTGTACTTACTGTGTCACTCCCGTTTTAGGTCAGTTAGGATTACCATAATTATTAATATTTGCCAAATGCCAGAATAATGAAAGAGAGAGAATATCCATAAGAGTAGCTGTTAGCGGTGTGTGTACAGTGACTTGTATGATAATATATAAAGTTTGCTTTTATTAATAGTATAAAAAATTCCGGAAAATAGAAAAAAATGGAATCCGGCTCAACAGGACTGGATTTTCCTTTTCTTTTTCTTTTTCAAAAGAAAATATGGTGCATAGAAAAGAAAAATTTACATGGTCGACATGACCCAGTCGACGCGTTTCAACTGCACTTGGCAGTCTTACTCATTACTCTATTTTCCTTGATGTGAGGCCAGGGCGAGGCCAGTGTCTGAGCCCCAGGTGGATGAGTATAGAGCAACTGGGTGAGCTGGAATTAAGTTTCTGTAAAAAATGACACTCACTCAGTGTGTGCCCTGTGCTCTACATAATTGTGTCAGGTATTCCACCCCTCTATATCACTGCTCCAGTGATGTCTGCCCCAAATATTATGGAGATTTACATATATTGTATATATTAATTTTGCACACTTCTTTGTTGAAATAGTCCAATATTGGATAGGTGCATGCCACCCAAATACAGCTGTTCCTTACCACCAGTCACCATCCATTTTTCCCAGCCAGATAGGTTGAGTTCACTTGGACATGAATAAGACTGTGTTTGCATTAGAGAACTCAAAAGCTATACAATACAGTCCTAGGAAACCTTAGAGTCTTATGCACGTATTTCCCTGGAAAGTAGAGGTTTTACATTATTGAAAACAAACAAAGAAGAAAGTTTGACTGCACAGCTGCTGTGAGATCAGTGTGCTGACAACAATGCCTCCAGGCATGAGCCTGACATCCCAGTAGAGGTGCTCGTACGGAAAGCAGGTATGATCCAACAAGAAATCTGAAGAGAAGTACGGCAACACTCACCGGTCCAGTGTGGTGCAACAATCTTTATTCAAGCCTTTAAAACGCCATCACATAGACGGCCCGGGACAGTGGAACAAGGGAGGAGGTGAGCAGGATGTGACGACGGCCGTTTCGCGCCTACATCAGTGTTATGAAAGGCAATTCAGAATCACAATGGACATGGAGGTCAGAGCACATACAGTGAACTGACAATAACCCAAAATAATAGAACGAGCTCTGAGACGTGGGAACTCTGCAGACCGCAATCCCTAAGCCTATCAAACCACACTAAAGGTAGCCGTGGAGCGCTCCTGACCAGAACCTAGGCGCCTCGTCACAGCCTGAGAAACTAGCTAATCCTGAAGATAGAAAAATAAGCCTACCTTGCCTCAGAGAAATTCCCCAAAGGAAAAGGCAGCCCCCCACATATAATGACTGTGAGTAAGATGAAAACACAAACATAGAGATGAAACAGATTTAGCAAAGTGAGGCCCGACTAGCTGAACAGAACGAGGATAGGGAAGATAACTTTGCGGTCAGCACAAAAACCTATAAAAAACCACGCAGAGGGGACAAAAAGACCCTCCGCACCGACTAACGGTACGGAGGTGGTCCCTCTGCGTCTCAGAGCTTCCAGCAGGCGAGAAAAACCAATAAAGCAAGCTGGACAGAAAAATAGCAACAAAATAACATAAGCAAAACTTAGCTTTGCAGAGCAGCAGGCCACAGGAATGATCCAGGGAAAAAACAAGTCCCACACTGAAACATTGACAGGAAGCATAGATCAAAGCATCAGGTGGAGTTAAGTAGAGAAGAAGCTAACGAACTCACCAGATCACCTGAGGGAGGAAACTCAGAAGCTGCAGTACCACTTTCCTCCACAAACGGAAGATCCCAGAGAGAATCAGCCGAAGTACCACTTGTGACCACAGGAGTGAACTCTGCCACAGAATTCACAACAGTACCCCCCCCTTGAGGAGGGGTCACCGAACCCTCACCAGAGCCCCCAGGCCGACCAGGATGAGCCACATGAAAGGCACGAACAAGATCGGGAGCATGGACATCAGAGGCAAAAACCCAGGAATTATCCTCCTGAGCATAACCCTTCCATTTAACCAGATACTGGAGTTTCCGTCTTGAAACACGAGAATCCAAAATCTTCTCCACAATATACTCCAATTCCCCCTCCACCAAAACCGGGGCAGGAGGCTCAACAGATGGAACCATAGGTGCCACGTATCTCCGCAACAATGACCTATGGAATACGTTATGTATGGAAAAAGAATCTGGAAGGGTCAGACGAAAAGACACAGGATTAAGAACCTCAGAAATCCTATACGGACCAATAAAACGAGGTTTAAACTTAGGAGAGGAAACCTTCATAGGAATATGACGAGAAGATAACCAAACCAGATCCCCAACACGAAGTCGGGGACCCACACGGCATCTGCGATTAGCGAAAAGTTGAGCCTTCTCCTGGGACAAGGTCAAATTGTCCACTACCTGAGTCCAAATCTACTGCAACCTGTCCACCACAGTATCCACACCAGGACAGTCCGAAGACTCAACCTGTCCAGAAGAGAAACGAGGATGGAACCCAGAATTGCAGAAAAACGGTGAAACCAAGGTAGCCGAGCTGGCCCGATTATTAAGGGCGAACTCAGCCAAAGGCAAAAAGGACACCCAGTCATCCTGATCAGCAGAAACAAAGCACCTCAGATATGTTTCCAAGGTCTGATTGGTTCGCTCGGTCTGGCCATTAGTCTGAGGATGGAAAGCCGAGGAAAAAGACAAGTCAATGCCCATCCTACCAGAAAAGGCTCGCCAAAACCTCGAAACAAACTGGGAACCTCTGTCAGAAACAATATTCTCTGGAATGCCATGCAAACGAACCACATGCTGGAAGAACAAAGGCACCAAATCAGAGGAGGAAGGCAATTTAGACAAGGGTACCAGATGGACCATCTTAGAAAAGCGATCACAGACCACCCAAATGACTGACATCTTTTGAGAAACGGGAAGGTCAGAAATAAAATCCATAGAGATATGTGTCCAAGGCCTCTTCGGGACCGGCAAGGGCAAAAGCAACCCACTGGCACGAGAACAGCAGGGCTTAGCTCGAGCACAAATCCCACAGGACTGCACAAAAGCACGCACATCCCGCGACAGAGAGGGCCACTAAAAGGATCTAGCCACTAACTCTCTGGTACCAAAGATTCCAGGATGACCAGCCAACACCGAACAATGAAGTTCAGAGATAACTCTATTCGTCCGTTTTTGCAGCACCCGCCGCAAATCAGGGGAGATGGCAGACACAATTACTCCTTCCTTGAGGATACCCGCCGGCTCAGATAAACCCGGAGAGTTGGGTACAAAACTCCTAGACAGAGCATCCGCCTTCACATTTTTAGAGCCCGGAAGGTACAAAATCACAAAGTCAAAACGGGCAAAAAACAACGACCAACGAGCTTGTCTAGGATTCAAGCGCTTGGCAGACTCGAGATAAGTCAAGTTCTTATGATCAGTCAATACCACCACGCGATGCTTAGCTCCTTCAAGCCAATGACGCCACTCCTCGAATGCCCACTTCATGGCCAGCAACTATCGGTTGCCCACATCATAATTACATTCAGCAGGCGAAAACTTCCTGGAAAAGAAAGCGCATGGTTTCATCACTGAGCAACCAGAACCTCTCTGCGACAAAACAGCCCCTGCTCCAATCTCAGAAGCATCAACCTCGACCTGGAACGGAAGAGAAACATCTGGTTGACACAACACAGGGGCAGAAGAAAAACGACGCTTCAACTCTTGAAAAGCTTCCACAGCAGCAGAAGACCAATTGACCACATCAGCACCCTTCTTGGTCAAATCGGTCAATGGTTTAGCAATACTATAAAAATTGCAGATGAAGCGACGATAAAAATTAGCAAAGCCCAGGAACTTTTGCAGACTTTTCAGAGATGTCGGCTGAGTCCAATCATGGATGGCTTGGACCTTAACAGGATCCATCTCGATAGTAGAAGGGGAAAAGATGAACCCCAAAAATGAAACCTTCTGCACACCATAGAGACACTTTGATCCCTTCACAAACAAAGAATTAGCACGCAGGACCTGAAAAACCGTTCTGACCTGCTTCACATGAGACTCCCAATCATCCGAGAAGATTAAAATGTCATCCAAGTACACAATCAGGAATTTATCCAGGTACTCTCGGAAGATGTCATGCATAAAGGACTGAAACACTGATGGAGCATTGGCAAGTCCGAACGGCATCACGAGATACTCAAAATGACCCTCGGGCGTATAAAATGCAGTTTTCCATTCATCACCTTGCTTAATTCGCACCAGATTATGCGCACCACGAAGATCTAGCTTTGTGAACCAACTAGCCCCCTTAATCCGAGCAAACAGATCAGATAACAATGGCAAGGGGTACTGAAATTTAACCGTGATCTTATTAAGAAGGCGGTAATCTATACAAGGTCTCAGCGAACCATCCTTCTTGGCTACAAAAAAGAACCCTGCTCCTAATGGCGACGATGACGGGCGAATATGCCCCTTCTCCAGGGATTCCTTCACATAACTGCGCATAGCGGTGTGCTCAGGCACGGACAAATTAAACAATCGACCTTTTGGGAATTTACTACCAGGAATCAAATTGATAGCACAATAACAATCCCTATGCGGAGGTAGGGTATTGGACTTGGGCTCATCAAATACATCCCGGTAATCAGACAAGAACTCTGGGACCTCAGAAGGAGTGGATGACGAAATTGACAGAAATGGAACATCACCATGTACCCCCTGACAACCCCAGCTGGACACCGACATGGATTTCCAATCTAATACTGGATTATGGGCTTGTAGCCATGGCAACCCCAACACGACCACATCATGCAGATTATGCAACACCAGAAAGCGAATAACCTCCTGATGTGCAGGAGCCATGCACATGGTCAGCTGGGTCCAGTATTGAGGCTTATTCTTGGCCAAAGGCGTAGCATCAATTCCTCTCAATGGAATAGGACACTGCAAGGGCTCCAAGAAAAACCCACAACGCTTAGCATATTCCAAGTCCATCAAATTCAGGGCAGCGCCTGAATCCACAAATGCCACGACAGAATATGATGACAAAGAGCAGATCAAGGTAACGGACAGAAGAAATTTTGACTGTACAGTACCAATGGTGGCAGACCTAGCGAACCGCTTAGTGCGCTTAGGACAATCAGAGATAGCATGAGTGGAATCACCACAGTAGAAACACAGATCATTCAGACGTCTATGTTCTTGCCGTTCAACTCTGGTCAAGGTCCTATCACACTGCATAGGCTCAGGTTTAAGCTCAGGTAATACCGCCAAATGGTGCACAGGTTTACGCTCACGCAAGCGTCGACCGATCTGAATGGCCAAAGACATAGACTCATTCAAACCAGCAGGCATAGGAAATCCCACCATGACATCCCCAAGGGCTTCAGAGAGACCCCTTCTGAACATTGCTGCCAGCGCAGATTCATTCCATTGAGTGAGCACTGACCACTTTCTAAATTTCTGACAATATACCTCTATCTCATCCTGAGCCTGACAAAGAGCCAGCAAATTTTTTTCTGCCTGATCCACTGAATTAGGCTCATCGTACAGCAACCCAAGCGCCAGGAAAAACGCATCGATATTACTCAATGCAGGATCTCCTGACGCAAGAGAAAACGCCCAGTCCTGAGGGTCGCCGCGCAAAAAAGAAATGACAATCCTAACCTGTTGAATTGGGTCACCAGAAGAGCGAGGTTTCAAAGCCAGAAATAGTTTACAATTATTTTTGAAACTCAGAAATTTAGTTCTATCTCCAAAAAACAAATCTGGAATAGGAATTCTCGGTTCAAGCAAAGAATTCTGGACCACAAAATCTTGAATATTTTGAACTCTTGCCGTGAGCTGATCCACACATGAAGACAGACCTTTAATGTCCATTGCTACACCTGTGTCCTGAACCACCCAAATGTCTAGGGGAAAAAAAAGACAAAACACAGTGCAAAGAAAAAAAAATGGTCTCAGAACTTCTTTTTTCCCTCTATTGAGAATCATTAGCACTTTTGGCTTCCTGTACTGTTATGAAAGGCAATTCAGAATCACAATGGACATGGAGGTCAGAGCACATACAGTGAACTGACAATAACCCAAAATAATAGAACGAGCTCTGAGACGTGGGAACTCTGCAGACCGCAATCCCTAAGCCTATCAAACCACACTAAAGGTAGCCGTGGAGCGCTCCTGACCAGAACCTAGGCGCCTCGTCACAGCCTGAGAAACTAGCTAATCCTGAAGATAGAAAAATAAGCCTACCTTGCCTCAGAGAAATTCCCCAAAGGAAAAGGCAGCCCCCCACATATAATGACTGTGAGTAAGATGAAAACACAAACATAGAGATGAAACAGATTTAGCAAAGTGAGGCCCGACTAGCTGAACAGAACGAGGATAGGGAAGATAACTTTGCGGTCAGCACAAAAACCTATAAAAAACTACGCAGAGGGGACAAAAAGACCCTCCGCACCGACTAAGGGTACGGAGGTGGTCCCTCTGCGTCTCAGAGCTTCCAGCAGGCGAGAAAAACCAATAAACCAAGCTGGACAGAAAAATAGCAACAAAATAACATAAGCAAAACTTAGCTTTGCAGAGCAGCAGGCCACAGGAATGATCCAGGGAAAAAACAAGTCCCACACTGAAACATTGACAGGAAGCATAGATCAAAGCATCAGGTAGAGTTAAGTAGAGAAGAAGCTAACGAGCTCACCAGATCACCTGAGGGAGGAAACTCAGAAGCTGCAGTACCACTTTCCTCCACAAACGGAAGATCCCAGAGAGAATCAGCCGAAGTACCACTTGTGACCACAGGAGTGAACTCTGCCACAGAATTCGCAACACATCAGCGCTTCAACGGGTCACCTAACACAAACTCTAACAAACTCTAACACAAACTCTAACCCTAACCCTAACCCTAAAACACAAACTCTAACCCTAACCCTAAAACACAAACTCTAACCCTAACCCTAAAACACAAACTCTAACCCTAACCCTAACCCAAACTCTAACCCTAACACAAACGCTAACAAACTCTAACACAAACTCTAACCCTAACCCTAACCCTAAAACACAAACTCTAACCCTAACCCAAACTCTAACCCTAACCCTAACCCTAACACAAACTCTACCAAACTCTAACACAAACTCTAACCCTAACCCTAAAACACAAACTCTAACCCTAAAACACAAACTCTAACCCTAACCCTAACCCAAACTCTAACCCTAACACATACTCTAGCAAACTCTAACACAAACTCTAACCCTAACCCTAACCCTAAAACACAAACTCTAACCCTAACCCTAAAACACAAACTCTAACCCTAACTCTAAAACACAAACTCTAACCCTAACCCTAAAACACAAACTCTAACCCTAACCCTAACCCAAACTCTAACCCTAACACATACTCTAACAAACTCTAACACAAACTCTAACCCTAACCCTAACCCTAAAACACAAACTCTAACCCTAACCCTAACCCAAACGCTAACCCTAACCCAAACTCTAATAAACTCTAACACAAACTCTAACCCTAACCCTAACCCTAAAACACAAACTCTAACCCTAACCCTAACCCAAACTCTAACCCTAACCCTAACACAAACTCTAACAAACTCTAACACAAACTCTAACCCTATCCCTAAAACACAAACTCTAACCCTAACTTAAACTCTAACCCTAACCTTAACACAAACTCTAACAAACTCTAACACAAACTCTAACCCTAACCCTAAAACACAAACTCTAACCCTAACCCTAAAACACAAACTCTAACCCTAACCCAAACTCTAAGCCAAACTCTAACACAAACTCTAATAAACTCTAACACAAAACTCTAACCCTAACCCTAACCCTAAAACACAAACTCTAACCCTAACCCAAACTCTAAGCCAAACTCTAACACAAACTCTAATAAACTCTAACACAAAACTCTAACCCTAACCCTAACCCTAACCCTAAAACACAAACTCTAACCCTAACCCAAACTCTAACCCTAACCCTAACCCTAAAACACAAACTCTAACCCTAACCCTAACCCAAACTCTAACCCTAACCCTAACACAAACTCTAACAAACTCTAACACAAACTCTAACCCTATCCCTAAAACACAAACTCTAACCCTAACTTAAACTCTAACCCTAACCTTAACACAAACTCTAACAAACTCTAACACAAACTCTAACCCTAACCCTAAAACACAAACTCTAACCCTAACCCTAAAACACAAACTCTAACCCTAACCCAAACTCTAAGCCAAACTCTAACACAAACTCTAATAAACTCTAACACAAAACTCTAACCCTAACCCTAACCCTAACCCTAAAACACAAACTCTAACCCTAACCCAAACTCTAACCCTAACCCTAACCCTAACACAAACTCTAACAAACTCTAACACAAACTCTAACCCTAACCCTAAAACACAAACTCTAACCCTAAAACACAAACTCTAACCCTAACCCTAACCCAAACTCTAACCCTAACACATACTCTAGCAAACTCTAACACAAACTCTAACCCTAACCCTAACCCTAAAACACAAACTCTAACCCTAACCCTAACCCAAACTCTAACCCTAACACATACTCTAGCAAACTCTAACACAAACTCTAACCCTAACCCTAACCCTAAAACACAAACTCTAACCCTAACCCTGAAACACAAACTCTAACCCTAACCCTAAAACACAAACTCTAACCCTAACCCTAACCCAAACTATAACCCTAACACATACTCTAACAAACTCTAACACAAACTCTAACCCTAACCCTAACCCTAAAACACAAACTCTAACCCTAACCCTAACCCAAACGCTAACCCTAACCCAAACTCTAATAAACTCTAACACAAACTCTAACCCTAACCCTAACCCTAAAACACAAACTCTAACCCTAACCCTAACCCAAACTCTAACCCTAACCCTAACACAAACTCTAACAAACTCTAACACAAACTCTAACCCTATCCCTAAAACACAAACTCTAACCCTAACTTAAACTCTAACCCTAACCCTAACACAAACTCTAACAAACTCTAACACAAACTCTAACCCTAACCCTAAAACACAAACTCTAACCCTAACCCTAAAACACAAACTCTAACCCTAACCCAAACTTTAACCCAAACTCTAACACAAACTCTAACCCTAACACAAACCCTAACACAAACCCTAACACAAACCCTAACCCTAAAACACAAACTCTAACCCTAACCCAAACTCTAACCCAAACTCTAACACAAACTCTAATAAACTCTAACACAATACTCTAACCCTAACCCTAACCCTAAAACACAAACTCTAACCCTAACCCAAACTCTAACCCTAACCCTAACCCTAACACAAACTCTAACAAACTCTAACACAAACTCTAACCCTAACCCTAAAACACAAACTCTAACCCTAAAACACAAACTCTAACCCTAACCCTAACCCAAACTCTAACCCTAACACATACTCTAGCAAACTCTAACACAAACTCTAACCCTAACCCTAACCCTAAAACACAAACTCTAACCCTAACCCTAACCCAAACTCTAACCCTAACACATACTCTAGCAAACTCTAACACAAACTCTAACCCTAACCCTAAAACACAAACTCTAACCCTAACCCTAAAACACAAACTCTAACCCTAACCCTAAAACACAAACTCTAACCCTAACCCTAACCCAAACTCTAACCCTAACACATACTCTAACAAACTCTAACACAAACTCTAACCCTAACCCTAACCCTAAAACACAAACTCTAACCCTAACCCTAACCCAAACGCTAACCCTAACCCAAACTCTAATAAACTCTAACACAAACTCTAACCCTAACCCTAACCCTAAAACACAAACTCTAACCCTAACCCTAACCCAAACTCTAACCCTAACCCTAACACAAACTCTAACAAACTCTAACACAAACTCTAACCCTATCCCTAAAACACAAACTCTAACCCTAACTTAAACTCTAACCCTAACCCTAACACAAACTCTAACAAACTCTAACACAAACTCTAACCCTAACCCTAAAACACAAACTCTAACCCTAACCCTAAAACACAAACTCTAACCCTAACCCAAACTCTAACCCAAACTCTAACACAAACTCTAACCCTAACACAAACCCTAACACAAACCCTAACACAAACCCTAACACAAACTCTAACACAAACTCTAACCCTAACACAAACTCTAACACAAACCCTAACACAAGCCCTAACCCTAACCCAAACTCTAACCCTAACCCTAACCCTAGGGACCCTAACCCTAGGGATCCCTTAGGGTTAGGGTTAGGATCCCTTAGGGTTAGGGTTAGGGTTTGTGTTAGGGTTTGTGTTAGAGTTTGGGTTAGAGTTTGGGTTAGAGTTTGGGTTAGGGTTTGTGTTAGGGTTAGGGTTAGGGTTTGTGTTAGTTTGTGTTAGAGTTTGTGTTAGAGTTTGTGTTAGGGTTTGGGTTAGGGTTTGTGTTGGGGTTTGGGTTAGAGTTTGGGTTAGGGTTTGTGTTAGGGTTAGGGTTAGAGTTTGGGTTAGGGTTAGGGTGTTTTCTTGTGTTTTTCTATAAAAACGCATGCAAACGCATGTGCTTAAAAACACATGCGTTTACATAGACATCAATACTTTTTTTGCCGCGAAAAAACGCATGCGTTTTTTTGCGGCAAAAAAAACGCAGCAAAAATTACTACATGTTGCATTTCTGCAACACAACGCATGCAGAGAAAAAACGCATGCGTTTCAAAAACGCATCAAAACGCATGCGTTTTTAATGTTAAATATAGGGGAAAAAACGCATGCTTTTTTTTGCGTTTTTTACAGCAAAAACGCAAAAAGAAAAACGCAAATGTGAAACCAGCCTTATTGTGATGTTTAATGTGAATTGTGACTTGTGTTAGTAATGTTGATAAAGTGTGCTTCTTGACAATAGGGAAGGCAAGAGTCAATGTTTGGGGCTAGCCCAGAGTGGGTGGAAGATAGTTTCCTGTTGGGATGTCAGAAAGGGGCCAGAGTGCATAGAGAACAAACCTAAGGTCTGATGTGAACAGTGTCCAATTTCTTGGATGTCTGTTGTGAATTCTGTGGCTGAATTCACTCCTGTGGTCACAAGTGGTACTGCAGCTTCTGAGCTTCCTCCCTCAGGTGTTCTGGTGAGCTCGTTAACTGCTTCATTACTTAACTCCGCCTGATGCTGCTATCCTTGCTCCTTGTCAATGTTTCAGTGTTGGATCTGAGCTTCTCCTGATTGTTCCTGTGACCTGCTGCTCTGTATAGCTAAGTGCTTTTTGCTTTTTTGTTGCTTTTTTTCTGTCCAGCTTGTCTTTTGTTTTGCTGGAAGCTCTGAGACGCAAAGGGTGTACCGCCGTGCCATTAGTTCGGCACGGTGGTTTTTTTTTGCCCCCTTTGCGTGGTTTTGCTTTAGGGTTTTTTGTAGACTGCAAAGTTCGCTTTACTGTCCTCGCTCTGTCCTAGAATATCGGGCCCCACTTTGCTGAATCTATTTCATCCCTACGTTTTGTCTTTTCATCTTACTCACAGTCATTATATGTGGGGGGCTGCCTTTTCCTTTGGGGAATTTCTCTGGGGCAAGTCAGGCCTATTTTTCTATCTTCAGGCTAGCTAGTTTCTTAGGCTGTGCCGAGTTGCCTAGGTAGTTGTTAGGCGCAATCCACAGCCGCTTTTAGTTGTGTTTAGGATAGGATCAGGTGTGCAGTCTACAGAGTTTCCACGTCTCAGAGCTCGTTCTTGTATTTTTGGGTATTTGTCAGATCACTGTGTGCGCTCTGATCGCTAAGCACACTGTGTTTCTGGATTGCCTTCATAACACCTGTCATTAGCAGACACAACAGTACAAGGAGCCCAAACTAATGATTCTCAATAGAGGGAAAGAAAAAGTTCTGACATCATTTTTTTTTTTTTCTGCTCTGTGTTCACTTTTTTTTTTTCCCCTAGACATTTGGGTGATTCTGGACACAGGTGTGGACATGGATATTCAGGGTCTGTGCTCTTCAATGGATAATCTCGTTATAAATGTACAAAAAAATTCAAGATACTATTGATCAGAAATCTATGTTAGAACCAAGAATTCCTATTCCTGATTTGTTTTTTGGAGATAGAACTAAGTTTCTAAGTTTCAAAAATAATTGTAAGCTATTTCTGGCCTTGAAACCTCATTCTTCTGGTAATCCTATTCAACAGGTTTTGATTATTATTTCTTTTTTGCGCGGCGACCCTCAAGACTGGGCATTTTCTCTTGCGCCAGGAGACCCTGCATTGAGTAGTGTCGATGCGTTTTTCCTGGCGCTCGGATTGCTGTACGATGAGCCTAATTCAGTGGATCAGGCTGAGAAAAATTTGCTGGCTTTGTGCCAGGGTCAGGATGATATAGAAGTATATTGTCAGAAATTTAGGAAATGGTCAGTACTCACTCAGTGGAATGAATCTGCGCTGGCAGCTTTGTTCAGAAAGGGTCTCTCTGAGGCTCTTAAGGATGTCATGGTGGGATTTCCTATGCCTGCTGGTTTGAATGAGTCTTTGTCTTTGGCCATTCAGATCGGTCGACGCTTGCGCGAGCGTAAATCTGTGCACCATTTGGCGGTACTGCCTGAGGTTAAACCTGAGCCTATGCAGTGCGATAGGACTATGACTAGAGTTGAACGGCAGGAATACAGACGTCTGAATGGTCTGTGTTTCTACTGTGGTGATTCCACTCATGCTATTTCTGATTGTCCTAAGCGCACTAAGCGGTCCGCTAGGTCTGCCGTCATTGGTACTGTACAGTCCAAATTCCTTCTGTCCATTACCTTGATATGCTCTTTGTCGTCGTTTTCTGTCATGGCGTTTGTGGATTCGGGCGCTGCCCTGAATCTGATGGATTTGGATTATGCTAAACGTTGTGGGTTTTTCTTGGAGCCTTTGCGGTGTCCTATTCCATTGAGAGGAATTGATGCTACACCTTTGGCCAAGAAAAAACCTCAATACTGGGCCCAGCTGACCATGTGCATGGCTCCTGCACATCAGGAAGTTATTCGCTTTCTGGTGTTGCATAATCTGCATGATGTGGTCGTGTTGGGGTTGCCATGGCTACAAACCCATAATCCAGTATTGGATTGGAATTCCATGTCGGTATCCAGCTGGGGTTGTCAGGGGGTACATGGTGATGTTCCATTTTTGTCGATTTCGTCATCCACCCCTTCTGAGGTCCCAGAGTTCTTGTCTGATTATCAGGATGTATTTTAAGAGCCCAAGTCCGATGCTCTACCTCCGCATAGGGATTGTGATTGTGCTATCAATTTGATTCCTGGTAGTAAATTCCCTAAAGGTCGATTATTTAATTTATCCGTGCCCGAACACGCCGCTATGCGCAGTTATGTGAAGGAATCCCTGGAGAAGGGACATATTCGCCCATCGTCATCACCACTGGGAGCAGGGTTCTTCTTTGTAGCCAAGAAGGATGGTTCGCTGAGACCGTGTATTGATTACCGCCTTCTTAATAAGATCACTGTTAAATTTCAGTATCCCTTGCCATTGTTATCTGACTTGTTTGCTCGGATTAAGGGGGCTAGTTGGTTCACTAAGATAGATCTTCGTGGTGCGTATAATCTGGTGAGAATCAGGCAAGGAGATGAATGGAAAACTGCATTCAATACGCCCGAGGGTCATTTTGAGTATCTAGTGATGCCGTTCGGACTTGCCAATGCTCCATCTGTGTTTCAGTCTTTTATGCATGACATCTTCCGTGAGTATCTGGATAAATTCCTGATTGTTTACTTGGATGACATTTTGATCTTCTCAGATGATTGGGAGTCTCATGTGAAGCAGGTCAGAATGGTTTTTCAGGTCCTGCGTGCTAACTCTTTGTTTGTGAAGGGATCAAAGTGTCTCTTCGGTGTGCAGAAAGTTTCATTTTTGGGGTTCATCTTTACCCCTTCTACTATCGAGATGGATCCAGTTAAGGTCCAAGCCATCCAGGATTGGATTCAGCCGACATCTCTGAAAAGTCTGCAAAAGTTCCTGGGCTTTGCTAATTTTTATCGTCGCTTCATCTGTAATTTTTCTAGCATTGCCAAACCATTGACCGATTTGACCAAGAAGGGTGCTGATTTGGTTAATTGGTCTTCTGCTGCTGTGGAAGCTTTTCAGGAGTTGAAGCATCGTTTTTGTTCTGCCCCTGTGTTGTGTCAGCCAGATGTTTCTCTTCCGTTCCAGGTTGAGGTTGATGCTTCTGAGATTGGAGCAGGGGCGGTTTTGTCACAGAGAGGTTCTGATTGCTCAGTGATGAAACCATGTGCTTTCTTTTCCAGGAAGTTTTCGCCCGCTGAGCGTAATTATGATGTGGGCAATCGAGAGTTGCTGGCCATGAAGTGGGCATTCGAGGAGTGGCGTCATTGGCTTGAAGGAGCTAAGCATCGCGTGGTGGTATTGACTGATCATAAGAACTTGACTTATCTCGAGTCTGCCAAGCGCTTGAATCCTAGACAGGCCCGTTGGTCGTTATTTTTTGCCCGCTTCGACTTTGTGATTTCGTACCTTCCGGGCTCTAAAAATGTGAAGGCGGATGCTCTGTCTAGGAGTTTTGTGCCCGACTCTCCGGGTTTATCTGAGCCAGCGGGTATCCTCAAGGAAGGAGTCATTGTGTCTGCCATCTCCCCTGATTTGTGGCGGGTGCTGCAAAAATTTCAGGCAAATAAACCTGATCGTTGTCCAGCAGAGAAACTGTTCGTCCCTGATAGGTGGACTAATAAACTTATCTCTGAACTTCATTGTTCGGTGTTGGCTGGTCATCCTGGAATCTTTGGTACCAGAGAGTTAGTGGCTAGATCCTTCTGGTGGCCATCTCTGTCACGGGATGTACGTGCTTTTGTGCAGTCCTGTGGGATTTGTGCTAGGGCTAAGCCCTGCTGTTCTCGTGCCAGTGGGTTGCTTTTGCCCTTGCCGGTCCCAAAGAGGCCTTGGACACATATTTCGATGGATTTCATTTCTGACCTTCCCGTTTCTCAAAAGATGTCAGTCATTTGGGTGGTCTGTGATCGCTTTTCTAAAATGGTCCATCTGGTGCCCTTGGCTAAATTGCCTTCCTCCTCTGATTTGGTACCTTTGTTCTTTCAGCATGTGGTTCGGTTGCATGGCATTCCTGAGAATATTGTTTCTGACAGAGGTTCCCAGTTTGTTTCAAGGTTCTGACGAGCCTTTTGTGGTAGGATGGGCATTGACCTACCCTTTTCCTCGGCTTTCCATCCTCAGACTAATGGCCAGACCGAACGAACCAATCAGACCTTGGAAACATATCTGAGATGTTTTGTTTCTGCAGACCAGGATGATTGGGTGACCTTTTTGCCGTTGGCTGAGTTCGCCCTTAATAATCGGGCCAGCTCGGCTACCTTGGTTTCTCCATTTTTTTGCAATTCTGGGTTCCATCCTCGTTTCTCTTCAGGACAGGTTGAGTCTTCGGACTGTCCTGGTGTGGATTCTGTGGTGGATAGGTTGCAGCAGATCTGGACTCAGGTAGTGGACAATTTGATCTTGTCCCAGGAGAAAGCTCAACTTTTCGCTAATCGCAGACGCCGTGTGGGTCCCCGACTTCGTGTTGGGGATCTGGTTTGGTTATCTGCTCGTCAATGAATGTTTCCTCTCCTAAATTTAAACCTCGTTTTATTGGTCCGTATAGGATTTTTGAGGTTCTCAATCCTGTGTCTTTTCGTTTGACCCTCCCAGACTCCTTTTCCATACATAATGTATTCCATAGGTCGTTGTTGCGGAGATACGTGGCACCTATGGTTCCATCTGTTGAGCCTCCTGCCCCGGTTTTGGTGGAGGGGGAATTGGAGTATATTGTGGAGAAGATTTTGGATTCTCGTGTTTCTAGACGGAAACTCCAGTATCTGGTTAAATGGAAGGGTTATGCTCAGGAAGATAATTCCTGGGTTTTTGCCTCTGATGTTCATGCTTCCGATCTTGTTCGTGCCTTTCATGCGGCTCATCCTGGTCGGCCTGGGGGCTCTGGTGAGGGTTCGGTGACCCCTCCTCAAGGGGGGGGTACTGTTGTGAATTCTGTGGCTGAATTCACTCCTGTGGTCACAAGTGGTACTGCAGCTTCTGAGCTTCCTCCCTCAGGTGTTCTGGTGAGCTCGTTAACTGCTTCATTACTTAACTCCGCCTGATGCTGCTATCCTTGCTCCTTGTCAATGTTTCAGTGTTGGATCTGAGCTTCTCCTGATTGTTCCTGTGACCTGCTGCTCTGTATAGCTAAGTGCTTTTTGCTTTTTTGTTGCTTTTTTTCTGTCCAGCTTGTCTTTTGTTTTGCTGGAAGCTCTGAGACGCAAAGGGTGTACCGCCGTGCCGTTAGTTCGGCACGGTGGGTTTTTTTTGCCCCCTTTGCGTGGTTTTGCTTTAGGGTTTTTTGTAGACTGCAAAGTTCGCTTTACTGTCCTCGCTCTGTCCTAGAATATCGGGCCCCACTTTGCTGAATCTATTTCATCCCTACGTTTTGTCTTTTCATCTTACTCACAGTCATTATATGTGGGGGGCTGCCTTTTCCTTTGGGGAATTTCTCTGGGGCAAGTCAGGCCTATTTTTCTATCTTCAGGCTAGCTAGTTTCTTAGGCTGTGCCGAGTTGCCTAGGTAGTTGTTAGGCGCAATCCACAGCCGCTTTTAGTTGTGTTTAGGATAGGATCAGGTGTGCAGTCTACAGAGTTTCCACGTCTCAGAGCTCGTTCTTGTATTTTTGGGTATTTTTCAGATCACTGTGTGCGCTCTGATCGCTAAGCACACTGTGTTTCTGGATTGCCTTCATAACACCTGTCATTAGCAGACATAACAGATGTCCTTAGAAGTTAGAAGAGACTGAGAGAAAGAGATAACGTGATTTGCAGCAAAAATGAGGAAGAATGACCAAGTGATTTATTGGAGACGGGTCGTGGGAGAGGATGTCTAGTGGCAAGGCCCAGAGTTTATAAGTCCTAAAGGTAAAGGGCCTAGACAGGACAGAGTACACGAGATGAAGAGAGTGCCCTGGTAAGAATTCCAGAGCGTTAGTAGGAGAGAAAATTAGTATAGGCCATACTGGCAAAGTAGCTCCGTAAAGGAAAAGAAGACGTGGACCCATGGGTTGAGTAAAGGGTTGTGATGAAGTAGTGAGGAATAGTAAAGACAGAAAACAAGTAATGGGGGAGAAGAGGAAGGGATTGAATTTGTGTGAAGAAAACATGTTGTCAAAGAAATGTTTCAGAAGATAAGAACCCTCCCCAAGTTAAGGTTCAGTAAGAAGATTATTTTGAACTGGTGAGCTCCCTCCTTGAACTGTCAATCATCTAGTTCTGGTCAACCAGGAACATCGGTTGCATGTCGCCTGCACAGGCATGGCTCCATCATAGCCCAAGTCCACACTTCCGGCCAGAACTCCCACCATCATGTAACGTGCCGACTGCCGAGGTGTAAGAGATGAGTACCTCGCCCAAGGCAACTGCCCTTGTCACGTTACAACAGTTAGTGTAATTGGCCAGAAAACTTTTATGTAACAAGAAGGAAAGAGGATTGTAGGAAGGAGAGTGAGAGAGAGAGAGAGAGAGAGGGAGATGAGAAAAAAGGAGAGAGAGAGTGAGAATCGAAGAAGAGATATATTTTACATTCTGAGCTCTATTACTGCTGATGTTGGAAGGATGTGTCCTGTGACTACAAATACAAGAGAACAAGCAAACCATTTCAGTAATCAGCTACGCTGGCACTGCTGCTACTGTCTGCTTTCTATATTGATTGGAATTCTGCATCGCAGGCTATTACTCTAGTTTTTAATACAAGGTCTGATAATCCCCTTGGTTGGCTGCACTGAAACATGTGATGTCATAGGTACAAGGCATTATGGGGAAGACCATGGGGCCACGTAAATTGTCATTAGGCCACTCCCTGATGCCACTGTAGTGTGTGAACTGTGAATCCAATTGAAAACTGCTTGAATTTGCAGGTATCTGAAAATTTCAGGAAATTCGACTCAAAATTGATCTTACATGCATCGATCCAATACTCTCTGGTAGCAATCAGATCAGATTAGATTTGTATATGCTTTTTCTATTCTCTTTATTCTTTCATTGACTGTGATTATGACCTAAGATAGTTAAAGGGTTACAAAGGTAAGAAGTAAGAAAAAAATAACACCCAAGTGGAAAATACAACCCTAATCTTCCTTTAAACATATAGAATAAAAACTCCACCCCTATGTGAGCATAGATGTCAAGGGGTTACTGCCACAGACAGGAACCAGAAGATCGCAGTGTCTGATTTGTCCTAATCCTGTGCTGAAAAGAAGCCATTCACCTTCTTTTTAAATAGTGTTATAGCAGAACAGGGGTTAATCGGCCATGTTGGGAGTTCAGGGAATCTGAGCTCTCAGCTGAGCTAGGATAGCCACTCCCATCCTCTTTATAATCTGGGTCCTGATTAAAACCCATGTCAGAGCTAGCTTATGCTGCATGGCTTGGAGGAGAGGTGTTTATATGAGGAGTTATCTGTGACTGTTGAGTGGGTTTGTAAGTGTGGTAATTCCCTTCCCATCTCTTATTTTGGTTTATCCCCATCCTTTACTCCCTGGTGCATTACTCAGTTATATGTGAGTGAATATTTGTATGCCTGGTATTTTCATTTGCCCTTGTTCGTCAGGTTGGTGTACTGCGGTGCACAGTAGCGCTCCTCTTCTCTGGGTGGGGGAAGAGAACAGATGGAGGGCTGATACAGGAGATAAGGCAAGGGTGGCGGCCCTGGCTGATAGAGGCTGATGAGGTCGAATGGACACTGTTCCCCATTGCAAATAAGGGAGCTCCTTATTTTTCAGATTTTCGGAGTTTAGCCTCTTTCTTCTGGTTCACATGATTCAGATAAGTTGTTTTCTTCTTACTTATTATTACGTATGTCTCCTGATGAACCGATTGTAGTAGAAACTGGTCGAGAATTGCATACTTAATGGCTATAGGTTGTTAGACCATAGCTCTTATTGTTAACCAACTTACTATTGGATTTATTTGGGGTTTATTCTGGTGTTTTGTCATAGTATATTGTGCATTATAGTATCAATATTGAGTTTTTTTGATTTGCCATACTGGTCTGTAATTGTATATAGTACACTGTGACGCATTTGGGAGTTATCATATTTAAGGGGAACATTAACAGCTTATTGAGCCTTTTGGGACCCTCTACCCTCTCCTGTTATAGGTCCATAATAGGGCGTATTAGGGGGAGTCAATGCTGAGCAGGGACGCAATTTGCGCAGGTCCTAGGGTGCCAACCTCCGCAGGTAGGTAAGGCATTAACAGCAGTATAATAGGTTTTTCTAGGTACCCCCTGGCTGGTTATATAGCAGGTCTCTAAATTTGATTAGATCTGTGAGAATTTTTTTGACTGCATTAAATACTATCAGATTTATTCATCATTATTTTTGGACAGCAGAAGTAACCGTGTACCTAGTTTTTGTATCAAACATTACCTCTTTTTAGAGTCAGTGGACTCAACATTTTTGTATAGTGCGATATATTTGGGAATAGGTGCAATTGACATTTTAGTATCATCAATCTTTTGCATTCATATCGTCTTACCATTAGGATCTTTATGATTATTGGGAATATTTGCAATGTGTATGTGTTCACTAACCTGAGCATTTATTTATAGTCTGTTGCACTTGTTATCCCCTCTCTGTTTCATGTATAATATTTATTTTTGAATATGCTTCTATGACATCTCACTTTGTATGTTTCTGAATCATTGTGTCTGCTGTCTGACCTTCTTCCTCTCCTTCACTTTAGGGCCTACTAGGGCATAATAGGGAGAGTCTACATTGAGCGGGGGTGCCACAGCGCTGGTCCTAGGGTGCCAACCTCCGTAGTAAGGTAGGGGATTAACTGTTGGACATTAGGGTTACCCTGCACTTTCTTGCCATAAGCCGAACAGCAGACCTTTGTTGGCCGTATGTTTGTTTATATTTTACGTATTATTATGTATACCATTGAAAGTTAAGTTTTACTCTTATTCTATTGGTATGGTGCTTTGGTCGATGATTTAATAATAATAATAATAATCTTTATTTATATAGCGCCAACATATTCCGCAGCGCTTTACAGTTTAACAGTTTCAAACACAACAGTCATAGGTAACAATGTTAACAATACAGTAATAAAGCAAAATAAGACGACCCTGCTCGTGAGAGCTTACAATCTAAAATGAGGTGGGGGAGATACAAAGTACAGGTGTGTATTTACAATGATGTATTTACAATGATGGTCCAGCCATCTTCATGGAGTGGGGGGTAGATGGAGATACTGAATGGGCTACACACACACACAAACATAAAATGAGTTTGATTAGGGAACGTGATAGGCCGCTCTGAACAAATGAGTTTTGAGCGAGCGCCTAAAACTATGCAAGTTGTGGATAGTCCTAATATCTTGGGGTAGAGCATTCCAGAGGATTGGCGCAGCACGGGAGAAGTCTTGGAGTCGGGAGTGGGAGGTATGGATTAGTGCAGAGGTTAGTCGAAAGTCGTTTGCAGAGCGCAGTGGTTGGCTAGGCCGATAGACAGAAATGAGGGAGGAGATGTAAGGGGGTGCTGCACTGTGGAGAGCTTTGTGGGTGAGAACAAGTACTTTGAATTGTATCCTATGATGAACTGAGTGATTTGATTTTTTTGTGGCACTTATTAATTTGCTTTCAGTGAATCACTGATGCAGGAGATAAGGCAAGGGTGGCGGCCCTTGTTTCTTCACCTTCAGAAGTATCCCGGTAATAGGGCACCCTAGGGCACCCCTAGTGTTAGGGACAGGGAAGGAGGCCCTGGTCCCGGGTCACCCTACAGCTGAGTCGTGACAATAGAATTCTTTCTACATGATTAGGGACAGCTTGCTGCAGCAGAAACCTCATCACTACTCATTTGACTAGGTGGGATTCGATCAGTCCCTAAACATAAACTCACTGCTCAACCTTCCTCCTTTCATCTAAGGTGAAGTAGGCCCAGACATTTATGTCTTCACTATTTGCTTCATGGGTAAAACTCAACCCCAATGTCTAACATAAATCTGAATTTGTTTTATTAATTTACTGTATTACCAAGAAAATTGACCCAGCTTTTGGGCAAACAGTAATATCTTTATACAGACAGATTTCACACTTACACAGTCAGATTTTAGTTTGATAAATTAAAGGACAATTAAAAGGCATAGACCAACATGTATTGCTCAGACCATATGTATATGAGCCAAGGATGGGCATTCTGCCATGCATATATTAATGAACCGCTTACAATAGATCTTCTGAACTAGGGTGTGATGATTACACCGATATCAGAATTCATTGCATTTCAATCAAATAATGCATTTCTGCAGTTCATACATTTTCCCTTCCATTCTTCTTCCTTTTCACATAGCTTTTTCTAATTTGATCTATCTCCCTGTTCTCTAATCTAATAGCTGTTTTTTTCCTGCGTCCCCATCCTGCCTGCACTCCAGACCTTTTCCTGTGGGATGCTGAGCTCAGGGTGAAAAGTGTTAATTGGAATATATGTAGGAAAAAGGCAGGCTCTTGTCTGCCAGGATTTTCTTTAGCTCACACAGATAATATTTGACAATAGCTAGTCAATGGATTATACAGACAGATACAGATAGATAAATATAGATAGATAGATGGATAGATATAGGATATACATATAAATATAAATAAATAGATAGATATGAGATAGATAGATAGATAGATAGATAGATAATTGATAGATAGATAGACAAATATAGATAGATAATATATGGAAAGATATAGGATATACAGATAAATATAAATAGAGATAGATAGA
Source organism: Ranitomeya imitator (assembly GCF_032444005.1). Classification (NCBI taxonomy): domain Eukaryota; kingdom Metazoa; phylum Chordata; class Amphibia; order Anura; family Dendrobatidae; genus Ranitomeya; species Ranitomeya imitator. The sequence continues at coordinate 442,514,085 of NC_091285.1, forward strand.
TAGATAGATAGATAGATAGATGATAGATAGGTAGAAAGATAGATAGATAGATGATAGATAGGTAGCAAGATAGATAGATAGATAGATAGATGATAGATAGATAGATAGATAATAGATAGATAGATAGATAGATAGATAGATAGATAGATAGATAGATAGATAGATGATAGATAGATAGATAGATAGATAGATAATTGATAGATAGATGATAGATAGATAATAGATAGATAGATAGATAGATGATAGATAGGTAGAAAGATAGATAGATAGATAGATGATAGATAGGTAGAAACATAGATAGATAGATAGATAGATAGATGATAGATAGGTAGAAAGATAGATAGATAGATAGATAGATAGATAGATAGATAGATAGATGATAGATAGGTAGAAAGATAGATAGATAGATAGATAGATGATAGATAGGTAGAAAGATAGATAGATAGATAGATAGATAGATAGATGATAGATAGATAGATAGATAGATAGATAGATAATTGATAGATAGATAGATAGATGATAGATAGATAGATAGATAGATAATTGATAGATAGATGATAGATAGATAATAGATAGATAGATAGATAGATGATAGATAGATAGATAGATAGATAGATAGATAGATAGATAGATAGATGCTGTCTGATAATTTAAAATATCTAAACCCTACAGATTACTGTGCTATTATTAATAGGAAATAATAAGCCAGTGTCATCATTGCATCTAAGACATTCTTGTAAATTAGTGCTTATTGGATTTTCTTTCCCTGGCAGAGTTCACCTCCGAACAATAGCCGAGACTCACTAGAAATCTGCACGAAGTAAATCCTAGGAAAAAAAGAATGTATTTCATAGGAAAGAAGATTGCAATTTGCAACTGTGAAGTCGCTAATTCCCACTGACCAGCACCGCACGTCTGGGCCAGACATAAAATGCAGCAACGAGAACACTCAGAAACGCTTTGTTTCCATCTGACCTCCCCGGAAACAATTCTAATGTAGTAATGCCGCCGATAGCCCTTTCCTTGTAGGATGTCCCCCCGACACACATAGGGTTAGCCCAGGGCACACACTCAGACTAAGGATAGGGACGTTTTAACTCTTCCTTCTCCTAGAACATAGAGATGCTAACAGCCCGGGACAGGACCAGGTTGCAGGTTACAACTTCTGTCACTGGGATGCTTATTGAAGGCTCAGTCTGACAATGTGGAATATTAATAGTTCATTGGATTTGGATTCTTTAAGTACAGGATCACATTCAACTTCCTGCGCACAATGGAAATGGCCGTCGATGGCAAGAAAAACATTTTAGCAAATGTCCTTGGACAATGTCAATCACTAAGTAGTGTGTTATTTTCGACACAAAAAAAGCATCTTAGAATTTTACACCAATTATTTTCCATTCTGCATCTCTAATGAATTTGTTGATGCGAAGCCCTGCGGGGAGTGAGGGGCGCAGAATCCGCAAACCTACCAGCTTCACGAGACCCTCATCTTGGGGAAACGTCTCATAGTGCCTTTACCAGTGCAGCACAGATAGAATTTATGCCACGATTTTTTAAGGTAAAATTCACCGCTTTCCGCTGTGACAATTAAATTGGTCGCATCCCACAGACCATTTTAAATATTATTAAAAACTCTAAAATAGAAGGATCTGTTAAAGCCAGGCTGTCAGTGATCATTTTTACAAGCATTTAGTTTCCAGACAGTGAAAACCAATACCGATTTTAAAAGGCTTCTGCTGCTCCCTAGTGGTGATGTCAGGTAATGCAGCGATGTATATAATTAGTGCTTTATTCCCCAACCAATTTCTAATTAATCTGTTTGTTCAAAGCAGCAGCTGGGAGCTCAGAGCTGGTTTACAGAGTCATATGTAGCTAAAAGACTTTGTTTTCTTTTGCTACATTTTTTTCTGTCTTCTTTTTTTTTTTTTTTTAACTTTTTCCACAATTTAACTTTTTCCCATTTCTTTACTCAATTTGGTATTGTTTTTTTTTAATCTTGGCAATTTTTTCGACGTGCAGCATGCTCTAGTTGTTGTGTTTTTTATGCATTTTCCTATAAACTTCTATCCAGGAACTGAAAAAGAACACAGGAAAAATCATGGTGTTATTTGTAAGCAGAAAAATGGCACAAAAGGACCATATGTAATAAGGAAAGGAACTATACATAAAAAAGAAGACTCTATATAGTAAGGCATAGCACTATATATAATACACTAGCTATTGAACCCGTTCTACGCCCGGGTGGCGAGCATTTATATTGGTATATGGTCTCCATCCTGGTATGTGCTGCTCCATCCTGCGTCCCCATCCTGTCATGTGCTGCTCCCATCCTGCGCCCCCATTCTGCCATGTGCTGTTCCCATCCTGCGCCCCCGTTCTGTCATGTGCTGCTCCCATCCTGCGCCTCCATTCTGTCATTTGCTGCTCCCATCCTGTCATGTGCTGCTCCCATCCTGCGCCCCGGTTCTGTCATGTGCTGCTCCCATCCTGCGCCACCGTTCTGTCATGTGCTGCTCCCATCCTGCGCCCCTGTTCGGTCATGTGCTGCTTCCATCTTGCACCCCCGTTCTGTCATGTGCTGCTGCCATCCTGCACCCCCGTTCTGTCATGTGCTGCTCCATCCTGCGCCCCCGTTCTGTCATGTGCTGTTCCCATCCTGCACCCCCGTTCTGTCATGTGCTGTTCCCATCCTGCACCCCCGTTCTGTCATGTGCTGCTCCCATCCTGCGCCCCCGTTATGTCATGTGCTGCTCCCATCCTGCGCCTCCATCCTGTCATGTGCTGCTCCCATCCTGCGCCCCCGTTCTGTCATGTGCTGCTCCCATCCTGCACCCCCATTCTGTCATGTGCTGCTTCCATCTTGAACTCCCATTCTGTCATGTGCTGCTGCCATCCTGCACCCCCCGTTCTGTCATGTGCTGCTCCCATCCTGCGCCCCCGTTCTGTCATGTGCTGCTCTCATCCTGCGCCACCGTTCTTTAATTTGCTGCTCCCATCCATATGCCCCATACGCTGCTCCATAATATATGCCCCGTATCAGGTGGCGTAAGTAACAAATAGCTGTGGCATGAAGTGCAGTGTGTCTTCAAGAAAATGGCGCCGGAAAGCGCGGACTGCGCAGGCGCCGATTCCGGCAACAGGACCAAGAAAATGGCAGTGGAAAGGAATCAGGTGGCGTAAGTAACAAATTGCTGTGGCATGAAGTGCCACAGCTTCATGCCACAGCAATTTGTTACTTACGCCATTCCTTTCCGTCTATTTTCTTCGTCCTCCTGCTGCCGGGATCGGCACCTGCGCAGTCCACGCTTTCCGGCGCCATCTTCTTGAAGACACACTGCAGGTGCCGATCCCGGCAGCAGGAGGACGAAGAAAATAGACGGAAAGGAATGGCGTAAGTCCGCGCTTTCCGGCGCCATTTTCTTGAAGACACAATGCAGGGCGCAGGCGCTGATTTCGGCAGCAGGACAAAGGAATCAGGCGGCGTAAGTAACAAATTGCTGTGGCATGAAGTGCCCCAGCTTCATGCCACGGCAATTTGTTACTTACGCCATTCCTTTCCGCCCATTTTCTTCGTCCTCCTGCTGCCGGTATCGGCGCCTGCGCAGTCCGCGCTTTCCGGCGCCATTTTCTTGAAGACACAATGCAGGGCGCAGGCGCTGATTCCGGCAGCAGGACAAAGGAATCAGGCGGCGTAAGTAACAAATTGCTGTGGCATGAAGTGCCCCAGCTTCATGCCACGGCAATTTGTTACTTACGCCATTCCTTTCCGCCCATTTTCTTCGTCCTCCTGCTGCCGGTATCGGCGCCTGCGCAGTCCGCGCTTTCCGGCGCCATTTTCTTGAAGACACACCTGCAGCAGGAGGATGAAGAAAATGGGCGGGGCGGAAAGGAATGGCGTAAGTAACAAATTGCTGTGGCATGAAGTGCCACAGCATAATCAGGGCGCAAATATGTGCACGGTGTCCCCCTGCTCCCGACCCCCTGCTCCCGTCAGTCCGCGCCTTCCGGCGCCATTTTTTTTCCTGACACTCTATTATGTAACGCTAGGAGCGTCGCACCTGCGCAGTCTATAAAGGCTTCGGACAGAGTGACGCTCCCAGCGTTATATTATAGATATGGATTGCTATAGAACAATGAATGACGGTATACATAATAAAAGAAGACAAATGCCAATTCATTTGTCATAGTTCGCTCCCCCTCCCAATAAATGTATAAATTTATCAGCCATTCATTGTCCTTTCCTCCATTAAAAATATAAAATTCAATATATTAATCCATTACCCACTGTTCAATCTCTAACCCCCCACCCGAATGCATTAAATATTGTGCTTTTCCCCTAAATCGTTACCAAAGTAACATCACAAACTGTGTTCTCTCCTGTCCCATTGACATAGGACACAGCCAGCAATGAAATTTGCAGAGATGGCGGCACCAGCCTCAGTGCGCCCTCCCTGGGCTTATGCAGTGCACCCATGAAGCCAGGATGCACCCAACTTCAATACACATTGTCAAGGTAGCAAAGATATGCAAAGAGGCGGTGATGATAATGACAATGGCAATATAATTAGTGAGATGACTCAACTAGCGGAAGAAAAACTCACTGAATGAGTCGCCCACTGATTTGCATATAATTTGCCAAATTAAATAAATGATTTTATGGAAATTAATTAAACAGAAAATAAATGAAAGGGGCTTATTTGAAGGGGTAAAAAGAGTGGGATAAAGACATGTGGTCGGTTTGTAGGGTATAGAGAATCTGTCAGGTTTCCATAATGTGTCAAAATAATAAGTAGTGATGCCCATAATGCACCTTTATCAATTAATATTGCTCCATCTACCCTGTGAAGAGTAATTTTACCCTCTGAGTGTCCCCTGAAATTAACAATGCCCCTTGATTGTCCCCAAAAAGTAGTATTTCATCCTTCTTCTCCACTTTCTCTGCTAGATTTCTGAAACTTAACATGGACAAAACAGAACTCATCATCTTTCCCCATCTCACGCGACCCCCCCAACGAACCTATCCATTACAGTTGGAGAAATCACCAACCACACAACTGAAGAACCGATATCAAATCTTTGTAGAGGATGAAGATGGCACACCTAAGGATGAAGCAATACCAGCAAGCAAAAAAGAAAAGGGCACACAGCAACAAGTGACAGCAAAAAGTACAGCCAAGAAGCAACGAAGAGTGGTGGTGGTGGGAGACTCACTACTGAGAGGCACAGAAGCAGCCATCTGCAGACCGGACATAACTGCAAGAGAAGTATGCTGCCTTCCAGGTGCGATGATCAAGGATGTGACCGATAGGATACCAAAGCTCTTCAACTCCAAGGACGTCCACCCATTTCTTCTGATACATGTTGGCACCAATGACACGGCAAGGAAGGACCTACCGACAATCTGCAAAGACTTTGAAGAGTTGGGGAAGAAAGTAAAGGAACTGGATGCACAGGTAGTTTTTTCTTCTATCCTTCCAGTAGACGGGCATGGCACCAGGAGATGGAACAGGATCCTTGATGCAAACAACTGGCTGAGACGATGGTGCAGACAACAAGGATTCGGATTCCTGGACCACGGTGTGAATTACTTGTACGATGGACTCCTCGCCAGAGACGGACTACACCTCAACAAACCTGGGAAACACACATTCGCCAGAAGACTCGCTACACTCATCAGGAGGGCGTTAAACTAGAAGAAGAGGGGACGGGAAGAAAAACATTAGACTTGAACAAAGAAGATCCAGGAAAACATACTCAGAAGGGAGGTAAGAACATTTCTAAAACAATCCACAGTGAGGAGATTGGAACAAAACAAAATCCTCTAAACTGCATGCTTGCAAACGCCAGAAGCCTGACAAACAAGATGGAAGAACTAGAAGCAGAAATATCTACAGGTAACTTTGACATAGTGGGAATAACCGAGACATGGTTAGATGAAAGCTATGACTGGGCAGTTAACTTACAGGGTTACAGTCTGTTTAGAAAAGATCGTAAAAATCGGAGAGGAGGAGGGGTTTGTCTCTATGTAAAGTCTTGTCTAAAGTCCACTTTAAGGGAGGATATTAGCGAAGGAAATGAGGATGTCGAGTCCATATGGGTCGAAATTCATGGAGGGAAAAATGGTAACAAAATTCTCATTGGGGTCTGTTACAAACCCCCAAATATAACAGAAACCATGGAAAGTCTACTTCTAAAGCAGATAGATGAAGCTGCAACCCATAATGAGGTCCTGGTTATGGGGGACTTTAACTACCCGGATATTAACTGGGAAACAGAAACCTGTGAACCCCATAAAGGCAACAGGTTTCTGCTAATAACCAAGAAAAATTATCTTTCACAATTGGTGCAGAATCCAACCAGAGGAGCAGCACTTTTAGACCTAATACTATCTAATAGACCTGACAGAATAACAAATCTGCAGGTGGTCGGGCATCTAGGAAATAGCGACCACAATATTGTGCAGTTTCACCTGTCTTTCACTAGGGGGACTTGTCAGGGAGTCACAAAAACACTGAACTTTAGGAAGGCAAAGTTTGACCAGCTTAGAGATGCCCTTAATCTGGTAGACTGGGACAATATCCTCAGAACTAATAATACAGATAATAAATGGGAAATGTTTAAGAACATCCTAAATAGGCAGTGTAAGCGGTTTATACCTTGTGGGAATAAAAGGACTAGAAATAGGAAAAACCCAATGTGGCTAAACAAAAGTAAGACAGGCAATTAACAGTAAAAAGAAAGCATTTGCACTACTAAAGCAGGATGGCACCATTGAAGCTCTAAAAAACTATAGGGAGAAAAATACTTTATCTAAAAAACTAATTAAAGCTGCCAAAAAGGAAACAGAGAAGCACATTGCTAAGGAGAGTAAAACTAATCCCAAACTGTTCTTCAACTATATCAATAGTAAAAGAATAAAAACTGAAAATGTAGGCCCCTTAAAAAATAGTGAGGAAAGAATGGTTGTAGATGACGAGGAAAAAGCTAACATATTAAACACCTTCTTCTCCACGGTATTCACGGTGGAAAATGAAATGCTAGGTGAAATCCCAAGAAACAATGAAAACCCTATATTAAGGGTCACCAATCTAACCCAAGAAGAGGTGCGAAACCGATTAAAATAGATAAATCTCCGGGTCCGGATGGCATACACCCACGAGTACTAAGAGAACTAAGTAATGTAATGAGAATAACTGTTTAACTCCATATCAGCATGGGTTTATGAGAAATCGCTCCTGTCAAACCAATCTAATCAGTTTTTATGAAGAGGTAAGCTATAGGCTGGACCACGGTGAGTCATTGGACGTGGTATATCTCGATTTTTCCAAAGCGTTTGATACCATGCCGCACAAGAGGTTGGTACACAAAATGAGAATGCTTGGTCTGGGGGAAATTGTGTGTAAATGGGTTAGTAACTGGCTTAGTGATAGAAAGCAGAGGGTGGTTATAAATGGTATAGTCTCTAACTGGGTCGCTGTGACCAGTGGGGTACCGCAGGGGTCGGTATTAGGACCTGTTCTCTTCAACATATTCATTAATGATCTGGTAGAAGGTTTACACAGTAAAATATCGATATTTGCAGATGATACAAAACTATGTAAAGCAGTTAATACAAGAGAAGATAGTATTCTGCTACAGATGGATCTGGATAAGTTGGAAACTTGGGCTGAAAGGTGGCAGATGAGGTTTAACAATGATAAATGTAAGGTTATACACATGGGAAGAAGGAATCAATGTCACCATTACACACTGAATGGGAAACCACTGGGTAAATCTGACAGGGAGAAGGACTTGGGGATCCTAGTTAATGATAAACTTACCTGGAGCAGCCAGTGCCAGGCAGCAGCTGCCAAGGCATACAGGATCATGGGGTGCATTAAAAGAGGTCTGGATACACATGATGAGAGCATTATACTGCCTCTGTACAAATCCCTAGTTAGACCGCACATGGAGTACTGTGTCCAGTTTTGGGCACCGGTGCTCAGGAAGGATATAATGGAACTAGAGAGAGTACAAAGGAGGGCAACAAAATTAATAAAGGGGATGGGAGAACTACAATACCCAGATAGATTAGTGAAATTAGGATTATTTAGTCTAGAAAAAAGACGACTGAGGGGCGATCTAATAACCATGTATAAGTATATAAGGGGACAATACAAATATCTCGCTGAGGATCTGTTTATACCAAGGAAGGTGACGGGCACAAGGGGGCATTCTTTGCGTCTGGAGGAGAGAAGGTTTTTCCACCAACATAGAAGAGGATTCTTTACTGTTAGGGCAGTGAGAATCTGGAATTGCTTGCCTGAGGAGGTGGTGATGGCGAACTCAGTCGAGGGGTTCAAGAGAGGCCTGGATGTCTTCCTGGAGCAGAACAATGTTGTATCATACAATTAGGTTCTGTAGAAGGACGTAGATCTGGGGATTTATTATGATGGAATATAGGCTGAACTGGATGGACAAATGTCTTTTTTCGGCCTTACTAACTATGTTACTATGTTACAGTAAATGGCTGCCCACTCTCCCCAGTCTCGCAAGCTCGCAGCCTCGGGGTAATCCTTGACTGTGATCTCTCCTTCAAACCACACATCCAAGCCCTTTCCACTTCCTGCCGCCTTCAACTCAAAAATATTTCACGGATCCGTACATTCCTACACCAAGAATCTGCAAAAACCCTAGTCCATGCCCTCATCATCTCTCGCCTTGACAACTGTAACCTCCTGCTCTATGGCCTCCCCTCCTACACTCTCGCACCCCTCCAATCTATTCTAAACTCTGCTCTCCGACTAGTCCACCTGTCCCCCCGCTATTCCCCGGCCTCTCCCCTATTCTCCCGTGCATCCCCCCTACTCTGGAACTTTCTACCACAACATATCAGACTCTGACCTACCATCGAAACCTTCAAAAAGAGCCAGAAGACCCACCTCTTCTGACAATCCTGCAACCTGCAGTAACCACCAATCGTTGTTCTGTCCCTTTTGCAGAAAAGCACCCCCAAAGTATGATGTGTTCCCCACCATGCTTCACAGTTGGTGCGGTGTTCTTGGGGTTGTACTCGGCCTTCTTCTTCAAACATGGCAAGTGGAGTTTATACCAAAAAGTTCTATTTTGGTCTTATCTGACCACATGACCTTCTCCTATGCCTCTTCTGGGTCATCCAGATAGTCATTGACAAACTTCAAACTTCAAACAAGCCTGGACATGTGCTGGCGTGAGCGGGGGGACCTTGGTGCTCTGCATGATTTTAATCCATGACATCGTAGTGTACTACTAACGGTAATGTTTGAGACTGTGGTCCCAGCTCTCTTCAAGTCATTGACCAGGTCCTCCCACATAGTTCTGGGCTGATTCCTGACCTTTCTTAGAATCATCCTTACCCCACGAGGCAAGATCTTGCATGGAGCTCCAGACCAAGGAAGATTGACAGTCAACTTGTGTTTCTTCCATTTTCTAAAAATTGTGCAACAGTTGTTGCCTTCTCACCAAGCTGCTTGCCATGTGTTAACCATGGTGGAGAAGTTGGAGTGTGGTTGATTGAGTATGTGGACAGGTGTTTTATTCAGGAAACAAGTTCAAACAGGTGCAATTAATAGTGCAGAGTAAGAGGGCTAAACTAACTAACTAAAACTAACAGGTCTGTGAGAGCCAGAATTCTTGCTGGTTGGTAGGTGATCAAGTACGTATTTAATGCAATAAAATGAAATTTAATAACTTAAAAATCATACGGTGTGATTTTCTGGTTTTTATTTTTAGATTCTGTCTCTCACAGCTGAAGTGTGCCAACAATAAAAATTACAGACCTCTCCATTCTTTGTTTGTGGGGAAACTTGCCAAATCGGCAGTGTATCAAATACTTATTTTCCCCCTGTATATGGTGGTCTAAGCTGTAAGGCAAGCCTTATGTAGGTTGAAATCCACCTTTTGTTTCATTCATATCTTAGACTTTTGCTATGTACTTTCAACATTTTTGCACTTCAGCTTTGTGTGTTTATGATGGCGGCTGTGCATAAGCCTAAAACCCGTACTAAGTGTCACGTCGGTAACTCGCACATTCTTCCCAGCACCATCCTACTCACTGTGTTCATTGCTCTGCTTCTCCCAGAATCAGGCCATCACACTGAACTGTCTCTTGCAGCAATCCCAGCACTGATGCATCTTCCTGCTGTCTCCACCTGACTATAGGGAGGTGCGCCCTGACTCTTTAGGAATTTAACCCTGATTTGTCCTGCATAGTTTTGCTTCCCTTGCCTTTTGTTAGCACCACGCCGGGTCCCTGCTCTTACAGGCAGGGTCTCTGAAATATCAGTTCACTCACCCACGCTGCAGTTGGTTCCTCTCTTCCTCATGCCCCGCATGCTCCCACCTACACTTCCAGCTGGTTTTCTAGCCATATTCTAAGGGCACGCGTGCGCGGGTTCCCACCCTCTTAAAGGGCCAGCACGTGCACTTGCTATTTCCTCCCCAGCCAATGTTATGAGGCATTATGTATATATTGCTTCCTCTCCACTGGTGAGGTGCCTGAGCAACCTTCCTGTTTACATTCTATGTTGTGAAAGGTTGCATACCAGTGGAAGTCCTGTTTGCTGTGCTCTAAGTACAAATCCTGCTAGGTGCACTCAGATGCAATCCTGCCTGCTGTACGCTAAGTACAAATCCTGCTTGCTGCACTCAGATGCCAATCCTGCTTGCTGCACTCAGATGCAAGTCCTGCTTGCTGCACTCGGATACAAACTTGGTCAGCTGCACTCTGATACAAGCACTACCTGCTGCTCCATCTAGTCCTTCAGGGTCCAGCTTTTGTGTGATCGTTGGTCTGTCCTAGAGTAGCACCAGGCGTGCATCAGGAGCCAAGTCTAACTTCACCATCAGAGGCTCTAGTGAACAGTCCGGTGCTCGCTTAGTTACGCCCCTCTAGGTTCTCCGCGGTCCGTGGCACAGTGGTTCCACAAACCACTAGTGATGAGCGAATATACTTGTTAGGCCGGCGTCACACTAGCGAGTTTTACGGACATATGAGCGCAGAAAATATGTCCGTAAAACTCGCAAAACAAACGGCACAATTATTCTCTATGCCCCTGCTCCTATCTGCCGTATTTTACTGATCCGTATTATACAGCTTTCTGCGGCCATAGAAAATCGCAGCATGCTGCGTTTGTCACCGTACTGTGCAAGAAATACGCCAATGAAAGTCTATGGAAGCCTGAAAAATACAGATCACACACGGACCAGCAGTGTGACTTGCGAGAAATACGCAATAATTCAATTACCGGCTTTTGCTCTCTCCTTCCTAAACCCGACATGATTTACATACAGTAAACCATGTCATATCCCCCTTTTTTTTGCATATTCCACACTACTAATGTTAGTAGTGTGTATATGCAAAATTTGGCCGTTCTATCTACTAAATTAAAGGGTTAAATGGCGGAAAAAATTGGCGTGGGCTCCCGCGCAATTTTCTCCGCCAGAGTAGTAAAGCCAGTGACTGAGGGCAGATATTAATAGCCTGGAGAGGGTCCATGGTTATTGGCCCCCCCTGGCTAAAAACATCTGCCCCCAGCCACCCCAGAAAAGTCACATCTGGAAGATGCGCCTATTCTGGCACTTGGCCACTCTCTTCCCATTCCCGTGTAGTGGTGGGATATGGGGTAATGAAGGGTTAATGCCACCTTGCTATTGTAAGGTGACATTAAGCCAAATTAATAATGGAGAGGCGTCAATTATGACACCTATCCATTATTAATCCAATACTAGTAAAGGGTTAAAAAAATACACAAACACATTATTAAAAATTATTTTAATGAAATAAAAACAAAGGTTGTTGTCAAATTTTATTCAACGCCCAATCCAATCACTGAAGACCCTCGTTCTGTAACAAAAATAACATAATAAACCAACAATATCCATACCTTCCGCAGATCTGTATATATATCTATATCTATATCTATATATATATAGATATAGATATAGATATATATAGATAGACAGTATATATATATATATATATATATTTTTTTTTTTTTGTGACACATGGATCCCTTCTATAGCGGTATGTTGGTTTTGCAAGCCTGCGAGAAAAACACGCAGTACGGATGCCATACGGATGCCATGCTCAAAAAACGCTGACACACCCTGCCTACGGAGGAGCTACGGACCACTATTTTGGGGACTTTTCAGCGTATTACGGCCGTAATATACGGACCGTATTGTTTTACGCTGTGTGTGACGCCGGCCTTACTCGAGATTTCTCGAGCATGCTCGGGGGTCCTCCAAGTATTTTTTAGTGCTCGGAGATTTAGTTTTTCTTGACGAAGCTGAATGATTTACATCTGTTAGCCAGCATACGTACGTTTGGGGGTTGCCTGGTTGCTAGGGGGTAATCCGCAGGTAAAACAAAGGGCGTTTTACCTGTGGATTTTTCTGAATCTGTGCGGAAAAATCCGCACACGAAACTGCATTGTGTGCACAAACCCTTAAGAATTGAGTAGCTGGAAAAGTGAAAGATAAAGTGTACCTGAACATCTACTATATAATTTTCTAAGGGTCACTTCCGTCTTTCTGTCTGTCTGTCTTTCTGTCTGTCTTTCTGTCTGTCAAGGATATTCATTGGTCGCGCCCTCTGTCTGTGATGGAAATCCAAGTCGCTGATTGGTTGTGGCAAAACGCCCACGACCATTGTCACGACCAATCAGCGACAGCCGTAGTCTGGCAGCGAAATAGCCGCTGCTTTACTGCCCTGCAGTCAGTGCTGAGCGCTCACACAGGGTTTATGCTAGCAATATAGTACGTAGCCTGTGCTATATAGTACTTACATATTCTAGAATACCCGATACGTTAGAATCCGGCCACCATCTAGTTAAGATATATTTTAAACAGTGCTAGCAGCTGAAACGACCTGCAAATCTGAGGTCTGAGTCTTTGAACTTTCAGGGATTGCTCACAAAACTTGTCAGAAGTTTGCTGCTCTGCAGACAGAAGTGCAGAGCTCAGGAGGAAGAGCTCAGCTCTAATTAGTGAGTGCTGGCAGTGGGCACCACAGTGCTCTACAGCGATATGCTATGGCATCTGACAACAACCAGAAAATCCAGGAGGGGGCAGGAATAGGCAAAGTAAATGGAGGCCCCCCATGACTGTGCTTGGTCATGGGCTCCAGTTTAAATAAAAATAGCCACATTGATTGGCCAATAGTAGGGTGGGAGGGGTTATGAGAGGGAAGGTGGGGGCTATATAGAGAAAAGTGCAGGAAACTGGGCACACTTTTAGCTGGCAGTTCAGGATCTTAGTGAGAGCAGCCATCCACACAGCCTTTCTACCTACCTGAAAAGGCCTGGGGAGCGATCAGCCATGGAGTCGGTGGATATCTTAGTGGGGCGCTTGAGAGATGCAGCCAGGTCCAGAAGAGGAGGATGGCTGGAAGAGCAGCTGGCGGCGCTGCTCGGAGCAGCGGGAGCACTGGAGCCCAGCAGCAGAAGAGGCCGGCGCACGAGGCCTCCGCAGCGACTCTCACCTGAGGTGAGCACGCGCGGCCGGCGCAGGCCTAGGAGCCCCTCCCGGGACCCTGCGGAGGCCGGGTGCAGCGGTGCGGCGTCCCCCCGCTGTGCTCCCTCCGGCAGGAATCCTCCTTGCCGGCCGGTTGGCGTGGGGAGCAGGAGAGGCGCGCAGCGTGGAAGAGCGACGCCGGAAGTGAGGACGGCAGCAGCGCGGCCCACAGCTCCGAGGACCAGGAGTGCAGCGGCGGCAAGTCCGGAGCACAGCCGCATGACATCCGGGGCGGCGGGTACCGGCGGTACGAATGAAGGTGCGGCGAGCGGCGGAAGATGGACGGCAGGAGAAAGGCCAGGCAGAGGGCGTGCAGGAGGTCGGATGACGGCGGATGCTGCGGTGCAGGCGGCATCTGAGCTGAGGACAGCGGGAGACGAGCGCAGGTCTGGAGGAGCGGCGGGCAGTGGGACCCCACTGTCTGGCAGGCGGAGTGGTCGGGAACCTAAGAGGGAACAGAGGTCTGCGGAGCAAGTACGGTCCAGGTCCGGGAGAAGGTTGGTCGAACGTGGAGCAGCTGACACTCAGGTCCCCCCTGGTGACGTGGAGGCCAGGGGCGCGGGCCGGGAGCAGCACGATGGTGCCGAAGAATCGTGGTCGGACGGAGAACCTGATGCTGGGGATGATCGGCGGGATGCGGGATGCACGGCTGGCAGGGACACAGCACCTGCGCAGCTCGGTGAGTACCATGCTATTTCTGACTTGTCGCCCAGAGGGGCTTTTGGTGAGGGGGTTAGAGGGGATCAGGCGTCGGGTGGGCGGGCGCCGGACATTGGGGGGAGCAGCGGGGCGTCGGAGCCTGCGCTGCGGGATGTATTGTTGAGCGTGTCGCAATTGCTGAGTAGTTTACAGAGTGGGGCAGTGAGGGAAGCGGGGGTATCACCGGCCAGGGCTTGGCTACCTGGGGCCGGGGCTTCGGGTTCGTCTACGATGGATTCTGGGAGTCTGTTAGTGGGCGAACATTCGCCATCAGTGTCTGGAGTGTCTGTATCCGTGCAAACGGAGAAGAATAAAGGGGATACGGTAAAGTTGGATGATAGAGCTAAAGGCGAGGTGTATGTGTGTTTTGAGGGGCCGTTGGGGGCTCATTTGAAGAAGGAGGTAAAAGAAAAGATTTGGCGCGATGATTACGTGGAGATTTTTTCTTTGCTGCCATTAGAAAAGTTTAATCTCGATAAGGGAAAAAAGGACGATAGTAAGAGAGAGGAAGAAGAGAAGAGGAGGTGGCGACTTATACCGCAGACGTTCATTAATTGGTTGCAAGCATTCGCTATACTAGCGAGCGTAATAGGTGAAAAGGCCCCGGTTTATTTTGTTATCTTGATGCGATAGGTGAAGCGCATCGTACTTATGGCGGAGAGGCTTGGTTACGCTATGATGAACAGTTCAGGCAGAGGAAAGCGGTAAGGCCTGAAATACGTTGGGATCAAAAGGACATCGGGCTCTGGTTAAAAGTGATGGCTCCTAGCAGATACGGGCAGTCCTTTCATGGGGGCGGAAGTAGCTCCAGACAACAGGCGGGACATAGCGGTAGTGGTCAGGGGGGACAGGGATCTAAAGAAAAATCAGGAACGTGCTGGCAATTCAATGAGGGCCAGTGTAAGTTTGGGAACACCTGCAGATTTAAACATGTGTGTTCCCATTGTAGCGGAGTTTCGCATGGGGCTTCCAAATGTTTCAAAAAAGCAAGAGGCAAGCCGTCAGTGGGTGCCGGTCAAGGGGGAGACGCCAGTGAGGCTGGAAAGGATGGCCCCCTTTCTAAGTAGGTATCCGGATCGGGAGAAGGCCGGTGTTATTGCACGGGGTTTTGCGGAGGGTTTTCGTATCCCTCCTCCAGAACACGTTGTTCCGTTTTCAAAAAAGAATTTGAGGTCAGCAGTGGCTCAGGCAGGTGTGGTGAATGATAAGTTGAGGAAGGAGGTGGAGTTGGGGAGAATGGCTG
Source organism: Ranitomeya imitator (assembly GCF_032444005.1). Lineage (NCBI taxonomy): Eukaryota > Metazoa > Chordata > Amphibia > Anura > Dendrobatidae > Ranitomeya > Ranitomeya imitator. The sequence goes on from NC_091285.1 coordinate 442,529,563, forward strand.
GCCCGTTTACTTGTTTGCCGATAGAGGGGCTGATCATCTCACCGTTGGGGGTGGTCCCCCAAAAAGAGCCGAATAAATTCCGTTTAATTCATCATTTGTCGTACCCAAAGGGGTTGTCTGTGAATGACGGCATTTCGCAGGAGTTGTGTTCAGTTGTTTATACATCGTTTGACATGGCAGTGCACTGGGTCCGCTGTTACGGGCCAGGAGCGTTGTTGGCAAAGACGGATGTGAAGTCGGCTTTTCGTTTGCTTCCGATTCATCCGGATAGCATCCCGTTGTTGGGGATGTGTTGGAATGATGTTTACTATGTAGACAGATGTCTACCGATGGGTTGTTCCATTTCGTGTTCCTTGTTTGAATCTTTTAGTACATTTCTGGAATGGGTGGTTAGAGAAGTGGCTGGTGTTCCATCCGTCATTCATTATTTGGATGATTTTTTGTTCATAGGTCCTCCTGACTCGAATGTGTGCAGGAATATTTTGGCGGCTATGGAGTGGGTAGCGGATCATTTCGGCGTTCCCCTTGCTAGGGAAAAAACTGAGGGCCCTTGTACGGTGTTGAGCTTTCTTGGAATTCTGATAGACTCTGAAAACATGGAATGCAGGCTTCCGGACGATAAATTGTTGGCGCTGAAACAGGAAGTGAGTCGCGTGGCTAAGCTGAGGAAAGTGACATTGAAGGAATTGCAGTCTCTGCTCGTTCGGTTGAATTTTGCATGTAGGATTATGCCCATGGGGCGCATATTTTGCCAAAGGTTGTCCAGGGCGACGGCAGGGGTGCGGTCCCCGCATCATTTCATTCGACTTGGTCAAGAGCACAAAAACGACTTGTTGGTATGGCATAATTTCTTGGAGCAATATAACGGTCACTCGTTGATGCAGCAGCAGTTGGTGAGTAATTTACACGGACGCAGCTGGAAGTGTGGGTTATGGGGCCTATTGCGCAGGCCAATGGAGTGTTGGAGCCTGGCCGGACTGCTGGCACACGAGTGGTTTCACAAAGAATCTGGCCTTGTTGGAGTTGTTTCCCATTGTGGTAGCGGTATTCATTTGGGGGGACGCGTTTGAAAATCGCAGGATTAGATTCCATTGTGACAACATGAGTGTCGTGTCCGTGATCAACTCGTTATCGGCATCGTCACCGCCCGTAATAAAATTAGTGAGAGAACTTGTCTTAAGATGTTTGAAGATCAATACATGGATTTCTGCGGTTCATGTGCCTGGCGTTCAAAATTCGTTAGCGGATGCATTATCTCGTTTACAGTGGGAGCGTTTCCGGGAGTTGGCACCAGAAGCGGACGCAGCAGGAGCAGTATGCCCTTCGCACTTGTGGCAGATACCTATGGAGGAGCGGGACGGTTGATTCGGGCCTCGGTTACGAGTCAGACCTGGGCGTCTTATGAAGCTTCCTGGAATGTTTGGCAGAGTTCTTTGGCGCAGTGGGGGGAATTGGTGTCTGACGAAGACAAGTCGTTAGCTGTTTTGTCATTGGTGGGTAGGGCGGCGGATGCAGGTTGGTCGGTTTCGAAAGTAAATAAGTTTGTGACCGGGTTAGCTTTTGGCTTTAAGCTTGAGGGCTCAGTAGATGTGACGAAGAATTTTTTGGTGCGGCAGGCACTGAAGGGTTATAGGAGAGATGTTAGACGGGTGGATGGGCGCAGGCCTATTTCGTTTCAGGTGCTTGAACGTTTGGGTGGTGTTCTGGGTGATATATGCTGCTCTCATTTTGAAGCGGTGTTGTTTCGTTTGGCTTTTTCCTTTGCATTTTTTGGGGCGTTACGTATAGGTGAATTGGTGTCTCCTAGCAGGGTTCAAGCGGGTGGTTTATTGGCGCAAGATGTGGATTTCTGGTCTGGGGGCATCGTTTTTTGGATACGTCGTTCAAAGACGGATCAGACAGGGGTTGGAAAAAGAGTTGTGTTGGGTAAAGTTTCGGGGACATCGATGTGCCCTGAACAATGTTTACGTGAGTATTGGTCTTTATGGTCGGGTCGTACGGGACCATTGTTGTGCCATCAGGACGGGGTCTTCTTGTCCCGTTCCCAATTTATAGCAATTCTACATAAAAGTTTGAGGGTTTTGGGTTTTTCGCGGTCCGATTTCGGTTCGCATTCCTTCAGGATAGGGGCAGCGTCAGAGGCTGACAGCCTTGGCTTGGGGTCAGATGTTATCAAGCGTATTGGGCGTTGGAGCTCAAGCCATTATCAGTCCTATATCCGACACTAAAATGGTTGGTTTGTTTAAGTTAAGTGGCATTATGTTAACGGTTACTGTTATTGTATATTGCAGGGTGGGAGCCGTATCTCGTCTGGATTTTTGGACATTCTTTTGTCTATTGGGGGGCGCATCGGGCGGATGCCAGGCCGGACGGTAGGCAATTGGGTCTCAGCCGAAAAGATGCGGTAGTTCGGTGGCTGGGTTTTCGAGGTATGGTGTGGAGCAGGGCGATTCCTTGTTTTTCCCGTGCGGTCCGTTTGGATAGAGCACCGGATATCGTGGTTTTTCATTTAGGAGGGAACGATTTAGTTTCCAAACCAGTGAGGGAGTTGATACGGGACATTCGTTCCGATTTTCTCCGGTTGTGGACGGCCTTCCCCGGTGTTCTAACTATATGGTCGGACATTGTTCCTCGTAAAAATTGGAGGGGTGCGCGATCAGTCAAGGGTATCAACAGGGCTCGGGTGAAGTTGAACAGGGCAATTGCCAAGTTTGTAGCCAGAAATGGTGGTATATGTGTTCGGCACTTTGATTTAGAGTCGGGTGTTGGTGAATATTGGAGGGACGACGGGGTGCACTTGAACGAGGTGGGGATTGATTTATGGGCCTTGTCCATTCAGGAAGGAATTGAAAAAGCGTTAGTGTCTTTGGGGCACTCGCGGGCCTGAGGTGTTCAGGGCGGCGAGTTTGTGGCGGGGGTGGGGTTCTTGGAGTTTATGCGGATTCAGCGGCGAAGGAATTTGATGGAAATTCCGGACAGTTAAACGGGTTTGGTGTTCTGGCATTTTGGTTACAGGCTCTGGACGGGGTGTTTACCCTGGGAGCTGGTGGTGGTTTAATTGTTCCCAAAACGGGAATTATGGTGCCCCCCTGAGCTGGTGTTACGGCTGGGGGTAAATTGAGGTGTTTTACGTTTTTTGGTTTTGCCAAAATAATTTGAAGCCAGAACGTTTTTTCCCGGTGGGCTCCAAGAACCTCCCCTCGAATTATTTGCATAAAATTATGCTAATGTTTATTTAAATGTATTTGTTTGTTTGTTAATAAACTGGCCGCTGTGGCCATAATTATCCAAAGACAATGGAGTTACGTTTTTATTGGTAATGTGGGTTTGCTGATAGCAATGGTGGTTGGGGGGTTTGGAATTGTTAGTAAGGGAGCCATATTGGCCATACACAGTCAAGGAGGGGGCAGGAATAGGCGAAGTAAATGGAGGCCCCCCATGACTGTGCTTGGTCATGGGCTCCAGTTTAAATAAAAATAGCCACATTGATTGGCCAATAGTAGGGTGGGAGGGGTTATGAGAGGGAAGGTGGGGGCTATATAGAGAAAAGTGCAAGAAACTGGGCACACTTTTAGCCGGCAGTTCAGGATCTTAGTCCCACCCGCCCTCCCCATTTTTTGGTCTTTTTCTGAGTGGCTGGTTATAGTTGGGTTGACGGGGCATTTTGATTTGGAGCAGGGTTGTTAGTTGGGCAGGTGTTAAGTGTTATTTTAATATATTGTCACAGTGGCAGTGGCGGGGGTGGGGTTCTTGGAGTATATGCGGATTCAGTGGCGAAGGAATTTGATGGAAATTCCGGACAGTTAAACGGGTTTGGTGTTCTGGCATTTTGGTTACAGGCTCTGGACGGGGTGTTTACCCTGGGAGCTGGTGGTGGTTTAATTGTTCCCAAAACGGGAATTATGGTGCCCCTGAGCTGGTGTTACGGCTGGGGGTAAATTGAGGTGTTTTACGTTTTTTGGTTTTGCCAAAATAATTTGAAGCCAGAACGTTTTTTCCCAGTGGGCTCCAAGAACCTCCCCTCGAATTATTTGCATAAAATTATGCTAATGTTTATTTAAATGTTTTTGTTTGTTTGTTAATAAACTGGCCGCTGTGGCCATAATTATCCAAAGACAATGGAGTTACGTTTTTATTGGTAATGTGGGTTTGCTTATAGCAATGGTGGTTGGGGGGTTTGGAATTGTTAGTAAGGGAGCCATATTGGCCATACACGGTCAAGTGTCTATAACTGCTTTTCTGAAACCATGCAAAGAAATAACAAGTCCAACATACTAAAAAGCATTCCTCAAGCTCATGTACTTCCAACTCAGAGATACCATTTCAGATGGATCTAGAGGCACTACAGATGACACACAAGTCTAATTTTCCTGCATATTTAAGCAAGTTCACCCAAACCGAAGGAAATGATGCCATGGGTGGAATTTAGAGGGAGATGATCCAGTTATCATATTTTCCTGTAATTTCTAGCACCCAGAGAGGAAATTATGGCATGGGTGGGCCCATATCCTGCATCAGCACTCCTGAACTGTCATCTATATGCACGTGTAATTTCTAGCTGAGAATAAGTTTTGTTGTATATGAAAAATCCAGCCAGGAAACAGCTGTAGCATTACACAAATACTGTATGAATAGCACTACTTACAGATATACGGACAGTACGACTATAATGTGTATAGACTTGAAGCTGATCGTATCTTGTTAATATGAATGTGCATACCTTATACTACAGTATATACTAACAGAATAAATATGAGTGTTGATAAACAGATATTACCATACCCGGATGAGTCTACAATCCTCTCTTCAAATATAAATAAGATACCTACAATTGTACACAATGAAGTCAAAACATGAGTATTTCAAAACGTCCAGTGGCTGAACACATTTATATCAGACGTACAACCCAAGGATTTCTTTTGCTGGGTGCTTGTTGAGTTATATTTTGGGCTGTGAGGGAGAAATAGTAGACTATTATCATTTTTCTTGCTTTGTTGCACGGGAGTGCTGCATTGGGTGGGCATCTGTAAGATGCATCTATTCTGGCACAATAGCAAGGTGACATTAACCCTTTATTACCCCATATCCCACCGCTACAGGGGAGTGGGAAGAGAGAGGCTAAGTGCCAGAATAGGCGCATCTTACAGATGCGCCTTTTCTGGGGTGGCTGGGGTCAGATGTTTTTAGCCGGGGGGGGGGGCCTGTTAGGTGTCGAGTTCCCACCTCTGCACAGGGGGAATCTCGAACCATCTCTGCTGCGGTCTCCCATTCTTCTCCAGCCGCAGTGGAGTCTGCTCAGCGGAGACGTCGGTCCCAGCGTCTTGCTCAGTCTCTTACCCTGTGCATAGGGTTACTGCTGCTTTTCCAGCTTCTGCCATTGAAGCCAGTGCTGGGCAGCGGCGAGCAGATGCTTTTGGGACTAAGTCCTGCTTTTCCTCTTCTGAGCATGCCCAGGGCAAGATCTCCCGTTGGAGATCGAGGGTCACATGCTCAGAAACTGCAGCAGATCCCATTGGTCCTCCAGGAAGGTCCTGAAGGTGCTCAACTTCTGTGGCAACCTCCCATTGGTCCTTCTGGGAAGGTCATGTACATGCTGCAGCTATATAAGGTTCGCATGACCATGCGCTAGTGTACATTTGTAAACGTGTGTGTGTTGTGAGTGAAAGTCGTTCTTTAAAATCCCCTCCCTATTGGATGACTGCTCGCGGAAGGTGGATGATTGCTATCTAGCGCCCAACTAAGCCATCAGCACATAACACACCATACAGCGTCTAATTGCTGTGACCGCCAGTGCGGCGCCGTGCGCTTTCACAGCGCTTTCCTGACCCAAGCCTCGGTGGTTAGTGGCGTCTGCCAGTGCGGCACCGCACGCACTCTCGTGTTTCTTTAATTATTATTTTGGTTACGCTGACACCCCATTAGCGGTGTCGAGCGCAAGTAGTCTAGATGGACTTGGATCCCAAGCCTTGGGACTGAGCTCGGTGACTCCTTGCTTGCGCTCTTGTGTGCGGTACCGCGGCCCTGTGACTTAACAGGGTTTGCTTCCTTCACACAGGGTGAAGTTAACCCGTGTGTGTATTCATATTGTACCGCCATATAGTCCATCATTACTTGGCAGCAGGTTCCATCTCTGCACGGTGGACCCTGGGCTGCGAACGCACCTTATTCTATCTTTCTTATTATTCGGTGCGTCCCGCTAGCCCTAACATTACACTAGCGCCAGGGTCTGGCTAGTAATGACGGACAAACAGCAATCCTTGCGGTACATCCAGCAGCTGGAGGGTAGGTTGGCAGCTCTCGAGCGCACAACCTCAGCTGTGGATGTAACCACAGTTGCTGTTCAGGCTGCTAGCGTGGCTGCTGCCACCTTGTCCACTGCCACCCCTGTACCGACTCTATCTCGCCTCCCGCTGCCAGAAAAATGTTCTGGTTATAGTAAGTCTTGTAGGGGTTTCGTGAGTCAGTGCTCTATACATCTTGAGCTTCTGGCCTCTCGTTTCCCTACAGAGCAGGCCAAGGTGGGGTTTATTGTGTCTCTCCTGTCGGACAGGGCGTTAGAGTGGGCTACGCCGCTGTGGGAGCGTGGCGATCATGTGGTGCAGAGTGCTTCGTTGTTCCTGAGCACTCTGGAACAGGTCTTTTTAGGACCTCGTGTCACCCATGATACGGCGCTCCAACTGTTGGCATTGACTCAGGGCTCGTCCTTTTCAGCCATTTTGCCGTCCACTTCCGCACCCTAGCATCTGAGCTGGAGTGGTCGGATAAAGCCCTAATTCCGATATTTTGGAGGGGGCTGGCTGACCACGTGAAGGACGCCCTGGCCAATAGGGAGATTCCCACCACACTGGAGGAGTTAATAGCAGTGTCCACTCGTATTAACCTCCGTTTTCACGAGCGGAGGTTAGAGCGAGCCCAGTGTAGGCAGAGGTTTCGGCTGGCTCCCACCTTCGCCAAACCTTTGGAATCTCCAGTCCAGGCCCCTGAGTCACATGAGGCCATGGAAGTGTCACGAGCGGGATCTAAGTCCCGGACCGCTCGTGCACTCCAGGTTTGTCATGTTTGCCAGTCAGGACATCATGCCACCAGATGTTCCCAGCGGTCGAGGAAACGTCAGCGTCTAGTAGTAGTAGGTGGAGGTACACTAGACACGGCGATGTTTGCCTCCAAATTGTCCTTTAAGGGGACAATAACAATAGGCTCATTCACTTACTCGGTAGAGCTCTGCGTGGATTCTGGGGCGGAGGGCAATTTTATGTCTTCTGCCTTCGCCCAACGTCACACAATACCCCTGGTTATGCTAGCTCAACCAGTAACGGTACGAGTGGTGAATTGGTCGACACTGCCCTCACAGATAACACACCAGACCATCCCTTTTACTCTGTCCATGTCGCCATCCCATCAGGAGATTACATCTCTGCTCGTCATTCCTGAGGGAATTGATGAGGTCCTGTTGGGGATACCTTGGCTACGGTACCACTCTCCTCATATCGAGTGGTCCTCAGGCAGAATTCTGGGATGGGGTGAATCTTGTGGGGGTAGGTGTCAGAGGGAGTGCGTTCAGGTTGCTACTACAGAGTTACCCGCAGATCTATCCTCTCTCCCCAAGCAATATTGGTCCTATGCGGACGTGTTCTCCAAAAAGGCGGCGGAGACCCTTCCGCCCCATCGCCCCTATGACTGTCCTATTGATCTCTTGCCTGGTGCTGAGCCTCCCTTGGGTTGAGTCTATCCGTTATCTCTCCCGGAGACGGAGGCAATGTCTCAGTACATTCAAGAGAATCTGGCAAGAGGGTTCATCAGGAAGTCAGTGTCACCTGCTGGGGCAGGGTTCTTTTTCGTGCAGAAGAAGAATGGGGAACTACGTCCATGCATAGATTATAGGGGTCTTAACGCCATCACCGTTAAGAATAAGTATCCTTTGCCCTTGATATCTGAGCTTTTTGATAGGCTACGGGGAGCAAGGGTATTTACTAAATTAGATCTGCGGGGTGCTTACAACCTGATTCGCATCCGTGAGGGGGACGAATGGAAGACGGCTTTTAACACCAGGGATGGGCACTATGAATATCTGGTGATGCCCTTCAGGCTCTGTAATGCCCCAGCCGTTTTCCAAGACTTTGTAAACGACATCTTTCGGGATATGCTTTCTACCTCGGTCATAGTTTATCTGGATGCTATTCTCATCTATTCTCCAGATATAGACTCCCACCGGAGAGATGTGTGCAAGGCCTTCGACCTCCTACGGGCTAACTCCCTCTATGCCAAGTTGGAGAAGTGTGTGTTTGAGCAGGAGTCCTTACCTTTCCTTGGCTATATCATCTCTGCCCAGGGATTGGCTATGGATCCTGCCAAGCTACAGGCTGTGATGGACTGGCAGGAACCCCATTCTCTCAAAGCGGTGCAGCGCTTTATGGGGTTCATTAATTACTATCGCCAGTTCATTCCCCACTTCTCAACTTTGGTAGCTCCCTTGGTTGCCCTCACCAAGAAGGGGGCAAATCCCAAGTTGTGGCCGGAGGAGGTCTCCAAGGCCTTTCTCTTGATTAAGTCACACTTCGCTAGTGCTCCCATCCTGCATCGCCCCGATGTAGATAGGCCATTTATTATGGAGGTGGATGCCTCATCCGTTGGTGCTGGAGCAGTCCTCTTCCAAAAGGATGCTCAAGCTCGGAAGCATCCTTGCTTCTTCTTCTCTAAGACCTTTTCACCAGCGGAGAGGAATTATTCCATCGGGGACAGGTAGTTGCTAGCTATGAAGTTGGCTTTCTCAGAGTGGAGACATCTTCTGGAGGGAGCTCGCTTTCCCTTCCAGGTGTTCACGGACCACAAGAACTTGGTGTATTTACAGACAGCCCAGCGGCTAAATTCTCGTCAGGCTAGATGGTCCCTGTTCTTCTCTCGGTTCCATTTCACCCTCCATTTTCATTCCGGGGAGAAGAACGTTCGTGCCGACGCTCTCTCTCGCTCTGTAGTATCATCATCATCATCAGAGGAGGAGCCTCGGCTTATTGTCCCTTCAGAGAGCCTGAGAATGGTGGCTCCGGTTTCACTAGAGTCTGTGCCCCCAGACAAGACTTTTGTTTCATCTAATTTGCGACCGGAGGTTCTCTCTTGGGCTCACTCATCCATAGTGGGTGGACACTTTGGGACCAAGAGGACATCTGAGCTCTTGGCGAGGACATACTGGTGGCCGCATATGGCTCGTGACGTCGCAGACTATGTTCGGCATGTAACGATTTATTCTGCCATCAAAGGTTACAACGTTTCGGCCATGGTGTCCTTTGTCAAGTACTTGACAAAGGCCACCATGGCCGAAACGTTGTAACCTTTGATGGCAGAATAAATCGTTTCTTGGATCTCTATCACCCGGTATGGATGCTGCTCTTTTTTTCTATTTGTGATTATTTGGTCCGATTGGATCCTTGGACTTTGGAGCGTGCATCCCCCAAGCTGAGTGCTGATGGTTGATTTTCTTATATTTGTATGTTCGGCATGTGTCTCCTGCGCCAAGAACAAGTGTCCTCGGCAACGGCCAGCTGGGTTGCTTTACCCCATGCCGGTGGCGGACAGACCCTGGGAGATGGTCAGGATGGATTTTGTGGTGGGCTTACCCAAGTCTCGTAACTACACCATTATCTGGGTGATCACCGACCATTTTTCCAAAATGGTGCACTTGGTGCCTCTTCCACGGCTACCTTCTGCACAGGCTCTGGCTGTGTTGTTCATCAAACATATCTTTTGCCTACATGGTATGCCAGACAAAATTGTTAGTGACCGGGGTCCCCAGTTTGCATCTCGATTCTGGAGAGAGCTTTGTCGTCTACTCAGTATTGAGTTGAATCTCTCTTCGGCATATCATCCCGAGATGGATGGGTTGGTGTTGTGAATTCTGTGGCTGAATTCACTCCTGTGGTCACAAGTGGTACTGCAGCTTCTGAGCTTCCTCCCTCAGGTGTTCTGGTGAGCTCGTTAACTGCTTCATTACTTAACTCCGCCTGATGCTGCTATCAATGTTTCAGTGTTGGATCTGAGCTTCTCCTGATTGTTCCTGTGACCTGCTGCTCTGTATAGCTAAGTGCTTTTTGCTTTTTTGTTGCTTTTTTTCTGTCCAGCTTGTCTTTTGTTTTGCTGGAAGCTCTGAGACGCAGAGGGTGTACCGCCGTGCCATTAGTTCGGCACGGTGGTTTTTTTTTGCCCCCTTTGCGTGGTTTTGCTTTAGGGTTTTTTGTAGACTGCAAAGTTCGCTTTACTGTCCTCGCTCTGTCCTAGAATATCGGGCCCCACTTTGCTGAATCTATTTCATCCCTACGTTTTGTCTTTTCATCTTACTCACAGTCATTATATGTGGGGGGCTGCCTTTTCCTTTGGGGAATTTCTCTGGGGCAAGTCAGGCCTATTTTTCTATCTTCAGGCTAGCTAGTTTCTTAGGCTGTGCCGAGTTGCCTAGGTAGTTGTTAGGCGCAATCCACAGCCGCTTTTAGTTGTGTTTAGGATAGGATCAGGTGTGCAGTCTACAGAGTTTCCACGTCTCAGAGCTCGTTCTTATATTTTTGGGTATTTGTCAGATCACTGTGTGCGCTCTGATCGCTAAGCACACTGTGTTTCTGGATTGCCTTCATAACACCTGTCATTAGCAAACATAACAGTACAAGGAGCCAAACTAATGATTCTCAATAGAGGAAAAGAAAAAGTTCTGACATAATTTTTTTTTTTTCTGCTCTGTGTTCACTTTTTTTTTTTCTTCCCCTAGACATTTGGGTGATTCTGGACACAGGTGTGGACATGGATATTCAGGGTCTGTGCTCTTCAATGGATAATCTCGTTATAAATGTACAAAAAATTCAAGATACTATTGATCAGAAATCTATGTTAGAACCAAGAATTCCTATTCCTGATTTGTTTTTTGGAGATAGAACTAAGTTTCTAAGTTTCAAAAATAATTGTAAGCTATTTCTGGCCTTGAAACCTCATTCTTCTGGTAATCCTATTCAACAGGTTTTGATTATTATTTCTTTTTTGCGCGGCGACCCTCAAGACTGGGCATTTTCTCTTGCGCCAGGAGACCCTGCATTGAGTAGTGTCGATGCGTTTTTCCTGGCGCTCGGATTGCTGTACGATGAGCCTAATTCAGTGGATCAGGCTGAGAAAAATTTGCTGGCTTTGTGCCAGGGTCAGGATGATATAGAAGTATATTGTCAGAAATTTAGGAAATGGTCAGTACTCACTCAGTGGAATGAATCTGCGCTGGCAGCTTTGTTCAGAAAGGGTCTCTCTGAGGCTCTTAAGGATGTCATGGTGGGATTTCCTATGCCTGTTGGTTTGAATGAGTCTTTGTCTTTGGCCATTCAGATCGGTCGACGCTTGCGCGAGCGTAAATCTGTGCACCATTTGGCAGTACTGCCTGAGGTTAAACCTGAGCCTATGCAGTGCGATAGGACTATGACTAGAGTTGAACGGCAGGAATACAGACGTCTGAATGGTCTGTGTTTCTACTGTGGTGATTCCACTCATGCTATTTCTGATTGTCCTAAGCGCACTAAGCGGTCCGCTAGGTCTGCCGTCATTGGTACTGTACAGTCCAAATTCCTTCTGTCCATTACCTTGATATGCTCTTTGTCGTCGTTTTCTGTCATGGCGTTTGTGGATTCGGGCGCTGCCCTGAATCTGATGGATTTGGATTATGCTAAACGTTGTGGGTTTTTCTTGGAGCCTTTGCGGTGTCCTACTCCATTGAGAGGAATTGATGCTACACCTTTGGCCAAGAATAAACCTCAATACTGGGCCCAGCTGACCATGTGCATGGCTCCTGCACATCAGGAAGTTATTCGCTTTCTGGTGTTGCATAATCTGCATGATGTGGTCGTGTTGGGGTTGCCATGGCTACAAACCCATAATCCAGTATTGGATTGGAATTCCATGTCGGTATCCAGCTGGGGTTGTCAGGGGGTACATGGTGATGTTCCATTTTTGTCGATTTCGTCATCCACCCCTTCTGAGGTCCCAGAGTTCTTGTCTGATTATCAGGATGTATTTGAAGAGCCCAAGTCCGATGCTCTACCTCCGCATAGGGATTGTGATTGTGCTATCAATTTGATTCCTGGTAGTAAATTCCCTAAAGGTTGATTATTTAATTTATCCGTGCCCGAACACGCCGCTATGCGCAGTTATGTGAAGGAATCCCTGGAGAAGGGACATATTCGCCCATCGTCATCACCACTGGGAGCAGGGTTCTTCTTTGTAGCCAAGAAGGATGGTTCGCTGAGACCGTGTATTGATTACCGCCTTCTTAATAAGATCACTGTTAAATTTCAGTATCCCTTGCCATTGTTATCTGACTTGTTTGCTCGGATTAAGGGGGCTAGTTGGTTCACTAAGATAGATCTTCGTGGTGCGTATAATCTGGTGAGAATCAGGCAAGGAGATGAATGGAAAACTGCATTCAATACGCCCGAGGGTCATTTTGAGTATCTAGTGATGCCGTTCGGACTTGCCAATGCTCCATCTGTGTTTCAGTCTTTTATGCATGACATCTTCCGTGAGTATCTGGATAAATTCCTGATTGTTTACTTGGATGACATTTTGATCTTCTCAGATGATTGGGAGTCTCATGTGAAGCAGGTCAGAATGGTTTTTCAGGTCCTGCGTGCTAACTCTTTGTTTGTGAAGGGATCAAAGTGTCTCTTCGGTGTGCAGAAAGTTTCATTTTTGGGGTTCATCTTTACCCCTTCTACTATCGAGATGGATCCAGTTAAGGTCCAAGCCATCCAGGATTGGATTCAGCCGACATTTCTGAAAAGTCTGCAAAAGTTCCTGGGCTTTGCTAATTTTTATCGTCGCTTCATCTGTAATTTTTCTAGCATTGCCAAACCATTGACCGATTTGACCAAGAAGGGTGCTGATTTGGTTAATTGGTCTTCTGCTGCTGTGGAAGCTTTTCAGGAGTTGAAGCGTCGTTTTTGTTCTGCCCCTGTGTTGTGTCAGCCAGATGTTTCTCTTCCGTTCCAGGTCGAGGTTGATGCTTCTGAGATTGGAGCAGGGGCGGTTTTGTCACAGAGAGGTTCTGATTGCTCAGTGATGAAACCATGTGCTTTCTTTTCCAGGAAGTTTTCGCCCGCTGAGCGTAATTATGATGTGGGCAATCGAGAGTTGCTGGCCATGAAGTGGGCATTCGAGGAGTGGCGTCATTGGCTTGAAGGAGCTAAGCATCGCGTGGTGGTATTGACTGATCATAAGAACTTGACTTATCTCGAGTCTGCCAAGCGCTTGAATCCTAGACAGGCCCGTTGGTCGTTATTTTTTGCCCTCTTCGACTTTGTGATTTCGTACCTTCCGGGCTCTAAAAATGTGAAGGCGGATGCTCTGTCTAGGAGTTTTGTGCCCGACTCTCCGGGTTTATCTGAGCCAGCGGGTATCCTCAAGGAAGGAGTCATTGTGTCTGCCATCTCCCCTGATTTGCGGCGGGTGCTGCAAAAATTTCAGGCGAATAAACCTGATCGTTGTCCAGCAGAGAAACTGTTCGTCCCTGATAGGTGGACTACTAAACTTATCTCTGAACTTCATTGTTCGGTGTTGGCTGGTCATCCTGGAATCTTTGGTACCAGAGAGTTAGTGGCTAGATCCTTCTGGTGGCCATCTCTGTCACGGGATGTACGTACTTTTGTGCAGTCCTGTGGGATTTGTGCTAGGGCTAAGCCCTGCTGTTCTCGTGCCAGTGGGTTGCTTTTGCCCTTGCCGGTCCCAAAGAGGCCTTGGACACATATTTCGATGGATTTCATTTCTGACCTTCCCGTTTCTCAAAAGATGTCAGTCATTTGGGTGGTCTGTGATCGCTTTTCTAAAATGGTCCATCTGGTGCCCTTGGCTAAATTGCCTTCCTCCTCTGATTTGGTACCTTTGTTCTTTCAGCATGTGGTTCGGTTGCATGGCATTCCGGAGAATATTGTTTCTGACAGAGGTTCCCAGTTTGTTTCAAGGTTTTGGCGAGCCTTTTGTGGTAGGATGGGCATTGACCTATCCTTTTCCTCGGCTTTCCATCCTCAGACTAATGGCCAGACCGAACGAACCAATCAGACCTTGGAAACATATCTGAGATGTTTTGTTTCTGCAGACCAGGATGATTGGGTGTCCTTTTTGCCGTTGGCTGAGTTCGCCCTTAATAATCGGGCCAGCTCGGCTACCTTGGTTTCTCCATTTTTTTGCAATTCTAGGTTCCATCCTCGTTTCTCTTCAGGACAGGTTGAGTCTTCAGACTGTCCTGGTGTGGATTCTGTGGTGGATAGGTTGCAGCAGATCTGGACTCAGGTAGTGGACAATTTGATCTTGTCCCAGGAGAAAGCTCAACTTTTCGCTAATCGCAGACGCCGTGTGGGTCCCCGACTTCGTGTTGGGGATCTGGTTTGGTTATCTTCTCGTCATATTCCTATGAAGGTTTCCTCTCCTAAATTTAAACCTCGTTTTATTGGTCCATATAGGATTTCTGAGGTTCTCAATCCTGTGTCTTTTCGTTTGACCCTCCCAGACTCCTTTTCCATACATAATGTATTCCATAGGTCGTTGTTGCGGAGATACGTGGCACCTATGGTTCCATCTGTTGAGCCTCCTGCCCCGGTTTTGGTGGAGGGGGAATTGGAGTATATTGTGGAGAAGATTTTGGATTCTCGTGTTTCTAGACGGAAACTCCAGTATCTGGTTAAATGGAAGGGTTATGCTCAGGAAGATAATTCCTGGGTTTTTGCCTCTGATGTTCATGCTTCCGATCTTGTTCGTGCCTTTCATGCGGCTCATCCTGGTCGGCCTGGGGGCTCTGGTGAGGGTTCGGTGACCCCTCCTCAAGGGGGGGTACTGTTGTGAATTCTGTGGCTGAATTCACTCCTGTGGTCACAAGTGGTACTGCAGCTTCTGAGCTTCCTCCCTCAGGTGTTCTGGTGAGCTCGTTAACTGCTTCATTACTTAACTCCGCCTGATGCTGCTATCCTTGCTCCTTGTCAATGTTTCAGTGTTGGATCTGAGCTTCTCCTGATTGTTCCTGTGACCTGCTGCTCTGTATAGCTAAGTGCTTTTTGCTTTTTTGTTGCTTTTTTTCTGTCCAGCTTGTCTTTTGTTTTGCTGGAAGCTCTGAGACGCAAAGGGTGTACCGCCGTGTCGTTAGTTCGGCATGGTGGGTTTTTTTTGCCCCCTTTGCGTGGTTTTGCTTTAGGGTTTTTTGTAGACTGCAAAGTTCGCTTTACTGTCCTCGCTCTGTCCTAGAATATCGGGCCCCACTTTGCTGAATCTATTTCATCCCTACGTTTTGTCTTTTCATCTTACTCACAGTCATTATATGTGGGGGGCTGCCTTTTCCTTTGGGGAATTTCTCTGGGGCAAGTCAGGCCTATTTTTCTATCTTCAGGCTAGCTAGTTTCTTAGGCTGTGCCGAGTTGCCTAGGTAGTTGTTAGGCGCAATCCACAGCCGCTTTTAGTTGTGTTTAGGATAGGATCAGGTGTGCAGTCTACAGAGTTTCCACGTCTCAGAGCTCGTTCTTGTATTTTTGGGTATTTGTCAGATCACTGTGTGCGCTCTGATCGCTAAGCACACTGTGTTTCTGGATTGCCTTCATAACACCTGTCATTAGCAAACATAACAGGTTGGTAGAGAGGGCCAACCAGGCCCTGGTCACATATTTACAGCATTTTGTTTCTGCCAGGCAGGATGACTGGGCATCCTTGCTACCATGGGCAGAGTTTGTGCTTAACAACGCCGTAGCCGACTCCACCGGTCAGACTCCATTCCTCCTAAATTACGGCCAGCATCCGTGTGTCCCTGTGCCCATGGTCGTGTCTTTCGCCAACTCCAGGGTGGCAGACTGGGCTGTGGAGAGAATGAGGTCCTCCACCGATGCTCATCGGCGCCCAGCTCCGACCTTTGCTCCTGGCGACTTAGTGTGGCTCTCCGCCCGTAACATCAGGCTGCGTGTTGAGTCCACTAAGTTTGCACCTCGCTACTTGGGTCCCTTCAAGGTGCTCGAACAGGTTAACCCTGTGGTCTACCGTCTGGCCCTTCCTCCACACTTGGGTATCACCGACACCTTTCATGTGTCCCTCTTGAAATCCGTATACATGTCCCGATTTTCCGAGTCATCTGCCGGGACATCGGGTTTTTCTATGGACGATTACGAGGTGAACGCTATTTTGGGGTGCAAGGTGGTACGTGGCAAAAAATTCTATTTGGTGGATTGGAAGGGTTGTGACCCAGAGGACAGGTCCTGGGGGCCTGCTGAACACATTTGAGCTCCACAGGTCATTGCTGCCTTCGAGCGTAGCGAGGTCCAAGGAGGGGAGGCCCTGGGGGGGGTAATGTTAGGTGTCGAGTTCCCACCTCTGCACAGGGGGAATCTCGAACCATCTCTGCTGTGGTCTCCCATTCTTCTCCAGCCGCTGTGGAGTCTGCTCAGCGGAGACGTCGGTCCCAGCATCTTGCTCAGTCTCACTCTGTGCATAGGGTTACTGCTGCTTTTCCAGCTTCTGCCATTGAAGCCAGTGCTGGGCAGCGGCGAGCAGACGCTTTTGGGACTAAGTCCTGCTTTTCCTCTTCTGAGCATGCCCAGGGCAAGATCTCCCGTTGGAGATCGAGGGTCACATGCTAAGAAACTGCAGCAGATCCCATTAGTCCTCCAAGAAGGTCCTGAAGGTGCTCAACTTCTGTGGCAGCCTCCCATTGGTCCTTCTGGGAAGGTCATGTACATGCTGCAGCTATATAAGGTTCGCATGACCATGCGCTAGTGTACATTTGTAAACGTGTGTGTGTTGTGAGTGAAAGTCGTTCTTTAAAATCCCCTTCCTATTGGATGACTGCTCGCGGAAGGTGGATGATTGCTATCTAGCGCCCGACTAAGCCATCGGCACATAACACACCATACAGCATCTAATTGCTGTGACCGCCAGTGCGGCGCCGTGCGCTTTCACAACGCTTTCCTGACCCAAGCCTGGGTGGTTAGTGGCGTCTGCCAGTGCGCCACCGCACGCACTCTCGTGCTTTTTTAATTATTATTTTGGTTATGCTGACACCCCATTAGCAGTGTCGAGCGCAAGTAGTCTAGACGGACTTGGATCCCAAGTCTTGGGACTGAGCTCGGTGACTCCTTACTTGCGCTCTTGTGTGCGGTACCGCGGCCCTGTGACTCAACAGGGTTCGCTTCCTTCACACAGGGTGAAGTTAACCCGTGTGTGTATTCACATTGTACCGCCATATAGTCCGTCATTACTTGGCAGCAGGTTCCATCTCTGCACGGCGGACCTCGGGCTGCGAATGCACCTTATTCTATCTTTCTTATTATTTGGTACATTCCGCTAGCCCTAACAGGGCCAATAACCATGGTCCCTCTCTAGGCTATTAATATCTGCCCTCAGTCACTGGCTTTCCCACTCTGGCGGAGAAAATTGCGCGGGAGCCCACGCCAGTTTTTTCCATGAATTAACCCTTTATTTTAACAGCTAGAGCCCCCAAATTTTGCACACACACTCTACTAACATTAGTAGTGAGGAATATGCAAAAAATAAGGGATATGAAATGGTTTACTGTATGTAATCCATGTCTCATATCCTGTCGGGTTTGATAAGGAGATAGCAAAAGCCGGTAATTGAATTACCGGCTTTTATGCTGTCTAGCGTTGTATGAAATATAAATAGATATATATGTGTCTCAATGACCTATATATATATATATATATATATATATATATATATATATACCTATACTATGTGTAGGCATTTATTCTATCTATTCTATTCTATCCTGTCAGTGTGATTTTACTGTACACCGCGCTGAATTGCCGGCTTTTCTATAGAACACCGCTGCGTATTTCTCACAAGTCACACTGATTGTCCGTGTGTAGTCCGTATATTTCTTGCCCCCATAGACTTTCATTGGCGGATTTATTGCTCAATACGCTGACAAACGTAGCATGCTGCGATTTTCTCAGCCTGTAAAATACGGCTGAGAAATATACGGCAGATAGGAGCTGCCCCATAGAAAATAATTGGTCCGTGTGCAATGCGTAGTTTTTGCGCATCTCATACGTCCGTAAAACTCTCTAGTGTGACGTCGGTCAAACACTAAGGAAATGATGCTTCAGGAAAAGAATCTTCAAGTGTTAAGCATGTTCTTCTGGAAAAACTTGCCAGGTTCGCCTCAGTTTAAAAGGTATTTGTGTGAAGGCTATGTTTTCTTTGAGTTTTTTGAAGAGTTCAAAGACCACAAGTTTTTCACTTAGAAATCACTTCAGTAAACTCTTTTTTGGCCAATTTTTGGGGGAGTTTTTCTTTTTTTCTGAAGATTTTGCTGGATCAATTTTGTTGAGGTTTTGGAGATTTTCAGGTTACATACAAACATAGTTTGTTGAGGTAGTTTCGTAGCAGAATCTTACTGTATACTGAGCGGAAAGAGTATGTGCACACAATGTCTTTTGCAAGTGAATTTTACCCCAAAATATACCTGAAAAAGTGTTATAAAATTGCCCCATAAAAAATGAATCTCATGAACAACAATGTCAAAATGACATTGTGGAGAAACCCAGTAGCTGTGCTGGCAATAGAGATGAGCGAACATGCTTGGATAAATTGTTACCTGAGCATGCTTGGGTGTTGTCCGAGGATCTTGGACGTGCTCAGATAATTTATTTGAGTCCCTGTGGCTGCATGTTTTGGGTCGGTAGACAACCACAACAGATGCAGTAGGTGCCATACAAACAGCCGTCATTTTCTGAAAATCTTTGTTACAATGAACTGGAAATAAAGGATTTATGAATCGCATACCCAGTGAGTGCTGCTTTACACTTTTTTCTGGATGCATCATTTGTATGTATAAATATGTGCGTGGTCAATACAAAGAACTGGAACATGACTTCTTTTTTCCAAAGACCATACTAAAGACCATTACAAAGGGAAGAAAGGCAATTACCGCAGCTAAATAGGAAAGTGTTCTTTACAGTTAGAGTAGTCAGACTGTGCAATGCCCGACCACAAGAGGTAGTAATGGCAGACACTATAAAATGTTTTAAAAAAGGGCTGTATGATTTCCTCAGAACATATAACAGTGGGTTATAGATAATTTAGTAAAAAAAAGTGTGTTATTGGTGGAGAAGGGTTGAACTTGATGGACATAGGTCTTATCCATCTTTTTCAGGTGCATTATGGTGTGAGGTGGAACCAGGGCCGGCTCCAGGTTTTTGAGGGCCCCGGGCGAAAGAGTATTAGTGGGCACCCCCTTTAACACATACCACGATTCATGATCGCATATAAACACAGCCATGTACAATATAACACAGCCCAAGTAGTATATTGCACAGCCACGTAGCATATAACACAGCCATGTAGTATATAACAGCCCACAAAGCATATTACACAGCCATGTAGTATATAACACAGCCCAGGTAGCATATAACAGCCCATATAGTATATAGCACAGCCACATAGTATATAACACGGCCCATGTAGTTTATAGTACAGCCATCTAGTATATAGCACAGTCCACGTAGCATATAACAGCCCACGTAGTATATAACATGGCCCACGTAGTATATAGAACAGCCATGTAGTATATAGAACAGCCATGTAGTATATAGCACAGACATGTAGTATACAGCACAGCCCCCTCCCCCCAAGAATGGCTCCATAGTCTAGTACTCACTGTTAGTTACAGAAAAAAAAACACTCCTCACCTCCCAACGTTCCCGCGCCGCGCTGCTCCTTCCCTGCTTCGGTCTTGGCAGCTGCCGCTGCACTGCCTGACACACAGCGAGTGCGCGATGACGTCATCGCGCACCCGCAGCGCCAGTGTCAGAGGCAGAGCGGGGAATGATGGGAGAGGGAGCGTCAGGGGACGCTCTCTTCTCCATCATTTGCTTTGAACTCTACCGGCAGACGCCGGTAAAGTTCAAAGCGGCAGCAGGGGAGTTGGCGCTTGCGACAGGCACCCCCCCTACCAGAGGTGTATCTAGCCTTTCTTGCACCCGGGGCAAAGGATCAGTTTGGTGCCCCCCCCCCTCCCCCCTCCCAAACATCCCCCATTTGAACCTTAACTCTATTGAAAATGTATGACCAAGCCAAGGTACATTCCTGAATCCCCATAGTGTTAAAATAGATACCAATAAAAGTAAAATTAATTGAGACATCAGTAGGTTAAGTGTTTTTGAATATCCATATTGAATCAGGAGCCCCATATAATCCTGCATAAAGGTTGATAATGGCCCCATAAGATGCTCCGTAGACACATTTGCCCAATATAGTGCTGCAGAAACTTTGATTATGGCCCCATAAGATGCTCAATAGAGACATTTGCCCCGTATAGTGCTGCAGAAACGTTGATTATGGCCCCATAAGATGCTCCATAGAGACATTTGCCCCGTATAGTGCTGCAGAAACGTTGATTATGGCCCCATAAGATGCTCCATAGAGACATTTGCCCCGTTTAGTGCTGCACAAACGTTAATTATGGCCCCATAAGATGCTCCATACAGACATTTGCCCCATATAATGCTGCACAAACGCTATTGCCCCATAAGATGCTCCATACAGACACTTGCCCCATTAAAGTGCTACACAAACGTTATGGCCCCATAAGATGCTCCATACAGACATTTGCCCCATATAATGCTGGACAAACGTTATAGCCCCATAGATGCTCCATACAGACACTTGCCCCATTATAGTGCTACACAAACGTAATTGCCCCATAAGATGCTCCATACAGACACTTGCCCCGTTATAGTGCTGCATAAACGTTATGGCCCCATAGATGCTCCATACAGACACTTGCCCCGTTATAGTGCTGCATAAACGTTATGGCCCCATAAGATGCTCCATACAGACACTTGCCCCATTATAGTGCTGCACAAACGTTATGGCCCCATAAGATGCTCCATACAGACACTTGCCATATAGTGCTGCACAAACGTTATTGCCCCATAAGATGCTCCATACAGACACTTGCCCCTTTATAATGCTGCACAAACGTTATGGCCCCATAAGATGCTCCATACAGACACTTGCCCCGTTATGGTGCTGCATAAACGTTATGGCCCCATAAGATGCTCCATACAGACACTTGCCCCTTATAGTGCTGCATAAACGTTATGGCCCCATAGATGCTCCATACAGACACTTGCCCCGTTATAGTGCTGCACAAACATTATGGCCCCATAAGATGCTCTATACAGACACTTGCCCCATTTGCTGTTGCTGCGATAAAAAAAAATCACATACTCACCTCTCCGTCGCTCAGGCCCCCGGCACTTTCAATATTCACCTTTCCTTGTTCCAGCCTCTGCTCCATCTTCTTCAGCATCTTCTGCACTGACGTTCAGGCAGAGGGCGCGCACTAACCACGTCATCGCGCCCTCTGACCTCAGCGTCACTGCAGAAGACGCTGAAGATAGAGCGGCGGCTGGAATGAGGAAAGATGAATATCGCGCAGCGCTCCCCATTATACTCACCTGCTCCTGGCGCGGTGCAGTCCCTGCTTCCCGGCGCCAGCAGCTTCTTCCTGTATAGAGCGGTCACCGTTACCGCTCATTACAGTAATGAATATGCGGCTCCACCCTTATGGGAGGTGGAGCCGCCTATTCATTACTGTAATGAGCGGTACCATGTGACTGCCAGTACAGGAAGAAGCTGGGGAGTCGGGGACCTGCAGGGACCGCACCAGGAGTAGGTGATTATAATTAGACAGCCCCTGCTCCCCCTCCCCTACCGAGTCAGCTGCGTGATGGGCCACTAGCTGAGGGCCCCTGGGGGAGCGGTGGTCCTAGGCACAGGCAGCTGCCTGCCCCTAACGCCGGCCTTGAATGGGCCCCCCTGTCTTGCCAGGGCCCCGGCACTTGCCCGGGAATGCCGGGTGCTGACGCCGGCCCTGGGAGGAATAATATACTGAAGTCAAACCCCTCCAGTCTTCATTCCAGGTACACTAATGTAATAGAGTCATTCCTCCAAGGTGTCCCAGGAACCGTTTTTCAACTTGACAAGGCCATTTTGCATCTCGGTCTTTCTACTGTGAACAGCCTTTGAGATCTGCAACTTCTCCAGACTTTTTTTTCCATCAAGTGCATCTGCGATGTTATTGTTTGGCCATGTATCGATAACCACACTAAAACTTGGGCCAATCACATCTGCAAATTGTAGATATGACTGGCTCTGTGTGTAGCTCCATATGCTTGTCCACATAATGAAGGTATGCAATATTTGACTGCTATTTACATGCACTAGTCTGGTCCGTAAATAAGACTAAAATAGTGTGTGCTGCATTTTTTTCCATGCAGATCATTGATGTACTAGGAAAATTTTCCAAATACACTGGCACATTGGCAGTAATTGGTACATGCACTCTCCATGTGCATCCATGGCACACATAGACAGCACACGTGTATAATAAGCTCATGTAAATGAACCCTAAGTGTATGTATTTTGATACTAAATAAATCAAGATGTTTGAAAATGTTGTTTCCATTTTTTCATCATTTGTATTTCAATAGCATAACTTCTATAACTCCATATCTTTTCCTCCTTGGTGTTACACTCATCAACGTTGGTTGAAATTGCAAGTGAAATTTGTCATTAATGTAAGACAATAATAATATTTTCCCCATATTTACCATGCAGACCGAGTGCACAGCGCCCTCAGCGTGTTAACTACACTGTAGTATGTGTTCAAGGTTTTTCAACAATGGCATAAATAAAAATTATTCCTGGGCGGTGAAGACTTGTCATAAATCTGCAAATATGAGAAAGTGCTCAACAGAAACTTCATACCAATGATAACGAGAGGTCATTCGCTGTCATGAAAAAGCACAGATACTCCTATCATTTTTGGTACATATTTTGTGACATGTGATTTGTCAATTCACAAATAAAAAGGCAAAAAAAAAAAAAAAACAATCACTTCCAATAATTATGTAATGGGCATTTCAGTAAAATGAGGATTAAGATTTGGCAAAAAAACAAAAAAAACACCCTATTTGACTCTAAATTTATTCCAGATAAATTGTGAATCAGTCCTAAAAATGAACTGCAATGTGAATAGAATTGGGCTCTGTGCTATTAGGTTAAGCTACAATGATGATTTTTTGAAGCTGCGTATTTTGCTGTGCAAAAAAGCGCAGCGTCTTACAGTTCCAGCAAAGTAGATTTCTAGAAATTTCATGCCCTCTGTGTTTTTTTTTTTTACGTTGCATAAACTGATCTGCAGTGCATCTATGAAATTTGCAACATGTCAATTTCTCTTGCAGGTACACTGAGTATTATAATTTCCCATAGAATTACAGTAGTTTAGATGTGAAAAATATCAAACATCAAAACCCCACAAAATATTCATCGTAGAAGTGTAGCCTTAGTAAAACAGCTCCATGAGTGGCCACTATTGTCCATTATCTGACAGATCAGGCGCTGCCTCACTAATTATGAATGTAATAAGAACCACATCAAAGATGGGAACAGAGCGTTATCCCGAACCTTATCACAACCTCAGGGAAAATCTGTATTTTTAGCTTTATAGTACAGAACTCGTGATGGAAATGATGCTACTGAATTATTCCAAGTAGTACTGCTAACAGCAAACTGCGCAGAGGGCAATCTTGCAGCTACTTCACACAGTCAATATGAAAGAAGAGTAGCTGTACGATGACCGTACAGAATTACTGATACTATTAAAAGAGACCTGTTGGAGTTTTGCAGTCACCATATTAAGCTGGGATCACACTTAACGTATGGAAAATCAGTCCGAGTTTCCCTGCTGAGAGTCACACGAGTGTTTTTCATATGGTCATCCGTGTGTAATGAGTTTTTAATGCGGTGATGCAATTTTCTCGCACCCATGTATCTGTATAACATCCAAATGACATGCATAGGACATCTGTATGGCATGTGTAACAAACCAGGTTCCTGGTTGCTACAGTGGCATTGCTTTCTTCACGGGGAGAGTAATGTCACGCTTGGAAGCGAGGAAGGATCTCTCTTATCAGGTAACCACAAGCATGCAACATGTTCATACTCCAGGCCAGAAGGGGAAGCTCTGATCCAGCTTGTGGGTGGCTCCCCTATATATGTTCTGGTCTGGAGGGAAAGAGAATGAGTGCCAGACAGCAGACTAGAGCAGTCTGAGGCAGAGAGTCTGAGAGAGGGGCCGTGCAGCCACGAGGGTGCTGCAGCTCCTGGAAAGAGAGAGAAAGGAAAGCAGAACAGATTGTAGTGAGCTTGGAGGAGAAAAGAAGCACAGGTGAAGTGAAGAGCTGGGGGATAGCTGCGACTTAGCTACCTCCCTGCTGAGAGAAGATACTGGTAGCCGGAAGACCGGGGTTGTAAAAGACTCTACGTCTCACAGCAGAAACCAGCAGGACAGCTGGATTGCAAGTCACCTGTGTGCCATAGGAACCTGAGGACACAGTAGTGCATAGAGCCCAGGTCGTGATTGAGATCCTGTAAAAAGGCTCGAGCTACCTGTTGTATGGGTAGTGTTCTACCTGCAAGGAGAACAGAGAGAACATGTGAGGACCTCCTGTGAGGCCTAAGGCAGCAAGGGACTACAACACCTCGCTAAAAGGAAGGCTTCCAACCCCACCTGGTAAGGGGGATTCCCAACTCGCTTCCAAGCTGGCCGGACCACACTTGCATCCATGATCTGGTGCCTCTGTTTCTTGCTTTTCCCCATTGAATTTAATGGCTCAATGGTCTGAAATGAGGAAAATGTGTGTGTATTTGTCGCAAGCTAGACAGATGGTCTGTTTTGGTTTCCGATTTTTTTCTCATACCCCTAGACTTGCACTGATGAGTCTCGGACGACATACACGTAAAATTGCTGCGATTTTAAATATATGTCAAATACGCCTGAGAAAAACTACGGTAATGTGAGCTGCCCCATAGATTAACACTGGGCCAAGTGCTATGCTATGTTTTCTCGCATAGCACTCGTCTGTAGGGTTGAGCGAAACGGATCGGTCATTTTCATAAGTCGCCGACTTTTGGCAAAGTCGGGGTTCATGAAACCCGACCCGATCCATGTGTGGGGTCGGCCATGCTGTACGCGACTTTTGTGCCAAAGTCGCGTTTCAATGACGCGAAAAGCGCCATTTCTCAGCCAATGAAGGTGGACGCAGAGTGTGGGCAGCGTGATGACATAGGTCTCAGTCCCCACCATCTTAGAGAAGGGCATTACAGTGATTGGCTTGCTTTCTCTCCAGTCCAGCTCACCCTACATGAGACTCTCGTTAGGAAAAGGAAGTACTCATCCTCGCATCCGCGTACACAGGGTTTGAACGCCCACATTGCTAGACTAATCTCATTAGAGATGATGCCCTACCGGTTAGTTGAAAGCGAAGCTTTCAAAGCCCTGATGGACTACGCTGTACCACGCTACGAGCTACCCAGTCGACACTTCTTTTCGAGAAAAGCCATCCCAGCCCTCCACCAGCATGTAAAAGACCGCATCGTGCATGCACTCAGGCAATCTGTGAGTACAAAGGTGCACCTGACAACAGATGCATCGACCAGTAGGCATGGCCAGGGACGTTACGTGTCCATCACGGCACACTGGGTTAATGTGGTGGATGCAGGGTCCACAGGGGACAGCAATATTGGGACAGTTCTGCCTAGCCCACGGTCTAGGAAACAGTTGGCTGTAGGCGTTCGCCCCCCTCCTCCTCCTCCTCGTCCTCCTGCAGAAGTGAGAGCTCGTCCACAGACCGCAGTCGCACGAGCACTCCATCCGCAGCTGCCACTGTTGCATACGAGGTGTCCCATTATGGGACAGCTAGTGGCAAGCATCAGCAGGCTGTATTGGCAATGAAGTGTTTGGGCGACAACAGACACACCACGGAAGTTCTGTCCGAGTTCTTGCAGCAAGAAACTCAGTCATGGCTGGGCAGTGTACATCTTGAGGCAGGCAAGGTAGTGAGTGATAACGGAAGGAATTTTATGGCTGCCATAGCCCTTGCACAACTGAAACACATTCCTTGCTTGGCTCACACCTTAAACCTGGTGGTGCAGTGCTTCCTGAAAAGTTATCTGGGGTTACCCGACCTGCTCCTCAAAGTGCGCAGACTTTGCTTGCATATCCGCCGTTCGCCCGTACACTCCAGCCGTATGCAGAACCATCAGCGGTTTTTGAACCTTCCCCAGCATCGCCTAATCATCGACGTTGCAACAAGGTGGAACTCCACACTGCACATGCTTCAGAGACTGTGCGAACAGAGGCGTGCTGTTATGTATTTGTGGGAGGATACACATACACGGGCAGGCAGTTGGATGGCAGACATGGAGTTGTCAGGTGTGCAGTGGTCGAAGGTACAAGACCTGTGTCAAGTCCTTCAGTGTTTTGAAGAATGCACACGGCTTTTTAGTGCAGACAACGCCGTAATAAGCATGAGCATCCCCCTAATGCGTCTGCTGATGCAAAGTTTGATGCACATAAAGGAGCAGGCGTCTGCAGCCGAGGAAGAGGGAAGCCTTGATGACAGTCAGCCATTGTCTGGTCAGGGCAGTCTACAGGACGAGGTAGCGGGCGAAGAGGAGGAGGACGAGGAGGATGATGGGGATGAGTATTTTTTGAATGAGGAAGCTTCTCCGGGGCCAATAGAAACTGGTGGCGTTACAAGGCCGGGTTCAGGTTTTTTGAGGGAGACAAGACAATAGATTTGCCTGAAACTGCCCCTCAACCCAGCACAAGCGCAGATTTGACAACTGGAACTTTGGCCCACATGGCGGATTATGCCTTACGTATCCTCAAAATCAGAAGTGGCGTTGGACAGAGGGGTTTTCTGACCAGGTTGTGGAGTGATTTCGCAATGACCGCAGACAGGACAGGTACTGCAGCATCAATTCAAAGTGACAGGAGACAACATTTGTCCAGTATGGTTACTAACTATTTTTCATCCCTTATCGATGTTCTCCCTCAACCGTCATTCCCATTTGATTACTGGGCATCCAAAATAGACACCTGGCCTGAATTGTCAGAATATGCATTGCAGGAGCTTGCTTGCCCAGCAGCTAGTGTGCTATCAGAAAGAGTATTCAGTTCTGCTGGTTCAATATTGACCGAAAAAAGGACTCATCTGGCTACCCAAAATGTTGATGATATAACCTTCATTAAAATGAACCACTCATGGATTTCGAATTATTTTGCCCCACCTTTCCCGGCTGACACCTAGCTTTCCTATTAAAAGGTCTTGCTTGTGGACTGGTCTGACTGAGTTTTCTAATCTGGTAATTTGTAGCAGCTGTTTGTCCAGCATACGACATGTTTACACCTCCCTAAATGGGCTAACTCCCCCCACTGGGCTGTGGTCTCGCTACTTGGCGCAAGCACCCGTGAGAGTGCCGTTTGTCTGAAGAGGTGGGTGTGCCCACTTTTGGTCAACGGCACTGCCACTGGGTCCCTCATAGTACAATAAAGTGTCTCTGGCGGTGGTGGCGTGTACCCAACGTCAGACACACCGTTGTAACATGAGGGGCCCTGGGCCTGTACCGCCAGCCGCAAGAGAGTTTCCCACCCAGCTCAAACAGTGCTCTACCACTTGCAAAATTATCTCTCACAGCTCCACCAATGTTTAGTCTATGCACTGACATCCTTCAATGCCTGGCACTGACAATACCAATTTGTTGACATGTATGATGCTAGTTAAAATAGTCAGGGTCAGTGTCCTATATTGACACCAGTAAATACTTAGCGCCAAATTATTATGTCTGAAACTCAGCAGAGGAGCCCACCCCTGTACCTAAGTATGCCACCCTTTTTTTGTTTGGTTTTGTTGTTTTGCGAGACATTAACATCTATTTTTTTTGTGGAGTACTAACTGTGTCAGACACTCCTTCCAATCGTCCTCCGCTGATTACACCAATGCTGCCTGTGTACCCCTGCCACATAATCGAAGGTGCTTTGAGCCTATTTTTTTTTAATTTTAGGCCTACTAAGTGTGTCTGCGGTCCCTCCTTCAAATTGCCCTCCGCTGACCACACCAATGCTGCCTGTGTACCCCTGCAAGATAATTCAAACTGCTTTGAGCCTATTTTTTAAAATGTTAGGCCTACTAAGTGTGTATGCGGTCCCTCCTTCCAATTGTCCTCCACTGAGCACACCAATTCAGACCATGTACCCATGTAACCTTTTTTAAACCTGCGTCGAGCCAACTTTGTGGTGTAAGGCCTACTAACAGTGTCTGGCAGCGCCACTCAATACAGCTGTCCTCTTTAAAAAAATTACCTGCAATTATCAGGTTTTCAGCCTATCGGAATTTTACAACTGCCGTGGTGCTACTAGTTTGGTTGGGGCCTACTAACAGTGTCTGCCGCTCCAAGGTGTTCTCCTGGTTGCCTTTCCTGAGCTTCTATCTTGAGGCTCTTGTTAAATAGTTGTTAAATGGAACAACTGCATTTGGCCTACTAGTTTGGTTGGGGCCTACTAACGGTGTCTGCCGCTCCTTGCTGTTCTCCTGGTTTCCTGTCCTGAAATTCCATTTTCAGGCTCTCGTTAAGTAGTTGTTGAAACAACACTGCATTAGGCCTACAAGTTGGGTCTGGGTTGTAGAGATGGTGTCTGCCGCTCCAAGGTGTTTTCCAGGTTGACTCTCGATAGCTTCTAGCTTGTAGCTCTTGTTAAGTAGGTGTTGAAACAGCACTGCATTTGGCCCACAAGTTGGGTCTGGGTTCTAGAGACGGTGTCTCCCGCTCCAAGGTGTTCTCCAGGTTCCCTCTCCCTGGCTTCTATCTTGAAGCTCTCGTTAAGTAGTTGTTGTAACAACACTGCATTAGGCCTACAAGTTGGGTCTGGGTTGTAGAGACGGTGTCTCCCACTCCAAGGTGCTCTCCATGTTGCCACATAATCGAAGCTGCATAGAGCCTATTTTGTTATTTTAGGCCTACTAAGTCTGTCTGTGGTCCCTCCTTCCAATAGTCCTCCACTGACCACCCCAATGCTGCGTGTGTACCCCTGGAACATATTTAAAAGTGCATAGAGCCTTTTTTGTTATTTTAGGCCTACTAAGTCTGTCTGCGGTCCCTCCTTCCAATAGTCCTCGACTAACCACACCAATGCTGCCTGTGTACCCCTGGAACCTATTTAAAAGTGCATAGAGCCTACTTTTTTTATTTTAGGCCTACTAAGTGTTTCTGCGGTTCCTGCTTCCAATTGTCCTCCACTGAGCACACCAATGCAGACCGTGTACCCATGTAACCTTTTTTAAACCTGCATCGAGCCAACTTTGTGGTGTAAGCCTACTAACAGTGTCTGGCAGCGCCACTCAATACAGCTGTCCTCTTTAAAAAAAATACCTGCAATTATCAGGTTTTCAGCCTATCGGAATTTTACAACTGCAGTGGGGCTACTAGTTTGGTTGGGGCCTACTAACAGTGTCTGCCGCTCCAACGTGTTCTCCTGGTTGCCTTTCCTGAGCTTCTATCTTGAGGCTCTTGTTAAATAGTTGTTAAATGGAACAACTGCATCTGGCCTACTAGTTGGGTTGTTGTCTACTATCGGTGTCTGCCGCTCCTTGCTGTTCTCCTGGGTTCCTGTCCTGAACTTCCATTTTCAGGCTCTCGTTAAGTAGTTGTTAATATTACACTGAATTTGGCCTAGTAGTTGGGTTGGGGCCTACTAACGGTGTATGCCGCTCCGTGCTGTTCTCATTGTTTCCTGTCCTGAACTTCCATTTTCAGGCTCTCGTTAAGTAGTTGTTAACCCCTTCCCGACCCATGACGCCACGTAGGCGTCATGAAAGTCGGTGCCAATCCGACCCATGACGCCTATGTGGCGTCATGGAAAGATCGCGTCCCTGCAGATCGGGTGAAAGGGTTAACTCCCATTTCACCCGATCTGCAGGGACAGGGGGAGTGGTAGTTTAGCCCAGGGGGGGTGGCTTCACCCCCCCTTTGCTACGATCGCTCTGATTGGCTGTTGAAAGTGAAACTGCCAATCAGAGCGATTTGTAATATTTCACCTATTATAACTGGTGAAATATTACAATCCAGCCATGGCCGATGCTGCAATATCATCGGCCATGGCTGGAAACACTAATGTGCCCCCACCCCACCGATCGCCCCCCCAGCCCTCCGATCTGTCCGGTACACTGCTCCGGCTCCCCTCCGTCCTGTGCTCCTCTCCCCCCGTGCTCTTGCCCGCTCCCCCCGTGCTCCAATCACCCCCCGTGCTCCAATCACCCCCCCTGCACTACGATCCACCCTTCCCCCCCGTGCTCCGTTCCACCCCCCGTGCTCCGTTCCACCACCCCCATGCTCCGTTCCACCCCTCCCGTGCTCCGTTCCACCCCCCCCGTGCTCCGATCTCTCCCCCCCGTGCTCCCCCCCACCCCATCATACTTACCGATCCTGCCGAGGTCCGTCCGTCTTTTCCCTGGGCGCCGCCATCTTCCAAAATGGCGGGCGCATGCGCAGTGCGTCCGCCGAATCTGCCGGCCGGCAGATTCGTTCCAAAGTGCATTTTGATCACTGAGATATAATCTATCACAGTGATCAAAATAAAAAAAATAATAAATGATAATAATAAATTTGTCACCCCCATAGGTAGCGACAATAAAAAAATAAAGAATTTTATTCCACTAATGTTAGAATAGGGTTAGGGTTAGGGGTAGGGTTAGGGTTAGGGTTAGGGCTAGGGTTAGGGGTAGGGTTAGGGGTAGGGTTAGGGTTAGGGCTAGGGTTAGGGCTAGGGCTAGGGTTAGGGCTAGGGCTAGGGTTAGGGCTAGGGTTAGGGTTAGGGTTAGGGCTAGGGCTAGGGTTAGGGCTAGGGTTAGGGCTAGGGTTAGGGTTAGGGTTTCGGTATGTGCCCACGTATTCTGGTCCTCTGCGGATTTTTCCGCTGCGGATTTGATAAATCCGCAGTGCTAAACCGCTGCGGATTTATGGCGGATTTACCGCGTTTTTTCTGCGCATTTCACTGCGGTTTTACAACTGCGATTTTCTATTTGAGCAGTTATAAAACCGCTGTGGAATCCGCACAAAGAAGTGACATGCTGCAGAATGTAAACCGCTGCGTTTCCGTGCAGTTTTTCCGCAGCATGTGTACAGCGATTTTTGTTTCCCATAGGTTTACATTGAACTGTAAGCTCATGGGAAACTGCTGCGGATCCGCAGCGTTTTCCGCAGCGTGTGCACATACCTTTAGAATTAGGCTATGTGCACACGGTGCGGATTTGGCTGCGGATTCGCAGCAGTGTTCCATCAGGTTTACAGTACCTTGTAAACATATGGAAAACCAAATCCGCTGTGCCCATGGTGCGGAAAATACCGTGTGGAAACGCTGCGTTGTATTTTCCGCAGCATGTCAATTCTTTGTGCGGATTCCGCAGCGTTTTACACCTGTTCCTCAATAGGAATCCGCAGGTGAAATCCGCACAAAAAACACTGGAAATCCGTGGAAAATCCGCAGGTAAAACGCAGTGCCTTTTACCTGCGGATTTTTAAAAAATGATGCTGAAAAATCTCACACGAATCCGCAACGTGGGCACATAGCCTTAGGGTAGGATTAGGGTTATGGCTACAGTTGGGATTAGAGTTAGGGGTGTGTTGGGGTTAGTGTTGGAGGTAGAATTGAGGGGTTACCACTGTTTAGGCACATCAGGGGTCTCCAAACGCAACATGGCGCCACCATTGATTCCAGCCAATCTCGTATTCAAAAAGTCAAATGGTGCTCCCTCAATTCCGAGCCCCGACGTGTGCCCAAACAGTGGTTTACCCCCACATATGGGGTACCAGCATACTCAGGATAAACTGCGCAACAATTACTGGGGTCCAATTTCTCCTGTTACCCTTGTGAAAATAAAAAAATGCTTGCTAAAACATCATTTTTGAGGAAAGAAAAATGATTTTTTATTTTCACGGCTCTGCGTTGTAAACGTCTGTGACGCACTTGGGGGTTCAAAGTGCTCACCACATATCTAGATAAGTTCCTTGGGGGTCTAGTTTCTAAAATGGGGTCACTTGTGGGGGGTTTCTACTGGTTAGGCACACCAGGGGCTCTGCAAACGCAACGTGACGCCCGCAGACCATTCCATCAAAGTCTGCATTTCAAAAGTCACTACTTCCCTTCTGAGCCCCGACGTGTGCACAAACAGTGGTTTACCTCCACACATGGGGTATCAGCGTACTCAGGAGAAACTGGACAACAACTTTCGGGGTCCAATTTCTCCTGTAACCCTTGGGAAAATATAAAATTCTGGGCTAAATAATTATTTTTGAGGAAAGAAAACGTATTTATTATTTTCACGGCTCTGCATAATAAACTTCTATGAAGCACTTGGGGGTTCAAAGTGCTCACCACACATCTAGATAAGTTCCTTTCTGGGTCTAGTTTCCAAAATGGGGTCACTTGTGGGGGGTTTCTACTGTTTAGCCACATCAGGGGCTCTGCAAACGCAACGTGACGCCCGCAGAGCATTCCATCAAAGTCTGCATTTCAAAACATCACTACTTCAATTCCGAGCCCCGGCATGTGCCCAAACAGTAGTTTACCCCCACATATGGGGTATCACCGTACTCAGGAGAAACTGGACAACAAATATTGGGGTCAAATTTCTCCTGTTACCCTTGGGAAAAAAAAAAATTCTGGGCTAAATAATTATTTTTGAGGAAAGAAAACGTATTTATTATTTTCACGGCTCTGCATAATAAACTTCTATGAAGCACTTGGGGGTTCAAAGTGCTCACCACACATCTAGATAAGTTCATTTCGGGGTCTAGTTTCCAAAATGGGGTCACTTGTGGGGGGTTTCTACTGTTAAGCCATATCAGGGGCTCTGCAAACGCAACGTGACGCCCACAGAGCATTCCATCAAAGTCTGCATTTCAAAACGTCACTACTTCACTTCCGAGCCCCGGCATGTGCCCAAACAGTGGTTTACCCCCACATATGGGGTATCAGCGTACTCAGGAGAAACTGGACAACAACTTTTGGGGTCAAATTTCTCCTGTTACCCTTGGGAAAATAAAAAATTGCAGGCTAAAAGATCATTTTTGAGAAAATATTTTTTATTTTTTATTTTCATGGCTCTGCGTTATAAACTTCTGTGAAGCACTTGGGGGTTCAAAGTCCTCACCACACATCTAGATTAGTTCCTTTGGGGGTCTAGTTTCCAAAATGGGGTCATTTCTGGGGGATCTCCAATGTTTAGGCACACAGGGGCTCTCCAAACGTGACATGGTGTCCGCTAATGATTGGAGCTAATTTTCCATTTAAAAAGCCAAATGGCGTGCCTTCCCTTCCGAGCCCTGCCGTGCGCCCAAACAGTGGTTTACCCCCACATATGGGGTATCAGCGTACTCAGGACAAACTGGACAACAACATTTGGGGTCCAATTTCTCCTATTACCCTTGGCAAAATAGGAAATTCCAGGCTAAAACATCATTTTTGAGGAAAGAAAAATTATTTTTTATTTTCATGGCTCTGCGTTATAAACTTTTGTGAAGCACCTGGGGGTTTAAAGTGCTCGATATGCATCTAGATAAGTTCCTTGGGGGGTCTAGTTTCCAAAATGGGGTTACTTGTGGGGGAGCTCCAATGTTTAGGCACACAGGGGCTCTCCAAACGCGACATGGTGTCCGCTAACAATTGGAGCTAATTTTCCATTCAAAAAGTCAAATGGCGCGCCTTCCCTTCCGAGCCCTGCCGAGTGCCCAAACAGTGGTTTACCCCCACATATGAGGTATCGGCATACTTGGGAGAAATTGCCCAGCAAATTTTATGATCCATTTTATCCTATTGCCCATGTGAAAATGAAAAAATTGAGGCGAAAAGAATTTTTTTGTGAAAAAAAAGTACTTTTTCATTTTTACAGATCAATTTGTGAAGCACATGAGGGTTTAAAGTGCTCACTAGGCATCTAGATAAGTTCCTTGGGGGGTCTAGTTTCCAAAATGGGGTCACTTGTGGGGGAGCGCCAATGTTTAGGCACACAAGGGCTCTCCAAACGCGACATGGTGTCCGCTAACGATGGAGATAATTTTTCATTCAAAAAGTCAAATGGCGCTCCTTCCCTTCCGAGCCTTACCATGTGCCCAAACAGTGGTTTACCCCCACATGTGAGGTATTGGTGTACTCAGGAGAAATTGCCCAATAAATTTTAGGATCCATTTTATCCTGTTGCCCATGTGAAAATG
Source organism: Ranitomeya imitator (assembly GCF_032444005.1). Taxonomy (NCBI): domain Eukaryota; kingdom Metazoa; phylum Chordata; class Amphibia; order Anura; family Dendrobatidae; genus Ranitomeya; species Ranitomeya imitator. The sequence continues at coordinate 442,563,688 of NC_091285.1, forward strand.
AAAAAATTGAGGCTAAAAGAATTTTTTAGTGAAAAAAAGTACTTTTTCATTTTTACGGATCAATTTGTGAAGCACCTGGGGGTTCAAAGTGCTCACTGTGCATCTAGATAAGTTCCTTGGGGCATCTAGTTTCCAAAATGGGGTCACTTGTGGGGGAGCTCCAATTTTTAGGTACACGGGGGCTCTCCAAACATGACATGGTGTCCGCTAAAGAGTGGAGCCAATTTTTCATTCAAAAAGTCAAATGGCGCTCCTTCCCTTCCAAGCCCTGCCGTGCGCCCAAACAGTGGTTTACCCCCACATATGAGGTATCAGCCTACTCAGGACAAATTGGACAACAACTTTCGTGGTTCAGTTTCTCCTTTTACCTTTGGGAAAATAAAAAAATTGTTGCTAAAAGATAATTTTTGTGACTAAAAAGTTAAATGTTCATTTTTTCCTTCCATGTTGCTTCTGCTGCTGTGAAGCACCTGAAGGGTTAATAAACTTTTTGAATGTGGTTTTGAGTACCTTAAGGGGTGCAGTTTTTAGAATGGTGTCACTTTTGGGTATTTTCAGCCATATAGACCCCTCAAACTGACTTCAAATGTGAGGTGGTCCCTAAAAAAAATGGTTTTGTAAATTTCGTTGTAAAAATGAGAAATCGCTGGTCAAATTTTAACCCTTATATCTTCCTAGCAAAAAAAATTTTGTTTCCAAAATTGTGCTGATGTAAAGTATACATGTGGGAAATGTTATTTATTAATTATTTTGTGTCACATAACTCTCTGGTTTAACAGAATAAAAATTCAAAATGTGAAAATTGCGAAATTTTCAAAATTTTCGCCAAATTTCCGTTTTTATCACAAATAAACGCAGAATTTATTGACCTAAATTTACCACTATCATGAAGCCCAATATGTCACGAAAAAACAATCTCAGAACCGCTAGGATCCGTTGAAGCGTTCCTGAGTTATTACCTCATAAAGGGTCACTGGTCAGAATTACAAAAAACGGCAAGGTCTTTAAGGTCAAAATAGGCTGGGTCATGAAGGGGTTAATATTACACTGAATTTGGCCTACTAGTGTGGTTGTGGCCTACTAACGGTGTATGCCACTCCGTGCTGTTCTCCTGGTTTCCTGTCCTGAAATTCCATTTTCAGGCTCTCGTTAAGTAGTTGTTGGAACAACACTGCATTAGGCCTACAAGTTGGGTCTGGGTTGTAGAGACGGTGTCTCCCACTCCAAGGTGTTCTCCAGGTTGCCACATAATCGAAGCTGCATAGAGCCTATTTTGTTATTTTAGGCTTACTAAGTCTGTCTGCGGTCCCTCCTTCCAATAGTCCTCGACTGACCACACCAATGCTGCCTGTGTACCCCTGGAACCTATTTAAAAGTGCATAGAGCCTACTTTTTTTATTTTAGGCCTACTAAGTGTTTCTGCGGTCCCTCCTTCCAATTGTCCTCCACTGAGCACACCAATGCAGACCGTGTACCCATGTAACCTTTTTTAAACCTGCATCGAGCCAACTTTGTGGTGTAAGGCCTACTAACAGTGTCTGGCAGCGCCACTCAATACAGCTGTCCTCTTTAAAAAAAATACCTGCAATTATCAGGTTTTCAGCCTATCGGAATTTTACAACTGCAGTGGGGCTACTAGTTTGGTTGGGGCCTACTAACAGTGTCTGCCGCTCCAAGGTGTTCTCCTGGTTGGCTTTCCTGAGCTTCTATCTTGAGGCTCTTGTTAAATAGTTGTTAAATGGAACAACTGCATTTGGCCTACTAGTTGGGTTGGGGCCTACTAACGGTGTCTGCCACTCCAAGGTGTTCTCCTGGTTTCCTGTCCTGAACTTCCATTTTCAGGCTCTCGTTAAGTAGTTGTTAATATTACACTGCATTTGGCCTAGTAATTGGGTTGGGGCCTACTAATGGTGTATGCCGCTCCGTGCTGTTCTCATTGTTTCCTGTCCTCAACTTCCATTTTTGAGGCTCTTGTTAAGTAGTTGTTGAAACAACACTTCATTAGGCCTACAAGTTGGGTCTTGGTTGTAGAGACGGTGTCTGCCGCTCCAATGTGTTCACCAGGTTGCCTCTCCCTAGCTACTATCTTCAAGCTCTCGTTAAGTAGTTGTTGAAACAACACTGCATTAGGCCTACAAGTTGGGTCTGGGTTCTACAAACGGTGTCTTCCGCTCCAAGGTGTTCTACAAGTTGCCGTTCCCTAGCTTCTATCTTCAGGCTCTCGTTAAATTGTTTTTAATATAACACTGCATTTGGCCTACTTGTTTTGTTGGCCCTACTAACGGTGTCTGCCGCTCCTTGATGTTCTCCTACACTGAACAAACCAGTGCCGCCTGTTTACTTCTGTTACCAATTTTGAACTGCATTTAGCCTACTTAATGATTTGGGCCTACTCACTGTGTCAGCCTCTCATTACAGTTGTACTCCACTGAACAAAGCAATGCCCCTTGGTTAGTCCTGTTACCAATTTTGAACTGCATTTAGCCCACTTTATTCCTTGGGCCTATATCTGTGTTTCCTTTTCATCCTGCCCATTGCCCAGCCAGGTATAGATAAGTCTGCTGGTACATTGACCCACAATGCTACATTCCCGGCGCACGCTACACAGCAAGAATGTGACCTTGCTGAAAGTCAGGTTCCCCTTCCCGCATGCCATACCACCTTACACGGGGACAAAGAGGAAGGTGCAGATGAAAGTGCAGGTTCCTTTATTAGGGCCCCTCATAGTACGCACAAGTGTCGCTGCCGGTGGGAGGCGCCCCCGCCGTGCAAACACACCGCCGTACCTTTGAGGGGCCCTGTGCCAGTGCCAATGCCCATGAGTGGGCCCCCCCTGCTTGCTCAGGATCACAGCACTTGCAAAGTTTAAATACTTACCTCTCCCTGCTCCACTGCCGTGACGTGGTCCAGATTTCCTGGGCACACTAAATACTTGAACCAGCCCTACCCCCCACAACTTTAGCCAAATGTGTTGTGAATTCTGTTTTCGGGCTCCCTCCTGTGGTCATGAATGGTACTTCGGCTGGTTCTGTCCATGGACTTTCTCTGGTGCCTGTGGGTGTTTCTGAGTTTCCTTCCACAGGTGACGAGGCTAATTCGTTAGTGGGCTGCTCTATTTAACTCCACTTGGATCTTTGCCCCATGCCAGCTGTCAATGTTGTAGCATTGGTCTAGTTCGCTCCTGGATCTTTCTGGTTACCTGTTTCCTCCAGCAGAAGCTAAGTTTCGCTTTGCTTTTTTCTTGTTTGCTATTTTTTCTGTCCAGCATGCTTATGTGAATTTTGCCTTGCTTGCTGGAAGCTCTGGGACGCAGAGGGGCGCCTCCGCTCCGTTAGTCGGTGCAGAAGGTATTTTTCCCTGCACTCTCTGTGTGCTTTTGTAGGGTTTTGTGCTGACTGCAAAGTGACCTTTCCTATTTTCTGTCTGTTTAGTAAGTCGGGCCTCGCTTTGCTAAATCTATTTCATCTCTGTGTTTGTGATTTCATCTTACTCACAGTCAATATATGTGGGGGGCTGCCTTTTCCTTTGGGGAATTTTCTCTGAGGCAAGATAGGCTTATTTTTCCTATCTCTAGGGCTAGCTAGTTCTGAGGCTGTGACGAGGCGCCTAGGTCATGATAGGAGCGCTCCACGGCTATTTCTACTGTGCGTGATAGGATTAGGTTCCACTTCCCAGAGCTTGTCCTGTGTTAATGTACTATCAGGTCTTTCCTGGTGCTCTAACTACCAGGTCCACTATTTGTCCTAACCACCAGATCATAACACAAATGACCCCCAATTTCCAATGCCTAACTATTATTATAAGGTAAATTAAGATTAACAAGCTTCAGTAACAAGAATGGATGTTTTTGCCATTAAAATGGGCACTGTACGTGTTTTCCTGGCCTCCACTCACTGCCGACTATGCTTCCCCATTGACTTGCATTGGGTTTCGTGTTTCGGTCGATCCCCGACTTTTCGCGATAATCAGCCGATTTCACTCGACTTGACTTTTGAGATAGTCGGGTTTCGCGAAACCCGACTCGATCCTAAGAAACTAAAAGTCGCTCAACCCTACTCGTCTGTATTCTACGCTAGTATGACCCTGGCCTTAATTATAATTCTGGGTAGTGCAACAAATTCTTCATGGCCACAAAAGGATATTGCATCATATTGAATCCTTCTTCCCATAGGGTTTGCAGTGTACTGAATTTCCCATTATTAAATTAATCCACCTCATTATTCTCTGCCTAGCTCAATCCTAGTTATGAATCAGTTTGCCCTTAGTGAACTTTCACCCTCATTTATAAAAATATGTAACCCTATAAGAACTGGTTGATTTTTCATTTTTGCCTTCTTCCAAGAGCTATCATTTTTTTATTTTTCCCATTCACGTAACCACATGATGGCTTCTTTTGAGTTGTAGATTTGACAAATGGGTAAAAATTCATTCCAAACGCAGTGAATGGAGAAAAAGGAGGAAAACTCAATTCCACCATTGCTTTTTGGACTTTGCTTTTACAGTGTTCATTGTCCAGTAAAAATGACCTGACATCATGATTTTTTTAGGTTAATACGATTACAGTATTCGTTAATTTATAAAAAAAATTCATATCTTAGTGATTGAAGAAAATACCAAACTTTGTAAGAAAAATTTGGTTTGTGTCACCATTTTCTGAGATTTTTAACTTTTCTATCTTTCCATGGATGGAAGTTTCAGAGCTTCATGAAAAGTGGATTAACAGTAGGTTTTATTGATACCATTTTGGGGTATTTACAACATTTTCATGACTTTTTATGGCATTTCTCGGTGGCTACCGTGGTGATTTAAGTGATAAATATTGTTATATTTTATAAGACTGGAAAATTATGTATGCAACAATACCAAATATGTTATCTATTGTATTTGTTTATATTTTGCTATTTACAGTATGTTTTGGGAAAAAGGGGGCGATTTAAACTTTTATATTGTCCACTAGAAAGAAGAAAAAGGTAGCACTCACTGTTCCGGTCGTGATTCTTTATTCAAAGCAGATTAAAGCCTAGCGGCGGGGAGAAGAGGTGGAGACAACAGCAGGACTACGGCCGTTTTGCGCCACTAGCGCTTATATTCTGGGGAGGGGGGTTATATTTTTAATGTTTTTTATACACTGATGTATCGCCTATATAATACGCTGTAAAACGCTAGTATTGCTGTGTAACATGAAATTGACAATCTCATATAACATTGGCTGGGCTTCAAAAGAATTCTAACAACAGATACAAGGGCCTTCAGTCTGCCCCCAGCTGTCATCACAACACATCAGCACAATACATCAGCAGTGCACTACACAATTGCATCACATGGGGACTGATGGCCATCAGAAGGGAAGTTACCAAGTTGGAAGCCTTTTAAATGCTGGAATTACTCTTAACCATGGCATTTGGAAGGTTAAACTATTGGGATTGGAATTATCTCTGATCGCATCAGTGGCAACTAAGTAATACTGTAAAGCTGGTACTTGCACTGTACAGAGCAGTCTTAGCTACTGAGCCCACTCTATTTAGTGATGGCAATTTTGCCATCTTTGTACAGTGCCCACCACCAAAGGGCTTGATATATCTATGCACAAAAAGGAAAAAAAAAGGGCATGAACCGCACCTCCAAAAATCATAAGTTGATTTGAAGCCGCTAGGTTTCAGTGTAACATAATGAGGTTTTCAGTTTAACATTCTGATCAGACTGTATGAAGCCCACTGACACGTCACGGCAAACCTCATAGTGGGTCCTACCGCCCTAACGAAGTGGAGCCGTGCGGCGACCACCACCACAGCGGCATTGCACCAGCAGGGCGGACGGTCTGTTGCCCCACAGCACAGCACCCATGCTGCGAGACTGAGCCCCCATGACTCCAGACTGCGCCGCCCCCCAGCACAAAGCCAAAGCAACAATGGCCGCCACACAGCACCAGCACCAAAATGAAAGGAGCACTGAAACTCACCTTCCTCCAGCTCTTCAGTGAGAGCCAAAATGGGCTAGACCCCTTACTTTGCAGTCTCCTGCCAATTAAAATCACCTATGCCAAACGGGTGGTGTGCTGGTCCAAGAAAGAGACTAGAACATGCTTTGCACAAAAAGGAAAAAAAAGGGCATGAACCGCACCTCCAAATATCATAAGTTGATCTGAAGCCGCTAGGCAAAAATGTATATAACTGAATATGAGGTTTTCAGTTTAACATTCTGATCAGACTGTGTGAAGCCCACTGCCACGTCACGACAAACCTCGTAGTGGGTCCTACCGCCCTAAAGGAGCAGAGCCGTGCGGCGACCACCGCCACAGCGGCAATTCACCAGCAGGGCGGACGGCCTCTTGCCCCACAGCACAGCACCCATGCTGCGAGACTGAGCCTCCATGACTCTAAACCGTGCTGCCCCACCAGCACAAAGCCACAGCAACAATGGCCGCCACACAGCACCAGCACCAAAATGAAAGGAGCACTGAAACTCACCTTCCTCCAGCTCTTCAGTGAGAGCCAAAATGGGCTAGACCCCTTACTTTGCAGTCTCCTGCCAATTAAAATCACCTGTGTCAAATGGGAGGAGTGCTGGTCCAAGAAAGAGACTAGAACATGCTTTGAACAAAAAGGAAAAAAAAGGGCATGAACCGCACCTCCAAAAATCCTAAGCTGATCTGAAGCCGCTAGGCAAAAATTTATATAACTGAATATGAGGTTTTCAGTTTAACATTCTGATCAGACTGTATGAAGCCCACTGCCACATCACGGCAAACCTAGTAGTGGGTCAACAGGCCGTCCGCCTTGCTGGTGCATTGCTGCTGTGGTGGTGGTCGCCACACGGCTCCGCTCCTTTAGGGCGGTAGGGCCCAGTACGAGGTTTGCCGTGACGTGGCAGTGGGCTTCATACAGTCTGATCAGAATGTTAAACTGAAAATCTCATATTCAGTTATATAAATTTTTGCCTAGCGGCTTTAGGTCAACTTATGATTTTTGGAGGTGCGGTTCATGCCTTTTGTTTTCCTTCTTGATATATCTATGATGGAGAATGAATTTGTGTCCAAAGAAGGTATTTTTGAAATTCACTTTTTTTTTTTACCATGCCCTGCAGTATAATTATTTTGGTGAACCTATAGCCCCTGACAGATTCAAGTTAAGAAGAATTAACCCTCGGACTATACTGACATATGGTACATGATACATTCAAATACAGTAGGTTCAGGACACTGAGAAACCTAGGACGGTCTCACTGACAACTGGGCATTTGATTGAAGTAGGATTGGAAAGCCAAAGGTGACATAAACAGTGTTAGGAGTAGAGGTGAGTGATCAATTCATGGCAGATCAACTTTGACCTGAATATCCTGAAATGTTCTTGTTGCAACGAAATGGAACAGTTTGAAAGAAAAGGGTCCAGCGCCATTTCACATCCTTCTGTAGACTGCAGCAGACAGATAGCAGTCTCATGACATCAGATTTCTTCTTAATACCTTGCAGCCATCACACTATATGGTCTAGCACAGCGAATCAAGGGACTATTACAACCACATAAAAAATGAGGGCCGGCCAATCAGTGCTATTTTAGGATTTTATGGACTTTGGAGAGGTCTGAGCACACAGTTCACTACACATAGGGATAGAAAAATGCCTAAATCTGATTGTGGTGTACTACTACAGTGCTGATATAAATGTATAAGATTGGATAGTAATGCACAGTCCAAGTCGTATGTGGAATTCATCCAATGCCTGCTGGTTTCTTTGACGTTATTCCTTTGTTAAATGTTAGTAAAATACACAAACTGGTTTTCGGCTCTGGACTGGAGCCTTCACGAGATCAGACCTTTCAGAAATGTAAAGCAACAGTCTGTCTCACAAAGTGTGCATTTTGTAAAAAAAATATCATTTTTTTTACACCCTTTTTTTTGTAACAGTCCAATATTAGAACTGTACACGTAACCCAATCACAGCAACCTGTTGAAAGTGCTTGCGTTTGGGATGTGAACCTACCTAGCTTTTCTAGTCACATCCTTTTTTAGTAAAGGCCAGGGTGTTTTTTTTCTAAATCCTTTTTAAAAAGTACTCATTTTAATTTTGAATACCTGTTTTAATAGTCCAATTTAGATGCAGTACACCCTCCCACCGCCACCATAATATTATAGCCTGCTCTTGCATGCTTGTTTTCAGGCATGAAGCTATGTGTAGCCACTTTGCAAAGTAACATTTTAGGGTTACATTACATTTTTAGTCAAGGATTGGATACAAAATGCTATTTTTTTCCAAAACAAAATGAATCATGATACATGCATCAACATCTCACATTCTTTCTCCTTTTTGGTGAAACTTAATTTATTTGTGCCTGCATAAGGGGTGATTTTCCCTAGTAGCACACTGCACAGGACTGACTTCTTGCGAGCAGCAGGGCAGAGAGGGAAAATATTGTTATTACTTATCAAACAAAAATTCGAGGAATTCCGTTAATTCCGTTTTTGTCAGCCGGTAACACCGAGAGAAGAATTGAGCCTCACTGCAGGCACAAAGGGCAAAACTGTTGTAAGTTATCACACAAAAAATCTTGGAATGAAATTTTCTTAACAAAATTCTCAATTTTTGTTGAATTTGTTGAGTAGGAGTAGAAGCATGTCGTGCAGGACATTGAGTTAGCACAGGCATAGAACAAGCCTGACAGACTGAAATTGCAGACGATGATGCAGGCTATGATAAACTGTTACAGTCAGATGATAAAAGTGAACTTACAGGATCCTCGTTCATGCTGGCAATCAAACAAGCCGTATGCTGGAAAAGCCTATGAGATGACATAGGTATCATTACCATTAAGAAAAGGTCTGACTATTGGATAGCCATACTTTTAGACTCTTGCTACCCAAAGAAAAATGTATGTTTTTTTCTGGCTCTTAATGAGAAATCCAAATACACCATTGCCAGGATAAATGGTGTTGCCTTTTTGCAGAGCGGATGCCTGCCAATCACATGCCTGACTAGAAGTACCCTCTCCATTCGTTGCAGTCACCACTCTTCTACATGTTGAGCACTATCACCACAACAAATACCTAAGATGTTACAAAATACCAGATGTGGGTCGCCCACCAGGGCAGGGGGGTACTCGGTACTGGGTACGGTATTAAAGGGGATGTCACGATGGCTGCAACCCGGTCCGTGACCCTGGGCACCCAATTAAAGGGGAAAGGTCTTTTAAGAGAAAAGTGTTTATAAGTCTGTTGTGACGCCACCTGTGGTGTTCGGTCAATAGTGGGACCGATGCTGCTTTAAAGGGGTCCTCTGGGGATGTTATTGTAGCACTGATGGTACACTTCCCACAGGTGAAGCAGGGCCCCCAGGGGTTCTAAGGTGTGTGGCAAGGTGGTGAATGCTGACGAATAAGTGGAGTTGTAAGTCTTTACCTGGTTTACTGTAGTTGGCAGGCCACAGTCCAGGGCACTGGGCACAGAATGATAGTGGTCAGGCCGGCTCAGAGGCAACGGGAGAATCCCCTTTCCAGTAGAGGTCCATGAGCCTTTCCAACTAGCGCTTGCTGTACATGAAGTCCCTGCTGCCTGAAGCTTTCTGCAGAGTCCTCTATTTCCCCTGTCCTGAGACAGGTACCTGCATGACGGGCAGCTTGAGCCTTTTACAGGGACTTTCATGCCTGGGCTCCTCAGGTGCTGCTGTGTCTCAGGTCTGGTGTGGGCCAATCACATAAAGTTCTGAGCCCTCCAGTTCTGCCAAGTGTCGTCCAGTTCCACTAAGGCCTCGGGCTCCCAGTCCTTCCACTGTTCCCCTCTGAGCCCTGTTCCTCTACTTTGCTCCTTCCCTTTCGACTCCTCCAAATACAACCCCTCGGGTTATCTGTCCTTTCCAGACGCAGCAGCTCCCTCGTGGCTGCCAGGCCTCTCTGTCTGCTCTGCTTCTCTCTTTGACATCTGCTCTCCTTGGTCTCCCTGGACCAACTGTCTAACTCCTCCTCCAGGTCAGGATACATATAGCTAATGGAAGCTCCCCTGAATCTGGGTCCTGAGCTCCCCCTCCTGACCTGGATTTGGAATATGTTGTGTGTGGGTTCCTTACCTGGTGAAGAGAACTCCATTGCCTCTGAGCATGATATTACTCTCACCGAAGGAAAGCAACATCACTGCAGCAATGGGCCACCTGGGGTGCTGCAGATGTTACAGAGTTCAGTGAGCAAAACCATAGTTTATAAATAAATGCAGTTTTACTGAAGAATAACTTGGCTTGAACCACATATAGCAGAGAGTAGGCATTTATCTTCAAGGACGTTTTTTTTCATGACACACATTTTCTTTTTTTTTTTGAGTCACTTTATCTTTCTTGGTTACTTTCTCTAGTCTTTGCACAGCCCAGCACGCTACTTTGGAATCTTTTCTCATTCTCAGTAACGTCACTACAGTCCAGTAAGCAAGAGTCCTAAGCTCCAACCAACAGTTCCTCATCCCTTTCTCCGTATGAGGAATTTCTGTGCCAATAAGGCAGCTACTCATTTCCTACTGACACCTCTGAACCACCACGTTAGGCATTTTCTCTTCATGTCACTTCAATTTCCATTTATGTTCCATTATATTTCTGGCAGATTACTCCATACTTTCCCGTTAAGCTTTATGCCCCAGGCCCGATACTTATCCCTTCGCTTTCCCACTATTTCTGTCCCGACTCCAGATGGCTACTCACTTTTCTTCCAGATGTCTCTTCTCTACTGGGTCTTACTATTTGGCTCCATTGTCTCCCTCTTGCCACAGGGACACCCAGTGCATGCGGTTCTGCTTCTTAAGGTACCGTTACACTAAACGACTTACCAACGATCACGACCAGCGATACGACCTGGCCATGATCGTTGGTAAGTCGTTGTGTGGTCGCTGGGGAGCTGTCACACAGACAGCTTTCTCCAGCGACCAACGATCAGGGGAACGACTTCGGCATCGTTGAAACTGTCTTCAACGATGCCGAAGTCCCAGGGTAACCAGGGTAAACATCAGGTTACTAAGTGCAGGTCCGCGCTGACAGTCAGTGCAGGGAAGCTGACGGCGGGGGACGTGACAGACATCGGAATGTGAGTATGTACTTTTTTTTTTTTTACTCTTACAATGGTAACCAGGGTAAATATCGGGTTACTAAGTGCGGCCCTGCGCTTAGTAACCCGATATTTACCCTGGTTACAAGTGAACACATCGCTGGATCGGCATCACACACGCCGATCCAGCGATGACAGCGGCTTGTCAGCGACCAAAAAAATGTCCTGATCATTCCCCAGCGACCAACAATCTCCCAGCAGGGGCCTGATCGTTGGTCGCTGTCACACATAACGAGATCGTTAGCAGGATCGTTGCTACGTCACAAAAAGCATGACGTTGCAACGATATCGTTAACGAAATCGCTATGTGTGAAGGTACCTTTAGCCAGACCTGAGATCTGCTACTACTGCAGACCTCATCAATCAACTAGTTCAACTAGTCATTTTCCCTCATTTATAAGCAGGCACGTAATGATTTTTGGGTTTATTTGGACATTCAGATTTAAATGTTCTAAAATGTATTATCTTTCAGTTATTCAAATAATTTTTACTTTTTTTCATGGAACGTGGAGCCTATTGTGTAAAAAAAATTGTCATTTTTATATTTCTATTTTATTTTTGGCTGATTTAAGATCACAAAGAGCTACTAAAATCTATATCAAATTGTTTTCCATCTTCTGCAACAATTTTGACAAATCAGATATATATGTTTTTGTGGGGAGTAGGCTAGAAGCAGCGATTTGGATTTGCAGTGGCTTTCTTTTTTATTTTTTTATTTTTTGGAGCAGGTTTTTTATATATACATTTAGATTTTAATTTATTTTACACTTTATGCCCCCCCGTTACCAAAAAAAGGTCATAAAAGACTAATGAGTGCCTTTATAACATTTATGTACATTTTTTAAATTGTCGATTGAAATCTCAGCTTCCTGTTTGCAACATTCAGCAGCTCCAGCTTCCTCCCTGTCCTTGTGGATGACATAAATTGCGAGGACATGAGGATTAAGTGTTGTTACTGTTTCCTAAACTGTACGCGCAGTATTCATTTAGCACTGTGTAAGGAAGAAGGCCGAGATGGTAATAAACCATCTCTGCCTTCTCTGTAGGAAGGCTCTGTGCTCTTGTACAATCTCCATGTAATTACTTACTCTGTAAGCAATTTCTAAAACATCTGTCAACAGTAATATGCGAACTAGCCAGAAGTTTTAAAACATCTGGCGGCCTGCAGTTACATTTAAATTAACTGTTGTAATTTTTTTTTTTAAATAAAAGTTGAAATGCTAATTCTAACAAAGTTCACTTAGCCCATGAAATGCTTATATTATGTAATTTATAATATATTCTAACAAATAGTGGTTTAGGAGAGTTGTCTGTTTACCTGATAGATGCTGGAAGATGGCCCTAAGCATATCCATCTTTATGTGCAATGCAAAACAATATATAAGAACAGTAGGACCCTAACATTGTAGCCTTACTTTATAAATGACTTCACTTATTATTGTGAGATAATTTCTATGCGCTGAGGTAACATTATGGGTTAATACTATTCTTGTGCAGGGATCACCTTGGACTACATACCTTACAGATCAGTGCTGCTTGCTTGAGGTTATACGGTTGGCTTATGCAGTAATTGGGATTTGTAATACCACCAGAAAAATCTCCTGAAGAATATGAAAAGTTCAGAGCAGCAAGAAAGCCTCCAACTCAAAAGTCAACTGTCTGCTGCTGCCTATGTCATATTTTCTCTGAAATAAATAGCCCGGTAGGAAAAATAAACTATCTAATCACACAAAAGTGCGGTCAAATTATTCGGGAGGGTTGTGAAGAACAAGAGATTCGCTTTTCCAGGATAAGCTATTACTTATTGTAAATTAGGTAGGGTAAGGAAAGTGGGGGGGGGAGGATAAAATTCAACATGGTTAAAAAAATAAATAATACAAAAAACACATTACTAAAAAAATAAAGATTGCCCATGATTTTTCTTCTACTGCGCTTGTGCCTATATAACTCAAAACTTAACCATCATGTAATGAAAAGATAAAGATGACACTCAGCCAATTCCTCCTCATTCTGTACCATCAGCGTCACAAAGCTCAGAATTTTAGTCATTCCATGCCAATGGTTCCATGCACAATTCCGAGAAATGATGATCCAAGTGAGCATCCGGCATCTGTGAGCACCACAGCTAACACCATTTGTAAATTGGGGATGCTTTGATCAGTCTAAATTTCTGAAAATCTAGACACATTATGATTTCTCTCAGGCTGGGTAGATATAAAATAAATCCAAGTGTCCTGTTTCAAACCTCAATCTCTGCACACTGCTTCTCAAGCCTCACACCTGTCCACAAATCCCGCTGCTCCAATGTCACCACTCCGGTGGTCCCACCAGTCTTTAAAGCTATTTTTTGGTGATGATGTTCCAGTTATCCTCAAGTAGCCCATGCTGTCAATAGTAACATAGTTATTAAGGTTGAAGGAAGACTTTAAGTCCATCTAGTTCAACCCATAGCCTAACCTAATATGCCCTAACATGTTGATCCAGAGGAAGGCAAAAAAAAACCATGTGGCAAAGAGTAAGCTCCACATTGGGGAAAAAAATTCCTTCCCGACTCCACATATGGCAATCAGACTAGTTCCCTGGATCAACACCCTATCAAGGAATCTAGTATATATAATCTAAGGTAGTTATTGTTGTACTTCTTGACATTTACTCAAATATGGTGTGAGTTATTGATTCATTATCACTTTTAGCTGTAATATAAGACATGAGCGTAAAAGTGTAATATTGAACAGTTTCTAAAATTAAATTTATGATAGTATGCCCCTTTAACTAAATAAGGAAATAAGTTGTCAGAGGTGTAGAGAGAGGTTTCCCCAGGGATGGTGGAAGTAATGCTCAGTAAATTGCATGCTGTTGAATTGTAAGAGAAGCAAGAGAACTAGGAAAAACAACAAATGGAGTGGACGGACCCTGACTCTGAAAATCTGAATTCTTGTAATTGCTAAAAGTCTGCAATCACTCTATGTGAATTCATGAGGCATAAGTGGGGAGTGTAGTCCACAAGTAGTGGTGAAATTGATAAATGTTATGTGGTCTCTCCTGTTGGACTATTTTTCGGTTTACCCAGTTACTTTTTTGCTCATCTGGTGAGGTCTCCCTTGTATGCTTAGGGTTTGTGCACATGTTGCATATTTGCAACAGATTTTTTATAGAAAAAACCAGTGTTAGCAGGATAAACACTGCATATAATAAGTGCCTTTTGATTATTTTTTCAGGCCTGTTTTCCATTTATTTGAATGGGTATACAATGCTGCAAAAACTCTGATAGAATTGGCATGCGTCATATTTGAAAAAACGCTTTTTAGTTTTAAATTTGCAAGAAAAAATATGCAGCTTGTGCGTAAGGTTTTATCAATGTCATTTACTTTGTTGGTACTGTAAAACTCTGTTTTTTTTCAGCAGAAAAAAAACAGCAAAAACTCAGCATGTGAACAACCACTTAGGATATTATCTTTTGTTTTTACATATTGAGAGTTAGGCCACGTTCACATATTCAGTAATTGGTCTGTATTTTACATCAGTATTTGTAGACAATCTCAGGAGTGGAAAAATCAGAGAAGTATAATAGAAACATATGCACAACTTCCGTATTTATCCCCCACTCCTGGTTTCGGGTTACAAATAATAATGTAAAGGGGCTTAGGCACAGGTGATGTAGGTCACAAAACGTGCTAGCTCCTGAGGTAACCCTCTAACGCAACATACAATGCGACTTTTTTGAAAATTTTTGCTTCCATTCATATTATTCAGAAATTTATTGTGCACATTTTGAGACATTATTCGCCTTAATCGGATAATCCTAGGATTGTTTATCCTGTTTTGAAGATGACAGACTTAAAATGGCATCATCAAACGGCTTGTCCCTGTGAGTGACTAATTTTCTGAGGTAAAATAAACTACAGGACCACAATGTTTCTTTTTAAACATCGTGTTTTTATTTTTTAAATACATTTGTGTGGATTTATGACATTTTTAAAACAATTCTTGCTTTTAGTGCCTTTTTTCTGGTTTACCTGTTTTACAAGGGTGTCTGTGAGGTCGCTATGATTACCTCAGTAACCTCTATTGCTCTGCTGAAGACATTGTGTTAATTTCTATTAATAACCCCACTGGAGGTTTTTGGGTGGGGTTGCCCCTGGTAATCTAGGGCGGTTTTACCCTTTTTTTTAAATCAAATTTGTATCAGGCACATCATCTTTGAGGGCCCTGTCATGGCCTGTCATAAGCGCTGGTGGTCCGGCATTTATTTCCTTCAGTGACGTCACCGCTAATCGGGCGGTGAGACAGACTACCAAGAAACACCTCCCTTTTCTATTAATAACCCCACTGGGGTTTTTTTGGGGGGGTTGCCCCTGGTAATCTAGGGCGGTTTTACCCTTTTTTTATCAAATTTGTATCAGGCACATCATTTTTGAGGGCCCTGTCATGGCCTGTCATAAGCGCTGGTGGTCCGGCATTTATTTCCTTCAGTGAAGTCACCGCTAATCGGGCTGTGTGACAGACTACCAAGAAACACCTCCCTTTTCTATTAATTACCCCACTGGAGGTTTTTTTTGGGGGGTTGCCCCTGGTAATCTAGGGCGGTTTTACCCTTTTCTTAATCAAATTTGTATCAGGCACATCATCTTTGAGGGCCCTGTCATGGCCTGTCATAAGCGCTGGTGGTCCGGCATTTATTTCCTTCAGTGACGTCACCGCTAGTCGGGCGGTGTGACAGACTACCAAGAAACACCTCCCTTTACCTTCCTTAGGTGTGCCCCTACCAGGTACGGACAGGGGCTGAAATTCAGCCCGGGCATTTGAATTCACACAGGCCAACGCTGTCCCTGTCCCCAAGCACCAGATGGAATATATTACTAATATTTCCCTGGATGGAGGAAAGTAAGATTTACTACAAGACCAATATATTAATTATACCCGTGACCTGCTGGGGTAAGTGATGGAGTCAGAAACTTTGTGCTCCTTCACAATTCTTAGCAGTATGGGGTCTTGAGAACACTGATTCTGTTAACAATGTAGCAGACAAGGCAGCCCAGTACCAGACAGGCCCTTCTGGCATTTGCCAGAATTGCCAAATGGCCAGTCCGGCCCTGGCCCCTACCCAACTTTTATGCAACTCCGGTCATAGCATATTTTGGTCTATTCAATATATCTACCACTGGTTTAATAATGATTTCAAAATGATAAAATCCCCCTACATGAGCAAAAGGAAATCTACTTTGAATCTTTCTGTAGCTCTAGATGATTGGGAACTGGCCATGTCCTTGACATATTCTGCCACCATGTCCATGGCTCTTCATGAGTCTTATTTTAAGCTTATCTCTAGGTATGTTAAGCTAATCTCTAGCATTTATTAATCCTTCCAATTCCCCTCTCTGCTGGAGGGATTGTGGACATTATGGTAGCCTTTCCCATTTGTTTTGGTTTTGTCCACGTATTAGACCTTTTTGGGATGAAATCTCTTCTCTTATTTCTATTATATTAAAACATTCAGATTTTTCTCTGTTTCCTCAGTTGGCCCTGCTCTCGTTGAATGCAGATCAATTGACTCCACCTTTTAGGAAACTTGTTATTAGGGTTGAGCGACTTTTACTTTTATAGGATCGGGTCGGGTTTCACGAAACCCGACTTTTTCAAAAGTCGGGTTGAGTGAAATCGGCCGATCCTATAAAAAAGTCGGGGTCGTGGTCGGCCGAAATTCGAAACCCAATGCAGTGCATTGGGTTTCCAATGGTTCCCAGGGTCTGAAGGAGAGGAAACTCTCCTTCAGGCCCTGCGATCCATATTTAAGTGTAAAATAAAGAATTAAAATAAAAAATATCGCTATACTCACCCTCTGACGCGCCCTGGTACTAAACGGGAACCTTCCTTCCTTCGAATCAGCACTTGCAGGACCTTGCATTATTCCTATTAGGGTGAGTATATACCTAATAGGAATAGTATATACCTAATAGGAATATACTCACCCTCGGACGCGCCCTGCTTCTTTCCGGCAGCCTTCCTTCCTAAGAATCAGCGCTTGCAGGACCTTGCGTGACGTCGCGGTGACGTCGCGGCTTGTGATTGGTCGTGCAAGCGGTCACATGGGCGGCCGCGTGACCAATCACAAACCGCGACGTCACCGCAAGGTCCTGCAAGCGCTGATTCAAAGGAAGGAAGGTTCCCGGTTAGTACCAGGGCACGTCAGAGGGTGAGTATAGCGATATTTTTTATTTTAATTCTTTATTTTACACTTAAATATGGATTCCGATACCGATTTCCGATATTGCAAACATATCGGAACTCGGGATCGGAATTCCGATACCAGATTCAGAAGATCGCCGACTTCATGGCCGACCCCACACAGGGGTCGGGTCGGGTTTCATGAAACCCGACTTTGCCAAAAGTCGGCGACTTCTGAAAATGGCCGACCCGTTTCACTCAACCCTACTTGTTATACATCTGCTTTTAGTTTCTAAGAATGCTATTGCTTTTTTTTGGAAATCTTCTAAAGTACCCTCTTCACAAGAAATTATTGACAAACTGGCGTTATTGAAAAATTGGCGTTACTGAATGGCTGCTTTCCTTCCCTTTTGAAAAAATGGTCTCGCTGGCTGGAAATATTTCCATAAGAATTTACTGTATTTATTGTTTTGCTATTTTATTTTATTGTATTTTTACTTTTATGCTTCATGAATTTTTTATGTCATTGCATTTATGTTAACCTTGCTCTCTCTATGTCTTGTTTTGGTTGAAAATGTTAATAAAGTTGTTTGGAAAAACAAATAATACTGTAAAAGACTGACCAAATACTGAACATGTGACCGTGGGCTTAGTGAAAGTTTGTGTTGCATATGTAATTGGTATTTTAGACCTAAAGACATCAGTTGTATTGCTTATTGTCTCACTTGTATTCTTTCATTCCAGCAGAGGATGCCTCACCACGACTCGAGGTAACTACAGGACATTTCCCTGCATTCCATTCATTCACCAAGTTTTACAGCTAGGAGAACAGCTGCATTAGCAGAGCTCCTGGGTGTAAAATGATTTAACCCCTTCAGATGGATTTACAGTGTGGGACAAGACTGAACGACGGAAGGTATGGAATATTGTTGTTTGTTTTTTTTAAGTTTGTTTCAGGTGACAAGGGTCTTCAGGTGGATTAAGAGTATAGTAAAATATTAAAACACCATGTGTCTTTATTTCATTAAAATACTTTTTAATAATGTGTGTGTGTTTTATTAACCATTTCGTACTTTTGGATTAATAATGGATAGAACCAACAAAGAAAAAAGTGGAGCCGCACAGCTGTGAGATCTGGAGCCGGCCGTATCCCATGTGCGGTGCAATGGATAACCTGATAGCGTAATGGAGGCGCTCGCATGAAAAATAAGATGAAACCAGCATAAAGAAAAAGAAAGAAATGCGGCAACACTCACCAGTCCTAGAGTGGTCTGAGTCCTCTAATGAAACATATAAAACATCTTCACGGCACGGGGGAGTGTAGATGAAAAGGAGGTGTGCAGGGGTAGACGACGGCCGTTTCGCGCTGACGGCAGCGCTTCCACGGGTTAATAGTGCTGGGAAGTGATGCTAACATAAATAGGTGAGACAGGGCAAATCCCCTCCCACCCCACGCCTCCAATCCCAAACACCTGAAACCGAAATACAACATGTGCATAAAACAAAACAGAAAAATGTTAACATATTAAAACCAATGCCGGTACAAGAAACCAGAATGATTACTTGCGTCTTTTTCATTCTCCAATAACTGAAACACTAGAGGTCACCCAAAAGGGTGATTATAAAAATATAACCAATATTAGTCTCTTAATTGGCAGCATCTATGGTGCATATCCCCCCTCAAGAAAAAAAAAATCAGATAAAAAGCGGGGATCCTCATAATTATGCAAAGAGGAGAGGGAAGTATAACTGACTCCTACACAGGGGGTAAAACAAATACGTTGCATAACCACACTAGGGAATCATAAAAAAACAGACATGTCAATTCTGTCATTCAAGCCGGCCGGACCTGTCGCCTGTGTGCGCACGATCCACCTAGCCTCCTGCCTCAATAATAGCTTATGTAAATCCCCTCCCTGTGCTGGTAAAACGACCCTCTCTACTCCCGCGAATGTAAGAACCTCCGGATTTCCCTCATGTGTATCTCTAATATGATTAATAAGTCTGGGTACGCCTTTACCTGTCTGAATAGACCTGAAGTGCTCCCTGAAATGCACATACAGATGGCGTATAGTCTTGCCCTATTTATGTTAGCATCACTTCCCAGAACTATTGACCCGTGGAAGCGCTGCCGTTAGCGCGAAACGGCCGTCGTCTACTCCTGCACACCTCCTTTTCATCTACACACCCCTGTGCCGTGAAGATGTTTTATGTTTCAATAAAGGACTCAGACCACTCTAGGACTGGTGAGTGTTGCCGCATTTTTTTCTTTTTCTTTATATTAATAATGGATAGGTGTCATAATTGACGCCTCTCCATTATTAACCTGGCTTAATGTCACCTTACAATAACAAGGTGACATTAACTCTTTATTACCGCATATCCCACTGCTACACAGGAATGGGAAGAGAGTGGCCAAGTGCCAGAATAGGCGCATCTTCCAGATGTGCCTTTTCTGGGGTGCCCTCTAGAAAGTAATAATGCCCTGTGTGCACCTCTGATGATCACTCACAATACATTTATTGCCTCTATAACAATAATGCTTTTTAAATTAATAATTAAAATGTAATACGCAAATTGCAACTTTAACGAGTTTTGCAATATGACTTAGGAAAAAGCCAAATCAGTATCTCAATTTGCAGACACAGTGTTTATTGCTGTTGGCCCTCATCAGTGCGGAGCCTGAGAACTGATTTGGCTAGGTGAGAGTCTCTGGACTGAGGTCTAAGGGGTAAGGTTTCTCCTTGTGGAGAGTGACATACCAGATCTGGCTTGTCAAGGTAAGGAGGCTTATTCGCCATGCAATGCTCCTCTGGGAAATGTAATATGCAAATTGCGTCTTCAGAGAAAAAATGGACTTAAACTCTATAGCACCAACAGTTGGAAGTAGTGATCCTACAAGTCACAATCAACCCTTTAACAAGGTTTGCAATATAACTTAGGATAAAAGTCAAATCAGTATGTCAATTTGCAGACACAGTGTTTCGGGCTGTTGGCCCTCATCAGTGCGAAGCATGAGAACTGATTTGGCTAGGTGAGAGGCTCTGGACTGAGGTCTAAGGGGTAAGGTTACTCCTTGTGGAGAGAGACATACCAGATCTGGCTTGTCAAGGTAAGGAGGCTTATTCACCATGCAATGCTCCTCTGGGAAATTTAATATACAAACTGCCTCTTCAGAGAAAAAGAGGACTTGAACTCTATAGCGCCACCTTTTTGAAGTAGCGATCCTACAAGTCACAATCAACCCTTTAACGAGTTTTGCGATATGACTTAGGGGAAATGTAATATGCAAATTGCCTCTTCAGGGAAAAAAGGACTTAAACTCTATAGCACCACCTGTTTGAAATAGCGATCCTACAAGTCACAATCAACCCTTTAACGAGTTTTGCAATATGACTTAGGATAAAAGCCAAATCAGTATCTCAATTTGCAGACACGGTGTTTTGGGCTGTTGGCCCTCATCAGTGCGAAGCATGAGAACTGATTTGGCTAGGTGAGAGGCTAATTAAAATGTAATAATGTCCCCTGATTCCCCAAATGTACAGTTCACCTATACACAGTATGATATCCCCACACCCCCACTGTACTCTGTATAAGAGGGCAAAATGGTAACCCCAACACTGTATGACAGACTCGCACAGTAGCTTCAACTCTGCATGAGGGCCATCATACTTTATGATGCACCTACACTTCATGAAAGCCCCTACAGTAACCCCCATACTGTATCAGGGCCCCTCAATGTATGAGGGCCCCACACAGTTGCCACCATACTATATGAGGGCCACCAAAGTAGCCTCCTTACTGTATGAAAGTATTTTTCTGAATATTTTACTATGCCCCCACAAACACACCACAAAACTAATTAAAGTAAAAACATAATATACTCACCTAGCCCTGGATCCTGAAAAGTCCATCGGCAGACAGCTTCATAGTGCAGGAGAACCAATGAGTGATGTCATCAAACCAGCACATGCACGTGATGTCATCATGCCGCATGACCTCACCTCTTTCTTTGCATTCTGCCATTCTGTAGGCCACAGACATAAAGCGACCTACAGTCTGCAGAAAAGACAGGGGTAGTGCAGAGAGACTGTTCACCCCACTTTACCGCAGACCTTAGCTGTGCATACTGAGAAAGTTAATAGTAGAAGTTGTTCCTAGTGATGGGCGAAACCCCGATGATCAGGATCGGCGAGTTCACCCTAGTTTTTTTGTAACGTTCGAGCTCGGGGCCTGAGATGACACAAACTTGCGTCCAAACCCCGAGAATGGACTTTATAGATATGTTATGGAGCGGGGTTGCTGTAAAACAAAGCATAAAATTAATAATATACATTATAATTATACTTACCTGTCCAGCGAAGTGTCCTCCCGGACGCATCTGCTTCTGGGGCCACTCATTACCCTCCGGCGATATTCACTGCACTCTGCAGTCTTTGGCTTTTTCTGACACTGTTCATGTTTTGAAGTATGGTGAACCCCGATGAGCAGCCCCGGAAGTAGATGCGACCGGGAGACAGCGAGACAGGAGGACGCATCGCTGGACAGGTAAGTATAATTATAATGTTTATTATTAATTTTATGCTATGTTTTACAGGCCCTGGACCCAAACTGGACTCGAACTGTGACACGGGTTTCCCATGGTAACCCGTGTTCAGGACCTTGTGACCAGAACTTAACTGTTTGGGTTTGCTCATCCCTAGTTGTTCCGAGTGCGCCCCTCCAAGCGAGCGGCTAGGGTGACCATTCGTTCTGCCCCGGTGGTAGTTACATTATTGGTTACATCTCTTGGAAGAAGAACAAGAAAAAGCAAGAGTGCAAAACAGGAAGAAGTCCAGTTGGGAAGAAGTTAATGAAATGTGCATGTTAAGCAGCACTGCCACTCTGAATCTTTAACTTACATTTGGTGTATGTGTAGGTGCTCTACCTGCAAAGTCCTGTCTCTTAATTAAAAAAAAAAAAATCCGGCCTCCTCCTCTCCGTAATAGTGGACCATCTCTCACCTTTTCCCCAGTCCCATGACAACAGTGTCAGAAGTCTGAGGAAATCCAGCTACAGGTAATGGAAAATTTGTCATAGACATGTGTTAGATCTTAAATGAAAAAAACATCCAGCCATCAGACCATTCTTCTTTTCCCAAAACAGCACCAAAAGCTGAAGCTGTCATGAGCATGAGGAAATCCTATTACCGGTAAAATGTATGGCACATGCCTATGGTTGTAGGAAAGTGCAGATATTATGGCGCTTATACTTACTGCTAGATCAGGATCAGAGCTGCTGGCCAGAGCTGCAACCAAGAATTTGAGGGCCCCATATTCGAAAAATTTTAAAACCTCCTTGATACTCTGCCTACACCCATCAAACCTTCCACAGTTCCACCGCCCACTCTTGGAAATATTCCTCTTCTGCACCACGTCCTCACCAATCACACATTAACAGTTCCCATTAATGATGAGCGAGTATACTTGTTACTCGAGTTTCTTCGAGCATACTCAGGTGGTCTCCGAGTATTTCGGCATGCTCGTGGATTTAGTTTATGTCGATGCAGCTGCATGATTTGCAGCTGCTAGACAGCTTGAATACATGTGGGGGTTGCCTAACAAACAGGCAATCCCCACATGTAGTCAAGCTGTCTAGCAGCCGCAAATCATGCAGCTGTGTCTACATAAATTAAATCTCTGTGCACGCCGAAATACCCTGAGACCACCTGAGCATGCTCGGAGAAACTTGAGTAACGAGCATACTCACTCATCACTAGTTCCCATCTAACACCATATCACACACATAGCCATCAGCCTTTGTTTTGGCCTAAAGATTTTTTTTAAGCCTGCCACCACGACAAGGTAGACTCTTTTGGCAGGGCCCTACTCTACTCTAACCTATTGAAAATGTGTTAAACTATCCAATACTCTTTTTAGGTATAGTTTTCTTTATTTTTCTTTAAGGGAATGTGTCACATTTTTCAAACAAACTGAAACCAGATTGTGACAATTTTTTTTATAATCTGTATTTCTGATTGCAGATTATTGTATTCTGTTTTCTGTACACTTATGGAAGCTGCTCTCTTGCCTCTTTGGAGATATGGACATTGGACATATGCATGTGTTTATATCACAAGACTTTATAGGGACTCTATTTCCTTGGGAGAGTTTTTTATAAATGTTCTTATGGTTAGTGACATGCAGATGTCATCGTGCAGGAAGGAGGAAGAGGTGAGCTGTGACACTACCTGCTGTGAATGGTGTACTCTTATCTCTCATTGAAATCCTGATTGCTATGCTAATGAGTTGACTGCCAAAAAGGGATCTCATCAGGACGTGTCAGTGCATTAGAAAACAGTTTCTGTGTATTTAGCATTTTTTTTTATATAACGGGTGACACAAACTTTAAAGTAAAAAGATTGGCCATTTTCTGTTATTGTTGATAAATGTGTTTGAGATTATGTTAAGGCACTCACTAATATGGCCTTTCTTGAATTTGGCATTAAATATAAAATATGGGAAATAGAAATATAGGCTATGTTGAAATGTTGCACTATGTGCCTTTTAATCATCTTACAAACACATTGGTTAACAATAACCAAAGGCTGGTTAATGACCTTAACATAAATGCTTCTTAACACATTCCCACTAAACATTTCATTAACTAACTAACTAACTAACTAATCTTCATAAGAGTCATTTAGTTAAATCTTTTGGTCAATTAGAAGTGCAAAATTATAGTGTCAGTAACAAAACAAACAGAAAGCAAACAAACAAAAACCAAAGACAACACATATAACCAATCAATACAATGAAAATAAGGTCATTTTGTGAGGTCAGAAAAACATGAGCGACGTGCTCGATGACGCTCCAGAAGGGCGTGACTTTGTCTTCCCAGTCTTTCTTCGATATATCAAGAAGACCCCATGGATATCGGCCATACAGAAGTTCGAATGCAGAGAACCCAGTAAAGGCCTGTGAAACCTCTCGGAGAGAGAACAGCAGGTATGGTAGGACACAATTCCAGTCTCAACAGTACTTTTCTATGACTTTTCTTATTATACTTTTCAATATTTTATTGAATCTTTCCACAAGGCCGTCTGTCTAGGGATGGTACACTGACGTCTTCAGTTGTGTAATTTGCAGGGCCTTACGCAGTTCCCTCATCACCTTACTAATAATAATCATAAGCTGATAACCAGCATAAGGTCAGAAAATCAATCTATTTAAAGCAAATAACCCTTAATTCTCTATGATAACACAGATAAAACATTAAATTTATTAAATCCAAATATAAGACCATGAGACAACTATAAACAGATATACACATAGAAACACACAACCATGCACTCTAAGATTACCCTACTGATGAAGCCTATTACCAATTCCTGCCTAACAGCGAAGGTTGGCACCCTACACACAGATACGAGATTGGCGCCCCCGCTCAGCATCGGCTGACCCTATAGCTCGCATTGTGCACCCTATAGCAGGTGTCACTTATGCTCCAGCAATTATGCTCAACCGGAAAGGAGAGAATAGGCAGGATTAAAGGAGTAATTAGTATATATATATATATATATATATATATATATATATATATATACATGGATGCACATATAATATTGGCTTAATTGTGGCAGGGTGAGATACACGGACTAGGACAATAAGTGCAAAAACAAAAAAGTGCTCATGCTTTAAAAATCTATACACCTCCCTACCTCTGTCTCCTGCTGATATAAGACCTGTCTGTCAGTATATCTTCAGCTGAAGATTAGATTATGTATATATACCATGATAGCAGAGGGTGAGAAGCTATACTTATCAGAGATGATGTTCTGTACGCCTCAGCTGAAGATCAGAGCTGATTTTTGTTGTCTTTTCTGCCCTGCCTTTATGTGTTGTATAGAATTCTGGCCACTATTCATCTGAGGACTATCACTAGATTATCAGCAGGGAGTCCAAGGGTTAGCCACTGTTGAGTGGGGGCGCCATATGCGCTGACAAGTAGGGTGCCAACCTCCACTGACAATTAAGCCAATATTATATGTGCATCCATGTGTGTGTGTATATATATATATATTTATATATATATATATATATATGTATATATATATATGTATATATATATATATATATACATACTAATTACTCCTTTATTCCTGCCTATTCTCTCCTTTCCAGTTGAGCATAATTGCTGGAGCATAAGTGACACCTGCTATAGGGTGCATAATAGGAGCTATAGGCTCAGCCGATGCTGAGCGGGGGCGCCAATCTCATATCTGTGTGTAGGGTGCCAACCTCCGCTGTTAGGCAGGAATTGGTAATAGGCTTCATCAGTAGGGTAATCTTAGAGTGCACGGTTGTGTGTTTCTATGTGTATATCTGTTTGTAGTTGTCTCATGGTCTTATATTTGGATTTAATAAATTTAATGTTTTATCTGTGTTATCATAGAGAATTAAGGGTTATTTGCTTTTAATAGATTCCCTCATCACCTTACCCATAGAGGGTGTTCCTTGGTCGGTCAGGATCTCCCTCTGTAACCCTGTCCAAGAAAAAATATGAACCAATATGCAAGCTAAACTTTTTTGCAGAGGAGTTTCTCAGGGGAACTGCTTGTGGGTACCTGTCACGTGGTTATCACAACAGAGAGGAGCCAGAAGACCTCAGCCTTCTTTGTAAATGGTGTATATTTATTTTGGCAGAGAGGGGTTAATCGGCCATGTTGGAGACTGTTTGAGTATTAGCTCTCAGCTGAGCTTGGTTGGCGACTCCCATTCCCTTTATAATCTGGGTCCTGACTTAAACCCATGTCAGAGCTAGCTTTTGCTGCATGGCTTGGAGGAGAGGTGTTTATACGAGGAGTTTTGAAGGAGTTATCTGTGACTGTTACGTGGTTTATAAGTGTGATAACTCCCTTCCCTCATCTTACTTTTATTCTCCCCTCATCCTCCACTCAGTGGTGTATTCTTCTGTTATATGTGAGTGAATATTTGTATGCTTGGTATTTTCAGTTTATCACTGTTTGTGTTGCCTTGTTCATCTGGTTGGTGTACTTTGGTACATAGTAGGGGTGGGGCAAGAGAACAGATGGAGGGCTGATTCAGGAGATAAGGGAAGGGTGGTGGCAGGGCACCCCATGGTGGTAGGGATAGGGAAGAAGCCACTGGTCCCGGGTCACCCAACAGCTGAGCTGTGACAGTACCACGTAGCATAGTCAAAGATGACCAATATATATGGATGCCAACAAGCAGATTTAACCAGGGGACCGACCAAGTCCATGGCAATTCTTTCAATTGGCAACTCTATTATGGGTAATGGCATGAGAGAGCTTTGCAAGTGAGAGGTAGGGCAGTTAGCTGGCAGGTGGGAAAGGACCTGCAATACTTTAAGATTTCTGGTGACATCAGGGCCAATAGAACCTCTGCATGACCAGTTCTTGAGTTTTGTCCACCCCCAATAAGTCCTGGACCATGCCGACCTTGTGGGAATCAGTACCTTGGGCAGTTTCAATGTCCACTCTGGCCACTGGATAGTCTTTAGCATCTCCATGAATGCAGCAGATGTCAACCTTCTTCCCAGGGATCAGCTGGAGAAGAAGTGAGGCCCTCACGAGGGTCACCCAACTCCTTAAATCTTTAAGTCCATTCACTGGCCAACCATTCACCTTTATGGGACAGCCTTGTTGCCCCTTGCTTGGTGGACAGTTCACACTGCAGGCCACATATGCATAGAATGAACAGTGGCATCCTAGGCTACAGTCCATAGGGGACAATGGACGGCTACATGACCTGGGCTATGACATCTCCAGCATATAATATTGCCAGCTTAAACCTTCAGCATCACATACCCCTCCCCTTTAGACCTTGGACGCCCCATCCCCTTTTGGGCCTCTGTCCCCTGTAGGGAACCCCAGTTTGGAGTTGCCAGAATCCCCAAGGAAACCTTAAACACCTGATATCTCTTGACCAGTCCAACCAGGTCATCAGCATTCAGGAGATCACCTTGGGCAACCCAAGTCTGTATTGGCCTCAGAAGGGAATGCACAAACCAGTACATCACCCCTTGCTCTACCATCTGCGCAGGAGTAGAGAACTCTGGCTGCAACCATTTTGGACTAGGTGCAGCAGATCAAACATACTCCTTGGCATCTTGCAAGGCTAAGTCTTAGTAGGATTTCTGGCGCTCCCCTGTTAAGTATGGCGCCAGCACTTCTACCCATTGCTCTGGCAGAGGTTTCAACCTCTCGGCGACCCTTTTAAAAGTGGTGGAAAAAACCTCTATGGCGTCACCCTCAGTCATTTTCTGCAGGGCATCTTTTACCATTTTCCGGATGGAAAAATCATAAGTCGACCTTGGAGTCCAAGCTACTGTTGTGCCACAAAACACCTCTGTGAATAAATTTACTGAATGCATATGTTAGGACTGGCAGAACGCACCAAGTTTAAGATGGAATAGTATCAGGTGCGTTCGCAGTCCGGGGTCCACCATGCAGGTGAAAACCTGCTGCTAGTGATGACAGACGATATGGTGGTACAATGTGAATACACACATGGGTTTACTTCACCCTTTGGGAAGGAAGCGAAACCTGTTGCGTCACAGGGCCGTGGTACCGCACCAAGAGCGCAAGCAAGGAGTCTCAGAACTCAATCCCAAGACACAGGAATAGAGTTCATAAAAACCTCATGCACTCAACACCGCTACTGGGGTGTCAGAGTGACAGAAAAAAATGTATTAAAGATGCACGTGAGTGCGTGCGGTGCCGCACTTGCAGATGCCACTAACCACCCAGGCTTGGGTCAGGAAAGCGCTGAGAAAGCGCACGGCGCCGCACTGGCGGTCACAGCAACTAGACGCTGTAATGTGTGTTTCGTGCTGATGGCTTAGTCGGGCGCTAGATAGCTACCATCATTCGCGAACAGTCAACAACACTAGGAATGGGAACAATTTAGGAGCTTTCATCCATTGACATACATCCATCTACACACACACACATTATATCAAGTCAATACTAGCGCATGGCCGTGCGGTCATGCGCAGCTTATATAGTTGCAGCACGTTCAGGACCTTCCAATAAAGGACCAATGGGAAACTGCTACCAAAGTTTTGCACTTTCAGGACCTTCCTGGAGGACCAATGGGATGTGCTGAGCATGTGACCCTCGATCTCCAACGGGAGATCTTGCCTTGGGCATGCTCAGAAAGAGAAAAGCAGGACTTAGTCCCAAAAGCATCTGCTCGCCGCTGCCCAACACTGACTTCAATGGCAGAAGCAGGAAAAGCAGCAGTAACTCTTTGTACAGAGTGGGACTGAGCAAGACACTGGGACCGACGTCTCCGCTGAGCAGACTCCACTGTGGCAGGAGAAGAATGAGAGACCGCAGCGGAGACGTCCTGAGATTCCCCCTGTGCAGAGGCAGGAACTCGACCCCTAACAGCATATTTACATGTCTGTGCTCCTCACACCTAGCCCCATTTTTCAATCTTATCCTGCCTCTGTTTTCATCTTTGATGCTAGTCAAATGTTCTATCAACTACAATCTGTTAATTGCTCCCTGTTGGGAACTGTCCAGCTCCTTCCTCCTCCCCTCTCTGTCTCTCTCATCTGGCTTCATTTCATGGACACTTGAATGGTATAAGTTGAATGGAGTAGGTCAGATATGACCATGGTCAGATGTAACATCATTTGAAGTGAGATCTTTTAAGTGTAACATCAGAAATATACCAGAAATAGTCCAGAAATCGGCCAGAAGGTAAGACTAATCACTGTCTTCTAATTTTACATACCTTTTCTTTTCTTGCCCTGCTCTTTAAACCATGCTCACATTTGCCCTCACCATTTTTGCTCCACTAATCCTCACCCTCCTTCGCTATCAGCAAACCTCGGCTCCGTTGAACCAAATAACTATCTCCCCCTCTCTCTTACCCCCCTACCTAGCTTCATCTGCAGACATGCTCCTTAACCTCAGACCTCTCCTACTAAAATATAATATAAGCCGATCACTCTCCTTCACCCATCTGCTTTCCCTCTCTCTGCTCCTTCTCACTGCTGGCGACATATCTTCCAATCCTGGCCCCCCGCCTCATATATCCCACTAATCCTCACCCCTTTACTTCTCACACTAAGAGAAACTACCGAATTCCCTCACACTTAAAATCTGTGCCACTAACCCCCACCCCCCTGCTTCCTCTCACTGGAGCACTTTGGAGTGCCCGCTCCGTCTGCAACAAGCTCCATGTGATCCATGATCTCTTTACTTCCCGCAACCTTTCCTTCGTGGCCCTCACTGAGACCTGACTGACGCCCCCTGACATGGCCTCCCCTGCTGCACTGAGTTACGGTGGCCTCCACTTTACACACACTCCTCGCTCTGGCAACAGACATGGCAGAGGAGTGGGTTTCCTTCTTTCCAAAAACTGCTCCTTCAACCCTATCCAATCCCCACCCTCCCTTATCCTCCTTTCTTTCGAGGTTCACTCTGTCCATATCTACTCTCCCTCTAATCTCCAAATGGCTGTCATATACCGACCACCAGGCTCAGCCAATACCTTCATTGACCAATTCTCCACCTGGCTTCTTTACCTTTTCTCTGCTGACATACCCATCATCATCATGGGCAACTTAACCCCTTTACCCCCATGGGTTTTTTGCATGTTAATGACTGGGCTCGTTTTTACATTTCTGACCACTGTCCCTTTATGAGGTTATAACTCTGAAACGCTTCAACGGATCCCGGTGATTCTGACATTCTCATGATATATTGTCCTTCATGTTAGTGGTAAAATTTCCTTGACAATACTTGAGTTTATTTGTGAAAAATATGGAAATTTGGCGAAAATTTTGAAAATTTTGCAATTTTTCAACTTTGAATTTCATGCCCTTAAATCACAGAGATATGTCACACAAAAATACTTAATAAGTAACATTTCCCACATGTCTACTTTACATCAGCTCAATTTTGGAACCAACATTTTTTTTTGTTAGGGAGTTATAAAGGTTAAAATTTGACCAGCAATTTCTCATTTTTACAACACCATTTTTTTTGGGGACCACATCACATTTGAAGTCACTTTGAGGGGTCTATATGATAGAAAATACCCAAGTGTGACACTATTCTAAAAATGGCACCCTCAAGATGCTCAAAACCACATTCAAGAAGTTTATTAACCCTTCAGGTGTTTCACAGGAATTTTTGTAATGTTTTAAAAAAATGAACATATAATTTTTTTCACAAAAAAATTGCTTCTGATCCAATTTGTTTTATTTTACAAAGGGTAACAGGAGAAATTGGACCACAAAGGTTGTTATACAATTTATCCTGAGTACGCCGATACCCCATATGTGGGGGTAAACCACTGTTTGGGTGCATGGCAGAGCTCGGAAGTGAAGGAGCGCCATGTGACTTTTCAATGCAAAATTAGCTGGAATTGAGATAGGACGCCATGTCGCGTTTGGAGAGCCCCTGATGTGCCTAAACAGTGGAAACCCCCCAAAAGTGACACCATTTTGGAAAGTAGACCTCCTAAAGAACTTATCTAAATGTGTGGTGAGCACTTTGAACCCCCTAGTGCTTCACAGAAGTTTATAATGTAGAGCCATAAAAATAAAAAATCTTATTTTTTTCACAAGAATGATTTTTCACCCCCAATTTTTTACTTTTCCAAGGGTATCTGGAGAAAGTGGACCGCAAAATTTGTTGTACAATTAGTCCAGATTACGCTGATACTCCATATGTGGGGGTAAACCACTGTTTGGGCGCATGGCAGGGCTCAGAAGGGAAGGAGTGCCATTTGACTTTTCAATGCAAAATTGGCTGGAATTGAGATGGAACGCCATGTGTCGTTTGGAGAACCCTTGATGTGCCTAAATAGTGGAAACCCCCAAAAGTGACCCCATTTTGGAAAGTAGACCCCCTAAGCAATTTATCTAGATGTGTGGTGAGCACTTTCAACCCCCAAATGCTTCACTAAAATTTATAATGTAGAGCCGTGAAAATTAAAAAATCTTTTTTTTCCTCAAAAATGATTTTTAACCCCCAATTTTGTATTTTTCCAAGGATATCTGGAAAAATTGGACCTCAAAAGTTGTTATCCAATTTTTCCTGAGTACCCTGATACCCCATACCCCATATATGGGAGAAAACTACTGTTTTGGCGCATGGCAGAGCTCATAAGGGAAGAAGTGGTGTTTTGGAATGCAGACTTTGATGGAATGGTCTGCAGGCGTCACATTGCGTTTGCAGAGCCGCTGATGTACATAAACAGTAGAAACCCCCACAAGTGCCCCCATTTTGGAAACTAGACCCCTCAAGGAACTTATCTAGATGTTTGGTGAGCACTTTGAACCCCCAAGTGTTTCACTAAAGTTTATAACACAGAGCCGTGAAAATAAAAAAATCCTTTTTTTCCACAAAAATGATTTTTTTAGCCCCCAGTTTTGTATTTTTCCAAGGGTATCTAGAGAAATTGGACACCAAAAGTTATTGTCCAATTTGTCATGAGTACGATGATACCCCATATGTGGCAGTAAACCACTGGGCGCACGGCAGTGCTCGGAAGGGAAGGAGCACCGTTTTAATTTTTCAATTCAGAATTGTATGGATTGAGATCGGACGTCATGTTACGTTTGCAGAGCCCCTGATGTGCCTAAACAGTGGAAACCACCCTAGTCTAACTCCAATCCTAACCCCAACACACCCCTAAGCCTAATTCCAACCCTAACCACCCCCCTAACCCCAACACACCCTAAGCCAAAACACACCCCTAATCCCAACCCTAACCACACCCCTAACCCGAACACACCCATAACCCTAATCCCAACCCCAACACACCACTAACCACAACGCACCCCTAACCCTAATCCCAACCCTAACCACACCCCTAACCCTGACACACCCCTAACCCAACCGTAAATGTAATCCAAACCCTAACCCCAACCCTAACTTTAGCCCCAACCCTAACCCTAACTTTAGCCCCAGCCCTAACTTTAGCCCCAACCCTTACCCTTACTTTTGCCCCAACCCTAACTTTAGCCCCAACCCTAACTTTAGCCCCAACCCTAACCCTAACTTTAGCCCCAACCCTAACTTTAGCCTCAACCCTAACCCTAATGGGAAAATGGAAATACATTCTTTTATTTTATTATTTTTCTCTAACTAAGGCGGTGATAATGGGGGGCTTGATTTACTATTTATAGCGGGTTTTTATGTTTGGCATCTGTCACACACTAAAAGATGTTTTTAATTGCAAAAAATATTTTTTGCATTACCACATTCTGAGAGCTATAATTTTTCCATATTTTGGTCCACAGAGTCATGTGAGGTCTTGTTTTTTGCGGGACGAGTTGACATTTTTATAAGTAGCACATGAAATTTTTTGATTGCTTATTATTCTAATTTTTGCTAGGCAGAATGAACAAAAACCAGCAATTCGTGAATTTCCTTTGGGGGGGACGTTTATATCGTTCCGCGTTTGGCAAAATTGATATCCCCCATCCTCTGGAATTCCACCCCTCAACACGTCCGATTATCCACCACCCTCGGATACTTCAGACTGAATCTGAAAGCCCATCTCTTCAGGAAAGCTTACAGTCTGCAATAACTATTCTGCCGCCTCACCAACATCAGAGCTGCCGCCTCACCACCACCAGAGCTGCTGCACCCCCGAACTTCTGTCTATTCCCCATTATCCCATAGAATGTAAGTTCGCAAGGACTCTATAGCGACAGGGTCTGTTCCTGCAGGACTGGCGCATAGCAAATGTGGTGCCAATATTCAAAAAGGGCTCTAAAAGTGAACCTGGAAATTATAGGCCAGTAAGTCTAACCACTATTGTTGGTAAAATATTTGAAGGGTTTCTGAGGGATGTTATTCTGGATTATCTCAATGAGAATAACTGTTTAACTCCATATCAGCATGGGTTTATGAGAAATCGCTCCTGTCAAACCAATCTAATCAGTTTTTATGAAGAGGTAAGCTATAGGCTGGACCACGGTGAGTCATTGGACGTGGTATATCTCGATTTTTCCAAAGCGTTTGATACCGTGCCGCACAAGAGGTTGGTACACAAAATGAGAATGCTTGGTCTGGGGGAAAATGTGTGTAAATGGGTTAGTAACTGGCTTAGTGATAGAAAGCAGAGGGTGGTTATAAATGGTATAGTCTCTAACTGGGTCGCTGTGACCAGTGGGGTACCACAGGGGTCAGTATTGGGACCTGTTCTCTTCAACATATTCATTAATGATCTGGTAGAAGGTTTACACAGTAAAATATCGATATTTGCAGATGATACAAAACTATGTAAAGCAGTTAATACAAGAGAAGATAGTATTCTGCTACAGATGGATCTGGATAAGTTGGAAACTTGGGCTGAAAGGTGGCAGATGAGGTTTAACAATGATAAATGTAAGGTTATACACATGGGAAGAAGGAATCAATATCACCATTACACACTGAATGGGAAACCACTGGGCTAATCTGACAGGGAGAAGGACTTGGGGATCCTAGTTAATGATAAACTTACCTGGAGCAGCCAGTGCCAGGCAGCAGCTGCCAAGGCAAACAGGATCATGGGGTGCATTAAGAGAGGTCTGGATACACATGATGAGAGCATTATACTGCCTCTGTACAAATCCCTAGTTAGACTGCACATGGAGTACTGTGTCCAGTTTTGGGCACCGGTGCTCAGGAAGGATATAATGGAACTAGAGAGAGTACAAAGGAGGGCAACAAAATTAATAAAGGGGATGGGAGAACTACAATACCCAGATAGATTAGCGAAATTAGGATTATTTAGTCTAGAAAAAAGACGACTGAGGGGCGATCTAATAACCATGTATAAGTATATAAGTGGACAATACAAATATCTCGCTGAGGATCTGTTTATACCAAGGAAGGTGACGGGCACAAGGGGGCATTCTTTGCATCTGGAGGAGAGAAGGTTTTTCCACCAACATAGAAGAGGATTCTTTACTGTTAGGGCAGTGAGAATCTGGAATTGCTTGCCTGAGGAGGTGGTGATGGCGAACTCAGTCGAGGGGTTCAAGAGAGGCCTGGATGTCTTCCTGGAGCAGAACAATATTGTATCATACAATTATTAGGTTCTGTAGAAGGATGTAGATCTGGGGATTTATTATGATGTTATATAGGCTGAACTGGATGGACAAATGTCTTTTTTCGGCCTTACTAACTATGTTACTATGTTACTATGTAAGGACAGGGTCCTCCTCCCTCTGTACCAGTCTGTCATTGTAAATTTGTTTACTGTAAACGACATCTATAACTTTGTATGTAACCCTTTCTCATGTACAACACCATGGAATTAATGGTACTATATAAATAAATAATATTAATAATATTTATATGTATTTTGTGCACTTCATTTTTCAGGGTGCAGCCAACAGGGGTAAACATATGGGGTGTCCACATGGGATGCATTTAGAGAGTGCTGGCCAGAGCACCTGATTGAATAGTATGGGCGTGACTAATAGGCTGTGAACCAGACACTATGCATTACCTTCATGTTAACAGTGCCCTATACAAGCCTCTATTGTGTAAACGTATACTAAGCAGTCATCCCCTCCATGAATTGGTGGGCTATGAGTGGCTGTCTATTTAGTATTTTGCACCAATGTTGCTGACATCTTTGCTACATGGGTTGGCTACATCCTGTAGTGCATTTATTCAGGGACATGGGCAGGTAAGCGGTACTGCCCCTTTTCAGCTGCCTTCATACACTAACCTCTTTTTGGGTTGGTGTAAGGTAACCATTGTGTACTCATCACACATGTTCTAGGATCATGTCGTCAAGTGGCATTAATTTATTGACGATGCGGTGTTCTTTGGGTGGAAAAGCAATGCTTGAAATTCATTTCATTCCTTAATCTAAGCTCATTTAATATTTACCTGACTTACTCTCTTTCTGTGATAGCGGCCACATTTTTGGGCTTAAAACTCTCAATCCAGGATAATGACTTGATTACCAACATATATCTCTGAACTAATCTCTCGATGTTCCCTCACGTGACCTCCGGTCCTCCCAAGACCTCCTTCTCTCCTCCACACTTATTCGCTCCTCATCCAATCGCCTCCAAGACTTCTCCCGAATATCCCCCATCCTCTGGAACTCTCTGCCCCAACACGTCCGACTATCAACCACAGTCGGATCCTTCAGACGGAACCTGAAAACTCATCTCTTCAGGAAAGCCTACAGCCTGCACTGACACTGCTGCTGCCTCATCACTATCGAAGCTACCACCTCACCAACACCGGAGCTACCGCCTCACCAACACCAGAGCTACCGCCTCACCAACACCGGAGCTACCGCCTCACCAACACCGGAGCTCCTGCAACCCTCAACCTACTGTCTCCTTCCCCATAATCCTGTAGAATGTAAGCCCGCAAGGGCAGGGTCCTCGCCCCTCTGTATCAGTCCGTCATTGTTAGTTTGTTTACTGTATGTGATATTTGTAACTTGCATGTAACCCCTTCTCATGTACAGCACCATGGAATCAATGGTGCTATATAGATAAATAATAATAATAATATTGCAAACGAACGGCCACGAACAGCTGTATGTCATCTCCTCCTGTATATTGTACATACCTATGTGTCATCTCCTCCTGTATATATAGTATACACCTGTATGTCATCTCTTCTGTATATACTATATACCTGTATGTCATCTCCTCCTATATATAGCATATACCTGTATGTCATCTCCTGTATATAGTATATACCTGCATGTCATCTCCCCTGTATATAGTATATACCTGCTGTGTGTCATCTCCTCCTGTATATAGTATATATCTGTGTGTCATCTCCTCCTGTATATAGTGTATACGTGTGTCATCTCCCCTGTATATAGTATATACCTGTGTGTCATCTCCTCCTGTATATAGTATATATCTGTGTGTCATCTCCTCCTGTATATAATGTATACGTGTGTCATCTCCCCTGTATATAGTATATACCTGTGTGTCATCTCCTCCTGTATATAGTATATACCTATGTGTCATCTCCTCCTGTATATAGTATAGATCTGTGTGTCATCTCCTCCTGTATATAGTATGTACCTGTATGTTATCTCCTCCTGTATATAGTATATATCTGTGTGTCATCTCCTTCTGTATATAGTATATACCCGTGTGTCATCTCCCCTGTATATAGTATATATGTGTGTGTCATCTCCTCTGTATATAGTATATACCTGTGTGTCATCTCTTCCTGTATATAGTATATACCTGTGTGTCATCTCCTCCTGTATATAGTATATACCTGTGTGTCGTCTTTCCTGTATATAGTATACTAGCTATTGAACCCGTTCTACACCCCGGTGGCGAGCATTTATATTGGTATATGGTCTCCATCCTGTCATGTGCTGCTCCATCGTGTGCCCCCATCCTGTCATGTGGTGCTCCCATCCTGCACCCCCATTCTGCCATATACTGCTCCCATCTTTCTCTCTCCGGCTCGGCTGTACTGAGTGCACCTCGGCTGTACCGCCCGAGTGCACCTGTACCGCCCGAGTGCGGCTGAGTGCGGCTGTGCTGTGCGAGTGCGGCGCGAGTGCGGCTGAGTGCGGCGCGAGTGCGGCTGTGCGGCGCGAGTGCGGCTGAGTGCGGCTGAGTGTGGCTGTGCCGCGCGAGTGCGGCTGAGTGAGGCTGTGCTGCGTGAGTGTGGCTCTTTTGCACGAGTGCGGCTGTGCCACACGAGTGTGGCTGTGCCGCGCGAGTGCAGCTGAGTGCGGCTGTGTGCGCGAGTGGGGCTGAGTGCGGCTCTGCCGCACAAGTGCGGCTGAGTGCGGCTGTGCCACGCAAGTGCTGATGAGTGCGGCTGTGCTGCGCGAGTGCAGCTGAGTGCGGCTGTGCCATGCGAGTGCGGCTGAGTGTGGCTGTGCAGCGCAAGTGCAGCTGTGCCACGCGAGTGCGGCTGTGCCGCGCGAGTGCGGCTGAGAGCGGCTGTGCCGCGCGAGTGCGGCTGAGTCAGGCTGTGCTGCATGAGTGCGGCTCTTTTGCACGAGTGCGGCTGTGCCACACGAGTGTGGCTGTGCCGCGCGAGTGCAGCTGAGTGCGGCTGTGTGCGCGAGTGGGGCTGAGTGCGGCTCTGCCGCACAAGTGCGGCTGAGTGCGGCTGTGCCACGCAAGTGCTGATGAGTGCGGCTGTGCTGCGCGAGTGCAGCTGAGTGCGGCTGTGCCATGCGAGTGCGGCTGAGTGTGGCTGTGCAGCGCAAGTGCAGCTGTGGCACGCGAGTGCGGCTGAGTGCGGCTGTGCTGTGCTGGGCGAGTGTGGCTCTACTGCGCAAGTGCGGCTCTACTGCGCAAGTGCGGCTCTACTGTGCAAGTGCGGCTCTACTGCGCAAATGCGGGCGAGTGCAGCTGTACTGTGCGAGTGTGGCTGTACTGTGCGAGTGAGTGCGGCTGTACTGTGCAAGTGCGAGTGCGGCTGTACTGTGCGAGTGTGGCTGTACTGTGAGAGTTCGGCTGAGTGTGGCTGTACTGCTTGTGGCTGTACTGTGAGTGCGGCTGAGTGTGGCTGTACTGCGCGAGTGCAGCCGTACTGCGTGAGTGCGGCCGTACGCGTGAGTACGGCCATACTGCGTGACTGCGGCTGTACTGCGTGAGTGCAGCCGAGTGTGGCTGTACTGCGTGAATGCGGCCGAGTGTGGCTGTACTGCGTGAGAGCAGCCGAGTGTGGCTGTACTGCGTGATTGCAGCCGAGTGTGGCTGTACTGCGTGAGTGCGGCCGAGTGTGGCTGTACTGTGTGAGTGCGGCCGAGTGTGGCTGTACTGCGTGAGTGCGTGAGTGTGGCTGTACTGTGTGAGTGTGGCTGAATGTGGCTCTACTGCGTGAGCGCTGCTGTACTTATTGCCTGAGTCCGGCGCTGGCTATAATGGATACAGCACCCCTGCAGCCAGCACAGCAAGGGCTGACTCTGCCCACTGGCGTCACATGGTGGTGACATCATCGAAGGTCCTGGAGCTCTGCTGGGCTCTATATCTCTACCCTGACTGGAGCTGCAGAGCACAGAGCCCCCATGGCCGGTTGATTAGGGGGGATACAGGGGTGTGTGGAGCCCCCACGGCCAGTATATTGGGGGGATAAATAAGTTCGGCTGCATCACTCTGGTCCTAACTGCGCAGGCACGATGTTTCTCGCTTGTGCAGTCTATAAAGGCTTCGGACAGAGTGATGTTTGCACCGTTATATGATAGATATCTGTGTGTCATCTCCTCCTGTATATAGTATATACCTGTGTGTCATCTCTCCTGTATATAGTATATACCTGTGTGTCATCTCCCCTGTATATAGTATATACCCGTGTGTCATCTCCTCCTGTATATAGTATATACCTGTGTGTCATATCTCCTGTATATAGTATATGTCTGTGTGTCATTTCCCTGTATATAGTATACTAGATTGTGGCCCGATTCTAACGCATCGGGTATTCTAGAATATGCATGTTCCCGTAGTATATGGACAATGATGATTCCAGAATTTGCGGCAGACTGTGCCCGTCGCTGATGGCAACCATTATGACATCATCGTCGCTGTGCCCGATGCTGATTGGTCGAGGCCTGGTGGCCTCGACCAATCAGAGACGCGGGATGTCTACATCCTTTATGACATCATCGTCGCTGTGCCCGTCAGTCAGAGACGCGGGATTTCTACATCGATGCTGTGCCGGTCTCTGATTGGTCGAAGCCTGGCGGCCTCGACCAATCAGAGAGCCGGGATTTCCAGGACAGACAGACAGACAGACAGACGGAAAAACCCTTAGACAATTATATATATAGATACCTGTGTGTCATCTCCTCCTGTGTATAGTATGTACCTGTATGTCATCTCCTCCTCTATATAGTATATACCTGTGTGTCATCTCCTCCTGTATATAGTATATACCCGTGTGTTATCTCCCCTGTATATAGTATATATGTGTGTGTCATCTCCTCCTGTATATAATATATACCTGTATGTCATCTCCTCCGGTATATAGTATATACCTGTGTGTCATCTCCCCTGTATATAGTATATATGTGTGTGTCATCTCCCCTGTATATAGTATATACCTGTGTGTCATCTCCTCCTGTATATAGTATATACCTGTGTGTCATCTCCTCCTGTATATAGTATATACCTGTGTCATCCCCCCTATATGTAGTATATACCTGTGTGTCATCTCTTCCTGTATATAGTATATACCTGTGTGTCATCTCCTCCTGTATATAGTATACTAGATTGTATAGATTGTAGATTGTATAGATTGTAGATTCTAACTCATCGAGTATTCTAGAATATGCATGTCCCCGTAGTATATGGACAATGATGATTCCAGAATTCGCGGCACACTGTGCCCGTCGCTGATTGGTCGAGGCAACCTTTATGACATCATCGTCGCCATGGCAACCATTATGACATCTACGTCGATACTGTGCCCGTCGCTGAATAAGAAACGTGAGATGTCTACGTCCTTTATGACATCATCATCGCTGTGCCCGTTGCTGATTGGTCGAGGCCTGGCGGCCTCGACCAATCAGAGACGCGGGATTTCTACGTCGATGCTGTGCCGGTCTCTGATTGGTCGAGGCCTGGCGGCCTCGACCAATCAGAGAGCCGGGATTTCCAGGACAGACAGACAGACAGAAAGACAGACAGACAGACAGACGGAAAAACCCTTAGACAATTATATATATAGACTAGATTGTGGCCCGATTCTAACGCATCGGGTATTCTAGAATATGTATGTCCCAGTAGTATATGGACAATGATGATTCCAGAATTCGCGGCAGATTGTGCCTGTCGCTGATTGGTCGAGGCGACCTTTATGACATCATCGTCGCCATGGCAACCATTATGACATCATCGTCGCTGTGCCCGTCGCTGATTGGTCGAGGCCTGGCGGCCTCGACCAATCAGAGAGCCGGGATTTCCAGGACAGACAGACAGACAGACAGAAAGACAGTCAGACGGAAAAACCCTTAGACAATTATATATATAGATATACCTGTGTGTCATCTCCTCCTGTATATAGTATATACCTGTGTCATCTCCCCTGTATATAGTATATACCTGTGTGTCATCTCTTCCTGTATATAGTATATACCTGTGTGTCATCTCCTCCTGTATATAGTATATACCTGTGTGTCGTCTTTCCTGTATATAGTATACTAGCTATTGAACCCGTTCTACACCCCGGTGGCGAGCATTTATATTGGTATATGGTCTCCATCCTGTCATATGCTGCTCCATCGTGCGCCCCCATCCTGTCATGTGGTGCTCCCATCCTGCACCCCCATTCTGCATATACTGCTCCCATCTTTCTCTCTCTGGCTCGGCTGTACTGAGTGCACCTCGGCTGTACCGCCCGAGTGTAGCTGTACCGCCCAAGTGCGGCTGAGTGCAGCTGTGCTGTGCGAGTGCGGCGCGAGTGCGGCTGTGCTGTGCGAGTGCGGCGCGAGTGCGGCTGAGTGCGGCTGTGCCGCGCGAGTGCGACTGAGTGCGGCTGTGCCGCGTGAGTGCGGCTGAGTGCAGCGCGAGTGCGGCTCAGTGCGGCTGTGCTGCGCGAGTGCAGCTAAGTGCGGCTGTGCCGCGCGAGTGCGGCTGAGTGCGGCTGTGCCGCGCGATTGCGGCTGAGTGCTGCTGTGCCACGCGAGTGCATCTGAGTGAGGCTGTGCCGCGAGAGTGCGGCTGAGTGCGGCTGTGCTGCGCGAGTGCGGCTGAGTGTGGCTGTGCTGCACGAGTGCGGCTCTACTGCGGGAGTGCGGCTAAGTGCGGCTGTGCCACACGAGTGCGGCTGAGTGTGGCTGTACTGCGCAAGTGCAGCTGAGTGTGGCTGTGCTGCGCGAGTGCGGCTGAGTGTGGCTGTGCTGCGTGAGTGCGGCTCTTTTGCATGAGTGCGGCTGTGCCACGCGAGTGTGGCTGTGCCGCGCGAGTGCGGCTGAGTGTGGCTGTGCCGCGCGAGTGCGGCTGAGTGCGGCTGTGCACGCGAGTGCAGCTGAGTGCGGTTGTGCCGCGCGAGTGTGGCTGTGCCGCGCAAGTGCTGATGAGTGCGGCTGTGCGCGCGAGTGCGGCTGAGTGCGGCTGTGCCATGCGAGTGCGGCTGTGCCGCGCAAGTGCAGCTGTGCCACGCGAGTGCGGCTGAGTGCGGCTGTGCTGTGCTGCGCGAGTGCGGCTGAGTGCAGCTGTGCTGCGCGAGTGTGGCTCTAC
The DNA here is from genome assembly GCF_032444005.1 of Ranitomeya imitator. Lineage (NCBI taxonomy): Eukaryota > Metazoa > Chordata > Amphibia > Anura > Dendrobatidae > Ranitomeya > Ranitomeya imitator. The sequence continues at coordinate 442,605,105 of NC_091285.1, forward strand.
TGCGCAAGTGCGGCTCTACTGCGCAAGTGCGGCTCTACTGCGCAAATGCGGGCGAGTGTGGCTGTACTGTGCGAGTGTGGCTGTACTGTGCGAGTGAGTGCGGCTGTACTGTGCAAGTGCGAGTGCGGCTGTACTGTGCGAGTGTGGCTGTACTGTGAGAGTTCGGCTGAGTGTGGCTGTACTGCTTGTGGCTGTACTGTGAGTGCGGCTGAGTTTGGCTGTACTGCGTGAGTGCGGCCGTACTGTGTGAGTGCGGCCGTACGCGTGAGAGCGGCCGTACTGCGTGAGTGCGGCTGTACTGCGTGAGTGCAGCCGAGTGTGGCTGTACTGCGTGAGTGCGGCCGAGTGTGGCTGTACTGTGTGAGTGCGGCCAAGTGTGGCTGTACTGCGTGAGTGCGTGAGTGTGGCTGTACTGTGTGAGTGTGGCTGAATGTGGCTCTACTGCGGGAGCGCGGCTGTACTTACTGCCTGAGTGCGGCGCTGACTATAATGGATACAGCACCCCTGCAGCCAGCACAGCAAGGGCTGACTCCGCCCACTGGCGTCACATGGTGGTGACATCATCGAAGGTCCTGGAGCTCTGCTGGGCTCTACATCCCTACTCTGACTGGAGCTGCAGAGCACAGAGCCCCCACGGCCGGTTTATTAGGGGGGATACAGGGGTGTGTGGAGACCCCATGGCCAGAATATTGGGGGGATAAATAAGTTCGGCTGCATCACTCTGGTCCACACTGCGCAGGCGAGATGTGCCTCACTTGCGCAGTCTATAAAGGCTTCAGACAGAGTGACGCTCCCACCGTTATATTATAGATATCTGTGTGTCATTTCCCCTGTATATAGTATATACCTGTGTCATCTCCTCCTGTATATAGTATATACCTGTGTGTCATCTCTCCTGTATAAAGTATATACTTGTGTGTCATCTCCCCTGTATATAGTATATACCTGTGTGTCATCTCCTCCTGTATATAGTATATACCTGTGTGTCATATCTCCTGTATATAGTATATATCTGTGTGTCATTTCCCTGTATATAGTATACTAGATTGTGGCCCGATTCTAACGCATCGGGTATTCTAGAATATGCATGTCCCCGTAGTATATGGACAATGATGATTCCAGAATTCGCGGCAGACTGTGCCCGTCGCTGATTGGTCGAGGCAACCTTTATGACATCATCGTCGCCATGGCAACCATTATGACATCTACGTCGATACTGTGCCCGTCGCTGAATCAGAGACGCGGGATATCTACGTCCTTTATGACATCATCGTCAAGTGTCAGGAGGACTGATCAATATAGAAGTGTCAGGAGGACTGATCAATATAGAAGTGTCAGGAGGACTGATCAATATAGAAGTGTCAGGAGGACTGATCAATATAGAAGTGTCAGGAGGACTGATCAATATAGAAGTGTCAGGAGGACTGATCAATATAGAAGTGTCAGGAGGACTGATCAATATAGAAGTGTCAGGAGGACTGATCAATATAGAAGTGTCAGGAGGACTGATCAATATAGAAGTGTCAGGAGGACTGATCAATATAAAAGTGTCAGGAGGACTGATCAATATAGAAGTGTCAGGAGGACTGATCAATATAGAATGTCAGGAGGACTGATCAATATAGAATGTCAGGAGGACTGATCAATATAGAAGTGTCAGGAGGACTGATCAATATAGAATGTCAGGAGGACTGATCAATATAGAGGTGTCAGGAGGACTGATCAATATAGAAGTGTCAGGAGGACTGATCAATATAGAAGTGTCAGGAGGACTGATCAATATAGAAGTGTCAGGAGGACTGATCAATATAGAAGTGTCAGGAGGACTGATCAATATAGAATGTCAGGAGGACTGATCAATATAGAATGTCAGGAGGACTGATCAATATAGAAGTGTCAGGAGGACTGATCAATATAGAATGTCAGGAGGACTGATCAATATAGAGGTGTCAGGAGGACTGATCAATATAGAAGTGTCAGGAGGACTGATCAATATAGAAGTGTCAGGAGGACTGATCAATATAGAAGTGTCAGGAGGACTGATCAATATAGAAGTGTCAGGAGGACTGATCAATATAGAAGTGTCAGGAGGACTGATCAATATAGAAGTGTCAGGAGGACTGATCAATATAGAAGTGTCAGGAGGACTGATCAATATAGAAGTGTCAGGAGGACTGATCAATATAGAATGTCAGGAGGACTGATCAATATAGAATGTCAGGAGGACTGATCAATATAGAAGTGTCAGGAGGACTGATCAATATAGAATGTCAGGAGGACTGATCAATATAGAGGTGTCAGGAGGACTGATCAATATAGAAGTGTCAGGAGGACTGATCAATATAGAAGTGTCAGGAGGACTGATCAATATAGAAGTGTCAGGAGGACTGATCAATATAGAAGTGTCAGGAGGACTGATCAATATAGAAGTGTCAGGAGGACTGATCAATATAGAAGTGTCAGGAGGACTGATCAATATAGAAGTGTCAGGAGGACTGATCAATATTGAAGTGTCAGGAGGACTGATCAATATAGAATGTCAGGAGGACTGATCAATATAGAAGTGTCAGGAGGACTGATCAATATAGAATGTCAGGAGGACTGATCAATATAGAAGTGTCAGGAGGACTGATCAATATTGAAGTGTCAGGAGGACTGATCAATATAGAAGTGTCAGGAGGACTGATCAATATAGAATGTCAGGAGGACTGATCAATATAGAATGTCAGGAGGACTGATCAATATAGAAGTGTCAGGAGGACTGATCAATATAGAAGTGTCAGGAGGACTGATCAATATAGAAGTGTCAGGAGGACTGATCAATATAGAAGTGTCAGGAGGACTGATCAATATAGAAGTGTCAGGAGGACTGATCAATATTGAAGTGTCAGGAGGACTGATCAATATAGAATGTCAGGAGGACTGATCAATATAGAAGTGTCAGGAGGACTGATCAATATTGAAGTGTCAGGAGGACTGATCAATATAGAAGTGTCAGGAGGACTGATCAATATAGAATGTCAGGAGGACAGATCAATATAGAAGTGTCAGGAGGACTGATCAGTATTGAAGTGTCAGGAGGACTGATCAATATAGAAGTGTCAGGAGGACTGATCAATATAGAATGTCAGGAGGACTGATCAATATAGAAGTGTCAGGAGGACTGATCAATATAGAAGTGTCAGGAGGACTGATCAATATAGAAGTGTCAGGAGGACTGATCAATATAGAAGTGTCAGGAGGACTGATCAATATAGAAGTGTCAGGAGGACTGATCAATATAGAAGTGTCAGGAGGACTGATCAATATAGAAGTGTCAGGAGGACTGATCAATATAGAATGTCAGGAGGACTGATCAATATAGAAGTGTCAGGAGGACTGATCAATATAGAATGTCAGGAGGACTGATCAATATAGAAGTGTCAGGAGGACTGATCAATATTGAAGTGTCAGGAGGACTGATCAATATAGAAGTGTCAGGAGGACTGATCAATATAGAATGTCAGGAGGACTGATCAATATAGAAGTGTCAGGAGGACTGATCAATATAGAAGTGTCAGGAGGACTGATCAATATAGAGGTATCAGGAAGACTGATCAATATAGAAGTGTCAGGAGGACTGATCAATATAGAGGTATCAGGAGGACTGATCAATATAGAAGTGTCAGGAGGACTGATCAATATAGAGGTATCAGGAGGACTGATCAATATAGAAGTGTCAGGAGGACTGATCAATATTGAAGTGTCAGTAGGACTGATCAATATTGAAGTGTCAGGAGGACTGATCAATATAGAATGTCAGGAGGACTGATCAATATAGAGGTGTCAGGAGGACTGATCAATATAGAAGTGTCAGGAGGACTGATCAATATAGAAGTGTCAGGAGGACTGATCAATATAGAAGTGTCAGGAGGACTGATCAATATAGAAGTGTCAGGAGGACTGATCAATATAGAAGTGTCAGGAGGACTGATCAATATAGAAGTGTCAGGAGGACTGATCAATATAGAAGTGTCAGGAGGACTGATCAATATAGAAGTGTCAGGAGGACTGATCAATATAGAATGTCAGGAGGACTGATCAATATAGAATGTCAGGAGGACTGATCAATATAGAAGTGTCAGGAGGACTGATCAATATAGAATGTCAGGAGGACTGATCAATATAGAGGTGTCAGGAGGACTGATCAATATAGAAGTGTCAGGAGGACTGATCAATATAGAAGTGTCAGGAGGACTGATCAATATAGAAGTGTCAGGAGGACTGATCAATATAGAAGTGTCAGGAGGACTGATCAATATAGAAGTGTCAGGAGGACTGATCAATATAGAAGTGTCAGGAGGACTGATCAATATAGAAGTGTCAGGAGGACTGATCAATATTGAAGTGTCAGGAGGACTGATCAATATAGAATGTCAGGAGGACTGATCAATATAGAAGTGTCAGGAGGACTGATCAATATAGAATGTCAGGAGGACTGATCAATATAGAAGTGTCAGGAGGACTGATCAATATTGAAGTGTCAGGAGGACTGATCAATATAGAAGTGTCAGGAGGACTGATCAATATAGAATGTCAGGAGGACTGATCAATATAGAATGTCAGGAGGACTGATCAATATAGAAGTGTCAGGAGGACTGATCAATATAGAAGTGTCAGGAGGACTGATCAATATAGAAGTGTCAGGAGGACTGATCAATATAGAAGTGTCAGGAGGACTGATCAATATAGAAGTGTCAGGAGGACTGATCAATATTGAAGTGTCAGGAGGACTGATCAATATAGAATGTCAGGAGGACTGATCAATATAGAAGTGTCAGGAGGACTGATCAATATTGAAGTGTCAGGAGGACTGATCAATATAGAAGTGTCAGGAGGACTGATCAATATAGAATGTCAGGAGGACAGATCAATATAGAAGTGTCAGGAGGACTGATCAGTATTGAAGTGTCAGGAGGACTGATCAATATAGAAGTGTCAGGAGGACTGATCAATATAGAATGTCAGGAGGACTGATCAATATAGAAGTGTCAGGAGGACTGATCAATATAGAAGTGTCAGGAGGACTGATCAATATAGAAGTGTCAGGAGGACTGATCAATATAGAAGTGTCAGGAGGACTGATCAATATAGAAGTGTCAGGAGGACTGATCAATATAGAAGTGTCAGGAGGACTGATCAATATAGAAGTGTCAGGAGGACTGATCAATATAGAATGTCAGGAGGACTGATCAATATAGAAGTGTCAGGAGGACTGATCAATATAGAATGTCAGGAGGACTGATCAATATAGAAGTGTCAGGAGGACTGATCAATATTGAAGTGTCAGGAGGACTGATCAATATAGAAGTGTCAGGAGGACTGATCAATATAGAATGTCAGGAGGACTGATCAATATAGAAGTGTCAGGAGGACTGATCAATATAGAAGTGTCAGGAGGACTGATCAATATAGAGGTATCAGGAGGACTGATCAATATAGAAGTGTCAGGAGGACTGATCAATATAGAAGTGTCAGGAGGACTGATCAATATAGAAGTGTCAGGTGGACTGATCAATATAGAAGTGTCAGGAGGACTGATCAATATAGAAGTGTCAGGAGGACTGATCAATATAGAAGTGTCAGGAGGACTGATCAATACAGAAGTGTCAGGAGGACTGATCAATATAGAAGTGTCAGGAGGACTGATCAATATAGAATTGTCAGGAGGATTTATCAATATAGAGGTATCAGGAGGACTGATCAATACAGAAGTGTCAGGAGGATTTATCAATAAAGAGGTGTCAGGAGGACTGATCAATATAGAGGTGTCAGAAGGATTTATCAATATAGAGGTGTCAGGAGGACTGATCAATATAGAAGTGTCAGGAGGACTGATCAATATAGAATGTCAGGAGGACTGATCAATATAGAAGTGTCAGGAGGACTGATCAATACAGAAGTGTCAGGAGGACTGATCAATATAGAAGTGTCAGGGGGACTGATCAATATAGAGGTGTCAGGAGGACTGATCAATATAGAAGAGTCAGGAGGACTGATCAATATAGAGGTGTCAGGAGGACTGATCAATATAGAAGTGTCAGGAGGACTGATCAATATAGAAGAGTCAGGAGGACTGATCAATATAGAAGAGTCAGGAGGACTGATCAATACAGAAGTGTCAGGAGGACTGATCAATATAGAAGTGTCAGGATGACTGATCAATATAGAAGTGTCAGGAGGACTGATCAATATAGAAGTGTCAGGAGGACTGATCAATATAGAAGTGTCAGGAGGACTGATCAATATTGAAGTGTCAGGAGGACTGATCAATATAGAAGTGTCAGGAGGACTGATCAATACAGAAGTGTCAGGAGGACTGATCATTATAGAAGTGTCAGGAGGACTGATCAATATAGAAGTGTCAGGAGGATTTATCAATATAGAGGTATCAGGAGGACTGATCAATACAGAATTGTCAGGAGGATTTATCAATAAAGAGGTGTCAGGAGGACTGATCAATATAGAGGTGTCAGGAGGATTTATCAATATAGAGGTGTCAGGAGGACTGATCAATATAGAAGTGTCAGGAGGACTGATCAATATAGAATGTCAGGAGGACTGATCAATATAGAAGTGTCAGGAGGACTGATCAATATAGAAGTGTCAGGAGGACTGATCAATATAGAAGTGTCAGGGGGACTGATCAATATAGAGGTGTCAGGAGGACTGATCAATATAGAAGAGTCAGGAGGACTGATCAATATAGAGGTGTCAGGAGGACTGATCAATATAGAAGTGTCAGGAGGACTGATCAATATAGAAGAGTCAGGAGGACTGATCAATATAGAAGAGTCAGGAGGACTGATCAATACAGAAGTGTCAGGAGGACTGATCAATATAGAAGTGTCAGGAGGACTGATCAATATAGAAGTGTCAGGAGGACTGATCAATATAGAAGTGTCAGGAGGACTGATCAATATAGAAGTGTCAGGAGGACTGATCAATATTGAAGTGTCAGGAGGACTGATCAATATGGAAGTGTCAGGAGGACTGATCAATATAGAGGTATCAGGAGGACTGATCAATACAAAAGTGTCAGGAGGACTGATCAATATAGAAGTGTCAGGAGGACTGATCAATATAGAAGTGTCAGGAGGACTGATCAATACAGAAGTGTCAGGAGGACTGATCAATATAGAAGTGTCAGGAGGACTGATCAATATAGAAGTGTCAGGAGGACTGATCAATATAGAAGTGTCAGGATGACTGATCAATATAGAGGTGTCAGGAGGACTGATCAATATAGAAGTGTCAGGAGGACTGATCAATATAAAAGTGTCAGGATGACTGATCAATATAGAAGTGTCAGGAGGACTGATCAATATAGAAGTGTCAGGAGGACTGATCAATATAGAGGTGTCAGGAGGACTGATCAATATAGAAGTGTCAGGAGGACTGATCAATGTAGAATGTCAGGAGGACTGATCAATATAGAGGTATCAGGAGGACTGATCAATATTGAAGTGTCAGGAGGACTGATCAATATAGAAGTGTCAGGAGGACTGATCAATATAGAAGTGTCAGGAGGACTGATCAATATTGAAGTGTCAGGAGGACTGATCAATATTGAAGTGTCAGGAGGACTGATCAATATAGAAGTGTCAGGAGGACTGATCAATATAGAAGTGTCAGGAGGACTGATCAATATTTAAGTGTCAGGAGGACTGATCAATATAGAAGTGTCAGGAGGACTGATCATTATAGAAGTGTCAGGAGGACTGATCAATATTGAAGTGTCAGGAGGACTGATCAATATTGAAGTGTCAGGAGGACTGATCAATATAGAAGTGTCAGGAGGACTGATCAATATAGAAGTGTCAGGAGGACTGATCAATATAGAAGTGTCAGGAGGACTGATCAATATTGAAGTGTCAGGAGGACTGATCAATATAGAGGTATCAGGAGGACTGATCAATATAGAAGTGTCAGGAGGACTAATCAATATAGAGGTATCAGGAGGACTGATCAATATAGAAGTGTCAGGAGGACTGATCAATATTGAAGTGTCAGGAGGACTGATCAATATAGAAGTGTCAGGAGGACTGATCAATATAGAAGTGTCAGGAGGACTGATCAATATAAAAGTGTCAGGAGGACTGATCAATCTAGAAGTGTCAGGAGGACTGATCAATATAGAAGTGTCAGGAGGACTGATCAATATAGAAGTGTCAGGAGGACTGATCAATATAGAAGTGTCAGGAGGACTGATCAATATAAAAGTGTCAGGAGGACTGATCAATATAGAAGTGTCAGGAGGACTGATCAATATAGAGGTATCAGGAGTACTGATCAATATAGAAGTGTCAGGAGGACTGATCAATATAGAATGTCAGGAGAACTGATCAATATAGAAGTGTCAGGAGGACTGATCAATATAGAAGTGTCAGGAGGACTGATCAATATAGAAGTGTCAGGAGGACTGATCAATATAGAAGTGTCAGGAGGACTGATCAATATAGAAGTGTCAGGAGGACTGATCAATACAGAAGTGTCAGGAGGACTGATCAATATAGAAGTGTCAATCAGACTGGCGGCCTCGACCAATCAGAGACACGGGATTTCTACGTCGATGCTGTGCCGGTCTCTGATTGGTCGAGGCCGCCATAGAGGTATCAGGAGGACTGATCAATATTGAAGTGTCAGGAAGACTGATCAATATAGAAGTGTCAGGAGGACTGATCAATATAGAAGTGTCAGGAGGACTGATCAATATAGAAGTGTCAGGAGGACTGATCAATATAGAAGTGTCAGGAGGACTGATCAATATAGAAGTGTCAGGAGGACTGATCAATATAGAGGTTTCAGGAGGACTGATCAATATAGAAGTGTCAGGAGGACTGATCAATATAGAATGTCAGGAGGACTGATCAATATAGAAGTGTCAGGAGGACTGATCAATATAGAAGTGTCAGGAGGACTGATCAATAAAGAGGTATCAGGAGGACTGATCAATATAGAGGTATCAGGAGGACTGATCAATATAGAAGTGTCAGGAGGACTGATCAATATAGAAGTGTCAGGAGGACTGATCAATATAGAAGTGTCAGGAGGACTGATCAATATTGAAGTGTCAGGAGGACTGATCAATACAGAAGTGTCAGGAGGACTGATCAATATAGAAGTGTCAATTAGACTGGCGGCCTCGACCAATCAGAGACGCGGGATTTCTACGTCGATGCTGTGCCGGTCTCTGATTGGTCGAGGCCTGGCGGCCTCGACCAATCAGAGAGCCAGGATTTCCAGGACAGACAGACAGACAGGAGGACTGATCAATATAGAGGTATCAGGAGGACTGATCAATATAGTAGTGTCAGGAGGACTGATCAGTATAGAAGTGTCAGGAGGACTGATCAATATAGAAGTGTCAGGAGGACTGATCAATATAGAAGTGTCAGGAGGACTGATCAATATTGAAGTGTCAGGAGGACTGATCAATATTGAAGTGTCAGAAGGACTGATCAATATAGAAGTGTCAGGAGGACTGATCAATATAGAAGTGTCAGGAAGACTGATCAATATAGAAGTGTCAGGAGGACTGATCAATATAGAGGTATCAGGAGGACTGATCAATATAGAAGTGTCAGGAGGACTGATCAATATAGAGGTATCAGGAGGACTGATCAATATAGAAGTGTCAGGAGGACTGATCAATATTGAAGTGTCAGTAGGACTGATCAATATTGAAGTGTCAGGAGGACTGATCAATATAGAAGTGTCAGGAGGACTGATCAATATAAAAGTGTCAGGAGGACTGATCAATATAGAAGTGTCAGGAGGACTGATCAATATAGAGGTATCAGGAGGACTGATCAATATAGAAGTGTCAGGAGGACTGATCAATATAGAAGTGTCAGGAGGACTGATCAATATAGAATGTCAGGAGGACTGATCAATATAGAAGTGTCAGGAGGACTGATCAATATAGAAGTGTCAGGAGGACTGATCAATATAGAAGTGTCAGGAGGACTGATCAATATAGAAGTGTCAGGAGGACTGATCAATACAGAAGTATCAGGAGGACTGATCAATATAGAAGTGTCAATCAGACTGGCGGCCTCGACCAATCAGAGACACGGGATTTCTACGTCGATGCTGTGCCGGTCTCTGATTGGTCGAGGCCGCCATCAGGAGGACTGATCAATATAGAGGTATCAGGAGGACTGATCAATATAGAAGTGTCAGGAGGACTGATCAATATAGAAGTGTCAGGAGGACTGATCAATATAAAAGTGTCAGGAGGACTGATCAATATAGAAGTGTCAGGAGGACTGATCAATATAGAGGTATCAGGAGGACTGATCAATATAGAAGTGTCAGGAGGACTGATCAATATAGAATGTCAGGAGAACTGATCAATATAGAAGTGTCAGGAGGACTGATCAATATAGAAGTGTCAGGAGGACTGATCAATATAGAAGTGTCAGGAGGACTGATCAATATAGAAGTGTCAGGAGGACTGATCAATATAGAAGTGTCAGGAGGACTGATCAATACAGAAGTGTCAGGAGGACTGATCAATATAGAAGTGTCAATCAGACTGGCGGCCTCGACCAATCAGAGACGCGGGATTTCTACGTCGATGCTGTGCCAGTCTCTGATTGGTCGAGGCCGCCATAGAGGTATCAGGAGGACTGATCAATATTGAAGTGTCAGGAGGACTCATCAATATAGAAGTGTCAGGAGGACTGATCAATATTGAAGTGTCAGGAAGACTGATCAATATTGAAGTGTCAGGAGGACTGATCAATATAGTAGTGTCAGGAGGACCGATCAATATAGAAGTGTCAGGAGGACTGATCAATATAGAAGTGTCAGGAGGACTGATCAATATAGAGGTATCAGGAGGACTGATCAATATAGAAGTGTCAGGAGGACTGATCAATATAGAATGTCAGGAGGACTGATCAATATAGAAGTGTCAGGAGGACTGATCAATATAGAAGTGTCAGGAGGACTGATCAATATAGAGGTATCAGGAGGACTGATCAATATAGAGGTATCAGGAGGACTGATCAATATAGAAGTGTCAGGAGGACTGATCAATATAGAAGTGTCAGGAGGACTGATCAATATAGAAGTGTCAGGAGGACTGATCAATATTGAAGTGTCAATCAGACTGGCGGCCTCGACCAATCAGAGACGCGGGATTTCTACGTCGATGCTGTGCCGGTCTCTGATTGGTCGAGGCCTGGCGGCCTCGACCAATCAGAGAGCCGGGATTTCCAGGACAGACAGACAGACAGGAGGACTGATCAATATAGAGGTATCAGGAGAACTGATCAATATAGAAGTGTCAGGAGGACTGATCAATATAGAAGTGTCAGGAGGACTGATCAATATAGAAGTGTCAGGAGGACTGATCAATATAGAAGTGTCAGGAGGACTGATCAATATTGAAGTGTCAGGAGGACTGATCAATATTGAAGTGTCAGGAAGACTGATCAATATAGAAGTGTCAGGAGGACTGATCAATATAGAAGTGTCAGGAAGACTGATCAATATAGAAGTGTCAGGAGGACTGATCAATATAGAGGTATCAGGAGGACTGATCAATATAGAAGTGTCAGGAGGACTGATCAATATAGAGGTATCAGGAGGACTGATCAATATAGAAGTGTCAGGAGGATTGATCAATATTGAAGTGTCAGGAGGACTGATCAATATTGAAGTGTCAGGAGGACTGATCAATATAGAAGTGTCAGGAGGACTGATCAATATAAAAGTGTCAGGAGGACTGATCAATATAGAAGTGTCAGGAGGACTGATCAATATAGAGGTATCAGGAGGACTGATCAATATAGAAGTGTCAGGAGGACTGATCAATATAGAAGTGTCAGGAGGACTGATCAATATAGAATGTCAGGAGGACTGATCAATATAGAAGTGTCAGGAGGACTGATCAATATAGAAGTATCAGGAGGACTGATCAATATAGAAGTGTCAGGAGGACTGATCAATATAGAAGTGTCAGGAGGACTGATCAATACAGAAGTGTCAGGAGGACTGATCAATATAGAAGTGTCAATCAGACTGGCGGCCTCGACCAATCAGAGACGCGGGATTTCTACGTCGATGCTGTGCCGGTCTCTGATTGGTCGAAGCCTGGCGGCCTCGACCAATCAGAGAGCCGGGATTTCCAGGACAGACAGACAGACAGACAGACAGACGGAAAAACCCTTAGACAATTATATATATAGATACCTGTGTGTCATCTCCTCCTGTATATAGTATGTACCTGTATGTCATCTCCTCCTGTTTATAGTATATACCTGTGTGTCATTTCCTCCTGTGTATAGTATGTACCTGTATGTCATGCCCTCCTGTGTATATAAATACCCGTGTGTCATCTCCCTTGTATATAGTATATATGTGTGTGTCATCTCCTCCTGTATATAGTATATACCTGTATGTCATCTCCTCCTGTATATAGTATATACCTGTGTGTCATCTCCCCTGTATATAGTATGTATGTGTGTGTCATCTCCCCTGTATATAGTATATACCTGTGTGTCATCTCCTCCTGTATATAGTATATACCTGTGTGTCATCTCCTCCTGTATATAGTATATACCTGTGTCATCTCCCCTGTATATAGTATATACTTGTGTGTTATCTCCCCTGTATATAGTATATACCTGTGTATCATCTTTTCCTGTATATAGTATATACCTGTGTGTCATCTCCTCCTATATATAGTATATACCTGTGTGTCATCTCTCCTGTATATAGTATACTAGCTATTGAACCCGTTCTACATCCCGGTGGTGAGCATTTATATTAGTATATGGTCTCCATCCTGTCATGTGCTGCTCCATCGTGCGCCCCCATCCTGTCATGTGGTGCTCCCGTCCTGCACCCCCATTCTGCCATATACTGCTCCCATCTTTCTCTCTCCGGCTCGGCTGTACTGAGTGCACCTCGGCTGTACCGCCCGAGTGCAGCTGTACCGCCCGAGTGTGGCTGAGTGCGGCTGTGCTGTGCGAGTGCGGCGCAAGTGCGGCTGAGTGCGACTGTGCCATGCAAGTGCGGCTGAGTGTGGCTGTGCCGCGCGAGGGCGGCTGAGTGCAGCTGTGCCACGCGAGTGCGGCTAAGTGCAGCTATGCTGCGCGAGTGCGGCTGAGTGCGGCTGTGCCACGCGAGTGCGTCTGAGTGAGGCTGTGCCGCGAGAGTGTGGCTGAGTGTGGCTGTGCTGCGCGAGTGTGGCTGAGTGTGGCTGTGCTGCGTGAGTGTGGCTCTACTGCGCGAGCGCGGCTGAGTGCGGCTGTGCCGCACGAGTGCGGCTGAGTGTGGCTGTGCTGCGCGAGTGCGGCTGAGTGTGGCTGTGCTGCGTGAGTGCGGCTCTTTTGCGTGAGTGCGGCTGTGCCATGCGAGTGTGGCTGTGCCACATGAGTGTGGCTGAGTGCGGCTGTGCCGCGCGAGTGCGGCTGAGTGCGGCTGTGCCGCGCAAGTGCTGCTAAGTGCGGCTGTGCCACACGAGTGTGGCTGAGTGCGGCTGTGCCGCACAAGTGCGGTTGAGTGGGGCTGAGTGCGGCGGAGTGCGGCTGTGCTGCGCGAGTACGGCTGAGTGCGGCTGTGCCATGCGAGTGTGGCTGAGTGCAGCTGTGCCGCGCAAGTGCAGCTGTGCCACGCGAGTGCGGCTGTGCTGTGCTGCGCGAGTGCAGCTGAGTGCGGCTGTGCTGCGCGAGTGTGGCTCTACTGCGCAAGTGCGGCTCTACTGCACAAATGCGGGCTAGTGTGGCTGTACTGTGCGAGTGTGGCTGTACTGTGCGAGTGAGTGCGGCTGTACTGTGCAAGTGCGAGTGCGGCTGTACTGTGCGAGTGTGGCTGTACTGTGAGAGTGCGGCTGAGTGTGGCTGTACTGCGTGTGGCTGTACTGTGAGTGCAGCTGAGTGTGGCTGTACTGCGTGAGTGCGGCCGTACTGCGTGAGTGCGGCCGTACTGCGTGAGTGCGGCCATACGCGTGAGTGCGGCCGTACTGCGTGAGTGTGGCCGAGTGTGGCTGTACTGCGTGAGTGCGGCCGAGTGTGGCTGTACTGCGTGAGTGCAGCCGAGTGTGGCTGTACTGCGTGAGTGCGGCCGAGTGTGGCTGTACTGTGTGATTGCGGCCGAGTGTGGCTGTACTGCGTGAGTGCGTGAGTGTGGCTGTACTGTGTGAGTGTGGCTGAATGTGGCTCTACTGCGTGAGCGTGGCTGTACTTACTGCCTGAGTGCGGCGCTGGCTATAATGGATACAGCACCCCTGCAGCCAGCACAGCAAGGGCTGACTCCGCCCACTGGCGTCACATGGTGGTGACATCATCGAAGGTCCTGGAGCTCTGCTGGGCTCTACATCTCTACCCTGACTAGAGCTGCAGAGCACAGAGCCCCCACGGCCGGTTTATTAGGGGGGGAATACAGGGGTGTGTGGAGCCCCCACGGCCAGTATATTGGGGGATAAATAAGTTCGGCTGCATCACTCTGGTCCACACTGCGCAGGCGCGATGTGTCTCGCTTGTGCAGTCTATAAAGGCTTCGGACAGAGTGACGCTCCCACCGTTATATTATAGATATGTGTGTCATTTCTCCTGTATATAGTATATACCTGTGTGTCATCTCCTCCTGTATATAGTATATACCTGTGTGTCATCTCTCCTGTATATAGTATAGTAACATAGTAAAATAGTAACATAGTTAGTAAGGCCGAAAAAAGACATTTGTCCATCCAGTTCAGCCTATATTCCATCATAATAAATACCCAGATCTACGTCCTTCTACAGAACCTAATAATTGTATGATACAATATTGTTCTGCTCCAGGAAGACATCCAGGCCTCTCTTGAACCCCTCGACTGAGTTCGCCATCACCACCTCCTCAGGCAAGCAATTCCAGATTCTCACTGCCCTAACAGTAAAGAATCCTCTTCTATGTTGGTGGAAAAACCTTCTCTCCTCCAGACGCAAAGAATGCCCCCTTGTGCCCGTCACCTTCCTTGGTATAAACAGATCCTCAGCGAGATATTTGTATTGTCCCCTTATATACTTATACATGGTTATTAGATCGTCCCTCAGTCGTCTTTTTTCTAGACTAAATAATCCTAATTTCGCTAATCTATCTGGGTATTGTAGTTCTCCCATCCCCTTTATTAATTTTGTTGCCCTCCTTTGTACTCTCTCTAGTTCCATTATATCCTTCCTGAGCACCGGTGCCCAAAACTGGACACAGTACTCCATGTGCGGTCTAACTAGGGATTTGTACAGAGGCAGTATAATGCTCTCATCATGTGTATCCAGACCTCTTTTAATGCACCCCATGATCCTGTTTGCCTTGGCAGCTGCTGCCTGGCACTGGCTGCTCCAGGTAAGTTTATCATTAACTAGGATCCCCAAGTCCTTCTCCCTGTCAGATTTACCCAGTGGTTTCCCGTTCAGTGTGTAATGGTGATATTGATTCCCTCTTCCCATGTGTATAACCTTACATTTATCATTGTTAAACCTCATCTGCCACCTTTCAGCCCAAGTTTCCAACTTATCCAGATCCATCTGTAGCAGAATACTATCTTCTCTTGTATTAACTGCTTTACATAGTTTTGTATCATCTGCAAATATCGATATTTTACTGTGTAAACCTTCTACCAGATCATTAATGAATATGTTGAAGAGAACAGGTCCCAATACTGACCCCTGCGGTACCCCACTGGTCACAGCGACCCAGTTAGAGACTATACCATTTATAACCACCCTCTGCTTTCTATCACTAAGCCAGTTACTAACCCATTTACACACATTTTCCCCCAGACCAAGCATTCTCATTTTGTGTACCAACCTCTTGTGCGGCACGGTATCAAACGCTTTGGAAAAATCGAGATATACCACGTCCAATGACTCACCTTGGTCCAGTCTATAGCTTACCTCTTCATAAAAACTGATTAGATTGGTTTGACAGGAGCGATTTCTCATAAACCCATGCTGATATGGAGTTAAACAGTTATTCTCATTGAGATAATCCAGAATAACATCCCTCAGAAACCCTTCAAATATTTTACCAACAATAGAGGTTAGACTTACTGGCCTATAATTTCCAGGTTCACTTTTAGAGCCCTTTTTGAATATTGGCACCACATTTGCTATGCGCCAGTCCTGCGGAACAGACCCTGTCGCTATAGAGTCACTAAAAATAAGAAATAATGGTTTATCTATTACATTACTTAGTTCTCTTAGTACTCGTGGGTGTATGCCATCCGGACCCGGAGATTTATCTATTTTAATCTTATTTAGCCGGTTTCGCACCTCTTCTTGGGTTAGATTGGTGACCCTTAATATAGGGTTTTCATTGTTTCTTGGGATTTCACCTAGCATTTCATTTTCCACCATGAATACCGTGGAGAAGAAGGTGTTTAATATGTTAGCTTTTTCCTCACTATTTTTTAAGGGGCCTACATTTTCAGTTTTTATTCTTTTACTATTGATATAGTTGAAGAACAGTTTGGGATTAGTTTTACTCTCCTTAGCAATGTGCTTCTCTGTTTCCTTTTTGGCAGCTTTAATTAGTTTTTTAGATAAAGTATTTTTCTCCCTATAGTTTTTTAGAGCTTCAATGGTGCCATCCTGCTTTAGTAGTGCAAATGCTTTCTTTTTACTGTTAATTGCCTGTCTTACTTCTTTGTTTAGCCACATTGGGTTTTTCCTATTTCTAGTCCTTTTATTCCCACAAGGTATAAACCGCTTACACTGCCTATTTAGGATGTTCTTAAACATTTCCCATTTATTATCTGTATTCTCATTTCTGAGGATATTGTCCCAGTCTACCAGATTAAGGGCATCTCTAAGCTGTTCAAACTTTGCCTTCCTAAAGTTCAATGTTTTTGTGACTCCCTGACAAGTCCCCCTAGTGAAAGACAGGTGAAACTGCACAATATTGTGGTCGCTATTTCCTAAATGCCCAACCACCTGCAGATTTGTTATTCTGTCAGGTCTATTAGATAGTATTAGGTCTAAAAGTGCTGCTCCTCTGGTTGGATTCTGCACCAATTGTGAAAGATAATTTTTCTTGGTTATTAGCAGAAACCTGTTGCCTTTATGGGTTTCACAGGTTTCTGTTTCCCAGTTAATATCCGGGTAGTTAAAGTCCCCCATAACCAGGACCTCATTATGGGTTGCAGCTTCATCTATATGCTTTAGAAGTAGACTTTCCATGCTTTCTGTTATATTTGGGGGTTTGTAACAGACCCCAATGAGAATTTTGTTACCATTTTTCCCTCCATGAATTTCAACCCATATGGACTCGACATCCTCATTCCCTTCGCTAATATCCTCCCTTAAAGTGGATTTTAGACAAGACTTTACATAGAGACAAACCCCTCCTCCTCTCCGATTTTTACGATCCTTTCTAAACAGACTGTAACCCTGTAAGTTAACTGCCCAGTCATAGCTTTCATCTAACCATGTCTCGGTTATTCCCACTATGTCAAAGTTATATACCTGTGTGTCATCTCCCCTGTATATAGTATATACCTGTGTGTCATATCTCCTGTATATAGTATATATCTGTGTGTCATTCCCCTGTATATAGTATATACCTGTGTGTCATCTCCTCCTGTATATACCTGTGTGTCATCTTCTCCTGTATATAGTATATACCTGTGTGTCATCTCCTCCTGTATATAGTATATACCTGTGTGCCATCTCCTCCTGTATATAGTATATATGTGTGTGTCATCTGCCCTGTATATAGTATATACCTGTGTGTCCTTTCCTCCTGTATATAGTATATACCTGTATGTCATCTCCTCCTGTATTAGACCTCGTTCACACGTTATTTGGTCAGTATTTTTACCTCAGTATTTGTAAGCTAAATTGGCAGCCTGATAAATCCCCAGCCAACAGGAAGCCCTCCCCCCTGGCAGTATATGTTAGCTCACACATACACATAATAGACAGGTCATCTGACTAACAGCTGCCGTATTTCCTATATGGTACATTTGTTGTAGTTTGTCTGCTTATTAATCAGATTTTTAGTTTTGAAGGATAATACCAGACTTGTGTGTTTTAGGGCGAGTTTCATGTGTCAAGTTGTGTGTGTTGAGTTGCATGTGGCGACATGCATGTAGCGACTTTTGTGAGATGAGTTTTGTGTGGCGACATGCGTGTAGCAACTTTTTGGGTGTCGAGTTTAGGTTAGTGTAGCAAGTTGTGTACAGCAAGTTGTGCGCATGGCGAGTTTTGCACGTGGTGAGTTTTGTGTGGTGCGTTTTGAGTATGTGCAAGTTTTGTGTGAGGCAACTTTTGCATGTGTTGCAACTTTTGTGCATGTGGCAATTTTTCCGTGTGTGCAAATTTTGCATGTGGCGAGTTTTCCATGAGGTGAGTTTTGCATGTATGACGAGTTTTGCGGGAGCCTAGTTTTGCATGTGGCGAGTTTTGCACGTGGCGAGTTTTGAGCGGCGACTTTTGTGTTTCGACTTTTATGTGGCGAGGTTGGTGTATGTGTGGTGAAATGTGTGCTGAGGGTGGTATATGTGTTCAAACAAGTGGTAGTGTGTGGCACATTTTGTGTGTGTGTTCATATCCCCGTGTGTGGTGAGTATCCCATGTCGGGGCCCCACCTTAGCAACTGTACGGTATATACTCTTTGGCGCCATCGCTCTCATTCTTTAAGTCCCCCTTGTTCACATCTGGCAGCTGTCAATTTGCCTCCAACACTTTTCCTTTCACTTTTTCCCCATTATGTAGATAGGGGCAAAATTGTTTGGTGAATTGGAATGCGCGGGGTTAAAATTTTGCCTCACAACATAGCCTATGACGCTCTCGGGGTCCAGACGAGTGACTGTGCAAAATTTTGTGGCTGTAGCTGCGATGGTGCAGATACCAATCCCGGACATACTCACATACATACACACACACACACATTCAGCTTTATATATTACATTGAGAGACCTCAGTGAACTTTTAAATGGCTAACTAAAAAGATGGTACAAATTGCAAGCTTTCGAGACTACTCAGGCCTCTTCATCGGGCATAGACTAATACAAATTCTGAAGAATCACATATTTATACAAAACACAGCAGAAAGATAATGCAATGGATAAAACAAGTGAGGTGAAGAAGAGCTATCATTATGTGAGAGGGGGATAAACAGTTGTGTCCATAAATATTGAAATAGTTCATACATAAGGAGTGTGAATGTTTTATTGTCCTCTGATTGGGGTCTGGTTCTGTGTTGTGATACTCCCACAAGGTCTCAGGAGCAAATTCCTTAATTGATGTAGTGTTGGTGCCTGTTCACACTAGCTTGGATGTGCTGGTCTTGTTCTCTATTTGTAGTAAGCCTTTTTGGACATGTGCACTCCGACTCCCAATAGCCACAGGTGATTTTAAGTAGTTAGCTGGTCCACTCCTGACCATAAATTGTAGGCTTTTTTGCCCAGGAGAGGTGACAAAACAGGACAGGGACCCATTGCCAAGGAGAGGTGACAAAACAGGACAGGGACCCAATTACGAAGGACACCTTGACGTAGCAGTTAGGCTCACATATATTGACCAATTTATGCACGAAGTACCTTCCGTTTTTCATAGCAATTTTTGCAGATAAATATTTCATGTGTACATTATATGTTTTTTTTTTCCTATTTTCTATGGCAGTAATGCATTTTCAATGTTCAAGAGTAATCGTTCTTGGTAAATAATGGTGCAACCTTTATCGTTTTTCATTGAGGTGTAGTTTGTAAAATGACATAACTTATGGAGGGTTTCTGCTCTTCTAGCACCCTCAGGGGTTCTGCCAATGTGACAGGGCACCTTCAAACCATTCCAGCAAAATCTTAACTCCAATAAGGTGTTTCTTCCTTTCTGAGCTTTGCACTGTGCCTCAAAAGTAGTTTTCACCCACACATGGGGTATTGGCACACTCAGGAGAAATTGCACAAAAAAATTTGTTGTCCATTTTCTCCTGTCACCAGTGAGAAAATATTTTTTTTCTTAGCTCTATTTTATAAACTTCTCTAAAGCCCCTGGGGGTTCAAGATGCTCACCACACATCTAGATAAGTTCCTTGAGGGGTCTAGTTTCCAAAATGAGGTACTTGTGGTGGGTTTACACTGTTTAGGCACATCAGGGGCCCTCCAAATGTGACATGGCGTCCATTCTCGATTACAGTTAATTTTGTGTTCAAAAAGTCAAACCTCGCGCCTTCCCTTCTGGGTCCAGCCGTACACTCAAACAGTGGTTTCCCTCCACACATGCGGTTTCAGCATACTCAGCAGAAATTGCATAACAATTTTTGGGGTCCATTTTCTCCTGCTACTCTTGTTAAAATAAAAAAAAATTTGGCTAAAAAACAATATTTGTGAAAAAAATGTGATTTTTCATTTTCATGATTCTACATAATAAACTTATGTGAAGCACCTGGGGGTTCAAGGTGCTCACCAAACATGTATATAAGTTTTTTGAGGGTCTAGTTTCCAAAATGGAGTCACTTGTTTGGGGTTTCCAATGTTTAGGCACTTTAGGGGCTCTTCAAATGCAACATGGCGTCCACACTCAATTTCAGCCAATTTTACGTTCAAAACGCCAATCGGTGCTCTTTCTCTTCCAAGCCCTGCTGTGCACCCAAACAGTGCTTTTCCTCCACACATGGGGTATCGGCGTACTCAAGAGAAATTGCGAAACAATTTTTGGGTCCCATTTTCTCCTACTTCCCTTGTTAAAATAAAAAAATTGGGGCTAAAAGATGATTTTTGTGGAAAAAATTTTATTTTTAATTTTTGCGGCTCTACGTTATAAACTTATGTGAAGCACCTGGAAGTTCAAAGTGCATACCAAACAGCTAGATAAGTTCCTTGAGGGGTTTAGTTTCCAAAATGGGGTCACTTGTGGGGGGTTTCCACTGTTTAGGCACATCAGGGGCTCTCCAAATGCAGCATGGCGTTCACTCTCGATTCCAGCCAATTTTGCATTCTTCCTTTCCGAGCCCTGCCGTGCATCCAAACAGTGGTCTTCCTCCACACTTGTTATCAGTGTACTCAGGAGAAATTGAACAACAAATATTGTGGTTCATTTTCTCCTGATACCCTTGTGGAAATAAAAAAATGGTTCCTAAGTAAACTTTTTGTGAAAAAAAAGTTAAATGTTCATTTTTTCCTTCCACATTGCTTCAGTTCCTGTGAAGCACCTCAAGGGTTAATACACTTTTTGAATGTGGTGCTGAACATCTTGACGGGTGCAGTTTTTAGAATTGTGCCACTCTTGGGTATTTTCTTTCATATAGACCCCTCAAAGTCACTTCAAATGTGAGGTGAGGTGCTCCCTAAAAAAATGGTTTTGTAAATTTTGTTGGAAAAATTACAAATCACAGGTCAACTTTTAAACCTTATACTTGCCTAGCAAAAAAAAAATTCTGTTTCAAAAATTGAGCTGATGTAAAATAGAAGTGTGGGAATTGTTATTTAATACCTTTTTTGTGTGACATGACTCTCTGATTTTAGGGCATAAAAATTAAAAGTTTGAAAATTGCAAAATTTTTGACAAATTTACAATTTTTTTCACAAATAAACGCAAGTCATATCGAAGATATTTTACCACTATCATGAACCACAATATGTTATGAAAAATTATCTCAGAATTAGTGGGAAGCATTCCAGAGTTATTACCACATGAAGTTACACTGGTCAGATTTCAAAATTTAGATCTGTATAACAAAAAACAGATGCCGCGCTGCAAAAAGGCTATAGCCATGTCGTAAATGAACTCCAATGTCCTACCTCACAGATGGAGGCTGGCGAATGTCTTGGGTCCGAAGGTGGCTGCCACAAAACTATCCTCCGTGGTGTGAGAGGGCTGTGGCGTCAACAGTGCATAACTCAAGAGGGAGCGTCCTCCCGTAGTGCAATAGTCCCCTGTACGCTCGCCGCTGGAGATCTCGGCTGGCCACCTCGGCCGATGGCGCCGCCGAACAGTAGCGTAGCGAGTATGGGGCGTGGCTAAATGGTGACATCACCTGTCCGTAGGACGGACACTAACAGGGGCCAATTCTGACGTTTTGAGGGAACCGACCCTCTTCCTCAAGGTGATGTCACAGTTTAGCCACGCCCCCTATTCGCTATGCTACTGTTTGGCGGCGCCATCGGCCGAGGCGGCCAGCCGAGATCTCCAGTGGGGAGCGTACAGGCCTGCTTTGCTCTGGCAACTCCGGCAGTGAAACAGAATCTGCCTCTGAAGCTGAGCAGCTTTCAGACAGTGATGACGACTCTTCCTCCACGGGATTCCCAGCCCGGTGGTAGCGGAGTCGGTCGTCACTGCTGAAGCTTCAGAGGCAGGACCAAGTACCGCAGTCCCCCCACCGCTGTGGTATAATGACACCTCATTTTCCCCTTGAATTCCCCCTTTTTCTGCAGTCCCTGGAATAAAAGTAAATGTCGCCAATTTTACCCCCATTAATTTTTTTGAAATTTTCATTAGCCCCGAAGTCCTGCAATTAATCGTCCACCAAACAAACCTATATGCCCGGCAATATATTTCCCAAAAACCCACTGCCTTTCATTCCCGTTCCTGGATCCCCACAAATGTCCCCAAAATAAAAAAAATTCTTAGGCCTCACCCTTCATGGGTATAGTAAAAAAAACCACTCTCCGCTCTTACTGGGCAACAAAAGCTGTCCACTGCACCCCTGTATTTGATGCCATCATGTCCCGAGTCCGTTACGAAGCCCTGATGAGATTCCTCCACTTCAGTGACAACTCCCAAGCTCTCCCAGGAACGGTCCCCAACTGCGATCGGCTAAATAAATTAATACCCCTAATTTCCCTCCTAAAAACTTCCTTTCTAAATTCCTATACCCCAGAGCAAAATGTGGCAGTCGACGAGTCCTTGATGAGCTACAAGGGCCGTCTGTCATTCCGCCAATTTATTCCCTCCAAGAGAGCCAAATACGGCGTAAAATTATACAAAGCTTGTGAGAGCTCATCAGGGTACACGTCAACCTTCTTAATTTATGAAGGTAGGGACCGCCAAATAAACCCCCCAAACTGCCCCAAGACAATTGGTATCCCAGGCAAAATTGTCTGGGAGCTAATGACGCCCTTTCTCAATCAAGGGTACCACGTGTATACCGACAACTATTACACGAGCATCACCCTATACAAATCCCTCCATGCTGCAAATACAGGGGCCTGTGGGACAGTGAGGAAAAACAGAGTGGGGTTTCCGTCACAGTTGGTGTCCAGACGTTTGGAGAGGGGGGCGTCATTCTCACTTGCAAGCGACCAACTTCTTGCAGTGAAGTGGAAAGACAGGAAGGACGTCTACATGCTTTCCACACTGCATACGGACACCACTGTGACGGTCAGAGAGAGGGGTGCCACCAGGGACAAAGAAAAACCTGTCTGCGTCACAGAATATAACAAACATATGGGTGGCGTAGACCTGTCAGACCAGGTTCTGCAACCATACCTGGTCAAGAGGAAGACCAGGGCGTGGTATAAAAAGGTGGCAATCTATCTCATTCAAACTGCTACATATAACAGCTTTGTCCTGTATAAAAAATCCCAAGGACCACTTACGTTCCTGCACTTTCAGGAAAAAGTTGTAGAGAGCCTCATATTTGAGTCAATGGCCCCGGGGGAAGCCTTCGACTCTGAGGATTCCCGGAGACTTTCAGAATGCCATTTTCCTCACCCTGTCCCTGTCACTCCCACCCAAAGGTATACTCAAAAAAGATGCCGAGTTTGCAGAAAGCATGGCAGACGGAGTGATTCCCGATTCTATTGCCCCACATGCCCATCCCAACCAGGCCTTTGTATCTCCCCCTGTTTTGAGACCTACCACACCACCTACAATTATTAGTTTGGTTTTTTTTCAATAATTTTTATTTTCTGCTTAGTGGCCCCAGTAGTACAATTTGGAACAATTGATAAATAATATTTTAATTAGTAGATCCCATTTTACCCCATTTCACAATTAATTCCAGAACTTGATCAATCCCATATCAAACAACTATCCCAACAAATTCTCATCCACGTACCCACGTCTGTACACTCTAGAGTGTGGACCCCACAAATGTTCTTGCAAAGTCAGGTCATCTGAAAATTCTAGGACTCGATCAATCCCATACCAAACTACTATCCCAACAAATTCTCATCCACGTACCCACGTACCCACGTCTGTACGCTCTAGAGTGTGGACCCCACAAATGTTCTTGCAAAGTCAGGTCATCTGAAAATTCTAGGACTCGATCAATCCCATACCAAACTACTATTCCAACAAATTCTCGTCCACGTACCTATGTCAATAAGCGTCAATAAGACCCCAGAAATGATCTTGAAAAGTTAAAAAAAAAGTGAGATCATCTGAAAATGAATTCTAGGACTTGATTACTGTCTTGCTACACAATACTTTGGCTTCCATTTATATTACTTATATTTATGTTGATGATACGGGCATCATCATTTTATTGTAGGATTTCTAAAAAAATTACGAAGTTCCGTACTTATACACTATGGGCTTTACTTTATGGTTCTTGCCAAACCTCTGGTACCAGACAATACTTTCTATAGAGAACTGGTTGTTTTGCGCATATAGCAGTTCTGACCTTGGTGGGTGGGACCTTGCTATGGTGTACCACGTCTATTGGCACATTCGTCTCTCATATAGGGATTGATGGAGCTAAAAGGACGTTGTACGACCAGTCTCTGAAGTGTCTGCCATTCGAGCCCTGATGGTGTTCTTTCATCTTTGGAACAAACTCCGCTTTGCCACATAGTTGGCTGCATTTTCCTACACATTTTGCCCTTCATTCCAGTACAGTTTATTCTTCCTGCTACAATATACGCAAATGCGGGACAACTGTTTTGTTAGCAAGACCAATTTTATAGTCAGCCAATGTGTTTTAGGAGCATGCCTCCCTCTGTGAGTAATAATTCCTGGAAGGATTTTCTTTTTTGCTCAATGTCTCTAGAAGCTTTGAATGGGTCCTGGATCTTCAATTTCAAATAAAGCCAAATTTGTCACATTGTGCCCCTTTCTGTCCAAGCCCTGCTATTTGTCCAAACAGAACTTTTTGACTACATATGGGATATCGCTGCACTCATAATAAAGTGGGTAACGAATTGTGGGGTCCACTTTTTGATGTTATTTCTGAAAAAGTGAGACATTCAGGTCTAAAACAAGATTCTCGTGGAAAAAAATGAATTTTTTCAATATGACGACCTAATGTCTTCAAACTCTGTGTTGTACATGTGGGTTCAAATTGCTCAATATACCCCTGATTAAAATCTTTGAGGGGTGTAGTTTCCAAAACGGGGTCAGTTTTGGGGGGTTTCTGCTGTTAGGCACATCTACAAACCCAAAATGGCGTCCGCTCTCACAATTAAGAGATGAAAAAGTCAAACACCGCTCCTTCCCTTCCAAGCTCCGCAGTGCGCCCAAACAGAGGTTTACCCCCACATATGGGGTATCGACATACTCAGGACAAATTGCACAACTTTTGGGAACCAATTTCTCTTGCTACCCTTGGGAAAATAAAAAATTGGGGGTGAAAAGATCATTTTTGTGAAAAAAAAATGATTTTTAATTTTTTCGGCTCTACGTTATAAACTTGTGTGAAGCACTTGGGGGCTCAAAGTGTTGACCACATGCCTAGATAAGTTCCTTAGGCGGTCCAGTTTCCAAAATGGGGTCACTTGTGGGGGGTTTCCACTGTTTAGGCACATCAGCGGCTCTCCAAACGCAACATGGTGTCTGATCTCAATTCCAGGGAATTCTATGTTGAAAAAGTCAAATGGCGCTCCTTCCCTTCTGAGCTCTACTGTGCACCCAAACAGAGGTTTACCCCCACATACGGGGTATCGACATACTCAGGACAAATTTCACAACAAGATTTGGGGTCCAATTTGACTTGCTACCCTTGGGGAAAAAACATTGGGGGTGAAAAGATCATTTTTGTGAAAAAAAAATGATTTTTAATTTTTCGGCTCTACGTTATAAACTTGTGTGAAGCACTTGGGGGCTCAAAGTGTTGACCACATGCCTAGATAAGTTCCTTAGGCGGTCTAGTTTCCAAAATGGGGTCACTTGTGGGGGGTTTCCACTGTTTAGGCACATCAGCGGCTCTCCAAACGCGACATGGTGTCCGATCTCAATTCCAGGGAATTCTATGTTGAAAAAGTCAAATGGCCCTCCTTCACTTCGGAGCTCTGCTGTGCACCCAAACAGTGGTCCCCCCCCCCCCACATATGGGGTATCGGCATTCTCCGGACAAATTGCACAACAAATCATGTGGTTCATTTTCTCTTTTTACACTTGTTAAAATAAAATAAATTGGTTCTGAAGTAAAATGTTTGTGAAAAAAAATAAAATGTTCATTTTTTCCTTCCACATTGCTTCAGTTCCTGTGAAGCAACTGAAGGGTTAATAAACTTCTTGAATGTGGTTTTGCGCACCTTGAGGGGTGCAGTTTTTAGAATGGTGTCACTTTTGGGCATTTTCTGCCATATAGACCCCTCAAACTGACTTCAAATGTGGGGTGGTCCCTAAAAAAATGGTTTTGTAAATTTTGCTGTAAAAATAAGAAATTGCTGGTCAAATTTGAACCCTTATAACTTCCTAATAAAAAAAAAAAAATTCCAAAATTGTGCTGATGTAAAGTAGACATATGGGAAATGTTATTTATTGACCATTTTGTGTGACATATCTCTCTGATGTAAGGGAATAAAAATTCAAATTTTGAAAATTGCAAAATTTTCAAAATTTTCGCCATATTTCCATTTTTTTAATAAATAAACGCAAGTAATAACGAATAAATGTTACCACTGACATGAAGTACAATATGTCATGAAAAAACATTCTCAGAATCAGCAGGATCTGTTGAAGCGTTCCCGAGTTATAACCTCATAAAGTGACAGTGGTCAGAATTGTAAAAATTGGCTCGGTCATTAAGTACCAAGTACCATTAAGTACTAAGGCCGATTTCACACGTCAGTGGCTCCGGTACGTGAGGTGACAGTTTCCTCACGTACCGGTGACACTGAATCACGTAGACACATTGAAATCAATGTGTCTCTGCACATGTCAGCGTGTTTTCATGGACCGTGTGTCCGTTTAGAAAACACAGAGACATGTGAGTGTTCGTGGGAGCGCACGGATTACACGGACCCATTAAAGTCAATGGGTCCTTGTAAAACACGTGCCGCACACGGACGTTGTCCGTGTGCAGTCCGTGTGCTGCGCAGGAGACAGCGCTACAGTAAGCGCTGTCCCCCCCACGTGGTGCTGAAGCCGCCATTCATATCTTCTCTGCAGCAGCATTTGCTGTAGAGAAGATATGAATAATCCTTTTTTTTGTTTCTCGTGTTTAAAATAAAGATCCATGGAGCCGCATATTCATTTCTGTAATGGGCGGCCCCACGTGACCGCTCATACAGTAGAAGGTGCGGCCAGGACAGGAGCAGCGCCAGCGAGGGAGCCGGGTGAGTATTTTAATAACAGCAGGCGGGCGCACAGGGGGTGGGATGGGGGTGGGGACATGGATCTTTATTTTAAACACGAGAAACAAAAAAAAAAGGATTATTCATATCTTCTCTACAGCAAACGCTGCTGCACAGAAGATATGAATGGCGGCTTCAGCACCAGATGCAGGGGACAGCGCTTATCTCTAGCGCTGTCTCCTGCACGGTGTGTGTGGTACCCAGTCGGCACACGGGCGGCACACGTGTGCCGCACGTGTGCCACACTGATGTGCCACAGAAACGCACAGGCCCACGGACACGGATAATTCCGGTACCGATTTTTCCGGTACCGGAATTATCTGGACATGTGGGACTGCCCTAAGGGGTTAAAGTAGCTCAGTCCTTAAGGGATTAACAGAAAGACAACATCAATTTTGTACACGTGTTTATTTCTCATTGTGTAAGGCTGGGGTCACACTAGCGTATTACATCCGATGCGAGAGCATCGGATGCGATATGCTAATGATCCTCGGCTCCTGCTCTGCTGCGAGGGGGAGCCGAGTGTCATGTGTCTGTGCTCCGATCGTCTCGCACAGAGCGGATCGGAGCACAGCTGCGGAGGAGGCGGAGAAACTAATTTCTCCATCTCCTCCATTGCTGGGGTCCGCTTATAACACACAGCACTCGGATGATTTCCGAGTGATGTCCGCTGTCTCACTCACACCCATAGGCTCATATGGGTGCGAGTGAGCCGAGAGTCAGCCGAGTGTCCGTGACAATCGCAGCATGCTGCGATTGTCTCGGACTGAGGAAAACTGCCGACAAAAAGTCAGCTGCTGGGAGCTGCCCCATAGCTTAACATTGGTCCGAGTGCAATGCGATTTTTAATCGCATTGCACTCGTTTGTTTAAGTCGCCAGTGTGACCCCTGCCTAAAGGTTAATTATTTCCTCACACCTGCAACGAAAACCACATTATTACACCTGTGTGTAATCTGTATGTCTTTTATTAAATAGGATATTGCAAAGCTCTCCAAGGATATTGCGCTAATATCTCATGGCACAATATTTGCCTACATGTAACGGAAGTGTAAAAACATTTTTGCTGTTGCACTATAAATTACATGGTAAACAAGACATGAAGGGATTATAATTTATTTATTAATATTAAACATTTACTTTTCAAAGATTTCAATATTAAAATACATAAAAATATATAATATTCACTGTAAATTTGCTTTCTGTGAATATGACCACTAAATGACTCATCAGACTTCTGGTTATGAATTACTTAGAACCCATAGTGCAAGCTGATACCATGTAATCATTAGAGAACACTGCTCACTGAAAACAGATAAAAGAGGCTTGGAATGTAAGTAAAAAGCAACAGCTCGTGCACGCAATAGAAGGAAATACCATTTTATATATGCCGTTGAAAGCTTATCAACCCATGTTAAACGTTCTGTCAGGCTCCTGTACACTTGCCAATTTTAATGAATGCTCTAATTCCTCAGTGGTTAATGTAAATGAAGAAATTAATAAGTGATAAAGTTTTTTTTTACTGTTTTTTTTGATGATTGTGAGTGAGCCTTAACCAGGGCCGGACTGGGACTAAAATTCAGCCCTGGCATTTGAAGTTACACAGGCCCACTTGGTGACTGTATAATATCTTTGTACACTTGTAGGTTACAAGAAGTGAGGGGAGTGTAACACAGCTATATAACATAATTACAGCTGTATCCAGCATTACAGCTCAGTCCCCATAGAATGAAATACAGCACAGCCCCCATAGAATGTAATGCAGCACAGCCCCCATAGAATGTAATGCAGCCCAGCCCCCATAGAATGTAATGCAGCCCAGCCCCCATAGAATGTAATGCAGCACAGCCCCATAGAATGTAATGTAGCACAGCCCCCATAGAATGTAATGCAGCACAGCCCCCATAGAATGTAATACAGCACAGCCCCATAGAATGTAATGCAGCACAGCCCCCATAGAATGTAATACAGCAATGCTCTCATAGAATGTAATGCAGCCAGCCCCCATAGAATGTAAAACAGCACAGCCCCCATAGAATGTAATGCAGCCAGCCCCCATAGAATGTAATGCCGTCAGCCCCATAGAATGTAATGCAGCACAGCCCCCATAGAATGTAATGCAGCACAGCCCCCATAGAATATAATGCAGCATAGCCCCCATAGAATGTAATACAGCACAGCCCCCATAGAATGTAATACAGCACAGCCCCCATAGAATGTAATACAGCACAGCCCCATAGAATGTAATGCAGCCAGCCACCATAGAATGTAATGCAGCCAGCCCCCATAGAATGTAATACAGCCCAGCTCCCATAGAATGTAATGCAGCCAGCCTCCATAGAATGTAATGCAGCCAGCCCCCATAGAATGTAATGCAGCCAGCCCCCATAGAATGTAATACAGCACAGCCCCCATAGAATGTAATGCAGCCAGCCCCCATAGAATGTAATACAGCCAGCCCCCATAGAATGTAATACAGCCAGCCCCATAGAATGTAATGCAGCCAGCCCCCATAGAATGTAATGCAGCCAGCCCCCATAGAAATCTAATGCAGCCAGCCCCCATAGAACGTAATGCAGCCAGCCCCCATAGAATGTAATGCAGCCAGCCCCCATAGAATGTAATGCAGCCAGCCCCCATAGAATGTAATGCTGCCAGCCCCCATAGAATGTAATTCAGCCAGCCCCCATAGAATGTAATGCAGCCAGCCCCCATAGAATGTAATGCAGCCAGCCCCCATAGAATGTAATACAGCACAGCCCCCATAGAATGTAATGCAGCACAGCCCTCATAGAATGTAATGCAGCCCCCCCATAGCCCCACAATCCAGTTATCACTCATTGATGTATATATAAGAAAAAAAAACACTCTACTCACCTTTCCTCTTGCCCCGCGCTGCTCCAAGCTCCGGTCTCAGCAGCTGCAGTCTACCCACCCGACACACAGCAGGTGCGCGATGATATGACGTCATCGCGCACCCGCAGTGTCAGAGGCAGAGTGGGGAATGATGGGAGAGAAAGCGTCAGCAGACGCTCTCTCCTCCATCATTGCATTCAACTGTACCGGCGTCATAGACACCGGTATAGTTGAATGCGGGGCGCCGGGGAGTGTGCCGACAGCGGGGGAGTGTGCCGAGAGCGGGGGGAGTGTGCTGACAGCGGGGGGAGTGTGCCAAAAGCGGGGGGAGTGTGCCGAGAGCAGGGGGAGTGTGCCGACAGCGGGGGGAGTGTGCCGAGAGCGGGGGGAGTGTGCCGACAGCGGGGGGAGTGTGCCAACAGCGGGGGGAGTGTGCCGAGAGCTGGGGGAGTTTGCCAAAAGTGGGGCACACTCGAACGGCCCACTACTGCCACCGGCCCTTCTGGCGTTTGCCAGAACTGCCCGATGGGCAGTCCGGCCCTGGCCTTAACCATCATGTGAGAACTGAAATGCTTCATTCTGTCCACACTTACATTATGGCATCGGCTGTTGTAGGTTATATAATATACATCAGCAGATCTTTAACATCCAGCACTAGAGATGATTGAGGTTAAGGCTGCTGTGACAGCATCATTTGTAAGCCAGTATTTGTAAGCCAAAATCAGGAGTGGAACAATTAGAGGAAAAGTATCATAGAAACATATGCACCACTTCTGCATTTATCACCCACTCCTGGTTTTGGCTTACAAATACTGATGTAAAATACTGACCAAATACTGCTAGTGTGACGGCAGCCTTTGTAAGCCAAAACCAGGAGTGGGTGATAAATACAGAAGTTGTGACGTGTTTCTATTATACTTTTCCTCTGTTTGTTCCACTCCTGGTTTTGGCTTACAAATACTGATGTAAAATACTGACCTAATACTGATAGTGTGACGTCAGCCTAAGCATTCCACACTTGCATTCCAAGCGCGGGTTTCCAGAAGTCACTTATTGTAAAGGAAGTCTGATGATTGGCGCATGCGCAATACCGCACTGATTATACCGACGCTAGTCCCAGCTGTCATGGGAGTATTAAGGGTATGTGCACATGCTGCGGATTTTGCTGCGGATCCGCAGCGTTTCCGCAGCTGTGGATCCGCAGCAGTTTCCCATGCATTTACAGTACCTTGTAAAGCAATGGGAAATGAAATCTGCAGTGCACAAGCTGCGGAAAAAAAGCGCGGAAACGCAGCGGTTTATTTTCCGCAGCATGTCAATTCTTTCTGCGGATTCCGCTGCGGGTTTGCCCCTGCTCCAATTGAAATCTGCAGGTGAAAGCCCGCAGAGGAAACCACAAAAGAAACCGCGGAAAATCCACAGTAAAAACCGCAGCGGTTTTTCACTGCGGATTTAGCAAATCAACTGCGGAAAATTCCGCAATGGAATCCGCAGCGTGTGCACTTAGCCTCAAAGACATACCAGGCATTCATAGACACACATGCCCCCTATTGAGGAAGCTAGTCAGGTGAAACGGCGCTGTTGGGGTAGCTGAGGAGTACTTCTAGCCAGGAGACACTTCATTGTAAGTTTAACTTTTTTTTTGCTTATGTTATCGGCAGCTGATTATTATTTACCACATTTTCACTTTATAATGATGAACTGTGGGTTCAATGTACGCTAGGATTCTTTTTGGGCCACATATAATTACTCCACTGCGCTATAACGTGATTCACTTTAAATTAGCACTATGCTGTATACTTTAGGTGCACACTAATTTAAGCGGTCTTCCATTGCATATGATCCTATCATCTATATGTGTAGATTACTGCGTTTTTGCTCCCTGTTATCACTTTTCCTGGCTTTTGTTACTGCTCCCGGCTGTATGTCTTTAGGGCAGTCTCACACGTCCAGATAATTCCGGTACCGGAAAAAATCGGTACCGGAATTATCCGTGTCCGTGTACCCCTACGTTTCTGTGGCACATCAGTGTGGCACACGTACGGCACACGTGTGCCGCCCGTGTGCCCACTGGGTACCACCCGCACCGTGCTGGGTACCACACGTACCAGCATCTGGTGCTGAAGCCACGATTCATATCTTCCCTGCAGCAGCGTTTGCTGTAGAGAAGATATGAATAATTGTGTTTAAAATAAAGATCTATGTGCCAAAACGCCCTCCCACCCCCTGTGCGCCCCCCTTCCTCCCCCGCTCTTCTGAAAATACTCACCCGGCTCGCTCCCTTGCCGGCGCTGCTTCCTGTTCTGGTCGCATCTTCTCCTGTATGCGGTCACGTGGGGCCGCTCATTTACAGTAATGAATATGTGACTCCACCCCTATGGGAGGTGGAGCCGCATATTCATGACTGTAATCGGCGGCACCACGTGACCGCTGATACAGTAGAAGATGCGGCCAGAACAGGAAGCAGCGCCAGCGAGGGAGCCGGGTGAGTATTTTCAGAACAGCGGTGGGCGCACAGAGGGTGGGAGGGCGGGGGGCACATAGATCTTTATTTTAAACACAATTATTCATATCTTCTCTACAGCAAACGCTGCTGCAGGGAAGATATGAATCGCGGCTTCAGCACCAGTGGGGGGGACAGCGCTTAATGTAGCGCTGTCTCCTGCATGGCACACGGACTGCACACGGACAACGTCCGTGTGCGGTACGTGTTTTACACGGACCCATTGACTTTAATGGGTCCGTGTAATACGTGCCGTCCCACGAACACTGACATGTCTCCGTGTTTGGCACACGGAGACACGGTCCGCAAAAAATCAATGACATCTGAACAGATGCATTGATTTTAATGTGTCTACGTGTGTCAGTGGCTCCGGTACGTGAGGAAACTATCATATAAATATATTTTAACTAAATCATCCCATTGCTTATGCCTTTCTGTCCCTGGGAAATTTATAAGGGATATTGTTTAGTATGATTATTTGGAGGTGTGCAAAAATCTTTTTCGGACACTTGATAAAAATAATAATGGAGAGGCGTCTGAAAGACACCTATCTATTACTAATCCTATAGGTATATTGTAAATAAACACACAGCCAGAATAAAGTCCCTTTTTTTTAAATAAAAACAAAACACACTTTTAATTTTTTATTTAAAAGTAACAAACACTTGTAGCGTGGCTAAAGGTTGTATAGTCGACGGGAGGTATGTATCACAGAGAAGGCTTGTCGCTGTGATGTAACCCAGAGTGTTTTCTTTAGTACACATAAAGCAATAAGGAATTGTTTAGTATATTTGGGTCCTGGTTACGGGTAGCTATGAGAGATGAGAGGGTCTGGCTACCCATATACCTCACCCCTGGGTAAGGGGCATAACTCTGCCTATCTATGTTTGTTTCAGGACCTGTGGTGATGTCAGAACCACATGTCTAATCATGTGATGGGTTCCTGGGTGTGGTTACACCTATGAAAAGAGGTGTGTGTGTAGCACATGGAGAGTGTGTTTGGGAGTCTGCAAGAGTGGACAGACTTCCATGTGTCCTGGCTGGACACTGCAGAGTGGCCTGTGTGTTGGATGGTTCCAAGTGGGGACAGACGTCCTGAACAGCACACAGAGACCATATTTAGGCTGGAGAGCCTGCGTGCTGGACATAGCACAGCCTGTATGCCTACAGGTCTGAGAGAGAGCGGAGCTCTACTATGGACATTAAGGATTCAACTGTCTGATGTAAGACTGTTTACCTGTTGTTCCTGTTGCTATGTGGTTTATGGAGCAATAAACCTCCATGAACGCTGAAGAGAATGTGCCTCCTGTTTCCTTCTATGCATCCGAGCGAGTACAACCTCTACACACTGTAATACTCACCTAATGCCCATTCCATTGAAGCCATTGTCTCCTGTAAAAAAAAAATAAAAAACTCTCACCTGTCTGAAATTCTGTCCCACGCCATAATACATGTCTGGGTATTAAGAGTTTTCAACCTGGATGCTGCCAAGATATGAACGTCCAGGCTGAAAACCACTGGAGAATGAGCTGCTGTGACCAAAGGTGACCTCATTGTGGTTACTACAGGTCACTGAGGCTGCGTTCTCAGTCAGGCAAATGACCTGCGGTGACCTCAGTGCAATCACCTCTCGTGCTGTGAGAAAAAGTCTCACGGTGCAGCGCTGAACTTATTGAGGTTACCATAGTTCACTGTGAGTCCCGGTCTCGCTGCAGTGAGTCATTCTCCCCAGCTTTTTAGCGTGAGCAGTTGCCTCCAGCCACCGCTCATCCTAATGAGCAAATGTCGCACAGAAGGATTACAGCGTGGGACACTATGGATTCTTTCAACTTCAGACAGGTGAAGGATATTATTGTTTTTTATTTTTGTTTGTTTACAGGGGACAATGCCTTCAAGTGATTAGGTTTTAGGGGGAGTATAATGTGATTTATTAATTTATTCTTAATTTTACACTTGAATATAACTCTCAACATTGTCCCCTGCTCGCGCTGGTCACAGGCAGAGCAGGAGACAATGATGTGAGCTGTTTTCAGCACCTGGTGGCTGAGAAAGGCATGAACTGTTGTCAGTTTTTCTCAGGCGCTGGTACGTGTGATACTGATGCGGCACACAGTTGCCACACATACTGTATGCCACACGTGTGAAACACACGGACAAGGATATCTCCGGTACTGGTTTTTCCATAGAGTATTTTTACTCATATTGCTCTATTGAACTTCTAATGAATATTCTTTTAGACAAACTTAAGGTATAGCGTGTACAAGTGAACTGCAGCAGTGAGCTTTATTTTCTGACCTAGATACAGATTTAGAAAGCTATAGAATAGATATGCGGATGAGATCTGCCCTATTTACTGGAATCTCTAAGGAGATTTGCAGTGTAGACAATAATCTAAATAGGATTAGAATTTATACAATCTTGTGTACTGGAAGTGAAAGACAATGACTATATCGGATGCAAACATATCATTGAAGCAACCTGTGCAACCACAGAGCCCAAGAGGTGAGAGGTCCACTTCCACCTACAAAGCATCACATAAAGGGGTGCATTTTGATTAACTATTGTACTGTAAAGACCCACATTCGGTTCTTGCACAGGGGTCCCATTATGTCTCTGTCCACCCCTGTACTATATTTAAAGGGAACCTGTCACCAGGTTTGGCCAATATGAGTTACGGCCACCACCTTTCAGGTCTTATATACAGCATTTTATAATGCTGTATATCTGTCCCCAACCTGATCTATAAGAGAGGAAAAATAACGTTTATTATATTCACCTGTGGGGAGGTCCAGTTCAATAGGTGTCGTTGGTCTTGGTCCGGCGCCTCCCATCTTCTTATGATCCCCATCCTCCTGCTTGCTTCATGTGGATGCCGTGTCCCTTCGTCATCCACACATTCTCCTCGGCACAGTGCTCCTGTGCAGGTGTACTTCTCTGCCTTGTCGAGGGCAGAGCAAAGTACTGCAGTGCGCATGTGTCGGGGCTCTTGACCTTTTCCGGCACCTGTGCACTGCAGTACTTTGCTCTGCCCTCAGCAGGGCAGAGAAGTACGCCTGCACAGGAGCGTGGTGCCGAGGAGACGTGTCATCCACACGAAGCAAGCAGGAGGGCGGCATCGCAAGAAGGGAGGTGCCAGTGACGCTCATCGGACCTGTCCCCCCCCCCCCCCCCCCCCGCAGGTAAGTATATTAAAAGTTAATTTTCTTCTCTTGCAGATCAGGTTGGGGGCTTAACTACAGCATTATAAAATGTTGTATATAAGCCCTGAAAAGTGATGGCCATATCTCATATCAGCCAAAACTGGTGACAGGTTCCTTTTAAAGGTCAACAGTTGTTTCAATGCTGTGTTCACACGATGCATATAGTTAAACTGTTGCAGAAAACAAAGATTTTGTAAAACTGTATAGCGTTGAGTCAAATTAATCCAATATTTCAGCAAATGTCATGACACTATTGCAATATAAGTTTGTAAAAATATGCAAATGATACAAAGAAATTGAATTTTACCTATTGTATAGGTAAATTTAATACATAAAAGTTTGCTAACAAACAGCATGACTACTACTTTTAGTGACATTCAACTGCCACCAAACTTTTCAACAGACTTTAAAACTTATTCTTCCTTGATATGCAGTACAGCAAGACTGAAGAAGCAAAGGATGCCTTTTGATCAGTAGTGTAGCTTCAAGGGGGGCAGAGGGTACGGTCGCCCTGGAACCACCGCTCACAGGGGACCACCCTGAGCTACACTACCCTTAGTTATATGCTAAGGACAAAAAAGAGCACCACAAAACCGACCATAAGTCCAATCCAATATAGTTTTATTAGTATAAAATTCTGGTACCAAGAAAAAGTAACAAAAGGGAAAAGAAAAACAATACAGATAAGTTATAGGCCACAGTGCCTCAATCCATATGGTATAGGAAAATTATATAAAAAATGTTTTTTGATATAATATCACATTTCATGTATCGCACATTTCCTTGCTTTAGTACAGTTGAGTGCAGCCATTGATTCTTTTTGCTATGTAAGCCTTTTTTGGTTATGCTTCAGTTCAGACTAGATTGCTGTTCAGTCAGTTTACCTATATTTACTATGTACTATTTTTTCTGACTTGAGCGCCCCGCCCCTTCACCATGCTGTGATTTTAATTACATCCAAACACAGAAGGTTCCGACCTTCCTATAAATGCAGGCTTTACCATGTTATTAGCCAGAGGTAAGTGTTCACACTAGGCAGACAGGTCAGGGACCCATCCGATCTGAGATTACCTTGACGTTTGGTGGATGGGCTCACATTTTTTGGCCAAATCTTGTGCTAAGCATCTCATGTGTTTTTTCATAGATTTCACAAGCCATTATGCTACTCACATTTCATGAATCGCACATTTCCTTGCTTTAGTACAGTTGAGTGCAGCCATTGATCTATTTGCTATGTAAGTCTTTTTTGGTTATGCACCAGTTCAGACTAGATTGCTGTTCAGTCAGTTTACCTATATTTACTATTACCTCTCCTGATAAGACCCAGCCTCCTGCTGTCTCTGCAGTCTCTATTTGAGGCACAGTAGATTTATGGTGGCTGCTTGAACTTTTAAACAGATCGGGTCACTGTCAGTGCGAGTTGCCCAGCATCACAAGAGTCACCCAGCATCACATGATCTGTAAAAGACTTCAAAGCAGCCGCCATAAATGTCATTCTGCCTCAGATAGAGACTGACAAAACTGTTCAGTAATGTGCACTGATAGACGTGAGGTGTCCTTGTAAGCAGAAGGACCAGGCTGGTGGTACCTTTCTTGCGCCGTGTCCGGAACTGTCGGGGCTGTCTCCTCTGTTGTCTGGGGAAAGCTTATAGAACTGGACCAACCTTTGCTTTTGGCAGCAGGGGGCGTGTCTAAGGCAGAAAAGCGAAAGCGCGCGTGGAAACTCAGTTTTGGTGGGTACGGGCAGCACGCAGCAGGGGGAGGTGAGTGCTTCGGCCCTCGAGCACTGTAGCAGGGTAGGCCCGCGCTCCATCATCCTCACTGCCGCCAGTAAAGGCTGTGAACACAGACATACCGTGCGCCCACTGGCCCCCTCTAAGCGAGCTGCCAAACGCTCCGGACTCGTGAGTACTGCGCGTGTGCCACCTGGGAAGGTCCGGGTGTGTGACTGTGAACTGAACTCTGACCCCCCGATGCTTGTTTGTTGGGCCACGTTGGGCTCCTACATTGCTGTGGACCGTGCCTTACCCTCCACCGCAGCTGCTGGACTCTGGGACCCGTAGGAGGAATTAGAGACTCATCGCTGCCAGGAGGACTCAACTCGTTGTTGTCTTCAGGACTAGACTGGGTTAACCTTGCACTGACCGTTGTTAGCACCAACTTTTGTTTTGTGGACTGTGCAGTCTAGAAGTCATCAGATTGGAAAAGTAACACTCTAAGAACTGCTACTGTTGTTGTCTCCTGTATTTTTCTCATACCGCATACCCTTATTACCAACTACCTGAATCATCCCTATTAACTCTTTATCTCCTTGCGTAGAGTACCCACTTGTTAAAGTAAAATTGTTAACCCTTGCTCTGTCTCCTATCCGTCACTTCACCCTGCAACCTGCTCACACTTAAATGTTATAAGGTGGCACAGGGAGGTAGTCATAGCCGAGTCCACTAGGTCACAGTCAGTCAGCACTCCGACCCCTTGCACATGAAATGACAGTTCTAGTCCCAGCCCCGGGTCACAGTGGGTTACCGCAGACATCTGGCTCTTCTCCACGCTGGAACAGATGCACCACGCATCACAGGTTGTAGCGCCCTAGAGTGGCAACTTGTATTTAATGAAGGTGATGAAGAAAGGAAAGTACAATTCCTGAGCTGTCCCAATCTCCAGCAACGGCTGCAGCAACAGAGGCAGTAGCTCCAGACAAATTCCAGGAGCTGCAAGTCTCTTGGGTAACTCCCAGGCAGATCCCAGGAGCTGCAAGTCTCTTGTGGGGCAGTCCATGTGCTCGCTGCGTGACAGTCCACTGTCAGCTCTGTTCCCCTCCAGGGGTATGGCCAGCTCCCAGCAGGGGAGCACACCCAGCCACAGGCATGCACTGAACTGCAGACAGTGACTTCCTGTCTGCTTGGAAGCTGCTAGCCCAGCCTCCTGGCTTAACCCCTTCTGTCCCTGCCTCTAACATGTGCATGGCAAACATAGCACACTACAGCACATATTAATAACAATGCAAAACACAAGGAACATCACAGCACATACATTACAATGATACAGCATAAAGACATCACAAACGCAGTACATCACATGAATATAGCATTAATGCACTAATAAACAGGTACACCGTCCGGGTACCGCATAAGGGGCACAGGCTCTACACACCGGAGAGAGGTGGGAGACGAGGGTCTCCGCCACCTCCTTACATCCTTCAGCCTGGGTCACATCTAACATTACTGACCAGTCTTGTCAGTATATACAGGGGCATCTCACAAAATTAGAATATCATCAAAAAGTTAATTTATTTTAGTTCTTCAATCCAAAAAAGTGAATTTCATATATTATATAGAGTCATTATAAACAGAGTGATCTATTTCAAGTGTTTATTTCTGTTAATGTTGATGATTATGGCTTCATATATTATATAGAGTCATTACAAACAGAGTGATCTATTTCAAGTGTTTATTTCTGTTAATGTTGATGATTATGGATTACAGCCAATGAAAGCCCAAAAGTCATTATCTCAGTAAATTAGAATAATTGGTCCATTGGTCATGAGTGGCTTACTGATGATGTAACAACGAAACATGCGTTGGGGCGACAGGGCTCATACAGACTGACTACACTAGTAGGAAGTATTCTATACACTTTTCCTTTCCTTTTCTCACCTATGTAATACTATTGTACTTTCTTAAATCACAGCAGACCAATTGTTGTTATTTCCCTTGGGCCACTTCATTGCTTGGCTGTATTCAGCCTCCCTGTTGTGAAAGCCTGGAAGTTTGAGATTATACCACATTGATATTTCTGTGCTTTTAAGGAGATTGTATCTTTTGTATAGTATTTGCTCCAGGCACTTTATATGATTGAATTGTGATAATACTTGCACGTGAATAATATTTTAGCAATGCAATTTTCACTTTATTCATTCTGTCTGTCTTCCCCCCTCCCCCCCCATGTAGCTTAGCAGCCTCTGTATTTTAATTTTAACTTATGTCTAATAAAATTTAAGATTTTAGGATTATATTCCATGAGCAATTACCGTAGTAATCTGATGTAGTCCTGAAATAGATATCTGAAAAACATAAAAAGAGAGAAATGAACAGAAAAAGAGACTGTCCCTCGTTCACCAATATATTAGCAAAAATGTTCCCATGCACCTCTGTTGTAGTGCATCTTTCACCCGAATCCAGCTCCAGCACCTGTGAAAGTTCCTGCTACTTCAAGTTGCCGGGAACTGACGACAATGCTCATCAGAGCCACTGGGTCTCGCTGAGCACATTCTATTCACATACGTGTCACACAGCAGCAAAGAGATGTCACACTTCATGTCATCCATGTGCACATGTGTTAGGCGTCGAGTTCCCGCCTCTGCACAGGGGGAATCTCAGGCCATCTCCGCTGCGGTCTCCCATTCTTCTCCTGCTGCAGTGGAGCCTGCTCAGTGGAGACGTCGGTCCCAGGATCTCGCTCAGTCTGACTCTGTGCAAAGGGTTACTGCTGCCTTTCCAGCTTCTGCCATTGTAGCCAGTACTGGGCAGTGGCGAGCAGACGTTTTTGGGACTAAGTCCTACTTTTCCGCTTCTGAGCATGCCCAGGGTAAGATCTCTCATTGGAGATCATGGGTCACATGCTTAGATACTGCAGCAAATCCCATTGGTCCTCTAGGAATGTCCTGAAGGTGCTCAACTTCTGTGGCAGCCTCCCATTGGTCCTTCTGGGAAGGTCCTGTACTTGCTGCAGCTATAAAAGGTGCACATGACCGCACGGCCATGTGCTAGTATCAATCTACGTTAAGTGCTTTGCGCCGAGCCACCATACAGCATCATCAGCAAAAAAATTAAAAAAGTTATAGTCCTCAGAATAAAGCAATGCAAAAATAATTATTTTTTCTATAAAATAGTTTTTATCGTATTAAAGCGCCAAAACATAAAAAAAAATTATATAAAATAAAAATATATATTATTGCTGTAATCGTACTGACCCGAAGAATAAAACTGCTTTATCCATTTTACCAAATGCGGAACGGTATAAACGCCTCCCCTGTTAGGGCTAGCGGAACGCACCAAATAATAAGACTGATAGTGTACGGTGCGTTCGTAGCCCGGGGTCCACCGTGCAGAGATGGAACCTGCTGCTGAGTAATGACGGACTATATGGCGGTACTCATAAGTATACTCGCGTGGGTTAAACTTCACCCAACGTGAAGGAAGCGATCCTGTTGCGTCACAGGATCGCGGTACCGCACATAGAAGGCGAGCAAGCAGTCAGCGAACTTAACCCCAACTAGGATTGAAGTCCGATTAGACCACTTGCTGACACAACACCGCAACAGGGTGTGTTAGGCAAATCTTATAATTAGAGCACTGAAGTGCGAACTGTGCCGTGCTGGCAGGCACCACTAAGCACCCAGACGTGGGTCAGGAAGCGCACTACTGGCGCGTGGCGCCGCACTGGCGGTCACAGCAATAGACGCTGATACGTGTGTGACACGTTGAGTGATTTGTCGGGCGCTAGATAGCAGCCATATACCATACGCGAACAGTCATACAATATGGTAGGGGTATTTAATGAACGACTTGCACTCACAACAAACACACGTATTCAAATGTACACTAGCGCATGGCCGTGCGGTCATGCGCAGTTTATATAATTGCAGGACAGGAAGTGGCCACAGAAACTTTGCCCTTCCAGGGCCTGCCAAGAGGACCAATGGAATGCGCTGCAGAGCCAGAGCACATGATCCTAGATCTCCAACGGGAGATCTTGCTCTGGGCATGCTCAGTGTGCGCAAACAAGGACTTAGTCCCAGGGAAGTCCGCTCGCCGCTGACCAGCACTGACTTTAATGGCAGGAGCTGAAGAAGCAGCAGTAACTCTGTGTACAGAGTGAGAGCGAGCAAGACACTGGGAGCGACGTCCCTGCTGAGCAGACTCCACTGCGGCTGGAGGAGAATGGGAGACCGCAGCGGAGACGGATCGAGATTACCCCTGTGCAGCAGAGGAAACTCGACTCCTAACATCCCCCAAAAGAAATTCAGGAATAGCTGGTTTTTGGTAATTCTGCCTCACAAAAATCAAAATAAAAAGCGATCAAAAATTGTCACGTGCCCGAAAATGTTACCAATAAAAACGTCAACTCGTCCCGTAAAAAACAAGACCTCACATGACTCTGTGGACTAAAATGTGGGAAAATTATAGCTCTCAAAATGTGGTAACGCAAAAAATATTTTTTGCAATAAAAAGCGTCTTTCAGTGTGTGACGGCTGCCAATCAGAAAAATTTGCTAAAAAACCCGCTATAAAAGTAAATCAAAACCCCCTTCATAACCCCCTTAGTTAGGGAAAAATTAACAAATTTTAAAAAATGTATTTATTTCCATTTTCCCACTAGGGTTAGGGTTAGGGCTAGGGTCAGGGTTAGGGCTAGGGTTAGGGTTGCGGCTAGAGTTAAGGCTACAGTTAGGGTTGGGGCTAAAGTTAGAGTTAGGATTGGGGCTAAAGTTAGGGTTAGGGTTGGGGCTAAAGTTAGGGTTAGGGTTGGGGCTAAAGTTAGGGTTAGTGTTTGGATTACATTTACGGTTGGGAATAGGGTTGGGATTAGGGTTAGGGGTGTGTCAGGGTTAGGGGTGTGTTTAGGGTTACCGTTGAGATTAGGGTTAGGGGTGTGTTTGGATTAGGGTTTCAGGTATAATTGGGGGGTTTCCACTGTTTAGGCACATCAGGGGCTCTCCAAACGCGACATGGCATCCGATCTCAATTCCAGCTAATTCTGCGTTGAAAAGGTAAAACAGTGCTCCTTCCCTTCCGTGCTCTCCCGTGTGCCCAAACAGGGGTTTACCCCAACATATGGGGTATCAGCGTACTCAGGACAAATTGGACAACAACGTTTGGGGTCCAATTTCTCCTGTTACCCTTGGGAAAATACAAAACTGGGGGCTAAAAAATAATTTTTGTGGAAAAAAAAAGATTTTTTATTTTCACGGCTCTGCGTTATAAACTGTAGTGAAACACTTGGGGGTTCAAAGTTCTCATAACACATCTAGATGAGTTCCTTGGGGGGTCTAGTTTCCAATATGGGGTCACTTTTGGGGGGTTTCTACTGTTTAGGTACATTAGGGGCTCTGCAAACGCAATGTGACGCCTGCAGACCATTCCATCTAAGTCTGCATTCCAAATGGCGCTCCTTCCCTTCCGAGCTCTCCCATGCGCCCAAACGGTGATTCCCCTCCACATATGGAGTATCAGTGTACCCAGGACAAATTGGACAACCACATTTGGAGTCCTATTTCTCCTGTTACCCTTGGGAAAATACAAAACTGGGGCTAAAAATAATTTTTGTGGCAAAAAAAAAGTTTTTTTTTTCACGACTCTGCGTTATAAACTGTAGTGAAACACTTGGGGGTTCAAAGCTCTCACAACACACCTAGATGAGTTCCTTAGGGGGTCTACTTTCCAAAATGGTGTCAGTTGTGGGGAGTTTCAATGTTTAGGCACATCACTGGCTCTCTAAATGCAACATGGTGTCCCATCTCAATTCCAGTCAATTGTGCATTGAAAAGTCAAATGGTGCTTCTTCCCTTCCGAGCTCTGCCATGCGCCCAAACAGTGGTTTACCCCCCCATATAGGGTATCAGTGTTCTCAGGACAAATTGTACAACATCTTTTGGGTCCAATTTCTTCTCTTACCCTTGGGAAAATAAAAGATTGGGGGCGAAAAGATCATTTTTGTGAAAAAATATGATTTTTTATTTTTACGGCTCTGCATTATAATCTTCTGTGAAGCACTTGGTGGGTCAAAGTGCTCACCACACATCTAGATAAGTTCCTTAGGGGGTCTACTTTCCAAAATGTTGTCACTGTATTTTCATGACTATGAAAATTGTACATTCACACTGAAGGCATCAAAGCTGTGAATTAACACATGTGGAATTATATACTTAACAAAAAAGTGTGAAACAACTGAAAATATGTCTTATATTCTAAGGTCTTCAAAGTAGCCACCTTTTGCTTTAATGACTGCTTTGCACACTCTTGGCATTCTCTTGATGAGCTTCAAGAGGTAGTCACCTGGAAGGGTCTTCCAACAATCTTGAAGGAGTTCCCAGAGATGCTTAGCACTTGTTGGCCCTTTTGCCTTCACTCTGCAGTCCAGCTCTCCCCAAACCATCTCGATTGGGTTCAAGTCTGGTGACTGTGGAGGCCAGGTCATCTGGCGTAGCACCCCATCACTCTCCTTCTTGGTCAAATAGCCCTTACACAGCCTGGAGGTGTGTTTGGGGTCATTGTCCTGTTGAAAAATAAATGATGGTCCAACTAAAAGCAAACCGGATGGAATAGCATGCCGCTGCAAGATGCTGTGGTAGACATGCTGGTTCAGTATGCCTTCAATTTTGAATAAATCCCCAACAGTGTCACCAGCAAAGCGCCGCCACACCATCACACCTCCTCCATGCTTCACGGTGGGAACCAAGCATGTAGAGTCCATCCGTTCACCTTTTCTACGTCGCACAAAGACACCGTGGTTGGAACCAAAGATCTCAAATTTGTACTCATCAGACCAAAGCACAGATTTCCACTGGTCTAATGTCCATTTCTTGTGTTTTTTTTAGCCCAAACAAGTCTCTTCTGCTTGTTGCCTGTCCTTGGCAGTGGTTTCCTAGCAGCTATTTTACCATGCAGGCCTGCTGCACAAAGTCTCGTCTTAACAGTTGTTGTAGAGATGTGTCTGCTGCTAGAACTCTGTGTGGCATTGACCTGGTCTTTAATCTG
This sequence comes from Ranitomeya imitator, assembly GCF_032444005.1. Classification (NCBI taxonomy): domain Eukaryota; kingdom Metazoa; phylum Chordata; class Amphibia; order Anura; family Dendrobatidae; genus Ranitomeya; species Ranitomeya imitator. Next base: position 442,649,913 of record NC_091285.1, read on the forward strand.
AGCTGCTGTTAAGCTGCGATTTCTGAGGCTGGTGACTTGGTTAAACTTATCTTCAGAAGCAGAGGTGACTCTTGGTCTTCCTTTCCTGGGGCGGTTCTCATGTGAGCCAGTTTCTTTGTAGCACTTGATGCTTTTTGCCACTGCACTTGGGGACACTTTCAAAGTTTTCCACATTTTTCGGACTTACTGACCTTCATTTCTTAAAGTAATGATGGCCACTCGTTTTTCTTTAATTAGCTGCTTTTTTCTTGCCATAATACAAATTCTAACAGTCTATTCAGTAGGACTGTGTATCCACCAGACTTCTGCACAACACAACTGATTGTCCCAACCCCATTTATAAGGCAAGAAATCCCACTTATTAAACCTGACAGGGCACACCTGTGAAGTGAAAACCATTCCCGGTGACTACCTCTTGAAGCTCATCATGAGAATGCCAAGAGTGTGCAAAGCAGTCATCAAAGCAAAAGGTGGCTACTTTGAAGGACCTAGAATATAAGACAGTTGTAGGGCTGTGTTAGGGTTGGAGTTAGAATTGAGGGGTTTCCACTGTTTAGGTACATCAGGGGTCTCCAAACACGACATGGCACCCACCTTTGAGTCCAGCCAATTTTGGGTTCAAAAAGTCAAATGGTGCTCCCTCCCTTCTGAACCTTGCTATGTGCCCAAACAGTGGCTTTACCCCACATACAGGTTATCACCGTACTCAGGAGAAATTGCATAACAAATTTTGTGGTCCATTTTCTCCTGATACTCTTGTGAAAATAAAAAAGTTTGGTTCCAAAGTAAATTTTGGGTGAAAAACGTAAAATGTTCATTTTTTCCTTCCACGTTGCTTGAATTCTTGTGAAGCATCTGAAGAGTTAATAAACTTCTTGAATGTGGTTTTGCACACCTTGAAGGGTTCAGTTTTTAGAATGGTGTCACTTTTAGGTATTTTCTGCCATATTGACCCGTGAGGTGGTCCCTAAAATGAGAAATCGTTGGTCAACTTTTAACCCTTATAATGTCTTAACAAAAAAAAATTAAGTTCCCAAAATTGTTCAGATGTAAAGTAGACATGTGGGAAATATTATTTATTAACTATTTTGTGCAATATGGCTCTCTGATTTAAGGGCACAAAAATTAAGTTTGAACATTTCAAAATTATCTAAATTTTTACCAAATTTCTGTTTTAATAATAATATAATAATAATCTTTATCTTAATATAGCGCTAGTATATTCAGTTTTGCACACATTATCATCGCTGTCTCCGATGGGGCTCACAATCTAAATTCCCTATCTGTATGTCTTTGGAATGTGGGAGGAAATCGGAGTACCCGGAGGAAACCCACGCAAACACGGAGAGAACACACAAACTCCTTGCAGATGTTGACCTTGGTGGATTTGAACACAGGACTCCAGCTGTTGCGAATTCTGCTTTTGGGTTCCCTCCAGTGGTTGTAGGTGGGAATGCAGTTGTCCCTGAGTCGCAGTCCTGGCCAGGTGTATCTGCTGATTGCAGTTCTGACTGGGATATTTAGGTGTGCAGGATTCATTAGTCCTTGCCAGTTGTCCATGGTTCTGCGAGGTTTTGGATCTTTGTCTGGTTCCTCCAGCCTTGCTGCCATTTCAGCAAAGGTAAGTGTCTGTTTTTTGTTTCTGTGGCACACATGGTGTGTGCTTAATAATTCTGTGCTTTTCATTTGTTTTCTCTTGTCCAGCTTAGATTGAGTCAGTGTTTTTCTCTGTCTTGCTGGATTCTCTGGAGTTGCAGATATACGCTCCATATCTTTAGTTAGATGGTGGAGTTTTTTGTATTTTCTGCTGTGGATATTTTTGGAAGGGTTTTAATACTGACCGCTGAGTATTCTATCCTATCCTTTCCTATTTTAGCTAGAGTGGCCTCTTTTGCTAAATCCTGTTTCCTGCCTGTGTGTGTCTTTTCCTCTACTACTCACAGTCAATATTTGTGGGGGGCTGCCTATCCTTTGGGGTTCTGCTCTGAGCCAAGGAAGTTTTCCTATTTTCATCTATAGGGGTATTTAGTCCTCCGGCTGTATCGAGTTGTCTAGGATTTGTTAGGTACACCCCACGGCTACTTCTAGTTGCAATGATAAGTTCAGGATTTGCGGTCAGTATAGTTTCCTCCAACTCCAGAGAAAGTTCCATGCGGCTCCAAGGTCACCGGATCATAACAGTCCAACTGGCCAATAATGAGTTAAATGCATCTCAGAAGAAGGGAAGAAAGGTGTTGAGCCATTTTTTTTCTGTCTCTTCTCTTCCCTCTTTTTCTCTGGGTGGCTGAGGAGTCTTGTGCTAGCATGGATATTCAGGAATTAGCTTCTCGTGTGGACCAGCTTGCTGCTAGGGTACAGGGTATTTCTGATTATATTGTTCAGACTCCTGTTTTAGAGCCGAAGATTCCTACTCCTGATTTGTTTTTTGGTGATAGGTCTAAATTTTTGAGTTTTAAAAACAACTGTAAACTGTTTTTTGCTCTGAGACCTCGATCCTCTGGTGATTCCATTCAGCAGGTTAAAATCATCATCTCCCTGCTACGTGGCGATCCACAGGATTGGGCATTTTCCCTGGAATCTGGGAATCCGGCTTTGCTTAATGTACACTCCTTTTTTCAGGCTTTTTGATTATTATATGATGAACCTAATTCTCTGGATCAAGCGGAGAAGACCTTGTTGGCTCTGTCTCAGGGTCAAGAGGCGGCAGAATTGTATTGTCAGAAATTTAGAATATGGTCTGTGTTGACTAAATGGAATGATGATGCTTTGGCGGCAATTTTCAGAAAGCGTCTTTCTGAATCCGTTAAAGATGTTATGGTGGAGTTTCCCACGACTTTTGGTCTGAGTGATTCTATGTCTCTGGCCATTCAGATTGACCGGCGCTTGCGGGAGCGCAGAACTGTGCGCGCTGTGGCGTTGTCCTCAGAGCAGATTTCTGAGCCAATGCAGTGTGATAGGATTCTGTCTAGAAAGGAACGACAAGGTTTCAGACGTCAGAATAGGTTGTCTTATTATTGTGGCGATGCTTCTCATGTCATTTCAGTCTGCCCTAAGCGGACAAAGAGGATCGCTAGTTCATTTACCATCAGTACTGTACAACCTAAATTTCTGTTATCTATGTCCTTGATCTGCTCATTGTCATCATTTTCTGTCATGGCGTTTGTGGATTCAGGCGCCGCCTTGAACTTAATGGACTTTGAATTTGCCAGGCGTTGTGGTTTTTCCTTGCAGCCTTTGCAGAACCCTATTCCTTTAAGGGGCATTGATGCTACACCTTTGGCTAAAAATAAGCCCCAGTTTTGGACACAGGTGACCATGCGCATGTTTATATATAAACCTACAAAGGATCCGTAGCCAACACGGAAAAAATTCCCCCTAGTGGCCAAAACATATAAACCGAAGAAAAGGGTTTGCTCAAAAAGAGCGACACAGTCTATGGTCGGATGATAAAAAGAGTCACCTCGTGGAAACCCATAAGAATAATATATCCTAAGACAGACTGTGAAAACAACATTTATGTATTTATGTATTATGCAGTTATGTATGTTATACGCATTTAATAAAATTTGTTGCATTATTTACCCCCATGTTGTTTTCACAGTCTGTCTTAGGATATATTATTCTTATGGGTTTCCACGAGGTGACTCTTTTTATCATCCGACCATAGACTGTGTCGCTCTTTTTGAGCAAACCCTTTTCTTCGGACCATGTGCATGTTGCCAGCCCATCAGGAAGATTGTCGATTTCTGGTGTTGCATAATTTGCATGATGCTATCGTGCTGGGTTTTCCGTGGTTGCAGGTACATAATCCTGTGTTGGACTGGAAGTCTATGTCTGTGACTAGTTGGGGATGTCAGGGGATTCATAATGATGTTCCTTTGATGTCAATCTCTTCCTCTTCTGAAATTCCTAAGTTTTGTCTGATTTTCAGGATGTATTCGATGAGCCCAAGTCCAGTCCCCTTCAACCGCACAGGGACTGTGATTGTGCTATTGACTTGATTCCAGGCTGTAAGTTTCCTAAAGGCCGACTTTTCAACCTGTCTGTGCCTGAACATACCGCCATGCGGAATTATATTAAGGAGTCTTTGGCGAAAGGGCATATTCGGCCATCTTCTTCACCGTTGGGAGCGGGATTTTTTGTTGTTGCTAAGAAGGATGGCTCCTTGAGACCCTGTATTGATTATCGCCTCTTGAATAAGATCACGGTCAAGTTTCAATACCCTTTACCTTTGCTTTCTGATTTGTTTGCTAGGATTAAGGGGGCTAGTTGGTTTACTAAGATTGACCTTTGGGGGGCATATAATCTTGTTCGTATGAAGCAGGGTGATGAATGGAAAACTGCGTTTAATGCGCCCGAAGGTCATTTTGAATATCTTGTGATGCCATTCGGGCTCACTAATGCTCCATCTGTTTTTCAGTCCTTCATGCATGATATCTTCCAGACTTATCTTGATAAATTCTTGATTGTATATTTGGACGATATTTTGATTTTTTCCAATGATTGGGAGTTTCATGTGCAACAGGTCAGGATGGTGTTTCAGATCCTTCGTGACAATGCTTTGTTTGTGAAGGGGTCTAAGTGTCTCTTTGGGGTGCAGAAGGTTTCTTTTTTGGGCTTCATTTTTTCTCCCTCATCTATGGAGATGGATCCGGCTAAGGTTCAGGCCATTCATGATTGGATTCAACCCACATCCGTGAAGAGCCTTCAGAAATTTTTGGGTTTTGCTCATTTTTATCGCCGTTTCATTGCTAATTTCTCTAGCGTGGTTAAACCCTTGACCGATTTGACGAAGAAAGGCGCTGATGTGGCGAATTGGTCCTCTGCGGCTGTCTCTGCCTTTCAGGAGCTTAAACGCCGATTTACTTCTGCTCCGGTGTTGCGCCAACCGGATGTTTCTCTTCCGTTTCAGGTTGAGATTGACGCTTCGGAGACTGGGGCAGGGGCCGTTTTCTCTCAGAGGGATCCTGTTGGTTCCTTGATGAAACCGTGTGCCTTCTTTTCTCGTAAGTTTTCGCGTGCTGAATGCAATTATGATGTCGGCAATCGGGAGTTGTTGGCAATGAAGTGGGCGTTTTGAGGAGTGGCGACATTGGCTTGAGAGAGCTAAGCACCGTATTGTGATCTTGACCGATCATAAGAATCTGATTTACCTCGAGTCTGCCAAATGGCTGAATCCTAGACAGGCTCGATGGTCCTTGTTTTTTTCCCGTTTTGATTTCGTAGTTTCGTATCTTCCGGGTTCTAAGAATATTAAGGCTGATGCCCTCTCTAGGAGTTTTTTGCCTGATTCTCCTGAGGTCCTTGAACCGGTCGGCATTCTGAAAGAAGGGGTTGTCCTTTCTGCCATTTCCCCTGATTTACGACGGGTTCTTCAGGAATTTCAGGCTGACAGACCTGACCGTTGTCCTGTGGGGAAACTGTTTGTTCCCGACAGATGGACTAGTAGAGTGATTTCTGAGGTTCACTGTTCTGTGTTGGCTGGTCATCCTGGTATTTTTGGTACCAGAGATTTGGTTGGTAGGTCCTTTTGGTGGCCTTCTTTGTCACGTGATGTGCGTTCTTTTGTGCAGTCCTGTGGGACTTGTGCGCGGGCCAAGCCTTGTTGTTCCCGTGCTAGTGGGTTGCTTTTGCCTTTGCCAGTCCCTAAGAAGGCCCTGGATGCATATTTCTATGGATTTTATTTCCGATCTTCCGATTTCCCAGAAGATGTCTGTCATCTGGGTTGTTTGTGACCGGTTCTCTAAGATGGTGTATTTGATGCCTTTGCCTAAATTGCCTTCCTCTTCAGATTTGGTTCCGTTGTTTTTTCAGCATGTGGTTTGTTTGCATGTTATTCCGGAGAATATTGTGTCCGACAGAGGTTCCCAGTTTGTTTCTAGGTTTTGGCGGGCCTTTTGTGCTAGGCTGGGCATTGATTTGTCTTTTTCTTTTGCATTTCATCCTCAGACAAATGGCCAGACTGAGCGAACTAATCAGACTTTGGAGACTTATTTGAGATGCTTTGTGTCTGCTGATCAGGATGATTGGGTGGCCTTCTTGCCGTTAGCCGAGTTTGCCCTTAATAATCGGGCTAGTTCGGCTACTTTGGTTTCGCCTTTCTTTTGTAATTTTGGTTTTCATCCTCGTTTTTCTTCTGGGCAGGTTGAGCCTTCTGACTGTCCTGGTGTGGATTCTGTGGTTGACAGGTTGCAGCAGATTTGGGCTCATGTGGTGAACAATTTGGTGTTGTCTCAGGAGGAGGCTCAACGTTTTGCTAACCGTCGTTGGTGTGTTGGTTCCCGGCTTCGGGTTGGGGATCTGGTCTGGTTGTCTTCCCGTCATGTTCCTATGAAGGTTTCTTCCCCTAAGTTTAAGCCTCGGTTTATTGGTCCTTATAAGATTTCTGAGATTATTAATCCGGTGTCTTTCCGTTTGGCGCTTCCGGCCTCTTTTGCTATCCATAATGTCTTCCATAGATCTTTATTGCGGAAATATGTGGTGCCCGTTGTTCCCTCTGTTGATCCTCCGGCCCCTGTGTTGGTTGATGGAGAGTTGGAGTATGTGGTTGAGAAGATTTTGGATTCTCGTTTTTCGAGGTGGAGGCTTCAGTACCTTGTCAAATGGAAGGGTTATGGCCAGGAGGATAATTCATGGGTTTTTGCCTCTGATGTCCATGCTGCTGATTTGGTCTGTGCCTTTCATCTGGCTCATCCTGATCGTCCTGGGGGCCCTGGTGAGGGTTCGGTGACCCCTCCTCAAGGGGGGGGGGTACTGTTGTGAATTCCGCTTTTGGGTTCCCTCCAGTGGTTGTAGGTGGGAATGCAGTTGTCCCTGAGTCGCAGTCCTGGCCAGGTGTATCTGCTGATTGCAGTTCTGACTGGGATATTTAGGTGTGCAGGATTCATTAGTCCTTGCCAGTTGTCCATGGTTCTGGGAGGTTTTGGATCTTTGTCTGGTTCCTCCAGCCTTGCTGCCATTTCAGCAAAGATAAGTGTCTGTTTTTTGTTTCTGTGGCACACATGCTGTGTGCTTAATAATTCTGTGCTTTTCATTTGTTTTCTCTTGTCCAGCTTAGATTGAGTCAGTGTTTTTCTCTGTCTTGCTGGATTCTCTGGAGTTGCAGATATACGCTCCACATCTTTAGTTAGATGGTGGAGTTTTTTGTATTTTCTGCTGTGGATATTTTTGGAAGGGTTTTAATACTGACCGCTTAGTATTCTATCCTATCCTTTCCTATTTTAGCTAGAGTGGCCTCTTTTGCTAAATCCTGTTTCCTGCCTGTGTGTGTCTTTTCCTCTACTACTCACAGTCAATATTTGTGGGGGGCTGCCTATCCTTTGGGGTTCTGTTGTGGGTTCTGTTTTCGGGCTCCCTCCTGTAGTCGTGAATGGTACTTCGGCTGGTTCTGTCCATGGACATTCTCTGATGCCTGTGGGTGTTTCTGAGTTTCCTTCCACAGGTGACGAGGCTAATTCGTTAGAGGGCTGCTCTATTTAACTCCACTTGGATCCTTGTCTGATGCCAGCTGTCAATGTTGTAGCATTGGTCTAGTTCGCTCCTGGATCTTTCTGGTTTCCTGTTTTCTCTAGCAGAAGCTAAGTTTCGCTTTGCTTTTTTTTTGTTTGCTATTTTTTCTGTCCAGCATGCTTATGTGAATTTTGCCTTGCTTGCTGGAAGCTCTGGGACGCAGAGGGGCGCCTCCGCTCCGTTATTCGGTGCGGAAGGTATTTTTCCCTGCACTCTCTGTGTGGCATTTTTAGGGTTTTGTGCTGACTGCAAAGTGACCTTTCCTATCTTCTGTCTGTTTAGTAAGTCGGGCCTCTCTTTGCTAAATCTATTTCATCTCTGTGTTTGTGATTTCATCTTACTCACAGTCAATATATGTGGGGGGCTGCCTTTTCCTTTGGGGAATTTTCTCTGAGGCAAGATAGGCTTATTTTTCCTATCTCTAGGGCTAGCTAGTTCTGAGGCTGTGACGAGGCGCCTAGGTCATGATAGGAGCGCTCCACGGCTGTTTCTAGTGTACATGATAGGATTAGGGATTGCGGTCAGCAGAGGTTCCACTTCCCAGAGCTTGTCCTGTATTCATGTGCTATCAGGTCTTTTCTGGTGCTCTAACTACCAGGTCCACTATTTGTTCTAACCACCAGATCATAACAGGGTTCTGCTCTGAGGCAAGGTAGTTTTCCTATTTTCATCGATAGGGGTATTTAGTCCTCCGGCTGTGTCGAGGTATCTAGGATTTGTTAGGTACACCCCACGGCTACTTCTAGTTGCGGTGATAAGTTCAGGATTTGCGGTCAGTATAGTTTCCACCAACTCCAGAGAAAGTTCCATGCGGCTCCAAGGTCACTGGATCATAACAGGTATCAGGGGCAGTAATAGGGACACATACGGCAGCAGCGGCTCAGTATTGGGGTATCAGCAGGATGAGGAGTTTGTGCAGGTTGGGAATAGATGGTGATGGGGCTAGAATATGAGAAGTGAAATGTGTCTTTGTTGTATTCTCTGCAGACGAGTCCTGGCTGGAAGAAGTTGTCACGTCGGTCTGTGCCAGATGGAAAAGACGGGAAAAGTGAACTATTCCATCAGAGAGCGTCAGCGGTAAGTCATTATCTGTAACTGTGCTGTGATATCTTATATGTTCTGTAGGACTGGTATCTACCACTGACCATATGGCGGTAATATCCATGTTGGTGGTTACTTCGCCCCCCCCCCCCCCCGAACCAAAACCCTAGCTACGCCTCTGGTGCTATAGTAAACTCCATTCTGTTCCCATATCTTTGTAGTAAGCTCAGTTCTGATCCTTTATCTCTGTGATAAGCTCAGTTCTGCTCCCATATCTCTGTAGTAAGCTTCGTTCTGTTCCCATATCTCCATAGTAAGCTCAGTTCTGCTCCTATATTTCTGTAGTAAGCCTGGTTCTGCTTCCATAGCTCTGTAGTAAGTTCCCTTCTGTTCCCACAGCTCTGTAGTAAGCTCAGTTCTGCTCCTATATCTCTGTGGTAAGCTCCAGTCAGTTTCTTTGTCTGTGTGGCAATCTTGGTTTCGGTCTCGTGTCTATGTAGTCAGCTTGCTTCTGTTACAGTATCTATGTAGGCAGTAATCCTGGTTCTGCTTCCATATATATGAAGCTAGCTCCGTTCTGTTCCCATATGTCTGTAGTAAGCTCAGTTCTGCTCCTATATCTCTGTGGTAAGCTCGGTTCTACTCCCATATCTCCGTTGTAAGCTTGGTTCTGCTCCCATATCTCTGTAGTAAGCTCCAGTCAGTTTCCTTGTCTACATAGCAATCTTTGTTCCGGTCTCGTGTCTATGTAGTCAGTTTGCTTCTGTTACAGTATCTATCTAGGCAGCAAGATTAGTTCTGTTTCCATATATAAATATATGCAGCTAGCTCCGTTCTCTTCCCATATCTATGCACCAGCCTGTTTTTTTGCATGTCAGAATATGTATATTAAAAAAAGAAATCTTACTTTTTTCACATTGATCACTGGGGTTTTTTTAGACTTTATTTTCTTATTGTTTCAGGAACAAATGAACATAGCCACACTGCCACTCTGTCTTTTGTGTTCAAGTTTGAAATGAGCCTGTGCAAAAGTCATTGTGAAGGGAGAGGGAGCAGGGTCAGCTGTGACATCACATATTGTGATTGCTGGATCCTAGGTTATCAGCTGTGTATAGAGGTGCTACCTGCCATTGTAATCCATTCTCTGATAATATGGAGCCTTGCTATAAACGCTTCCTGAAAGAACAATATGAGTTTAAAAAAGCATCATTGTTTAGTGTGAGAATTTTAGGAATACTTTTTTTTTATAAAGACTATTGTATGGAAAAAATCCATTGCCAATGAGAACATGACATTTTCTGATTATATACACCCTTTATGGCCATTAAAGTGTCTCTCCAAGCATACTCTTCCATAAGATGTATATGATGATGAGTTACGTGAAGAGATATTGCAGATGCAGGAAATTAACCCATTTCCTGTCTTATGTGACAACTTCAGAATATTACACCACAAGAAGTTCTTTTTGCTTCTAATATTCTTATCTGTGTAGGATGTGATGCAGGCTATGTAGACACACCAAGCTCAAATGGTTACACCTTCATTTTTATCTAAGTATGTAGCAAACTGAAATATGTGTCTTATATTAGAAAGCAACAATTATAATTTGAATTGTTGCTATGAGAAATTGCTACAATGCATGTCAGCACTACGTGTCTTATTTTATATGTTTTTTGGTAAAGCCGTTCAATATGTCATCTGCCATATCATAATATGCAAAACCAAGAAAAGACAATGTGTGCATATACCCTAATGAAAATAAATAAGTAAAAAAGCAAGTTGCATTAAATATTTAACATAGGGTACTCAGTAAAGACTGTTTTAGATTTAAAAAAAAGCATAAAGCTGTCCCACCGTGACAAGGTATACCCAATTGGGACAGACCGACACTCTCTAGTGTTAAAACCAACCTAGTGTGCATAGTGGCAGAGAGTAGCTGGATCCCAACCAGACACCCATCTTTGAAGGGACTATATATAATCTGTCAGCTCTATTAAAAGGGGCCACACCCTATTTGTACTGAATACAAAAATACTGAAGAAAAACAGAAAACTGAGCAAGAGTATGATTTGAAAACATGCATGATGTAAAGGCATGTTCACATTGGCCATGGAAGCAAACAAAGCCAAAGAAAAGACAATATGTGCATATACCCTAATGAAAATAAATAAGTAAAAAAGCAAGTGCATTAAATAATTTTTACAGATACATTGCAATTATTAAAAAAGGAAACTTTATTTGGTCTTGTAAATTTGAACAACTACTGATGTATAAAAATGGGTGCCATACAGATGACAATACAAACGAAAAATCTTTTTTTTTTCTTGATGAAATTCAAAGTTTTTTTTATATGAGTGTGTGAACTTAGCCTTAGAGAGGAGTGCAGGAGGAAGAAGAAGCGCTGATTCCGATCCATCACATAAACATATCTAAACTATATACCGGTATAACATATTTGGTATCAGTGTGACCATAATAGTTCAAACTAATAAAAAAAATACAACATGGTGAACAAAGTAAAGAAGAATTAAAATAACACAATTGCTGTTTTCCTGTCACCTCTGAAATGGATTTTCAGAGTAATTTTAGCATGCCCCTGGTATAGTTAGGTAGATTGGACTGTCAAATTCCTTTTAACGTGTCATTTTTTCCCATACAGTGAATGTTGTAAAAAAAAAACAACTCAGAAAACTCCTTCTCACTTGCTATATTCCCCCCATCCTGTGTAAAATAAAAAATATCCTATAGTAATCTCCAGTGACACTCCAGCAACCAATTATCAGGCGCTTCACTCTCCCCTCCTTACGATTTAAAGGGAATCTTTTGTAAGATAACCAGCAGGAACGCGGGATGCTGTTACGGACGGGAGGCAGAACAAGGGTTAACAGGTTAATTTACAGGGTAGACACTCCAGGAGGTAAAGAGTTAAACGTTATTAAGGCACAGTAAAATGCAAACAGTTAAGCAAGAATATATGGTAGTCCTCACACTGCAGCTCCTGCTGCACATTAAATAGCGCCTCCTTCTAGAGGGTCCTGTAGTTGCTGGTTCCGTCTTCTGGTGGAAGTGGTTGGTCTCTGGTACCTTCCACTGCCCCTTGTCCATATACTAGTGTGGCTATTAAAGGCACAGGGCCACAGTCCGGTGAGAGCCCAACGTGGCTCTTTAACTATATCAACTTGGGGTAGTCAGGTAACAGACGGTCAGAACAACTCTTATGTGTGGACTCTATTGGACAGCGCATATGCGGTACTCACGGTCACGTCGTGTACAGCACCTGGTACTCTCTGGCTGTCACTGGGCACACACTACATGTACTGTTGGCAGCGGGCGACGCTGGTCTGTTTGGCGCTGGTGCTCCCGACTGGAGCACTCCTCTCTATGTCTGCTGCGGCACCTAGTTTGGCTCTGCTCTGTGTGCATGGCTCCGCACACATCTGTTCTGTACCACTCTGCTCCACTCTGCAAGGCTCTGCAGCAGTCCCTCGCTCCGAAGTGCTGCTGGGCACACAAAGCTCTGAAGGCAATGGGTCCCTCTCTGTGTGCCCTGCTACAGCACCAGTACTCTTTGAGGGCAAGTGTCACGATTCACACCGTGACCGTCACCCCTACGTCACGGATCGGGGTGACTTTAGGCCAACAAACGGCTATCACATGTGCAGGGGAGGCTTATCTTAGTTATCCCTCCACTCCACAATGTGATGAAAAAACACACCCAAGGCTATTGACCTCTTAGTTTACAGCAGGGGCTTATTCTAGGTATCCCACTGCTCTTCAATATACCACGAACTGCAGGGATTTATGTATATCCCGCTTACAGTTCCACTTAAAACTTGCAGCTGTCTGGCGCCCCCCTTATTCTCAGGTCAGATTGGGTACTGCACCTGGGGCAATTAGTCACCAGAAAGGCTGCCTGCTATGTACTGGCTATTGGGCACGCTGCAGCGACGCGATAAACTACTCCCACTCAGGCAGGAACAATAATTATTAATGCCGCAGTCGCTACAACATCACCCAAAAGCCTGCACAAATGTATGCTGCCACCAGCTTCGATTAGACGGGTCTGAAGCTAACCCAACACAGTAGCGTAATTCCCTTCAGGAGACTTAGGGTACGTTTTTAGAGCACGGAGAAAGAACTAGTATTAAATAATATACCCCACAAAATTTAGGCAGTGCTTTATCAAAATATTTTACAAAGATGTTACAAATGAGACAATTGCAAATATGTACAAGGTAATTATAACATAAAGGGATTACAGGAGAAAAGATAACACTCACATGTTCTCAGAGCATTGCAGGCAACCAGGCTAGTGGAGTTTCCATACGTCCCAGTTCATTGGTCGTGCTCAGGGCTCTCCAGGAAAAAGACAAGAAGTGACTGCTGGGATCTGGGCAGACAGTTATAGCTGCAGCCTGTGACATCCCAGAAAGGGGTTGGATCACCTCGTCCCTCCTACCTCTTCAGTTAACTAATTTTACCCTAACTTTTATCTAATTTCTATAACTCCGCTACAAAACATGTCATAGTCATAACAAACCCAGCATTCATCTCGGATTAACGTGGGCATTCTAATGAGATCAAATATGTCCTATCTGTGATACATATTTACAGAGAAATCCCTACTTCTCTACCAGATGGAGTTAGAAGCTCAGGTTTACCGTGATGGGTAGATCCACTGAGGGAGATTAAGAATATATATTTTTGTGTTCTTATCTTAAATGGTTTGCCTAATATCTTACAAAAACAGAACAAAGAACTTTCATGGATTCTGGAAATTTCTAATCCAGTTATAGCTGGAGAAGAGTTGGAGCCTTCCAAAGCGATCGTAAATTCCTTTCTTCAATAAAACTCCCCCCAGTACATTGGCAAGGCAGCTCTTGGCTGAGTGAAAGGGAAGTGGGGCTTTTTTAGCCCACAGCCTGCTAGCAAGAGAAACTACTTATATGATATTTCATACCATATCGTGACAGCAAGGGAGACCGAGCACACCACTCACTGCTCTGTGCGCTGCTCTGCTCTGGCCCGCAACTCTCCTCTTGCGCGTGCTTTCTACTCTCTGGCTGTGCACCCTTTTCTGGCTCTCCCCACCTCTCTGGGTCTGCAGGAAGGTCCCTCCCACTCAGGCTTCCCTCATGCTGCAGGGGAAGGTTTGCCTCTTCAAAGCTGTCCCCCTGGAACAGAGGATGCAGCCTTTCTAGTTCCCGACCTGGCAGGCAGGTACCGAGGTCCAGTCCATCTTCCTACACTGTCATTAGGATGATTCCTCTAATTATAAAGAGCAGAGAGGCGGGCACCGCACAGAAAATATGCTAAGGACATCAACCACGTGCATATATAAAGTCCACAGAACACAAAAGAAAAAAAGAATATGCACACAGTGGGATCAACTTAATGTAACAAATGTTATTATATATAACACCTCACCATGCACAAATGCAAAGTAAGACTCCAGCCTTATTTGGAAGCACTAGCAATTGTATGTCTGCCGCGTTCATACCTGCCTTAAGGGCACGTTTACTCATTTTCTCTCTCTTGACATCTATGAGGGATTGACTTCTTGATAACAGGCTCAGCTGTGCTTGGTAATGTATTATATGGGGTGCCAGAACAGGGGTAGGTCATAAGCGGGTTACACCAGTTATTTGTCTGGTTCAGTATCTGACTTCTTTCAGGACAAACATTGTGCATTTGTCATAGGCCCGCTGTGCGACTGGGTTATATTGGTCACATCTAGGATCCAATTGATATATTGTTTCATGAAGACTCCTTTATTTGGCAGTACAGGATATCAAATATATGTATTGTTGTTATGTTATTCTGCCTAATTTTTTCATGTCTGTTTCATGATTTGCACATTTGTTGTGTATGATTATATGGATTCTTGTGACTGTACTGGGGGGGATGGGGATAGGTTTGTTTAGCTTTTAATTGTTTTTAAATGTCTGTTTCTCCCTACTTTGCCTTTGTGCATGGTGAGGTGTTATATATAATAAAATTTGTTACATTAAGTTGATCCCACTGTGTGTATATTCTTCTTTTTTTCTTTTGTGTTCGATGATTCCTCTAATGTTACATTAACCAAATATACCCAATTGGGCATTTTAGATCAGAAAACATGCGAGTTTCTAACCAAACAAAATCCCATCACTCCTGTTTTTTACATCCTGCCAAAAATTCATAAGCGCTTAGAGAATCCACCTGGGAGACCTATCGTCGCATCGACGGAGTCCATCCTGTCACCAATCTCAAAATATCTAGAAAAAGTACTCACACCCCTGATAAAACAAACCCCTTCCTTTTTACTCGACATGGGGGCCTTTCTTCGACTCATTGAAAATCTGACCACTATTCCCAAAGAGGCATTCCTTGTGACATTTGATGTCAAAGACCTGTACACATCCATACCACATTCAGAGGGCATCAAATCAGGACTTCTCTCAACCTCCAATATGGACCCAGAACAGATTAACTTTTGCTGCGACCTATTCTCCATTATTCTTACCAAGAACTTTTTCCTTTTTGAGGACAAGTTCTTTTTACAGATACGGGGCACTGCCATGGGCAGTAACGCAACACCTCCGTACGCCAACTGTTACATGGCAGATTATGAAAACAGTACTATTTACGTCAATGACCTATTCCGCACACGTGCTCTGGTGTGGAACAGGTACATTGATAACATATTTTGCATTTGGAATGGCCCGCAGGATACATTACAAACCTTCTTCCTTTTTCTTAAATCATCCTGGCCAGGTCTAGACTCACTTCACTATGACATATAACCAGAAACAGGTCAATTTTCTGGACACAATAGTCCTGAAAAATGACCGAGGAGAACTTTCCACGGAACTCTTTACTAAACCAACAGACCGTAAGAGCCTCCTTCACTACCAGAGTTTTCACCAAGCGAAAATGAAAGATTCCATACTCAAATCTCAGTTTAAAAGAGTTCACAGGACAGTCTCTGACGAGGCATTACAGAAACAACGTCTAGAAAAGATGCGCTTAAAATTTGTTGAAAGGAGCTACCCTCCCCATATTCTAGACACATCTGAAACCATTGCCACTTCCAATCCCAGAACAAGATCCAAGGATCGTATCCCGTTTGTCCACAGCTACCATCCTCTGTCATACATACTACACAAATCCATACAACGTCATTGGCATATTCTAGGGACAGCACATCCCAATATTAAATTCAATGAACCCTTCCTCCCCTGCTTCAGAAGACCGTGCAACATATGTGACAAGCTAGTTAGGGCGGATATATACACCTCACATCAGGCACCAAGACAACGTTTTCTTACAAATCCTTACAAAGTTTGGTACCTTCCCATGTCTACAATGCACACAGTGCAACAATGTACAGAGAGGCACTACTTTTTACCATTCCCATAATGGAAAACAATACACCATCAAGGGATATTTTACATGCGACAAATCATTCATGATCTATCTGATCAAATGTCGAAACATAAATCCACCATCAGGTGTAAGAATGCATTATTGCCCATTCCTTACCACTTCATCACCCAGAGCCATAGCATCTCCTAGTTAAAATTCCAGGTGATTGAACAGGTTGCACCTCCACGCAAAGGAGGCGATAGAATACACCACCTTAAAAAGAGGGAAGCCTACTGGATCCACGAACTGCAGACTTTGGCCTCAATGGGCCTTAATAGAGAATATGATATTCAATCATTTATGTCCTGATTTGGAGGCTGTGAGGTTACTGAATCAACCTGTATACTATCTGACTGTATGATATTATTTTGCAATTGTGACCTATATGACTAATGCATATATCTCTCTTGCAGAACCGCCTGTACTAACACACAACCCACGGTACTAACACACAACCCACGGCTTCAGGATCACCATATCCTTCCCTCACTTTCTTACACAGGGATCAGCCCTGCATCAGCGGTAGTTCACAGATCTTTGAAATGCATATGCTCTAAAGTGGAACGCAAACTCAAATTCAACTACACCCACTTTTCGCATGGTGGAACGTAGAACACCGTCACTCAAACCCACCTATGTCATTTTCGGTTAGTCACTTCCGGTCGTGCGGTTTCCACAATCTGAGAACCAGCGCAGCTTATTACGGACCCTCTGGACACTCACCCCACACACTGGACTAGCGGTGGATACTGTGTCCGTCACTCCTATCCGTTTGGTAAGTTAACTTCACTCCAGTTCGTCCGCGGCCACGCCATCATCACTGTATTATAGCACAGTACCACTGCACTATGAGTCACAACTGAGACTCTCTTCTATCTTAACCCCACAGTGCCGGACACGGCTTTATCAGAGATTGACTCCTCATTCCAAGTGGGGTATGTAACTTTGTCGAGGCACTACCTGCTATGATATGGCACCGGATACCATAGTGACCAGTGGCATGCCTTCCTTCTTATCATTCTTAGGTTTTGTAACCCTATGTGACCCACAAAAGCTATAAGTTCTTAAGTGAGGGTAGGTTTCGTTTTTCTTTTTCTGACCTATGATTACTCTGTGTTTCTACACCTCTAACAGTCACAATGGCTAGAGTCACCACACTGTTGAGTATTGCACCCTAGTTACATCTAATTCCTTCACCAGGATTTGTCTATAATTGTTGGAACGTACTACGGTCATACCGTATGCAATTTATTGCTACTTTTATGTTCCGTATTGAGCTAACAAATGTCGTTATTCGATTACCGTATTACCGTTTGACCTAATACTATACACCTTTGTATATACCTTATTTTACTTAGTTTTATTTTTTTCTGTTTAGTACCTTGATGAAGGTCGAAATTGACCGAAACGTCTACTGTATGTACTCTACTTTATTAAATCTTCACTGCAATCACGTTCGTGTGTGCCAAGTTTATCTTTAATTTTATATTGGTATACAGGTCATAGGAAGCTGAATAAAATGATACTTTGATATATGCAATCCAGTGTCTTATTCCAGAGAAATCCACGTTTTTCTTATATGTAAATGAGCTGCTCAGGGCTATGGCCAGACACTAATCTACATCTCATTGCTTATTTTGGACATGACTAACAGGAGACACTGTTATGGGACACTAGTGGTACAGTGATTGTCATTAGTGATGAGCGAGTATACTCGTTGCTCTGGTTTTCCCGAGCACGCTCGGGTGGTCTCCGAGTATTTGTTAGTGCTCGGAGATTTAGTTTTTGTTGATGCAGCTGCATGATTTACAGCTGATAGACAGCTTGAATACATGTGGGGATTCCCTAGCAGCCAGGCAACCCCCACAAGTACTCAGGCTGGCTAGCAGTCGTAAATCATGCAGCTGTGTGGACAAACACTAAATCTCCAAGCACTAACAAATACTCAGAGACCACCAGAGTGTGCTCTGGAAAACCCGAGCAAGGAGTATACTCACTCATCACTAATTGTCATTGATGTGGTCTAAAGAGGGTTAGTCAGCACCAACACAGTACACATTCACCACAACATCTATTAGGATCACATTTTACGATTGTTGAGAGTGCATATATAAAGTAGCATCTTTTTTTTTGGTTTGTGATCCTCCCTTCACTGTGTGTGTCCTTGACTGTGATAGAATTCTTCTGGCAAACACTACCTTTCTGCATAACTTTTAAGACTAACAAACAGAAATCTTAACCTTGAGACATTCAGGAGCAGAAACAATAATAATTCAGTTCTCGGAGAGCAAATAAAGTTCAGGGTGTTATGCTGCGATAACAAAGTTACTGGTTTGATGATTAGTATAATGAGTGAAAGGTTGATATTCCCAAAACCAATGTATTTTTTTGTTTTTTTAAGTAGATAAGCTGTCTATAGAGGCTCCTATTCAGGGGTGGGTACTGATAGTGAAGGGCTCCTGTGCAGAACATGTTTCTGTGCTTTCCCCTCCATCAACCTACCTGCGTATACACTGCACATTTACATGGATATTTTCATTAGGTACATAAATAAATATGTGGAAAAAATAGTTTATACCCTTCTGTTGAAGTAAGAAAACTGTTTTAATGGCTGCTGAAATGACTTGAAACTGACAAAAGTTATTTTCAATTTAAATTGCCTGAATGAAACTCAGTTATTGCTTTTGAATTGTAAATCAAAATAAAAAAAAAACTATGAACATAACCTGAAGAAAACCATTTTACCCTTAATGATTTAAAATACAATAATTTTACCATAGGAATATGTTAAACTAAGGTGTGGGGGATATTTATGATAAATTGAATAGGTATTCAAAAGTTGAAGGCAAACAAAGAGCCCAGAAATATTTTAGAGGTGAACTTCAAGGTCAAGGTACATGAGGGTCAGATTGCACCATCTATCTGTCATGATCCAGTTCTGAGTTTATGTTCAGCTGTTTTATCTCTGGACTGGTCATGTGGGAGTTAATCCCCTCTGCCTCACTTTGAAGCTGCAGCCTGTGGGCCAGTGTCAGCTATAGTTCATTCTGCACTGTTTGAGCACCTGACCTGGATCCCTGTTCTAGTGTTCCTCTTTGCCTCTGACTGCCTGCACCCGTTTATGACTTGTTCCGACCTTTGGCCTGTACCCCGACTCCGTCTTACGTCTCACGTTTTGGTTACCACGTTCCCGGTAGGCTCTGACGTCTTGCTTGTCCCTGACTATTCTCTGCTCGCCCCTTCTGTACCGCGCTGCTATCTCCATGCATGACCTTGGCTTGTCTCACATCTCTTTCTTTATCTGTGACACCTGTGCTGTTGTTCAGTGTTGCTGCGCTGTGTGTACAACCTCCTTTCCATGACCAGCACCCCCTGGTGGAGGTTGCTCTATACTGCACTGCAGCAGCACATTACACTATCTATCATTGTCTTTGCTAAAGTGGACTTCATGGAAGGCAACTGAAGTGGAAACCACTATTGAAAGCAAATTTTTAAAAGCATGATTAGAATTTGCCAAAATGCATATTGAAAAAACCAAAAACACAAGGATCCCTAAAATATAACTTTTAATAGAAAAAGCTAAAACCACAGTAGTTCCAAAGTTAAGGACATCAAAAAAAGGGAAAATTTTAAATGTATAACCACAGGAAAAATATGGTAGGAGCTAAATAACCCTATCAAATGCCCTATTACTGTCCACTACCTGTCTGTGGAGGTTGGCACCCTAAGTTTCTGCGGTTGGCGCCCCGCTCCACGAAGACTGGCCCTAATCTCCCTATAGACTCCCTGTAGTCTTTGGAAAATGCATATCGACAAGTCACAAAGCTTCTGAGAAAATTACTTTTGGACAGATGAGATAAAACTGGAGCTTTTCGCAGTTCACACCAGCTCTATGTTCACAGATGCGAGAATGTTGTACTTACTGTGAAACATGGAGGAGACTTGGTTATGTTTTGCAGCTGTTTTGCTGCAACTGGCACAGTGTGTCTTGAATCTGTACAGGGTATTATGAAATCTCAAGACTATCAAGGCATTCTCAAGTAAAATGTGCTGCCCAGTGTCAGAAAGCTTGGTCAGAGCCATAGGTCATGGGCACTAGCTACATTTAAATTCTCTCTTTGGAGTCTTTCTCAAGCAGGTTACATGTTAAAATAGTAAAGTATGTATACATACTGATTCATTACACAGCATAATTATCATAATTACATAGCATAATTAACATAATTATCCAATCAAGGTGTAACTGCAGTTTGTATAAGTATGTATTTTATATATATATATACAGTATATACTTATATCACAATTTATTCATATAGTAAAGTGCATGATTAGTTGCAATATTGATACTACACATACAGGTGCTTATCACAAAATTAGGATTATATAGAGTCATTACAAACAGAGTGATCTTTTTCAAGTGTTTATTTCTGTTAATGTTGATGATTATGGCTTACAGCAAATGAAAACCTAAAAGTCATTATCTCAGAAAATTACATCAGCTTAAAAAATTATTTTAAAATCTAAAATGTTGACGTACTGAAATGTATGTTCAGTAAATGCACTCAATACTTGGTCGGGGCTCCTTTCGCATCAATTACAGCATGAATGCGGTGTGGCATGGGGACGATCAGCCTGTGGCACTGCTGGGGTGTTGTGGAAGCCCAGATAGCAGCCTTCAGCTTGTCTGTATTGTTGGGTTTGGTGTCTCTCATCTTCCTCTTGACTATACTCCATAGATTCGCAATGGGGTTTAGTTCAGGAGAGTTTGCTGGCCAATCAAGCACAGTGATACTGTTGTTTTAAGCCAGGTATTGGTACGTTTGGCAGCGTGGACAGTGTTGCTGGAGAATGAAATTTCCATCTCCAAAAAGGCTCTGGGACCTTGATTTCCAAATGAAATGAAAAATTTACTTTCCTTGTTGAGTTTGTCAATGACTTCCTTCTGGACATCTGTCAAGTCAGCATTCTTCCCCATGATTGTGAAGCCTACTGAAACAGACTAAGGGATCTTTTTAAACACATAGGAAGCATTTGCAGGTGTTTTTGTTAATTATTCTAATCTACTGAGATAATGACTTTAAGGTTGTCATTGGCTGTAAGCCATAACCTAATACCTTTAAAATATAACTTTTAATGCTTATATAGTAAAATACCCTTTAATCAAACTAGAACACCTTGCCAGGCCAGAGAAGTTAGTCAAATACTGTTGCAACATTCCCTAATATACTCCTTCCTATCAGCGGAGGTTGGCACCCTATCTTGGTCACAATGTGGCGCCCCCACTAAACGATGGCTGTTCCTGGAAAAAACCCTGTTGACTAGTCAGAAACAATGTCTGGTCAGGCCAGCCAGGTACATAAACCATAAATAATAAGTTCCAACTAAAACGCAGAGAGTGTGATAAGAAAAGGGGGAGGGGGTTGGGTGTACAGGGGTAATTAAATCCAGATATTGGATCCTGTCCTGAGAAAACTTTTAATAATATAGAACACAAGATTCAAATCAGTACCAAACAGTATATAGCCATAGGCAAACCTTTGCCACAAGATATAATGATACCATCTCCTAAATTGACAAATAAATTATACTAGGGATTGTCTGTGTGCTAGCAATCTAGCTTAACTTTCCCTCAGACATCCCTATTTTGTTGTCCCTTCCTTGCTGCCGAGGATGGCACCCTAGTTTGTATGCAGAAATGGCGCCCCCGCTCAACAGTGGCTCGCCCTCGTTTACCCTAGATTCTTCCCCTTTAGCTGTCTATCAACTCTAAAACCAGAAGGGAAGTGTGGGAGAATTAGAGGGGAGGGGAGGAGCAAACAATCATAGATTACAACAGAACAAAAGAATGGTGTCTTTCATAAGATAACAGCGGAAAGTGCCAAAATGCATATGATAATCAGTAAGGGATAATCACCCTCAATGTGGTATTGCACTATTCTGTAAAGGGTCACATAACTATTGATATCCAACACAGTGTCAATTGCCACATTACATCTCTCCTTACCACCTAATTTTTATAGAGGTGATCATATAGACTCAAGAGATAACACATCAGCTATTGCACATTTCCCAGAGAAAACACCATATTAAGAAAAGGAAAAGCTTATCTGTCATTCATAGGAGATGTAACAGCAGCCTCGACGCATTTCCCTCCCATGATAGAAGTTCATCAGGAGGCTAATGGGAATAATAATGTCAGAAGATTCATGACACCTAAAAGAACAGCCTGGTTTTGGCCAAGTCTGAGGTCCAGAGCACTCGAAAAGAGGTTTTCATCCTGGATCTCTGTTCTTGGCCACATTCATGTTTCCTTCAATGACAATCAGTCATCCTCTCCCTGCAGCAGAAAAACACCACCATAGCATGATGCTGCCACCACCATGTTTCACTGTTGGCATTGTATTGGGCAGGTGATGAGCAGTGCCTGGCTTTCTCCACGCATACTAATTAGAATTATCAGTGATCACCAAAAAGGTGATAATCTTCATCTCATCAGACCAGTGAATCTTAATTCTCATAGTCTGGGAGTCCTTCATGTGTTTTTTTAGCAAACTCTATGCAGGCTTTCATATGTCTTGCACTGAGACAAGCCACTCTGCCATAAAGGCCCAACTGGTGGAGGGCTGCAGTGCTAGTTGACTTTGTGGAACCTTCTCCCATTTCCCTACTGCATCTCTGGAGCTCAACCACAGTGATCTTGGGGTTCTTCTTCACCTCTCCCACCAAGGCTTTTCTCCCATGATTGCACAGTTTGGCTTGACAGCCAGGTCTAGGAAGACTTCTGGAGGTCCAAATCTTCTTCCATTTAAGGATTATGGAGGCCACTGTGCTCTTAGGAACCTTGAGTACTGCAGAAGTTCTGTTGTAACCTTGGCCAGATCTGTGCCTTGCCACAATTCTGCCTATGAGCTCCCTGTCCAGTTCCTTTGACCTCATAATTCTCATTTGGTCTGATATGCACTGTGAGCTGTGAGGTCTTATATAGACAGGTGTGTGCCTTTCCAAATCAAGTCCTATCAGTTAATTTAAACACAGCTGGACTCCAATGAAGGAGTAGCACCATCTTAAGGAGGATCACAAGGAAATGGACAGTATGTGACTTAAATATGAGTGTCTGAGCAAAGGGTCTGAATACTTATGTCCATGTGATATTTCAGTTTTTCATTTTAATTAAAAATGCAAAAAATACTACATTTCTGTTTTTTTCAGTCGAGTCTACATTAATGTGGAAAAAATGAACTTTTTTGAATTTACGGTACCAATTGGCTGCAATGAAACAAAGAGTGAAAAATGTAAAGGGGTATGACTATTTTCTGTACCCACTGTAAGTCTTTGAGACTATATTCACATGTGGCGTTTTTTTGCAGTGTTTTTTTTCTGCTGCTAAAACCTTCCATGGCAGTAAAAACACTATGTTCAAAGTATAGGTTTTGTTGCATTTTTTTAAGTATGGGGAAGGATGGGGTGCTGAGCCTTTGCTTTCAACAGTGGGAGTCAGTTCTAACTTACAGCTCCCAGCCTTTTAACTACAGTGGGGAAAAAGAAATATTTAGTCAGCGACCAATTGTTCAAGTTCTCCCACTTAAAAAGATGAGAGAGGCCTGTAATTGACATCGTAGACCACAACAATCAAAGTCAAAATGAGAAAACAAATCCAGAAAATCACCTTGTCTGATTTGGCAAGATTTATTTTGCAAATTATGTTGGAAAATAAGTATTTGGTCATTAACAAAAGTTCATCTCAATATTTTGTTATATATCCTTTGTTGGCAATGACAGTGGTCAAATGTTTTCAGTACGGCTACTTTCACATCGCATTTTTAGCAATCCGTCACAATCTGTCATTTGGGGCAAAAAACGGATCCTGCAAATGTGCCCGCAGGATGCGTTTTTTGCCCATAGATGTATTAGCGACGGATCGCGACGGATGGCCACACGTCATGTCCGTTGTGCAACGGATCCGTCGTGTTTTGGCGGACCGTCGTCACAAAAACCGTTCAATGTAACGTTTTTTTGTACATCGCGTCCACCATTTTCTACCGCGCATGCGTGGCCGGAACTTTGCCCCCTCCTCCCCGGACTTCAGAATGGGCAGCGGATGCGTTGAAAAACTACATCTGCTGCCCACGTCGTGCACAAATTTCACAATGCGCATTGGTACGTCGGCCCGACGCTTAGCAATGGACCCGTACCAATGCAAGTGTGAAAGTAGCCTAAACCTTCACAAGGTCGGCACACACTGTTGGTGGTATGTTGGCCCATTCCTCCATGCAGATCTCCTCTAGAGCAGTGATGTTTTGGGCCTGTCACTGGGCAACACGGAATTTCAACTCCCTCCAAAGTTTTTCTATGGGGTTAAGATCTAGAGACTGGCTAGGCCACTCCAGGACCTTCATATGCTTCTTACGAAGCCACTCTTTCGGTGCCCTGGCAGTGTGCTTGGTATTATTATCATGCTGAAAGACCCATCCAAGTTTCATCTTCAATGCCCTTGCTGATGGAAGGAGGTTTGCACTCAAAATCTCACGATACATGGCCCCATTTATTCATTCATGTCCACGGATCAATCGTCCTAGTACCTTTGCAGAGAAATAGTCCCAAAGCATGATTTTGCCACCTCCATGCTTCACAGTAGGTATGGTGTTCTTTGGATGCAGCTCAGTATTCTGTCTCCTCCAAACACAACGAGTTTTGTTACAACCAAACAGTTCTACTTTGGTTTCATCAGACCATATGACATTCTCCCAATACTCTTCTGGATAATCCACCTGCTCCCTAGCAAACTTCAGATGGGTCCGTACTTGTACTGGCTTAAGCAGGGGGACACATCTGGCACTACAGGATTTGAGTCCCTGGAGACATAGTGTGTTACTGACTGTAGCCTTTGTTACAGTGGTCCCAGCTCTATGCAGGTCATTCACTAGGTCCCCCTGTGTGGTTCTGAGATTTTTTCTCACCGTCCTTATGATCATTTTGACCCCTCGGGGTGATATTTTGCAAGGAGCCCCAGATCAAAGGAGTTTATCAGTGGTGTATGTCTTCCATTTTCTTATTATTGCTCCCATAGTTGATTTCATCACACCAAGCTGATTACCTGTTGCAGATTCAGTCTTCCCAGCCTGGTGCAGGGCTACAATTTTGTTTCTGGTGTCCTTCGACAGCTCTTTGGCCTTCACCATAGTGGAGTTTGAAGTGTGACTGTTTGAGGTTGTGGACAGGTGTCTTTTATACTGATAACAAGTTCAAACAGGTGCCATTACTACAGGTAATGAGTGGAGGACAGAGGAACCTCTTAAAGAAGAAGTTACAGGTATGTAAAATAAATCTTGCCAAATCAGACAAGGTGATTTTCTGGATTTGTTTTCTCATTTTGACTCTCATAGTTGTGGTCTACCTATGATGTCAATTACAGGCCTCTCTCATCTTTTTAAGTGGGAGAACTTGCACAATTGGTTGCTGACTAAATACTTTTTTCCCCACTGTGTCAGTCCACCACCCAAGTGGTATGGAATCAATGTTGCTCTTAAAAAATAATAATAGAAAAAGGAAGGGAATGTTTTTCACCCAAGCAGTGTCCTCATGACAGGATTGAAGACTGACAATGACTTTCATGTCAGTTGGGGACCTAACCCTCCATTTGTTATTGTAGACATCTGCAACCTTATAATGCTTAAAAAAATGTTAAAGGCACAACCCCTTTAAAGGAAATCTTATTTTATTCAAATGAAGATGTGTATTAGTTATAATAAGACAAATGAATCTTCCTTAAGGTACCGTCGCACATAACGATATCGTTAACGATATCGTTGCTTTTTGTTACGTAGCAACGATATCGTTAAGGAAATCGTTATGTGTGACAGCGACCAACGATCAGGCCCCTGCTGGGAGATCGCTGAGGAAAGTCCAGGACTTTATTTCGTCACTGGATCTCCCGCTGACATCGCTGGATCGGCGTGTGTGACGCCGATCCAGCGATGTCTTCACTGGTAACCAGGGTAAACATCGGGTTACTAAGCGCAGGGCCGCGCTTAGTAACCCGATGTTTACCCTGGTTACCAGCGTAAACGTTAAAAAAACAAACACTACATACTTACCTTCAGCTGTCTGTCCCCGGCGCTCTGCTTCTCTGCACTCCTCCTGCATCCTGTGTCAGTGCCAGCCAGCCGGAAAGCACAGCGATGACGTCACCGCTCTGCTTTCCGGCTGACCGGCGCTGACAGTGCAGAGGAAAGCAGAGCGCCGGAGGACAGACAGCTGAAGGGAAGTATGTAGTGTTTTTTTTTTTTACGTTTACGCTGGTAACCATGGTAAACATCGGGTTACTAAGTGCGGCCCTGCGCTTAGTAACCCGATGTTTACCCTGGTTACCGGGGACCTCGGGATCGTTGGTCGCTGGAGAGCTGTCTGTGTGACAGCTCTCCAGCAACCAAACAGCGACGCTGCAGCGATCGACATCGTTGCCGGTATCGCTGCAGCGTCGCCTAGTGTGACGGTACCCTTACCCTTGTTAAACAAAAGAGCTCATCTACTGGAGAAAAATCCACTTTAGAAGTAGTATGCAAATGAGTTTACAAGTGCTCTGGGTGAGACAAAGCACTTTCACTGAATATCTCTATTCTCTGCCTAATTCTGCCCTCAGTAAATGTGACATTTAGTACTGCTTAGTTCATGTACAGTGCCTTGCGAAAGTATTCGGCCCCCTGGAAGTTTTAAACCTTTTCCCACATATCATGTTTCAAACATAAAGATAACAAATGTAAATTTTTGGTGAAGAATCAACAACTAGTGGAACACAATTGTGAAGTTGAATGAAATTTATTGGTTAGTTTAAATTTTTGAGGAAATTCAAAAACTGAAAAGTGGGGCGTGCAATATTATTCGGCCCCTTTAACTTAATACTTTTTGCGCCACCTTTTGCTGCGATTACAGCTAGTTGCTTGGGGTATGTCTCTATCAGTTTTGTACATCGAGAGACTGAAATTCTTGCCCATTCTTCCTTGGCAAACAGCTCGAGTTCAGTGAGGTTTGATGGAGATCGTTTGTGAACAGCAGTTTTCAGCTCTTTTCACAGATTCTTGATTGGATTGAGGTCTGGACTTTGACTTGGCCATTCTAACACCTGGATACGTTTATCTGTGAACCATTCCATTGTAGATTTTGCTTCAAGTTTGGGATCATTGTCTTGTTGGCAGACAAATCTCCGTCCCAGTCTCAGGTCTTTTACAGACTCCAACAGATTTTCTTCAAGAATGGTCCTGTATTTGGCTCCATCCATCTTCCCATCAATTTTAACCATCTTCCCTGTCCCTTCGGAGGAAAAGCAGGCCCAAACCATGATGCTGCCACCACCATGATTGACAGTGGGGATGGTGTGTTCAGGGTGATGAGCTTTGTTGACTTTACGCCAAACATATCATTTGGCATTGTTGCCAAAAAGTTCGATTTTAGTTTCATCTGACCAGAGCACCTTCTTCCACATGTTTGGTGCGTCTCCCAGGTGGCTTGTTGCAAACTTTAAACAACACTTTTTATGGATATCTTTGAGAAATGGCTTTCTTCTTGCCACTCTTCCATAAAGGCCAGATTTGTGTAGTGTACGACTGATTGTTGTCCTATGGACAGACTGTCCCACCTCAGCTGTAGATCTATGCAGTTCATTCAGAGTGATCATGGGCCTCTTGGCTTCATCTCTGATCAGTCTTCTCCTTGTTTGAGGTGAAAGTTTAGAGGGACAGCCGGGTCTTGCTAGATTTCCAGTGGTTAAGTTAAAGGGGCCGGATAATATTGCACGCCCCACCTTTCAGTTTTTGAATTTCCACAAAAATTTAAAATGACTAATAAATTTAGTTCAACTTCACAATTGTGTTCCACTTGTTGATTCTTCACCAAAATTTTACATTTTGTATCTTTATGTATGAAGCATGATATTTCGGAAAAGGTTGAAATGATCCAGGGGGCCGAATACTTTCGCAAGGCACTTTAAATATTACATTTCAATTACACGAGTGCTTTCTGTTATATTCTGTTGTTAAATATGAAACTTACGTTTAGTGTTTAGGTTTGCCACTTCTATACTGTTCTATGCTGTAAATTTGTATGTTTTTAGATAATATGATTGTGATATGAAGGCTTACAAATACCGATGTAAAAAACACTGACGAAATACTTAGTGTTGTAGTGTACCTAATGGTCTCGTAGTTGATCAGAGGTATGTGTCGCAGAGATGGCTTGTCTTTGTGCTATAACCTGGAGTATTTTCTCTAGTGCACAAATGAACTAAGAGGTTTGTTTTTTGCACCTGGGACCGGGATATGGGTAGCTGTGAGAGATGATGGGTCTGGCTACCCACGTACCTCACCTCTGGGTGTGGTTAACAGCCTATATAATTCAGCGTCTCCCACTCACACACCACCTCCTCACCTCGCCCCCTATCTGTCAGAGTCCCACAAGGTTCAGTCCTTGGGCCCCTGCTCTTCTCCATTTACACCTTTGGCCTGGGACAGCTCATAGAATCTCATGGCTTTCAGTATCATCTCTATGCTGATGACACACAGATCTACATCTCTAGACCAGATATCACCTCCCTACTAACCAGAATCCCTCAATGTCTGTCCACTATTTCATCCTTCTTCTCTGCTAGATTTCTGAAACTTAACATAGACAAAACAGAATTCATCATCTTTCCCCCATCTAATGCAACCCCCCCAATGAACCTATCCATTACAGTAAATGGCTGCCCACTCTCCCCAATCCCACAAGCTTGCTGCCTCGGGGTAATCCTTGATGCTGATCTCTCCTTCAAACCACATATCCAAGCCCTTTCCACTTCCTGCCGACTTTAACTCAAAAATATTTCACGAATCCATTCATTCCTCAATCAAGAATCTGCAAAAACCCTAGTCCATGCCCTCATCATCTCTCGCCTTGACTACTGCAACCTCCCTCTCTGTGGCCTCCCCTCTAACACTCTAGCACCCCTCCAATCTATTCTAAACTCTGCTGCCCGACTAATCCACCTGTCCCCCTGCTATTCCCCGGCCTCTCCCCTCTGTCAATCCCTTCACTGGCTCCCCATTGCTCAGAGACTCTAGTACAAAACCCTAACCATGACGTACAAAGCCATCCACAACCTGTCTCCTCCATACATCTGTGACCTCATCTCCCAGTACTTACCTACATGCAACCTCCGATCCTCACAAGATCTCCTTCTCTACTCCCCTCTTATCTCCTCTTCCCACAATCGTATACAAGATTTCTCTCGTGTATCACCCCTACTCTGGAACCCTCTACCACAACACATCAGACTCTCGCCTACCATCGAAACCTTCAAAAAGAACCTGAAGACCCACCTCTTCCGACAAGCCTACAACCTGCAGTAACCACCGATCGACCAAACCGCTGCATGACCAGCTCTATCCTCACCTACTGTATTCTCACCCATCCCTTGTAGATTGTGAGCCTTCGCGGGCAGGGTCCTCACTCCTCCTGTACCAGTTATGACTTGTATTGTATAAGATTATTGTACTTGTTTTTATTATGTATACCCCTCCTCACATGTAAAGCGCCATGGAATAAATGGCGCTATAACAATAAATAATAATAATAATGGAGGCTGTTGTTTGGCACATGGTCTGTGTGTTGGGAGGGAGAAGGCCTCCTGTGTGTTTGGCTCAAGACCAAGCCTGAATATTGGACACTACCCAGCCTGTGTGCCCACAGGCCTGATGGAGCAGAGCCCTGCTATTGAAATGTGTATTTTCTTTGCCAGATATAAAGGCTATTTGTTTTCTGTTTGGCTTCTGGGTTGATGAAGCAATAAACCCACATGAACTTTTAAAGGAACAAGCCTCATGTTTTCCTCCTGTTGCACCCAAGTGAGTAAAACCCCTACAGTGTGAACATGGCCTTATGGTTGTTGTTGTTGTTGTTGTTGAAAAGAAGGGTGGCTATGTTAGGCGCTGATATTTTTTGTAAATGTCAGAATTTTTTTGTATATTTTGAGTTGTTTGGTTCTTATTCTCACTTTAAAAGATGAAAATAAGCAATTGAGATTGGAAATGTTACACTTTTCATTTAGTGGCATGACAATAATAAATAAGCATAATTCTGTACACTAATGTCATGGTTGTGGACAGGGTTTTTTCCCCTCAGGGTTAATTTGTATGGCCTCCTTTTGGTTTGGGGAGGGCTTACCCTCCTTCGTCTGGGGATCCTTGCCTGTGATACATCTGCCCTGGCTGTGTGTCTGACCCCCTTGTGTAGTTGCATACTGTGTAGTCCGTTTGCCTTCTCGTGTATGATCCGATCTGTGTTCTCGTTCTGTGCATTGCTTTGTGATTCCAAGCTTACTGTCTGTTTCTAGCTCTGACCTTTGGCTTGGTTCTCTTACTAATTTACTGTCTGACCCGTTTGTACTGCACCGCTATATCCGGCTACCTGACCTATTGCTACGTCTTGACCACTTTCAGAGTCTCACTCTTTGGTACTTCATCGATCTCCTGGCTTGAGTTCGGCACGTTCAGATTACTCTTCGGTTTCGCCGGTCACCGTCGCTACATGGCTTCTGGCTCCGGCCCCTCCCCCAGTGCTCACGTGTTTCAGGTCCTGCGCTCTGGCAGGTAAGCTCACTGCAGCGCTCCCCTCTCACCCCCCTCAACCCCCTGTCCTTCTGTATCTCATGCACAGACTCCAGCTGTAAGTTTGGGTTCTTGATATAATCACTGACCTGAACATTTAAACAGGGTTTTGCACTTTTTTTCCCCTTTGGTCGTGGATCCGCTGCATGCTCTCTCTGAGCAAGTGAATAGCCTCACTCAAATGATGCAAAAACTATCTGTGGAGCAGCGAACCCTAGCTCAGTCACACCAACAGGTTCAGAGGGAGGTTGCTAATGCCGTACGAGGTTCTTTTTCTTCTGGGGATGAGGGTGCCACAGATGTTTCCTCTGAACCACCTGTTAAGTTACCCGACACCTTTTCTGGGGACAAAAAATTATTTCAGTCAAAGAGGGGTGTAAATTGTTTTTCTCTCTGCGTCCGTGTGCCTCTGGGAATGAAAGCCAGAGGGTGGGAATTATTATTTCTTTATTAAGGGAGGCTCCAGAGGCTTGGGCTTTTTCTCTCTCTCCCTCCGTTCCGGAACATATGTCTGTGGATCTGTTTTTTGAGGCTCTTGGGCATATTTATGATGAGCCTGATAGAGTGCTTCTGGCTGAGGACATGGTGATGAGTGACACGGAAAGCACTCAGCGGAATGGTTTTGTTCCGAGTTCAGACGCTGGGCAGCTGAGATATCCTGGAATGATGCTGCCTTAAGGTGGTTTTTCCGCAGAGGCCTGTCCAACCATTTGCAAGATGCACTGGCATTGCACCCTCCCCAGGATACCCTGGAGGACGCCATGACCCAGGCTGTCCATATGGACTGTAGGCTCTGTGCCAGAGGGGTGATTCAGCAGGAAACCCCTTTATACTCCAGCTCAGGGGAAACCTCTTCAGAAGCTATGGAGGTGGGAGCCATTTCAGTCAAAGAGAGAGGAGACACCACAGAGATAACCAGCTGTGCTTCTACTGTGGAGCTCCGGGACACTGGAAAAGACTGTCCTTCTTGTCCCTCCGCATCTAAGATGTCGAGAAATGCCAAAGTCTGGGTAATGATCGAGGAGGTTGCCCAGACTCCCGGGTACAATTTTCCTCATTTGCTAAAATCCTTCTCCAGGTGGAGTTGGAGGTTGGTGGTGGTCCCGTTTTGACTACTACTTTTGTTGACTGTGGATCTACCATCAATTTAATTGACTCTTTATAAGATAGTATTGTGACTCTTTATAAGATAAGGGCAGTTAGGTTTGAGTCCCCAGTCAAGGTGGTGGCCATTAACTCCTCTCCTCTCATCTGAGAGGGAATCTGTTTTGTGTCTGAGGTCTTCTCATTAAGACTGGGTCCTGCTCATGTGGAAAACATAAGCTGTTTTGTCTTGAATAATTTGCCTGCTCGTCCGGTATTAGGCATGCCTTGGCT
The DNA here is from genome assembly GCF_032444005.1 of Ranitomeya imitator. NCBI lineage: Eukaryota > Metazoa > Chordata > Amphibia > Anura > Dendrobatidae > Ranitomeya > Ranitomeya imitator. The sequence continues at coordinate 442,681,883 of NC_091285.1, forward strand.
TCAATGACATAACCCTCTTTGTGATTGGGTAACTGGGGAAATTGTTCAATGGGGGTTCAATTGTACCAGTATCTGTGTCATCTGTTGGTCCACAGTGTATTCCGGAGTACCTAAAGGACTTTGAAGATGTGTTCCCTGAAAGCGAGGCTGAGGCGCTTCCTCCATATAGACCTTTTGATTGTGCCATTGACTTAGTTCCTGGGGCTAAACTTCCCAAGGCTCGTTTGTTTAATCTGTCCGGGCCCGAGCGCCAAGCCATGAAGGAATATATTGCAGAGAGTCTCCATAAAGGGCATATTCATCCTTCTGTCTCGCCTGTAGCAGCTGGGTTCTTTTTCGTTAAAAAAAATGATGGTGGGTTGCGGCCATGGCTCGACTTTCGGGAACTTAACAAGATTACCATGAGAAACACGTATCCACTACCCCTCATTCCAGATCTGTTTAACCAACTTTCGGGCCCAAATGGTTTTCCAAACTTGATTTATGGGGGGGCCTATAACCTTATAAGGGTTCGTAAGGGGGATGCGTGGAAAATGGCATTTCTCACGTCTGAAGGACTGTTTGAGAACCTGGTCATGCCTTTTGGTCTGACTAACGCTCCTGCTGTCTTTCAAAATTGTATTAATGTCGTTTTTTCTGATCTGACTGGGCATTTTGTGGTCATTTATCTCTATGACATTTTAGTGTACTCCCCTGATAGTCAAACCCACTTGCACCATCTGTAAATGGTTTTTCTGAGACTTAGAGAAAACCATTTGTATGCTAAGTTGGAGAAGTGCTCATTTTTTGTCTTTCTTGCATTTGATTGTCTCTTGTGAGGGATTTCGCATGGATCTGAAAAAAGTCCAGGCTTTTATGGATTGGGTTCAACCTCATGATTTAAAGGGTTTGCAACACTTTCTGGGCTTCGCAAATTACTATCATAAGTTCATTAAGGGTTTTTAGCAGGTGGTTAAACCCCTGACTGATCTCACATTCAAGGGGGCTGATGTTAAGAATTGGTTTACATTGACAAAAAATTATTTTCTGACTTTAAAAAAGTGTTTTATTTCCACCCCAGTGTTGGTCTAGCCAGACCTGTCTACACCTTTTATCGTGGAGGTCGACATTTCTGAAGTGGGAGTGGGGGCAGTGTTGTCTCAGGGTCCCGCTACGCTGACCAACCTCTAAACTTGTGCGCTCCTTTCCAGAAAGTTCTCTTCCACCAAGAGAAATTATGATGTGGGGAATAGTGAGCTTCTGGCAGTCAAGTTAGCCTTTGAAGAATGGAGGCACTTTTTTGAGTGGGCTGTTCATCCTCTCACCGTGATCACCGATCACAAAAATTTAGCCCATATCGAGTCTGCCAAGAGATTGACCCCCAGGCAGGCCCGGTGGTTGCTTTTTTTCCCAGTTTCAATTTTTTATAACCTTCCGTCCAGGGTCTAAGAATGTTAAGGCAGATGCATTGTCCCGAAGCTTTGATCCGGTGTCTCCATTCTTCAACCTGGGGTGGTAGTGGCTAAAATCTCGTCTGATTTGGAGAAAGAGATTTTTGAGGTCCAGGCTCTCGCTCCCAGCTTACCTGTGGGTAAATTGTTTGTACCGGAACACTTCTGTCTTAGACTCCTGTGGGAATTTCATAAGTCTGCATTGAGTGCTCATCCTGGGATTTCGGCCACCTGGGAGGCATTTGCTAGGATTTTCTGGTGGCCCTCTTTTGTTGCAGATGTTAAAAGGTTTGTGTCTGCATGTGGGGTTTGTGCTCATTCTAAAAATTCTCATTGCCGGCCGGCTGGGGTATTGGTGCCTTTGCCAATTCCGGATAGCCCATGGACACATTTGTCCATGGATTTTATCACTAATATCCCTCCATCCAGTGTTAACTCCATTGTATGGCAGGTGGTGGATAGATTTTCCAAACAGGCTCATTTTGTACCTCTGACCACTTTACCGTCTGCTGAAACCACGGCCAGGTTGTTTGTGCAGCATGTGGTCCATCTGCATGGTGTGCCTATGAATGTGGTGTCTGACAGAGGTGTGCAGTTTGTGGCCAAGTTTTGGAGGGCTTTTTGTAAGAAGTTGGGAATCACTTTGTCTTTTTCCTCTGCCTATCATGAGGACACTAATGGGCAAACCGAACGCACTAATGAGTCCCTGGAGCAAATTCTGAGATGTTTGGCATCTTCCAGACAGGAGGACTGGTGTGATGCGTTAGCTGTGGCAGAATTTGCTTTCAATGGTCGTGTGAGTCAGTCTACAGGAATGTCTCTCCCCCTGGTCAATTATGGGTTTAACCCTCATTTTGAGGAGTTTTCTCGCATGGATTCAGGCTGTCCGGGGGCGGAGGGTATGGTACAATGCTTAAAGACCCTGTGGGTGGAGGTTCAGCGAAACATCACCAAGGCCCAGGGAAGGTTTACATTTTTTGCGGACAAGTGAAGGGGCTTGGGTCCCGCGTTTCTTGTAGGTGAGAAGGTGTAGTTATCCACCTGCAATATTAAGCTCAAGGTCCCCTCGGCCAAACTGGGTCCTAAGTTCATTGGCCCAAATAAAATTATGGAGGTAGTCAACCGAGTGGCCTACATGTTACAACTTCCCTCCTTCAAAATATCTATTGTTTTTCACAGGTCCCTTCTGAAACCATTGGGAGCAGTCGAGGAGTACTCCTTGTCCATCAGTCCTCCTGTATTGGTGGAGGGCCATCTGGAATATGAGGTGGGACGCATCGTTGATTCTCGGTGGGTGCACCAGAATCTGCAGTATTTGGTGCACTGGAAGGGGTATGGTCCAGATGATCAGTCTTGGGTCTCGGCCGGTTCAGTGCATGCCGACTTTTTCATGCCAGGCATCCTGAGAAGCCTGGGGGTCCAGTGGCCTTCCGTTAAGAGGGGGGCACTGTCATGGTTTGGACAGGGTTTCTTTCCTGTCCTCTCAGGGTTAATTTGTATGACCTCCTTTTGGTTTAAGGAGGGCTATATTTACCTGCCTTTGTCTGGGGATCCTTGTCAGTGATACATCTGTTGTGGCTGTTTCTGACCCCTGATGTGCTTGCATACCGTGTAGTCCGTTTACCTTCTCGTGTATGATCCGGTCCGTGTTCTCGTTCTGTGCATAGCTTTGTGATTCCATGTTTACTGTATGTTTCTGGCTCTGACCTTTGGCTTGGTACTCTTACTAATCTACTGTTTGCCCCATTTGTACTGCACCGCTATCTCCGGCTACCTGACCTTTTGCTACGTCCTGACCACTCTCAGCGCCTCACTCTTTGGTACTTCATCGATCTCCTGGCTTGACTTGGGCACGTTCAGATTACTCTCCGGTTTTGCCGGTCACTGCTGCTACTCAGCGTCTGGCTCTGCCTCCGTCCCCTCACCCGGTGGTCACGTGTTTAAGGTCCTGGGCTCTGGCAGGTAAGCTCACAGCAGTGCTCCCCTCTCACCCCACTGTCCTTCTGTATCTCGTGCACAGACTCTTGCTGTAAGTTTGCAGCAGGGTTCTTGATAACTAATAGTTACCAGATAATTCTGCACACATGGATAGTCTCTGAAGAAAAACAAAGCTTCTGTAACGAATGGAAGCGGAGGCACAGGTGGTGAAGTTCACATTAGTTTTTTATTGATATTTTTGTGGACTCTCGGGACCACGGTCCGGGGGGCTCCGAAAGGGATATGACTACGTGAGCCCAAGACACCCATGGTAAGTCCCCTCGAACAGCGTCAGAATGGAATGCCTGGGGGACACGGGTGCTACCTCCAGTTAGACCCCAGACACATGGCAACTGTCCCAGTGGGACAGATGGACAAGCAGGGTTAACAGATGTCGTGGAGCTGACACAGGTGGTACTGGCGTTGTCCAGAGGTACGGATGGCTGAATGGCGGGAAGTGATGGAAGTGGCGTAGTCAGAACAGTCATTGTCCAGGATAGCTGGGTAATAAGTCGCTGATAGTCGGCGGAGACAAACAGTGTAAGCGAACAACTGGCAGAACACTTCAGAAGCTAAAGCACACACTAGTCGAAACTAGCAACAGATGATACTTGTTGCTCCAGCACCCTCTCTATGGCGGAGGGGCTAGAAATAGTAATTACTAACACGCCATTGGTCAGAAGTACTTTTTGAAAAATGTGCACTGTCTATTTAAGAGCGCGTGTGCGACACCTAAGCACTCGCCCCGAGGACCTGCTGCCACGTACCAGGAAGCAGGGGGAAGAGAGGAAACAGAGGCTGCAGCAGGATGGCGTGAGGCCGGCACAGAGTGGGAGTCCCGACGGGGACCCCGTGAAGGTGCAGGGCCGGGACCAGGTATAACAGTATCCCCCTGTTTACGCCCCCTCTTTTACAAGCCTGCGTAGAATTTTTTCGGTAGGAGAGGGGCCTGAATATTCTCTTTAGGTTCCCATGACCTCTCCTCTGGACCAAAACCCCTCCAATCCACCAAATAATAGGTCTCACCCCTTACTCTCTTAGTGGCCAAGATATTTTCTACATCAAAGACATCCTCCTCACTGACGGGATCAGGAGTGGAACCTGGGTCTTTAAAGAAGGAGCTCAAAACTACTGGTTTGAGGAGGGAAACATGGAAAGAGTTAGGCACACGTAAGGAAGCAGGCAATTTCAATTTGTATGAGACTGCGTTGATCTGTTTCAAGACTTCAAAAGGACCAATGAAGCGGGGACCCAGTTTGTAGGAGGGCACCTTCAGACAGATGTACCTGGAAGAGACCCACACCTTATCTCCGGGATGAAAGTTTGAAGCATCCATTGGTCTTTTGTCCACTTGCCTCTTCATAAGTTGTGAGGCTTTCTCCAAGGCGACCTTGGTGTCGCACCACATTTTTGAGAATTCCTCTGTAAAGGTATCAGCTGCAGGGGCACCTGAAGACCCAGAGATGGGAAGAGGGATCCCGGGTTGGAGTCCAAACACGATCTGAAAGGGAGATCTTCCTGAGGATTCACTTACTTGATTGTTATACGAGATTTCCGCCCAAGGCAGCAGCTTGACCAAGTCATTATGATATGCATTGACAAAGTGATGCAGGAATCCAGTCAAGAATTGATGTGTCCTCTCTACTTGCCCATTGGATTGAGGGTGGTATGCAGAAGAAAAGTCCAGTTCCACTTTCACTAATTTACAAACCACTCTCCAGAACTTGAAGGTGAACTAGACGCCCTGTCAGACACAATGCGGAAAGGAAACCCATGAAGACGGAAAATGTGCTGTATGAAATAGTCAGCAAGCTCAGGAGCAGACGGAAGACCTGCTAATGGGATGAAGTGGTCCATCTTTGAGAAGCGATTCACCACTACCCAGATAACGGAACAGCCGGAAGAGATGGGAAGATCTGAAATGAAATCCATCGCAATGTGCTGCCATGGAACTGAAGGAACAGAAAGAGGTAATAGCTGACCAGAGGGCAGATGTTTATCAGTCTTGTTGTGGGCACACAAAGGACAGGCTGCAACATATTCCTGGATATCTTTGCCCATGGTGGGCCACTAGTAGTAACCGGATATGAGTTGCAGAGTCTTTTTTTGACCGGCGTGGCTAGCCTACTTGGAAGAGTGACCCTATCGAAGGAAATGACTCCGGTCCAAAGTGGGCATGAGAGTCTTTCCCAGGGGAAGCCAAGCCAGAGTAACTGAGGCTATGGGCACCAACCTGGATGGCTCGATGATGTGTTGCTGTTCTTCCTCAAAATCAGGAGGCAGGAACGCTCTAGAGAGTGCATCGGCTTTAACGTTCTTGTTTGCTGGACGAGAATGAAGGACAAAATTAAATCGGGCAAAAAACAAGGCCCACCGGGTTTGACGGGGATTCAGGCTCTGAGCACATTGGAGGTAAGCGAGGTTTTTATAATCAGTGACGATGACAACCTAATGGACTGCTCCCTCGAGGAGATGTTGCCACTCGTGGAGAGCCAACTTGATTGCCAACAATTCTCAATCTTCCACGGAATACTTTCAGAAGTGGAAAAAACCTTCGAGAAAAAAAACACAGGTGACCATATGGAGGAAGCGTCGACCTCAAGCAAGAATTGCTTATCTGAGTCCGGTCGATGGAGAACAGGTGCGGAAGAGAAGGCCTGTTTTAGAGAAACAAAAGCTTCCTCTGCCTCGGGAGTCCAATCCTTGGCGTTTGTGTCTTTCCGGGTCAAAGCCGAGAGGGGTGCCACTCGGGTGGAAAAGTGTGGACTATATAGACGGTAGTAGTTGGCAAACCCCAGGAACCATTGTATGGCTTTCACCTTCTCTGGATCCATCTTTAACCCCGTGGATGAGACTATATAATCGAGTAAAGGCTGAGAGGATTGTTCAAAGAAGCACTTTTCAAACTTGGTATAAAGTCTGTTCTCCCTGATACCTTTGTAAGACTTGACGTACTTGCCTCCGGTGTGAGGCTAAAGGTACCGTCACACTGAACGATATCGCTAGCGATCCGTGACGTTGCAGCGTCCTGGCTAGCGATATCGTTCAGTTTGACAGGCAGCAGCGATCTGGATCCTGCTGTGCCATCGTTGGTCGGAGCAGAAAGTCCAGCACTTTATTTTGTCGCAGGGCCGCGCTTAGTAACCCGATGTTTACCCTGGTTACCAGCGTAAACGTAAAAAAAACAAAACACTACATACTTACATTCCGGTGTCTGTCCCCCGGCGCTGTGCTTTCCTGCACTGGCTGTGAGCGCCGGCCAGCCGTAAAGCACAGCGGTGACGTCACCGCTCTGCTTTACGGTTGGCCGGCGCTGACAGTGCAGGAAAGCACAGCGCCGGGGGACAGACACCGGAATGTAAGTATGTAGTGTTTTTTTTTTTTTACGTTTACGCTGGTAACCAGGGTAAACATCGGGTTACTAAGCGCGGCCCTGCGCTTAGTAACCCGATGTTTACCCTGGTTACCAGGGGACCGGCATCGTTGGTCGCTGGAGAGCTGTCTGTGTGACAGCTCTCCAGCGACCACACAGCGACGCTGCAGCGATCGGGATCGTTGTCTAGATCGCTGCAGCGTCGCTTAATGTGACGGTACCTTAAGTCTGCAGAGAAGATCAGGATATCATCCAGGTAAACAACAACACAAGAATAGAGCAGATTTCTGAAAATGTCATTTATGAATTCCTAGAAGACTGCGGGTGCATTACTTAGGCTGAACGGTATTACCAGGTATTCGTAGTTTCCATCCCAGGTGTTAAAAGCTGTTTTCCACTTGTCTCCTTTACGTAAGCGAATCAGGTTGTAGGCCCCTCTGAGATGCAGTTTAGTGAAGATCTTGGCCCCTCTGAGACGATCAAACAGCTTTGAAATAAGAGGTAACGGGTACCTGTTTACCGTGATCTGGTTCAGCCCCCTGTAATCGATAGAGGGCCGTAGAGATCCATCTTTTTTCTTCACAAAGAATAATCCTACCCCTGCCGGCGAAGATGACTTCTGGATAAATCCTCTGGCCAGGTTCTCCTGGATGTAATCAGACATGGACTGGGTCTCTGCTTGAGAAAGAGGATAGATTCGCCCTCGAGGAGATGTTCCAGGGAGCAGATCAATCGGACAGTCATACGACCTGTGCGGAGGTAGTCTCTCTGCTTCCTTTTTCCCAAAGACATCAGCAAAGGCCCAGTAAGAGGAAGGTAGACCCGGCAGGGCAGATGGCTGGACTGGAGGTGGAACAGGTTGAACAGAGATGATACACCGGTCTGAGCAGGAGTCCCCCCCAGCGCAGAACCTCTCCCATCTTCCAATTTAAGACTGGTTCATGCATCCGGAGCCAGGGTAGACCTAAAAGCAAGGGGTGAGATAAACCAGGCAACACATAAAAGTGGATTCTTTCTGAATGCGTTAGACTTACCCAAACTTCCACTGGCACAGTCTGGAACCGAACAGGCTCGGTCAGGGGTTTGCCATCCACGGATGTCACCTGCAACGGATATGGAAGATGCTTGACTGGTATCTGGCATCGGTCCATGACCGACTGCTGCATGAGACATGGAGGCTATTGAAGCATGCCAAAATTTAAAAAAAATGTGTTTAAAAATATAAAAAAAAATAAAAAAAATATAAAAATTCAAATCAACCCCCTTTCGCCCGAATCAAAATAAAACAATAAAAAAAATCAAACCTACACATATTTGGTATCGCTGCGTTCAGAATCGGCCAATCTATCAATAAAAAAAAAAATTAATCTGATTGCTAAACGGCATAGCGAGAAAAAAAATCAAAACACCAAAATTACCTTTTTTTGGTCGCCGGAAGATTGCAGTAAAATGCAATAACGGGCGATCAAAAGAACGTATCTCCACAAAAGTGGTATAATTAAAAATGTCAGCTCGACACGCAAAAAATTAGCTCTCACCCGACCCCAAATCACGAAAAATGGAGACACTACCGGTATCGGAAAATTGCACAGTATGGACCTGGAGAATCCTAATGGCAGAACAGTTTTAGCATTTAGTGAACCTAGCAAAAAAGCCAAACAAAAAACAAGTGTGGGATTGCACTTTTTTGCAATTTCACCGCACTTGGAATTTTTTTCCCGTTTTCTGTTACAAGACATGGTAAAATCAATGGTATTGTTCAAAAGTACAACTCGTCCCGCAAAAAATAAGCCCTCACATGGCCATATTGACAGAAAAATAAAAAAGTTATGGCTCTGGAAAGAAGGGGAGCGAAAAATGAAAACGAAAAAAGCTCCGGAGGTTAAGGGGTTAAAATGGTATAACTTCTGAGGGTTTTCCAGTAAATAGACCCCTAAAAGTCCATTAAAAACTAAATAGTTCTGTAAAAAAAAATACATTTATACATTTAATTCGCTAGCTACCTGCACGAGCCAGCTCATGTGCCAGGTAATCATGTCATTCATCCTCTGAACTGAAATATCTTGCATGTCTTTTTACTCCATTCAATGTCAGCGAGGAGCCTGAATGGTAATCATGTCATTCAACTCCTTAGCTAGAATTCATCAGTTACATGGTTCCCAGTACTTAAGGTACCTTCACACTAAACGACGCTGCAGCGATCCAGACAACGATCCGGATCGCTGCAGCGTCGCTGTTTGGTCGCTGGAGAGCTGTCACACAGACCGCTCTCCAGCGACCAACGATGCCGGTAACCAGGGTAAACATCGGGTTACTAAGCGCAGGGCCGCGCTTAGTAACCCGATGTTTACCCTGGTTACCATCCTAAAAGTAAAAAAAACAAACACTACATACTTACCTTCCGCTGTCTGTCCCCGACGCTGTGCTTCTCTGTACTGGCTGTGAGCACAGCGGCCGGAAAGCAGAGCGGTGACGTCACCGCTCTGCTTTCCGGCCGCTGTGCTCACAGTTTGTGATAGGATTAGGGGTTGTGGTCAGGAGAGCTCCCACTTCCCAGAGCTTGTCCTGTGATAGTTTAACCATCAGGTCGTTCCGGGTGCTCCTAACCACCAGGTCCATAACAGTACAGCTGGCCAAAAGTGTTAATGCATATCAATAGAGGGATAAGAGAAGTTCTGAGACCATTTTTTTTTTCTCTGCAGTGTGTTTTGTCTTTCTTTTCCCCTTAACCTCTGGGTGGTTCTGGACACAGGTGTAGAGATGGACATTCAAGGTCTGTCCTCTTGTGTGGATCATCTCACTGCAAGGGTACAAAACATTCAAGATTTTGTGGTTCCAGAATCCGATGTTAGAGCCTAGAATTCCAATTCTTGATTTGTTTTCCGGGGATAGATCTAAGTTCCTGAATTTCAAAAATAATTGTAAACTGTTTCTTGCTTTGAAACCCCGCTCCTCTGGTGACCCCGTTCAACAAGTAAAGATCATTATTTCTTTGTTGCGTGGTGACCCTCAAGACTGGGCATTTTCCCTTGCGCCAGGAGATCCTGCATTGCGTGATGCAGATGCGTTTTTTCTGGCGCTTGGATTGCTTTATGATGAACCAAATTCAGTGGATCAAGCAGAGAAAATCTTGCTGGCTTTGTGTCAGGGTCAGGATGAAGCGGAGGTATATTGTCAGAAGTTTAGAAAGTGGTCTGTGCTTACTCAGTGGAATGAGTGTGCCCTGGCGGCAATTTTCAGAAAGGGTCTTTCTGAAGCCCTTAAGGATGTCATGGTGGGATTTCCCACGCCTGCTGGTCTGAATGAGTCTATGTCCTTGGCCATTCAGATCGATAGGCGCTTGCCTGAGCGCAAAGCTGTGCACCATTTGGTGGTATTCTCTGAGCATAGGCCTGAGCCTATGCAATGTGATAGGACTTTGACCAGAGCTGAACGGCAAGAACACAGTCGGAATGGGCTGTGTTTTTACTGTGGTGATTCCACTCATGCTATCTCCGATTGTCCTAAGCACACTAAGCGGTTCGCTAGGTCTGCCACCATTGGTACGGTACAGTCTAAATATCTTTTGTCCGTTACTCTGATTTGCTCTTTGTTGTCCTATTCTGTTATGGCATTTGTGGATTCAGGCACTGCCCTGAATTTGATGGACTTGGAGTTTGCCAGGCGCTGTGGTTTTTTCTTGGAGCCCTTGCAGTATTCTATTCCATTGAGAGGAATTGATGCTACGCCTTTGGCCAAGAATAAGCCTCAGTACTGGACTCAATTGACCATGTGCATGGCTCCTGCACATCAGGAGGATATTCGCTTTTTGGTGTTGCATAATCTGCATGATGTGGTCGTTTTGGGGTTGCCATGGCTACAGGTCCATAATCCATTATTGGATTGGAAATCAATGTCTGTGTCCAGCTGGGTTTGTCAAGGGGTAGATGGTGATGTTCTATTGCTGTCAATTTCGTCTTCCACTCCTTCTGAAGTCCCTGATTTTTTGTCGGATTACCAGGATGTATTTGATGAGCCCAAATCCAGTGCCCTACCTCCTCATAGGGATTGCGATTGTGCTATTAATTTGATTCCTGGTAGTAAGTTTCCTAAGGGCCGACGGTTCAATTTATCTGTGCCAGAGCACGCCGCTATGCGGAGTTATATAAAGGAATCCTTGGAGAAAGGGCATATTCACCCGTCGTCATCACCGTTGGGAGCAGGGTTCTTTTTTGTGGCCAAGAAGGATGGTTCTTTGAGACCGTGTATTGATTACCGCCTTCTTAATAAGATCACGGTCAAATTTCAGTACCCTTTGCCGCTGCTGTCTGATTTGTTTGCTCGGATTAAGGGGGCTAGTTGGTTCACCAAGATAGATTTTCGAGGGGCGTATAATCTTGTGCGTATTAAGCAGGGCGATGAATGGAAAACAGCATTTAATACGCCCGAGGGCCATTTTGAGTACCTGGTGATGCCATTCGGGCTTTCTAATGCTCCATCTGTGTTTCAGTCCTTTATGCATGACATCTTCCGAAGGTACCTGGATAGATTCATGATTGTATATTTGGATGATATTTTGGTCTTTTCGGATGATTGGGAGTCTCATGTGAAGCAGGTCAGAATGGTGTTCCAGGTCTTTTGTGCGAATTCCTTGTTTGTGAAGGGGTCAAAATGTCTCTTTGGAGTTCAGACGGTTTCATTTTTGGGTTTTATTTTTTCCCCTTCTACTATCGAGATGGACCCTATTAAAGTTCAGGCCATTTATGATTGGACTCAGCCGACATCTGTGAAGAGCCTGCAGAAGTTCCTGGGCTTTGCTAATTTTTACCGTCGCTTCATCGCTAATTTTTCTAGTGTTGCTAAACCGTTGACTGATTTGACCAAGAAAGGTGCTGATGTGGTCAATTGGTCCTCTGCGGCCATAGAGGCTTTTCAGGAGTTGAAGCGTCGTTTTTCTTCTGCCCCTGTGTTGTGCCAGCCAGTTGTTTCGCTCCCGTTTCAGGTCGAGGTTGATGCTTCTGAGATTGGAGCAGGGGCTGTTTTGTCTCAAAGAAGTTCTAATGGCTCGGTGATGAAACCATGTGCCTTCTATTCTAGAAAGTTCTCGCCTGCTGAGCGCAATTATGATGTTGGCAATCGAGAGTTGTTGGCCATGAAGTGGGCGTTCGAGGAGTGGCGACATTGGCTTGAAGGAGCCAAGCATCGCGTGGTGGTCTTGACGGATCACAAGAATTTGACTTATCTCGAGTCTGCCAAACGGTTGAATCCTAGACAGGCTCGATGGTCGCTATTTTTCTCCCGTTTTGATTTTGTGGTTTCGTACCTTCCGGGCTCTAAGAATGTGAAGGCTGATGCCCTTTCAAGGAGTTTTGTGCCTGACTCTCCGGGTGTTCCTGAGCCGGCGGGTATTCTCAAAGAGGGGGTAATTTTGTCTGCCATCTCCCCTGATTTGCGGCGGGTGCTGCAGAAGTTTCAGGCTGATAGACGTGACTGTTGTCCAGCGGAGAAACTGTTTGTCCCTGATAGATGGACTGGTAGAGTTATCTCTGAGGTTCATTGTTCGGTGTTGGCTGGTCATCCTGGAATCTTTGGTACCAGAGATTTGGTGGCTAGATCCTTTTGGTGGCCTTCTTTGTCACGGGATGTGTGTTCTTTTGTGCAGTCCTGTGGGATTTGTGCTCGGGCTAAGCCCTGCTGTTCTCGTGCCAGTGGGTTGCTTTTGCCCTTGCCGGTCCCGAAGAGGCCCTGGACGCATATTTCCATGGATTTTATTTCAGATCTCCCTGTCTCTCAAAGGATGTCGGTCATTTGGGTGGTTTGTGATCGCTTCTCTAAGATGGTCCATTTGGTACCCTTGTCTAAATTGCCTTCCTCCTCTGATTTGGTGCCATTATTTTTCCAGCATGTGGTTCGTTTGCATGGCATTCCGGAGAACATCGTCTCGGACAGAGGTTCCCAGTTTGTTTTGAGGTTTTGGCGGTCCTTTTGTGCTAAGATGGGCATTGATTTGTCTTTTTCTTCGGCTTTCCATCCTCAGACAAATGGCCAAACCGAACGAACTAATCAGACTTTGGAAACATATCTGAGATGCTTTGTTTCTGCTGATCAGGATGATTGGGTGTCCTTCTTGCCTTTCGCTGAGTTCGCCCTTAATAATCGGGCCAGCTCGGCTACTTTGGTTTCGCCTTGTTTCTGTAATTCTGGTTTCCATCCTCGTTTCTCTTCAGGGCAGGTTGAGCCTTCGGACTGTCCTGGTGTGGATTCTGTGGTGGACAGGTTGCAGCAGATTTGGACTCATGTGGTGGACAATTTGACATTGTCCCAGGGGAAAGGCTCAACGTTTCGCTAACCGCTGGCGCTGTGTTGGTCCCCGACTTCGTGTTGGGGATTTGGTTTGGTTGTCGTCTCGTTATGTTCCTATGAAGGTTTCCTCTCCTAAGTTTAAGCCTCGTTTCATTGGTCCGTATAAGATTTTTGAAGTTCTCAATCCTGTGTCATTTCGTTTGGCCCTTCAAGCTTCTTTTGCCATCCATAATGTGTTCCATAGGTCGTTATTGCGGAGATACGTGGCGCCTATGGTTCCCTCCGTTGATCTTCCTGCCCCAGTGTTGGTCGAGGGGGAGTTGGAGTATGTGGTGGAGAAGATTTTAGATTCTCGTATTTCGAGACGGAAACTCCAGTACCTGGTCAAGTGGAAGGGTTATTGTCAGGAAGATAATTCCTGGGTTTTTGCCTCTCATGTTCATGCTGCCGATCTAGTTCGTGCCTTTCATTTGGCTCATCCTGATCGGCCTGGGGGCTCTGGTGAGGGTTCGGTGACCCCTCCTCAAAGGGGGGGTACTGTTGTGAATTCTGTTATCAAACTCCCTCCTGTGGTCATGAATGGTACTTCGGCGAGTTCTGTGCATGGACTCCCTCTGGTGGCTGTGAGTGGAGCTGCTGGTTCTGAGGTTCCTTCCACAGGTGACTTAGTTTATTCTTTGGCTGGCTGCTCTATTTAACTCCACTCAGATCGTTACTCCATGCCAGCTGTCAATGTTCTTGTACTGGTTCAGTTCGTTCTTGGACCTTTCTGGTGACCTGTCTACTCCAGCAGAAGCTAAGTCCCTGCTAGTTTATTATTTGTTCATTGTTTTCTTGTCCAGCTTGCTATCATGATTTTGCCTTGCTAGCTGGAAGCTCTGGGATGCAGAGTGGCACCTCCGCACCGTGAGTCGGTGCGGGGGTCTTTTTGCACACTCTGCGTGGTATTTTCGTAGTTTTTGTGCTGACCGCAAAGATACCTTTCCTATCCTCAGTCTGTTTAGTAAGTCTGGCCTCCTTTGCTGAAACCTGTTTCATTTCTGTGTTTGTGACTTTCATCTTAACTCACAGTCAATATATGTGGGGGGCTGCCTTTTCCTTTGGGGAATTTCTCTGAGGCAAGGTAGGCTTTATTTTCTATCTCTAGGGATAGTTAGCTCTTAGGCTGTGAAGAGGCGTCTAGGCAGAGTTAGGTACGCTCCACGGCTATTTCTAGTGTTTGTGATACGATTAGGGGTTGCGGTCAGCAGAGCTCCCACTTCCCAGAGCTTGTCCTGTGATAGTTTAACCATCAGGTCGTTCCGGGTGCTCCTAACCACCAGGTCCATAACAGGTAACACTGTTGACTTGGTCTTTGTCCGGCTCTGTTCAATCTCCTTCCTAAATAACTCACTGCTTCCCCTCTATCACAACATTCTCTCCTTCACGCTCACAAATCCTCGCCCACCCCAGCACACTCCTACCTACCATTCAGTCAGAAATCTACACGCCATTAACCCTCATACACTTGCAGACTCCCTACACTCATCACTGTCCCCAATCTCCTCTTTTCCCTGTCCTGATCTGGCTGTACACCACTACCATGACAGTCTCAGAAGCACCCTGGACCAAGTAGCGCCCCTCACCCTCAGAACCTCCAAACACAGAGTGAAACAGCCCTGGCTCACTACGTAAACTCAATTTCTCCTGCGATGCTCTAGGATTGCTGAATGCTTATTGAGGAAAACTCGCACACCAGAAGACTTCATCCACCTCAAATTTATGTTAAAAACCTATAACTCTGCCCTTCACCTCGCCGAACAGACCTACTTCACCAGGGCTGCCACTAGAAATTTTGGGGCCCCATACTGGCAAAATTTTCGGGGCCCCCTTGAGACTCCGCCCAGGCTCCACCCCAGCCCCGCCTCCAGGCTCCACCCCACGAACTGTCCACAGTCCCACCGCTCTCTCTTGGAAAATCTCCACTTCTCACCTATCACACATTGACAGTTCCCATCACCAGATCACACATATAGCCGGCAGCTTTTGTTTTGGCCAAAAGATTTTTTAAGCCGCCACCATAACACGGTAGACACTTTTGGCCGGGCCCTACTCTACTGTAACCTACTAAATATTTGTTAAAATATGCAATACAATTTAGGTATATTTTTATTTATTTTTCAATTTTTAAAATGACCTATAATACTACATACAAGGAACAAATACCACAGCACTATGACCAGATGACATATTACCACCACAGTGACCGAATAATATCACATACAAGGAACAAATACCGCTACACCATGACCAGACCACATATAACCACAAATGACTGAATACTACAATACTGATCAGTAATAAAAAAAAAACCACAATACTATCACCATCAGTGCCATTATACACAGGAGATCTGTAATTAGTAAGCAGTGTCTGTGTACAGGTAATACAGTGATCACCGGTGACATTATACACAGGAGCTCTGTATATAATGTATAGGTAATACAGTGATCACTGGTGACATTGTACACAGGACCTCTGTATATAGTATACAGTGTATAGTGTCAGTGTATAGGTAACACTGACTCACCAGTGGCGTCTCTAGGTGAAGTCCTTCATCTTTCATCCAGCACAGACCGCCATCACTTCATCCAGCCAGGACTCGTCTCTGCAGGAAATAAAACAGTTATCTCGAGTTCCGCTTGTAGAACACATTACTTAATTTTCCCAACTTCTACATTACACCACATGAAGAAGGCAACATAGTATCACTCTACACAGTAACAGGACCTCCCCCCCATTTAAAACAGTATACTCAAAAAATAAAATAAATACATCACTGCAATAATAATATCCCTTAATTAGCCCCTATGGTAATATTCGCCATCCTAGCCCCCGTGTGTCTCATTCCAGGCTCCAGCCATATGTTCTCCCATCCTGCCCTCATGGGTATCCATTCTGCCCCATATGATCTCCCCATCCTGCCCCATCTGTCTCCATCGTATCCATCCTGCCCCATCTGTCTCCAATCTTGCCCCATCTGTCTCCATTCTGCCCCATCTGTTTCCAATCCTGCCCCATCTGTGTCCAGCACTCTGCCCCATCTGTGTCCAATCCTGCCCCATCTGTATCCAGCACTCTGCCCAGTCTGTGTGCAATCCTGCCCCATCTGTGTCCAGCACTCTGCCCAGTCTGTGTGCAATCCTGCCCCATCTGTGTCCAGCACTCTGCCCCATCTGTTTCCAATCCTGCCTCATCTCTGTCCAGCACTTTGCCCCATCTCTGTTCAGCACTCTGCCCCATCCCTGTCCAGCACTCTGCCCCATCCCTGTCCAGCACTCTGCCCCATCCCTGTCCAGCACTCTGCCCCATCCCTGTCCAGCACTCTGCCCCATCTCTGTCCAGCACTCTGCCCCATCTCTGTCCAGCACTCTGCCCCATCTCTGTCCAGCACTCTGCCCCATCTCTGTTCAGCACTCTGCCCCATCTCTGTTCAGCACTCTGCCCCATCTCTGTCCAGCACTCTGCCCCATCTCTGTCCAGCACTCTGCCCCATCTCTGTCCAGCACTCTGCCCCATCTCTGTCCAGCACTCTGCCCCATCTCTGTTCAGCACTCTGCCCCATCTCTGTCCAGCACTCTGCCCCATCTCTGTCCAGCACTCTGCCCCATCTCTGTCCAGCACTCTGCCCCATCTCTGTCCAGCACTCTGCCCCATCTCTGTCCAGCACTCTGCCCCATCTCTGTTCAGCACTCTGCCCCATCTCTGTTCAGCACTCTGCCCCATCTCTGTTCAGCACTCTGCCCCATCTCTGTTCAGCACTCTGCCCCATCTCTGTCCAGCACTCTGCCCCATCTCTGTCCAGCACTCTGCCCCATCTCTGTTCAGCACTCTGCCCCATCTCTGTTCAGCACTCTGCCCCATCTCTGTTCAGCACTCTGCCCCATCTCTGTCCAGCACTCTGCCCCATCTCTGTCCAGCACTCTGCCCAGCACTCTGCCCCCCCGTGTCCAGCTTTACTGTCCCCCGGCCCCCACCCTGTGTCCAGCTTTACTGCCCCCCGGCCCCCACCCTGTGTCCAGCTTTACTGCCCCCCGGCCCCCACACTGTGTCCAGCTTTACTGCCCCCCGGCCCCCACCCTGTGTCCAGCTTTACTGCCCCCGGACCCCCACCCTGTGTCCAGCTTTTCGGCCCCCGGGCCCCCACCCTGTGTCCAGCTTTACTGCCCCCCGGCCCCCACCCTGTGTCCAGCTTTACTGCTCCCCGGCCCCCACCCTGTGTCCAGCTTTACTGCCCCCCGGCCCCCACCCTGTGTCCAGCTTTACTGCCCCCCGGCCCCCACCCTGTGTCCAGCTTTACTGCCCCCCGGCCCCCACCCTGTGTCCAGCTTTACTGCCCCCCGGCCTCCACCCTGTGTCCAGCTTTACTGCCCCCCGGCCCCCACCCTGTGTCCAGCTTTACTGCCCCCGGGCCCCCACCCTGTGTCCAGCTTTACTGCCCCCGGGCCCCCACCCTGTGTCCAGCTTTACTGCCCCCCGGCCCCCACCCTGTGTCCAGCTTTACTGCCCCCCGGCCCCCACCCTGTGTCCAGCTTTACTGCCCCCCGGCCCCCACCCTGTGTCCAGCTTTACTGCCCCCCGGCCCCCACCCTGTGTCCAGCTTTACTGCCCCCGGGCCCCCACCCTGTGTCCAGCTTTACTGCCCCCGGGCCCCCACCCTGTGTCCAGCTTTACTGCCCCCCGGCCCCCACCCTGTGTCCAGCTTTACTGCCCCCCGGCCCCCACCCTGTGTCCAGCTTTACTGCCCCAGGGCCCCCACCCTGTGTCCAGCTTTACTGCCCCCCGGCCCCCACCCTGTGTCCAGCTTTACTGCCCCCCGGCCCCCACCCTGTGTCCAGCTTTACTGCCCCCCGGCCCCCACCCTGTGTCCAGCTTTACTGCCCCCCAGCCCCCACCCTGTGTCCAGCTTTACTGCCCCCGGGCCCCCACCCTGTGTCCAGCTTTACTGCCCCCCGGCCCCCACCCTGTGTCCAGCTTTACTGCCCCCCGGCCCCCACCCTGTGTCCAGCTTGTTTCTACTTACCTGCCGCGCTCCTCTCTCCACGCAGCTGCACCGTGCACTCGCCGGCGACTGACAATGACGTCAGACGCCGGCGACCTGCACGCTGCGGCTGGCGGCTGTTAACTATTGACGTGTGGGCGCGGGCCCGCACGTCAATAGCGTACAGCTGTAGCGCCGGCCGCCGCTAAGGGCCCGGTTCAGCCTGCGGCTGCCGGTAGGGGCCCGGTGAGCAGGTAAGAGGGGGCCCGATGCGGGCCCCCTCTGCTCACCGGGCCCCATACGCCAGTCACGGCTGTAATGCCCTGATGGCGGCCCTGTACTTCACCACCCTGATCTCCTCACTATCCAACAACCCCAAGAAACTTTTTGACACCTTTCACTCCATCCTCAGCCCAAAAGCACAAGCCCCTATCACAGACAGTTGTGCTGATGACCTGGTCTCCCACTTTATAGACAAAATAGACAATATCTGTCAGGAAATCCGCTCCCAACCACCAAGGGCAGTGACTCCCATCATTCCCTGCATTTCCCCTGTCTCACTCTCCACATTCGATCGCATCACAGTCTCTAGTCTCTCTCTCCAGTCGTCACAACTCACCTAACTACAATCTTTAATCTCTCCTTCTCCTCAGGCAATTTCCCATCCTCCTTCAAACACTCTATCGTTACTCCTTTACTAAAGAAACCCACCCTCGACCCATCCTGCACAAATAACTACAGACCAGTCTCCAATCTCCCCTTCATTTCTAAACTCTTGGAGCTCCTGGTCTACTCCCACCTTACCTTTTACCTCTCTACACATACCCTCTTAGACCCTTCTCAGTCCGGTTTCCGCCCCCTACATTCAACAGAAACTGCACTCATCAAAGTGACCAATGACCTTCTGACAGCAAAATGTAATGGTGACCACTCTCTTCTCATTCTTCTCGACCTTTATGCAGCTTTCGACACTGTTGACCACCCTCTCCTACTCTCTAGGCTCCAGTCACTAGGAATTAAGGACACTGCTCTCTCCTGGTTCTCTTCCTACCTTTCTGATCACTCCTTCAGTGTTTTGTTTGCTGGCTCCACTTCATCTTGTCTTCCTCTTGCTGTCGGGGTACCTCAGGGCTCAGTCCTTGGCCACCTTCTCTTGTCTCTCTACACGGCCCCCATTGGACAGACCATCAGCAGATTTGGCTTTCAGTACCATCTTTACGCTGATGACACACAACTATACACGTCATCCCCTGACATTACCCCTGCTGTACTACAGAACACCAGTGACTGTCTGTCTGCAGTCTCCAACAACATGTCCGCCCTTTAACTGAAACTCAACCTGTCCAAAACTGAACTTCTTCTGCTCCAAGCATCTACTAACATCCCTAAACCTGACATTTCCCTCTCTGTTGGTGGCACCATAATAACACCCCGGCAGCAGGCGCGCTGTCTGTGTGTTATGTTTGACTCCGATCTCTCCTTCACATCCAATATACAATCTCTTGTTTGCCCTTGCTGCTTACACATAAAGAACATCTCTAGGATCCGCCCTTTTCTCACCATGGAAACAACAAAAACCCTCACTGTCGTCCTGATCAACTCCTGCCTGGACTACTGCAATTCTCTATTTATTGGCCTCCCCCTCACTCGACATTCCCCTCTTCAGTCTATCCTTAATGCAGCAGCCAGGGTTGTCCATCTAGCTAATCGGTATTCAGATGTGTCCGCTCTTTGCCAGTCATTACACTGGCTGCCCATTCATTATAGAATCCAATTCAAAGTACTTGTTCTCACCCACAGAGCACTCCACAGTGCAGCACCCCCTTACATCTCCTCCCTCATTTCTGTCTATCGGCCTAACCAACCACTGCGCTCTGGAAACTACTTTTGACTAACCTCTGCACTAATCCGTACCTCACACTCCCGTCTCCAAGACTTCTCCCATGCTGCACCAATCCTTTGGAATGCTCTACCCCAAGATATTAGTGCCATCCACAATTTGCATAGTTTTAGGCGCTCCCCAATAAACACATTTGCTCAGAGCGGCCTATAACGTTCTCTAATCAAAGTCATTTTATGTTTGTGTTTGTGTGTAGCCCATTCACTACTTCCATCTACCCCCCACCACCTGAAGAAGGCTGGACCATCAATGTAAATATATCATTGTAAATACACACCTATACTTTGTATCTCCCCACCCAGTAGCATAGCTACTGGGGGGCAGAGGGGGCCCTCGCCCCGAGCCCAATACCATGAAGGGGTTCCCCGGGATCCACTGCTGCTTCTGTCCTAAAGGCAGCACTAAGGGAGACCACGGCAAATTGCCTGCTCCCCTATCATCCTGAAACGCTGCATGCTGACTAGCATAGTGGCAGAGTCTATGTAGTGTGCAGCTGGAGCTGTGCTGATAAGTTTCTGACCTGCTGCTGAGCTTTCAGCTCTGGCTTCCTGTGTGCTCTGGTTCATGCACACTGGAGCTCCCCTGGGTCCTAGGGCCCACATTACATTTACCTCAGACACTGCCTGGCCTTGTCTGACCTCATCATTTGCTCTGCGCCTGCAGCACTTGGATCAGAAATTGCAGGTGCCATCCATAAACTACCTGCCTGCAACTTCATCGGATGGTGGCCAAAACATATTAGGTTTACTATATTCAGGTATGTAATGGTCACTGTGGGGTGGTGAATGTGAGAGGATGGGGCAGGGTGGGAACTGAAGGAGTGGTGGAGGGAGGCCAGGGCGAGGGGCCTTATTATTAGGGTATCTTTCCACGTTCAGTATTGGCAGCGCTTTGGAAGCAGCACAAGTCCGCTCCGTCCAAAGCACTGCCAGCTTTTGGACGCGCGGTGAGTCTGCATGTGTTCATTAAACCGTGCAGAATCACCGCATCCTATACACTGGACGATGATATTAATCTTGCGGAGATGGAGCGTCTATGCAAGATAAATTGACATGCCGCATGGAAAGACAGGTCGCATGTGCGTTTACGCAGTGAAGTCGGAGACGTCTGTGCACGCATAGTAGGCATGGGATTTCATAAAATTCCCTCCACTATGCTGTAACATCTGGACGCTGCAGGTTGGACGCTGCGGATGCATACAGCGTCCAACCTGCAGAGTTTGCTGATCATGGAAACATTCCCTTATACTTATTATTATTGCAGTGTTTAGTGTTATGCACTCCATCACATGTAAGGCTACTTTCACACATCATGTTTTTTGTTTCAGGCACAATCTGGCAAGTTTTGAAAAACACGGATTCATTTTTTTTTTTTTTTACTCCGGATCCGTTTTTTTCTCGTAGAGTTGTATTAGCGCTGGATTCCACTTGATGGCCAGACGTTTCATACATTTTTTTTCCGGATCCGTCCAAATAGTCGTTTCCGGCGGACGGAGAAAACGTCCAGATGAACGTCTTTTCGTCCGACGAAAAAAAGCGCACAATGACGGAACCGGCCAAAAACGTGTGAAACAGAGATGTGAAATGATGAATCCGGCCTCTGGATCCGGTTTTCCAAGCATTTTCCATTGAAATCTCTCTCTCTGTCTCTCTCTCCTTTTCCAGGAAGTCACTGTAAACTCCATGTCAAAAATAAAAACTGGTTCCACCAGAAAAACGGATCCGTTGCATCAGTTTTTACACTATTTGCAACGGATCTGTTTTTTACCCCTTGGGCCATACAGTAACCACAGCATGTTATATGTAATACTGTTATATTATGTAACATTATTATTATAATAAAGTTATTAAAGGGAATCTGTCACCCCTTTTTTTCGATTTGAGATAAAAATATGGTTCAATTGCGCATGAGCTCTGCATTACAGCAGTACCTTTCATATCCCCCAATTCCCCACTTTTGCTGAGAAAATACCTTTGCAATCTCTCCATTTTCCTATGTAAATTACTCTGGTCCAATGGGCGGGGCCCATTTGCCGTTTCTCCCCACCTCCTGCCTTGCTCTATGCATTAATTTTTCTTCCTTCCTGCATTGGCATTGTTTTCCTGCACCTGCGCATTGAAGTGGCCTCTTGTGCGTGCGCAGTATGTTTTGCCCAGTGGGCAAAGCATAAAAATCATTATTGCGCATGTGCCATTTTACATTACGTTTTGTGCCTCGGAAGTCTTGCCATGCAAGGGGGCATAGAACGTAATGAAAAATGCGGGCGCATGCGCAATAGTGATTTTATGTTTTGACCACAGTTGGGCAAACCATACTGCTCAGGCGCTAGAGGCAAATTCAATGCACACGCGCAGAAACTGTACGGGATCTGTGCTATTCACAGACAGAGAACGCCGAGGAGCTGATATCATTATCACACAGAAACAAATAATTTAATCTATATATATAACAGGAATTTTGCACATAGCCTCTCTTTATAGGCATAAGGTATCCATACATCCTAGATGGCATGGAGCCATCAGCTTAATGTGTTTTCAATGGAGAGAGGGGGAAAGGCCACTACCACTACCCATTAAAACAAAGAATCAGGTGTCACGATTCCTCCGCTCAGTGTGTCTTGGACGGGATGACTGATAGCTCAGTCATCCAATATGGTGAAGGGCGTGCTGAGCTGTCGGTGTTTTGATGGACAGATCACCCGTCCAATCTGAGTCTGGGAGGTGTTGAGCATCTTACAGGTGTTCCAGGTGATAACCTTGTAAGGCTCTAAGGACTGGTATTCGCCCCTACCCCTTTAAGAGCCGACCTAGTTCTTATTGTAATATGTGGATGTTTAATCTGATTGAAATTGCTGTTATGTTCATGTTTGCTGCTATGTTGTCGTATTTAATATGCCCTTTTATGTGCTGCTGTACCATGTATATAATTTTATTATAGGGAACGTACAGTACCTCAGTTGGGACACTAGATGGGGCACAATAGTGTATACTGTATAGTTACCATAGGTGGGGCCAGCTGTAGGTAAGACAGGAGTATTTCCTGATTATAGTTCAGTGAAGACAGGGAGCTGGTACAGCTCAGAGGGCCAGGGAGCCCCAGGCAGGGGCAGGCTGGGCCGGGTGGCAGGAATGCATATGACCCCCGGGCCAGTGCTTAAGCCACTGCACAGGGCCGCTGGAGGACCAGCAGTGATTTTAATATAGCACACCTGTAGTGTGCAGTCATGTCATCCCGCCAGCCGCCCCGGCATGCAGACTGCAACAGTATATGATGAACAGGCCCGGGGGGAAGGATGTGCAGAGTACACCTGTGGCTGGAGCCATGGCCGGCTTCAGTAATGTGCACGCAGTGGTGAGAGGGGGCGACTCCTGGCACACAACTAAAAAGAGGAGGGTGCGTTACTTACATAGTGATCGCACTCAGCATCCTCCTCTTCTGTGTGCAGATCTGACTCCGATTTCCGATCAACCAGGACCTGAAGGGGGAGAAGCATCAGCATTCAGAGCAGCAGCACAGGACAGCAGGACAAGATGAGAGGTAGCTGCCCTGTGTGCCCAATACCCAGCACATTCCAAGTAACATCTCCAGTTGCCCATCTCCACTTTTGCTGTGCTAAGTAGCAGGGGGAGGGGGCATTTGACAAATTAAACATGGCAAGTTAGAGTATGTGTTTCTTTCCTGGGTATGTGCATTTTTCTGTGTGTGTTTTCTGTCATTATACAGTGGGGCTGTACGTTTGAGTGTGTAATTATATAGTGGGGCTGTGCGTTTGTGTGTCATTATACATTGGGGCTGTGTGTGTCATTATACAGTGGGGTTGTGTGTGTGTCATTATACAGTGGGGCTGTGTGTGTGCGTGTGTGTGTGTGTCATACAGTGGGGCTGTGTGTGTCAATATACAGTGGGGCTGTGTGTGTGTGTTGAGGGACGCATGGATTCCTCTCAGTATCAGCAGATTCTTGACAATAATGTTCATGAATCAGTGACAAAGTTGAAGTTACGCAGGGGATGGATCTTTCAGCAAGACAATGATCCAAAACACCGCTCCAAATCTACTCAGGCATTCATGCAGAGGAACAATTACACTGTTCTGGAATGGCCATCCCAGTCCCCAGACCTGAATATCATTGAACATCTGTGGGATCATTTGAAGAGGGCTGTCCATGCTCGGCGACCATCAAACTTAACTGAACTGGAATTGTTTTGTAAAGAGGAATGGTCAAAAATACCTTCATCCAGGATCCAGGAACTCATTAAAAGCTACAGGAAGCGACTAGAGGCTGTTATTTTTACAAAAGGAGGATCTACTAAATATTAATAAATCTACTAAATATTAATGTCACTTTTCTGGTGGGGTGCCCATACTTATGCACCTGTCAAATTTTGTTTGAATGCAGATTGCACATTTTCTGATAGTACAATAAACCTCATTTCAAGGCAGAAACATTACTGTGTCCAACAGTTATTAGATATATGAAACTGAAATAGCTGTTGCAAAAAGAACTATTTTTATAAAACATTAAGCTTAAGATTAATAGGGGTGCCCAAACTTTTTCATATAACTGTATGTGTGTGTTTTCCTATATGTGTGTGTTTTCCTGTGTGTATGTGTGTTTTCCTATATGTATGTGTGTGTCAGTGGGGCTGTAAGTTTGTGTGTGTCATTATATAGTGGGGCTGTGCGTTTGTGTCATTATACAGTGGGGCTGTGTGTGTGTGTGTGTGTCATACAGTGGGGCTGTGTGTGTCAATATACAGTGAAGCTGTGTGTGTGTGTCATACAGTGGGGCTGCGAGTGTCATTATACAGTGGGGGTGTGTGTCGTTATACAGTGGGGCTGTGTATGTGTGTCATTATACAGTGGGGCTGTGAGTTTGTGTGTGTCATTATACAGTGGGGTTGTACGCGTGTGTGTGTGTCATACAGTGGGGTTGTACGCGTGTGTGTGTGTCATACAGTGGGGCTGTGCGCATGTGTGTCGTTATACAGTGGGGCTGCGAGCGTGTGTTTCATTATACAGTGGGGCTGTGTGTGTGTCAGACAGTGGGACTGTGTGTGTCTTTATACAGTGTACATGTGTGTGTGTCATTATACAGTGGGGCTGTGCATGTGTGTCATACAATGGGGCTGTGAGCGTGTGTGTCATTATACCATGGGGCTGTGTGTTACACCCGATCCGGTCACGGTACCTTCGCGGGGTCCCCGTTGGGACTCCCGCTCTGTGCCGGTTCGACGCTGTCCGGACGGGTCCTCTGCTTCTCCCTCCTCTGCTTCCTGGCATGCAGCCGGCAGGTCCTCATGCTGTGTACTTAGGTCGAGCGTGCGCTCGCTCCCGATCTCTTAAAGAGACTGCGCATTTTCCAAAAGGTGCTTCTGACCAATGACGTGTGAATGATTGCTATTTCTAATCCCTCCACCATAGGGAGGTGCCGGAGCAACAAGTATCCTCAGTTGCTAACTTCCTGTTCCTGCTAGCATGTGCTTCTGTTCTGAAGTCTCTGTCAGTGGTTCGCTTACACTGTTTGTCTCCACTGACTATCTGCTACCCGTTACCTGGCTTTTCTGTACGATCTCCAACCTGCTTACTCCTGTTCCGTCTCGTCCCGCCATTCAGTCACTTGAACATCAGGACAACGTCGGTACTGCCGGAACCAGCTTCTATCCTTACCCCTGGTATCCACTGGTTAGTGCTACGTCACCTGCTAACCCTGTTAGTCCATCTGTCCCGCTGGGTCAGCTACCACGAGTCCGGGGTCTAACTGGATGTAGCACCCATGTCCCTCAGGTATCCCATTCTGACCCTGTTTGAGGGGTCTTACTACGGGTGTCTGGGGCTCACGTAGTCACGCCCTCTTCGGAGTCCCCCAGACCGTGGTCCAGAGGTTGCATGTTCTATTACAATAAAAACGAGTGTGAACTTTACCACCTGTGCCTCTGTTACCATTCGTTACACTGTGTACGTGTGTGTCATTCACTCTGTGTTATTCTGTGTGACTGCAGACTTGTGAATCTTCACATTGCTTGCAGTGCTGTGGTTATTCAGCTGGTGTGTGACTGAAGGTTTGTGATTTGCATACATGCGGTCACATGCTGACTAGACTTGCATGGCCTAAAGCAACTGTATTGAACAAGGCAAGAAACAGTCTTTTCGGAATGTGGCTGGGAATATATATATCGCATTCTTGCAGTCACAAGACCACCTGTTCCCGGTGCCTGCACCAGATAATCTTCACAGTGCACAGTGCACACACAGTGTGCACGATATGAGGATTCACACATAGTGACTGTAGACATGTAGCTTAACATCTGACAACCCCTTTAAGGATGGGCCGCTACTCTTGGGCCACTGCTGTGCTTGACCCCCAGGCTAAAATTTGCCATCCTGCTCCTGGTCCCAGGTGTCCCGAAGAGCTTAAGAGCCCGGGACAGCGCAGCAGCTCCATAGCGTTTGAAGAAAAGGGCCGAGCCGTCCAGTGCCAGTGGGTCAGCAAGTTACAGCTAGAGAATTGCTGCAGGATAAAGACGCAAGTCGCTCCAAAATGTGGCAGCTTTCTACATGGGCAAACGCCCTTCTGTCTGGGGCAAAACAGATGAGGGAAACCTAAGATAAGTCATGCTGAATAGGGAGGACACTGCAGTACCGAACGGGTCGGTACGTCCCGGTAACACCCTGGGAGGAATAAGTGAAGACATAGGGAAAGTAAAGGATGTGAACGATGCTGTACTCTGTGTTGATGCTGTAACTGATGTGGATGAGCTGCAAATGGAGCCAAGTAAAGTTCTTTGTTTAAAGTTTGAAATTGACTCTGTAGCTTTCTGCTCTGCAACACCAGCAGCTGAGCTTCAGCAGCCCAATGAGACCCTGACTATGCAGAGGGTGCAGCAGAAGGTATACAAGAAAAGGGACATTGTTTATATGTCGTGGGAGGCCAGGGCACAGTTAACCAGATATTCTCAACCACAACTACGGCCCTGACTCTGCCCCTCACAACTTAGCTACTTAACTGAGATGTTGATCTCTGCCAGACGTAGCATCTGCTCAGTGGTTTGCCTTGTATTTCTGTGCTGTTTATTGATCTATTGCTGCCTGACCTTGGACTTAGTTCTGGCCATCCATTTGCCTGTAGTTTACAGGTGCCATTAGCAGAGCCCCGAAAGTGCCAGAACAGCAGGAGAATCATATACAGGTGCAGTGACTACTTTGACTCCACTGGTGTTTTCCAAAATTTTGTGTGCAGAGATAAAATTGCAAATGTGCCATTTTACTGCCCAATACTTGCAACAATTCTCAACTTGTGCTTCTGGAAATACGCACCCCACAATTGTCAAATGAGAGCTCCAGAACTTAACAATTGATGACATTTTTCTTTATGAGATTGGTAAGCTCCCTGCTTAGCCATTTACTCTGGTAGACAGCTAGGGATGTCGGGTGGCTTGATGACATAACTGTATTATGTCGGCCCATTGAGAGACAAGCTCGAAGAGGCGACTAATGCTGTGGTGAATGGAGAACAAGATTGGATGAGTGCAAGATGTATTTTTTTTCTTTTTTACTGTGCTGTCCAGGGGGCTCTGTGGATACATCATACTATACATAGGGATCTGCGGGAACATCAAACTGCATATATGAAAGACAAAAAATATTTGTAAAACTTTGATACTGCATATATGAAAGCTATTTGAAAATTGTACGGTATATAGTAATCTATGGGGACATCATCCTGTACATAGTAAGCTGTGAGGACATTCTACTGTGTATAGGTAACTGTTAGGCCATCATACTAAGGGGACATCATATTGTATAAATTAAAGCTATGGGGGCATCATTCCCTATATGGAGAGCTGTAAGGGTATTACACTGTATATGTGGGAGCTGTAGAGGCCATCATACTGTGTTTTGTGGACTGTAGGGGCCATCATCCAATGTATGGAGAACTATGGGGACATCATACTATACTGTGTATGGGGATCTGTGAAGCCATCATACTATACTGTGTATGGGGATCTGTGAAGCCATCATACTGTGTATGGGTGTTTTTAGAGCATCATACTGTGTATAGAGAACTGTGGTGGCCATCATACTGTGTATGGGTGTTTTTAGAGCATCATACTGTGTATAGAGAACTGTGGTGGCCATCATACTGTTTATGGGGACCAGTGGAGGCCATCATACTGCATATGGGGGACTGTAGGACATTATTATAAGAAATGATGGGGGATCATTATAGAGACGCACAGGGGTATAGGAGATCAGATGATTGCAGGTTCATGTTCCCTAAGAGGAATACATAATGAATAGCGTAAAAGCAAGCCCACAAAAAACAATTATAGAAATGTGTTTGTTCACTGCAGGTTTATATTGCACTCTGGGGAGATGCGCCATTTCAATTTACACCTCGGGTAGCAGAGAAGATAGAATCGGCCCAGCTGTGGAAGCCAAGCCCTACCGCTAGTCTACGAGACATTAAAGTCATGTCCCAATGCTCCAAAGCAGCAATTTATACAACAATACCATAGTTATACCACAGTATAATCCCACACTTGTGCAAACAATTGGTCTTCTGCAAGCTAAATATGGATCCTGCCTAAAATATGTCTCTTTGAAGTCAGTAGCCTGTAGATATCAAAAGTAAAAAAAATAAATACATGATTTCCTGGGAGGAGCACGGTCAAGTTAAAGTAATTACAAGTCCTGCAAACTAAAATATTATTTGTGACTGTAACCTCTGCTCTTCACAGTTGTGGTCTACTCTTTTGCAACTTTATCACGGAGTTCATGAGTGGGTGATGGTGTGAACTGCTAAGGCAATTCTGATACCAGTACTCATGCAACATTAGGTAGCGGAGTGCGGTACCATTTAGTATTCATATTAGTACTGCAGATATACGTTCACCTACATATTCATTTGATCTTATAGGAAGTGGTGATTCATTTTGCTTTTCCTGTGTATATGAGGGCGTGAGAGCCTTCAACTTGGTAGAGCAGTTTATATTCCCATGTATAAAGCAATATTGAAATTAAAACAGATTATAGCTGGATATTATCCTTTCTCAGTTTCAAATGTAGGCATGCAGAGAGGTGAGCCTGTTCAGTATAGGGTCACCTTGTTGCTGGCAGATGAGCTCACTCACTTTGATTACAATATACATCAAGTACCTCACCTTTATACATATGTGGAATAACTATACAAACAAAAGAATTCCCAGATTTAATGTTTGCAAACTGCATTTTGTGTCTGTGCTAGCGGTTCACCATGTTCAGGCATCAGGTTCACCTGGATCATTTTAAACTGTTTACTGCGCCCATGTTTTATCTGTATGCCTGTGAGTCGCCCGCCTAGGCAGTGGGGTACTCGGTACCGGGTCCGGTCACTCTTAAAGGGGATGTCACGGTGGCTGCGACCTGGTCTGTGGCCCTGGATGCCCAATTAAAGGGAAACGGTCTTTTAAGGGGTATTGTGAAAGTCACTTTTCATGACGCCACCTGTGGTTCTCGGTCAGTAGGGACCGACGCCGCTTAAAAGAGTCCTCTGGGGGGATGGGGTGATTAGAGAGCAGCGGGGAACGATGACGAGAGGTGTGAAACAACTGAAATTATGTCTTAAATTCTAGGTTCTTCAAAGTAGCCACGTTTTGCTTTGATGACTGCTTTGCACACTCTTGGCATTCTCTTGATGAGCTTCAGGAGGTAGTCACCGGGAATGGTCTTCCATCCATCTTTAAGGAGTTCCCAGAGATGCTTAGCACTTGTTGGCCCTTTTGCCTTCACTCTGGGTTCAGGTCTGGTGACTGTGGAGGCCAAGTCATCCAGCGTAGCACCCCATCACTCTCCTTCTTGGTCAAATAGCCCTTACACAACCTGTGGGTGTGTTTGGGGTCATTGTCCTGTTTAAAAATAAATGATGGTCCAACTAAATGCAAACCGCATGGAATAGTACGCCGCTGCAAGATGCTGTGGTAGCCATGCTGGTTCAGTAGGCCTTCAATTTTGAATAAATCCCCAACAGTGTCACCAGCAAAGCACCCCCACACCATCACACCTCCTCCTCCATGCTTTACAGTGGGAAGCCGGCATGTAGAGTCCATCCATTCACCTTTTCTGCGTCACACAAAGACACGGTGGTTGGAACCAAAGATCTCAAATTTGGACTCATCAGACCAAAGCACAGATTTCCACTGGCCTAATGTCCATTCCTTGTGTTCTTTAGCCCAAACAAGTCTCTTCTGCTTGTTGCCTGTCCTTAGCAGTGGTTTCCTAGCAGCTATTTTACCATGAAGCCCTGCTGCACAAAGTCTCCCCTTAACAGTTGTTGTAGAGATGTGTCTGCTACTAGAACTCTGTGTGGCATTGACCTGGTCTCTAATCTGAGCTGCTGTTAATCTGCGATTTCTGAGGCTGGTGACTTGGATAAACTTATCCTCAGAAGCAGAGGTGACTCTTGGTCTTCCTTTCCTGGGGCGGTCCTCATGTGAGTCAGATTCTTTGTAGCGCTTGATGGTTTTTGCCACTGCACTTGGGGACACTTTCAAAGTTTTCCTAATTTTTCAGACTGACTGACCTTCATTTCTTAAAGTAATGATGGCCACTCGTTTTTCTTTACTTAGCTGCGTTTTCTTGCTATAATACAAATTCTAACAGTCTATTCAGTAGGACTATCAGCTGTGTATCCACCAGACTTCTGCACAACACAACTGATGGTCCCAACCCCACTTATAAGGCAAGAAATCCCACTTATTAAACCTGACAGGGCACACCTGTGAAGTGAAAACCATTCCCGGAGACTACCTCTTGAAGCTCATCAAGAGAATACCAAGAGTGTGTAAAGCAGTCATCAAAGCAAAAGGTGGCTACTTTGAAGAACCTAGAATATAAGATATAATTTCAGTTGTTTCACACTTTTTTGTTAAGTATATAATTCCACATGTGTTAATTCATAGTTTTGATGCCTTTATAGTGAATGTACAATTTTCTTGAATGAGAAAGTGTGTCTAAACTTTTGGTCTGTACTGTATATATATCTATACAGTGCTCAATAAAATAAAGGAAACACTGAAATCCCACATCCCAGATATCACTAAATGAAATATTCCAGTTGTAAATCTTTATTCATTACATAGTGGAATGTGTTGAGAACAATAAAACCTAAAAATGATCAATGTAAATCACAACTAATATCCCACAGAGGTCTGGAGTTGGAATGATGGTCAAAATCAAAGTGGAAAATGAAGTTACAAACTGATCCAACTTCAGTGGAAATGCCTCAAGACAAGGTCATGATGCTCAGTAGTGTGTGTGGCCTCCACGTTCCTGTATTTTCTGGAATAAAGCATAAATCAACTCCAGGACAGTCTGTGGTGCAATGGTACAATACATGATGTCCTAGATGTACTCAATTGGATTCAGGGCTGGTGGACAGGCAGGCCTGTCCTTAGCATCAATGCCTTCATCAAGCAGGAACTGCTGACATACTCCAGCCACATGAGGCCTAGCATTGTCATGCATCAGAAGGAACCCAGTGCCTACTGCACCTGCATATGGTCTCACAAGGGGTCTGAGGATTTCATCTCGGTACCTAATGGCAGTTAGGCTACCTCTGGCAAGCACATAGAGGGCTGTGCGGCCCTCCAAAGAAATGCCACCCCACACCATTACTGACCCACTGCCAAACCGATCATGCTGAAGGATGTTGAAGGCAGCAGATCGCTCTCCTTGGCATCTCCAGACTCTGTCACGTATGTCACATGTGCTCAGTGTGAACCTGTTTTCATCTGTGAAGAGCACAGGGCACCAATGGTGAATTTGCCAATCCCGGTGTTCTGTGGTAAATGCCAAGCGTCCTGCACAGTGTTGGGCTGTGAGCACAACCCCATCTGTGGATATCGGGCACTCAGACTGTCCTCATGGAGTCAGTTTCTAACCGTTTGTGCAGACGCATGAACATTTGTGGCCTGCCGAAGGTCATTTTACAGGGCTCTGGCAGTGCTCCCCCTGTTCTTCCTTGCATAAAGGCTGAGGTAGCGGTCCTGCTGCTGGGTCGTTGCCCTCCTACAGACCCCTCCACGTCTCCTGGTGTACTGGCCTGTCTCCTGGTAGCGCCTCCAGCCTCTGGACACTACGCTGACAGACACAGCTCACATTGATGTGCCATCCTGGATGAGCTGCACTACCTGAGCCACTTGTGTGGGTTGTAGAGTCCGTCTCATGCTACCACGAGTGTGAAAGCACAACCAACATTAAAAAGTGACCAAAACATCAGCCATAAAGCATTGGCACTGAGATGTGGTCTAGTGTTCCCACCTGCAGAACCACTCATTTATTGAGTGTGTCTTGATAATTGCTAATTTCCATCTGTTGTCTATTCCATTTGCAGGACAGCATGTGAATTTGATTGTCAAACAGTGTTGCTTCCTAAATGGACAGTTTGATTTCACAGAAGTTTGATTTACTTGAGTTATATTCTGTTGTCTAAGTGTTCCCTTTATTTTTTTGAGCAGTGTATATATATACATATATATACACGTATATATATATATATATATATATATATAGCTGTGCATCGACCAGACTTCTGCACAACACAACTGATGGTCCCAACCCCATTTATAAGACAAGAAATCACACTTATTAAACCTGGCTGGGCACACCTGTGAAGTGAAAACCATTCCCGGTGACTACCTCTTGAAGTTCATCAAGAGAATGCCAAGAGTGTGCAAAACAGTCATCAAAGCAAAAGGTGGCTACTTTGAAGAACCCAGAATATAAGGCATAATTTCATAGCTTCACACTTTTTTGTTAAGTATTGTCACGCTCACGCCCTGACTGGTGGGCGTGAGCTCGGGGGGTTTGTGGCCCCACTGTGCCACAAACCAGATTACCCTGGAAGGGGCGTAACTATGACAGCTGCCTGGGTTTTCACTGGAGCCTCTGATGGTGAGGTCAGGCTTGTGCAGCAGGCAGCTGCCAGGTGCTACTCCAGGGTGGTGTCTGGCTGTGGCTGCTGATCCCACTTGAGAGACAGGAACACCAGGATTGGTGCGGGCATTAGGCAGGACTGGCAGAAGAGCACGGCTGGAACTCAGACGAGTAGGCTGGCACGGCTGAGACAGAGCTGGCAGAGACACGGCAGAGAACACAGGGCTGGCAGAGACACGGCAGGAAACAGGACTGGCTAGGACAGCAGGAACACAGGACTGGAAGGCAGGGCAGGAACGGCAGGACTGGCAGGAACACAGGATTGGTTGATGTGGTATATGAAGGAACAGGTAGGGGCCTGTTCACACTGGAGGTGCAGGAACAGATATGTAGTTTGGAGGAACAGGTAGGGGCCTGTTCACACTGGAGGTGCAGGTACAGATATGAAATATGAAGGAACAGGTAGGGACCTGTTCACACTGGAGGTGCAGGAACAGATATGTAGTTTGGAGGAACAGGTAGGGACCTGTTCACACTGGAGGTGCAGGAACAGATATGTAGTTTGGAGGAACAGGTAGGGGCCTGTTCACACTGGAGGTGCAGGTACAGATATGAAATATGAAGGAACAGGTAGGGACCTGTTCACACTGGAGGTGCAGGAACAGATATGAAATATGAAGAAACAGGTAGGGACCTGTTCACACAGGAGAGGAGTGCAAGACTGCAGATAGGAGTGGAAAAGCAGCAAGAGATAGCGTAGCAACAAAAGCTGAGCAGAGCCACAAAGAATGTGGAGAGAAGCTGCAGCAAGAGATACTGCAGAAGCTAAGCAGAGTGGAACCGCAAGAATTGCAGAGAGGAACTGCAGAAAGAGGTTTCTGCAGCAACGGGAGCGGAGCAGAGTAGAACGGAGCAGAACCGCAGGAGTGCGGAGCAGCGGTAAAGCTACCAAGATACAGAGCAGGCAGAGCCGCAAGAGTGCGGAGTGTAAGCAGACTGTGAACACAAGAAAAGACACAGCAGGGAAGGAAGCCACAGACAAGGAGACAGAGATAAAGGTACCGTCACACATAGCGACGCTGCAGCGATACCGACAACGATCCGGATCGCTGCAGCGTCGCTGTTTGGTCGCTGGAGAGCTGTCACACAGACAGCTCTCCAGCGACCAACGATCCCGAGGTCCCCGGTAACCAGGGTAAACATCGGGTAACTAAGCGCAGGGCCGCGCTTTGTAACCCGATGTTTACCCTGGTTACCAGCGTAAAAAAACAAACAGTACATACTTACATTCAGCTGTCTGTCCCTTGCCGTCTGGTTCCTGCACTGACTGCTGGCCGTAAAGTGAAAGTGAAAGCACAGCACAGCGGTGAGTCACACAGCGGTGACTCACCGCTGTGGCTGTGCTCTGCTTTCACTTTACGGCCAGCAGTCAGTGCAGGAACCAGACGGCAAGGGACAGACAGCTGAATGTAAGTATGTACTGTTTGTTTTTTTACGCTGGTAACCAGGGTAAACATCGGGTTACTAAGCGCGGCCCTGCGCTTAGTTACCCGATGTTTACCCTTGTTACCAGTGAAGACATCGCTGAATCGGTGTCACACACGCCGATTCAGCGATGTCTACGGGGAGTCCAGCGATGAAATAAAGTTCTGGACTTTCTTCCCCGACCAGCGATCTCCCAGCAGGGGCCTGATCGCTGCTGCCTGTCACACTGGACGATATCGCTAGCGAGGACGCTGCAACGTCACGGATCGCTAGCGATATCGTCTAGTGTGACAGTACCTTAAGACTAAGTACAAACAAGGCAAAGGAACAAGACACAGGGACCAGGATATTCTGCCTCCTGGAGGGCAGACTACAAGATCAAGGCAATAGCACAGAGAAAAGCCTCCAGAGAGGGAGTAACTCAGAGCAAGACCTGGCAAACTCAGAAGCAAGAAACAAACTGAGCTAACACATTGCACAGGCCCAGACCACAGGGTGGAGCTGCACTATACACAGGAGGCCTCTTGGTAATTGGTCAGGAACTGATTAGACAGATGCACCTGATTCCTATAAGAACCAGAGAGTTCAGGCGCCAGCCCCCTATACACATAGCCATGAGGCATGCAGAGAGCAGAGACACAGAACATGGAGCTGGCATGAAACAGAAACCACATCATGACCTGGAGCAGTGGGTAAGATAGTGTGAGAGATGTGAGGCCATGACGTGATGCCAGCAGAGTTGTTACAAGTATATAATTCCACATGTGTTAATTCATAGTTTTTGATGCCTTCAATAATAATAATAATAATCTTTATTTTTATATAGCGCTAACATATTATGCAGCGCTTTACAGTTTGCACACATTATCATCGCTGTCCCCGATGGGGCTCACAATCTAAATTCCCTATCAGTATGTCTTTGGATTGTGGGAGGAAACCGGAGTGCCCGGAGTAAACCCACGCAAACACGGAGAGAACATACAAACTCTTTGCAGATGTTGTCCAAGGTGGGATTAGAACCCAGGACTCCAACGCAAGGCTGCTGTGCTAACCACTGCGCCACCGTGCTGCCCGTCATGAAAATACAGAAAAATCTTTAAATGAGAAGGTGTGTCCAAACTTTTGGTCTGTACTGTATATATACAGTTAAGTCCATATATATTTGGACAGAGACAACATTTTTCTAATTTTGGTTATAGACATTACCACAATGAATTTTAAACAAAACAATTCAGATCCAGTTGAAGTTCAGACTTTCAGCTTTCATTTGAGGGTATCCACATTAAAATTGGGTGAAGGGTTTAGGAGTTTCAGCTCCTTAACATGTGCCACCCTGTTTAAAAAGGGACCAAAAGTAATTGGACAATTGACTTAAAGACTATTTCATGGACAGGTGTGGACAATCCCTTCGTTATGTCATTCTCAATTAAGCAGATAAAAGGCCTGGAGTTGATTTGAGGTGTGATACTTGAATTTGGAAGGTTTTGCTGTGAAGTAAACATGCGGTCAAAGGAGCTCTCCATGCAGGTGAAACAAGCCATCCTTAAGCAGCGAAAACAGAAAAAACCCATCCAAGAAATTGCTACAATAATAGGAGGGGCAAAATCTACAGTTTGGTACATCCTGAGAAAGAAAGAAAGCACTGGTCAACTCATCAATGCAAGAAAACCTGGGCGCCCAGGGTAGACAACAGTGGTGGATGATCACAGAATAATCTCCATGGTGAAGAGAAACACCTTCACAACAGTCAACCAAGTGACCAACACTCTCCAGGAGGTCGGCGTATCAATATCCAAATCTACCATAAAGAGAAGACTGCATGAAAGTAAATACAGAGGGTTCACTGCACGGTGCAAGCCACTCATAAGCATCAAGAAGAAAAAGGCTAGACTGGACTTTGCTAAAAAAAAACAGCTAAAAAGCCAACACAGTTCTGGAAGAACATTCTTTAGACAGATGAAACCAAGATCAACCTCTACCAGAATGATGGAAAGAGAAAAGTATGGCGAAGGCGTGGTACAGCTCATGATCCAAAGCATACCACATCATCTGTAAAACATGGCAGAGGCAGTGTGATGGCTTGGGCATGCATGGCTGCCAGTGGCACTGGGTCACTAGTGTTTATTGATGATGTGACACAGGACAGAAGCAGCCGGATGAGTTCTGAGGTATTCAGAGCCATACTGTGTGCTCAGATCCAGCCAAATGCAGCAAAACTGATTGGTCGTCGTTTCATACTACAGATGGACAATGACCCAAAACATAAAGCCAAAGCAACCCAGGAGTTTATTAAAGCAAAGAAGTGGAATATTCTTGAATGGCCAAGTCAGTCACCTGATCTCAACCCAACTGAGCATGCATTTCACGTGTTAAAGACTAAACTTCAGACAGAAAGGCCCGCAAACATACAGCAACTGAAAACCACCACAGTGAAGGCCTGGCAGAGCATCAAAAAGGAGGAAACACAGCGTCTGGTGATATCCATGAGTTCAGCACTTCAGGCAGTCATTGCCAACAAAGGATTTTCAACCAAGTACTAGAAATGAACATTTTATTTAAAATTACTTAATTTGTCCAATTACTTTTAGTCCCTTTAAAAACAGGGTGGCACATGTTAAGGGGCTGAAACTCCTAAACCCTTCATCCAATTTTAATGTGGATACCCTCAAATGAAAGCTGAGAGTCTGAACTTCAACTGCATCTGAATTGTTTTGTTTAAAATTCATTGTGGTAATGTCTATAACCAAAATTAGGAAAATGTTGTCTCTGTCCAAATATATATGGACTTAACTGTATATATATATATATATATATGTATATATATATATAAACAAACACAATATATGTACATATATATATATACACACATATACAGTATATATCAGTGGGTCCTGGTGGCCTTAAGACTGCGGGGCTGGATTATATTTTATGGGGGTCTACATTATATTCCATGTGGGGCTGCATTATACCTTATGATGGGGGCTGCATTATACCCGATGATGGGGGCTGCATTATACACTATTAGGGGGGCTACATTATTCTATATGAGGGGGGCTGCATTATACCTTATGAGAGAGGCTGCATTATACTCTGAGGGGGCTACATTATATTATGTGGGGTCTGCATTATACTCTGAGGGGGCAATACTATATGAGGGGGGCTGCATTATACTTTATAAGGGGGTTGCATTATACCATATGAGGGGGCTACATTATATTCTATGGGGGCTGCATTATATTTTATGAGGGGGTTGCATTATACTGTGACGGGGCTGCATTATACTATATTAAGGGGGCTGCATTATACCCTATGAGGGGAGTACCTTATATTCTATGGGGGACTGCTTTATATTCTATGAGGTGGGCTACATTATGTTCTACGAGGCGGCTACCCCAACCCTTGCTACATAATTAAGAGTGTGTTTTACCATACAATTGGTGGTCTTGTATTTATTTCTATGTAGCTACATAGTGGGCCCCAAGAATGATTTTCTCTGGTGTGCCCAAGGTGCTCCAGTCTGACGCTGCCCACAGATATGGGTTGCAGAGTACACACAGCAGCTTTTGGCACAGTACTCCCACAGATATCGGTTGCAGAGTACACATATCAGCTTTTTTGCCGAGTATGCAGTCAGAATCTAACTCTCACACCAGCTGCATCCTATCCCTACACTAATAAGAGCAGAATAGCGATGGCACTCATGATCCGGCCTTTATACAGGCTGTGATAGATCTGGAAATGTCCACAGTCTAAAAGCTTGTTGATTGGCTGTGCTGCAGCCTTTCAACATGCTTTTTCAGACTGATGAACCCAAACAAGAAACTGGGCATACATTAAAAAGTCCATGTTCAGGGTTTGGTTATGGACCCTACTTATCCGGTACGGTCCCTGAACTTTACCAGTCCGTCAGTGGAGAAAGATGAATGAGTTGTCAATACCCCAGTCATACGCCCCAATTCATCATTTCCTTTGTGACTATTTTTTGTATATTTTTCTGTGTCTTGCAGCTTTTTTCCATTTGCGCTTTTTTTTAAGCTTAATTTGTACATACTGTGATGCAGAAACCCATGAAGCAGCCTGGGGGCGCTGTATGGGCTCCTCAGGATATGCATGGAGGCATAACTGTGTTTGTGAAACAGGGTCCGGCATGATTGTAAATGGCTGGTATGTGTCGCAGAGGGAGTCTGCGCTGTAAGCCAGTATTTTTGTTCTGGGACATGTAGTCCCATAAGTATTTGTGTAGCTTTAAAGGGAGGCTTACCGGGTTAGTTGGAGAGCTGGCCAGTACTGACTAACAACACACCTCCCACCTATGGGGGTGGTTACAGGTACATAATGTGACCAGGGTTTGAGTCACATGTTCAAAATGTGAAGTCCTGAATGGTCAGTGATGGAATGTCCTGGAGTGGACTGGATTCCTGGAAGCACATGGTGATGCCATGGACTGAAGTTCGGTGTTGGAAGGTCTTAGCAATGGACAAACTTCCTGAAAAGCTCCTGGTGAGACCATGTACCTGCAGAGCCTGGGATGGCTTCTGTGTTCACAAAGCCAGGACTGACAAGGAGTCAGCTTGAGGAGCAGAGCTCCTGGAAGGTAACCCCAGACAAGGGGGGTTGTAATATATGGCAGAGAGGTTTATCTGCTACATGAACAGACGGGTGGTCCTGATATGTTCGTGGATGTAATGAAATGGACTTTATGTTATGTGGTTTATGCGGAGTCAATAAACCAAATAGACTGTTTATGTGAGAAAACGTTCCTATGTGCTTCAATCCCATTGCCAAGCGAGTGTCCCCCAACGCACTCAGGGAGCGCTATCTCATAGTACCTTTTGTTGTTTTTTTTCTTCTTTGCAGGTAGAGTGCGACTTTTGCATCAGAATTTGCAAAACAAATCAAAACTGGAAGAAAGCCCTTTTTCACTTTGCAGCAAATTCATGAATTGCGTGCACCATTTTGAAAAATTTAGAGCCAAAAATGTCAAATAAAACAAGACAAAAAAGAAAGGTATCTTCAAAAAAAATTAATATTTTGAATCGGAATCCTAATTTTCCTCTGGGTGCATGGTTTATTATACTCGTAATATGCGTATGTGAGGTTCTCTTTAAAGGGGTTGACCGGTGAAAACAAGTTATGATCTATCCATAGTTATCACCTATTTGGGTTTTTCCTGCAGCCCCATAGAGAATAAGTGGAGTAGCGATTGGGCTTTTGACCTGATAGTTCATTTTAATAATAGCTCCCAGTTGGGGATTAAAATTCTGCTGTATTCTGATTGGTGCGGGTCCCAACAGTGGGACGTCGACAGATCAGCAAGCTATAACCTACCCCGTGGATAGGTGATACTTTTATTTCACTGGAAAATCCCTTTGAAGACTGTTGTGATGATTTTGAAAATATTTGAGTTTGCAGATGATTATACTTGTTTGAATTGCATGAATCTTGTTATAGTTAGATAATGACTGCTTTATCTGGGTTTTAGTTTCATTTCCTAGTTTCATCCTGTTGTGATGCCGTCTGAAATCATGAATAAGAAGGATATTATTGTAAATCTTATGTTTGCTTTCTAAGACTGTTATTCTGCTGGCGTTAATTATATTTATTCCATACTCGTGTTTTCTCCACAATATCCTTCCTTGTTCACATAAACTGATATTTAAATCTGTATCAAGCCAGGGCTATAATTTGCACTGTAAAAACAGTAAGACTATACAGCACGACATTTCTCAATCTGGGAGGATTCCAGATGAAGTATAGGTCCCCACAGCAATACAAAACTATTGATTGATCCCAGCAAATTATATTCTCCTTCCTCATCAGCTCCTTGTTTAAGCCAATAATGACCAAACACCGTAATTTTTCTGTACCTGGTTCTGGGCATTGACCCAGTCTTATTATGAGTTTTTGATGCAGGGTTCCAGCTCCTTTTTCTCCTGCAGGAGGAGATCTGATCCCCAGCTGTATGACAAAACCAGGGAGGAGAAAAAAGTAGTTTATCACCGATTCTGTCTTCTCTTTTGTTATCTACATCAGTGTTTTTCAACCTTTTTTGAGCCGCGGCACACTTTTTATACTTAAAAAATCCCGAGGCACACCACCAACCAAAATGGCACAAAATGGTGCGTCCAGGTTTGAGATGAAAGTCTGCAGTCATTCTATGTGACTGCAGGCTTCTGAATTCTCACAGCGCAAGCACTGCACACTTTCAGGATTCTCCCTTGCCGGTGGCCAGAGTGGACGGTCATGACAGCACAAGTATGTGATTTGGATACTTCTGGCCACATTCTAACTAGACGTGTCCGGCCTCAGTCAATTCATTTTCATTGAATGAGGCCACACATGTCTAGTCAGCACGTGACCGCATGTATGTAAATCACCAACATCAGAGAATTACGATAGCAGTGTGCACTGTGAGAATTCAGAAGTCTGCAGTCACATAGTATGACTGCAGACTCATCACAACCTTGGACATCCCCTTTAATGTTCCTAACAAATAAAAATGAGAATTAGTATCACAAAAAAAACACATTTACATCCAGGTACCTGATAGATGACGTTGTTTGTGGAGTCGCCTCTTTCTTTTCATCTTCACCTTGTCCAGATGCCATGATGACTCTTCTCATCCACCGGCAGAGCTCGTTTCTGCAGACTTCCATCTTCTCCTGTCTTCTGCAGCACATCCCGACACAACACCCTTAAAGATAGCAGTGTTATTATAATGTTCCGGAATAACAATATCTGCCCTAGGCTGAGCCCCTGAGTAATTAATTGCCCCTCACTTTATTCCCAGCACATAATATGACCCTCACTGTCCCTCTTATGGTACATGCCATCCACACTACCCTCTCTCTCTTTTCCATACTTCACACTGCCTTCTCATACGGTGTCCCTCATAGAGAGCCCAGTCTCTCTACTGTGCCCCTTCATTACACTCCTCCTACTTGGCATACTGTCTCCTCCTGGCTGTTACCCTCACACTACTCAGTATCTATTATGTGTCCACTCACACTTTCATCCCCCCATACTGTCTGCACACATTTCTAATAGCCTCCTCATGTACATCCCCCCCTGCTAACATACCCCTTTGCTCTCTCCATATTTCCTCCTCACACATTCCCCCGACTCCCCATACTGTCCTCACACATCCCATCACCGTTGCTCCCAGTACTGTCAGCACACATTTTTCCCCTCGCTACTGTGTCCACCCCCATCTCCCCACTCACCCCCATCTCCCCACTCACCCCCATCTCCCCACTCACCCCCATCTCCCCACTCACCCCCACAGAATATATCCACTGCCCTTCCGATAGAATAAATCCATCCCCTTCCACACAGAATAAATGCACCCTGCCCCACACATGCTAAATAAATTCCAGCCCCCCCACGTACACACTGAATAAATCCCCCCACTCACTGAATAAATCCCCCCACACACTGAATAAATCCCCCCCACACACTGAATAAATCCCCCCCACACACTGAATAAATCCCCCCCATACACTGAATAAATCCCCCCACTCACTGAATAAATCCCCCCCACACACACTGAATAAATCCCCCCACACACACTGAATAAATCCCCCCCACACACTGAATAAATCCCCCCCACACACTGAATAAATCCCCCCCACACACTGAATAAATCCCCCCACTCACTGAATAAATCCCCCCCCACACTGAATAAATCCCCCCCACACTGAATAAATCCCCCCACACTTAATAAATCCCCCCACACACTTAATAAATCCCCCCACATACTCCCCATAAACCCACCCCACGCTGAATAAATCCCCCCACACTTAATAAATCCCCCCACACACTTAATAAATCCCCCCACATACTCCACATAAACCCACCCCACGCTGAATCTTCGGTGTCTTCAGCTCCACAGCACAGGAGCACTTACCACCAAGTCTCTTCTT
This sequence comes from Ranitomeya imitator, assembly GCF_032444005.1. NCBI lineage: Eukaryota > Metazoa > Chordata > Amphibia > Anura > Dendrobatidae > Ranitomeya > Ranitomeya imitator. The sequence goes on from NC_091285.1 coordinate 442,724,185, forward strand.
TCTCCTGCGCGCCGGATAGTGACGCCAGCAGCGTGATCACATGACTTGATCACGCTGCTGGCGTCGCTCTGACCCAGCGGTCAGAGCCTCAATTGTACTCGCAGCTGGTAATTGTCTGCGAGTACAATTGATCTCCGGGAGCCAGCGCGCTGCAGCTTCTCTGTGCCGGCTGTCAGCTTGACAGTCGGCACAGAGAACAGCTGACTCCCGTTCCCCCGCGGCACACCCGACCATGTGTCGCGGCACACTAGTGTGCCGCGGCACACTGGTTGAAAAACACTGATCTACATGACGCTCTAGTCAACGCTTCTGTAGGACTCGGCTGTTGTGACTAAGCCCTAACACTCACACAGGGATGAACACACCAGGGGAGATGTTAAACCTGCACCCCACAGGTTTGTATACAGACTAGGCAAATCCCTAATCTGACCCTGATTTATCCCCGCCTGACCACGGAGGTTGTTACACTAAAATTATGCAATGGTGCCCCACTCGGCATCAGCTGACGCTAAGTGTCCTTAACTGCACCCTCAACTATACTCAGAGTGTAATCCAAAACCACACCCACAGAACAGAATGCACACAAACAGAAGATGCTACACATGGCTAAAGACGTGTTCTCACAGTCATACATGAAAGACGGAAGGAAATGAAAGAAACCCAAAAAGACCTTTGGTATATGTGATAACCTCCAGAACCTGAATATAGCAAAATGGGAAAAGACTAAAGAACTGAGAATAGGAATACGCAAACAAACCATAGGAGAAGCAATAGAGAAAACCTCAGCAAGATAATCCTTCACTGGGGACCTGGGACTCCAAACATCCATCTTAGGCCTCTTTCACACTTCCGTCTTTTAGCTCCCGTCATAATCCGTCAATTTTTTTAAAAACAGGATCCTGCAAATTTTTCTGCAGGATACTGTTTTTTTCCCACAGACTTGTATTTGCGACGAATTGTAACGGATGGCCATCCGTTTCATCCGTCGTACACTGGATCCGTCGGAAAATAACTGTCCGTCAGCCGGAGAAAACGTTCGGAGGAACATTTTTTCTGCACGTCAGAAAATCGCTCAGCGACGGGTCCTGCGCTGCCCGTCAGCGGCTATAATGGAAGCCTATGGGCGCAGGATCCGTCGCTGACAGTCAAAAGCAGGAATCCAGTGATGTATCCCTTTTTTCTCTTCTGAGCATGCCAGGAAGGATTTTCTAGTCAGGGGAATATCTCTCTCTCTCTCTCCAGAATTTTCTACATTCGAGTTAAGGCAGCGCCTAATTCTACGCATCCGTCAAAAAACTGGATGCGTTACAGCCGTTTTCCACTATTTTTAAGATATCCGTCGATACGTCGCAGTGACGCATTCTGACGGCCGCCAGCCGATGGAAGTGTAAAAGAAGCCTTACAAAGACTAGCACCTGGGCATTGTAGTACCTCCCTGATGAGCAACTCGGTAAGGTCCTCACAACTATTGCAGATGTTAAGTTTCTTCTCTCTGTCCCCCTGACGGATAGGACAAACCCATATGACTGGTGGCCTGAGGCTTTTTATAGGGACCCTAGAGACGCCCCTGCCCCCACAAGTTGCCACCCTGCCTCCTGGGTATGTGGTCGGGCAGCCAACGTGAAATCAACTGTCCTGTCAGTCTCTGAAGTAACGGCATAGAGATCCTTACTCCCTCGGTGTTCTGGCTACCGATAGTGCGCTTCAGAAGGAGGCAGCCTGCTTCTAGCTGGTCTCCCACTGATGTTCCTCTCCTTTCGCTATGACTTCTTTTCTCACTCACTGCAACACAATTCCTTACGTGTCCTTTCTTAGGATGCTGCCGCATGGGATGCAGGCGCAGCTCTGTGTACCTTCGTCTTCCACAGGCCGCAGTCTGGAGCTGGCTGGAACCCACTCCAACCAGCCTCTGCCAAACCCGGACGATACTCACTGACTATCTCCTTCTCCCTCCAGTCAGCTTCTGTCTACTGACCTCACTTCCTAACCAACCCACCAGTTTTACCTAAGTCTGAGGAGTGCCCTAATAGATAGAAGCATGGCTCCCCCTGGTGGACTGGAGTGTGAAGTGTGTTTTGTGGTTGTGATACCTGGACAGAAGATATAGAAAACAACAATACATTAGCAAAAGACATGCAAAATTTTGAAATGCCATAAACAAATTAATTTAACAATGCTTCCCTTTATGGGAGGTGAAAACACTTGAACGTTACAAACAATAAGATATTCACATTGTAGGCCTACTTTTAGAAATAGAACACTCTAGTAACAATATATTAACTGACTATGGAACATAATTACCCGTACAGGTATTCTAACTAACAAGTGCAAGTACCCTCTAAGGGTGTACTATCACTAACCCTTAAAGTGCAAATCAACATTTTCTTCATCTCTCTTCTACACATGCAGGACTATCTGTCTACCCCCATGGGCCTACTGCATTTCTTTTCCTACAACCTATCATTTAATTTAAAGTACATCATTTAACATTTTACTATTACCTAACCTTCTAACTACATACTATCTGCTATGTAAACATTTTTGCTATCTAACTTTCTTAAAGCAACATTATCACTCTTTGGCAAAGTGCAACAAATGAACACTCCCTTTAAGAGGGAACTCAAGTCTTTTCTCTGAGGTAGTGCAAAGTATCAATTATTAACTTTTAAAACAATAGAAACTTTCACGACGTTCTCAGGAACAGTTTCTTCGCAAAGGCTTCTTCTTGTAAAACCAGTAGGGAGCACCTTTAAGAAGATGCAAACTATATACAGTGGACAGTTTGTGATCATGCACAGTTCATGATTCCGCAGTTCTTTTAAAACAGTGATAAAACTTGTGCAAAAACAGGTGCAACTGAAACATAGGATCCCGTTTAAACAGGGGACCCCTTTAAGGAAGAACCCTAGAAGGGTTTTAAAGCAGCAAAACAGGAAATGTTTTTTAGGAACTATTTACAGTTTCAGGGCTTCGAGGTTTACTGCAGTTTTGGGGTAGTACCGGTGGAGGTAGCCTCTTTGGGTACTGGTGACTACCAGGTACTACATAAAGTGCATCCTCACTCTGAATAGGGGTCTGTGTACTCACAGTGTTCTGCTCAGGGGCAGCCGGAGCACGAGCCACCACGGGAGTTAGTTCTGTAATCACTACAGTGGTAGCTGGATATACAATAGGGGTGATGTTAACCTGCAGGACCCTCGGTGGTTCAACAGCTGTAGTTGTTGGGGTTGTTTCCTTGACACTAGGTGGCGCTGTCAATGGCGCACACCTCTTAACGTTTCGAGCCTACCAACCTTTATCCCCCCAGTGAAGGGTGTAAGTCACCGGATCTCCGGGGCGCAACTCTCGGTCTAGATGCCCCCTTCCAAGGTGAGGCTCCACTTCACTTCTGTCAACCCGAACATTGGGCACTATCCCGGATTCCTGAATGAAACCCCTCCCTCTTTGAAGGTGGTAGGTCACCACTATGCCATAGCCCACCAGGGGACTGTCTCCTCGTTGAGTTTTAGCGGTCGATGTGTCACCTTGAGCATCCTGTTTATTCCGCTCCCTCCATTGCGACACTAGGCATTGTATTCTTCCCATGTGAGGATCACAATATAGGAACCCGCTTGTTTGGACCCGTCTGGTCTAGTCCTTGGAGCATCCCATTTGAAGATCACCCCCTCAGGGCTCATGTCCAGCGGTATGCCCAGGGACGTCGGTAGCGGGGACAGCGTCTCGTTGGCTATGTTGGGAGTCGTTAGGACCAGAACAGTGGCTGGGGTTTGGTCACAGTCCAGGCGGGGAGCGGTCGGTGGGGCAGGGACGCTTTCTGTACCTGCGTCTGATGTGGTTCCACCGATGGCGATTCGCTCCGCTGATGGGGACGCTGGAGTCTGCTGCTGCCCGGACCACGACTCTTCCTGTGTGATCTTCCGACACAGCTCCGACTTCCATTTCTTCACTGCTATCGGCTTCGCATCTGGGGTTTGGTGGCTCCACTCCTCCACCTGCGGACCTGAGGAGTCCGGGTTCTCCAGCGGCGGCGAGTTCGGGTTCGCCTCGGGTAGTTTGGGCTGGTCCCGGGTCACTTCGTCGTTGTTCAGGTACCCGTCGGTCGCCATCTCTGCTCCTGGATCTGCGGCCGCACAGGCATGCTGCTCCTCCATTTTCTGGGGGCGGAGATCCTTGATCTTTGGGCGCGTTGTCCTCTCGCAGCAGTAGTCGGAGAGGGAGGTCGTCACTTTCAGCGCCACTTTGGTAGCCTCCTCCCATGTTGGCCTGCCCTTCTTCTTCTCCTGCGCTCCTCGTGGCGCTGTAATGGCGGCGGTTTTGGCAGGAATTTTGGCGGCAAATGGCAATACACAGTCTTTAAGCACAAACAGTTCAAATACGATTCTGGCACAGTTCTAAGGCATGCATGACCTGATTCTTCAGGCTTAAGTATATCCTGTTCGTGATGCCAAAGTTGGAACGCCCCCACGGGTAGGGCAATGAGGTACTCGGTACCGGGTCCTTAGGTTCTGGCGATGTCACAGTGGCCCGACCCGGCCTGTGGTCCTTTGAGTGGCGCCCAATAAAAGGCAAGAGTGTTCATATGAATTATAGTGTTCGTGACGCCACCTGTGGTATTCGGTCAGGGTGACCGACGCTGCTTAGAGGTCCGCTGGGGTGATGTAATGGCAGCTAGATGGTATACCTTCCCACAGGTGAAGTATGTCCCCAGGGCTTCCCAGAGTGTAGATGGTGGATGGTGGATGATGTAAGGCACAGTGAATAACGAGGACACAAGGTTGCAGTCTCTTTACCTTTACTGAAGGCTTCAGCATCCCCAGTCCAAGTTAGGGACCACAGGGTAGGCAGAGTCTGGCCGGTCTGAAGGCAAATCCAAAGTCCCCTTATCCAGGTGGAATTCAATAGCCTTCCTCTAGTGCCTGGGCATTGTGGTACCTTCCTGCTGAGCAACTCGGTAAGGTCCTCACAACTATTGCAGATGTTAAGTCTGTTCTCTCTGTCCCCCTGACGGATAGGACAAACCCGTATGACTGGTGGCCTGAGGCTTTTTATAGGGACCCTAGAGACTCCCTGGCCCCCACAAGTTGCCACCCTGCCTCCTGGGTATATGGTTGGGCAGCCAATGTGAAATCAACTGTCCTGCCAGTCTCTGAAGTAACAGCATAGAGATCCTTACTCCCTCGGTGTTCTGGCTACCGGTAGTGCGCTTCAGAAGGAGGCAGCCTGCTTCTAGCTGGTCTCCCACTGATGTTCCTCTACTTTCGCTATGACTTCTTTTCTCACTCACTGCAACACAATTCCTTACGTGTCCTTTCTTAGGATGCTGCCGCATGGGATGCAGGCGCAGCTCTGTGTACCTTCGTCTTCCACAGGCCGCAGTCTGGAGCTGGCTGGAACCCACTCCAACCAGCCTCTGCCAAACCCGGTCGGGACTCACTGACTATCTCCTTCTCCCTCCAGTCAGCTTCTGTCTACTGACCTCACTTCCTAACCAACCCACCAGTTTTACCTAAGTCTGAGGAGTGCCCTAATAGATAGAAGCATGGCTCCCCCTGGTGGACTGGAGTGTGAAGTGTGTTTTGTGGTTGTGATACCTGGACAGAAGATAAAGAAAACAACAATACATTAGCAAAAGACATGCAAAATTTTGAAATGCCATAAACAAATTAATTTAACAATGCTTCCCTTTATGGGAGGTGAAAACACTTGAACGTTACAAACAATAAGATATTCACATTGTAGGCCTACTTTTAGAAATAGAACACTCTAGTAACAATATATTAACTGACTATGGAACATAATTACCCGTACAGGTATTCTAACTAACAAGTGCAAGTACCCTCTAAGGGTGTACTATCACTAACCCTTAAAGTGCAAATCAACATTTTCTTCATCTCTCTTCTACACATGCAGGACTATCTGTCTACCCCCATGGGCCTACTGCATTTCTTTTCCTACAACCTATCATTTAATTTAAAGTACATCATTTAACATTTTACTATTACCTAACCTTCTAACTACATACTATCTGCTATGTAAACATTTTTGCTATCTAACTTTCTTAAAGCAACATTATCACTCTTTGGCAAAGTGCAACAAATGAACACTCCCTTTAAGAGGGAACTCAAGTCTTTTCTCTGAGGTAGTGCAAAGTATCAATTATTAACTTTTAAAACAATAGAAACTTTCACGACGTTCTCAGGAACAGTTTCTTCGCAAAGGCTTCTTCTTGTAAAACCAGTAGGGAGCACCTTTAAGAAGATGCCAACTATATACAGTGGACAGTTTGTGATCATGCACAGTTCATGATTCCGCAGTTCTTTTAAAACAGTGATAAAACTTGTGTAAAAACAGGTGCAACTGAAACATAGGATCCCGTTTAAACAGGGGACCCCTTTAAGGAAGAACCCTAGAAGGGTTTTAAAGCAGCAAAACAGGAAATGTTTTTTAGGAACTATTTACAGTTTCAGGGCTTCGAGGTTTACTGCAGTTTTGGGGTAGTACCGGTGGAGGTAGCCTCTTTGGGTACTGGCGACTACCAGGTACTACATAAAGTGCATCCTCACTCTGAATAGGGGTCTGTGTACTCACAGTGTTCTGCTCAGGGGCAGCCGGAGCACGAGCCACCACGGGAGTTAGTTCTGTAATCACTACAGTGGTAGCTGGATATACAATAGGGGTGATGTTAACCTGCAGGACCCTCGGTGGTTCAACAGCTGTAGTTGTTGGGGTTGTTTCCTTGACACTAGGTGGCGCTGTCAATGGCGCACACCTCTTAACGTTTCGAGCCTACCAACCTTTATCCCCCCAGTGAAGGGTGTAAGTCACCGGATCTCCGGGGCGCAACTCTCGGTCTAGATGCCCCCTTTCAAGGTGAGGCTCCACTTCACTTCTGTCAACCCGAACCTTGGGCACTATCCCGGATTCCTGAATGAAACCCCTCCCTCTTTGAAGGTGGTAGGTCACCACTATGCCATAGCCCACCAGGGGACTGTCGCCTCGTTGAGTTTTAGCGGTCGATGTGTCACCTTGAGCATCCTGTTTATTCCGCTCCCTCCATTGCGACACTAGGCATTGTATTCTTCCCATGTGAGGATCACAATATAGGAACCCGCTTGTTTGGACCCGTCTGGTCTAGTCCTTGGAGCATCCCATTTGAAGATCACCCCCTCAGGGCTCATGTCCAGCGGTATGCCCAGGGACGTCGGTAGCGGGGACAGCGTCTCGTTGGCTATGTTGGGAGTCGTTAGGACCAGAACAGTGGCTGGGGTTTGGTCACAGTCCAGGCGGGGAGCGGTCGGTGGGGCAGGGACGCTTTCTGTACCTGCGTCTGATGTGGTTCCTCCGATGGCGATTCGCTCCGCTGATGGGGACGCTGGAGTCTGCTGCTGCCCGGACCACGACTCTTCCTGTGTGATCTTCCGACACAGCTCCGACTTCCATTTCTTCACTGCTATCGGCTTCGCATCTGGGGTTTGGTGGCTCCACTCCTCCACCTGCGGACCTGAGGAGTCCGGGTTCTCCAGCGGCGGCGAGTTCGGGTTCGCCTCGGGTAGTTTGGGCTGGTCCCGGGTCACTTCGTCGTTGTTCAGGTACCCGTCGGTCGCCATCTCTGCTCCTGGATCTGCGGCCGCACAGGCGTGCTGCTCCTCCATTTTCTGGGGGCGGAGATCCTTGATCTTTGGGCGCGTTGTCCTCTCGCAGCAGTAGTCGGAGAGGGAGGTCGTCACTTTCGGCGCCACTTTGGTAGCCTCCTCCCATGTTGGCCTGCCCTTCTTCTTCTCCTGCGCTCCTCGTGGCGCTGTAATGGCGGCGGTTTTGGCAGGAATTTTGGCGGCAAATGGCAATACACAGTCTTTAAGCACAAACAGTTCAAATACGATTCTGGCACAGTTCTAAGGCATGCATGACCTGATTCTTCAGGCTTAAGTATATCCTGTTCGTGATGCCAAAGTTGGAACGCCCCCACGGGTAGGGCAATGAGGTAGTCGGTACCGGGTCCTTAGGTTCTGGCGATGTCACAGTGGCCCGACCCGGCCTGTGGTCCTTTGAGTGGTGCCCAATAAAAGGCAAGAGTGTTCATATGAATTATAGTGTTCGTGACGCCACCTGTGGTATTCGGTCAGGGTGACCGACGCTGCTTAGGGGTCCGCTGGGGTGATGTTATGGCAGCTAGATGGTATACCTTCCCACAGGTGAAGTATGTCCCCAGGGCTTCCCAGAGTGTAGATGGTGGATGGTGGATGATGTAAGGCACAGTGAATAACGAGGACACAAGGTTGCAGTCTCTTTACCTTTACTGAAGGCTTCAGCATCCCCAGTCCAAGTTAGGGACCACAGGGTAGGCAGAGTCTGGCCGGTCTGAAGGCAAATCCAAAGTCCCCTTATCCAGGTGGAATTCAATAGCCTTCCTCTAGTGCCTGGGCATTGTGGTACCTTCCTGCTGAGCAACTCGGTAAGGTCCTCACAACTATTGCAGATGTTAAGTCTGTTCTCTCTGTCCCCCTGACGGATAGGACAAACCCGTATGACTGGTGGCCTGAGGCTTTTTATAGGGACCCTAGAGACTCCCTGGCCCCCACAAGTTGCCACCCTGCCTCCTGGGTATATGGTTGGGCAGCCAATGTGAAATCAACTGTCCTGCCAGTCTCTGAAGTAACAGCATAGAGATCCTTACTCCCTCGGTGTTCTGGCTACCGGTAGTGCGCTTCAGAAGGAGGCAGCCTGCTTCTAGCTGGTCTCCCACTGATGTTCCTCTCCTTTCGCTATGACTTCTTTTCTCACTCACTGCAACACAATTCCTTTCGTGTCCTTTCTTAGGATGCTGCCGCATGGGATGCAGGCGCAGCTCCGTGTACCTTCGTCTTTCATAGGCCGCAGTCTGGGGCTGGCTGGAACCTACTCCAACCAGCCTCTGCCAAACCCGGTCGGGACTCACTGACTATCTCCTTCTCCCTCCAGTCAGCTTCTGTCTACTGACCTCACTTCCTAACCAACCCACCAGTTTTACCTAAGTCTGAGGAGTGCCCTAATAGATAGAAGCATGGCTCTCCCTGGTGGACTGGAGTGTGAAGTGTGTTTTGTGGTTGTGATACCTGGACAGAAGATCTCCTTCATTGCCGTCAGATGTAACATCACTCCAACTTGGTGGAAGAATAACATTACTGCAATGAACCGGGACTCTGGGGCGCTGCACATGTGCCAGAGGGGTACAAATAGCCCCTTCCAAGAAGTGATAGGGCAAACCAAGATGAGGAAGTGAAAACACCTGTATAGAAGCAACACAGCAAAGTAAAAACAATAGCATTATTGTCATCAGTTGAACAAATTACAACCCAGGCTGTGGTCAAACAGAGAAGGAAACTGACTCACAGCCAGAAATCACCAGATCAAGTCCCAGAGTTGAGCCATGACAGTACTCCCCCCTCTTCGAGGGGCCACTGGACTCTCAAAAGCCCACATCCTCTGACGACTCTGATGGAACTCTTGCATGTAGATCGTCCAATTTAACCCAGAAGTTATCTTCCAAATGTAACCCTTCCATTTGACAAGATACCGCAAACAGCGCCTGGCCCGCCTGACTCCTAGAAATCACCCTATTTCATACTCCAGATCCGCCTCAATAATGTTTGGGGGACTTGGTGCCCCTTCAATTTTCTTTAAAAGGGAACAATGAAAGGAGTTGTTGATATTCCAAGCTGCAGGAAGTGCAAGTTTAACCATCACGGAATTCAAGATTTTGGTAATCCTGTAAGGACCTACAAAATTTGAGTGTAAAGTTCCTAGAAGACACATTAAGACGAAGACCTACAGTGGGGCAAAAAAGTATTTAGTCAGTCAGCAATAGTGCAAGTTCCACCACTTGAAAAGATGAGAGGCGTCTGTAATTTACATCATAGGTAGACCTCAACTATGGGAGACAAACTGAGAAAAAAAAATCCAGAAAATCACATTGTCTGTTTTTTTAACATTTTTTTTGCATATTATGGTGGAAAATAAGTATTTGGTCAGAAACAAACAATCAAGATTTCTGGCTCTCACAGACCTGTAACTTCTTCTTTAAGAGTCTCCTCCTTCCTCCACTCATTACCTGTAGTAATGGCACCTGTTTAAACTTGTTATCAGTATAAAAAGACACCTGTGCACATCCTCAAACAGTCTGACTCCAAACTCCACTATGGTGAAGACCAAAGAGCTGTCAAAGGACCCCAGAAACAAAATTGTAGCCCTGCACCAGGCTGGGAAGACTGAATCTGCAATAGCCAACCAGCTTGGAGTGAAGAAATCAACAGTGGGAGCAATAATTAGAAAATGGAAGACATACAAGACCACTGATAATCTCCCTCGATCTGGGGCTCCACGCAAAATCCCACCCCGTGGGGTCAGAATGATCACAAGAACGGTGAGCAAAAATCCCAGAACCACGCGGGGGGACCTAGTGAATGAACTGCAGAGAGCTGGGACCAATGTAACAAGGCCTACCATAAGTAACACACTACGCCACCATGGACTCAGATCCTGCAGTGCCAGACGTGTCCCACTGCTTAAGCCAGTACATGTCCGGGCCCGTCTGAAGTTTGCTAGAGAGCATTTGGATGATCCAGAGGAGTTTTGGGAGAATGTCCTATGGTCTGATGAAACCAAACTGGAACTGTTTGGTAGAAACACAACTTGTCGTGTTTGGAGGAAAAAGAATACTGAGTTGCATCCATCAAACACCATACCTACTGTAAAGCATGGTGGTGGAAACATCATGCTTTGGGGCTGTTTCTCTGCAAAGGGGCCAGGACGACTGATCCGGGTACATGAAAGAATGAATGGGGCCATGTATCGTGAGATTTTGAGTGCAAACCTCCTTCCATCAGCAAGGGCATTGAAGATGAAACGTGGCTGGGTCTTTCAACATGACAATGATCCAAAGCACACCGCCAGGGCAACGAAGGAGTGGCTTCGTAAGAAGCATTTCAAGGTCCTGGAGTGGCCTTGCCAGTCTCCAGATCTCAACCCTATAGAAAACCTTTGGAGGGAGTTGAAAGTCTGTGTTGCCAAGCGAAAAGCCAAAAACATCACTGCTCTAGAGGAGATCTGCATGGAGGAATGGGCCAACATACCAACAACAGTGTGTGGCAACCTTGTGAAGACTTACAGAAAACGTTTGACCTCTGTCATTGCCAACAAAGGATATATTACAAAGTATTGAGATGAAATTTTGTTTCTGACCAAATACTTATTTTCCACCATAATATGCAAATAAAATGTTAAAAAAAACAGACAATGTGATTTTCTGGATTTTTTTTTCTCAGTTTGTCTCCCATAGTTGAGGTCTACCTATGATGTAAATTACAGACGCCTCTCATCTTTTTAAGTGGTGGAACTTGCACTATTGCTGACTGACTAAATACTTTTTTGCCCCACTGTACATAATTGTGCTGATTATGCCTACATAAGGGTGGCAATCATCTATATATATAATTGTCTAAGGGGTACTTCTGTCTGTCTGTCTGTAACGGAAATACGGCGTCGCTGATTGGTCGCATGCCTGGCGGCCGCGATCGATCAGCGACGGGCACAGTCCGGACGAGAATTAGTCCCTCCCTACTTCCATCCAGTCAGTGCCCGGCGCCCACTCCATACTCCCCTCCAGTCAGCGCTGACACAGGGTTAATGGCAGCGTTAACGGACCGCGTTGTGCCGCGGGTAACGCCCTCCGTTAACGCTGCTATTAACCCTGTGTGACCAACTTTTTACTATTGATGCTGCCTATGCAGCACCAATAGTAAAAATATCTAATGTTAAAAACAATAAAAAAACAAAAAACCTGCTATTCTCACTTTCCGTCATCCGCTGATGAGCACGCGGCTGCCGCCAGCTTCTGTTCCCAGAGATGCGTTGTGAAATTACCCAGAAGACTTAGCGGTCTCGCTATGAATATAATAATTACAAAGAATTTGTGTTTGCTATCATTTTCAGGAAGAAACTGAGTATTATCTGACAGAATTGCAGGGGTGTCAATACTTTTGCCCACAACTGTAGGTCAGTTGCAGAATTTAAACGTCTGTTAACCTGGTGTATGAAACCCATCAGTGGACATTTGAAAGACTGTTTAAATGGCTGTCTGCACTTACATGTGCACAGAAAAATCATTAGCATGATCATTCTGTGCGCATAGAATAACATTGTTCTTGGCAGCACATGTACTAGTTACACAAACCAAAGTAGACTGATGACATTAAAAGCAATCATAAAAATCATTTTACCTCACAAACATTTTGCTCAGGCATTGGTTAATTGTCAGTGTGTTTAGGTAGGTAAATATTAGGCTAACTCCATGTATGAATGCTCCTTTAAGAGTAACTTAGCTTTTGGGAGAGTTTTTTATACATTTTTAGACCCTTTTCCTGTCCCCTAAACTGCGCACCTCTAAGATCTTTTGAGCAATCAGTGAGGATCTCTTGACTTGGAAACCACTCTGGAACAAGCGTCAGTGATTTCTGTTTCAGACTCTGGGCTAGGCCCTGATCTACTAAAGAGCTGTATTATGTAGATTAGGGTTGAGCGAAACGGGTCGTTCATTTTCAAAAGTCGCCGACTTTTGGCAAAGTCGGGTTTCATGAAACCCGATCCGACCCCTGTGCGGGGTCGGCCATGCGGTACGCGACTTTCGCGCCAAAGTCGCGTTTCAATGACGCGAAAAGCGCCATTTCTCAGCCAATGAAGGTAAACGCAGAGTGTGGGCAGCGTGATGACATAGGTCCTGGTCCCCACCATCTTAGAGAAGGGCATTGCAGTGATTGGCTCACTCCTTGTGCCACTCCTGACTCCTGTGTGCATCATCACTCACTCAGTGGGCCATAGAAAGCCCTTTTTTTTTTTTTTTTTGCTTTATTTCGGTTCTAAATTCTACCTGAAAATTCAATAAATCAATCAGTGGGAGATTAATATTGGCCTTTGGGCTTGTGTGCCAGTCCTAAGCGTGCCATCTCTCTCTCTCAGATAGTGGGCCATAGAAAGCCTATTTATTTATTTTTTTATTGGGTTTATAAATTTTCCCTGGAAAAAAAAAAAAAAGTGGGAGATTAATATTGGCCTCTGGGCTTGTGTGCCAGTCCTGAGCGTGCCATCTCTCTCACAAATAGTGGGCCATAGAAAGCCTATTTATTTTTTTTTTTTTGGTTTTATAAATTCTCCCTTAAAAAAAAAAGGGAGATTAATATTGGCCTTTGGGCTTGTGTGCCAGTCCTAAGCGTGCCATCTCTCTCTGTCTCTCAGATAGTGGGCCATAGAAAGCCTATTTATTATTTTTTTTATTGGGTTTATAAATTTTCCCTGGAACAAAAAAAAAAAAGTGGGAGATAAATATTGGCCTCTGGGCTTGTGTGCCACTCCTGACTCCTGTGTGCGTCATCTCTCACTCAGTGGGCCATAGAAAGCCTTTTTTTGTTTTATTTGTTTTCTAAATTCTCCCTGAAAAAATCATTTTATTTTCTTTGGTTTCTAAATTCTTCCTGAAAAAATCATTTTATTCTATTTTTTTTTTTTCCTAAAGTCTCCCTGAAAAAAAAAAAAAAAAAACCAAATCAGTGGGAGATTAATATTGCCCTTTCTGCTTGTGTGCCAGTCTTGACTCCTGGGTGTGCCATCTCTCTCTCTCTCTCCAATTGTGGGCCATAGAAAGCCTATTATTTTTTTAGCTTGATTTGGGTTCCAAAATCTACCTGAAAAAATCACTACATCAATCAGTGGGAGATAAATATTGGCCTCTGGGCTTGTGTGCCACTCCTGACTCCTGTGTGCGTCATCTCTCACTCAGTGGGCCATAGAAAGGCTTTTTTTTGTTTTATTTGTTTTCTAAATTCTCCCTGAAAAAATCATTTTATTTTATTTGGTTTCTAAATTCTTCCTGGAAAAATCATTTTATTCTATTTTTTTTTTCCTAAAGTCTCCCTGAAAAAAAAAAAAAAAATCAGTGGGAGATTAATATTGCCCTTTCTGCTTGTGTGCCAGTCTTGACTCCTGGGTGTGCCATCTCTCTCTCTCTCTCCAATTGTGGGCCATAGAAAGCCTATTATTTTTTTAGCTTGATTTGAGTTCCAAAATCTACCTGAAAAAATCACTACATCAATCAGTGGGAGATAAATATTGGCCTCTGGGCTTGTGTGCCACTCCTGACTCCTGTGTGCGTCATCTCTCACTCAGTGGGCCATAGAAAGGCTTTTTTTTGTTTTATTTGTTTTCTAAATTCTCCCTGAAAAAATCATTTTATTTTATTTGGTTTCTAAATTCTTCCTGGAAAAATCATTTTATTCTATTTTTTTTTTCCTAAAGTCTCCCTGAAAAAAAAAAAAAAAAAAAAATCAGTGGGAGATTAATATTGCCCTTTCTGCTTGTGTGCCAGTCTTGACTCCTGGGTGTGCCATCTCTCTCTCTCTCTCCAATTGTGGGCCATAGAAAGCCTATTATTTTTTTAGCTTGATTTGGGTTCCAAAATCTACCTGAAAAAATCACTACATCAATCAGTGGGAGATAAATATTGGCCTCTGGGCTTGTGTGCCACTCCTGACTCCTGTGTGCGTCATCTCTCACTCAGTGGGCCATAGAAAGCCTTTTTTTTGTTTTATTTGTTTTCTAAATTCTCCCTGAAAAAATCATTTTATTTTATTTGGTTTCTAAATTCTTCCTGAAAAAATCATTTTATTCTATTTTTTTTTTTCCTAAAGTCTCCCTGAAAAAAAAAAAAAAAAAAAAATCAGTGGGAGATTAATATTGCCCTTTCTGCTTGTGTGCCAGTCTTGACTCCTGGGTGTGCCATCTCTCTCTCTCTCTCCAATTGTGGGCCATAGAAAGCCTATAATTTTTTTAGCTTGATTTGGGTTCCAAAATCTACCTGAAAAAATCACTACATCAATCAGTGGGAGATAAATATTGGCCTCTGGGCTTGTGTGCCACTCCTGACTCCTGTGTGCGTCATCTCTCACTCAGTGGGCCATAGAAAGGCTTTTTTTTGGTTTATTTGTTTTCTAAATTCTCCCTGAAAAAATCATTTTATTTTATTTGGTTTCTAAATTCTTCCTGAAAAAATCATTTTATTCTATTTTTTTTTTCCTAAAGTCTCCCTGAAAAAAAAAAAAAAAAAAAAATCAGTGGGAGATTAATATTGCCCTTTCTGCTTGTGTGCCAGTCTTGACTCCTGGGTGTGCCATCTCTCTCTCTCTCTCCAATTGTGGGCCATAGAAAGCCTATTATTTTTTGTAGCTTGATTTGGGTTCCAAAATCTACCTGAAAAAATCACTACATCAATCAGTGGGAGATAAATATTGGCCTCTGGGCTTGTGTGCCACTCCTGACTCCTGTGTGCGTCATCTCTCACTCAGTGGGCCATAGAAAGCCTTTTTTTGTTTTATTTGTTTTCTAAATTCTCCCTGAAAAAATCATTTTATTTTCTTTGGTTTCTAAATTCTTCCTGAAAAAATCATTTTATTCTATTTTTTTTTTTCCTAAAGTCTCCCTGAAAAAAAAAAAAAAAATCAAATCAGTGGGAGATTAATATTTACATTTGTGCTTCAGTGACAGTCCTGCGTGTGTGGCATCTCTCTCATTTGTTGCCACCAACAACAGAGTGTGTAACATTGTGCCTGATTTTCGTTGTGGTCTCACTCACCTGTAAAGGGGTAGCTAAATCATACTGAAGTTATAGCTCACCGTGTAATTTGTGTGACAGCAACAAATACCGTTAGTTTGTTTACGTTTTTAAAACAATGAGGAAGTATGGTGGAAGAGGTCGTGGCCGGGGGCGTTCATTGTCAGCTGGTAATGAGGGTAGTGGTAGTGGTGGAGCATCAGCTGGTCGTGGGAAAAAAAATATTGCACCTAAGTCTGGAGCTGTGGAGCCAGGTTCGTCGTCTGGCTACACAAGGCCTCGAACGCTCCCTTTTCTGGGAGTAGGAAAACCGCTTTTAAAGCCGGAGCAGCAAGAGCAAGTTTTGGCTTATCTTGCTGACTCAGCCTCTAGCTCTTTTGCCTCCTCTCGTGAAACTGGTAAATGTCAAAGCAGCGCGTCGTTAGTGGATGTTCACGGTCAGGGACAAGTCGCTTCCTTGTCCTCTTCAGCAAAAACAACAACAGAGAAGAATGCAGCAGGCGACACAACGGGTTACTCCATGGAGCTCTTTACACATACCGTCCCTGGCTTAGAAAGTGAAGCAGTTAACAGTCCATGCCCATTACAAGTTGAATCTGACATGGAGTGCACTGATGCACAGCCACAGCCAGACTACTATGCTGGTCCTTTGACTCAGACCACAACATTGCCCTCGCAGGGTGCTGATCAAGAATCAGACCCTGATGAGACTATGTTGCCCCATCACGAACGCTATACCACCGACCGACACGGTGACACAGACGAAGTTGCACACGAGCTACAAGAAGAGGTAATAGATGACCCAGTTCTTGACCCCGATTGGCAGCCATTGGGGGAACAGGGTGCAGGCGGCAGCAGTTCTGAAGCGGAGGAGGAGGGGCCGCAGCAGGCATCAACATCGCAACAGGTTCCATCTGCCGGGCCCGTATCTTGCCCAAAACGCGTGGCAAAGCCAAAACCTGTTGGAGGACAGCGTGGCCATCCGGTTAAAGCTCAGTCTGCAATGCCTGAAAAGGTATCCGATGCTAGAAAGAGTGCAGTCTGGCATTTTTTTAAACAACATCCAATTGATCAGCGCAAAGTCATCTGTCAAAAATGTTCAACTACCTTAAGCAGAGGACAGAATCTGAAAAGTCTCAATACAAGTTGCATGCATAGACATTTAACCACCATGCATTTGCAAGCCTGGACTAACTACCAAACGTCCCTTAAGGTTGTAGCACCCTCGGCCAATGAAGCTAGTCAGCAACGCAACATCCCTTCCGGCAGTGTAGGGCCACCATTTTCCGCACTACCTGCAGTATCTGTGCAGGTTTCTTTGCCAGGCCAAAGCCGTCAGGGTCAGGGAATCACCAGTTTCGTAGTAGGAAACACTGCATCTAGGGCACCGGTGGCAACAATACCATCTCCCACCGTCTCTCAGTCTGCCATGTCCACCGGCACCCCCGCTAGTTCCACGATCTCCAGCTCTCCAGTCCAGCTCACCCTACATGAGACTATGGTTAGAAAAAGGAAGTACTTAGCCTCGCATCCGCGTACACAGGGTTTGAACGCACACATAGCTAAACTAATCTCGTTAGAGATGATGCCCTACCGGTTAGTTGAAAGCGAAGCTTTCAAAGCCCTGATGGACTACGCTGTACCACGCTACGAGCTACCCAGTCAACACTTTTTTTCCAGAAAAGCCATCCCAGCCCTCCACCAGCATGTTAAAGAGCGCATCGTCCATGCACTCAGGCAATCTGTGAGCACAAAGGTGCATCTGACAACAGATGCATGGACCAGTAGGCATGGCCAGGGACGTTACGTGTCCATCACGGCACACTGGGTAAATGTGGTGGATGCAGGGTCCACAGGGGACAGCAAGTTTGGGACAGTTCTGCCTAGCCCACGGTCTAGGAAACAATTGGCTGTAGCCGTTCGCACCCCCTCCTCCTCCTCTTCGTCCTCCTGCAGAAGCGAGAGCTCGTCCACAGACCGCAGTCGCACAACCACTCCATCCGCAGCTGCCACTGTTGCACACCAGGTCTCCCATTATGGGGCAGCTACTGGCAAACGTCAGCAGGCTGTATTGGCTATGAAGTGTTTGGGCGACAACAGACACACCGCGGAAGTTCTGTCCGAGTTCTTGCAGAAAGAAACGCAGTCGTGGCTGGGCACTGTAGATCTTGAGGCAGGCAAGGTAGTGAGTGATAACGGAAGGAATTTCATGGCTGCAATCTCCCTTTCCCAACTGAAACACATTCCTTGCCTGGCTCACACCTTAAACCTGGTGGTGCAGTGCTTCCTGAAAAGTTATCCGGGGTTATCCGACCTGCTCCTCAAAGTGCGTGGACTTTGCTCACATATCCGCCGTTCGCCCGTACACTCCAGCCGTATGCAGACCTATCAGCGTTCTTTGAACCTTCCCCAGCATCGCCTAATCATAGACGTTGCAACAAGGTGGAACTCAACACTGCACATGCTTCAGAGACTGTGTGAACAGAGGCGGGCTGTTATGTTTTTGTGGGAGGATACACATACACGGGCAGGCAGTAGGATGGCAGACATGGAGTTGTCAGGTGTGCAGTGGTCGAAGATTCAAGACATGTGTCAAGTCCTTCAGTGTTTTGAGGAATGCACACGGCTGGTTAGTGCAGACAACGCCATAATAAGCATGAGCATCCCCCTAATGCGTCTGCTGATGCAAAGTTTGACGCACATAAAGGATCAGGCGTCTGCAGCTGAGGAAGAGGAAAGCCTTAATGACAGTCAGCCATTGTCTGGCCAGGGCAGTGTACAGGACGAGGTAGCGGGCGAAGAGGAGGAGGAGGACGAGGAGGATGATGGGGATGATTATATTTTTAATGAGGAAGCTTTTCCGGGGCCACTGGAAATTGGTGGCGCGGCAAGGCCGGGTTCTGGTTTTTTGAGGGACACAAGTGACGTGGATTTGCCTGAAACTGCCCCTCAACCAAGCACAACCGCAGATTTGAGAACTGGAACTTTGGCCCACATGGCGGATTATGCCTTACGTATCCTCAAAAGGGACACACGCATAACTAAAATGATGAATGATGACGATTACTGGTTGGCCTGCCTCCTTGATCCTCGCTATAAAGGCAAATTGCAAAATATAATGCCACATGAGAACTTGGAACTAATATTAGCAACCAAACAATCAACTCTTGTTGACCGTTTGCTTCTGGCATTCCCTGCACACAGTGCCCGTGATCGTTCTCACACGAGCTGCAGGGGCCAGCAGACCAGAAGAGTTAGAGGGGCAGAAATCAGAAGTGGCGTTGGCCAGAGGGGTTTTCTGACCAGGTTGTGGAGTGATTTTGCTATGACCGCAGACAGGACAGGTACTGCAGCATCAATTCAAAGTGACAGGAGACAACATTTGTCCAGTATGGTTACAAACTATTTTTCATCCCTTATCGATGTTCTCCCTCAACCGTCATTCCCATTTGATTACTGGGCATCAAAATTAGACACCTGGCCAGAATTGGCAGAATATGCATTGCAGGAGCTTGCTTGCCCGGCAGCTAGTGTCCTATCAGAAAGAGTATTCAGTGCTGCAGGTTCAATACTAACAGAAAAAAGGACTCGTCTGGCTACCCAAAATGTAGATGATCCTAACCTTCATTAAAATGAACCACAACTGGATTTCGAAATCTTTTGCCCCACCTTGCCCGGCTGACACCTAGCTTTCCTATGAAAAGGTCTTGCCTGTGTGGACTATTCTGAATGCCTTTTCCAATCTCGTAATTTTCTGCACCTGATTGTCCAGCATACGACATGTTTACACCTCACTAAATGGCCAAACTCCCCACACGGGGCCGTGGTATCGACACTTGGCGACAGCACCCGTGAGAGTGCAGTTTGTCTGAAGAGGTGGGTGAGCCCGCTTTTGGTCGACGGCACTGCCACTGGGTCCCTCCTAGTACAATAAAGTGTCTCTGGCGGTGGTGGTGCGCACCCAACGTCAGACACACCGTTGTAATATGAGGGGCCCTGGGCCTGTACCGCCGGCCACAAGACAGTTTCCCCCCACCCCACCTCAAACAGTGCTCTACCACTTGCAAAATTATCTCACAGCTCCACCAATGTTTAGTCTATGCGCTGACATCCTTCAATGCCTGCCACTGACAATACCATTGTATTGACATTTTTGTTATGTTAGGCCTTCGATGCCTGTCTGTGGTCACTCCTTCCACTAGGCCTCCACTGACCACACCACTGCTGCCCGTGTACCCCTGGAACCAATTGAAAATTGCCTACAGCCAGCCCAATTTTTTTATTTTAGGCCTTCGATGCCTGTCTGCGGTCCATTCTTTCAACTACTACTACACTGACCAGGGCACTGCTGCCCGTGTACCCCTGGAACCAATTTAAAATTGCCTACAGCCATGTGTTATTATTTTAGGTCTTCGATGCCTGTCTGTGGTCACTCCTTCCACTAGGCCTCCACTGACCACACCACTGCTGCCCGTGTACCCCTGTAACCAATTTAAAATTGCCTACAGCCATGTGTTATTATTTTAGGCCTTCAATGCCTGTCTGCGGTCACTCCTTCCACTAGGCCTCCACTGACCACACCACTGCTGCCCGTGTACCCCTGGAACCAATTTAAAATTGCCTACAGCCATGTGTTATTATTTTAGGCCTTCGATGCCTGTCTGCGGTCACTCCTTCCACTAGGCCTCCACTGACCACACCACTGCTGCCCGTGTACCCCTGGAACCAATTTAAAATTGCCTACAGCCATGTGTTATTATTTTAGGCCTTCGATGCCTGTCTGCGGTCCATTCTTTCAACTACTACTACACTGACCAGGGCACTGCTGCCCGTGTACCCCTGGAACCAATTTAAAATTGCCTACAGCCAGCACAATTTTTTTATTTTAGGCCTTCGATGCCTGTCTGCGGTCCATTCTTTCAACTACTACTACACTGACCAGGGCACTGCTGCCCGTGTACCCCTGGAACCAATTTAAAATTGCCTACAGCCATGTGTTATTATTTTAGGCCTTCGATGCCTGTCTGTGGTCACTCCTTCCACTAGGCCTCCACTGACCACACCACTGCTGCCCGTGTACCCCTGTAACCAATTTAAAATTGCCTACAGCCATGTGTTATTATTTTAGGCCTTCGATGCCTGTCTGCGGTCACTCCTTCCACTAGGCCTTCACTGACCACACCACTGCTGCCCGTGTACCCCTGGAACCAACATCAGAAAATATAAAAAAAAGTATTTTGCTTATAAAAAAGAAAATACTGGAGAGATATCAAATGCAGACATTTTAACATTAAAAACAAACACATACAACAAAAATCTGGTACAGTACTAAAAATGGCCACCAGCTACAATAACTTTCTCCTGCAAGTAGTTAACTGAAAGGTTTTTTCAATTTTAAACACAGATATGGCATCCACCGAGTGTTGTCCTGTCGCGTCTTCTTTATATTATTGCCAAGAAGATGCAAAACAATGAAAATAATAAAATCATTATTTACCAAAAAAATAGAGTAAGTCAAAACCACATTGCAAATAAACATTCATTACAAATAAAGAAGCAGAGCGCGTCCGAGGGTGAGTATATACCTAATAAGAATATAATCACCCTCGGACGCGCCCTGCTTCTTTCCGACAGCCTTCCTTCCTAAGAATCAGCCCTTCCGTGGTGTAGAGAGAGGGTTTGTTACACTCCAAGGTGTTCCCCAGGTTGCCTTTCCTGAGCTTCGATCTTCCGGCTCTCGTTTCGTAGTTGTTGGAAACTACACTGCATTAGGCCTACAAATTGGGTATGGGGTGTAGAGAGATGGTGTGTTCCACTCCAAGGTGTTCCCCAGGTTTCCTCGCCAATGCTTCGATCTTCATGCTCTCGTTTAGTAGTTGTTGGAAACTACACTGCATTAGGCCTACAAATTGGGTATGGGGTGTAGAGAGATGGTGTGTTCCACTCCAAGGTGTTCTCCAGGTTGCCTTTCCTGAACTTCTATCTTCAGGCTCTCATTAAATTGTGGTTAAACGGAACAACTGCATTTGGCGTACTAGTTGGTTTGGGGCCTACTATCGGTGTCTGCCACTCCTTGCTGTTCTCCTGGTTTCCTGTCCTGAAATTCCGTTTTCAGGCGCTCGTTAAGTAGTTGTTAATGTTAGACTGCATTTGGCCTACTAGTTGGGTTGGGGCCTACTATCGGTGTCTGCCACTCCTTGCTGTTCTCCTCCACTGAACAAAGCTGTGCCGCCTGTTTACTACGGTTGCCAATTTTGAACTGCATTTCGACTACTTACTGATTTGGGCCTACTCTCTGTGTCAGCCTCTCATTCCAGTTGTCCTCCACTGCAATGCCCCCTGGTTATTCCTGTGTTACCAATTTTGAACTGCATTTAGCCAACTTTATTCTTTGGGCCTATATCTGTGTTTCCTCCTCATCCTGCCCATTGCCCAGCCAGTGATAGATGAGTCTGCTGGTACATTGACCCATAACGCAACATTCCCCGTGCACGCTACGCAACAACATTGTGATCCTGCTGAAAGTCAGGTTGCTCTTCCCGCATACCATACCACCTTACACGGGGACAAAGAGGAAGGTGCAGATGAAAGTGCAGGTTCCTTCATCAGGTGGGGGGAGTAATACTAGTTGGCGACGTCACTGGCACAGGGCCTCTCATAGTACGCAAAAGTGTTGCTGCCGGTGGGAGGCGCCCCCGCCGTGCAAACACACCGCTGTACTTTGAGGGGCCCTGTGCCAGTGCCAATGCCAACGAGTGGGCCCCCCCTGCTTGCTCAGGTTCACAGCACTTGCAAAGTTGAAATACTTACCTCTCCCTGCTCCACTGCCGTGACGTGGTCCAGATTTCCTGGGCCCACTAATTACTTGAACCAGCCCTACCCACCACAACTTTAGCCAAATGACCCCCAATTTCAAATGCCTTCCAATTATTATAAGGTAAATTACGCTTGACAAGCTTCATTAAGAAGAATGGATGGTTTTGACATTAAAATGGGCACTCTAGGTGTTTTCCTGGCCCCCACTCACTGCCGACTATGCTCCCCCATTGACTTGCATTGGGTTTCGTGTTTCGGTCGATCCCGACTTTACGTCATAATCGGCCGATTTCACTCGACCCGACTTTTGAGATAGTCGGGTTTCGCGAAACCCGGCTCGACTCTAAAAAGGTCAAGGTCGCTCAACTCTAATGTAGATGAATATATGGATTGTGTAGGTTTCTCAAATATTAATTGGAAAAGTATTGTGTTGCGCATTAGTAGCAAACAGCTGACTACAGTTCCATATTTAATGTAGCTGTTATAATGGTTGGTGTAGCGCTTATTTTATGGAAGTGAAGCCAGTCCAAAAAGGAAATGAATAACTATAGGCATGAAATTCAGCCAATAATGATCATTACAAATACAATGTGTATGACTTTTATAACATTTACAATTAGGATTGAGCGAAACGGGTCGGCCATTTTCAGAAGTCGCCGACTTTTGGCAAAGTCGGGTTTCATGAAACCCGACCCCAGTGTGGGGTCGGCCATGAGGTCGGCGATCTTCTGAATCTGGTATCGGAATTCCGATACCGAGTTCCGATATGTTTACAATATCGGAAATCGGTATCGGAATCCATATTTAAGTGTAAAATAAAGAATTAAAATAAAAAATATTGCTATACTTACCCTCTGATGCGCCCTGGTACTAACCGGCAGCCTTCCTTCCTTAGAATCAGCGCGTGAAGGACCTTAGATGACGTCGCGGCTTGTGATTGGTCGCGCGACCGCCCATGTGACCGCTCACGCGACCAATCACAAGCCGTGACATCACCGAAGGTCCTTCAAGCGCTGATTCTTAGGAAGGAAGGCTGCCGGAAAGAAGCAGGGCGAGTCCGAGGGTGAGTATATACCTAATAGGGGGGATCTTGAGAGGTCCTGGACCTCCCATGAGAGAATTTAACAAGGCGCGGTCCGGTTATCCCGCGTGAGGTGGATTTATGGGCCCCTGGCATGGGGGTGGGTTCGGTGGACCAGGATTGGTTGTTATCTATCCCTGAGCTGCTGCTTTACGGCTGGGGGTAAGACTTATCCTGGGCTGAACATTGTGGAATTTGGGATGCTGAGGTTTATAACTTTGGGGCTTCGAGGACCGCCCTCCTATTCTGGGTTGTTATAAAAGTTCCGTTATCATTTATTTTAATAAAATGGCTGCTGTGGCCAATTAAATCCAACATATGTCTCCGTCTGTTGATTACGTGCAATAGAAGTTTATTCTTTAGGTTGTTATGTATAAAAGGGGGCCTGTTTGAGGGGTTCGGGGGAATTTTTTCCAGGTCACCGAACTCACGTATACCCAATGTCATAACCTGTCTCAAGTATTAAAACCTTACAATGTGTCAAATAACGTCAATGTGAATAAGGGCAGAGCAGGACAGGAACCCAGCTTAGATGAATCAGTCAGAGCTTATACAAATTATATACTTAGCTCTGCTTGTACAAAGTACTGGAGATTATAACAAAACCGAAAAACCGATCTGGACTATAAAATGGTATACATGCAAAGTGTAAGGGCATGTTCACACTGTGGCCATTTCACAGACAAAACCCAAGAGAAAAATAATTGAGCACATACCCTACAGCAAGTAAATAATTATGGTACATATAAATAACACAGGGTAGTTAGTTAACGTTATTTTGATTAAAAAAAGCATAATAGCCATCCCATCACGGTAAGGTATACGTATGTCTCAAACTGGTAATAGTGTAAGAAGAAGGACCGGACAGGAATACCTTTTTTGCGCCGAGTTCGGGACTGTCGGGGCTGTCTCCTCTGTTGTCCGGGGGAAAGCTTAGAGAACCGGACCAACTTTTGCACTTAGCAACAGGGGGTGTGGCTAAGTCTCTGAGGCGACAGCGCACGTGGGAGCAGGCAGACTTGGCGAGAACAGACAGCGCGCAGCAGACAGGGGTGAGCGCTCCTTCCCTCGAGCACTGGCACAATGCAGGCCTGCGCCGGAGCATCCCCGCTGCTGCCAGCAGAACTTGTGAGAAATGACATTCAGTGCGCCCGCTGATCATGACTAAGCAAGAAGCTGAGTGCTCCGGGCCCGTGAGTACCGCACGGGTTCCCACTTGAGAGAGACCGAAAGTGGAATTGCTATCAGCGCTCTGCTTCCTCAGTATACTTTTGCCAGACCACGTTGAGCTCAGACCGTGCGGTGGCTTCCATCCTTCCAGCCACACTGATACATGGACTAGGAGCTCAGCGGAAAGTACCAGAGACCAACCGCTGCCGCCAGACGATGAACCACCGTTATTTCCAAGACCGATGTGGACAAGCATCGCGTCAGCCGTTGTTGGCGCCATCACTGCTTCACAACACCCACGGTCTGAGGATCAGCAGATAGAATCAGATAAACACACAAGAGCTGTCCCTGCTGTCATTACTGTTCTTTAACCCTACCCACAATTCCACCATTGAACACTTTTTATTCCCTGTTTAACCCTTTACCTCCCTGCATGGAGTATCCCGCTGTTGATTAAAACCCATTTAACCCTTGCTCTGTCGCCTGCCTGTCACTGCATCCAACAACCTGTTCACACTTGACGTAGTTGGCAGGATGCAGTCCACAGACACAGAAGGAACAGACCAAGCGGTCAGGCACCGGAGATGCAGATCATGTGGCTGTGGGAGCCCCAAGGGCCATTATATCGCTGTGAAGTGTTAGTACGCACTGACTGACAACCACCCTCTAGCTCATCTGGAAAATGCGAAGCTAGAAGCCCTGGAGCAGAGATGGGTGGCCCGCATGGCCAAGTACCAGTACAAAATTGCCTTTCGCAGGAAAGCCGAAAACACCCATGCTTTATCTCGAGTGACTCATGAGCGGCCTGGACCTAACCGGAATGAAGAACTGGAGGCTGAAGAGATCCCTGAGTTTCGTAATTCCGTCAGATGGCTGGCTGCAATGCAGGGACAGATCAGGGGGTCTACCAGAAAACACACACTGGGACGGACCTGTGACAACTGGCTACGGCTTCAACAGGAAGATAAGGAACTCGCCCAGATGAGACAATGGGTGGCTTTGAAGCAACTTCCCAACCAAAGAGAGAGAGATGCCTTGTCCCCAGGCACCTTACAGATCCTCCAACAGCGAAAGAGGCTTCAACTGAAAGATGGCCTGCTGTATTGGAAGATGCAGTTGACATGGGAATGGGGAGTCACCTGGCAAGTGGTTCTCCCAGAAAAATTGCTCCGTGAGGTGGCTACCAAAGTCCATGAGAGAGGGGCCCACTTTGGCCCAGAGAAGACTTTCCGGTGGCTGCAGAGACTGTTCTATCATCCTCGGCTGAAAGCAGCAGTAGATTAAGTTTGTCAACAATGCAAGAGCTGTGAGTTAGCGAAGACTAACAGAGGGCTCCTATGCAAACTATTGTGACCTCCGCCCCTCTGGAGGTGTTGATGATCGACTACTTGACTATAGGCCCAGCTCATCTTCGATACGAACACTGCCTGGTGATGACCGACCACTTCACCAAATTTGTTGTGGTGACTCCAACTCGGGATCAGACTGCTGAGTCAGTGGCACAGGCCATTTGCAGAAACTTCATCCAAGTGTACGGCTCTCCGAAAAGGATTCACTCTGACTAAGGTGCGTTTTCAAGGACAGGTTATGGAAGAACTGTATTGTCTGTACCAGATCGAGAAATCCAGAACAGCGCCGTACCATCGTGCCTGTGAGCATTTCAATAGGATGCTGATTCAAATGCTGAGAACAATAGAGAAAGATAGAAAAGTCCATTGGCCTGAGTTTGTGGCTGAATTAGTCTGGGTGTACAAGAATCGGGTGCAAAGCACAACTGGATATACGCCATATACCCTGCTGTTTGGCCGAAAAGGAGGAGAGATCGCCGAGCTGGAGTTGGACCCAGAGGAGGACTACCCGCGAACAGGGGTGTCTACCTGGGTTTGTGAACATCACCACCATTTACATTGGCTTGTGCAGACCAAGGTTCATGAACTTGAACATCCTGAAGTGACCCCTCTATGTGGGATAGCTCTCAAGGCCGGAAACCATGTGTTGGTCTGAGACAAGTCTGAGTATCGGTAGGAAAGAACCCCATATCGGGTGAAACACAGTAATAGCTCTGAAGGTCCTGTCTATGAAGTCCAACCTGAAGGAGAAGAAGACATTCCTACTCGAGTAGTTCATCAGAACATGCTATGTCCTTGCTTGTCACGAGACCCCCAACCAAATAGAGGAGACACAAATTGTTCCTGAAACACTTCCCCCTGCATCTGTTGATTATGAAGAAGAAGAATTTATTGATCTGCCACATATCAGCTAAGCAAAAGAACAGGAGCCTGAAGCTCCCAAAATTGTGGCTCCACTGGGCCTAGGCGCCTCCCTTTCCTCGCCCACTCAACTTGAATCTACTACCCAACCTGACTCTACTACTCAACCTGACTTACGCCACACCGAACGGACAACAGCTAGCATACCTCCCAACCAATACAATCAAGACAAATTTATCTGACAGCGAATCATCAGGAGATGAGAGAATGTCAACTGTTACTACAAGAATTCTCGCCCGTGGAATGGTGAGCAAAAGGAGAAAGGGGATTGTAAGAAGAAGGACCGGACCAGGAGTACCTGTTTTGTGCCGGGTCCGGAACAGTCGGTGCTGTCTCCTCTGTTGTCCGGGGGAAAGCTTAGAGAACCGGACCAACCTTTGCACTTAGCAGCAGGGGGTGGGGCTAAGTCTCTGAGGCAACAGCGTGCGTGGGAACAGGCAGACTTGGTGGGAAGAGACAGTACACAGCAGACAGGGGTGAGCGCTCCTTCCCTAGAGCACTGGCACGACGCAGGCCTGCGCTGGAGCATCCCCGCTGCTGCCAGCAGAACTTGTGAGACATGCAGTGTGCCCGCTGATCATGACTAAGCAAGAAGCTGAGTGCTCCGGGCCTGTGAGTACCGCGTGGGTGCCGCTTGAGAGAGACCGAGAGTGGAACTGCTATCAGTGCTCTGCTTCCCCAATATAGTCTTGCCGGACCACGTTGGGCTCAAACCGCGTGGTGGCTTCCCTCCTTTCAGCCACGCTGATACATGGACTAGGAGCTCAGTGGAAGGTACCGGAGACCAACTGCTGCCGCCAGAAGACGGACCACCATTATTTCCAGGATCTATGTGGACAAGTGTCGCGTCAGCCATTGTCTGCTTCACAAAACCCACGGTCTGAGGATCAGCGGATAGGATAAGGTAACCCCACAAGAACTGTCACTACTGTCTTTACTGTTCTTTAACCCTGCCCACAATTTCACCATTAAATGGTTTTATTCCCTGTTTAACCCTTTACCTTCCTGCGTGGAGTATCCCACTGTTCATTAAAACCTAGTTAACCCTTCTCTGTCGCCTGCCTGTCACTGCATCCTGCAACCTATTCACAATGCTGCCTTTCAATTAAATTAAGCTCTGGAGGCAGATTCAAAGGGGGAATCTATGTCCGGCTCATAGATTTTAACAGCTCATTTACATATTAAGAGAAACATGGATTTCTCTGTAATAAGACCGCAGGTTGCAGATATCAAGCTATCATTTTATTAAACTCTCTATGATCTACATGTTCATATAAGAAGCTTGGAAGGGTTGATCCTACTGACAGATTCTTTTTAAGATACAGATTCATGGCAACAAACCAAAACTAAGAACTGGATGAAGGAAAACCCTAGCTACTGCTCTGATGTTTCTTACTGTGAGCTGAGAGACTATGAAGGTTTGACCTCTAATTACTTCCACTAACAGATTGTTATTCACCATGGCATGGAAAGTGTTGACCCATGATTTTAACAAAGAAGAAAAGAGGAACAGTGAATGTTTTATGCACAGATCATGTGTCCCAGTTCTGCTACTGTCATCACAACAACATTTTAGTGTATAGATTGCTCAGCAATTCCTTTTCCTTTACTCACAGCACATTGTATAGTCTACAACATTTTAGGGAAAAACAACTTGGATGCCAACAATGATATAAACTATATGGCTGTTTGCACACGTTGCAGATTGTTTGCTGTTTTTTTTTGCGTTTTTCGCTATAAAAATGCTATAAAAATGCAAAAAACCGCATACATTATGCATCCCATCATTTAGAATGCATTCCGCAATTTTTGTGCACATGAAAAAAACGCATCGCAGTAAAAAACGCAGCATGTTCATTAATTTTGCGGATTTTTTGCGGATTTCCCACTATTATTGCACTAATTATTACTATTATTGCATTGGGAACCACTGGAAAAATCCACACAAAAAAAAGCAACAAAAACGCGGTGAAAACGTGAGAAAAACGCATGCGGATTTCTTGCAGAAAATGTCCAGTTTTGCTCAGGAAATTTCTGCAAGAAATCCTGAACGTGTGCACATAGCCTATACATGTTTATTAATTTAACATGTGCAATTAATTGTATTCTTTCTGACATTATCTATGTGGCGACAGCTTTAACATATCATAAATATAATTTCATCTACTATATAATTGTCTAAGGGTCACTTCCATCTGTTTGTCTGTCTGTCACGGAAATCCCAAGTCGCTGATTGGTCGCGGTCAAACGGCCACGACCAATCAGCGACGGGCACAGTGCAGCCGCGAAATGGCCGCTCCCTACTCCCCTGCCAGTGCCCGCTCCATACTCCCCTCCAGTCAGCGCTCACATAGGGTTAATGGCAGCGTTAACGGACCGCATAATGCCGCCGGGTAATGCACTCCGTTAACACTGCTATTGCAGCGCCCCAGAGACCTGGTCGTTGCAGTAATGTCGCTCTGCCGCTAAGGGGAGTGATGGTACGTCTGATGGCACTAAAGGAGTTCATCTAACCAGGTATCACCAGCACACAGTACACTTCACACTCCGGCCACTAGGGGGAGCAAAAGGTTTTATTTTTTAGGCCACTCCTCACACTGGTAAAACTAGGGGTTGGATAGGAAGTTAGACAGAAGCTGACTGGGTTTTGTCCAGGCAACATCCCGTGGCAGGGGGTGTTGCGGGGAAGATTCAGGGGGGTCCCTGTCAGGCGTGGGAACCTGGCAGGTACCTAGCGACAAGGATAGAATGTTACAGAGCCGCGCCCGCGCTACCCTGCGGCGGCATCTAAAGAAAGGACACGAAGCGAAGGATATTGTGGACAGTGAGAAAGGAGATCAAAGCACAAAGGAGAGCCAGTAGGAGTCGTGCCCCGAGAACGGCAACATCCTCCTGAGGTGCGTAACTGGTGCCCGGAACACCGAGGAAGTGACTGACTTTATGCCTTACTTCAAATACCACAGGACAGTTAATTATAGGTTGGCTGTCTACCTTACATCACCTAAGCAGACATAGGGGGCAACGCGTGGAGAGGGGCATCTCTAGGGTCCCGGAATAGCTCCAAGCCTACCCGTCATACGGGTGCGTCCTAGCCATAACAAACCTGGGGGACGGAGAATAGAAAGAACTAGAAAGAACTGAACAAACGAGAATAGAAGTTGTGAGGACTATCCCGAGTGCTCAGCAGGGAAGCACTACAACACACAGGCGCTAGTGGTAGGCAACGATTTCCACCTGCAAAGGGAACTCTGGATGTGCCTTTGGACCGGCCGGTCTCAGACAGCCCTGTTGACAGTGCTCTGGATTGAGGATCCTGAAGCCTTCAGTAAAGAGGTAAAGAGACTGCAACCCTGTGTCCTCGTTATTGACTGCACGTCACACCATCGCCACCTACACTACTGGGAAGCCCTGGGGATATACTTCACCTGTGGGAAGGTATACCATCTAGCTGCCATTCCATCACCCCAGCGGACCCCTAAGCAGCATCGGTCGCCCTGACTGAACACCACAGGTGGTGTCACGATCCCTTGACAAACTACCATCAACTCTTTCATTGGATGCCCCTTAGCAGGGTCACGGACTGGGTCCCGCCACCGTGACAACCCCAGAACTGAGACAGAGAGGACCGGTACCGAGTAACCCATGGCCCTGTGTCTGGGAGCGCTCCACTATTAACCCTGTGTGACCAACTTTTTACTAATGATGCTTACTGTGCAGCATCAATAGTAAAAAGTTCTAATGTTAAAAATAATATATATTATATACTCACCTTCTGTCGGCCCCCGGATCCAGCCCAGGCCTTTCCCGCTCCTCGCGACGCTCTGGTCCATGCATTGCAGTCTCGCGAGATGATGACATAGCGGTCTCGCGAGACCGCTACATTATCATCTCGCAAGACGGCAATGCACTCTTGGGACCGGACCGTCGCGAGGAGCATTGGTAAACACCTGGGCTGGATCCGGAGGCTGACGGAAGGTGAGTATATAACTATTTTTTATTTTGATTCTTTTTTTAACAGGGATATGGTGCCCACATTGCTATATACTATGTGGGCTGTGTTATATACTACAACTCTGTGCTATATACTATGTGGGCTGTGCTATATACTACGTGGCTGTGGTATATATTACGTGACTGGGCAATATACTGCATCGCTGTGCTCTATACTACGTGGCCTGGGTTATAAACTGCATGGGCAGTGTTATACTACGTCTCTGTGCTATATACTACGTGGCTGTGCAATATATTACGTGGCTGTGCAATATACTACGTGGCTGTGCAATATATTGCGTGGCTGGGCAATAAACTATGTGTCTATGCTATTTACTACGTGTCTGTGCTATATACTACGTGGCTGGGCAATATACTACGTGTCTGTGCTATATACTACGTGTCTGTGCTATATACTACATGGCTAGGCAATATACTACATGGCTAGGCAATATACTATGTGGATGGGCAATATACTACGTGGCTGGGCAATATACTACGTGTCTGTGCTATTTACTACGTGGGCTGTGCTGTATACTACGTGTCTGGGCAATATACTACGTGGCTGTGCTATATACTACGTGGCTGTGTTATATACTACGTGGGCTGTATTATATACTACGTGGCTAAGCTATATACTGTACAACGTGGGCTGTGTAATATGCTACGTGGGCTGTGTTATACGCTACTTGGCTGTGCTATATTTCTCTGCTGTATCTGTGCATCATGAATCATGGAATGTGTTAAAGAGGGGGGCCCACTGAGACTCTTTCACCCGGGGCCCTCAAAAACCTGGAGCCGGCCCTGGCTTCACTGATTGGTCACGCCCGGCCGCGAACAATCAGCAACAGTCACAGTCCGCCCGCGAATTGGCACAGAATTTGAACTACGCTTCGCTAATAGGACGCGGCCAGCCGAATCCTTTGTATAAATTGCATTATTCTGAAAACTTCATAAATAAACTACATACATATTCTAGAATACCCGATGCGTTAAAATCGGCCCACCATCTGGTTTATCATAAATAAGCATTAATACTATTATTTATTTCAACATACTATTAAAGGGAATAACCTCAGAAAAAATACATGCCTAGGAAAGGCAGCTTTAGCAATAGATAAATACATCAAAAAAGAGAACAAGAGAAAGCTATGGCCTTAAAATTATTAACATATTTTATTTCAATCAATTAATAAACAAGAGGAAACAGTATAATAAAGATTAAAAGGGCTTATGCAGATACAAAGTGCGACTGATATGATCGATCCAGACTAAAAACAGGCAGTGTCAAGGGTCATTAAATATAACGCATATAAGGTGCAGATTGCAACCAAGAGCGTAGAGGCGCTTCTGATATTTTAATAAAAGTGCTGATGTGCTTTAGTGCAAAAAATCTAAGCAGCAAAAGTAGGCTGATAGGAAAGGGACTATGGGACTTCACATGAATAAGAATGATCTTAGTATGATATGTGGCCTAGCTAGGCTCCAGAAAAGTGAGCAAGTCCTATTTCAACAACCATAGATAATGACCCTAGAAAGGTAAAGCACAGTGGCAGAGACACATTACCTGTGAGCCGTGGAGCGATTCCCCGACGCGCGTTTCGCGTGTAGCTTTTACGAGGGGTGAGGTGCAGAGATGGCGTGTTTGCAGCTTAAAGGGACACTGTCACCTGAATTTGGAGGGAACAATCTTCAGCCATGGAGGCGGGGTTTTGGGGTTTTTGATTCACCCTTTCCTTACCCGCTGGCTGCATGCTGGCTGCAATAATGGATTGAAGTTCATTCTCTGTCCTCCGTAGTACATGCCTGCACAAGGTGCAATCTTGCCTTGTGCAGGCGTGTACTATGGAGGACAGAGAATGAACTTCAATTCAATATTGCAGCCAGCATGCAGCAAGCGGGTAAGGAAAGGGTGAATCAAAAAACCCCAAACCCCGCCTCCATGGCTGAAGATTGTTCCCTCCAAATCCAGGTGAAAGTGTCCCTTTAAATAATGTGCGGACATAATGGGCAGCGGCTGAGGCGGTGCTCCCGCCGGGGGAATCCACAGACGTCATCGGGCCTCGGCGTCATGCGGCAGCGGCGCTCCTCCCCGCTCGACGCGTCAGAGCGGGGAGGAGCGCCGCTGCCGCATCAGGCCGAGGCCCGATGACGTCTGTGGATTCCCCCAGCGGGAGCGCCGCCTCAGTCGCTGCCCATTATTTCCGCACATGATTTAAGCTGCAAACACGCATCTCTGCACCTCACCCCTCGTAAAAGCTACACGCGAAACGCGCGTCGGGGAATCGCTCCACGGCTCACAGGTAATGTGTCTCTGCCACTGTGCTTTACCTTTCTAGGGTCATTATCTATGGTTGTTGAAATAGGACTTGCTCACTTTTCTGGAGCCTAGCTAGGCCACATATCATACTAAGATTATTCTTATTCATGTGAAGTCCCATAGTCCCTTTTCCTATCAGCCTACTTTTGCTGCTTAGATTTTTTGCACTAAAGCACATCAGCACTTTTATTAAAATATCAGGAGCGCCTCTACGCTCTTGGTTGCAATCTGCACCTTATATGCGTTATATTTAATGACCCTTGACACTGCCTGTTTTTAGTCTGGATCGATCATATCAGTTGCACTTTGTATCCGCATAAGCCCTTTTAATCTTTATTATACTGTTTCCTCTTGTTTATTAATTGATTGAAATAAAATATGTTAATAATTTTAAGGCCAAACTTCTGTTAAGCACTTGGGGGCTCAAAGTGCTCACAACACATCTAGATAAGTTCCTTAAGGGGTCTAGTTTCCAAAATGGTGTCACTTGTTGGGGGTTTTCACTGTTTAGGCACATCAGGGGCTCTCTAAACGTGACATGGCATCCAATCTCAATTCCAGCCAATTCTGCATTGAAAAAGACAAACGGCGCTCCTTCACTTCCAAGCTCTGCGGTGCGCCCAAACAGTGGTTTACCCCCACATATGGGGTATTGGCGTATTCAGGAGAAATTGCACAACAAAATTTATGGTTTAATTTCTGTTTTTACACTTGCGAAAATAAAAAAATGTCAAACTTGGTTATTTTCTATCATACAGACCCGTCAAAATAACTTCAAATGTGATGTGGTCCCTAAAAAAAAATGGTGTTGTAAAAATGAGAAATTGATGGTCAACTTTTAACCCTTATAACTCCCTAACAAAAAAAAATGTTGTTTCCAAAATTATGCTGATGTAAAGTGGACATGTGGGAAATGTTATTTATTAACTATTTTTTTATGACACATCTCTCTGATTTAAGGGCATAAAAATACAAATTTTGAAAATTACAAAATTTTAAAAATTTTCGCCATATTTCTGTTTTTTTCATAAATAATTGCAAGTAATATCGAAGAAATGTTACCAGTAACATGAAGTACAATATGTCATGAAAAAACAGTCTCAGAATCAGCGGGATCCGTTAAAGCGTTCCAGAGTTATAACCTCATAAAGTGACAGTGGTCAGAATTGTAAAAATTGGCTCGGTCATTAAGTACCAAATTGGCTCTGTCACTAAGGGGTTAACGCTCATCATTCTCCTCTGCTTGCAGAGCAGGAGAAAATGATGAGAGCTGGCTTCAGCACCAGCCGCCGGGGAACAGCACTTACTGTAGCGCTTCTTCCCCTGCAGCCATCCGTGTCACACGGAGGACATCAATGTGTTTTCTCCATGTTTCAAGTGTGTGGGACGTTTTGCCATCCGTGCTGACGGTATAAAATGGACATGTCAGCGGTGGATGCACTGTTCTATTGGGATAGGCTCTATTCCTGGACCGAGCTCTGAAGCCATAGTGCTTTCCGTGGACCTGCTGTCTGCATGATGCTAGCCACTGCTTATTAAACATAGCCCTAGTCCTACCTTTATCAGACATATTAATTAGTTTAATGGGTGAATTGGAAAGAAAGGCTGTAGTCAACCCCATCCAACAAAAGTATTCATGTTGTGTGTTATTTGTGTTAGCGGGAACACTAACATTGGTAAGAGTTAAAATTTGGCTTCTGCACTCTATTCAAAGCACTTGTATTCTAAGGTATTTGTCATCCTTTTTTCTAATGATGTCAGATGTTCTGCAATCTGTATCTTGAATCTCCTTGTTGTGCAACAACGTAATTGAGGCAGCTCATTGCACAGGATGAAACATATTTCCCAGGATTTTTCACTTCCTCTGGATCAATAGCAGGCCACCCCTTCCCTTCATCCCCATCCTCTCCCTTCTTGGATTGTCTTCATGGACATGTCTATTTTCATAGTATTAATTGTGTCTAAGTGCTTATAATTACTGTACAGTATATAAGTGCATACAGCAAACT
The DNA here is from genome assembly GCF_032444005.1 of Ranitomeya imitator. NCBI lineage: Eukaryota > Metazoa > Chordata > Amphibia > Anura > Dendrobatidae > Ranitomeya > Ranitomeya imitator. The sequence continues at coordinate 442,759,475 of NC_091285.1, forward strand.
GTAATATACATACACACAAAACTATACACATACACTATATTGTTTTGGTAATATAAGTTTTTTGTTTTGTAACAAAAATAAATGAAAGAAATGCAGTTATAAATAAGTCTATAAATGTAACTTTTGTGCAAAAAGATAGATCCATCATTTCCATTGATTCCTGCATTATAGGAACTGATTAAAAAAAACAGTCCAAAATAGAAGTAAAGTTTATCTAGCAAAATAATTTCTTTATTTTATCGGTCAAAAACTTTCTGAATAAAGTAAACATTTAGAACACAGAAAAAATAGGAAGCTGTGTGAATGAACACTTAAAAGAAACATTTTGAAAGACGTTAACGAAGTTGCGTATGCAAAACAACATAAATTATACAAATACAATAATAGAAAAATACTTTACTCTCTGTACATGCACGTTCTGTTAAAACACTGCCTACAGTTTCTATTAAAGGGAATCAGACAGCAGGTTTTTGCTATGTAATCTCAAGACAGCATGAGATAGAGGCTGAAACACAGAATTCAGGGATGTGTTACTTGTCAAAGAGCATGTTGTTGCTTAGTAACTGTATATTATTTATCACAAAGAGATTTACACCTGTGATAAGCACCTCACTGTCTATGGGCTTTGTACACAGAGAGGCTGGTGTGGGCGGGATTAGCTTTCTCACCTCTGCTTCATTCTAAATATAAAAGCTCTGATTGGGTCAGAACTGCTGCACCTAATAAACTGATATATTCTCGGATTATGGGTCTCTGCCTACTTTAGCAAAAACCTGCTGACAGATTCCATTTAAATAGTCAAGTGGAAGTAAACCCCAAACTATGATTGCCTTTAATGTTCAGCTTTAAAACTTAAAAAGATTTTTTATTTTAATTTTTACTTATATCTGGTAAATAGAGTAGGCTTTCCACTGCTCAAGCTAAAGTCTTTTTTTAAGGGAAACTATGACTCGATTCATGCTGACCAAATCATAGGAAACAGAAAAAAGAGTCTGCCTACCTCCGGCATTGTAGAGGAAATATAGTTTGACATTCGGGCAAGGAACCATACGTAGCGACGAAACTAGTCCGATGCCGCACCTAGACAGCTTTTCCGAACATCATATCAGATGACTGACAGGTCTCTCCAGATGGACACACATGGGGTAGACATATCAATCACCTAGGAAAAAGTCATCCTAGGATGGTGCCAGATTAGCCTTGTCGCTCTGCAGGTGGATCTTCAAACTATATATTTTGCTTCAGAGAAAAATATACCTGTCTGCAATCATATTCGGGGTTTGGGCACTATTAATTAGCTCACATGTTTCCCATAACGGACAGTCCCAAGGAATGTTACTACAAACGAGTCTGTCCTTTGAGTGCACTGAGGCAAATGCGTGGAGGACATGGTCGGCTGTTTCTACACAAATATGCTTTTAAGAGAAAAACTTCTAGTGGTCAATGCGTCTGTCTTTTTATGTACTAGTCATATGAAATCTGTCAGAAAAAAGTACATAGGTCTTCATATGAAATCTAATGCTCATGCTCTTGCGCTACAATGGGGGCCTTGGTCTAGAAAGCCTGTTCTGAAATGTTCTTCTAAGAGGCCTGGTTCTTCTGAAGGTCACCCTGGAATAAATATTATCAAATGCATGGAGACTTTCACTGACACTGACGTTCTTCTGTATTTCTGCTACAGCTAAATCAGCATGCTGTTGTGGCTTCCTGTGAGCAGTGTATTTTGGGAATTCAGCAGCTGATACACAAATTCCACTATAAGATAACATGATTGAGATAAACCACTGTCTACTTCCAAGGAACTCGGCAGGGTTTTAGGGTTCGCTCAGACTAGTGTATAAAAAATCAGCCCCATTCTCATCCAAGAGAATAGGACGATCTTTTCTTTCTTGTCATCCGTGTGCAGTCTGTTATTTTTGCTAAGCAGCTATTAATCATTCACAGGAACATTTACAGTTTCCTATGTACAGAACTGTAATGTATTCGCAAAAATCGGATGCCACGCTGATTGTCCGTATGGCATGCAATATTTCTCTAGCACTGTACCGATTCTGGAGTGAAATCGCGGTGTGCTGCAATTTTTTTTTCTCATGCCAAAAACAGGTGAGGAAAAATATGCAGATCTACATGGCCTCATTGAATAACATTGGCCCCAGTGAAATCCGATTTTTACGCTAGTGTGAGCGAACCCTTATAAGAAGCTGTCTATAAATGGAAACCATAAGAATATGGAATAGTGCAAAAAAAGTGTAAAAATAATGAAGCAAAGTTATTCAACTTCTAAGGCTTAGCAACACAGATGTATTGTACATATTCTTTGGTTGAATCATGGACTATCGGTAGGAAAATAACTTTAGTCCTCCAGGCAGCCTCTCTGGCTTTCAGTTACAGAGGCATGCCAGTGTAACTTCAGTCACCGCTCAGTCACTGCCCATGATTTTGGCCCTGTTAAGAAAAAAGAAACCTACACTCACCTCTGGTGATGACGCCATTCCAGTGGAGTCAGCAATCACGTTCCTGGGGCTCACGTGAAGTTGTTATGTAATGTGTGCCCTGCTCCCAATCAGCGCTGGCATCATTGGCATCATTGTCCCCACCTTTAAACAAATCGAACATCAAGAGGAAGTCAGAGAGCAGCCTCAATAATGACTTCCTGTTGATGTTCAACATGTCTGAAGACAGAGAGAGTGATGCTGGCACTAAATGGGCACAGGGCTCGTGTGATGTAACAACTTCACGTGAGCCTCGTGAACACGAGTGCCGACACCGCTAGAACGACGCCTGCACCGGAAGTGAGTGTAAGTGTTTTTATTTAAACGGGGCAAAATATGAGGAATGAGAAGGGGCTGTGCAAGTAGTGGACAACCCCTTTAAATTGGCTGTCACTTGGTTGCTTATACTATATACTGCAATCTTCCACATATGAAGCAAGTTTAATTCCTAAGCCAGCTTTATACTGCCCTTAGCGAACTAAGAAAAATGTACTTCATAGATTGTTGAGGAGTTGCTCTGGTTTTTATAATAAACATTTTTAATCAGTTTTAATACTGGCTATTAGAGCACTTAACTAACATATCCTACTTTCTGTTGATCACTTGCCAATTTTGCTGTTTAGATTGGAACACAGAGAGCAGAGTCATCTCATTATTCTAAGAGAAAATGACACATTCATGTCTGCTCTATCAACTATTGAAAGTCTAGATAAAACAAGATAGCAACACCAAACACTCAGATTAGGCTAAGTCTGTATTTCGGTATGGTGTTTTTTTTTCTGTGGGCGAGAGGCATTGTGGAATTACTAACTGGATTTGTTAAAAAAAAATAACTGATACTTAAAGAAAAAACATTTCTTCTCTATAGAAACCTAGGAAACAAACCTTAAATATATTGCATTATATTTAACATTTCAAAAAAGACCACACTTTTATGTGTTGATAAGAAATCACAGTTGACTGACTTGTCTTTTGACCGACCCACAACAAAAATATAAAGTGCAAGGAGCCAATAGAGCAGTATTCACTGTTAATGGTCCCATACTGTTCACTAAGTTTTAATGGTGAGATTTTATGAATCCATCCGCTATTGCAGCAATGATTCTCTGCTCCATACACTAACTTGGGACAGAGAAGTGAGTGAGTAGACTCTGCCCAGAAATGCAGAATTTGATGGCTCTATGCAGGCTCGGACTGGCCCATAGGGTAACAGGGGAATCCCTCGGTGGGTCCCTGTGCAGATCTGGGTCCCCAACCCCACTATATGGGCATTACCGTATTTTTCGGACTAAAAGACGCACTTTTTCCCCCCCAAAAAAGGGGGCAAAATGGGGGGTGCGTCTAATAGTCGCAATGCAGGCTTACCTAGGTGGCAGAGGTGCGGTGGCAGAGGTCCTTTGGCAGAGGTGCGGTTGCGGGGGTGTGGCGGCAGAGGAGGCGCAGTAAGCGGGGTCCCTTTCCCCGGTATGATGAGGCAGCAGGCCCGGTATGCTGCAGAGCCGGGTGAATCCTCTTGTTATCGGTGGTGGCGGCCATTTTCCGGAGGCCGCGCGTGCGCAGATGGAGCGCTCTGCTTCCCGGGGCTTCAGGAAAATGGCCGCCGCGATCTCCATCTGCGCACGCCCGGCCTCCCGCGGCCATTTTCCTGAAGCCCCGGGAGCAGAGCGCTTCATCTGCACACGCGCGGCCTCAGGAAGATGGCCGCGCCCACCGATAACAAGAGGATTCACCCGGCTCTGCTGCATACCGGGCCTGATGCATCACCATACCGGGGAAAGGGACCCCGCTTACTGCGCCTCCTCTGCCGCCACACCCCCGCCACCGCACCTCTGCCACTGGACCTCTGCCACCGCACCTCTGCCACCTAGGTAAGCCTGCATGGTACGCCAGGGACCCCTCTCACGCCATACCTCTCACTGCACCTCCTGATCCCAGCACCTCCTGATCCCAGCACCAACTGATCCCAGCACCTCCTGATCCCAGCACCTACTGATCCCAGCACCTTCTCATCCCAGCACCTCCTCATCCCAGCATCACCCCACCTCTGCCGACACCTTGCCTCCTGTGACCCTGCTCTGCCACCGCCATAAGATACTGTAAATTCGGACAATAAGACGGACCCCCATGTTATAAAAAATCTTTTTTTCTGCAATTTTCACCCCAAATTTGGGGTGCGTCTTATGGTCCGGTGCGTCTTATAGTCCGAAAAATACGGTATTTGGTATAATTCAATTGATTAACTCTGTGCATAAGAAAGCAGCATCTCATCATTCATTAACCAAACTACCCAGTTTATTATTACATAGAGATATAGGTAAGTTTGTGAACGAGGGTAATGTAACATTTGTATGCAGGTGAAAAGTGGGCCCCCACAGTCAATGTTACTGGTGGGCCCCTAGCATCCCAGTCCGACACTGGCTCTATGTAGGCAACTGTCTGCTAGAGACAAAAATTTCTAAAAATATAAATCTCATTCACCAATTTACTGTAAATCCTAGGACACCGGACATTGATGAACTAGCTACTCCAAAGTTACTTTCAATATGCCGCTTTGTGCATGCTGAAAAAGCATACTAAGGCAAGTCCATTAAGAAAGAAAATCACCCCATTTTCTAGCTGTTGGTTAGAGAGGAAAAACTAGCTGCAGTTCTTTCATAAAAATGATGCATTGATGCTATACTTTCAGTGGAATCAACATTAGTTTTATCTTAATGACACTTCATACATAATCTCTACGTACGGAAACAATCCATGTAAGGTAAGGGTACATTCATACGACGGAATTTTTAGTCCACATGCTGTCCGTAGAAGAAACACTGACATTACATGGACATCACTAGGATCAATTTTACTGAACAAGGCTGCTCAGATGACAATTCACACGTGTAGAAGAAACATTCAGCATGCAATATTCTCTTCTGTGTTTCAGATAAGACTCGCCTATTCAAGTCTATGGAAGCCAAAAAAATGGATCCCATATCTGTATAGCATCTGATTTTTTTAATTACTATATACAGTATACTCAAGTATAAGCCGACCAGAGTATAAGCCGAGACACCTAATTTTGCCACGAAACACTGGGTAAGCGTATTGACTTGAGCATAAGCCGGGTATGCATTGTCCCCTCATCCCTGTCCGGCTATGTGTGACTCCCCCCGTCGCTGTCCTGGTATGTGGCTCCCTCTTCCTGTCCTGGTATATGGCTCCCAGATTTTGTCCTGGTATGTGTGGCTCCCCCAGTCCTGTCCTGGTATGTGTGGCTCCCCCATCCTGTCCTGGTATGTGTGGCTTCTCCATCCTGTCCTGGTATGTGGCTCCACTGTTTTGTCCTGGTATGTGTGGCTCCCCCGTCCTGTCCTGGTATGTAGCTTCCATTTTTTGTCCTGGTATGTGTGGCTCGCCCATCCTGTCCTGCTATGTGTGGCTCCCCCCGTCCTGTCCTGGTATGTGTGGCTCCTCCTGTTGTATGCTTGGCTCCCCCAGTCCCACATGGCTCACCCCCCGTCCCATCATTGTATGCAAGGCTCACCCCCGTCCCACTCACCTTCGCACCGCTGCCACATCTCCGTTGTCCCGGCGCCGCAGCTCTAATGTGCTGAGCGGTCACGTGGTACCGCTCATTAAGGTAATGAATATGCGCTCCACGCCTATGGGAGTGGAGACGCGTGCATATTAATTACCTTAATGAGCGGTACCACGTGACCGCTCAGCACAGGAAGAGCTGCCGGCGCTGAGAGGGAGATGCAGGGACAGAGATGCAGCGATGGCGTGAGGAGGGTGAGTATGATGTCTTCTGTTAGCCTGCTCCTGTCTATGCTATTCCACTCCCCCCATGCCCCCCCCCCCCCGCCGCCGACTTTCTGGACAATGACGCGTGTATAAGCCAAGGGGCACGTTTTCAACACAAAAAAAAGTGCTGAAAATCTCGGCTTATACACGAGTATATACGGTAACTGCTGATGTATAAAATCATATGTCAGACAGATGTAAAATACGTATGTAGCAATAGCATATGGATAACAATACAGATGAAAAGTCATCTGTTTTTTTCCGGATGAAAATCAGACGTTTTTTTTTTTCACACACTTGGGTGAATTTAACCTACCCAATTTGTTGTCGCAACATTGCTTTACACAGTAAATCGTCCATCAGCAATTATATACATTGTGCTCAGAATAATTAGCAAAGCAACTAAAACCTTGGATGTGTCACATCATTATCACTAATTGAACAGTCAATACCAAAAGCCAGATGCACTGAATCTTTGTAGCAGTGTTATCATGCAATTCTGCATGTGCTGGCTCCTTTGCTGTACATTCTCTGGGGTTTTTGACACCCTTGATGATCAGCTTGCAGGCGTCATCGTTGCAGTTTTGGACCATTTCCATCTTGCCATCTTTCGAATTGAAGGAGGGGAGCTTTGATACTTCGAGACATGTCAAAAAAAAGTGAGGTTCCTGATCTCCCTCTTGGTACTCTTTTGATGGCTCTGCAAGAAATTGCAGATCCTGTTTTTAGTATTTATATTTCAGATAAATATTCTAAATATTCGACATGCGCTCTCTTTTTACGTTATCGTATCTCTAATGTTGCAAGCTAAAGCAGACAAAACACATAAAAAATAAATAAATACATTTCAGCAGATACAGCTCTTCAAAGTAATGAACTAGGGAGATTTTTCTGGCTGGTTTCCTGCAGATGCGCTCCAGTACATGTGATACCCTTAACTTGGGGTTTAAGCTGTATCTGGCTCAGAAGTAGCTTGTAGGAGCACAAAACTTAAGGTACCTTCACACTAAACGACGCTGCAGCGATACCGACAGCGATCCGGATTGCTGCAGCGTCGCTGTTTGGTCGCTGGAGAGCTGTCACACAGACAGCTCTCCAGCGACCAACGATGCCGGTAACCAGGATAAACATCGGGTTACTAAGCGCAGGGCCGCGCTTAGTAACCCGATGTTTACCCTGGTTACCATCCTAAAAGTAAAAAAAAACAAACGCTTCTTACTTACCTTCCGCTGTCTGTCCTCGGCGCTCTGCTTCTCTGTACTGGCTGTGAGCACAGCGGCCGGAAAGCAGAGCGGTGACGTCACCGCTCTGCTTTCCGGCCGCTGTGCTCACAGTGAGTGCAGGAAAGCACAGCGCCGGAGGACAGACAGCTGAAGGTAAGTATGTAGTGTTTGGTTTTTTTACTTTTAGGATGGTAACCAGGGTAAACATCTGGTTACTAAGCGCGGCCCTGCGCTTAGTAACCCGATGTTTACCCTGGTTACCAGCGAAGACATCGCTGAATCGGTGTCACACACGCCGATTCAGCGATGTCAGCAGGAAGTCCAGCAACGAAATAAAGTTCTGGCCTTCTAGCCCCGACCAACGACATCACAGCAGGATTCTGATCGCTGCTGCGTGTCAAACTGAACGATATCGCTAACGAGGACGCTGCAACGTCACGGATCGCTAGCGATATCGTTTAGTGTGAAGGTACCTTTACCTCACACCTTTTTTTTGCAATGAGAGTCCAATACGGAAGGCATCAAAAAAGTCTTATTGAGAGTCTGTCTCATAAAAAGACTGTTAAAACAAAGCACATGGACTTGGCACACCCTTGGTGTGATTGAGTATTTCACTGCACCTTCACATTGGTTTTTCATCTTCCTCCTCCCTTCTCCAGCTCCTGTAAAGCCAGAGCTGTCCATCTAATAAGAAAAGGTTGGAAATAGATGGAAAGCAAATAGATAGGAAGGTGCACTGAACTGTTTGACCACACCAAGGGAGCAAGAAGCGCCTGATTTTTGTTTAAGAACCATCCACAACTCCCCCCTTTCTATGTGCTTGGATTGAATATTTGTGTTATATTATGCTAAACGATTCCCTTTAAGTCATTCCCTAATGGTTGCAAAGCAGTTGCATATTATACATAGTAGCATCTACGTTACATCTTCTTATAGTTCCTCAGAACTAATTTTTCAAAAACCATATTGCAAATTTGTAGAAGTTTTCTGAAAGGGGCAAAGTGGTATTAAATGGCAGAATACTTAGGTCTGAAAAGTTATGAAAATTTTATAAAGAATTGGAGCATTCTATATATTTTTATTATACAAAAAAATTGTACTTGCTCAATTCATAATAATTATTTAGAGCGTAACTCTGGTTGTAGGTGAACGCCATCCTGCCCCCCTCTACCCTCTCCATAGACTTTTATGAGCAGCAACCTCCGATCCTTCAGTGAGCAGAAAATCTGTTTTCACTGAAGAGAGATTATATCAGTGAAAGGTAAGTGAGTTTTCTGTCCAGGGGGAAAAAGAGAAATTTTCTCTAACTAGATAAATTAGGATAGGCTAGACTGATGTGCTGTGTTGTTAATAGCAAAATCAGTCATTTTAAAGGGCCTCTGTCAGAACAAAATGACTGTTCAGTTCAAACCAAGTACAGGCGCTTGGTACATCCTAGGCAGGGACAATTATTTAAGTACATCTTCCCACGTGCTTTGTTTCCATCTATCTCCACTCTTCTATGGCTCTAAAGCTAGAGCTGTCAATCAAGGAAGAGGGGGGTGGAGGTTGAGGAACAACAATCAGTTGGCAAGGTGTATGTAGATGATTGGCCACGTCTTAATGCATCGAGCGCCTGTACTTGGTTTGATCAGTCATTCTGTGATGACAGAGTCCCTTTAAAATTTCTATGTCCAACATTCGTCAATAGGAAAAACTACAAATAGTAGTGAAAAGGTTAGGAGAAGCCAGATTGTATTTTTTAAGAGATAGAGAGACACGTGTGTAATTGTACAACTAATATTCTCCATTCATGCTATTGTAGCATGTCCCAAGTGGAAATAAGCAGCCGAGCCCACCATATAATGTGGTAGTCCACTCTGCCTTGGCATTATGTGGTAAAGATCTGTATAAAATGGCACATGACTTTGAATGGAAGTTTCCCTTAAACAGTGATATTCTATCTGTCCATCCTAATAACGCATACTCACCATTTTGCAATTGACATGTTGCGTTCAGGTTCTGCCCTTCCAAGGAGCTGTTCATGGAAATGAATATGTTAGTTGCCTACTACTATTCAGTAGTCAAAAATGAAACAGTTTTTGCAGCACAGCGAATCCAACATGACTAGGACACGCAGCAACATTTCCATCTCCGTTTGACCCATTTTTCATTACATAGGGCTACGTTCAAATATGTTGCTTTCAGGAGATGTATTCTGATTTACAAAAAAAAAAGTCAGAATGCTTGTCAAAGGAACGGCAGTAGGCCTAGACAAGAATCGTCGTGGTCACATTAAGGGGAAGACGTTAAATAGAAACTTCCTGTAATGCTAAAAAAAGATAAGTAAAACATGCTGAATTTTGGTGCTTTATCTGAAAAATAGGAAATGGCTGTAGGCGGTATAGAGGTAGCAGTAACTCGTAGGCCCTGGTGCGTGATAAGTCCAAAGGCTGAACATTTCAGATAAGGCTTTTTCTACCCACATTACAGTTCTTTTCAGGGTAGGAGGAACATACAGAAGTATTCAGTTTTATTCTTGATTCAGGAGTACAAAACTTACAGAATTAGATCATGGCAACATTAAATTAGCAGCGACACCCTGCAACATTGGAGGTAATAATTTCCTATGGTGTCAGTTTGCAACCTGCAATATACCGTGACAGAGTCGCAAATGTTTCCAAAATATGTTGGATTTTTTGTCACTGGTCAGATGTCGCACACTTTCCATAGACTTCAATGCAAGTCACCTTTCTGCAACATCACAGCTCTAAAATAGTCGCACGACAGCAAGTCACAGACAAGTTGCAGACATTTTTTTAGTTGCACGACTTGTCCAAGAACCGCCATCACACGACCCACCTCGCCATGAAGCCCCAGCCTTAATACCGTATATCACCTGTAGGAGAAAAAGTATGGACATACACTGCTTTATTGCCATTGAAAAACTCTGGAAAGCAGTTTTACAGCCCATAGGAGCTGTCTAATAGCTGTGCTTGTAAACAAGCACCTGTTATATCAGTGTTTTTGAGCCTGCGTTACAGAGGTCCGGGGATATGTGGTTGACGCTCAGAGTTGTAGACAGTCTTCAAACACCATGGTTTTATTGCAGTTTTTCCAAGATTGTCAGAAAACTAAGAAAGCTGCTATTTTTTTCTGCAATATAGTCAGAAATCATGGCAATACTGTGATGTTGTGTCTGTCATCGTCTGCGTATTCAGTGTAGGAAAACCCTTCTTGATGCTTTTGTGATTTGTGAGCAGAGACTGTAAGTACGATGGCTCCCTGCTGCGGGATCTTAACCTAGAGAGGGAGCTGCTTTGTAAGTATACCCGTGTGGTTGTACGTGTTCCTGTACGGGTGTGTATACCTGTGTACTAAGGTGTCTGCATGTATTTGAATGTTTGCATGTCATACATTTCAATATGCCTTATAAACACCAGAGCTTAATCACACATAGCAGCTTTGACTTCTTTAGTCTCTTTCTGATATAAGACTAACATCCTCCACTAACCTAAGCTCTTGCTCATGTCTTCAGGACTTTTCTTAACCAGCACTGGTCTGTGGCTCCTTTCACACTGCATTTTTGCCAATATAACCACAATATTTCAGTTGGAGCACAGCTATTGTAAATATACCCAATATACCCACAATATTGTGGTTGGAGCACAGCTATTGTAAATATACCCAACATACCCACAATATTGCGATTGGAGCACAGCTATTGTAATTATACCCAATATAACCACAATATATCAGTTGGAGCACGGTTATTGTAAATATACCCAATATACCCACAATATTGTGGTTGGAGCATGGCTATAATACACTGCCGGGCTCCAGGCACAACATTCGGCATCCAAAACAAGCCCTTAAACAGCAACATTGAAAGAGGAAATTATAAAAAGCTATTGTTCAGTGATTACTGAAAAAAAATGCCTTAGTCACTAATAGATTTAAAGACCAAAGGCCTGGTCTTTATTGGGTTAAGAGGCATCTGAATAGACTAAACAGAGCATTTTGCTCCTATAGTCATTTCCGGGGCTGATCTCATTCATGTGCTATTCATAGGGCTGCGGTGTAATGAATATGTGGTGGGGGTCACTGTATTACGTACCTGTTATGTTTTAGGACTGATTCACATTTCCCTTCATTCCAGCCACAGAAGGGGTCCATTGACTTAATACAGCCTGTGCAATTGTTGTAGGCAGTACAGTTATCCAGTAATAGTCTGGAAAATTCCCGAGTAGTTCCCACATACAGGACGTGCTACACAAAGAGAACTCAGATGTCAGCAACAGAACAATCATTTCATTAACCAGATCTCTCCTCCTTCTCGGTACCACATCCAACCAGAATAAATAATTTATACTTCCATTTTTGTACAAAAAGAACCTACGTCTGCTGACACATCCATAGACAACAGGAGCATATCACGTTACAGAAACAAAAGATTTGTGATGTTTCTTTATAAAAAAATAAAAAAAAGAAGAACTGAGTCACAAACCACAATCAGTCATATCCTACTCAGAACTAAGGTCACAACAGTCATCAATACACTGTTATATCTATATTCCTCCAGTCATCGGTCGTTATAAATGTATGAAACATATGGGTTAATATTACGGTTAACTTTAATCTGGTACAAATACCCTGCAAATAAATAATTGCACATCTTCCATTTGAGCAATTAGCTGAAATGTTGTCTCTGGAGTATCTACAATGTATTGTACTTCTCACCTCATTCGGCTTCAGTTCCATGAACTGTAGTTTTGCTTTTAGTTTGAAAGGCTGCACTTCAATAATTGAAAAGGGTCCATCTTCCCGCTCTAGAGTCTTGTGTACAGCTCCATCATCTTAGATAATAAAATGAAAGGGGATGTTAACTAGTTTTCATCCACCATGTACTATAGCAAATAAATATCACCACAAATATATGATATAAATTCATGACTTCTGCCATTAAGGTATAAAGAATATAAAGTGACTTTTATAGGGGTTGTCCAGGCAAAATCAAAATGTTACTGTTGGCTTGGTGAATTAAAAAAGAGCAAATGAAGCTATGCTACTGGCACTTTGTGGGATCCAGCACAGGCTGCTCTATTAAGACGAGACTGTTCAAAGAGGCAACATGATCAATTTTCACATGTGATTGTCTGCTGAGGTCAGGTGTCTTCAGCAGGTGTCATTGGTGATATCAGCTGCCACTTTGAACAGTGACAACTTCCTTAAGGCCGGTTTCACACGTCAGTGGCTCCAGTACGTGAGGTGACAGTTTCCTCACGTACCGGAGCCACTGACACACGTAGACACATTAAAATCAATGCATCTGTGCAGATGTCATTGATTTTTTGCAGACCGTGTCTCCGTGTGCCAAACACGGAGACATGTCAGTGTTCGTGGGAGGGCACGGATTACACGGACCCATTAAAGTCAATGGATCCGTGTAAAACACGTACCGCACACGGACGTTGTCCATGTGCAGTCCGTGTGCCGTGCAGGAGACAGCGCTACATTAAGCGCTATCCCCCCCGCTGGTGCTGAAGCCGCGATTCATATCTTCTCTGCAGCAGCGTTTGCTGTAGAGAAGATATGAATAATTGTGTGTAAAATCAAGATCCAGGAGCCGCATATTCATGACTGTAATCGGCGGCCCCACGTGACCGCTCATACAGTAGAAGTAGCGCCAGCCAGCGAGGGAGCTGGGTGAGTATTTTCATCACAGCGGGGGGGCGCACAGGGGGTGGGAGGGGGTGGGGACCTGGATCTTGATTTTACACACAATTATTCATATCTTCTCTACAGCAAACGCTGCTGCAGGGAAGATATGAATGGGGCTTCAGCACCAGATGCAGGGGACAGCGCTAAACTTTAGCGCTGTCTCCGGCACAATGCGTGTGGTACCCAGTGGGCACACGGGCGGCACATGTGCCACACTGATGTGCCACAGAAACGCACCGGCACACGGACACGGATAATTCCGGTACCGATTTTTCCAGTACCGGAATTATCTGAACGTGTGAGACTGGCCTAAGTTTGTAAAAGCTGACCACAGAGCAGTCTCTGCTGGATTCTGGTAAGTGGGTTCCAACACTCGGCACCCTTACCAATCAGCTGCGATCAGCACCAGCAGAGGTCAGATGTAAACAGCTGCACAGTTGAACAACTTTGTCACTTGTTTAATGGTCAGCTCCATTTTTTCAGAGCATTCGACCTGTTTCTCCATTTTAAAAGTTCCCCATGTGATATAAAAATTCCTCTTTTTGCCAATCCCAGTATTCAGACCTCCAACAAGTCATTAAGATATCACCTATCCATAACATGCTTGTTACATAATGTTGGTTCACTGGGTGAGGTGGATTCACTAAGCCCAGGATCCGGGTAGGCAAATGGGCCACGAATGATTGTGCAGCAGCTAAGTGGAGCACTCAGATTATGACAGCAGAGGGAATTGCTGGAAACAGCAATTAGACAGGTAGAATGCTGGATGCTGGAAACTGCAGACATGTAGGGAACGTCAAAGAGACCACAGGCAAGCAGGCGGGATGCTGGAAACTGCTGGCAAATGCGAGAAATCCAGGAGATCACAGGCAAGCAGGTGGGATGTTGGGAACCATTGGCAGGCGGATGATGTCCAGATCACATGCAAATTGCAAAGTTACAGAAGACCTCAGACAGTTTGCACAGTTACTGAAGAACATAGGCAGTCTGGAGACTCAAGAGACTTGGAGCTGAAGGCAGATAGGAGGCATCATGGAGATGCAAACAGGTGCAAGACAAAACTCTGGAGCAACAAGAAAGTCCAAATGCCACGGAAGCCACAGGTGGGTTGGAGACGTCCTGAAAACTGCCATACATGCAGCAGTGGTCTTGGAAGACCGGGAACATGTAGTAGAAAGACCTCCAGAGTAACAAGAAAGTATGAAAACCATGGAACCCGCAGGCAGGTAGAAGAAGTCCTCCACTAACAGGTAGCAAGTTTACTGAAAACCGTAGACAAGCAGGCGAAGTCCTGAACTCCACTGAGAGGTAGCAAAGTTACTGGAAACTGCAGACAGATACCTCACAGATGGGAAACCACAGCCAGCCAGAAGATGTCCTGAAGAATGTGGACTGGAACTGTACACAGACCAACTAAAAGAGTTGCTAGAAAGTCTTAATACAATGCCAAGACCCAGGTGTGCACTTTGGGAGGCTTTACATAGGCCCACGAAATACAGCACATTATTCTAAAGCCCAAAATGGAGCACAAGAAAATCTACCAGATCAGAGGTATGGCATAACAATGTTTATCTGCACAACCCTATTAATTATACAGGACAGCTGGGGCCAGAATACCTTTACATTTTGATTGCTATGATGTAAATGAAACAATTTAATAATCATCTGTCTCGCTGCATGTGTCATTGGATATAAAGTTGGATTTGATTACCGTAAGTTACCTGTGCCTAAGATGAGAACCCTAGAGATATTCTGGTTCACGGCAACTATTTCATCCACCACTATCTTCCTGTAGAGGACTAAATTTTGGAAAACAGTCCTATTTCTTGATGGCCACAACCATTTTGTCAGTTCTGGGTGATTGGATACCTCTTCTGAAGTGTCCTCAGGGGTCAAGGTAGGAGGTGGAAGGCACTGAAGGACAAATAATGTTAAGTTAAAAACAAAAACTATAAGTGAATTAATAAAGGGAGCACAGCATAGCAAAATGGTGGCAATTTTAAATGATATTCCAATACACTTAATTTGTGTAATGCATTAGATAATATTTATACTATATGCATTCATTAACCATAACGTCATAATTGCTAGGAGTAGTTTTATCCATGTTCATTAAACGTGCAGCCAGTATAAGAAATATATACTACAGAATCCAGAAGCATCAGAAAAGGACTTTGCCTATATAAGCAATAAATGTCAAGAATTTTTTTTAATGACAGGCATAGACAATTTTGAGGTATTGCCCTCTTACTGCAAAATTCAACCAACTGAAATGAAATATACTCAGTCTAGGAAAGGAGGCTATGTCCTGGTAGAACCTTATGCATCTGTGCTTTCTTTATATCTGTAGCCCTCTTAGATTACTTGAGATGCTGATTCTCACATAAAATATACATCTTATGGTATCGTTAGTATTTAGAAGAAAAGAGATAAGTAGCAATCATGTGTTACCGTCCCAGGACGAATCTTTAGTTCATTTTTAGAAGAGCCCAACAAAGTTGAAGTGTTGAAAAGAAGCTCAATATCCTGAACCTTATAGGAGCACACAGCACTGTGGTTCCTACAGAGATGAAAAAAAAACATAGTCAAATATAATATGTTGAAAAGCCAAAGAAAACAGGGATGTTGCTTGTAATGACAAATCACGTTCCTGCTGTTATATCCACCAAGGCACACTAATTTAAAAGGGTGTTACATCTCATAAAATGGTGGCATATCACTAAGATATGTCATCATTTTCTGATCAATTGGGGTCTGATACTCCCAACCATCCTGACATTGAATGGGTAACCGAGCTGCTCTAGTTCAAATCAAAATTCTCTCTCAAAACCCCAAGACTTGTCAATAAAAAAGAACTATGAGAACCAAAATGCCCAACCCACAACAGCTCTTTTTAAATACAAATTTCATATAATATCTCACTAATTTAGATCCAATGGACTATCTGTTCTCATACTGATTTCATAACAAGCAGGAACTGTTATAATGTAAAAGACTATGTTTTGCCCTGTGGCCCCATTCCCAGTGGCAGTCAAGGCCACCGGTCATTGGACATGCACATTTGTACCATAGTCCCTTCATTCTCAGAAAGGAAAATTTTATGAAAGAGTGGTAATAGTATATCCCAGCAACATGCTTCATTTTCTGTGTTGGAAAGACCCCTTGAAATAAATATTTCTGAAACCTCAAAATAATAATACTACAAATGGTCCCATATAAAACAACACAAGTAAAAAGAGCAATCGTCCATAGCTACCATTCAGTTCCACCTTTTATTTTATCAATGCTAGTTAGAAATGGTATGGAAGATGCCTTCAATGCAAAGATGTATTTACTTATGTAAATTTTTTGCAGAATTTTCTAGTGTTTAAGTGGTGTATAGGTGCATGAGCTACATTCAAGCTTCTCACCATGAATTTTTGAAAAGTCCATAAATCACATTCTCTGTTTTTCCTTGCAAAAAGTAGATGTCTTGTAGGTGTGGATAATATTGCCCAGTTAACTGGTTTCCACATATTAAACGTGATTTCAATGCCGTACTAAATATATAGCGAATACTATTTTTGGCAGATCCTTGATCATCCTAAGGAAGCAAAATTTAGATACAAAGGTTGTAGTATCTTTACCAAATGTGGAAGAAGAAGTGAGCATATTAAACAAAAAATAACTAAATATACCACTGATTTGTATTAAAAAGGGAAGTTTTAAAGAAAAAAGTCGAAATACCGTACTTCCCAAATGTGAAAAATACACTTTTTATTCTTAGCAGTGTTGTCCGGGATACTTATATAATTTGTTATGGAGTTTGACATGTGGAATCCTAACTATGTGTGATGTACGGTACTCACTGTCAGGATTCCTCTTGTTTCCCATTCCCACCGATGGATCACGTGCCAACCACGTTCTCTTCAGCTTCTCTCCGTGGTCTCAATTGGGAGAAGCGGAAGAAAAGCATTAGGGTTCATTACACTCCTTGTCAACTTTATAAATGTCCCAGACAACCAAAAAGGGAACCACAAACCACAAAAAGGGAATTTTAGTATTGTTAATTAAATAATTATGAAGGAGAGATCTAATGGGAAAAATATATTTTTACTAACACACAATGTGAGTGGTATTTTGTAAAAATTTTCCTTCAACTTAGTGTGCACCAGATTATTATCAGCTCAAATCAGCTATTTTGTAGCATCCACCACTTCTTCTAAGTGGAAATGTGGCAACAAATATGGTTCAATTTAAGAGCTTCTGGGCATCTTTCTTTGTAAAGCCGATAAGATGATTGTCCACTTTAACAGTTTATACCAAAGGCTCCTCCTGATATCCACAGCACTCACTGTGCATGGGCCACCACTAACCATCTTACCTTACAAAGTTGGGCCACCATTGACAGCCTATTCTCAGTTGTTCTGGTTTGAGTATTATCCTCATTGAAAAAAAGAAGAATCTTATTTTGTCCTTTGTCTTCTTTCTCTACAAGTAGAGACTTCACAAACTCTGGCTCTGTTACAAAACAAACCAAAACATTTATTCTAAATTATGTATATTTCCCTGCTCCTCTTTTAGGGATGATTCAGACAAGTACTCCAATATCCTGAATAAAAAATAAGTACGGTATATAGAAAAATAAATAAAGAACATTGAAAGGGAATCTGTCCTGTTGTACATGCAGTCCAATCTGTGGATCTCATGGTATAGAGAAAAAGAAGCTGAGCGGAATGGTATATGGGTTTGCTGTAAAAAAAAAAATCCCTGGTGTTTGTATGTATATGTGTCCAGCGGGCGGTCCAACTCAGTGACTGACAGCTATCTCTGCTGGCATAGTCAGGCTGGGAAGACTGTCAGTCACTGAACTGGACCTCCCACTCGACTCATATGCATACAAACAGCAGGGATTACAATGAATAAAATGCAAGTTTTACTGACACTTTTCCCATAATATATATATATATATATATATATATATATATATATATATATATATATACAGTATAGTGATCTGATCAGCTCCTCCTGTTCTATAACATCCTTCCTGCAGATCAGATTTCATTTTCAACATTTGGTTTAAGGGGAAAACCTCTGTAAATGATTCCATCATGTCATAGATAAATATCAGAAGATCATATTGGCATCCTTCAGTTACAGACCCTAGTCCTGGAATTTAGTTCACACAGATCTAGTGACCTTTTTTTTTTCCTTCACTGGATTTTCCCTTTGCACAACAAACAACTGCACTCTGGAAGTGTTAAGGTTCTGTATATGCCACCATTAAATATATACAAATGATGAATTGCATTACTGCAGTATAGTCTACACACATTTAGTCTACACACCCCCTGACGAAGGAACAGTGCGTCCGAAACGCGCGTCGGGGTGCCCCTGATTGTCCTGGCTAGCCACAGTGGCTTATATACAAATTGATCAAAGTAAGTGTCTTCCTACTTCTACCTACCCTCTCTGCATTTGCACTTTGTATACAGCACTTTAGTTTCTCTTGCAAGATACTGCAATTATATTTGCTACATTATATGTACATTACGGCACTTTAGGCACATTGCACTTTTTTTCATTTTCTATTCAATTTAGTGTTTTTCACTTACGGTATATAATTATATATATATAATTTTTTTATATATATATTTTTGGTATTTGCAGTAATGCAGTCACGACAGACGGTACCTGTACTTATATTTAATTTCATCATAGGTGGATTTCTCCTTTAGAAAGCATATCTACTAAATAAACCTTTCATCAATAAATGCACAAAGCTTGTATGTAGAAGTCGAATGGAAAAAATAGTTATTACAGCACAATCGTCACTATTCCGTTTGTACAGGAAAAGAGAGGGAATGTACCGGAACCTTTTGGTTCAGATTGTGTAGCTTCAACATTTGGTAACAAAACAAAATGTAAATTGTGGATAACACAGGAGAACCTCTGTCCACATTGCCATCTGTTGTGAATTCTGTGGCTGAATTCACTCCTGTGGTCACAAGTGGTACTGCAGCTTCTGAGCTTCCTCCCTCAGGTGTTCTGGTGAGCTCGTTAACTGCTTCATTACTTAACTCCGCCTGATGCTGCTATCCTTGCTCCTTGTCAATGTTTCAGTGTTGGATCTGAGCTTCTCCTGATTGTTCCTGTGACCTGCTGCTCTGTATAGCTAAGTGCTTTTTGCTTTTTTGTTGCTTTTTTTCTGTCCAGCTTGTCTTTTGTTTTGCTGGAAGCTCTGAGACGCAAAGGGTGTACCGCCGTGCCGTTAGTTCGGCACGGTGGGTTTTTTTTGCCCCCTTTGCGTGGTTTTGCTTTAGGGTTTTTTGTAGACTGCAAAGTTCGCTTTACTGTCCTCGCTCTGTCCTAGAATATCGGGCCCCACTTTGCTGAATCTATTTCATCCCTACGTTTTGTCTTTTCATCTTACTCACAGTCATTATATGTGGGGGGCTGCCTTTTCCTTTGGGGAATTTCTCTTTGGCAAGTCAGGCCTATTTTTCTATCTTCAGGCTAGCTAGTTTCTTAGGCTGTGCCGAGTTGCCTAGGTAGTTGTTAGGCGCAATCCACAGCCGCTTTTAGTTGTGTTTAGGATAGGATCAGGTGTGCAGTCTACAGAGTTTCCACGTCTCAGAGCTCGTTCTTGTATTTTTGGGTATTTGTCAGATCACTGTGTGCGCTCTGATCGCTAAGCACACTGTGTTTCTGGATTGCCTTCATAACACCTGTCATTAGCAAACATAACAGTACAAGGAGCCTAACTAATGATTCTCAATAGAGGGAAAGAAAAAGTTCTCACATCATTTTTTTTTTTTTTATCTGCTCTGTGTTCACTTTTTTTTTTTCCCCTAGACATTTGGGTGATTCTGGACACAGGTGTGGACATGGATATTCAGGGTCTGTGCTCTTCAATGGATAATCTCGTTATAAATGTACAAAAAATTCAAGATACTATTGATCAGAAATCTATGTTAGAACCAAGAATTCCTATTCCTGATTTGTTTTTTGGAGATAGAACTAAGTTTCTAAGTTTCAAAAATAATTGTAAGCTATTTCTGGCCTTGAAACCTCATTCTTCTGGTAATCCTATTCAACAGGTTTTGATTATTATTTCTTTTTTGCGCGGCGACCCTCAAGACTGGGCATTTTCTCTTGCGCCAGGAGACCCTGCATTGAGTAGTGTAGATGCGTTTTTCCTGGCGCTCGGATTGCTGTACGATGAGCCTAATTCAGTGGATCAGGCTGAGAAAAATTTGCTGGCTTTGTGCCAGGGTCAGGATGATATAGAAGTATATTGTCAGAAATTTAGGAAATGGTCAGTACTCACTCAGTGGAATGAATCTGCGCTGGCAGCTTTGTTCAGAAAGGGTCTCTCTGAGGCTCTTAAGGATGTCATGGTGGGATTTCCTATGCCTGCTGGTTTGAATGAGTCTTTGTCTTTGGCCATTCAGATCGGTCGACGCTTGCGCGAGCGTAAATCTGTGCACCATTTGGCGGTACTGCCTGAGGTTAAACCTGAGCCTATGCAGTGCGATAGGACTATGACTAGAGTTGAACGGCAGGAATACAGACGTCTGAATGGTCTGTGTTTCTACTGTGGTGATTCCACTCATGCTATTTCTGATTGTCCTAAGCGCACTAAGCGGTCCGCTAGGTCTGCCGTCATTGGTACTGTACAGTCCAAATTCCTTCTGTCCATTACCTTGATATGCTCTTTGTCGTCGTTTTCTGTCATGGCGTTTGTGGATTCGGGCGCTGCCCTGAATCTGATGGATTTGGATTATGCTAAACGTTGTGGGTTTTTCTTGGAGCCTTTGCGGTGTCCTATTCCATTGAGAGGAATTGATGCTACACCTTTGGCCAAGAATAAACCTCAATACTGGGCCCAGCTGACCATGTGCATGGCTCCTGCACATCAGGAAGTTATTCGCTTTCTGGTGTTGCATAATCTGCATGATGTGGTCGTGTTGGGGTTGCCATGGCTACAAACCCATAATCCAGTATTGGATTGGAATTCCATGTCGGTATCCAGCTGGGGTTGTCAGGGGGTACATGGTGATGTTCCATTTTTGTCGATTTCGTCATCCACCCCTTCTGAGGTCCCAGAGTTCTTGTCTGATTATCAGGATGTATTTGAAGAGCCCAAGTCCGATGCTCTACCTCCGCATAGGGATTGTGATTGTGCTATCAATTTGATTCCTGGTAGTAAATTCCCTAAAGGTTGATTATTTAATTTATCCGTGCCCGAACACGCCGCTATGCGCAGTTATGTGAAGGAATCCCTGGAGAAGGGACATATTCGCCCATCGTCATCACCACTGGGAGCAGGGTTCTTCTTTGTAGCCAAGAAGGATGGTTCGCTGAGACCGTGTATTGATTACCGCCTTCTTAATAAGATCACTGTTAAATTTCAGTATCCCTTGCCATTGTTATCTGACTTGTTTGCTCGGATTAAGGGGGCTAGTTGGTTCACTAAGATAGATCTTCGTGGTGCGTATAATCTGGTGAGAATCAGGCAAGGAGATGAATGGAAAATTGCATTCAATACGCCCGAGGGTCATTTTGAGTATCTAGTGATGCCGTTCGGACTTGCCAATGCTCCATCTGTGTTTCAGTCTTTTATGCATGACATCTTCCGTGAGTATCTGGATAAATTCCTGATTGTTTACTTGGATGACATTTTGATCTTCTCAGATGATTGGGCGTCTCATGTGAAGCAGGTCAGAATGGTTTTTCAGGTCCTGCGTGCTAACTCTTTGTTTGTGAAGGGATCAAAGTGTCTCTTCGGTGTGCAGAAAGTTTCATTTTTGGGGTTCATCTTTACCCCTTTTACTATCGAGATGGATCCAGTTAAGGTCCAAGCCATCCAGGATTGGATTCAGCCGACATCTCTGAAAAGTCTGCAAAAGTTCCTGGGCTTTGCTAATTTTTATCGTCGCTTCATCTGTAATTTTTCTAGCATTGCCAAACCATTGACCGATTTGACCAAGAAGGGTGCTGATTTGGTTAATTGGTCTTCTGCTGCTGTGGAAGCTTTTCAGGAGTTGAAGCGTCGTTTTTGTTCTGCCCCTGTGTTGTGTCAGCCAGATGTTTCTCTTCCGTTCCAGGTCGAGGTTGATGCTTCTGAGATTGGAGCAGGGGCGGTTTTGTCACAGAGAGGTTCTGATTGCTCAGTGATGAAACCATGTGCTTTCTTTTCCAGGAAGTTTTCGCCCGCTGAGCGTAATTATGATGTGGGCAATCGAGAGTTGCTGGCCATGAAGTGGGCATTCGAGGAGTGGCGTCATTGGCTTGAAGGAGCTAAGCATCGCGTGGTGGTATTGACTGATCATAAGAACTTGACTTATCTCGAGTCTGCCAAGCGCTTGAATCCTAGACAGGCCCGTTGGTCGTTATTTTTTGCCCGCTTCGACTTTGTGATTTCGTACCTTTCGGGCTCTAAAAATGTGAAGGCGGATGCTCTGTCTAGGAGTTTTGTGCCCGACTCTCCGGGTTTATCTGAGCCAGCGGGTATCCTCAGGGAAGGAGTCATTGTGTCTGCCATCTCCCCTGATTTGCGGCGGGTGCTGCAAAAATTTCAGGCGAATAAACCTGATCGTTGTCCAGCAGAGAAACTGTTCGTCCCTGATAAGTGGACTAATAAACTTATCTCTGAACTTCATTGTTCGGTGTTGGCTGGTTATCCTGGAATCTTTGGTACCAGAGAGTTAGTGGCTAGATCCTTCTGGTGGCCATCTCTGTCACGGGATGTACGTACTTTTGTGCAGTCCTGTGGGATTTGTGCTAGGGCTAAGCCCTGCTGTTCTCGTGCCAGTGGGTTGCTTTTGCCCTTGCCGGTCCCAAAGAGGCCTTGGACACATATTTCGATGGATTTCATTTCTGACCTTCCCGTTTCTCAAAAGATGTCAGTCATTTGGGTGGTCTGTGATCGCTTTTCTAAAATGGTCCATCTGGTGCCCTTGGCTAAATTGCCTTCCTCCTCTGATTTGGTACCTTTGTTCTTTCAGCATGTGGTTCGGTTGCATGGCATTCCTGAGAATATTGTTTCTGACAGAGGTTCCCAGTTTGTTTCAAGGTTTTGGCGAGCCTTTTGTGGTAGGATGGGCATTGACCTATCCTTTTCCTCGGCTTTCCATCCTCAGACTAATGGCCAGACCGAACGAACCAATCAGACCTTGGAAACATATCTGAGATGTTTTGTTTCTGCAGACCAGGATGATTGGGTGTCCTTTTTGCCGTTGGCTGAGTTCGCCCTTAATAATCGGGCCAGCTCGGCTACCTTGGTTTCTCCATTTTTATGCAATTCTGGGTTCCATCCTCGTTTCTCTTCAGGACAGGTTGAGTCTTCGGACTGTCCTGGTGTGGATTCTGTGGTGGATAGGTTGCAGCAGATCTGGACTCAGGTAGTGGACAATTTGATCTTGTCCCAGGAGAAAGCTCAACTTTTCGCTAATCGCAGACGCCGTGTGGGTCCCCGACTTCGTGTTGGGGATCTGGTTTGGTTATCTTCTCGTCATATTCCTATGAAGGTTTCCTCTCCTAAATTTAAACCTCGTTTTATTGGTCCGTATAGGATTTCTGAGGTTCTCAATCCTGTGTCTTTTCGTTTGACCCTCCCAGACTCCTTTTCCATACATAATGTATTCCATAGGTCGTTGTTGCGGAGATACGTGGCACCTATGGTTCCATCTGTTGAGCCTCCTGCCCCGGTTTTGGTGGAGGGGGAATTGGAGTATATTGTGGAGAAGATTTTGGATTCTCGTGTTTCTAGACGGAAACTCCAGTATCTGGTTAAATGGAAGGGTTATGCTCAGGAAGATAATTCCTGGGTTTTTGCCTCTGATGTTCATGCTTCCGATCTTGTTCGTGCCTTTCATGCGGCTCATCCTGGTCGGCCTGGGGGCTCTGGTGAGGGTTCGGTGACCCCTCCTCAAGGGGGGGGTACTGTTGTGAATTCTGTGGCTGAATTCACTCCTGTGGTCACAAGTGGTACTGCAGCTTCTGAGCTTCCTCCCTCAGGTGTTCTGGTGAGCTCGTTAACTGCTTCATTACTTAACTCCGCCTGATGCTGCTATCCTTGCTCCTTGTCAATGTTTCAGTGTTGGATCTGAGCTTCTCCTGATTGTTCCTGTGACCTGCTGCTCTGTATAGCTAAGTGCTTTTTGCTTTTTTGTTGCTTTTTTTCTGTCCAGCTTGTCTTTTGTTTTGCTGGAAGCTCTGAGACGCAAAGGGTGTACCGCCGTGCCGTTAGTTCGGCACGGTGGGTTTTTTTTGCCCCCTTTGCGTGGTTTTGCTTTAGGGTTTTTTGTAGACTGCAAAGTTCGCTTTACTGTCCTCGCTCTGTCCTAGAATATCGGGCCCCACTTTGCTGAATCTATTTCATCCCTACGTTTTGTCTTTTCATCTTACTCACAGTCATTATATGTGGGGGGCTGCCTTTTCCTTTGGGGAATTTCTCTTTGGCAAGTCAGGCCTATTTTTCTATCTTCAGGCTAGCTAGTTTCTTAGGCTGTGCCGAGTTGCCTAGGTAGTTGTTAGGCGCAATCCACAGCCGCTTTTAGTTGTGTTTAGGATAGGATCAGGTGTGCAGTCTACAGAGTTTCCACGTCTCAGAGCTCGTTCTTGTATTTTTGGGTATTTGTCAGATCACTGTGTGCGCTCTGATCGCTAAGCACACTGTGTTTCTGGATTGCCTTCATAACACCTGTCATTAGCAAACATAACAGCCATCATTGTAAATTAGTAGTGTTCTGCATTTTACGCATCACTTACCTCTCAAGAACTCATCTCCTGTGTATAGCCATGGTTCATCGCCAAAGATTTTGCTAAATATAGTTTTCTTCCCAATCATGCCATTGTTGGATTTTCGGGGCAATGTAGAGAACACTTGATCGCCTAAAAATAATATATTTTCAGATATAAATAAATCTGTACAGAAATAATAGATCGACAGATGATAAGATGAGGAACAGGTTTGTGAACAGAAAACATGATTAAACAAAGCAAATCGCACTTTGGGGCAGGAGGCAGATTTATTAAGGCTTTTGCACTGGTTTTCTGGCATCAGAAATGTATAGGCAAGAGATTTATGAATCACAAAAAAGTGCCAGTTCCCGATTTATTAAGACCGACATCTTTCATACCAGTCTTGATGAGGGTGTGGGGTAGAGTGCGAGGTTCCTGATTCATTAAGAAGAACATGGGCCTGGAGCAAGATTTGTGGTGTTAACGAACGTCGCCACTCATCATGAATTTGACAAGTTGGGGGTCACCACGCCCCGTTCTGCCACAGCTCTGACAAAATGTCATAAAAAATGTTGTGAGAACACCAAAAGTCGCAACACGTTGTGCAACCTCGCGTTGCGCAAAAATGTTGTGACTAGTGATGAGCGAATATACTCGTTACTTGAGATTTCTCGAGCATGCTCCGGGGTCCTCTGAGTATTTTTTTAGTGCTCTGAGATTTAGTTTTTCTTGCCGCAGCTGAATGATTTACATCTGTTAGCCAGCATAAGTACATGTGGGGGTTGCCTGGTTGCTAGGGAATCCCCACATGTACTTATGCTGGCTAACAGATGTAAATCATTCAGCTGCGGCAAGAAAAACTAAATCTCTGAGCACAAAAAAATACTCGGAGGACCCCCGAGCATGCTCGAGAAATCTCGAGTAACGAGTATATTCGCTCATCACTAGTTGTGACTCTTCACAGCTTTTTAAACCACAATTCCGGCGAAAAAATTGTGATGAATCAGGGTCACAGTACTCATTTCAGCAGAGTAATACAATATTATCAAAACAGAAAACATAATAACTGTTATAAGTGTTTCAAGGTCCTCTGCCTTCATAGCAGGACCTATACAAACAGTAAATATGGACTCTTCTACCAAGGATGAACACTGAAAAAATGGAGTGTAAAGCCCAAAATAAGGTAAACTTTTATTCTTTATTAAATGTACAAAAGGCAAAACGTGTATTAAATATGTGTCAACAACAAAGCTATTTAACAAAGCTATTTAAAGCACAGATTCGGGTGTACATATGGATCGTCCTCATGGGGCCGAGGGATACTCAGTACCAGGTCCTGCGGTTCTCAGGGGGATGTCATGGTGGCTGACCCGGTCCGTGGCCCTGGGACGTCCGTGAAAAAGGGAGAGGTCTTTAAAGGGATAAAGTTTGTGTTTGTGACGCCACCTGTGGTATTCGGTCAGGATGACCGACGCTGCTTTAAGGGGTCTGCTGGGGTGATGTTATGGCAGCTAGATGGTATACCTTCCCACAGGTGAAGTGTATCCCCAGGGCTTCCCGGTGTGTAGATGGTGAATGATGAGAGGCGCAGAGAAGAACGAGGACACAAGGTTGCAGTCTCTTTACTGAAGACTTCAGCATCCACAGTCTGGAGCACCAGATCACAGGGGAGGCAGAGTCCGGCCAGATTGGAGGCAAGTCCAGAGTCCCCTTGTCCAGGTGGAAATCAGTAGCCTTCCCTTGCGCTGCAGTGTTGTAGTTCCTTACTGCCTAAGGCTTCACATAAGGTCCTCACAGATGTAATGTATTTCTCTCTGTCCCCCATATAGGATAGGACAAACCCGTATGACTGGTGGCTTTCCCCATCTATTCCCCAACCCCTGAAGATGGCTGGACCATGATTGTAAATACATCATTGTAAATACACACCTGTACTTTGCATCTCCCCCACCTCATTGTAGATTGTAAGCTCTCACGAGCAGGGTCGTCTTATTTTGCTTTAATTATTGTATTGTTAACGTTGTTACTTATGACTTTTGTGTTTGAAACTGTTAAACTGTAAAGCGCTGCGGAATATGTTGGCGCTATATAAATAAAGATTATTATTATTATTATTGAGGCTGTTTATAGGGACTCTAGCACACCCTGGCCTCCATGGGTTGCCACTATGCCTCCTGGGTGTAGGGCGGACAGGTAACTTGCAATTAGCTGTCCTGTCGGTCTCTGGAGCAAAGCATAAAGGTCCTTACTCCCTCGGTGTTCCGGCTACCGGGCTTCTGCGCCTCAGAAGCAGGCAGCCTGTGTAGGGCTGGTCCCCTTCTGGTATCCTCTCCTTTGTTATGACTTCCTTTGCATGCTCGCTGCAATACAGTTCTGCCTTCTGTGTGTCTCTTTCAAGGAGCTGCAGCTCTGAGGGCATGCACAGCTCCGTGTCCTTTCTCTTTCGTTCACTGACAGGATCCCACCCCTGTCAGGGACCAACTAACTGAACTGAGCTCAGCCAGTAACTAACTAACTTTCCCTACAGGTGACCAGTTTTACCTATGTGGGGAGTGACCTAATAAATAGGAGCAGAAGCTCCCTTTGGTGGCCTGGAGTGTGAAATGTGTTGCATGTTTGTGATATCTGGATGCAGTTATCCTTCTTTGCCTCCAAACGTAGCATCACTCTCCCCGAGAGGAAAGCAATACCACTGCGACGACCAGGACCCTGGGGTGCCGCACATACCACAAGTGTAGTTAGGATAGGGAGAGCATTATGGTACAGTAAATGTTTATGTAAAGTGACAGTGCCTCAGTGCATAAGATGGTATGAGTACAAAAGATAATGTTGAAGAGGTGCAAAGGCATTAGTAGTGCATTGTATCCAAAGTCTCAATGTCAGCAAATCTAATGAATAAATGCACATAACCAGAAGAGGCTCTTACCCATTATTCCCCACTTGTGGTACCATGCACACAGCCCAACGCATGTTTCGCATTGGCTTCTTCAGGACCATCATCATTATGGCCCCCTGAGGAGGCCAACGCGAAACGCACATAGGGGCTGTGTGCGTGGTACCACAAGCAGGTAATAATGAGTAAGAGCCTTTTCTGGTTTCTGGTTACATTTACTGTACCATAATGCTCTCCCTATCCTAACTATTCTTGTGGTTATAACAACGTGTCCCTCCCCCAGCCTGTGTCCCTGGACTGCCATCTAATCAGGCTTCAGTCAACAACCAGTGGGCGGAGCCCTCCCCCATGGAGGGGTGGATCCCAGGACACAGAACAATAGACTCATGTGTTAGCTGATTCAGTTGTGAGGTGACTTGCGAAGGGCTGGGATCTTATGCTGAGGCGAGATCCTGGTGCCCATGTGTGGAGGGTTAAAAGCTGCCACGTTGGACTGTGTTGTGTCCCTCATCTGCTGTAGCCATTGAATTCACTCAAGGACTATTTCTATTTCCCTGGCGTTGGATTGCCGGGTGGCGCCCCCGGATCTGCTCCCTTTGTGTGGACTCATTGTGGACTCATTGTGGACTCATTGTGGACGCTGCAGAATTACTTTCATTTGCGTTGTCCCAGTTCCCTGTTCCAATAAATCTTGTTGGATTGTTTATCGGCCTGGTGTCTTTTTCTGCTCTGTCGAATACCCCGTCACAGTGGTATGTATACCCTTTTTGTACCCGAATCTCTGCTGTTGATACATATTTAATACATTTTTGCCTTTTGTACATTTAATAAAAACAAAAGTTTTTTACCTTATTCTGAACTATATACTACATTTTTTCAGTATTCACTCATTCCAGAAGAGGACTAGAGAAAAACTTGGAGAAACAATTATAGACACGAGTTGTATTTAAAAGATATGCTAAATTTATCAAACAGCAATAAATTCCTTCACTTCATGTTTTAAAATGGATTTCAGGAAATCCTGAGAACAATCTGCAGTCCTTTTTCTTTCAATAACAGCATTGTTCATAATCTGTGTTTGTTTTTTGCTGTTCGGTGCCATTCACTTCAGTGAATGAAAACAAGAGTACAAGATGCAGCCCTAGGTCAGAAGTGGTGCTGTTTATGGGAACTAAAGCAGATCTCTTTTTTTTTTTCTCATCTCTCAAACTTCTTAAGCTACTTGAAGCTGACATAGAAGATGTTGTATACATTGTAAATTAACAGATTTGCAATAGTTACCTGCAATTAAAATGGTATAATTGGACACTGGAGTGCGAGGAGCCAATTGATAAGCCCAAGACTCTTGAAGCTTGTTAAATGTTTCACCAACCTGAAACACAGACCTATGTATCAATACTTTTACAGTTGATTTCTGTTTGCTTGGGAAAAAAAAGTCATCAAAATGAAGAGCTAGTATCAAAATGAACATGTCTTTTCTGAATATTAAACCATATAAAATGACCGGACAACCTCACAAATAATACTTCAGTAAGAGACATTAGGGACATAACATGCACTTACAGTAGAAACAAATACACAGGCACCTAAAAACTGCCCATATAATGCTCATTATTAATATGAACTTATAGGGTCAGATTTATCAAAGCTTTTACACTAGAATTCTGGTCTAAATAGCTTAGAAAAATCACATTTTGGCAAAATGGAAGGCTATCTGAAAATCTTACGCCATTTTGCCCAGCTCCAGCAAAGTGAGAGGATTTTGGGTGGGACAGGGGTGTGGCAACCCTTGCTCGTCAAATTCATGACAAGTGGCGGTGTTCTTTATGGTGAGGTGCATATGTATTTGCATGCTACTTTTGCCAGATTAATTACTGACTCCAGCACGCCTCTTCATCAAGGTAAAGGTTTGCTTTAATACATTCTTATTTGCATGTGCTATTATCGACCAGTGGTGCTTAACACACATTTAGGCACAAGGCATTTTTCAAATGCAAGAAGGGGAGGTACCATAAAGTGACCATCCGATGGAAACAATGGGTCCAATTCATCAAAACTTTCGTAAAAGGCTTAGTAAAGTCACATAATTTTTTGCAATTGAAGGCTGCTCTAAAATTATGTGACTTTTGACATTCTCACTCCATTTTTGCCAAAGTGTGCAAACCTAGAGTGGGGTGGGATGGGGGCATGGTGACCACCGCTTTTCAAATTCATGATGAGCAGCGGTGTTCGCTACATCACAAATATTACTCCAGGAGGGACTGTGCTAGGATCTTTGGCAAAGGTGCACGCCACTTGTTCGATGCTCATGATTCATGAAGAGCATCTGACTCCAGCACATCTCATCAAGACCGGCATGACCAACGCCAATCTTCATGTATCGGGCTTCATTGTCTGTCTGTTGTGCAGATTTACCAAACTTATGTGGATAAATATCTTAAATCAATTTTTAAAAAACTAGCTGGAATTAAACCATAGTAAACACATTTGTGTTAATCTGTATTCCATTCAAGTTTATAGAAAGTGTAGATCACATGTAGGGTCCATTATACAAGTAAAAAAGTAATTTTGGGAAAATTGATTTAGTGAAGAACAATTAGAATATTGAAACCTACCATAGCCCAGCAGCCAGGCTGGTACGCATTGGTACCACAGACAGTGAGTTTTCCTAATAGCAGACCAACAAATGTTACATAATTCTTACAATAAGGCTGCAAAGAAAAGAAAATCAGTTTAATACATTGGGATTTGAGAGGTAAATAAAATGGTAATTGTGTGTACAGAAAGGGAATACGAGATTTCACATGATTGTGGAAAGACTAGTAACTTACCTTTCCCATACAGTTTTTAGGTTGAGCTTCAAACTAGAAAAATAATGAAGAATGCACATTGAGTATAATAGAAACATAAATTCAATTTTATCTTTTATTGTTTAGTAGTAAGAAGACATTTATATACCGAGTAATTCTGCATTGTCTCAGAATCAAAATGATACAGAATTTCATCTCCTCCAATATACAAAGAATTATTTTCTGATAAGTAGTAGACAGCATTTGGCTCCTCTGTAGGTAGAGAAATAGACCATTCCGCTGTGGGGAAAATGAAGAGTATTAAAAAAAAGAAGACGACTAAGAAGAAATAGCAAACTGACTGCACTAATTAAATATCAGAGAGGGAAAATATGGATAATCAGCAAGGGCACCGGTGTGCAAACGACAGAGACCTGGATTTTATTTGTATCTAAGAACAGAGGGAAATACATTTTATCCTGAATTAAAGAGCATATGACAGTAGGATCAACCCTCCTAAGCCATCTATATGGGCATGTAGGCCATAGGAAGATGAATAAAATGATATCTTGATATCTGTGATATGATGTCTTATTCCAAAGAAATCCACATGTTTCTTATATGTACGGTAAATGAGCTGGTAAGATCTATAGGTGGGACATAGTGCCTCCTGAATATCTGCCTGTCCATCAGCCTCCTCCAATTGTAAAACATTGTACTTGAAAAGCTGCTTTTAATTAGAGGAGGCTGGAAAGGTCTGGTCATATGGCCCTTTGTTAACTGCAGAGGAGAACATAGAATACTTATCGATTAGTAAAAGATACAAAGTCTATTCCAAACACGTTTGTTAAAATAATATGGACAGCCCCTTCAAAACAAAGTGAAAATGTCATTATATTTAACCACTAAAGTAGAGCAATTAGGTACTTTTAATGCCACATAATGTGTATTTCTGTGATTCATAAAAGAGGAATGACACGTAAAAAAAGATCGGTTGCACTTCCCAAATTTGAACAATGTAAATATTTAATTGGTAACAAACACAAACACCTCAAGAAGGCAAAAACATTTAAAATTGTGGCAGAACCTGTTTTCTACATGGAAAAACGGCACTGGGAAACAACCCATACAACTGGCATGATAACCAATAGAACCATGTAAATGGGGTGGATATCAGAGGTACCATATTTTTCGCTTTATAAGATGCTCCGGATTATAAGATGGACCCCAAATTTTGAGGAGAAAAATAGGATTTTTTTTTAATAAAATGGTGGTGCTTCTTATAATCCATGCGTCTTATTGCTTACCGGGGTGGTGGCTGCGGTGAAGTGGGGACCTAGAGTCGCTGCTGGAGGAGGCAGGAGTGGGGTGATGCTGCAGGCCGCAGGCTGGGATGTGGGGTGTTCTGATGTGTGGCGCACCGCTGCGGGTGTCTGACGCTGCTGCAGGTTTCCGGCGCTGCTGCTCGGTGCTCTGCGGGAGTCTCTGGTGCCCGGCGGCGCTGCGGGGGTGTCCGGTGGTGCTGCAGCAGGTGTCCGGCACTGCTGCCTGGTGCTCTGCATGTGTCACCCATGCTGCGGGTGCCCGGCCGGCACTGCGGGGGTGTCAGCCGGTGCTGCCCGATGCTGCTGCAGGGGTCTCCGATGCTGCCGGGGCTCTGCCAACATTTTGTGAAAGGCAAGAGCCCCGGTAGTCCCATGGTTTCCTGTGCGGTGGACTCCAGGAAAATGGCCATACACAGATGGAGATCTCGGCACCGAGATCTCAGGAGATGAGATTTCAT
Organism: Ranitomeya imitator; assembly: GCF_032444005.1. NCBI lineage: Eukaryota > Metazoa > Chordata > Amphibia > Anura > Dendrobatidae > Ranitomeya > Ranitomeya imitator. The sequence continues at coordinate 442,791,874 of NC_091285.1, forward strand.
CGTAGGTACTTTAAAATGGACAATCTGTATGGTAAGGGATGGGGAAGTAGACATGATGCTGATGATGAGGGCAGAGACCTAGGCCATGGGCAAAGTAAAACTGTGCCTGCCGCGGGAACACAACAAATACACATCATGTCAATCTAGCTTGCTGTCCCACTTTGTAGAGGGGCGCGGAACACCATTCTTGAAGCCAGAACAGTTTGAAAAGGTTGTTGGATGGATAGCAGATAATGCTTCCAGTCACTTTGCCAGAACAACCCAGTCTTCCACATGGTCCAGTCTCAGCAGCCATGATTCTGGACCACACAATCCTCACACTCATCCTCCTTCCTCCCACCATGCTGAGTGCCCGGAGACAAGTGATTCCACACTTGGACACTCTGAAGGTCTGTTTACATTTCCATTAATAGATTCTGGCCGTCTGTTTACATTTCCATTAATAGATTCTGGCCTCTTGCCCTGCCTGTTTCAAGGGGGACATGAGGAGATCAAAAGCAGCGATGCCCAAATATTTGAGCAGCCACGCTCACCAGAAGGCGATGGCGAGAAAATGCAATTACTGGTGCAAGAGCTGGATGATGAAGAGGCACAATTGCCAACAAGTGGTGTTGTTATGTCAGCAAGCTAGGAGGAGAACCAGGGTGCGGAAGTGGAAGACAAGGTGGTGGACGATGAAGTCACTGACCTAACCTGGGAAGGTGACATACAGAGTGAGAACTGCAGCTCACAGGGGGAGGAATCCGCAGCACCACAACAGGCAGTGGGGTGGCCAGAGACACAAGATGGGCAAGTGTTCCCCAGAACACCAACACAAGCGAAGTTGCCAAGCCAAGGGGTAGGTGTTCCCAAGTCTGGTGCTTATTTAAAGACAGTCCAGTTAACCCCAAAAAAGGCCATTTGCAACATCTGCCATGCCAGCATCAGCAGGGGCAGCACAACTACCAACCTTATCACCACCAGCATGCTCAGGCACATGCAAGCAAAGCACCAGACTACTTGGGCTGAACGCAAGGGTCTTGAAACAGTGTCTGTAGGTGACACCACTGCCTCTTCCCTTGTTCTTGATGCAGGCGAAGATGAATCCCACTCTGCAACTGTCGCTGCATACTTGCAACCACCGTCAGCATCCAAGTCCTTGCCCAGTGCAGCATTCAGTTGTCCCTACCCCAGTCCTTGGAACAAAGACATAAATATGCAGCCATCCACCCACAGGTCTTGATACTAAACGACCACATTTCTAGACTGCTTGCCCTGGAAATGTTGCCTTGCAGTTGATTTTTCCGATGGATTCATTGACCAATTAATGTTTTTTACGGTGGTCTGTAATAAAAAATTCATCAAAGCTGTCAGTGTTACTTGCACTCATCTAGTGTTTTTGCTGCCGTGTACAAGAAAATATATTTTCTGGGCCAGTTAAAATCCCTTCTATATATTATACAATAATACCGCTCTTATTTGCACTTTGTCTACAGTGAGGTTTGGCAGTAGGTATAGCATATGACAGTTTTCTAGTCAGGGATTACTGCCTTGTAAATTCTAAGCCTTGCTGCTGATTTTTTCCATGTACTCATTGACTGATTCAGGCTTTTTATGTTGTTTTTTACTCAGAAAATCATCAAGCCTAGCAAAACTAACTGACTTAATGTGTCCATTCACAGTTTCTCTCTAGCGTCTGTATGTAAGAGGTAGTGGTGGAACACTTTACTGTTGCTGGAATTACCACTTCTGAACTCTCGAGTGATTTGCTTCTATCTATTTCTGGGAGCTTCTTTAAGTATGTTTTGGGTCATTGTCCTGCTGAAAGATCCATATCCTGGGATGTAAATCCAGCTTTCAGACTCAGGGCACTATATTGTGACTCAAAATCCTCTGAGAACCTTCACATTTCATGATGCCCTGAACACAGTCAAGGCACCTAGGACCAGAGGCAGCAAAACAACCCCAAAATATCTTTGAACCTCCACCATATTTCACTGTAACTACCGTGTTCTTTTATTTGTAGGCCTCATTCCATTTACAGCAAACAGTAAAATGGTGTGCTTTACCAAAAAAACTCTATCTTGGTCTCATCTGTCCACAAGATGCCTGGCCCTCTAAAAATAGTGGGAGATGCCTGCTGTACCTCTGTAAACTGAGATGGCTGCCTGCTGACCATTCAAGTTTTAAACTTTCCAGTATTAATACGAAAAAGAAAATTTGCCTACCTCAGATCCATAAATTATATTGCAGTAGCAATATATGGCTAGGGAACGCATAGCCATTTGCTGACCCTCCAAAAATGCTTAGTGAGGGCTGGCTGCTGGCCCTCTAAAATTAGAGTGATGACCCTCTGGCAATAGTGATGGCCGCCTAATGACCCTGAAAAAAAAATTGTGAATTTCAGGGTCTCTCCTTCATAAATTAGCAGGATGTATCTGATAATGTCTCTCACATCACATGGACAGATAAGGTATTAAAATAATCAAATTAAATTTTCTGTAGAATGTTTTTATCACCACTGAAAGCAATGCAAATGTGCAAACAAGCAGCAAAACACTATGTGTAAATAATTTAGTAGTGATAATTTTTTTTCTATTATTTATTTTGCGTTATATATACAAGTCATTATCCTGGAAAGAATATTTCAAGTCAGACACGCTTCCACGGGTCTACCTCATGCTGTTTCCATACCATTTCGGCACTGTTTCTATCATTTTCAGCAATTTTCAGACCCCATCCGACCTTCGCTGAAAATATGCTTCAGTTTCCCATTGATGTCAATTTTACTCGTTACTCAGGTCGAGCACCCAAGCATTACGCTTTGCTCGACTCAAGTAATGAATACTAGAGCATTTTAGTGCTCGCTCATCACTAGTTTTCATTAAACCATATAAAAGCAATGCTTCAGCTGTGAAGTAAGCAGCCAGTTACAGTAAGTTACAACATTGTCGTAATGTCGCATTAGGTCTGAAATGTTTCCTGATAAATTTCTAGAGCATTACTTCACTTCCTCTATTATTAAATAATACTGACCGCATAGTTCTCTGTCCTATTCTTTCTTTTTAGCTAGAAAGGCCTCCTTTGCTAAATCCTGATTTCAGTCTGCGTATGTCATTTCCCTCTCCTCTCACAGTCAATATTTGTGGGGGGCTGTCTATCCTTTGGGGATTTTCTCTGAGGCAAGATAGTTTTCCCATTTCTATCTTTAGGGGAAGTTAGTCCTTAGGCTGTGTCGAGGTGTCTAGGGAGTGTTAGGTACATCCCACGGCTGCTTCTAGTTGTGGTGCTAAGTTCAGGGTCTGCGGTCAGTACAGGTACCACCTTCTCCAGAGTACGTCACATGCTGCTCCTAGGCCACCAGATCATAACAGTAAAGAATAGGACAGAGAACTATGCGGTCAGTATTAAAACACTAGAAAATATCCACCACAGAAAATACAAAACTCCACATCTGACTAAAGACATGGAGGGTATATCTGCATCTCCAGAGATACAGCTTGGCTGCAAAAAATCCTTACACAGACAAAGCTGGACAAGACAAAACATGAAAATGCACAGAACTATAAGGCCCACAGCATGTGGACAGCAATAACAAAGCCAGAACTTATCTTTGTTGAAAAGAACAGCAAAACAGGAGAGACCAGTCAGGAAAACAAGGGCTCAATTCTGGCTTTACTAGCAGGGGGATACAGTGAGCGTCATTTTGCCTCCATCCTTAAAATTTCTATGATGGCAGTCCATAACAACAAGGTCAATCAGCAGACATTGGGGACAACGAAGCTACAGTCCAGCAGAGGGCCAAAATGACTCTCCACTGCCCGGGATGACCGTCATCTTATTCAAATGTCACTCAGCAACCGCAGGATGACTTCAAGAGACCTACAAAAGGAGTTGTAAATGGCAGCTGGGGTGAAGTGCACAGCAAGAACAGTTTGTAACAGGCTCCTAGAGGCAGGGCTGAAGTCATGTAAAGGTAGAAAAAAGCCTTTCATCAATGAGAAGCAAAGGAGAGCAAGGCTGAAGTTTGCCAAAGACCATAAGGATTGGACCAAAGAGGACTGGAGTAAGGTAATCTTCTCTGATGAGTCTAATTTTGAGCTTTGCCCAACACCTGGTCTTCTAATGGTTAGACGGAGAACTGTAGAGTCGTTAAAAAAAGCCACAGTGTCTTGCACCCACTGTGAAACTTGGTGGAGGATCGGTGATGATCTGGGGATGCTTTAGCAAGGCTGGAATTGGGCAGGTTAATCTTTGCGAAGGACATATAAATCAAGCTGCATACAAGGTTATCCTGGAAAAACAGTTGATTCCTTCTGCTCAGGCAATGTTCTCCAACTCTGAGGACTGTTTTTTTCCAGCAGGACAATGCACCATGCCACACGGCTAGGTCAATCAATGTGTGGATGAAGGACCACCACAGGGGCTGACTGGCAAATTTTAGCCTGGGGGGCAAGTACACAGCAGTGGCCCATGAGTAGCGGCCCATCCTTAAAGGGGTTGTCGGATCTTAAAGGGCACCTGTCACCCCGAAAATCGCGGGTGAGGTAAGCCCACCGGCATCAGGGGCTTAGATAAGCCCCCGATGTTACCTGAAAAAGGAGAAAAAGACGTTATATTATACTCACCCAGGGGCGGTCCCGCTGCTGGTCAGGTCGGATGGGCGTCTCCGGTCCGCTGCGGCGCCTCCTATCTTCTTTCCATGACGTCCTCTTCTGATCTTCAGCCACGGCTCCGGCGCAGGCGTACTTTGCTCTGCCCTGTTGAGGGCAGACAAAGTACTGCAGTGCGCAGGCGCCGAGCCTCTGACCTTTCCAGCGCCTGCGCACTGCAGTACTTTGTCTGCCCTCAACAGGTAACATCGGGGGCTTATCTACAGCATTACAGAATGCTGTAGATAAGCCCCTGATGCCGGTGGGCTTACCTCACCCGCGAATTTCGGGGTGACAGGTTCCCTTTAACCCCTCTGTGACCTTAGACGTACTATCCCGTCGAGGTGCCCTGGGCTTATCTGACCCTGGACGGGATAGTACGTCATAGCCGATCGGCCGCGCTCACGGGGGGAGCGCGGCCGATCGCGGCCGGGTGTCAGCTGCTTATCGCAGCTGACATCCGGCACTATGTGCCAGGAGCGGTCACGGACCGCCCCCGGCACATTAACCCCTGGCACACCGCGTTCAAAGATGATCGCGATGTGCCGGCGGTGCAGGGAAGCACCGCGCAGGGAGGGGGCTCCCTGCGGGCTTCCCTGAGCCCCCCGCAGCAACGCGATGTGATCGCGTTGCTGCGAGGGTCTCCTCACCTCCCTCCCTGCTCGAGCCCCGGATCCAAGATGGCCGCGGATCCGGGTCCTGCAGGGAGGGAGGTGGCTTCACAGAGCCTGCTTAGAGCAGGCACTGTGAAGGCTGCAGCGCTGCATGTCAGATCAGTGATCTGACAGAGTGCTGTGCAAACTGTCAGATCACTGATCTGTGATGTCCCCCCCTGGGACAAAGTAAAAAAGTAAAAAAAAAATTTTCCAAATGTGTAAAAAAAAATAAAAAAAAATATTCCAAAATAATGAAAAAAAAAAAATATATATTATTCCCATAAATACATTTCTTCATCTAAATAAAAAAAAAAACCAATAAAAGTACACATATTTAGTATCGCCGCGTCCGTAACGACCCGACCTATAAAACTGTCCCACTAGTTAACCCCTTCAGTAAACACCGTAAGAAAAAAAAAAAAAAACGAGGCAAAAAACAACGCTTTATTATCATACCGCCGAACAAAAAGTGGAATAACACGCGATCAAAAGGACAGATATAAATAACCATGGTACCGCTGAAAGTGTCATATTGTCCCGCAAAAAAAGAGCTGCCATACAGCATCATCAGCAAAAAAATAAAAAAGTTATAGTCCTGAGAATAAAGCGATGCAAAAATAATTATTTTTTCTGTAAAATAGTTTTTATCGTATAAAAGCACCAAACCATAAAAAAATGATATAAATGAGGTATCGCTGTAATCGTACTGACCCGAAGAATAAAACTGATTTATCAATTTTACCAAACGCGGAACGGTATAAACGCCTCCCCCAATAGAAATTCATGAATAGCTGGCTTTTGGTCATTCTTCCTCACAAAAATCGGAATAAAAAGCGATAAAAAAATGTCACGTGCCCAAAAATGTTTTCAATAAAAACGTCAACTCGTCCCGCAAAAAACAAGACCTCACATGACTCTGTGGACCAAAATATGGAAAAATTATAGCTCTCAAAATGTGGTATTGCAAAAAATATTTTTTGCAATAAAAAGGGTCTTTCAGTGTGTGACGGCTGCCAATCATAAAAATCCGCTAAAAAACTCGCTATAAAAGTAAATCAAACCCCCCTTCATCACCCCCTTAGTTAGGGAAAAATAAAAAAAAATGTATTTATTTCCATTTTCCCATTAGGGCTAGGGTTAGGGCTAGGGTTAGGGCTAGGGCTAGGGTTAGGGCTAGGGTTAGGGCTAGGGTTAGGGCTAGGGCTAGGGTTAGGGCTAGGGCTAGGGTTAGGGCTAGGGTTAGGGCTAGGGTTAGGGCTAGGGTTAGGGTTAGGGTTAGGGCTAGGGCTAGGGTTAGGGCTAGGGTTAGGGCTAGGGTTAGGGTTAGGGCTAGGGTTAGGGCTAGAGTTAGGGCTAGGGTTAGGGTTGGGGCTACAGTTAGGGTTGGGGCTAAAGTTAGGGTTAGGGTTTAGATTACATTTACAGTTGGGAATAAGGTTGGGATTAGGGTTAGGGGTGTGTCAGGGTTAGAGGTGTGGTTAGGGTTACCGTTGGAATTAGGGTTAGGGGTGTGTTTAGATTAGGGTTTCAGTTATAATTGGGGGGTTTCCACTGTTTCGGCACATCAGGGGCTCTCCAAACACGACATGGCGTCCGATCTCAATTCCAGCCAATTCTGCGTTGAAAAAGTAAAACAGTGCTCCTTCCCTTCCGAGCTTTCCTGTGTGCCCAAACAGGGGTTTACCCCAACATATGGGGTATCAGCGTACTCAGGACAAATTGGACAACAACTTTTGTGGACCAATTTCTCCTGTTACCCTTGGGAAAATACAAAACTGGGGGCTAAAAAATAATTTTTGTGGGAAAACAAAAAGATTTTTTATTTTCACGGCTCTGCGTTATAAACTGTAGTGAAACACTTGGGGGTTCAAAGTTCTCACAACACATCTAGATAAGTTCATTGAGGGGTCTAGTTTCCAATATGGGGTCACTTGTGGGGGGTTTCTACTGTTTAGGTACATTAGGGGCTCTGCAAACGCAATGTGACGCCTGCAGACCAATCCATCTAAGTCTGCATTCCAAATGATGCTCCTTCCCTTCCGAGCCCTCCCATGCGCCCAAACGGTGGTTCCCCCCCACATATCGGGTATCAGCGTACTCAGGACAAATTGGACAACAACATTTAGGGTCCAATTTCTCCTGCTAACCTTGGAAAAATACAAAACTGGGGGCTAAAATATAATTTTTGTGGGAAAAAAAATATTTTTTATTTGCATGGCTCTGCGTTATAAACTGTAGTGAAATACTTGGGGGTTCAAAGCTCTCACAACACATCAAGATGAGTTCCTTAGGGGGTCTACTTTCCAAAATGGTGTCACTTGTGGGGGGTTTCTACTGTTTAGGTACATTAGGGGCTCTGCAAACGCAATGTGACGCCTGCAGACCATTCCATCTAAGTCTGCATTCCAAATGGCGCTCCTTCCCTTCCGAACCCTCCCATGCGCCCAAACGGTGGTTCCCCCCCACATATGGGGTATCAGCGTACTCAGGACAAATTGGACAACAACTTTTGGGGTCCAATTTCTCCTGTTACCCTAGGGAAAATACAAAACTGGGGGCTAAAAAATAATTTTTGTGGGAAAAAAATTTTGTTTTATTTTTATGGCTCTGCATTATAAACTTCTGTGAAGCCCTTGGTGGGTCAAAGTGCTCACCACACATCCAGATAAGTTCCTTAGGGGGTCTACTTTCCAAAATGGTGTCACTTGTGGGGGGTTTCAATGTTTAGGCACATCAGTGGCTCTCTAAACGCAACATGGCGTCCCATCTCAATTCCTGTCAATTTTGCATTGAAAAGTCAAACGGCGCTCCTTCCCTTCCGAACTCTCCCATGCGCCCAAACAGTGGTTTACTGCCACATATGGGGTATCAGCGTACTCGGGACAAATTGGACAACAACTTTTGAGGTCCAATTTCTTCTCTTACCCTTGGAAAAATAAAAAATTGGGGGCAAAAATATAATTTTTGTGAAAAAATATGATTTTTTATTTTTACGGTTCTGCATTATAAACTTCTGTGAAGCACTTGGTGGGTCAAAGTGCTTACCACACCTCTAGATAAGTTCCTTAGGGGGTCTACTTTCCAAAATGGTGTCACTTGTGGGGGGTTTCAATGTTTAGGCACATCAGTGGCTCTCCAAACGCAACATGGCGTCCCATCTCAATTTCTGTCAATTTTGCATTGAAAAGTCAAACTGCGCTCCTTCCCTTCCGAGCTCTCCCATGCGCCCAAACAGTGGTTTACTGCCACATATGGGGTATCAGCGTACTCAGGACAAATTGGAGAACAACTTTTGAGGTCCAATTTCTTCTCTTACCCTTGGAAAAATAAAAAATTGGGGGCAAAAATATAATTTTTGTGAAAAAATATGATTTTTTATTTTTACGGTTCTGCATTATAAACTTCTGTGAAGCACTTGGTGGGTCAAAGTGCTCACCACACATCCAGATAAGTTCCTTAGGGGGTCTACTTTCCAAAATGGTGTCACTTGTGGGGGGTTTCAATGTTTAGGCACATCAGTGGCTCTCCAAACGCAACATGGCGTCCCATCTCAATTCCTGTCAATTTTGCATTGAAAAGTCAAATAGCGCTCCTTCCCTTCCGAGCTCTCCCATGCGCCCAAACAGTGGTTTACTGCCACATATGGGGTATCAGCGTACTCAGGACAAATTGGACAACAACTTTTTGGGTCCAATTTCTCCTGTTACCCTTGGTAAAATAAAACAAATTGGAGCTGAAGTAAATTTTTTGTGTAAAAAAGTTAAATGTTCATTTTTATTTAAACATTCCAAAAATTCCTATTAAACACCTGAAGGGTTAATAAACTTCTTGAATGTGGTTTTGAGCACCTTGAGGGGTGCAGTTTTTAGAATGGTGTCACACTTGGGCATTTTCTATCATATAGACCCCTCAAAATGACTTCAAATGAGACGTGGTCCCTAAAAAAAAATGGTGTTGTAAAAATGAGAAATTGCTGGTCAACTTTTAACCCTTATAACTCCCTAACAAAAAAAAAAATTGGTTCCAAAATTATGCTGATGTAAAGGAGACATGTGGGAAATGTTACATATTAAGTATTTTGTGTGACATATCTCTGTGATTTAATTGCATAAAAATTCAAAGTTTGAAAATTGCGAAATTTTCAAAATTTTCGCCAAATTTCCGTTTTTTTCACAAATAAACGCAGGTACTATCAAAGAAATTTTACCACTATCATGAAGTACAATATGTCACGAGAAAACAATGTCAGAATCACCAGGATCCGTTGAAGCGTTTCGGAGTTATAACCTCATAAAGGGACAGTGGTCAGAATTGTAAAAATTGGCCTGGTCATTAACGTGCAAACCACCCTTGGGGGTAAAGGGGTTAAGCTACATGTCTACAGTCACTATGTGTGAATCCTCATATCATGCGCACTATGCTCTGTGAGGATTCTCCGGTGCCTGCGCCGGGAACAGGTTGTCCTGTGACGGCAAACATGCGAGAGATATATATATATATATAACACACACGCACAGTCCCAATGTATAATTGACACACGCACAGCCCCACTGTATATATAGTGCACACACGCACAATCCCACTGTATAATCACACACACACACACAGGGCCGGACAGGGACAAAAAAGCAGCCCTGCCACAAAAAACCCCACCAGTCCACATACTCAAACACTCCCCACCCCCAATCAGTGAATTTTGCTATACTTTGTCCTGCCCTTCAACACTCCTCTTAAAGGCGTTATTTGAAGAGCCACATGTGAATGGCGCCGAAGTACGCTTGATCGACCACAGGTCCATTTACATGGTGCTCTTTAGCCACGTAGCATATTGCCCAGCCACATAGTTCACATAGTATATTGCCCAGCTACGCACAGAGCCACGTAGTATACAGCACAGAGCCACGTAGTATACAGCACAGAGCCACGTAGTATACAGCACAGAGCCACGCAGTATACAGCACAGAGCCACGTAGTATACTGCCCAGCCACGTAACTGGGCAGTATACTACGTGGCTCTGTGCTATATACTACGTGGCTGGGCAATATACTACGTGACTGGGCAGTATACTACGTGGCTGGGCAATATACTACGTGGCTGGGCAATATACTACGTGGCTGGGCAGTATGCCCAGTTACGTAGTATACAGCACAATCACGTAGTATATTGGCCAGTCACGTAGTATACAGCACAATCACGTAGTATATTGGCCAGTCACGTAGTATGCACCATATCCCTGTTAAAAAAAAAGAATTAAAATAAAAAATAGTTACATACTCACCTCCTGGAGCCTCCGGATCGAAGCGTCCGTTCCCCGATGCTTGGCGCGCGGTCCGGTCTGAAAATTGCATTGCGGTCTCGCGAGAACGTACGTCATCATCTCGCGAGACCGCAATGCATGCAGCGGTCACCGGGACGTCACGCGGAGCGGAAAAGGCCGGTTCCTGATCCGGGGGGGCCACCGGAGGGTGAGTATGTAACTATTTTTTATTTTTTTATTATTTTTAACATTAGATATTTTTACTATTCATGCTGCATAGGCAGCATGAATAGTAAAAATGTGGTCACACAGGGTTAATAGCAGCGTTAACCGAGTGCGTTACACCGCGGTCAATGCTGCCATTAACCCTGTGTGAGCGCTGACCGGAGGGGAGTATGGAGCGGCCATTTTCTTCCGGACTGTGGCCGTCGCTGATTGGTCGCGGCAGCTATGACAGGCAGCTGGCGAGACCAATCAGCGAATGAATAACCATGACAGAAAGAAAGAAGGACAGACGGAAGTGACCCTTAGACAAATATATATAGATATATATATAAGACAGCATTATACTATGTTTTGATGCATACATCACATAAGAGACACTGCGACTGCTGAATAAATATCACATTGAAACTACTGTATATACAATATATAGTTGATACTGCGACTGATGTGTATAGTTGTAGTATCACCTATATATTGTATGTGATACTGTGACTGCTGTACATACATTATATAGGTGAAACTGATTATATATATATATATATATATATACTGTATATACACTATATAATTGTTGTCTAAGGGTCACTTCCGTCTGTCTGTCTGTCACGGTTATTCATTCGCTGATTGGTCTCGCCAGCTGCCTGTCATGGCTGCCGCGACCAATCAGCGACGGGCACAGTCCTTACTCCCCGCAGTCAGTGCCTGTCGCCTGCATACTCCCCTCCGGTCACCGCTAACACAGGGTTAATGCCGGCAGTAACGGATGGCGTTATGCCGCGAGTAACGCACTCCGTTACCGCCGCTATTAACCCTGTGTGTCCCCAACTTTTTACTATTGACGCTGCCTATGCGGCATCAATAGTAAAAAATGTAATGTTAAAAGTAATAATAAAAAAAACCTGCTGTACTCACCCTCCGTAGTCGCTCGCGCCGGCCGCCTTCTTCCGTTGCAGGTTCCGGTGGCAAAGATAGTATGGGAGAAGGACCTGACATGACGTCACGGTCATGTGACCACGACGTCATCACAGGTCCTGCGCTCATACCAACCCTGGGACCGGAAGCTGCCATGGACTACAAGGGGCCCTCGGAAAGGTGAGTATATGTTTATTTTTTAACCTGTGACAAAACTGCCTGGGTAATATACTACGTCACTGAGCAATATACTACGCGGCTCTGTGCTGTATACTACGTGGCTGGGCAATATACTACGCGGCTCTGTGCTGTATACTACGTGGCTGGGCAATATACTACGTGGACATGCATATTCTAGAATACCCGATGAGTTAGAATCGGGCCACCATCTAGTGTGTGTGTGTGTGTGTGTGTGTGTATGCATAGATATATACTGCGACTATACACAGCAGTGTCGCCTATATAACGTATATGCAGTAGTCTACATATTATACAGGTGATACTGCAAATGTTGGATACACATTATATAGGCGATACTGCTACTGCTGTATATGATAGTATCACCTATATAGTGTATATACAGCAGTCTATATACATTATATAGGCAATACTGCTACTGATGTGTATATACGTTATATAGGTGATACTGCTGTGTATACAGTGGTGTGATATATATACACACACACACACCCCAGTGTCACCTATATAAGGTATATACCCATCAGTAGCAGAGTGTCACCTATATAACATATAGACTGCTATACGTACATTACATAGGTGGTATAGTGATTATATACAGCAGTATCACCTATATAATGTATATATAGCAGTCTATACACATTATATAGGTGCAACTGCTGTATATAATCACTGTAACACCTATATAATTTACATATAGCAGTCTATATGTTATATAGGCAATACTGCTACTGATGTATATATGTTATATAGATGATACTGCTGTTGTGTATACATGTACATATATATATATATATATATATATACACACATAAACACACCCCACAGTGTCACCTATGTAAGGTATATATGCATCAGTAGCTGTCACCTATATAAGATATAGATTGCTATATATACATTATATAGATAGTATAGTGATTATACACAGAAGTATCACCTATATAATGTATATATAGCAGTCTATACACATTATATAGGTGATACTGCTGTATATACATAAAAAAATCCATCTTGGGACTCACCCAGGTCCCTGGTGAGGTCGGGAGGATGAAGGGCTGAGGTGGGACGGGTCCTGTCCAGCGTGACAGCGTCGGCGGTGAAGAGGATCCCAGGCATTGGTGAGCAGTTTTCTCTGACGCTGGTGCAGGCTGGCCAGCGTCAGACACACACAGTCAGGTGGAGGCGCCGGACATTTCAAATCTTTCAATGCGCGCGCGTGGTCTGATATCCTGCGTGCCCGCGCTGGCACAGGCAGCAGACGAGCGCGCGCAGGACCTAGGAACGCGGCCGTGCTCGTGCACTAGCACGGCCGCCGCGGCGCTTCTCAGCGCCGGCAATGCGCGTGCACACACAGGACCTGACTTTACAAGATTTAAAGGGCCGGCTGGCGGAATGCGCTACGTATTAAAATCGCTGCCGGTCCACCAGCGGCCCTGTCCAGCTGCTCAGGCACCGGCCCGGGGGGCATATGCATTCCTGCCACCCGGCCCAGTCCGCCCCTGGACCACCACATCAAATCCCTGTCATGGCCCGCCCAATCTCCAGACCTGAACCCCATTGAAAACCTCTGGAATGTAATCAAGAGGAAGATGGATAGTAACAAGCCATCAAACAATGAAGAACAGCTTAAATTTTTGCACCAGGAGTGGCATAAGGTCACCCCAAAGCAGTGTGAAAGACTTGTGGAAAGCATGCCAAGACGCATGAAAGCTGTGATTAAAAATCATGGTTATTCAACAAAATATTGATTTCTGAACTCTTCCTGAGTTAAAACATTAGTGTTGTTGTTTCTAAATGATAATCAACTTGTTTTCTTAGCATTATTTGAGGTCTGCAAGCAATGCATTTTTTTGGTATTTTGACCATTTCTCATTTTCTGAAAATACAAAATTTAGTGCTTGGAAATTCAAAGATATGTTGTCAGTAGTTTATAGAATAAAAAAGCAATATACATTTTACACAAAAATATACATATAGAGAGAAAAATCAAACAAACTGAACATTTTGCAGTGGTCTCTTAATTTTTGCCAGAGCTATATGTATGGAGAGGTCTCCAGAACTGAGGATAAATTAGAGTCCAGCACAATCAAAATTAAAATAAGATTAAGGAAGTTCAAAAAATGTATCTGTAAAAAGGACCTTGTACATTTTTTTCTGCTGGATTTTAATTTGGATGTATGGATCATTGCTTTGTTCTGCATTATATAATTAAGAGCTGATGAGGGATTCAGGAACTTCTGTCCACACAACAGCTTGGCTAGATGCTTACTGACAGTTTGCCTCTAACAGATATAGCTGTTTTTTCTATAAAGACTTTCCTACACTTTGTCAAATCACAAGCCATTTATAAAAGTAGTTCTTTATGCAACCATGGAACTGTTACATTAGTAATAGCATAAGACAATTACAGGTTGAGAGACAATGAGAACATAAAAAAGAAATAACAGCTGTACATACATTGTTCTTGGTGATACAAAATATATCCATCTGAAGGCAATTATGCAGTTACTTAAAATTAAAATTGAATTTGATTGCAATGTAGCAGCGACCAAAAAACATAATTCTGGCATTTTGAATTTTTTTCTCGTTACCCATTTAGCAATTGGGTTAATTTTTTTATATTGATAGATCGGGCGATTGTGAACACGGCGATATCAAATATGTGTATGTTTGATTTTTTTTTTATTGCTTTATTTTGAATGGGGCGAAATGGGTGATTTGAACTTTTATATATTTTTTTACTTTTTTAATATTTTTAAATATCGCCTGTATGTAGCAGAAATGCTCACTACGTATGGGTGCCGACCACTGGGCGGCCCTCAAAGCTATCCGGCTATGACAACCATAGAGGTCTGCTGGAGACCTCAGGTTCTCATGCCAACCCATCAGTGACCCGCGATCACGTGACGGGGTCACCGATGTGCGAGATTTCCGGCGAGCTTGCCAAAAGCACAAGTTAAATGTAGCTGTAAGAGATTTATAGCGGCATTTAACAGGTTAACAGCTGCATGTGGATTACGATTCCATCCGCGAATGTTAAAGGTACATCTCAGATGTTCAAAACATCTGACATGTGCTGGGAAATATGTGGGCTCACCGCCGAAGCCCACATTAATGGGAAGGATTCCGACGAGGCCGTACTATTACGCCCAATGTCGGAAAGGGGTTAAATATTCTCCTGATCTTCTCCAAGAAAGGGTCCAAAATCAGCAAACACACCCTTAGGCCGGCTTCACACTTGCGAGTTTTACGGACGTAAGAGCGCAGAAACTACGTCCGTAAAACTCGCAAAAAATACGGCACAATTATTCTCTATGCCCCTGCTCCTATCTGCCGTATTTTACTGATCATATAGCTTTCTACGGCCGTACAAAATCGCAGCATGCTGCGTTTGTCACCGTACTGCGCAAGAAATACGCCAATGAAAGTCTATGGAAGCGTGAAAAATACGGATTTCACACGGACAAGCAGTGTGACTTGCGAGAAATACGCAGCGGTGTTAGAGAGAAAAGCCGGTAATTCAGTGCCTTTCTAGGCTCCCAGGCTTTCTAGGCAAGTTCCCACGATCTATAAACAGCCAGCAGAGGGCGCCTCACCGCAAATGAAGCTAAATATAGCTCATTGATCTATATTTAGACTCATTCCCCGGGGTTTTGCAGTGAGGAGTAGCATTGCATTAGCAAAGCTCCTTGCTGCAAAATGTTTTAACCCCTTCAGAAGGATTTACATCGTTGGACATTACAGATCTGCGGAGGGTAAGTATATTGTTGGTTTATTATGTTTTTTCTTTCACAGAACAAGGGTCTTCAGTGACTGGATTGGGCGTAGAATAAAATACTCCAACAACCATTGTTTTTATTTCATTAAAATAATTTTAAATAATGTGTTTGTGTTTTATTTAACCCTTTACTACAATTGGATTAATAATGGATAGGTGTCATAATTGACGCCTCTCCATTATTAATTAGGCTTAATGTCACCTTACAATAGCAAGGTGGCATTAACCCTTCATTACCCCATATCCCACCGCTACACGGGAATGGGAAGAGAGTGGCCAAGTGCCAGAATAGGCGCATCTTCCAGATGTGCCTGTTCTGGGGTGGGTGGGGGCAGATGTTTTTAGCCAGGGGGGGGCCAATAACCGTGGACCCTCTCCAGGTTATTAATATCTGCCCTCAGTCACTGGCTTTACTACTCTGGCGGAGAAAATTGCACGGGAGCCCACGCCAATTTTTTCCGCCATTTAACCCTTTATTTTAAGAGCTAGAACGGCCAAATTTTGCAGATACACTCTACTGACATTAGTAGTGTGGAATCTGCAAAAAAATGGAGAGAAGACATGGTTTACTGTATGTAAACCATGTCTCAAATCATGTCGGGTTTTAGGAAGGAGAAAGAAAAAGCCGGTAATTGAATTACCGGCTTTCAAGCTGTATAGCGCTGGAAAAAATATTAATATATATACATATATGTGTCTAATGACATATATATATATATATATATATATATATATATATATATAGACAGTATATATATTTTTTTTTTTCTTTTTGGGACACATGGATCATTTCTATAGCGGTATGTTGGTTTTGCAAGCCTGCGAGAAAACCACGCAGTACGGATGCCATACGGATTACATACGGAGGATGCCATGCGCAAAAAACGCTGACACACCCTGCCTACGGAGGAGCTACGGACCACTATTTTCGGGACATTTCAGCGTATTACGGCCGTAATATACGGACCGTATTTTCATACGCTGAGTGTGAAGCCGGCCTTAAGGGTATGTGCACACCCTGCGGATTTTGCTGCCTGCGGATCCGCAGCAGTTTCCCATGCATTTGCAGTACCATGTAAAGCAATGGGAAATGAAATCCGCAGTGCCCATGCTGCGGAAAAAAACGTGCGGAAAGGCAGCGGTTTATTTTCCGCAGCATGTCAATTCTTTCTGCGGATTCCGCTGCGGGTTTGCCCCTGCTCCAATAGAAATCTGCAGGTGAAAACCCGCAGAGGAAACCGCAAAAGAAACCGCGGTAAATCCGCAGTAAAAACCGCAGTGGTTTTTCACTGCGGATTTTGTAAATCCGCTGCGGAAAATTCCGCAATTGAATCCGCAGCGTGTGCATGTAGCCTAAACCATTTTATATGTGACTCTTAAGAGGTAAATTTGAGGGAAAAGAATATCAGCAAATTCAAAATAACAGACAGCAGGACCAGAAAATAAAAACGAAGAACCCAACAGAGATCACATCAGAAATATGTGTCTAAGGGTGCTTTCACCCTGTTTCTTCGTCATGTTTAGTGGTCTCATCACTCATCAGGGCTTAAGGCCGAACCCCCCGCAAAACAGGTTTTGGGCATATGCTCCGACAGGGCCATTGACTATAATGGTGCAGACGTAGTTTCCATCTGCTCTGTCATGCATCATTTTCCGGTGTGCCTACTGAAGATGGACACCCAGGCACAGTCTACTAACAATCATTTTGCAGGGAGTTCAGACATAAGCCCCTGTGAAAGTCTATAAAGGCACGGATGATTGACCTCGTGGAGACCAAATCATCCAACACCGCGGAGACACCATCACGTGTTTCTCAACGCAGTGATCCAGAACACTGCCCCCAAATATGCAAATGCAAGTAGAGGAGCTGCGGAGACACCATCACGTGTTTCTCAACGCAGGCAGTGAATAGCCAGGCCTTTCACCGGGAAGGAACAACCAAGGGAAGGGCAGCATCCAATAAAGGAAAACATCCAATAAAGGAAAACCACCTATGCCAAGCATGGTATCCATCCACAGACAGCTGTTTCGGCCGCTCAAAACTCGCCACGCGTAAAACTCGCCACATGCAAAACTGTGCTCACGCAAAACTCGCCACACGTGCAAAACTCACCTCATGGAAAACTCGCTACACGCAAAACTTGCACACACGGAAAAATTGCCAACTTGCACAAAAGTTGCAACACATGCAAAAGTTGCCTCACACAAAACTTGCACATACTCAAAACGCACCACACATAAAACTCGCCACGCGCAAAACTCATCATGCGCAAAACTTGCTGCACACAACTTGCTACACTAACCTGTCACATGCAACTCGACACAAAAAAAATAGCTACAAGTATGTCGCTACACAAAACTCATCTCACAAAAGTCACTACATGTATGTCGCCACACGCAACTCAACACACACAACTTGACACATGAAGCTCGCCCTAAAACACACAAGTCTGGTATTATCCTTCAAAAATAAAAATCTGATTAATAAGCAGACAAGCTACAAGAGCAACAACTGTACCATATAGGAAATACGGCAGCTGTCAGTCACATGACCTGTCTATTATGTGTGTGTGTGAGCTAATATATACTACCAGGGGGGAGGCCTTCCTGTTGGCTGGGGATTTATCAGGCTGCCAATTTAGCTTACAAATATGGAGGTAAAAATACTGACCAAATAACGTGTGAACGAGGTCTAATACAGGAGATGACACACAGATATACAGTACAGACCAAAAGTTTGGACACACCTTTTCATTTAAGGATTTTTCTGTATTTTCATGACTATGAAAATTGTATATTCACACTGAAGGCATCAAAACTATGAATTAACACATGTGGAATTAAATACTTAACAAAAAAGTGTGAAACAGTTGAAATTATGTCTTATATTCTAGGTTCTGCAAAGTAGCCACCTTTTGCTTTGATGACTACTTTGCACACTCTTGGCATTCTCTTGATGAGCTTCAAGAGGTAGTCGCCGGGAATGGTCTTCCAACAATCTTGAAGGAGATCCCAGAGATGCTTAGCACTTGTTGGCCCTTTTGCCTTCACTCTGCGGTCCAGCTCACCCCAAACCATCTTGATTGGGTTCAGGTCTGGTGACTGTGGAGTCCGGGTCATCTGGCATATCACCCCATCACTCTCCTTCTTGGTCAAATAGCCCTTACACAGCCTAGAGGTGTGTTTGGGGTCATTGTCCTGTTGAAAAATAAATGATGGTCCAACTAAACGCAAACCAGATGGAATAGCATGCCGCTGCAAGATGCTGTGGCAGCCATGCTGGTTCAGTATGCCTTCAATTTTGAATAAATCCCCAACAGTGTCACAGTGTCACCAGCAAAGCACCCCCACACCATCAAACCTCCTCCTCCATGCTTCACAGTGGGAACCAGGCATGTAGAGTCCATCCGTTCACGTTGTCTGCATCGCACAAAGACACGGTGGTTGGAACCAAAGATCTCAAATTTGGACTCATCAGACCAAAGCACAGATATCCACTGGTCTAATGTCCATTCCTTGTGTTCTTTAGCCCAAACAAGTCCCTTCTGCTTGTTGCCTGTCCTTAGCAGTGGTTTCCTAGCATCTATTTTACCATGAAGGCCTGCTGCACAAAGTCTCCTCTTAGCAGTTGTTGTAGAGATGTGTCTGCTGCTAGAACTCTGTGTGGCATTGACCTGGTCTCAAATCTGAGCTGCTGTTAACCTGTGATTTCTGAGGCTGGTGACTCGGATAAACTTATCCTCTGAAGCAGAGGTGACTCTTGGTCTTGCTTTCCTGGGGCGGTTTTCATGTGAGCCAGAATCTTTGTAGCGCTTGATGGTTTTTGCCACTGCACTTGGGGACACTTTCAATGTTTTCCCTGACCTTCATTTCTTAAAGTAATGATGGCCACTCGTTTTTCTTTACTTAGCTGTTTTTTTCTTGCCATAATACAAATTCTAACAGTCTATTCAGTAGTACTATCAGCTGTGTATCCACCAGACTTCTGCACAACACAACCCCATTTATAAGGCAAGAAATCCCACTTATTAAACCTGACAGGGCACACCTGTGAAGTGAAAACCATTCCCGGTGACTACCTCTTGAAGCTCATCAAGAGAATGCCAAGAGTGTGCAAAGCAGTCATCAAGGCAAAAGGTGGCTACTTTGAAGAACCTAGAATATAATACATAATTTCAGTTGTTTCACACTTTTTTGTTAAGTATATAATTCCACATGCGTTAATTCATAGTTTTGATGCCTTCAGTGTGAATGTACAATTTTCATAGTCATGAAAATACAAAAAAATCTTTAAATGAGGTGTGTCCAAACTTTTGGTCTGTACTGTATACTATATACAGGAGGAGATGACACACAGGTATATACTATATACAGGGGAGATGACACACACATATATACTATATACAGGGGAGATGACACAGATATATACTATATACATGAGGAGATGACATACAGGTATATACTATCTACAGGAGGAGATAAAACACACATATATACTATATACAGGGAAGATGACACACAGGTATATACTATATACAGGAGGAGATGACACACTGGTATATACTATAAACAGGGGAGATGACATACAGGTACATACTATATACAGGGAAGATGACCCAGGTATATACTATATACAGGGGAGATGACACACAGGTATATACTATATACTGGGGAGATGATACACAGGTATATACTATATACAGGTGGAGATGACACACAGGTATATACTATATACAGGAGGAGATGACATACAGGTACATACTATATACAGGAGGAGATGACACACAGATATATACTATATACAGGAGGAGATGACACACAGGTATATACTATATACAGGAGGAGATGACACACAGGTATATAATATATACAGGGGAGATGACACACATATATATTATATACAGGAGGAGATGACACACAGATATATACTATATACAGGAGGAGATGACATACCGGTACATACTATATACAGGAGGAGATGACACACAAGTATATACTATATACAGGAGGAGATGACTTACAGGTATCTATGTATAATTGTCTAAAGGTTTTTCCGTCTGTCTGTCCTGGAAATCCCGCGTCTCTGATTGGTCGAGGCCGCCAGGCCTCGACCAATCAGCGACGGGCACAGCATGGCGACGATGATGTCATAAAGGTTGCCTCGACCAATCTGCGACGGGCACAGTCTGCCGCGAATTCGCCTCGACCAATCAGCGACGGGCACAGTATCGACGTAGATGTCATAATGGTTGCCATGGCGACGATGATGTCATAAAGGTTGCCTCGACCAATCAGCGACGGGCACAGTCTGCCGCGAATTCTGGAATCATCATTGTCCATATACTACGGGGACATGCATATTCTAGAATACCCTATGCGTTAGAATCGGGCCACAATCTAGTATACTATATACAGGAGCAGATGACACACAGGTATATACTATATACAGGAGGAGATGACTTGCAGGTATATACTATATACAGGAGCAGATGACACACAGGTATATACCATATACAGGAGGAGATGACTTACAGGTATATACTATATACAGGAGGAGATGACTTACAGGTATATACTATATACAGGAGGAGATGACACACGTATATATTATATACAGGAGGAGATGACATACAGGTATATACCATATAAAAGAGGAGATGACACAGGTATATAGAGGAGGAGATGACATACAGCAGGTATATACTGTATACAGGGGAGATGACATACAGGTATATACTATATATAGGAGGAGAGTGACATACAGGTATATAGTATATTCAGAAGAGATGACATACAGGTATATACTATATACAGGAGGAGATGACACATAGGTATATATACAATATACAGGAGGAGATGACATACAGCAGGTATATACTACTTACAAGGGAGATGACATACAGGTATATACTATATACAGGAGATGACATACAGGTATATACTATTTATAAGGGAGATGACAAACATGTATATACTGAAGGGAAAAAGAGAGGGGTGAGGTGAAAATGAGGGGTGTGAGATGAAAATGAAAAGGTGTGAGTGCAAAATGAGAGGAGTGAGGGAAAATTGTGGAGTGATCGGAAAATGACAGATGTGAAGTCGAAATGACAAGTGTTAGGGGGGAATGAGAGGAGTGAGGGGAGAATGAGTGGAGTGAGGGGGGAATGAGAGGAGTGAGGGGGAAAATAAGAGGAGTAAGGGGGAAAATGAGAGGTGTAAGGGAGAAAATGAGAGATGTGAGGGGGAAAATGAGAGGCATGATGGGAAAATAAGAGAAGTGAGGTGCTATAACTAACCACAGATATTTACTATGCCCAGGCAACGCCAGGCTCTTCAGCTAGTCTACTATATAAAGCTGAATGTGTGTGTGTATGTGTGTATGTCTGGGATTGGCATCTGCACCGTTGCAGCTACAGCCACAAAATTTTGCACAGTCACACGTCTGGACCTCGAGAGCGTCATAGGCTATGTTGTGAGGTGAAATTTTAAACCCGTGCATTCCAATTCACCAAACAATTTTGCCCCTGTCTACATAATGGGGAAAAAGTGAAAGGAAAAGTGTTGGAGGCAAATTGACAGCTGCCAGATGTGAACAAGCAGGACTTAAAGAATGAGAGCGATGGTGCCAAAGAGTATATACCGTACAGTTGCTAAGGTGGGGGCCCGACATGGGATACTCACCACCCACGGGGATATGAACAAACACACAAAATGCGCCACACACTACCACGTGCTTGAACACATATACCACCCTCAGCACACATTTTACCACACATGCACCAACCTCAACACATAAATGTCGAAACACAAAAGTCGCTACTCAAAACTTGCTACGTGCAAAATTCACCACATGCAAAATTCGCCACCTGCAAAACTAGGATCACGCAAAATTCGCCACACGTGCAAAACTCACCCCAGGGAAAACTCACCACATGCAAAACTTGCACACATGGAAAAATTGCCACATGCACAAAAGTTGCAACACATGCAAAAGTTGCCTCACACAAAACTTGCACATACTCAAAACGCACCCCACATAAAACTCGCCACGCGCAAAACTCACCATGCGCAAAACTTGCTGCACACAACTTGCTACACTAACCTGTGACATGCAACTCGACACAAAAAGTTGCTACACGCATGTCGACACACAAAACTCATCTCACAAAAGTCGCTACATGCATGTCAACACACACAACTTGACACATGAAACTCGCCATAAAACACACACAAGTCTGGTATTATCCTTCAAAAATAAATATCTGATTAATAAGCAGACAAACTACAAGAGCAACAAATGTACCATATAGGAAATCTGGCAGCTGTCAGTCACATGACCTGTCTATTATGTGTATGTGTGAGCTAATATATACTGCCAGGGGGGAGGGCTTCCTGTTGGCTGGGGATTTATCAGGCTGCCAATAGCAACCAATCACAGCTCAGCACCAAATCATTATAGTGCACAAACTTTGCAATTACTGGTGTTCTTACACAAGTCTTGGCCAGCTCTGACAACATTTTGAAAAGTTGGTAGAGCTTGTCCATGAGGGACGTGGCTGAGCGCACTCTACAAACTCAGCATATATTCCAATGGAAACCACAGAAGGTCCATACAGATGTTGAACCCAAAGCCCAAATGCTCCAAAGTCACAATGCTATCTTCTACTTTGCTGCCAATACTGGCTGCAGATCATTTCTGAGGGCAAGCAAATTAAACCATGTGCACACACAACAACAAAAACTGCTTCACTACTGATAAATCATCCTTTATGTGAACAAGATTTCCAAAATACTTTACTTGCAAGATTACATTTATAGAATTTCAATTAATGATAAGGCTTTGCTTGCACAACGTTTGACACCATGTATGGGGAAGCTATCATCAGCAAATGACCTATTGTTTATATCAGGTTTTGGTGTTAAATGTGTTTATAAATACATTTTGGCATTTTTTCTACACATCACAATCTATTAAGAATAAAAATAGAAATCTTGTAATTTTCTGGCTACTGGATCTTTTTTTTTTTACAATAACTTCCTCTTATTTAAGGAAACAACACATGTACCTAACCACAATGAACAGAAGCCAACCCTATCTTTTGTATTGAAGCAACTAATGAGTGATTGCAAAGGTCATTGTGGGACGGACTACACAGGGAGAGTGCAGGGCATGTTTGTACAGGGGTAGCTGTGGACTGCCCTTGTAAGGGCAGGAGCTTTGGGGATAGTCTATCGATAGCCCCATAGGGACTGACATAGGGACTGTCGTCTCATCTATTTTTCCGGATCATCTTCTGACCAGAAACTATCCGGTGCTCCTGTGCCCTCATCCTGGAACCGGTGAGATTGTTCCTTTTTTACTATTTATATAGCCATCAGTGGCATTGCCTACATGCTACTATTGATGGTATTTTTTATTGTTTGTTCGTGTAACTAGCTTGACGCCGAGTGCTGTGGACGTTATTTTACTCCAGCTTCATACGTCATAATCTAGTTTATTATGATATCCCCAACATGTTGTGGAGGATTTCATTTAGCCCTATCTGCGGATAACTAGTCTCTGTGGTCACCATACCATTTGTCTGAGACTTTGCCCCAGTGTTTTTATTCACTTGGGTGTTTGGTTTAGTTTTTGTGTGGCTTTAGTTATAATAAAAGTTACGTTTTATTTTTTCCACTTATGCTTTGTTAGATATATTATTTATAGTGGTATCGTCTATGTGACCTGCAGTCAGTATATAGACTCTGCTTTGTTCCAAAGGTCATTGTGAAAGGAGGATAAGGGTCAGGTGTCACATTGTGATTGGTGGATCCTGTGTTATCAGATGTGTATTTATTTATATGAATTCCATCCACTTTGCTGGAAATATAATAGTCTGCATTGTTTGTGCACAAAAATATGTGGAAAAAAGGCACCAAATACTAAATATGGGGACTTAGCTCTAAAGGGAGGAGGGGATCAAGCTAATAGAAATGGGTTTCACAAATTGAACCATTAGTGAACAATACAAAGACATGTTTTCATCCAACTTTATAAAGTACATATGTGGCACTCCAGGAGTCCGGTTGCCACAATGGCATTGCCTTCCTCACGGGGGGTGATGTCATGTCTGGAGGTAAGGAGGGATCCCATTAGCAGGTAATACAAACATACAACACCTTCCTGACTCCTGACCAGAAAAGGGAGCGCTAAACCTGGTTTCAGGGGAACTTCCCTATAAATTCTGGTCTGGAGGCAGGGTTAGGGGGAGTAGTATGAGACTGTGAAGGGAGAGGAAGCTCGTGAGGAGAGAGATAGGGAATGAAGATGTGACTGAGCTCTTCCCAGGAATGAGCACAAAAGAAACTGGACACCGGAGTCTGGGGTTGCACGAGTACTAAAGGCCCAGCAGCTAGAACCGGAGGGCAGGAGATTGTAGGTCTCCTGGCTCATCTGACACCTGGAGGCACCACAGCAAGTCAGGAGCCTTGGGCTGCCAGTGAGAAGACTGTGTCCATGAAAGGCTCATGCTGTCAACCATGCGGGTTAGGAGTAACAGACACTGAGAGGAACTTGTGTAAGGCTTCAGGCAGCAAGAGACAGAGAATACAGCGTAAAGGGAAGGCTTCTGAACCCACCTGGCTAGGTGGATCCCAAGTTACTTCCAGGCTGCCCGGACCCCATCATCACTTGTAACCTGTGCCCCGGACTCACCTGCAATTCACCAGTAAAAGGTGAAGGAAACAGTAATCCTCGTGTCCTCCAATCATTTCCTGCACCCTCAGTCCTGCACCCCACCGTCAATCATCCATTACTAACTGTATCGGTAGCCCTGGGGACTAAGCTCTACCTGTGGGGAGCTATACCAACTCTGCTGCAACACCATCAGCCCCAGTGGTCCCCTTTAAGCAGCGTCGGCCATCCCTGTCCAAGTACCACAGGTGGCGTCACGAACATTCCCCCATAGACTTTATTTTCCATTTGCCTTTGTCATTTTGGCTGGACGCCCAGGACCATGGACCAGGTCACTGCTTCCGTGACCACTCCTTTAAGTACTGCCGTACCCGGCCCGAGAACCCCACGGCTCTAGCGGGCACTTCATTTTGGCATCATGAACAGGATATTGCAGCCCTTTACCACCGGGTCCTGTGTGCCATAAACTTTATTGAGCTGTGTGATAACCGCCATTGCTGCGCCACGCGGCGTGCAAGGAGAAAGAGGTGTGTCTTCATGGGCGGAGCCTGGGAATAGAGCGCGAAGGATGCTGCACTCTGTGCTCTTCTGTGCGCCGATGAAAAGGAGGCCACTGACTTGAGAACCGGAAGGAGCACCGTCCAGACCGCTGACTCCGGTAACAAAATGCCAGACCTTGCTGAGGTTAACTGGGGGGGAGGAATATGTCCAATCCAGGTAGAGATTCAGCGGCGGCCACAGCTGCAGCCCCCATGATGCGGCCAGATCCAGCGGCATCCGCAGCCCCCATGGATCGGCTGCATCCAGCGGCAGCTGCAGCTACAGCTTCCATAATGCCATTATCAATGCCGTACATACTGGGAGCAGCCTGGTTACTGCAGTATTCAGGGGAAGCACCCCTGAGCAATTTTAAGGAGAGACTCTGCAGTTTGTTTGAAGTGTACCCCCTGTCTGAGAATCAAAAATTCAGCATCCTCACTGGCCAGTTAACTGGTGCAGCTCAGAGGGAGGTAAAGTCCTGGCTGGACACTGATAAAAGAACTGTTAAACAAATCTTGGCCAGGCTAAAGGACATCTTTGACACCCGCATTGCAGCAGAGATAAAGCTGAGATTCTTTGGGTGCAAACAAAGGGTGCAGGACAGTATACGGGACTATGCCCTTAATGTCCAAGAGGCACTGTGTGCCATTAAGCAGGTTGATCCTGACAGCGTGCAGGATGGGGACAGATTGTTAAAGAAACAATTTATTGAGGGACTCCTGTCCATCACCCACAGGACACAGCTGCGCATCTTGGCCCTACAGAACCCTGTCCGGGACTTTGCACATTTTAAAGATAGGGCCATCCGGGTGCTGCATGAACCAAATTCCAGCCGCACAGCGCCCCCTAGGCACCCAGCAATTACATACCACCAGGCATCCTTTCTTCAGGACCCCATTGAGGCTGACATGCAGACCCTGGCTAATGACCCTGTTGCAGGACTGCGCCTCAAGGCCCATCAGCTGACCAAAAGTGTGGCTGCACTGACCAAAACCATGCAGTTCATGCAAGTGTCCCCAAAGGAGAAGATCCAGCAGGCCTCCAGTCCAGATAACGTCCCATGGAGACAGCAGAAGAGGATCCCACCGATCAGAGGGAGAGACAACAACTGCTACGACCAGGACCGACGACCCATTTGTTGCCGCTGCAGCAAGGCGGGACACATCGCAAGATTCTGCGATTTAAACAAGCAACCCCTGGGGCAGAGGGCCATCCCCCAGGAGTAAGACGACCAGGCCGACAAAGCTGGCGAGCCAAGTACGTCTGAGGACAACCGGTTCTCCCAGTTGTGATTGATGGCAACCCGATGAATGCTTTACTGGACACCGGCTCTCAGGTGACGACTATGCCATATATTCTTTACAAGCGGTACTGGGCTGACTCTGATATTACCCATGGCCCAGATAATGATCTGACAATAGTTGCCAGCAATGGTCAGCCTTTGCCACAAGTGGGGTACAAGGAGGTGACCATTATGGTGGGG
The DNA here is from genome assembly GCF_032444005.1 of Ranitomeya imitator. Lineage (NCBI taxonomy): Eukaryota > Metazoa > Chordata > Amphibia > Anura > Dendrobatidae > Ranitomeya > Ranitomeya imitator. The sequence continues at coordinate 442,819,228 of NC_091285.1, forward strand.
CGGGTATAGTTGAAAGCCCAAGGTCTGATAATTGATTGGCGAGAATGTAACCCAATGATGACCTTAGGTACTAATGTCATAGAAAACTGTCTTGGCGAGATTATTGTTTTGTTACAACAGGTAGCCGAAACTGTTGGTTCCAGTGAGCAGCATGTCCAGCAAAAAGAGATCAAAGACATGATGCAGAGACAACAGGTAGAACTGTCTGGTGGAGAAGTCGACAGCGTTAGAGTGAGTGATCCAATCCCCATTACAATACCCCCCTGGAGTGAAATGTTAATCTGGTGTCAAGCAGCAATAGGCCAGACCCTGGTAGAACCTGTATATTCTGATAATAGGCCCACCATCCTGACAGCCAGAGGGGTAGTTGATGTCCGCTAGGGGAGGGTACCAATACGCATCCTAAATTATGGGGAAAGAGAGGTCCATTTACCCAGGTATGCTACCCTTGCTAAACTGTTCACTGTCAGTAACAATGCAATACAAGCAACAGAACCCTTGGTCCCGTCCGACCAGGTGGAGGACAATAGTTATGCAGGACAGTTGGAGGATTGGTGTCAGAAGTTACACGTAGGCACTGACTCCACTCCTTTGCACCAAAAGCATGGGGCTTACCGGGTGGTCCAAGAATATGAGCAGGTATTCAACAAACACCTACTAGACTTTGGGCAGGTAAAAGGGGTCCAACACCATATCCTCACTGGAGATCATCTGCCCATTAAAGAGAGGTACCGGCCTGTGCCTCCAGCTCACTATCAATGTGCCAAGGGTATGTTATGGGAGATGAAGGAAGCTGGGTTATCAGAGACAGTTGTAACCCCTGACCCGCTCCATTAGACCTCATTAGAAAGAAGGATGGTACAATAAGAATGTGTGTTGACTACAGGCAGATTAACTGCATTACACATAAGGATGCCTACCCATCACCCAGAATAGAGGAATCATTGGCTGCGCTAAAATCCGATAACTTTCTCCACGTTAGATCTCACCAGTGGGTGTTGGCATGTTCCCGTGGCAGAGGCAGATAGAGAGAAGACCGCCTTCGTGACACTAATGGGCCTCTGCGAGTTCAACTACATGCCATTCAGACTTTGCAAAGCATCGGGGACGTCCCAGAGGATGATGGAGTGTTGCCTCGGGCACAAGAACTTTGAAACCATTCTGTTGTACCTGGATGATGTCATCATCTTCTCCAAAACCTACGAAGACAACTTGAAGCACCTGGCTGAGGTGTTTGAAGCCCTGTTCAACTTTGGCCTGAAAGTAAAGCCGTCTAAGTGCCACCTGTTGAAGCCCAAGGTGCAGTACCTAGGTCATGTGGTAAGCGTGTGGCACCAGACCCTGACAAAGTCACCGTTATCAGGGACTGGCCAAAACCCAGCAACATCCATGAAGTACGGCAGTTCATTAAGGGCTTTACCAAGATAGCCACACCCCTGCAAGACCTACTAGTGGGCCAATGCAAGAAGGCCAAGAGTAAGAATCCTCCATTCCAGTGGAATGACAGTTTGGAAGAATCCTTCATCCGGTTGAAGTTGGCTCTCATGGGAGATGAAGTCCTGGCCTACCCTGACTATGACCAGCCATTCCTACTTTACACTGACGCTAGCAACATGGGATTGGGAGCAGTGCTGTCCCAGGTGCAGAAAGGCAGAAAGGCAAAGAGAGAGTGATTGCCTATGCCAGCAGGAAGCTTTGTCCCACTGAAAGGAACCCCGACAACTATAGTTCCTTTAAGTTGGAGTTTCTCACCATAGTCTGGGCTGTGACCGAGCGATTCAAACACTATCTGGCTTCAGCAAAATTCACCATCTTCACGGACAATAATCCACTGACTCCCCTTGAAACAGCAAAGCTGGGTGCATTGGAACAGCAATGGATAGCCCGGTTGTCCAACTACGAGTTTACCATCAAGTACCGTGCGGAGCATAAGAACGCTAATGCTGATGCGCTGTCAAGGATGCCCAATTTACCAGAAGAGGGAGAAGATCCGGAAGCACTAGAAGAGATCAAGTTACCAGCCTTCCACCGCCCCGAGGTGGCCCAGTGCTCCCATTGTGTGAGGAACAAGCGTTATGCTAGGCAAGAAGCCACACTGAACCCGTTGCCCCATCATGGATGGGCAGAGACGCAGGATAGTGATCCAGCAGTCCACCTGGTAAAGGAATTGCTGACACAAGCTGATTCACACCCTGGTCCAGATGCTCCACAAGAAACACAACAGTTGTGGAAGGAGATGGCCAAGCTATGAGGAACATCAACTCGTACTCATGAACTGGTCTGGCAAGTGGTAGCCCCGAAGTGGGATGCGCCAATGGTCTTGGAAGAGTTCCACGATGGAGCAGGACACTTCCGATGGAAGAAGTTGGAGGTCCTACTACGTGAAAGATTCTACTGGATTGCCATGAGGAAAGCCATTGAGAAGTGGTGCCGAGACTGTAGCCCATGCAACCTGCGCAGGAAAGACCGCAACAGCCAGTGAGCCTCACTACAGCCCATAGTCACCAAGCAACCGCTTGAACTGGTAGCTTTGGATCACGTCACGTTAACCCCGAGTAGGACTGGCTATACCTACACTCTGACCATAGTGGACCATTATTCATGGTTCCTAGTAGTCGAGCTTGTTAAAGACCAAACAGCAAAGACGGCAGCCAAGGCATTTCAACAACACTTTTGTTGACCACATTGTTACCCTGAATAGGTGAACACCGACCAAGGCCCATGGATGCAAGAAGATCAGGACAACACCATACCATCCGCAGACAAATGGCATGTGCGAGAAAATGAACCAGGTGGTAATTGGCCTGTTGAAGACCATGCCCCTGGAAGAGCGAAACCTGTGGCCAGAGAAGTTGCCGGATCTGGCAGATCTATACAACCATATCCAGGTGAACTCCATCAATTGCACTCCAGTTTACCTGATGAGAGCGAGACCTAGCAAGTTTCCCATTGATTTTGACATGGGAGTCCTAACACCTGAGATGACATCACCAGATGCAGACTGGGATACAGAGTGGCAGCAATACCGCAAAGTGCAAGAATGTGTAGAGAAAAGTTTGTCCCAGGCAAGACAGAGACAGGAAAAGAGCTACAACCAACAAGCTCCGGCTACTGCTTTAGTACCTGGAGAACAAGTTCTCAAAAGAAAGAGGATGCACAAACTGGATGATCAGTGGGAGGCTGAACCATATACCACCATGCCTTCAACTTTGATAACACTAAGGTGTGCCTCATCAGTAAATATGGAGGAGAAACCTCAGCAGCAGTGTCAAGAGATAATCTGAAGATATGCCCTGACCGATTGAGAAACAAGGAGGAAGAACAAGATGCCCCTCAAGCCATGGAAGAGGTGGAAGAGAAGATCCATACTGTTCTTGGAGACTTTCCCCAGTCTTGGACGCAGGTGAATCAAGCCATCGTAGTACCTGTCCTGATCTTTCCCCAACCTACTGCACCTGAAGTGTGTGCACATGGGGTGTGCTTCATTTTTAATCTTATTTTTATATATTTTGTCTATTATTTTCTTCTAATATTTGTCTATTATTGCAGCAGGACATCAAATGTGATCTTTTTTACCTGTTATTGATGTTTGAGTGGCAAGACTATCGCCATGTTGGAAAGTGCATATGGTGGGCAGAACATAACATCAAAACATCGTTGGAATTGAAGAAGCATGCATTTTTTGGACTGATATATTTTGTTGTGGACATGCTCTTAATCAAATATGATGTAATTATATCTAAAATTGTATTATCTGACCCGATTTATTTATATTTTGGTGGCTAGTTTAGACATTTTATTCCAATGGTCATCTGTGTTATGGAAAGAAAGATATATTATGTCTGTATAAATATATTCCATTGTTGATACAGTGGCTGTGCGCATGCGCGCCACCGCCCTGGATTCCTGGCGTGCAGCGGCACATCTTTTACCTTGCTCGCACGCACGGGGACTTCATTCTCACTGTGCATGCGCAGCAATGTTGACGCTCCGTGGCATTTGCCAGGACCTGGGATGGACAGTGCGCATGCGCCAACTTCTCCTCTGTTATTGGCCAGCTTTGTACCACATGCCTTGTCACAGGATCATAAAAGGTCCTGGTTGTTGTATGCTATTATTCCCCTTGAGAAAGCGGTGTATTAGACACGCGAAATGCGTGTCGGGGTATCTGGGGTATCCACACCCGGTTAAGGACCCTTCAATCCCTGACTTTGGTAAGCATTTTTTCTCCCTTGGTCCGTATTTTTGAATCACTTGCACTTTATGCAATGTATTTATTTGCACAAATTGGGCAGGTGCAATTGTTTGGTTCCTGATTTCTTTACCTTCTTCCTGCATACGTTTTTCTTATATACTGGATGGTGCTACTTATGATGTACTTTTTGTGTATTTTGAAAATACTAATAAATGACTTTTTTTTACTTATTATACCTGATTGCTCCTATTTCTCCTTTTGATACAAATGGACCAGTGTTGCCCCCAGGAACTTTGCTGGCCAATTCTTACCGTCTTGTTTTGGTTTTTGTAATTTTTATATACTGTATTTGAAACCCTGTAAACTTTTACAATAGTTCATCTGTTGAAATGTTTTATTTCCTTCTTGTTTCCTCAGTCCGGGCATACTGAATTGTACTAGGGGGGAATGTGGCACCCCAGGAGTCTGGTTGCCACAATGGCATTGCTTTCCTCACGGGGGGTGATGTCATACCTGGAGGTAAGGAGGGATTCCCTTAGCAGGTAATACAAACATACACCTTCCTGACTCCAGACCAGAAGGGGGAGCTCTAAACCACATTTCATGGAAACTTGCCTATAAGTTCTGGTCTGGAGGCGAGGTTACAGGGAGTAGTGTGAGACTGTGAAGGGAGAGGAAGCTCATGAGGAGAGAGACTGGGAGTGGCGCTGTGACTGAGTTCTTCCCAGGATTAAGCGCAAAAGAAACCGGACACTGGAGTCCGTGGTTCCATGGGACCTAAAGGCCCAGCAGCTAGAACTGGAGGGCAGGGGATTGCAGGTCTCCTGGCTCATCTGACACCTGGAGGCACCACAACAAGTCAGGAGCCTGGGGCTGCCAGTGAGGAGACAGTGCCCATGAAAGGCTCATGCTGTCAACCATACGGGTTACGAGTAACAGACACTGAGAGGAACTTGTGTAAGGCTACGTGCACACGTTCAGGATTTTTTGCGGGTTTTTTTTGCGTTTTTTCAGCTGTTTTCCGTGGAAAAAATGCTAAAAAAACATACAAAAAACATCATTTTTAATGCATTCTGCAATTTTTGTGCACATGCTGCTTTTTTTCCACGAAAAAAACGCATAGCGGTAAAGAACGCAGCATGTTCATTAATTTTGCAGATTTTTCATGTTTTTGCAGCTATTTATTGCATTGGGAACCTCCGCAAAAAAATGCGAAAAAACACTCAAAAAACGCTATAAAAACGCAATAAAAATGCAAAAAACGCAAGCTGATTCCTGCAGAAAATGTCCGGTTTTGTTCAGGACAATTCTGCACACTTTCCTGAACGTGTGCACATAGCCTAAGGCTTCAGGCAGCATGGGACAGAGAATACAGCACAAAGGGAAGGCTTCTGAACCCACCTGGCTAGGTGGATCCCAAGTTACTTCCAGGCTGCCCGGACCCCATCATCACCTGTAACCTGTGCCCCAGACTGCACCTGCAATTCACCAGTAAAAGGTAAAGGAAACTGCAATCCCCGTGTCCTCCAATAATTTCCTGCACCCTCAGTCCTGCACCCCACCTTCAATCATCCCTTACTAACTGTACCGGTAGCCCTGGGGACTAAGCTCTACCTGTGGGGAGCTATACCAACTCTACTGCAACACCATCAGCCCCAGTGGTCCCCTTTAAGTATCGCCGGACCCGGCCCGAGTACCCCACGGCTCTAGCGGGCGCTTCACATGCAATTGTTAAACAGCTTCTTGATAATTAGTTCAAACACTGCAATTTTGAAAATCATCATATACAAATTGCACATTTTTTTTTTACGGAACCTGTCCGTTCTGAAATTAGGCTCACAGGTGCTAAAACATAAGCATAAAAATGTACTTGGGTGGCACATCTTGACTGCCAGCCATCCAGCAATTCCATAAAATTGATCACTCTTTTGCTGTCCGTAAAACAATTTTGATTTTTTTATGCTGAAGGAACTTATACAGATTATTTTGACTGTAATTATCATCATATTACAGTTTATAGTGAATGCAGCTGATGTCTCCATATCAAAATTTTGGGCTGTAGACATGGATCACTTATAATCATAATGATTTATTATGGCTTCCCAATGTGTCGGTAAAAGATATGGTCTGCCCATGAGTTTATTGATAAGTTGTCCAGGAAATATACGTATTCAGGTTGTAGAGTGTGAGCCCTCGCGGACAGGGTCCTCTCTCGTCCTGTACCAGTGGTGACTTGTATGGCCTAAGATTACTGTATTCGTTTTTATTATGTATACCACTCTCCACATGTAAAGCACCATGGAATAAATGGCGCTATAATAATGAATAATAATAATAACCCTGTGGCACATATTGTGCTATCACATTTTAGGAAATGAAAGAGAATGCAAATATAATAAGTAAATGTGTTTTCCGCAGATATTACTGGTGACAGCTCAGAAGTTCCCCTGAAAAATTCTACAATAAAAAAAACACGAGTTTTACAGTATCATTACCACATAATTGAAAAAGATCAAAAAATCCTTGTACTATAGGAACAGAAACTTATAAACTGCAAAAATGTTGAAATGTGAGTTGCAATAAGAGAAATATTAGTAAACTGTAAAGAAGAACTAGAAGAATCGCACTCAATTCTAGAGAAAAGCTGAAGTATGAGCTGAACGATAAGTAGCCCCCGCAGCCATTTACAGTAAGGGGATAACACGACTCCGTACACGGGTAGCATTACCAGATTATTACTATTTTACAACCATCTGGTCTCCATGCCTCAGTGTTATTAGAATTACATCATCCTTATAGGATACTAGACTTATCATTTATAGTAATCTATTCTCTAGACACTGCACAGTTACCGATAAAAACAATTTACTAAAAATGTGAAGCCGGCCCTATCGTGTATGCCATTCTATGGTATTCAGCAGCCACAGATTTATATCCAGCCTTGCAGTGTATTTCCAGTGACCCAGGCTCATCTGCTCACAGTGTGACGTACAGAAGCCACTCACCTTGAACACTTGTGTGGGTTATTCTTGGATCCCTCCATGTGTCAGCAAGACTTAGACAAAGCAAAGAGAAGAGAACCAGGAGCACAGGTACATACAGCTTCATGGTGGAGCTCTAAATGATTAAATGAGGAAGGAGGACATTCATAAACCAGATGGATGTACATGTAGATGCAGTTGCCCCCTCTAGTGTTCAGGGAGCGTATACTAAGAATACACTGAAGATTTTTTAATCCCATGAAGAGGATCTGCAGGGACGGCTTTAGGCTTAATGGTACCCTGTGCAAAATTGCCTTCAATGCCCCCCACTCCATTGCTTTTTCTACTCAGTTTGCCCAGGACCCCTACATGTCTTTTATACACTAAGAAAATTGATTGAAGTTTTCTTCACATATACGCCCCTTTTCAGCAAGACTGTCATTTAGTACATTTTGTACGTCAGTTTTGAGGGGGTTATACACTACTTAGACAACCCCTTCTCACGTGCTATATTCCCTCTTGACTGCATCTGCTCTTTTGTGGCTCACATGATGCTTTTATGCCACGTGAGGGTGGCACCCCAGGAGTTCGGGTACCACAGGGGTACTGCCTTCCTTTCGAGAAGGTTAATGTTATGCCTGGAAACGAGGAAGATCCCTTTGACAGGTAACCTGTACATGCAACATGTTCTGACTCCAGGCCTGAAGGGGGAGCTCGAGACCTGGTTTCAGGGGAGCTTCCCTGGATATGTATTCTGGCTTGGAGGAGGAGTTAGGGAGATTGTGTGAGACAGTGAAGGAGGAAGGAGCACAAAAGAATTGAGCTGGAGGAGAGCTGTGATTGGGCTCCCTCCACGCTGAAGTGCAGAGACCGGACACCCGGAGTCCTAGGCTGTGTGGGACTGTATGCCCCACAGCAGAAACCTACACCTACACCCCTGAGGTACAGCAACATACAGAGCCTGGAGTCACCGTGAATAGAGACTCCTATAAAATGGCTCACGTTGCCTACCATGCAGGTACTGTCCCAGAACAGAGAGTGAGAGAGGACCTTGAAAGAAGCCATAGGTAGTAAACAAATATTATACAGCGCATAGTGTACGGCTCCCAATCTGACCTGGCAAGGAGAATTCAACTCGTTTCCAGGCTGCCTGGACTCCACCGTCACCTGTTGCTGGTACCTTGGTCTGTGTCCGTAAACCACCAGTAAACAAGGTAAAGAGACTGCAACCTTGTATCCTCTGATTCTTGCTGGCACCACACCATCTTTTCCTACTACACCAGGAGCCTTGGGGACCCAGCTTCACCTGTGGGAAGCCATACCATCTTTGCTGCAGTGCCATCACTCCCCAGAGGATCCCTTTAGGCAGCATCGGTCACCCCTGACCGAATACCACAGGTGGCGTCGCAAACATTTCTTATTGTAATAATCCCTTTAAAGACCTTCCCTTTAATTTGGACTCCCAGGGCAATGGACCGGGTTGCTGTCACTGTGACTTCCCATTTAATGACCACCGGATCCAGTTCCGAGTAACCCCTAGGCCCTGGCAGGCGCTCCATGAGCCTTGCAGCCAATCAACAGCTGCTTCCATAGCTACCAACCGTCATGGATTTGATGGAACCGTCCTGATTTGAGGGCTCAGTCCCGCTTCCCATCACGTCTCAGCTGTTCTATACTCACCTCTCCTATATCCTCCTCCTCAGGGGGCGGGCCACTTCTCTCTGCTGTGCATAAATTAAATTATATATTCACTTCTTCACCCTCCTGTGATCAGACTCCCCGTGTCTCAAGTTCGCATCTCAGTGTCTGCAGCCTGTTGCTTTACCAGTGACCCACAGCTTACAGTGCTAGAGAAAGGATAATTTGGTTATCTTGGCCTCTTTATATATTGTGCATATAACAATGTATTTTTATGGTGCCTGTATAGTGAGGTTAAGAAAAACATTTTTTTTGTTCCTATAAAAACATTACAAATAGTATGAAATTACAAAAAAAAGTGAGTCTCCAGATCTTGAACTCATAACTTTAACCCCTTCCCGACCTGTGACACAGCGTATGCGTCATGAAAGTCGGTGCCAATCCGACCTGTGCGCATATGCTGTGTCACAGAAAGATCGCGTCCCTGCAGATCCGGTGAAAGGGTTAACTCCCATTTCACCCGATCTGCAGGGACAGGGGGAGTGGTAGTTTAGCCCAGGGGGGGTGGCTTCACCCCCCCCCGTGGCTACGATCGCTCTGATTGGCTGTTGAAAGTGAAACTGCCAATCAGAGCGATTTGTAATATTTCACCTAAAAAACTGGTGAAATATTACAATCCAGCCATGGCCGATGCTGCAATATCATCGGCCATGGCTGGAAATACTAATGTGCCCCCACCCCCCCCCCCCACCGATCGCCCCCCCCCCCAGCCCCCCCATCTGTGCAGCGCTCCCCTCCGTCCTGTGCTCCGCTCCCCCGTCCTCCTGTCCGCTCCCCCCGTGCTCCAGTCAACCCCCCCGCGCTCCGATCACCCCCCCGCACAGCGATCCCCCCCCCGTGCTCCGATCACCCCCCCTGCACAGCGATCCCCCACCCCGTGCTCCAATCCACCCGCACGCACACCGATCCTCATCCGTGCTCCGACGCCCCCCACCCCGTGCTCCGACGCCTCCCCCCCCCGTGCTCCGACGCCCCCCCGTGCCCTGATCTCCCCCCCCTTATACTTACCGAGCCTGCCGGTGTCCGTCTTCTTTCCTGGGTGCCGCCATCTTCCAAAATGGCGGGCGCATATGCAGTGCGCCCGCCGAATCTGCCGGCCGGCAGATTCGTTCCAGAGTGAATTTTGATCACTGAGATATAACCTATCTCAGTGATCAAAATAAAAAAATAGTAAATGACCCCCCCCCCCTTTGTCACCCCCATAGGTAGGGACAATAAAAAAAATAAAGAATTTTTTTTTTTTTCACTAAGGTTGGAGTTAGAACTAGGGTTAGGGTTAGGGGTAGGGTTAGGGCTAGGGGTAGGGTTAGGGGTAGGGTTAGGGGTAGGGTTAGGGGTAGGGTTAGGGGTAGGGTTAGGGTTAGGGTTAGGGCTAGGGTTAGGGGTAGGGTTAGGGGTAGGGTTAGGGTTCGGGATGTGCACACGTATTCTGGTCCTCTGCGGATTTTTCCGCAGAGGATTTGATAAATCCGCAGTGCTAAACCGCTGTGGATTTACCGCGGTTTTTCTGCGCATTTCACTGCGGTTTTACAACTGCGATTTTCTATTGGAGCAGTTGTAAAACCGCTGCGGAATCCGCAGAAAGAAGCGACATGCTGCAGAATGTAAACCGCTGCGTTTCCGTGCTGTTTTTCTGCAGCATGTGTACAGCGATTTTTGTTTCCCATAGGTTTACATTGAACTGTAAACTCATGGAAAACTGCTGCGGATCCGCAGCGTTTTCCGCAGCGTGTGCACATACCTTTAGAATTAGGCTATGTGCACACGGTGCGGATTTGGCTGCGGATTGGCCGCTGCGGATTCGCAGCAGTGTTCCATCAGGTTTACAGTACCATGTAAACATATGGAAAACCAAATCCGCTGTGCCCATGGTGCGGAAAATACAGCGCGGAAACGCTGTGTTGTATTTTCCGCAGCATGTCAATTCTTTGTGCGGATTCCGCAGCGTTTTACACCTGTTCCTCAATAGGAATCCACAGGTGAAATCCGCACAAAAAACACTGTCAATCCGCGGTAAATCCGCAGGTAAAATGCAGTGCCTTTTACCCGCGCATTTTTCAAAAATGGTGCTGAAAAATCTCACACGAATCCGCAACGTGGGCACATAGCCTTAGGGTTGGGTTGGAATTAGGGTTGTGGTTAGGGGTGTGTTGGGGTTAGGGTTGTGATTAGGGTTACGGCTACAGTTGGGATAAGGTTTAGGGGTGTGTTGGAGTTAGAATTGAGGGGTTTCCACTGTTTAGGCACATCAGGGGGTCTCCAAACGCAACATGGCGCCACCATTGATTCCAGCCAATCTTGTATTCAAAAAGTCAAATGGTGCTCCCTCACTTCCGAGCCCCGACGTGTGCCCAAACAGTGGTTTACCCCCACATATGGGGTACCAGCATACTCAGGACTAACTGCGCAACAATTACTGGGGTCCAATTTCTCCTGTTACCCTTGAGAAAATAAAATATTGCTTGCTAAAACATAATTTTTGAGGAAAGAAAAATTATTTTTTATTTTCACGGCTCTGCGTTGTAAACGTCTGTGAAGCACTCACTTGGGGGTTCAAAGTGCTCAGCACATATCTAGATAAGTTCCTTGGGGGGTCTAGTTTCCAAAATGGGGTCACTTGTGGGAGGTTTCTACTGTTTAGGCACACCAGGGGCTCTGCAAACGCAACGTGACGTCCGCAGACAATTCCATCAAAGTCTGCATTTCAAAAGTCACTACTTCCCTTCTGAGCCCCGACGTGCGCCCAAACAGTGGTTTACCCCCACACATGGGGTATCGGCGTACTCAGGAGAAACTGGACAACAACTTTTGTGGTCCAATTTCTCCTATAACCCTTGGGAAAATAAAAAATTCTGGGCTAAAAAATTATTTTTGAGGAGAGAAAACGTATTTATTATTTTCACGGCTCTGCGTTATAAACTTCTGTGAAGCACTTGGGGGTTGAAAGTGCTCACCACATATCTAGATAATTTCATTTCGGGGTCTAGTTTCCGAAATGGGGTGACTTGTGGGGGGTTTCTACTGTTTAGTCACATCAGGGGCTCTGCAAACGCAACGTGACGCCCGTAGAGCATTCCATCAAAGTCTGTATTTCAAAACGTCACTACTTCACTTCCGAGCCCCGGCAAGTGCCCAAATAGTAGTTTACCCCACATGTGGGGTATCACCGTACTCAGGAGAAACTGGACAACAAATATTGGGGTCAAATTTCTCCTGTTACCCTTGGGAAAATTAAAAAATTCTTGGCTAAAAAATTATTTTTGAGGATAGAAAACGTATTTATTATTTTCACTGCTCTGTGTTATGAACTTCTGTGAAGCACTTGGGGGTTCAAAGTGCTCACCTCACATCTAGATAAGTTCCTTTCAGGGTCTAGTTTCCAAAATGGGGTCACTTGTGGGGGGTTTCTACTTTTTAGCCACATCAGGGGCTCTGCAAACGCAACGTGACGCCCGCAGAGCATTCCATCAAAGTCTGCATTTCAAAACGTCACTACTTCACTTCCGAGCCCCAACATGTGCCTAAACAGTGGTTTACCCCCACATGTGGGGTATCAGCGTACTCAGGAGAAACTGGACAACAACTTTTGGGGTCAAATTTCTCCTGTTACCCTTGGGAAAATAAAAAATTGCGGGCTAAAAAATCATTTTTGAAAAAAGAAATTTTTTATTTTATTTTCATGGCTCTGCGTTATAAACTTCTGTGAAGCACTTGAGGGTTCAAAGTGCTCACCACACATCTAGATTAGTTCCTTTGGGGGTCTAGTATCCAAAATGGGGTCATTTGTGGGGGATGTCCAATGTTTAGGCACATAGGGGCTCTCCAAACGCGACATGGTGTCCGCTAATGATTGGAGCTAATTTTCCATTTAAAAAGCCAAATGGCGTGCCTTCCCTTCTGAGCCCTGCCGTGCGCCCAAACAGTGGTTTACCCCCACATATGGGGTATCTGCGTACTCAGGACAAACTGGACAACAGCATTTGTGGTCCAATTTCTCCTATTACCATTGGCAAAATAGGAAATTCCAGGCTAAAAAATCATTTTTGAGAAAAGAAAAATTATTTTTTATTTTCATGGCTCTGCATTATAAACTTCTGTGAAGCACCTGGGGGTTTAAAGTGCTCACTAGGCATCTAGATAAGTTCCTTGGGGGGTCCAGTTTCCAAAATGGGGTCACTTGTGGGGGAGCTCCAATGTTTAGGCACACAGGGTCTCTCCAAACGCGACATGGTGTCCGCTAACGATGGAGATAATTTTTCATTCAAAAAGTCAAATGGCGCTCCTTCCCTTCCGAGCCTTACCATGTGCCCAAACAGTGGTTTACCCCCACATGTGAGGTATAGGTGTACTCAGGAGAAATTGCCCAACAAATTTTAGGATCCATTTTATCCTGTTGTCCATCTGAAAATGAAAAAATTGAGGCGAAAATAATTTTTTTGTGAAAAAAAAGTACTTTTTCATTTTTACAGATCAATTTGTGAAGCACCTGGGGGTTTAAAGGGCTCACTATGCATCTAGATAAGTTCCTTGGGGCGTCTAGTTTCCAAAATGGGGTCACTTGTGGGGGAGCTCCAATTTTTAGGCACACGGGGGCTCTCCAAACGTGACATGGTGTCCGCTAAAGAGTGCAGCCAATTTTTCATTCAAAAAGTCAAATGGCGCTCCTTCCCTTCCAAGCCCTGCCGTGCGCCCAAACAGTGGTTTACCCCCACATATGAGGTATCAGTGTACTCAGGACAAATTGGACAACAACTTTCGTTGTTCAGTTTCTCCTTTTACCATTGGGAAAATAAAAAAATTGTTGCTGAAAAATCATTTTTGTGACTAAAAAGTTAAATGTTAATTTTTTCCTTCCATGTTGCTTCTGCTGCTGTGAAGCACCTGAAGGGTTAATAAACTTCTTGAATGTGGTTTTGTGCACCTTGAGGGGTGCAGTTTTTAGAATGGTGTCACTTTTGGGTATTTTCAGCCATATAGACCCCTCAAACTGACTTCAAATGTGAGGTGGTCCCTAAAAAAAATGGTTTTGTAAATTTCGTTGTAAAAATGAGAAATCGCTGGTCAAATTTTAACCCTTATAACTTCCTAGCAAAAAAAAATTTTGTTTCCAAAATTGTGCTGATGTAAAGTAGACGTGTGGGAAATGTTATTTATTAACTATTTTGTGTCACATAACTCTCTGGTTTAACAGAATAAAATTTCAAAATGTGAAAATTGCGAAATTTTCAAAATTTTCGCCAAATTTCCGTTTTTATCACAATTAAACACAGAATTTATTGACCTAAATTTACCACTAACATGAAGCCCAATATGTCACGAAAAAACAATCTCAGAACCGCTAGGATCCATTGAAGCGTTCCTGAGTTATTACCTCATAAAGGGACACTGGTCAGAATTGCAAAAAACGGCAAGGTCTTTAAGGTCAAAATAGGCTGGGTCATGAAGGGGTTAAAGGGAACCTGTCACCAAGAATAACGGTGTAAGGGTATGTGCACACGTTCAGGAATTTTCAAGTTTTTTTGCGATATAAACGCACAAAAAACGCATACATATGCATACTATCATTTACAATGCATTCCGCAATTTTTGTGGACATGATGCGTTTTTTTCCGCAAAAAAAAACGCATCGCGGTAAAAAAAAAAAAAGCAGCATGTTCATTAATTTTGTGGATTTTTACCGCTATTTAATGCATTGGGAAATAAACGAGCAAAAAAAGTGCGTATTTCTGGCAGAAATGTCCGTTTTTTTGTCAGGAAATTTCTGCAAGAAATCCTGAACGTGTGCACATACACTTAACCTGCAGACATGGGATTAATCTGGAGGTTAAAAGCGCTATTTTGCTGTCCGGCACCTGCACACAGCCAAACACAGTGGGGAGAAAATTATTTTTTATTGTCCCTGCCAGTATTCAGACATGGGGGCGGCACTGGTTCAGTCACGCTCTGACTGACAACAGGCCTCAATGTGCACCCAGTGTCAGTCAGGGCCAGGGGCGCAGTTACAGCGGTGTATACTCAGAGTATGCCAGCGGTGCCAGCACCGCCTCCCATGACTGAATACCGAATGCTGTCAGGGAGAATAAAGATAATTTTCTTCCAACTGTATGCCCTCCTTCTCCCATCATCCCCCTATCAGCGTCTGACTCAGACACTGACAGCGGGCACGATGACGTCACTACCTGGCGCCCGCTGTCCGGAGATGTGCAGGTGTTCGGAGCAGCGGAAGAAGAGAGGTGAGTATTCATTTATTTCTTTTTATGGCGTCTGCCTTATACTACAGCGTCTGCCTATGGAGGGGTCTGCTTTATACTACAGAGTCTGACTATGGGGGTCTTCCTTATACTACAGAGTCTGCCTATGTGGGGTCTGCCTTATACTACAGAGTCTGCCTATGGGGGGTCTGCCTTATACTACAGAGTCTGCCTATGGGGGTCTGCCTTATACTACAGTGTCTGCCTATGAGGGGGTCTGCCTTATATTTTCAGAATCTGCTTATGGGGCGTATGCCTTATACTATAGAGTCTGTCTATGGGGGGGTCTGCCTTATACTACAGCATCTGCCTATGGGGGGTGTGTGTAATACTACAGAGTCTGCCTATGGGGGTTGCCTTATTACAGAGTCTGCCTATGGGGGCTTCCTGATACTACAGTCTGCCTATGGGGGCTGCCTTATACTACAGAGTCTGCCTATGGGGGCTTCCTTATACTACAGAGTCTGCCTATAGGGATCTGCCTTATACTACAGAGTCTGCCTATGGGGGCTGCCTTATACTACAGTCTGCCTATGAGGGGCTGCCTTCTACTACAGAGTCTGCCTATGGGGGCTTCCTTATACTACAGTATACCTATGGGGATCTGCCTTATACTACAGAGTGTGCCTATGGGGGCTTCCTTATACTACAGAGTGTGCCTATGGGGGGGCTGCCTTATTAGAGTCTGCCTATGGGGTCTGCCTTATACTGCAGTCTGCCTATGGGGGCTGCCTTATGCTGCAGAGTCTGCCTATGGGGTCTGCCTTATACTACAGAGTCTGCCTATGGGGGGGCTTCCTGATACTACAGTCTGCCTATGGGGGCTACCTTATACTATAGAGTCTGCCTATGGGGGCTTCCTTATACTACAGAGTCTGCCTATGGGGATCTGCCTTATACTACAGAGTCTGCCTATGAGGGGCTGCCTTATACTAATGGGTCAGCATACTGTGTGGGTGGTACTATACAGTGAGGGGGCATTATACTGTGCTTAAGAGAGCATCATACTGTGCATAGGGGAGCTGTACAGAGGGGAGACTGTTATGATCCGGCGACCTTGGAGCAGCATGAGAACTTTCACTGGAGAAGGTGGTCACTATACTGACCGCAATCCTGAACTTAACACCGCAACTAGAAGTAGCCGTGGAGTGTACCTAACAATCCTAGACACCTCGTCACAGCCGGAGGACTAAATACCCCTAAAGATGGAAATAGGAATACTATCTTGCCTCAGAGCAGATCCCCAAAGGAAAGACAGCCCCCCACAAATATTGGCGGTGAGTTGGAGAGGAAAAAACATACACAGGCAGAAAAACAAGATTTAGCACAGGAGGCCACTCTAGCTAAATAGGACAGGATAGGACAGAGTTCTGTGCGGTCAGTATTAAAACCCTTCAAAAATATCCACAGCAGAATATACAAAAACTTCCTACATCTAACTAAAGATGTAGGAGCGTATATCTGCAACTCCAGCAAATCCTACAATCAGAGCAGGAATACAAACAAAAACAAGCACACAGCAGTGTGCCACAGACACAAAAAAACCAAACACTTATCTTTGCTGAATTTGGCAGCTAGCAGAAGAAGCCAGAAAGTGATCCAACACTTCACAAGGAACATTGACAAAACTGGCAAGGGCTAATGAATCCTGCACACCTAAATATCCCAGTCAGAATTGTAATCAGCAGATACACCTGGCCAGGACTGCGACTCAGAGACAACTGCATTCCCACCTACAACCACTGGAGGGAACCCAAGAGCAGAATTCGCAACCGTACCCCCCCTTGAGGAGGGGTCACCGAACCCTCACCAGGGCCCCCAGGACGATCAGGATGAGCCAGATGAAAGGCAAGGACCAAATCAGCAGCATGGACATCAGAGGCAAAAACCCAAGAATTATCTTCCTGGCCATAACCCTTCCATTTGACCAGGTACTGAAGCTTCCGCCTCGAAAAACGGGAATCCAAAATCTTCTCAACAACATATTCCAACTCCCCATCAACCAACACAGGGGCCGGAGGATCAACAGAGGGAACAACGGGCTCCACATATTTCCGCAACAAAGATCTATGGAAGACATTATGGATAGCAAAAGAGGACGGAAGCGCCAGTCGAAAAGACACCGCATTAATAATCTCAGAAATCCTATAAGGACCAATAAACCGAGGCTTAAACTTAGGAGAAGAAACCTTCATAGGAACATGACGGGAAGACAACCAGACCAGATCCCCAACCTGAAGCCGGGAACCAACACACCGACGACGATTAGCAAAACGTTGAGCCTCCTCTTGAGACAACACCAAATTGTCTACCACATGAGCCCAAATCTGCTGCAACCTGTCCACCATAGAATCCACACCAGGACAGTCAGAAGGCTCAACCTGCCCAGAAGAAAAACGAGGATGAAAACCAAAATTACAAAAGAAAGGCGAAACCAAGGTAGCTGAACTAGCCCGATTATTAAGGGCAAACTCGGCCAATGGCAACAAAGCCACCCAATCATCCTGATCAGCAGACACAAAGCATCTCAAATAAGTCTCCAAAGTCTGATTAGTTCGCTCGGTCTGGCCATTTGTCTGAGGATGAAATGCAGAAGAAAAAGTCAAATCAATGCCCAGCCTAGCACAAAAGGCCCGCCAAAACCTAGAAACAAACTGGGAACCTCTGTCGGACACAATATTCTCCGGAATACCATGCAAACGAACCACATGCTGAAAAAACAACGGAACCAAATCTGAAGAGGAAGGCAATTTCGGCAAAGGCACCAAATGAACCATCTTAGAGAACCGGTCACAAGAAACCCAGATAACAGACATCTTCTGGGAGACCGGAAGATCAGAAATAAAATCCATCGAAATATGCATCCAGGGCCTCTCAGGGACTGGCAATGGCAAAAGCAACCCACTAGCACGGGAACAACAAGGCTTGGCCCGCGCACAAATCCCACAGGACTGCACAAAAAAATGCACATCACGCGACAATGAAGGCCACCAAAAGGACCTACCAACCAAATCTCTGGTGCCAAAAATGCCAGGATGACCAGCCAACACGGAACAGTGAACCTCAGAAATCACTCTACTAGTCCATCTGTCAGGAACAAACAGTTTCCCCACAGGACAGCGGTCAGGTTTGTCAGCCTGAAACTCCTGAAGAACCCGTCGTAAATCAGGGGAAATGGCAGAAAGGACCACCCCCTCTTTCAGAATACCGACCGGCTCTAAGACCTCAGGAGAATCAGGCAAAAAACTCCTAGAGAGGGCATCAGCCTTAATATTCTTAGAAACTGGAAGGTACGAGACCACGAAATCAAAACAGGAAAAAAACAAGGACCATCGAGCCTGTCTAGGATTCAGCCGTTTAGCAGACTCGAGGTAAATCAAATTCTTATGATCGGTCAAGACCACAATACGGTGCTTAGCTCCCTCAAGCCAATGTCGCCACTCCTCAAACGCCCACTTCATAGCCAACAACTCCCGATTGCCGACATCATAATTGCGTTCAGCAGGCGAAAACTTATGGGAAAAGAAGGCACACGGTTTCATTAAGGAACCAACAGGATCCCTCTGAGACAAAACGGCCTCTGCCCCAATCTCAGAAGCGTCAACCTCAACCTGAAACAGAAGAGAAACATCCGGTTGGCGCAACACCGGAGCAGAAGTAAATCGACGTTTAAGCTCCTGAAAGGCAGAGACAGCCGCAGAGGACCAATTTGCCACATCAGCGCCTTTCTTCGTCAAATCGGTCAAGGGTTTAACCACGCTGGAAAAATTAGCAATGAAACGGCGATAAAAATTTGCAAAACCCCAAAATTTTACGAAGGCTCTTCACGGGTGTGGGCTGAATCCAATCATGAATGGCCTGAACCTTAACCGGATCCATCTCTATAGACGAGGGAGAAAAAATAAAGCCCAAAAAAGAAACCTTCTGCACCCCAAAGAGACACTTAGACCCTTTCACAAACAAAGCATTGTCACGAAGGATCGGAAACACCATCCTGACCTGTTGCACATGAGACTCCCAATCATCGGAAAAAATCAAAATATCGTTCAAATATACAATCAAGAATTTATCAAGATAAGTCCGGAAGATATCATGCATGAAGGACTGAAAAACAGATGGAGCATTAGAGAGTCCGAATGGCATCACAAGGTATTCAAAATGGCCTCCGGGCGTGTTAAATGCAGTTTTCCATTCATCACCCTGCTTAATACGAACAAGATTATATGCCCCTCGAAGGTCAATCTTCGTAAACCAACTAGCTCTCTTAATCCTAGCAAACAAATCGGAAAGCAAAGGTAAAGGGTATTTGTTATGGCTGGCAATCAGGCAACACAGCGTGCAGTAATCAGCGCACATACAGAGATCTGGCAATAACCCAAAACAATAGGACGAGCTCTGAGACGTGGAATCTCTGTAGACTGCAGTACCTGATCTATCCTCACACAACTGGAAGCAGCAGTGGATTGCGCCTATCAACTACCTATGCAACTCGGCACTGCCTGAGGAGCTGACTAGCCTGAAGATAGAAATACAAGCCTGACTTACCTCAGAGAAATACCCCAAAGGAATAGGCAGCCCCCACATATAATGACTGTTAGCAAGATGAAAAGACAAACGTAGGAATGAAATAGATTCAGCAAAGTGAGGCCCGATATTCTAGACAGAGCGAGGATAGCAAAGAGAACTATGCAGTCTACAAAAAACCCTAAAACGAAAACCACGCAAAGGGGCAAAAAGACCCACCGTGCCGAACTAACAGCACGGCGGTGCACCCCTTTGCTTCTCAGAGCTTCCAGCAAAAGATAATAACAAGCTGGACAGAAAAAACAGAAAACAAACTAGAAGCACTTATCTAGCAGAGCAGCAGGCCCAAGGAAAGATGCAGTAGCTCAAATCCAACACTGGAACATTGACAAGGAGCAAGGAAGACAGACTCAGGTGGAGCTAAATAGCAAGGCAGCCAACGAGCTCACCAAAACACCTGAGGGAGGAAGCCCAGAGACTGCAATACCACTTGTGACCACAGAAGTGAACTCAGCCACAGAATTCACAACAGTACCCCCCCCTTGAGGAGGGGTCACCGAACCCTCACCAGAACCCCCAGGCCGACCAGGATGAGCCACATGAAAGGCACGAACAAGATCTGGGGCATGGACATCAGAGGCAAAAACCCAGGAATTATCTTCCTGAGCATAACCCTTCCATTTGACCAGATACTGGAGTTTCCGTCTAGAGACACGAGAATCCAAAATCTTCTCCACAATATACTCCAATTCCCCCTCCACCAAAACAGGGGCAGGAGGCTCCACAGATGGAACCATAGGTGCCACGTATCTCCTCAACAACGACCTATGGAATACATTATGTATGGAAAAGGAGTCTGGGAGGGTCAGACGAAAAGACACCGGATTGAGAATCTCAGAAATCCTATACGGACCAATAAAACGAGGTTTAAATTTAGGAGAGGAAACCTTCATAGGTATATGACGAGAAGATAACCAAACCAGATCCCCAACACGAAGTCGGGGTCCCACACGGCGTCTGCGATTAGCGAAAAGCTGAGCCTTCTCCTGGGACAAGGTCAAATTGTCCACTACCTGAGTCCAGATCTGCTGCAACCTGTCCACCACATAATCCACACCAGGACAGTCCGAAGACTCAACCTGTCCTGAAGAGAAACGAGGATGGAAGGCCGAGGAAAAAGATAGGTCAATGCCCATCCTACCACAAAAGGCTCGCCAGAACCTCGAGACAAACTGGGAACCTCTGTCAGAAACAATATTCTCAGGAATGCCATGTAAACGAACCACATGCTGGAAGAACAAAGGCACCAAATCAGAGGAGGAAGGCAATTTAACCAAGGGCACCAGATGGACCATTTTAGAAAAGCGATCACAGACCACCCAAATGACAGACATCTTTTGAGAAGCGGGAAGGTCAGAAATGAAATCCATCGAAATATGTGTCCAAGGCCTCTTCGGGACCGGCAAGGGCAAAAGCAACCCACTGGCACGTGAACAGCAGGGCTTAGCCCTAGCACAAATTCCACAGGACTGCACAAAAGCACGCACATCCCGTGACAGAGATGGCCACCAGAAGGATCTAGCAACCAACTCCCTGGTACCAAAGATTCCTGGATGACCGGCCAGCACCGAACAATGAAGTTCAGAGATAACTTTACTAGTCCACCTATCAGGGACGAACAGTTTCTCGGCCGGACAACGATCAGGTTTATTAGCCTGAAATTTCTGCAACACTCTCCGCAAATCAGGGGAGATGGCAGACACAATGACTCCTTCCTTGAGGATACTCGCCGGCTCAGATAACCCCGGAGAGTCGGGCACAAAACTCCTAGACAGAGCATCCGCCTTCACATTTTTAGAGCCCGGAAGGTATGAAATCACAAAATCAAAACGAGCAAAAAATAACGACCAACGGGCCTGTCTAGGATTCAAGCGCTTGGCAGACTCAAGATAAGTAAGGTTCTTATGATCAGTCAAAACCACCACGCGATGCTTAGCACCCTCAAGCCAATGACGCCACTCCTCGAATGCCCACTTCATGGCCAGCAACTCTCGGTTGCCCACATCATAATTACGCTCAGCAGCAGAAAATTTCCTGGAAAAGAAAGCACATGGTTTGAACACTGAGCAACCAGAACCTCTCTGTGACAAAACCGCCCCTGCACCAATCTCAGAAGCATCAACCTCGACCTGGAACGGAAGAGAAACATCAGGTTGACACAACACAGGGGCACAGCAAAAACGACGCTTCAACTCCTGAAAAGCTTCCACGGCAGCAGAAGACCAATTAACCAAATCAGCACCCTTCTTGGTCAAATCGGTCAATGGTCTGGCAATGCTAGAAAAATTACAGATGAAGCGACGATAAAAATTAGCAAAGCCCAGGAATTTCTGCAAACTTTTTAGAGATGTCGGCTGAGTCCAATCCTGGATGGCCTGAACCTTAACCGGATCCATCTCGATAGTAGAAGGGGAAAAGATGAACCCCAAAAATGAAACTTTCTGCACACCGAAGAGACACTTTGATCCCTTCACGAACAAGGAATTAGCACGCAGTACCTGGAAAACCATTCTGACTTGCTTCACATGAGACTCCCAATCATCTGAGAAGATCAAAATGTCATCCAAGTAAACAATCAAGAATTTATCCAGATACTCACGGAAAATGTCATGCATAAAAGACTGAAAAACAGATGGAGCATTGGCAAGTCCGAACGGCATCACCAGATACTCAAAATGACCCTCGGGCGTATTAAATGCCGTTTTCCATTCATCTCCCTGCCTGATTCTCACCAGATTATACGCACCACGAAGATCAATCTTAGTAAACCAACTAGCCCCCTTAATCCGAGCAAACAAGTCAGAAATCAATGGCAAGGGATACTGAAACTTAACAGTGATCTTATTAAGAAGGCGGTAATCAATACACGGTCTTAGCGAACCATCCTTCTTGGCTACAAAAAAGAACCCTGATCCCAATGGTGACGACGATGGGCGAATATGTCCCTTCTCCAGGGACTCCTTCACATAACTGCGCATAGCGGTGTGTTCAGGTACGGACAAATTAAATAAACGACCCTTAGGGAATTTACTACCAGGAATCAAATCGATAGCACAATCACAATTCCTATGCGGAGGAAGGGCATCAGACTTGGACTCTTCAAATACATCCTGAAAGTCCGACAAGAACTCTGGGATGTCAGAAGGAATGGATGACGAAATAGACAAAAATGGAACATCACCATGTACTCCCTGACAACCCCAGCTGGTTACCGACATAGAGTTCCAATCCAATACTGGATTATGGGTTTGTAGCCATGGCAACCCCAACACGACCACATCATGCAAATTATGCAGTACCAAAAAGCGAATAACTTCCTGATGTGCAGGAGCCATGCACATGGTCAGCTGGGCCCAGTACTGAGGCTTATTCTTGGCCAGAGGTGTAGCATCAATTCCTCTCAACGGAATAGGACACCGCAAAGGCTCCAAGAAAAATCCACAACGTTTAGCATAATCCAAATCCATCAGATTCAGGGCAGCGCCTGAATCCACAAACGCCATGACAGAATATGATGACAAAGAGCACATCAAGGTAATGGACAAAAGGAATTTGGACTGTACAGTACCAATAACGGCAGAGCTATCGAACCGCCTAGTGCGTTTAGGACAATTAGAAATAGCATGAGTAGAATCACCACAATAGAAACACAGTCTGTTCAGACGTCTGTGTTCGTGCCGTTCTACTTTAGTCATAGTCCTGTCGCACTGCATAGGCTCAGGCTTACTCTCAGACAATACCGCCAGATGGTGCACAGATTTACGCTCGCGCAAGCGACGACCGATCTGAATGGCCAAGGACACAGACTCATTCAAACCAGCAGGCATAGGAAATCCCACCATTACATCCTTAAGAGCTTCAGAGAGACCCTTTCTGAACAAAGCCGCTAGTGCAGATTCATTCCACAGAGTGAGTACTGACCATTTTCTAAATTTCTGACAATATACTTCTACATCATCCTGACCCTGGCATAAAGCCAGCAGATTTTTCTCAGCTTGATCCACTGAATTAGGCTCATCGTAAAGCAATCCCAGCGCCTGGAAAAATGCATCAACATTACTCAATGCAGAATCTCCTGGTGCAAGAGAAAACGCCCAGTCCTGTGGGTCGCCGCGCAAAAAAGAAATAATAATCAAAACCTGTTGAATAGGATTACCAGAAGAATGAGGTTTCAAGGCCAAAAATAGCTTACAATTATTTCTGAAGCTCAGGAACTTAGTTCTGTCACCAAAAAACAAATCAGGAATCGGAATTCTTGGTTCTAGCATCGATTTCTGATCAATAGTATCTTGAATCTTTTGTACATTTACAACGAGATTATCCATTGAGGAGCACAGAGCCTGAATATCCATGTCCACAGCTGTGTCCTGAAGCACTCTAATGTCTAGGGGAAAAAAAAGACTGAAGACAGAGCTAAGAAAAAAAAATGATGTCAGGATTTCTTTTTTCCCTCTATTGGAAATCATTGAATGGCTCCTTGTACTGTTATGGCTGGCAATCAGGCAACACAGCGTGCAGTAATCAGCGCACATACAGAGATCTGGCAATAACCCAAAACAATAGGACGAGCTCTGAGACGTGGAATCTCTGTAGACTGCAGTACCTGATCTATCCTCACACAACTGGAAGCAGCAGTGGATTGCGCCTATCAACTACCTATGCAACTCGGCACTGCCTGAGGAGCTGACTAGCCTGAAGATAGAAATACAAGCCTGACTTACCTCAGAGAAATACCCCAAAGGAATAGGCAGCCCCCACATATAATGACTGTTAGCAAGATGAAAAGACAAACGTAGGAATGAAATAGATTCAGCAAAGTGAGGCCCGATATTCTAGACAGAGCGAGGATAGCAAAGAGAACTATGCAGTCTACAAAAAACCCTAAAACGAAAACCACGCAAAGGGGCAAAAAGACCCACCGTGCCGAACTAACAGCACGGCGGTGCACCCCTTTGCTTCTCAGAGCTTCCAGCAAAAGATAATAACAAGCTGGACAGAAAAAACAGAAAACAAACTAGAAGCACTTATCTAGCAGAGCAGCAGGCCCAAGGAAAGATGCAGTAGCTCAAATCCAACACTGGAACATTGACAAGGAGCAAGGAAGACAGACTCAGGTGGAGCTAAATAGCAAGGCAGCCAACGAGCTCACCAAAACACCTGAGGGAGGAAGCCCAGAGACTGCAATACCACTTGTGACCACAGAAGTGAACTCAGCCACAGAATTCACAACAGGTATTGAAACTTGACCGTGATCTTATTCAAGAGGCGATAATCTATACAGGGTCTCAAGGAACCATCTTTTTTAGCAACAAAAAAGAACCCCGCTCCCAACGGTGAAGAAGATGGTCGAATATGCTCTTTCTCCAAAGACCCCTTAATATAGCATCATGTAAGTTATGCAACACCAGAAATCGACAATCTTCCTCATGGGCTGGCGCCATGCGCATGGTCACCTGTGTCCAAAACTGGGGCTTATTTTTAGCCAAGGGTGTGGCATCAATGCCCCTTAAAGGAATAAGGTTCTGCAAAGGCTGCAAGGGAAAACCACAACGCTTGGCAAACTCAAAGTCCATTAAATTCAAGGCGGCGCCGGAATCCACAAACGCCATGACAGAAAATGATGACAATGAGCAGATCAAGGACACAGATAACAAAATTTAGGTTGTACAGTACTGATGGTAATTGAACTGGCGATCCTCTTTGTCCGCTTAGGGCAGACAGAAATGACATGAGAAGCGTCGCCACAATAATAACACAACCTATTTTGACGTCTAAAACTTTGTCGTTCCGTTCTAGACAGAATTCTATCACACTGCATAGGCTCAGGAATTTGCTCTGAGGATAACGCCACAGCGCGCACAGTTCTGCGCTCCCGCAAGCGCCGATCAATCTGAATGGCCAGAGACATAGAATCACTCAGACTGGAAGGCGTGGGAAACCCCACCATAACATCTTTAACGGATTCATAAAGCCCCCTTCTGAAAATTGCCGCCAAAGCATCATTATTCCATTTAGTCAACACAGACTATTTTCTGAATTTCTGACAATACAATTCTGCCGCTTCTTGACCCTGAGACAGGGCCAACAAGGTCTTCTCAGCTTGATCCACAGAATTAGGTTCATCATATAATAATCCCAAAGCCTGAAAAAAGGAGTCAATATTAAGCCAAGCCGGATTCCCAGATTCCAGGGAAAATGCCCAATCCTGCGGGTCGCCACGCAGCAGGGAGATTACGATTTTTACCTGCTGAATGGAATCATCAGAGGATCGAGGTCTCAGAGCAAAAAACAGTTTACAGTTGTTTTTAAAACTCAAAAAATTGGACCTGTCACCAGAAAACAAATCAGGAGTAGGAATCTTCGGTTCTAAAGCAGGAGTCTGAACAATATAATCAGAAATACCCTGCACCCTAGCAGCAAGCTGGTCTACACGAGAAGCTAATTCCTGAACATTCATGCTTGCACCAGGCTCCTCAGCCACCCAGATATTAAGAGGGAAGAGAACACAAAACAGACTGGAGAAAAAAAAATGGCTCAAGACCTTTCTTCCCTAAGATGCATTTAACTCATTGTGGGCCAGTTGTACTGTTATGATCCGGCGACCTTGGAGCAGCATGAGAACTTTCACTGGAGAAGGTGGTCACTATACTGACCTCAATCCTGAACTTTACACCGCAACTAGAAGTAGCCGTGGAGTGTACCTAACAATCCTAGACACCTCGTCACAGCCGGAGGACTAAATACCCCTAAAGATGGAAATAGGAATACTCTCTTGCCTCAGAGCAGATCCCCAAAGGAAAGACAACCCCCCCACAAATATTGGCGGTGAGTCGGAGAGGAAAAAACATACACAGGCAGAAAAACAAGATTTAGCACAGTAGGCCACTCTAGCTAAATAGGACAGGATAGGACAGAGTTCTGTGCGGTCAGTATTAAAACCCTTCAAAAATATCCACAGCAGAATATACAAAAACTTCCTACATCTAACTAAAGATGTAGGAGCGTATATCTGCAACTCCAGTGAATCCTACAATCAGAGCAGGAATACCAACAAAAACAAGCACACAGCAGTGTGCCACAGACACAAAAAACCAAACACTTATCTTTGCTGAATTTGGCAGCTAGCAGGAGAAGCCAGAAAGTGATCCAACACTTCACAAGGAACATTGACAAAACTGGCAAGGGCTAATGAATCCTGCACACCTAAATATCCCAGTCAGAATTGTAATCAGCAGATACACCTGGCCAGGACTGCGACTCAGAGACAACTGCATTCCCACCTACAACCACTGGAGGGAACCCAAGAGCAGAATTCACAACAGGAGACTCAAGACATTATGAAATGTAAAATGGGAACTTATTGTTATAGGGGAACCCAGGTTACTGTGACTATCAAAGGGGCGCACAGAGAGCATTATAACTTTCTAGGGGGCAAAATATGGGTACTGTTTTCTAGGGCACTTGCACCCGGCATTACTATATTCTAGAGGGTAGCTTTAGAATTTAGAGGGCACAGAAAACCACCCAGCAGGTCCAGTAATAGCGACAAATATGGCAGCAGCGGCTTAGTATTGGCATATCAGCAAGATGAGGAGTTTGTGCAGGTTGGGAATAGATGGTGAATAAACGATTCCATCAGGAAGAAAATCAGCAGTATGTCATTATCTGTAACAGAGCTGTGATCACTTATATGCTCTGTAGGACTGGTATCTACCACTGACCATATGGCAGTAATATCCATGTTGGTCTTTGTATAGAGATTATTTTCAGCAACAGCACGGTCATCTGCTGAGGTCCTGCTCCACTATTAGGGTGCGTCACTGAGTTGTAATCAAGGTTACCTGGTTAGGGGCCCACTCAGAGAACTAGCGGTGCTGTCATCTGGTCAAGGCTACCGTCCCCCTGGTCCCAATTAAGTCGATGGCTTACTCCTTCGGGCCTCGGAGTCGGCAGAATCGGTAAGGGGCCTACCAGGGTGTAGTCTAGCGCAGGGGTTGCAGTGGGACTTAAGGCCGACGTACTCTCGGTGTACGGTGACATTTCACCGAGGGACCCAAAACCCTGGTCGGGAGTGTATAGTGGTGGGGGTGATAAGGGCCTAGCCGCTGGGTCTTCTGTCATCGGGGTCAGGGCCGCACTCCTTATTTACTCCGCCAGGGTGCCGGATCTTCTTCCCTGCTCGAAGCCGGACAAGGTTGCTGGCGGTTGCCTGGTAAGATTCCCCAGGAAGGCCTCTTTCCATCCGGTCACTGCCTCCAGCTGTATCCTTACGAGCTGCTGGGTAAGTGCCTCCACTTCCATGCTGAGGAGGTCTGGGTCCAACACTGGTGACCTCGAAGGAGCATCTGAGGGTCGGCTGGGGGAGTCCTCCTGCTCTACCCCACACATCAGTGCCGGTCCTCCTCTCCCCACCATGTTGCTTTCCAGTTCTTCCTCGTCAGTCTGATTTCCTGTGGTTTCACTGCACCATGCTTTTCTTTGTGGGCGGTTCCTCTCTTCCTCCCGCCATCCCAGACCAAGAGGTGGACCTCTCTCATTGAGGGACATACTTCTCTCATATAATAGTATTGGTGAGGGGCGGCCATGGCTTTTGCGCCATTCCTCCAAGCTCCACCCACGACAACATGCCCTTCTCCTCCTGCGCGCCTAACGGTGCTGTAATGGCGGCAGTTTAACAGTTCAATGATCTCTCAGTTAAGCACAGTCTCTTAGGAGCACAAGACCAGTTTGCTGGGTCGGTCCATCCTGTTCGTGACGCCAAGTTGGAGTGCCCGCTAGGACCCTTAGGTACTCGGGCCGTGTCCAGTGGTCATTAAAGGGGTAGTCACGGTGGTAGTGACCCAGTCCGTGGCCCTGGGCATCCAAGTTAAAAGAAAAGGTCTTTAAAGGGGTTGTTATGAATAAAGAATGTTTGTGACGCCACCTGTGGTATTCGGTCAGGGATGACCGATGCTGCTTAAAGGAATCCACTGGGGATGATGTTATTGCAGCAGGGATGATATGGCTTCCCACAGGTGAAGCTTAGTCTCCAGGGCTCCCGGTGTAGTTGGCAAAGATGACAGATGGTGTAGTGCTGGAAAGAATTGGAAGACACAAGGTCGCAGTCTCTTTACCTTTTACTGGTAGTATGCAGCCACAGTCCAGGGTATGGATCACAGGTGATGGCGAGGTCTGGCCAGGTTGGAAGCCTTCCTTACTGCGCTGTGTTGTAGTCCCTTGCTGCCTAAAGCTTCACACAAGGTCTTCACTTTCTCTTTGTCCTATTAATAGGACAATATCCGTATGGCAGGCAACTCAAGCCTTTTTACAGGTGTCCCTATTTGTGGCGACTCCGGGGCTCTATATGCTGCTGTGTCTTTGGATGTAATGCTGCACAGGCGACTTGGAATCTCCTGCCCGCCAGTTTCTGCAAACAATTACCCCTACAACCTCAGAATTCCGGCCTCCTGTATTCTGCGCTGATTCTGGAGTGAGCCCTCTCTCAGCTCCACTCCCAGTATATTCCACTCCTTCACCTATTCTCCCCTCACAGTCTCTCACAGACTGCTCTGACAGGAGCTGCAGAACTTTGTGTCTGCATGGCTCCAGCTCTCCTGCTGACTGACTACCTAACTTTTCCTGCAGCCAGAAAATATAGGGAATCTCCCCTCAATTCGGGTCTAGAGCTCCTCCTTCTGGCCTGGAGTCAGAACAGTGTTGTGTGTACGCGTCATCTGTTAGGCTACGTTCACATTTGCGTTGCTGGGCACAGCGTCGGCGATGGATACCGACGCATGCGTCATGCGCCCCTATCTTTAACATGGGGGGCGCATGGACATGCGCTGGTATGCGTTGTCATGCATTGTATGACGCATGCGTTTCTATCCGTCAGACAGGGCGCGGACGACGCTACAGCTTGCAGTTTTGATGCATCACATTTCCGAAGAAAATCGCATACAACGCACCTGCATCGTAAATGCGCCAAAAAAAACACATTAGTGTCTATGAAAAACACATAGGGCGCAGGTGCCTGCGTTGTGCCACCTTTTTTGACGCATGCGCCTTTTGACTTAATGTATTTTTTGGGGGCGTTTTTGATCTTCAATTGTATAGGACAACGCATGCGTCAAAAAACGCTGCGTTGTGTATGCGTTTGACATGCGTTGTGCGTTGCGTCGACGACGCTGCGCCCAACAACGCAAATGTAAACGTAGCCTTAAAGGGATCTTTGTCGCTTCCAGGCATGGCATCACCCTCCCCGTGAGGAATGCAATAACACTGTAACAACCGGTTTCCTGGGGTGTTACATGTATCTCCTATTTCTACCTGAGATCCGAGCCATGTCGGACCTCATTCAGCAGAACTTAGCCAAGGGATTGATCCTCTTCTCCTGCTGGAGCAGTTTCTTCTTTGTAACAAAGAAGGATGGTTCTCTACGCTCCTGAATAAAATATCGAGCTCTCAACAAAATCAGTACCAAGAACAAGTAACCCCAGCTTCTGATTTCTTAGCTGACAGAATCTGTGGAGTTAAGATGTTCTCTATCTTAGATCTTCGCAAGCTTACATCTTGATCCATAGCCATAAGGGCGACAAATAGAAAATGGCCTGTAATACCCGTGATGGCCACTGTGAGCATCCTGTCATGCCCTTTCAGCTGTATAATGCACAGACATAGTTTGGGATTTCATTAATGAAATTTTCCCGGATCTCCTCTTTGTTTCTGTGGTTGTTTCAGGTGACGGGTTCCCTTTAAAAAAAAAAAATCCAAAGTTTGAAAAAAAATGGACCCATTTTCTAAGACCAGTAGTGGCTCCATTTTTTGGGATCAGGGGCAGCGTGAGGGCTTATTTTTTGGGCCCTGAGCTGATGTTTTTATTGATACCATTTTGGGGTAGATATGATGTTTTGATTCCCTGTTATTGCATTTTATCACAGTGTTGCGGAGACCAAAAAAAGTAATTCTTGTGTTTTGATTTTTTTTTCTCATTATGCCATTTACCTATCAGATTAATGAATTATTTTTATATTTTGATAGATCAGGCAATATGTGTATTTTTTTTATTGTTTTCTTTTGAATGGGTTATATATTTTTTATTTTCTTAATAATTTTAAAAATATTTTTTTTTTACATTTTACTTGCTTCAATAGTCTCCATGGCATCTCTACATGACCGCAGGCTCGTAAATCCTCACAGCGCATACAGTGCGCTCTGTGAGTAGCAGGTGTGTGACTGTTGTTAAGTGTTGACTAGACTGTGTGGCCTCTTGGGTGAATTGAGTGAGGGCGGACACATTTAGTCGGAATGTGGCTCAAAGTATGCAAATACATGACCATCCACTCTCGGAATCAGGAACTGCAGACTTGTAGCGCAAGGCCGGACAACCCTTTTAACTGGGAGCATCTTCTAGTGCAGTCAGTCATGGAACGGTCTATTAATTGTAAGTAAAACTCTGTATCAAACTCTGTTCTACTGTAATTTTATTACATATTTACTGCATTTCCAACCTAGATCCATGGTGGACTTTTCCCACAGAACGCAAACTTAGGCTCATTGATCACTGTGTTTAGAACACTTGTTTTAAAGGGAACCTGTCACCCCGTTTTTTGAGATTGAGCTATAAATACTGTTAAATAGGGCCTGCGCTGTGTGTTCTTATAGTGTATGTAGTGTACCCCGATTCCCCATGTATGCTGAGAAATAACTTACCAAAGTCGCCGTTTTCGCCTGTCAATCAGGCTGGTCAGGTCGGGAGGGCGTGGTGACATCGGTGGTTCTTCCTCAGCTTTACGTTGGTGGCGTAGTGGCGTAGTGGTGAAGACACAGCGCGCGATCTGCGCTGTCATCCCTTTCGTCGGTGGGGGCGGCCATCTTCCTGGGGCCGCGCGTGCGCAGATCGAGTGCTCTGCTGCACGGGGCTTCAGGAAAATGGCCGCGGGATGCCGCGCGTGCGCATTAGAGATCGCGGCGGCCATTTTCCCAAAGCCGAGTTTGCATCTCGGCTTTGGGAAAATGGCCGCCGCGATCTCTAATGCGCACGCGCGGCATCCCACGGCCATTTTCCTGAAGCCCCGTGCAGCAGAGCACTCGATCTGCGCACGCGCGGCCCCAGGAAGATGGCCGCCCCCACCGACGAAAGGGATGACAGCGCAGATCGCGCGCTTTGTCTTCACCACTACGCCACTACGCCACCAACGTAAAGCTGAGGAAGAACCAGCGATGTCACCACGCCCTCCCGACCTGACCAGCCTGATTGACAGGCGAAAACGGCGACTTTGGTAAGTTATTTCTCAGCATACATGGGGAATCGGGGTACACTACATACACTATAGGAACACACAGCGCAGGCCCTATTTAACAGTATTTATAGCTCAATCTCAAAAAACGGGGTGACAGGTTCCCTTTAAGAAAATTGTTGTATGCAATGTGAATTCAAACAGAGCTAGACATAAAAATGCCAGACTTTCCTGGAATTGTTTCTGATCCCTGAATACACATCATTGCAGCCAAAACATCATGTATGACACCATGCAGACACACCCTTTTGCTGCCAGACGATTACTGAGATATTTTAAAAAGTGGATCCACTTCACTAGTTAAAACAGAGAAAGTGCATCAGAGAACCCATTTATATTTTAGAAAATACTACATATTTTATTGACATACAAACACAAACCAGTTATATCAATTTTTAAGCAACATATTACGGTTAGGTCCAGAAATATTTGAACAATGACACAAGTTTGGGCATTTTAGCTGTTTACCAAAATATATCCAAGATACAGTTAAATAATCAATATGAGCTTAACCCCTTAGTGACAGAGCCAATTTGGTACTTAATGACCAGGCCAATTTTTGCAATTCTGACCACTGTCACTTTATGAGGTTATAACTCTGGAACGCTTCAACGGATCCCGCTGATTCTGAGATTGTTTTTTCGTGACATATTGTACTTCATGTTAGTGGTAACATTTCTTCGATATTACTTGCGATTATTTATGAAAAAAACGGAAATATGGCGAAAATTTTTAAAATTTTGCAATTTTCAAACTTTGTATTTTTATGCCCTTAAATCAGAGAGATATGTCATGAAAAATAGTTAATAAATAACATTTCCCACATGTCTACTTTACATCAGCACAATTTTGGAAACAAAATTTTTTTTTGTTAGGGAGTTATAAGGGTTAAAAGTTGACCAGCAATTTCTCATTTTTACAACACCATTTTTTTTTAGGGACCACATCACATTTGAAGTCATTTTGAGGGGTCTATATGATAGAAAATAATGAAGTGTGACACCATTCTAAAAACTACACCCCTCAAGGTTCTCAAAACCACATTCAAGAAGTTTATTAACCCTTTACGTGCTTCACAGGAACTGAAACAATGTGGAAGGAAAAAATGAACATTTAACTTTTTTTTGCAAACATCTTAATTCAGAACCATTTTTTTTATTTTCACAAGTGTAAAAACAGAAATGTAACCATAAATTTTGTTATGCAATTTCTCCTGAATACGCCAATACCCCATATGTGGGGGTAAACCACTGTTAGGGCGCACCGCAGAACTTAGAAGTGAAGGAGCGCCGTTTGACTTTGTCAATGCAGAATTGGCTGGAATTGAGATCGGACACCATGTCACATTTAGAGAGCCCCTGATGTACCTAAACAGTGGAAACTACCCACAAGTGACACCATTTTGGAAACTAGACCCCTTAAGGAACTTATCTAGATGTGTGGTGAGCACTTTGAACCCCCAAGTGCTTCACAGAAGTTTATAACGTAGAGCCGTGAAAATAAAAAATCGCTTTTGTTTACACAAAAATGATCTTTTCGCCCACAAATTCTTATTTTCACAAGGGTAACAGGAGAAATTAGACCACAAAAGTTGTTGAGCAATTTCTCCTGAGTACGCTGATACCCAATATGTGGGGGTAAACAACTGTTAGGGCGCACCGCAGAGCTTGGAAGAGAAGGAGTGCCGTTTTACTTTTTCAATGTAGAATTGGCTGGAATTGAGATTGGACGCCATGTCGCGTTTGGAGAGCCCCTGATGTGCCTAAACAGTGGAAACCCCCCACAAGTGACCCCATTTTGGAAACTAGACCCCTTAAGGAACTTATCTAGATGTGTGGCGAGCACTTTGAACCCCCATGTGCTTCACAGAAGTTTATAACGTAGAGCCGTGAAAAAAAAAATTGCATTTTTTCTACCAAAATAATCTTTTTGCCCACAAATTTTTATTTTCACAAGGGTAACAGGAGAAATTAGACCACTAAAGTTGTTGTGCAATTTCTCCTGAGTACGTCGATACCCAATATGTGGGGGTAAACCACTGTTTGGGCGCACCGCAGAGCTTGGAAGAGAAAGAGTGCCGTTTTACTTTTTCAATGTAGAATTGGCTGGAATTGAGATCGGACGCCATGTCGCGTTTGGAGAGACCCTGATGTGCCTAAACAGTAGAAATCCCCCACAAGTGACCCCATTTTGGAAACTAGACCCCCCATGGAACTTATCTAGATGTGTGGTGAGAACATTGAATGCCCAAGTGCTTCACAGAAGTTTATAATGCAGAGCCGTGAAAATAAAAAATATTTTTTTTTTCCACAAAAAAGATTTTTTAGCCACCAAATTTTTATTTTCACAAGGGTAACAAGAGAAATTGGACCCCAAAAGTTGTTGTCCAATTTATCCCGAGTACGCTGATGCGCCATATGTGGGGGTAAACCACTGTTTGGGCGCACGGCAGAGCTCGGAAGGGAAGGAGCGCCTTTTTGGAATGCAGACTTTGATAGAATGGTCTGTGGGCATTATGTTGCGATTGCAGAGCCCCTGATGTACCTAAATTGTAGTAACCCCCCACAAGTGACCCCATTTTGGAAACTAGACCCCCCAAGGAACTTATCTAGATGTGTGGTGAGAACTTTGAATGCCCAAGTGCTTCACAGAAGTTTAGAATGCAGAGTCGTGAAAATAAAAAATATTATTTTTTTCACAAAAAAGATTTTGTAGCCCCCAAGTTTTTATTTTCACAAGGGTAACAAGAGAAATTGGACCCCAGAAGTTGTTGTCCAATTTATCCCGAGTACGCTGATGCCCCATATGTGGGGGTAACCCACTGTTTGGGCACACGGCAGAGCTCAGAAGGGAGGGAGCACCATTTGACTTTTTGAGCGCAAAATTGGCTGTCGTATTTGGAGACCCCCTGATGTACCTAAACAGTGGAAACCCCCCAATTCTAGCTCCAACCCTAACCCCAACACACCCCTAACCCTAATCCCAACCTCATCCATAATCCTAATCACTAACCTAAACCATAATCACAACCCTTACCCCAAAACAACCCTAATGTCAACCCTAACCATAACCCTAATCAAAACCCTAAATCCAACACACCCCTAATCCTAATCTCAACCCTAACCTCAAACCTAACCCTAATCCCAATACACTCCTAATCACAACCCTAACCTTAACCCTAATCCCAAACCTAACCCTAATCCCAAGCATAACCCTAATGCCAACCCTAACCCTAATACCAACCCTAATCCAAACCCTAACCCTAATCCCAGCTCTAACCCTAACTTTAGCCCCAACCCTAGCCCTAACTTTAGCCCCAACCCTAACCCTAGCCCTAGGGCTACTTTCACACTTGCGTCGTTTGGCATTCCGTCGCAATCCGTCGTTTTGGACAAGAAACGGATCCTGCAAATGTGCCCGCAGGATGCGTTTTTTGCCCATAGACTTGTATTGCCGACGGATCGTGACGGATGGCCACACGTCGCGTCCGTCGTGCACTGGATCAGTTGTGTTTTGGCGGAGCGTCGGCACAAAAAAAGTTCAATGAAACGTTTTTTGTACATCGCATCCGCCATTTCTGACCGCGCATGCGTGGCCGTAACTCCGCTCCTCCTTCCCAGGACATAGATTGGGCAGCGGATGTGTTGAAAAACTACAGCTGCTGCCCACGTTGTGCACAATTTTCACAACGTGCGTCGGTATGTCGGGCCGACGCATTGCGACGGCCCCGTACCGACGTAAGTGTGAAAGAAGCCTAACCCTAAGTTTAGCCCCAACCCTAACCCTAAATTTAGCCCCAACCCTAACCCTAAATTTAGCCCCAACCCTAACCCTAAATTTAGCCCCAACCCTAGCCCTAACCCTAGCCCTACCCCTAACCTAACCATACCCCTAACCCTAACCTAACCCTACCCCTAACCCTACCCCTAACCTAACCCTAACCCTACCCCTAACCCTACCCCTAACCCTAACCTAACCCTACCCCTAACCCTACCCCTAACCCTACCCCTACCCCTAACCTAACCCTACCCCTAACCCTAACCCTACCCCTACCCCTAACCCTACCCCTAACCCTACCCCTAACCCTAACCTAACCCTAACCCTACCCCTAACCCTAACCTAACCTAACCCTACCCCTAACCCTAACCCTAACCCTACCCCTACCCCTAACCCTACCCCTAACCCTACCCCTAACCCTACCCCTACCCCTAACCCTAACCCTAATTTTAGCCCCAACTGCTGTTCTCCTGCCGGCCGGCAGATGGAGACAGATGGCGGGCGCACTGGGCATGCGTCCGCCATGTTCTGCTGCCGGCGGCCAGGAGGAGCAGCAAGAGGATCCAGGGACCTAGGTGAGTATGCTAGGGTCCCCGAATCCCCCTATTTCTCTGTCCTCTGATGTGCGATCACATCAGAGGACAGAGAATTACACTTTACTTTTTTTTTTTTTTTTTTTTTTGCGGTCGCCGGTAAACAGTTAATTACCGGCGATCGCAAAACAGGGGTCGGTAATACCGACCCCGATCGTGCTCTTTGGGGTCTCGGCTACCCCCGGCAGCCGAGACCCCAAAGATTCTCCCGGTGCCGGCCGGCGGGCGCACTGCGCATGCGCCCGCCATTTTGAAGATGGCGGCGCCCACCGGGAGACACGAGGAGCATCGGGGGAGCTAGGTGAGTATTGGGGGGCCACCTGGGACCCCTTTTCTCTGTCCTCCGATGTGCGATCACATCGGAGGACAGAGAAATTAAAAAGAGATCGCTTTTTTTTTTGCGATCGCCGGTAAACGGTTAATTACCGGCGATCGCAAATGCGGGGTGGGTTAAAAAACCCCCGAATCATGTTCTCTGGGGTCTCGGCTACCCTCGGCAGCCGAGACCCCGGAGAAAATCGGCCTCTGGGGGGCGCTATGGACTTTTTCCACAGCGCCGTTAATTAACGGCGCTGTGGTTTAAGTACCCTTAGCGGCCGCCGTTAAAAGGCGTATCGGCGGTCGCTAAGGGGTTAAAGTGCAGACTCTCAGCTTTAATTTGAGGGTATTCACATCCTAATTGGAGTAAAAGTTTAGGTATCACAGCTCTTTACTATGCAGCTGCCTCTTTTTCAAGGGACCAAAAGTAATTGGACAGTTATCTCAAAAGCTCATTAATGGGCTGCATGGGCTATTCCCTGGTTAATCCATCATCAGTTAAGCAGGTAAAATATCTGGAGCTGATTCCAGTTGTGGCATTTGCATTTGGAAGCTAATGCTGTGCACCCACAACATGCAGTCAAAAGAGCTCTCAATGGGAGAGAAACAGACCATCCTTAGGCTGAAAAAAGAAAGAAATACATCAGAGAGATAGCAGAAATGTTAGGAGTGGCCAAATCAACAGTTTGGTACATTCTGGTGCACTGGTCAGCTTGGAAACTCAAAAAGTTCTGGAAGCCTAAAACATGGTTGATTGGGAGCGATCAAAAAGTCATATGTAAAAAAAAAAATGGTATAAATGAAAACACCAAACTGTCCTGCAAAAAATAAGCCCTAATATGGCTCATTTGGCAAAAAAATTAAAAAGTTACATCTCTCAGAACATGGTGATACACAAACAAATTCATTTTTGTAAACTATTGTTGATTTTAGTCTGTAAAAAAAGTACAAGGCATTAAAAATAATATAAATCTGGTATCGCTATAATTGTACCGGCCAGACGAAAAATCGATCTTATCACTTTTACCGAACGGTGCAAAAAATAAAAACAATAACTGAATTGCTGGGTTTTGTTCATTCTGTGTCTGAAAGTGATCAAAAAATATTATGCACCCCAAAATGGTACCAAAAAAATCTACAACTTGTCATGCAAAAAATTAGCCCTCACACAGCTGTTCGCAAAAAAAAATTATAAAAAAGCATTTTTACTGTGTGATAATGGCAAAACCTAAAAAAAAATAGAAATCTGGTACTGCTGTAATCGTGCCAATCCACAGAATATATTCGCGTTATCACTTATATGGCACTGTGAACCGTGCAGAAATAAAAATAAGAACTATTCTTGTACTGCTGTCCATTTGTTAATTCTACCTCCCAAAAATCAGACTAGGACTTGTCTGACAATTATACTGCGCTCTCCGCTGAGCGCGTACATCGGGGTTTCCATGTAAATTCCCTAAAACTGCGATTCATACAAAACCCAAGACAAAACCACTGACTTATGAAGCACATGGAGTCACTTTGGAATGGTCTGTGTTCTGGCAGTGTCCCATCATTTTAGGCATCTTTTTAGTGCCCAAGTGTGGGTGACCACAGATCTGTGCACGCCTAAAAAGATGGATACCACCGGAGCAGACACCAAACGGACTCACAAGTGTCTCCATCTGCCTCATTATGGTGGGTAGCTCCGTCAGGGGTTTTGTCTGAATTGCATTTTTGTGGGATTGATACGGGAACCCTGACATAAATACTCAGTGTAGAACACAAGAATGTGATCCCAGCCTTATACTGGGATGAACCCCAAAATGTTACCAATAAAAACCCTAATTTATCCCGCACAAACCCAACCCCCACTCAGGTCTGGCATCTGTCACTGGAACTATAGGGGGTTCCCACATTACTGATAGAACAAAGACTCTGAACAATCGGCATGGCTCCCACCCCCATAAATAAAATCCAGTGAATTCTGCGCTCTCAAGTCAAAATACCCCCCTTATTGTGATCCCCACTGTACCTAAACCATAGTAAGCAGCCACATATTTGGCATAATTGTAATTGAGAGAAGGCACTTAATTTAAGGGTGCGCATCGCCAGAAATACAAGCTGGGCACAATGTATGGGGGCGATACAATATATGGGGTCTCTCCACTGTATAGGGACACAATGTATGGGTACTAGACTGGCAGATTTGCAATTCTCCAGAAAAACAAGCTGGCATGGATGTTACCAAATAGTCACTGCAGCCATAGATGAATTCATTGAGAGGTGCAGTTTCTACAATGGGGTCACTTTTGGGAGTTTTCTGCTGTTCTGGCACCTTTGGGGCTCCACAAATGTTGCCCGCAAACTATTCTAGCAAAATCTGTGCTGCAAAAGCCAAATAACGCTCCTTCCTTCTCAGACCTGATGTGTGGCCTAACAGTAATTTCTGACAAACATATAGGACAGCAACATGTTCAGGAGAAATTGCTCAATAAATTGTGTGGTTTCATTTTACCTATTAATCCTTGTGTACCTGACAAATTTACAGCAAATACAAAAATTACATTTTTACCACTAAAATCTCATATTTCTACATCTCAATGTTATAAAATTCTGTGAGGCACCTAAGGGTTCAAAATACTCATTACACCCCTAGATGAATTCCTTAAGCGGTCTAGTTTCCAAAATTGGGTCACTTATGTGGGGTTTCTGTTGTTTTCACATGTCAGGGGCTCTTCAAATGCGACATGGCATTCGCAATCTATTCCAGGAAAATAGCGCTCTTCCCTTTCCTGCCATGTGCCCAAGCAGAAGTTTTTGACCACATATGGGGTATAGTCGCCTTCGGAACCAATTGCACAACAAATTATGAGGTCCGTTTTCTCCTATTATCCATTGTGAAAATTACAAACTTTACAAAAAATTTTGTGAAAAAAAAATTTAAATTTTCAATATGACGATCTAATGTTATCATATTCTGTGTAATACTTATTTGTTCAAAATGCTCACTATACCCCTTGATAAAATCCTTGAGTGGTGTAGTTTCCAAAATGGGATAACTTTCACTGTTTGAGCACATCAGGAGCTCTCCAAATGCAACATGACGCCCGCATATCATTCCATCAAAGTCTGCACTCTAAGGCTATGCTCACACGTTCCTGATTTCCCTCCTTTTTTTTCAGGACTAAAAACCGCAGCTCTTGGCAGAAAACGCAGGTCCTTTTTTTGGTGCTTTTTTGGTGCGTTTTTTGATGCGTTTTTTGATGTGTTTTTTGATGCGTTTTTTTATGCAGTTTTCTATGCAGAGTCTGTGTGTTTTCTAGGAAGTTTTTTAGGGTTAAAATGGCTGAAAATACCCTAACCCTACCCCTAACCCTAACCCTACCCCTAACCCTACCCCTAACCCAACCCCTAACCCAACCCCTAACCCAACCCCTAACCCTACCCCTAACCCTACCCCTAACCCTACCCCTAACCCTATTCTAACCTTAGTGGAAAAAAAAAATTCTTAATTTTTTTATTGTCCCTACCTATGGGGGTGACAAAGGGGGGGGGGTCTTTTACTATTTTTTTTATTTTGATCACTGAGATAGGTTATATCTCAGTGATCAAAATGCACTTTGGAACGAATCTGCCGGCCGGCAGATTCGGCGGGCGCACTGCGCATGCGCCCGCCATTTTGCAAGATGGCGGCTGTTGTGAATTCTGTGGCAGAGCTCCCTCCTGTGGTCACAAGTGGTACTTCGGCTGATTCTCTCTGTGAGCTTCCGTTGGTGGAGGAAAGTGGTACTGCGGCTTCTGAGTTTCCTTCCTCAGGTGATGTGGTGAAGTCGTTAGGTGCTGCTCTATTTAACTCCACCTAGTGCTTTGATCCTGGCCTCCAGTCAATGTTCTAGTATTGGACCTGTTTCCTCCTGGATCGTTCCTGTGGCCTGCTGCTCTGCATAGCTAAGTTCTGCTTTGCTATTTTGTTTGCTGTTTTTTTTCTGTACAGCTTGTCTATTTGTTTTTTCCTGCTTGCTGGAAGCTCTGGGACGCAGAGGGTGTACCTCCGTGCCGTTAGTTCGGTACGGAGGGTCTTTTTGCCCCCTTTGCGTGGTTTTTGTAGGGTTTTGTGTTGACCGCAAAGTTACCTTTCCTATCCTCGCTCTGTTCAGAAAGTCGGGCCTCACTTTGCTAAATCTATTTCATCTCTACGTTTGTCTTTTCATCTTAACTCACAGTCATTATATGTGGGGGCTGCCTTTTCCTTTGGGGTATTTCTCTGAGGCAAGGTAGGCTTATTTTCTATCTTCAGGCTAGCTAGTTTCTCAGGCTGTGCCGAGTTGCATAGGGAGCGTTAGGCGCAATCCACGGCTGCCTCTAGTGTGGTTGGAGAGGATTAGGGATTGCGGTCAGCAGAGTTCCCATGTCTCAGAGCTCGTTCTATGTTTTTGGGTTATTGTCAGGTCACTGTATGTGCTCTGACCTCTATGTCCATTGTGGTACTGAATTACCTTATCATAACAGTACTGGAGGCCCAAAGTACTAATGATTCTCAATAGAGGGAAAAAAGAAGTTCTGAGACCATTTTTTTTTCTCTGCACTGTGTTTTGCCTTTTTTTTTCCCCTAGACATTTGGGTGGTTCAGGACACAGGTGTAGCGATGGACATTAAAGGTCTGTCTTCATGTGTGGATCAGCTCACGGCAAGAGTACAAAATATTCAAGACTTTGTGGTTCAGAATTCTATGTTAGAACCGAGAATTCCTATTCCTGATTTGTTTTTTGGAGATAGAACTAAATTTCTGAGTTTCAAAAATAATTGTAAACTATTTCTGGCTTTGAAACCTCGCTCCTCTGGTGACCCAGTTCAACAAGTTAGGATCATTATTTCTTTTTTACGTGGCGACTCTCAGGACTGGGCATTTTTTCTTGCGTCAGGAGATCCTGCATTAAGTAATATCGATGCGTTTTTCCTGGCGCACGGATTGCTGTACGATGAACCTAATTCAGTGGATCAGGCAGAGAAAAATTTGCTGGCTCTGTGTCAGGGTCAGGATGAGATAGAGGTATATTGTCAGAAATTTAGAAAGTGGTCCGTACTCACTCAATGGAATGAAGGTGCGCTCGCAGCTATTTTCAGAAAAGGTCTCTCTGAAGCCCTTAAGGATGTCATGGTGGGATTTCCTATGCCTGCTGGTCTGAATGAGTCTATGTCTTTGGCCATTCAGATTGGTCGACGCTTGCGTGAGCGTAAAT
The DNA here is from genome assembly GCF_032444005.1 of Ranitomeya imitator. Classification (NCBI taxonomy): domain Eukaryota; kingdom Metazoa; phylum Chordata; class Amphibia; order Anura; family Dendrobatidae; genus Ranitomeya; species Ranitomeya imitator. The sequence continues at coordinate 442,861,122 of NC_091285.1, forward strand.
CTGTGCACCATTTGGCGGTATTACCTGAGCTTAAACCTGAGCCTATGCAGTGCGATAGGACTTTGACCAGAGTTGAACGGCAAGAACACAGACGTCTGAATGGGCTGTGTTTCTACTGTGGTGATTCCACTCATACTATCTCTGATTGTCCTAAGAGCACTAAGCGGTTCGCTAGGTCTGCCACCATTGGTACGGTACAGTCAAAATTTCTTCTGTCCGTTACCTTGATCTGCTCTTTGTCATCATATTCTGTCATGGCATTTGTGGATTCAGGCGCTGCCCTGAATTTGATGGACTTGGAGTATGCTAGGCGTTGTGGGTTTTTCTTGGAGTCCTTGCAGTGTCCTATTCCATTGAGAGGAATTGATGCTACGCCTTTGGCCAAGAATAAGCCTCAGTACTGGACCCAGCTGACCATGTGCATGGCTCCTGCACATCAGGAGGTTATTCGCTTTCTGGTGTTGCATAATCTGCATGATGTGGTCGTGTTGGGGTTGCCATGGCTACAAGTCCATAATCCAGTATTAGATTGGAAATCCATGTCTGTGTCCAGCTGGGGTTGTCAGGGGGTACATGGTGATGTCCCATTTCTGACTATTTCGTCATCCACCCCTTCTGAGGTTCCAGAGTTCTTGTCTGATTACCGGGATGTATTTGATGAGCCCAAGTCCGATAAACTACCTCCGCATAGGGATTGTGATTGTGCTATCGATTTGATTCCTGGTAGTAAATTCCCAAAAAGTCGACTGTTTAATTTATCTGTGCCTGAGCACGCCGCTATGCGGAGTTATGTGAAGGAGTCCTTGGAGAAAGGGCATATTCGCCCGTCATCGTCGCCATTAGGAGCAGGGTTCTTTTTTGTAGCCAAGAAGGATGGTTCACTGAGACCTTGTATAGATTACCGCCTTCTAAATAAGATCACGGTTAAATTTCAGTACCCCTTGCCGTTGTTATCTGATTTGTTTGCTCGGATTAAGGGGGCTAGTTGGTTTACCAAGATAGATCTTCGTGGTGCGTATAATCTTGTGCGTATTAAGCGAGGCGATGAATGGAAAACTGCATTTAATACGCCCGAGGGCCATTTTGAGTATCTAGTAATGCCATTCGGACTTGCCAATGCTCTATCAGTGTTTCTGTCCTTTATGCATGACATCTTCCGAGAGTACCTGGATAAATTCCTGATTGTGTACTTGGATGACATTTTGATCTTCTCGGATGATTGGGAGTCTCATGTGAAGCAGGTCAGAACGGTGTTTCAGGTCCTGCGTGCTAATTCTTTGTTTGTGAAGGGATCAAAGTGTCTCTTTGGTGTTCAGAAGGTTTCATTTTTGGGGTTCATCTTTTCCCCTTCTACTATCGAGATGGACCCTGTTAAGGTCCAAGCCATCCATGATTGGACTCAGCCGACATCTCTGAAAAGTCTGCAAAAGTTCCTGGGCTTTGCTAATTTTTATCGTCGCTTCATCTGCAATTTTTCTAGTATTGCTAAACCATTGACCGATTTGACCAAGAAGGGTGCTGATGTGGTCAATTGGTCTTCTGCTGCTGTGGAAGCTTTTCAAGAGTTGAAGCGTCGTTTTTCTTCTGCCCCTGTGTTGTGTCAACCAGATGTTTCGCTTCCGTTCCAGGTCGAGGTTGATGCTTCTGAGATTGGAGCAGGGGCTGTTTTGTCGCAGAGAAGTTCTGATTGCTCGGTGATGAAACCATGCGCCTTCTTTTCCAGGAAGTTTTCGCCTGCTGAGCGAAATTATGATGTGGGCAATCGAGAGTTGCTGGCCATGAAGTGGGCATTCGAGGAGTGGCGTCATTGGCTTGAAGGAGCTAAGCATCGCGTGGTGGTATTGACTGATCATAAGAACTTGACTTATCTCGAGTCTGCCAAGCGGTTGAATCCTAGACAGGCTCGTTGGTCGCTGTTTTTTGCCCGTTTTGACTTTGTGATTTCGTACCTTCCGGGCTCTAAAAATGTGAAGGCGGATGCTCTGTCTAGGAGTTTTGTGCCCAACTCTCCGGGTTTATCTGAGCCGGCGGGTATCCTCAAAGAGGGAGTAATTGTGTCTGCCATCTCCCCTGATTTGCGGCGGGTGCTGCAAAAATTTCAGGCTAATAAACCTGATCGTTGCCCAGCGGAGAAACTGTTTGTCCCTGATAGGTGGACGAATAAAGTTATCTCTGAGGTTCATTGTTCGGTGTTGGCTGGTCATCCTGGAATCTTTGGTACCAGAGAGTTAGTGGCTAGATCCTTTTGGTGGCCATCTCTGTCGCGGGATGTGCGTACTTTTGTGCAGTCCTGTGGGATTTGTGCTCGGGCTAAGCCCTGCTGTTCTCATGCCAGTGGGTTGCTTTTGCCCTTGCCGGTCCCGAAGAGGCCTTGGACACATATCTCTGTGGATTTTATTTCAGATCTTCCCGTCTCTCAAAAGATGTCAGTAATTTGGGTGGTCTGTGATCGCTTCTCTAAGATGGTCCATTTGGTACCCTTGTCTAAATTACCTTCCTCCTCTGATTTGGTGCCATTGTTCTTCCAGCATGTGGTTTGTTTACATGGCATTCCAGAGAATATCGTTTCTGACAGAGGTTCCCAGTTTGTTTCGAGGTTTTGGCGAGCCTTTTGTGGTAGGATGGGCATTGACTTGTCTTTTTCCTCGGCTTTCCATCCTCAGACTAATGGCCAGACCGAACGAACCAATCAGACCTTGGAAACATATCTGAGATGCTTTGTTTCTGCTGATCAGGATGACTGGGTGTCCTTTTTGCCTTTGGCTGAGTTCGCCTTTAATAATCGGGCCAGCTCGGCTACTTTGGTTTCGCCCTTTTTTCTGCAACTCTGGGTTCCATTCTCGTTTCTCTTCAGGGCAGGTTGAGTCTTCGGACTGTCCTGGTGTGGATACTGTGGTGGACAGGTTGCAGCAGATTTGGACTCATGTAGTGGACAATTTGACCTTGTCCCAGGAGAAGGCTCAACGTTTCGTTAATCGCAGACGCTGTGTGGGTCCCCGACTTCGTGTTGGGGATTTGGTTTGGTTATCTTCTTGTCATATTCCTATGAAGGTTTCCTCTCCTAAGTTTAAACCTCGTTTCATTGGTCCGTATAGGATTTCTGAAGTTCTTAATCCTGTGTCTTTTCGTCTGACCCTTCCAGATTCTTTTTCCATACATAACGTATTCTGTTATGAAAGGCAATTCAGTACCACAATGGACATAGCGGTCAGAGCACATACAGTGATCTGACAATAACCCAAAATCATAGAACGAGCTCTGAGACGTGGGAACTCTGCAGACCGCAATCCCTAATCCTCTCCAAACAACACTAGAGGCAGCCGTGGATTGCGCCTAACTCTGCCTATGCAACTCGGCACAGCCTGAGAAACCAACTAGCCTGAAGATAGAAAATAAGCCTACCTTGCCTCAGAGAAATCCCCCAAAGGAAAAGGCAGCCCCCCACATATAATGACTGTGAGTTAAGATGAAAAGACAAACGTAGAGATTAAATAGATTCAGCAAAGTGAGGCCCGACTTTCTTAACAGAGCGAGGACAGAAAAGGTAACTTTGCGGTCTACACAAAACCCTAAAGAAAACCACGCAAAGGGGGCAAAAGGACCCTCCGTACCGAACTAACGGCACGGAGGTACACCCTTTGCGTCCCAGAGCTTCCAGCAAAAAATTAGACAAGCTGGACAGAAAAAATAGCAAACAAATAGCAAAGAAGAACTTAGCTATGCAGAGCAGCAGGCCACAGGAATGATCCAGGGAAATGCAAGTCCAACACTGGAACATTGACAGGAAGCCAGGATCAAAGCATTAGGTGGAGTTAAGTAGAGAAGCACCTAACGACCTCACCAGATCACCTGAGGGAGGAAACTCAGAAGCCGCAGTACCACTTCCCTCCACCAACAGAAGCTCACAGAGAGAATCAGCCGAAGTACCACTTGTGACCACAGGAGGGAGCTTTGCCACAGAATTCACAACAGTATTCCATAGGTCATTGTTGCGGAGATACGTGGCACCTATGGTTCCATCTGTTGATCCTTCTGCCCCGGTTTTGGTGGAGGGGGAGTTGGAGTATATTGTGGAGAAGATTTTGGATTCTCGTGTTTCAAGACGGAAACTCCAGTATCTGGTTAAGTGGAAGGGTTATGCTCAGGAAGATAATTCCTGGGTCTTTGCCTCTGATGTCCATGCTCCCGATCTTGTTTGTGCCTTTCATATGGCTCATCCTGGTCGTCCTGGGGGCTCTGGTGAGGGTTCGGTGACCCCTCCTCAAGGGGGGGGGGGTACTGTTGTGAATTCTGTGGCAGAGCTCCCTCCTGTGGTCACAAATGGTACTTCGGCTGATTCTCTCTGTGAGCTTCCGTTGGTGGAGGAAAGTGGTACTGCGGCTTCTGAGTTTCCTTCCTCAGGTGATGTGGTGAAGTCGTTAGGTGCTGCTCTATTTAACTCCACCTAGTGCTTTGATCCTGGCCTCCAGTCAATGTTCTAGTATTGGACCTGTTTCCTCCTGGATCGTTCCTGTGGCCTGCTGCTCTGCATAGCTAAGTTCCACTTTGCTATTTTGTTTGCTGTTTTTTTTCTGTACAGCTTGTCTATTTGTTTTTTCCTGCTTGCTGGAAGCTCTGGGACGCAGAGGGTGTACCTCCGTGCCGTTAGTTCGGTACGGAGGGTCTTTTTGCCCCCTTTGCGTGGTTTTTGTAGGGTTTTGTGTTGACCGCAAAGTTACCTTTCCTATCCTCGCTCTGTTCAGAAAGTCGGGCCTCACTTTGCTAAATCTATTTCATCTCTACGTTTGTCTTTTCATCTTAACTCACAGTCATTATATGTGGGGGCTGCCTTTTCCTTTGGGGTATTTCTCTGAGGCAAGGTAGGCTTATTTTCTATCTTCAGGCTAGCTAGTTTCTCAGGCTGTGCCGAGTTGCATAGGGAGCGTTAGGCGCAATCCACGGCTGCCTCTAGTGTGGTTGGAGAGGATTAGGGATTGCGGTCAGCAGAGTTCCCATGTCTCAGAGCTCGTTCTATGTTTTTGGGTTATTGTCAGGTCACTGTATGTGCTCTGACCTCTATGTCCATTGTGGTACTGAATTACCTTATCATAACAGGCGGCGCCCAGGGAGAAGACGGCCGGACGGACACCGGGAGGCCGGGTAAGTATAAGGGGGGGAGATGAGGGCACGGGGGGGCGTCGGAGCACGGGGGGTGGCATCGGAGCATGGGGGGGTGGGATTGGGGCACGGGGGGGGGCAGCCACACTGCAGCGGTTCTGCACCACAAACCGCAGAAAACCCGCAGATATTTTTTTCATCTGCGGGTTTTACTGCGGGTTTGACCTCACAATGGAGGTCAATGGGTGCAGAACCGCTGCAGTTCCGCAAAAAGAAGTGACATGGTACTTCTTTTTTACCGCGGCTATTCAGCGCGGCTTTTTTCGCGATTTTCCGCAATGTGGGCACAGCAGTTCCTGTTTTCCATAGGGTACATTCTAATGTACCCTGCATGGAAAACAGCTGCGGACCCGCAGCGGGAAAATTGCGGCGTTTCCGCATTAAAAAAAGGATGGTGTGAACATGGCCTAAAACGTAACTCCTTCCTTTCCGAGGCCTGCTGTGCACCCAAGCAGTTTTCCTCCACATATGGGGTATTGGTGTACTCAGGAGAAATTGCACAACAAAATTGGCGGTCCATTTTCTCCTGTTACCCTTGTGAAATTTTTGTGGTTAAAATGTGATTTTGTATTTTTATAGCTCTATGTTATAAACTTGTGTCAAGCACCTTGGGGTTCAAGGTGCACTGCTCACCAGACATCTTGATACATTCCTTAAGGGGTCTAGTTTCCAAAATGGGGTAACTTATGGGGGGGTTCTACTGTTAAGGCACATCAGGGGCTCTCCAAACGCAGCATGGGGTCTGGTCTCGATTTCAGCCATTTTTGCGTCCAAAATGTCAAACGGTGCTTCCCTTCCGAGATCTGCTGTGAGCCCAAATAGTAACATTCCCCCACATATGGGGTATCGGCGTACTCAGGAGAAACTGCACAACAAATTTTGGGGTCCATTTTCTCCTTTTACCCTTATGAAAATAAAAACATTGGAGCTAAAATAAAATTTTTGTGGGGAAAATGTGATTTTATATTTTCACAGCTCTACATTATAAACTTCTATGAAGCAACTGGGGGTTCAAGATGCTCACCACACATCTATATTCCTTAAGGCCGGGGTCACACTTGCAAATGTAATGCGAGAAACACGCACGAGTCTCTCGCATCAATAACTGCCGCTGGCACTCGGGACCGGAGTGTGTGACTGCATAGAAATACATGCAGCCGCACACTCCAGTTCCGAGTGCAGGCCGCAGTGCCGAGTATTGATGCGAGACTCGCAAGAGTTTCTCGCATTGCAGTTGCAAGTGTGACCCTGGCCTAAGGGCTCTAGTTTCCAAAATGGGGTCACTTGTGTTTTTTTTCCAAAGTTTAGGCACATCAGAGGCTCTCCAAATGCGACACAGCAGTCGCTCTCGATTCCAGACATTTTCATGTTCAAAAAGTCAAACTTCCCTTCCGCGATCTGCCACGCAAACAGTGGATTTCCCCCACATATGTGGCATCAGCATGCTTAGGAGAAATTTCACAACAATTTTTAGGGTCCATTTTCCCCTATTAGCCTTGTGAAAATAATAACTTTGGAGCTAAAGTCAAGTTTTTGTAAAAAAAAGTTAAATGTTTTTTTATCTTTCAAATTCTTTCAAATTTTCTTTAGTTCCTGTGAAACACCTGAAGGGTTAATACAATTCTTGAATGTGGTTTTAAGTACTTTGAGGAGTGCAATTTTTAGAATGGTGTCACTTTTGCAAAATTGCTGTCATATAAGTCCCCCAAAGTCATTATTTTGTGTAACATAACTCTCTCATTTAAGGGCACAAAAACTTAAAAGCTTAAAAATTGCAACATTTTCTAGATTTCTGTGAAAATTTAATTTTTTTCATAAATAAATGCAAGTCATATCGAAAAAATGTTGCCAGTATCGTGAAGTACAATATTTCACGAATAAACATTCTCAGAATCAGTGGGATCTGTAGAAGCATTCCAGAGTTATTGCCAAATAAAGTGAAGATGGTCAGAATTGTAAAATTTGGCTGTCATGAAGGTCAACATTGGCTCAGTCACTAAGGGGTTAATCAACAGATACATAGTTACATAGTTATTAAGGTTGAAGGAAGACTTTAAGTCCATCTAGTTCAACCCATAGCCTAACCTAACTTGCCCTAACATGTTGATCCAGAGGAAGGCAAAAAAAAACCATGTGGCAAAGAGTAAGCTCCACCTTGGGGAAAAAAATTCCTTCCCGACTCCACATACGGCAATCAGACTAGTTCCCTGGATCAACGCCCTATCAATGAATCTAGTGTATATACCCTGTAACATTATACTTTTCCAGAAATGTATCCAGTCCCCTCTTAAATTTAAGTAATGAATCACTCATTACAACATCATACGGCAGAGAGTTCCATAGTCTCACTGCTCTTACAGTAAAGAATCCGCGCCTGTTATTATGCTTAAACCTTTTTTCCTCCAAACGTAGAGGATGCCCCCTTGTCCCTGTTTCAGGTCTATGATTAAAAAGATCATCAGAAAGGTCTTTGTACTGTCCCCTCATATATTTATACATTAACATAAGATCACCCCTTAGTCTTCGTTTTTCCAAACTAAATAGCCCCAAGTGTAATAACCTATCTTGGTATTGCAGACCCCCCAGTCCTCTAATAACCTTGGTCGCTCTTCTCTGCACCCGCTCCAGTTCAGCTATGTCTTTCTTATACACCGGAAACCAGAACTGTACACAGTATTCTAAGTGTGGTCGAACAAGTGACTTGTATAGAGGTAAAATTATGTTCTCCTCATGAGCATCTATGCCTCTTTTAATGCATCCCATTATTTTATTTGCCTTTGTAGCAGCTGCCTGACACTGGCCACTGAATATGAGTTTGTCATCCACCCATACACCCAGGTCTTTTTCATTGACGGTTTTGCCCAGAGTTTTAGAATTAAGCACATAATTATACATCTTATTACTTCTACCCAAGTGCATTACCTTACATTTATCCCCATTAAAGCTCATTTGCCATTTATCAGCCCAAGGTTCTAGTTTACATAAATCATCCTGTAATATAAAATTGTCCTCCTCTGTATTGATTACCCTGCAGAGTTTAGTGTCATCTGCAAATATTGAAATTCTACTCTGAATGCCCCCTACAAGGTCATTAATAAATATGTTAAAAAGAAGAGGGCCCAATACTGACCCCTGTGGTACCCCACTGCTAACCGCTACCCAGTCCGAGTGTGCTCCATTAATAACCACCCTTTGTTTCCTATCCCTGAGCCAGCTCTCAACCCACTTACACATATTTTCCCCTATTCCCATTATTCTCATTTTATGTATCAACCTTTTGTGTGGCACCGTATCAAAAGCTTTTGAAAAGTCCATATACACTACATCTACTGGGTTCCTTTGGTCCAGTCCGGAACTTACCTCTTCATAGAAACTGATCAAATTAGTCTGACATGAACGGTCCCTAGTAAACCCGTGCTGATACTGGGTCATGAGGTTATTCCTCTTCAGATACTGCAGTATATCATCCCTTAGGATGCCCTCCAGGATTTTACCCACAGTAGAGGTTAAGCTTACTGGCCTATTGTTTCCAAGTTCAGTTTTTGTTCCCTTTTTGAATATTGGCACCACATTTGCTATACGCCAGTCCTGTGGTACAGACCCTGTTATTATGGAGTCTTTAAAGATTAAAAATAATGGTCTATCAATGACTGTACTTAATTCCTGCAGTACTCGATGGTGTATCCCATCCGGGCCCGGAGATTTGTCAATTTTAGTGATTTTTAGTGATCTTGGAATAAAAATAAGCACCACAATTGGGTGTGTTTAAAATAATATTCCCCTGCTGAGATAATCTTATAAATGTGTCCCTGCTGTGTACTGTGTAATGGCTGTGTCTGATCGTGCAGGAACATGGTCTGATCATACTACAGCTCCTAAGCACGGGAGGATGCAAAAGAGAGTATACAGACATTATAGCATGGGATCACAGCTGATTATTTTTGTGAGTAAAACATTTCATTGCCTGTCTTTAAACCATATTGTACCTCAAAGAATCAGCTGTGATCCCATGCTGTAATGTCTGTATAGTCTTTTGCTTCCTCCCCTGGCCAGTAGCTGTGGTATATCTGACCTGTTCCTGCACATAATCTTATACAGTTAGGGCCAGAAATATTTGGACAGTGACACAATTTTCACGAGTTGGGCTCTGCATGCCACCACATTGGATTTGAAATGAAACCTCTACAACAGAATTCAAGTGCAGATTGTAACGTTTAATTTGAAGGGTTGAACAAAAATATCTGATAGAAAATGTAGGAATTGTACACATTTCTTTACAAACACTCCACATTTTAGGAGGTCAAAAGTAATTGGAAAAATAAACATAACCCAAACAAAATATTTTTATTTTCAATATTTTGTTGCAAATCCTTTGGAGGCAATCACTGCCTTAAGTCTGGAACCCATGGACATCACCAAACGCTGGGTTTCCTCCTTCTTAATGCTTTGCCAGGCCTTTACAGCCGCAGCCTTCAGGTCTTGCTTGTTTGTGGGTCTTTCCGTCTTAAGTCTGGATTTGAGCAAGTGAAATGCATGTTCAATTGGGTTTAGATCTGGAGATTGACTTGGCTATTGCAGAATGTTTCACTTTTTGGCACTCATGAACTCCTGGGTAGCTTTGGCTGTATGCTTGGGGTCATTGTCCATCTGTACTATGAAGCGCCGTCCAATCAACTTTGCAGCATTTGGCTGAATCTGGGCTGAAAGTATATCCCGGTACACTTCAGAATTCATCCGGCTACTCTTGTCTGCTCTTATGTCATCAATAAACACAAGTGACCCAGTGCCATTGAAAGCCATGCATGCCCATGCCATCACGTTGCCTCCACCATGTTTTACAGAGGATGTGGTGTGCCTTGGATCATGTGCCGTTCCCTTTCTTCTCCAAACTTTTTTCTTCCCATCATTCTGGTACAGGTTGATCTTTGTCTCATCTGTCCATAGAATACTTTTCCAGAACTGAGCTGGCTTCTTGAGGTGTTTTTCTGCAAATTTAACTCTGGCCTGTCTATTTTTGGTATTGATGAATGGTTTGCATCTAGATGTGAACCCTTTGTATTTACTGTCATGGAGTCTTCTCTTTACTGTTGACTTAGAGACAGATACACCTACTTCACTGAGAGTGTTCTGGACTTCAGTTGATGTTGTGAACGGGTTCTTCTTCACCAAATTAAGTATGCGGCGATCATCCACCACTGTTGTCATCCGTGGACGCCCAGGCCTTTTTGAGTTCCCAAGCTCACCAGTCAATTCCTTTTTTCTCAGAATGCACCCAACTGTTGATTTTGCTACTCCAAGCATGTCTGCTATCTCTCTGATGGATTTTTTCTTTTTTTTCAGCCTCAGGATGTTCTGCTTCACCTCAATTGAGAGTTCCTTTGACCGCATGTTGTCTGCTCACAGCAACAGCTTCCAAATGCAAAACCACACACCTGGAATCCACCCCTGACCTTTTAACTACTTCATTGATTACAGGTTAACGAGGGAGACGCCTTCAGAGTTAATTGCAGCCCTTAGAGTCCATTGTCCAATTACTTTTGGTCCCTTGAAAAAGAGGACGCTATGCATTACAGAGCTATGATTCCTAAACCCTTTCTCCGATTTGGATGTGGAAACTATCATATTGCAGCTGGGAGTGTGCACTTTCAGCCCATATTACATATATAATTGTATTTCTGAACATGTTTTTGTAAACAGCTAAAATAACAAAACTTGTGTCACTGTCCAAATATTTCTGGCCCTAACTGTACATGTGCCCAAGTGTAATGAATGACAGTAAAGGAACATTTGTTTAAAAAAATATCCAATTGTGGAGTTTATTTTCATTTCAAGATCTGTTTGTGAAAATATACTTTTGTTAGTGACATAAGCCCTTTAAGGCAGAAAGACCCACAAACAACTAAAATCAGATGTAGTAACAGTCTGGCAAAGCATCACAAAGGAGGAAACCGAGTGTTTGGTGATGTCCATAGCTTCCAGACTTCAGGCAGTTATTGCTTGCAAAAGATTCTCTACAAAGTATTAAAAATACAAAACCCAAGACAGATACAAAATGAACATATAACCTGCTGCAAGTAAATAAGTAAAAGGAATAGTGCATACAAACAACATAGGGTACTTCGTAAAGTGTTTGATTAAAAAAAAAAAGCATAAAAGCCATCTCACCAGCATCAAGGTGGTCAAATAGGAAGCTACAATGGCATCTAAAATTTTGTGAAACCCTGGTCAGAATTAGTGTTATTGTGTACAGTTAAGCAAGTTGAAGATGAAATGATCTCTAAAATGAAAAAAGTTAAGGAAAATATGGTGATACAGAAGTTTGGGCACCCTGCATGGTTAGTACCTAGTAGCATTCCCTTTTGAAAGTATCACAGCTTGTAAATGCATTTTATAGCCAGCCAAGAGTCTTTCATTTTTTCTTTGATGGATTCTTCCTTGGAAAATTCTTCTAGTTCTGTGAGATACCTGGGTCGTCTTGCATGCACTGCTATTTTGAGGTCTAGCCACAGATTTTCAATGATGTTCAGATCAGGGGACGATGAGGGCCATTGTAAAACCTTCAGCTTGCGACTTTTCAGGTAGTCTATTGGGGATTTTGACGCGTGTTTAGGATCATTATCCATTTGTAGAAACCATCTTTTTTTCAATTTAAGCTTTTTTACAGATGGTGTAAAATTTTTGAAATTTCATTGAATCCATTCTTCTTTCTACCTGTGAAATGCTCCTCGTGCCATTGTCTGCAACACAACACAACACAACGCACGATTGATCCACCCCCATGCTTAATGGTTGGCGAGATGTTCTTTTCCTGAAATTCTGTGCTCTTTTTTCTCCACATATACCTTTGATCATTGTGGCCAAATAGTTCTATTTTAACCTCACTGGTCCACAGTAGAGATGATTGAACTTTTCAAGGTTCAGTTCGCCGAACGTTTAGATATTCACCGAACACGTTCACCAAATGGAACGTACCTGAACCCCATTAGATTCAATGGGAGGCCAAGCCAAAGGTATACACAACACCTTAAGGGGTGACAAAAAGCTTCCCAAACAGCTAAAATTAGGGACAGACACCATAAAAAGTGGCATCAATTGAGCCACAGTAGAAATTTGCAAATGGCCGAGCAGCAGTCAGCCATGTCCATGCATGAGGTATCAGGGTCTGGGCCAGCATTTACAGCTTGGAACTGAAAATTCAATGAGGACCTGGTGGTTAAGGCCTCTTTCACACTTCCGTTTTTTGCCATCCATCGCAATCCGTCAGTTTGGTAAAAAAACGGATCATAAAAATGTGCCCGCAGGATGCGTTTTTTTGCCATAGACTTTTATTGATGACGGATTGCGACGGATGGCCACACGTCGCATCCGTCGTGCAACGGATCCGTCGTGTTTTTGCGGTCCGTCGTGACAAAAAAACATTCAAGGGAACATTTTTTCGTCTGTCGGATTCGCCATTTCCGACCGCGCATGTTCGGCTGGAACTCCGCCCCCTCTTCCCCGGACTTCATAATGAGCAGCGAATGCGTCGGAAAACTGCATCCGCTGCCCACATTGTGCACAACATCCGTCGGGCCGACGGTTTGCGACGGCCCCGTACCGACGGAAATGTGAAAGAGGCCTAAGGGAGCGGTGTAAGACTTTTTAGCTGGGAACCCAGCTACCTCATGCAACAACTCCAATTTTTTTTTATCCAGCCACACTCAGATGGCACAAACGAAAGTGCAGGCCTGCCTGTCTGGGAGTTCTACTTACACAAGCAACCCACCAGTTGGGAGACTCAACTTGAAGTCTCCACATTTCCAAAAATTATCACACACCACTAAAGTGGCATCGATTTCCACATAGTAGAAATATTATTAACTCGATGGAGGACCGATGCTATTGCATCGGGAGGGCAGAAATGTCACGATGGGGGCAGGCTTTGCAGCGTTGAGAACCTCCCCCCCCCCCATGTGCTCATCCACCTATCCACTCTCTCTGTCTTGTGCTGACTTCTCCCGTCTGTGCTCTTCTTTGACCTTTCTACCCACTGTGTAATCCCCCTTGTCTGCTGTCGCTCTCCTTCCTGTGCTGAGTTCTCCCCTCATGTGCTGTCCCATTTGAGCTGTCTCCTGCCTGTGCGGTCTCTCACCCCTGTGCGCTTTCTCTGTCCCCCATTGCGGTCTTCTCCTCTCATCTCTTCTTTGACCTGTGTACCCCATGTGCTCGCCCCCACTGTGCTGTCTTCTTCCCTCATGGGTTCTCTTGTTTGAGCTGTCTCCCCCCTGTGTGTCCTCTTTCCTATGTGCACTCACCCCTCCCCCTGTTAAAATGATAGCAAAGTAGGTAAAGGCCATCTTTGTGCGGACAGATAGCAGCGGTCAAATTAAAATTGTGCATGTGCTCCTCCTGTTCAAAGATGGCGGCGGTCATTGAATCATTCGGCTGATCCTGGCGGCGGCGTGTTCATGACGGTGTTCCGCTGGTGGTACTGTGCAAGAGGCTGCGTACGGCGTAAACAGTGTGTGTGGTGTGTACGGCATATACAGTGTGTGTGTGTGGTGCGTACGCTGTATACATTTAAAGGGTGTGTGTCGGTGTTCCGCTGGCGGTACCGCGAAGAGGCTAGTACCACCAGCAGTTTCCATATTGAGACACCCATCACTTGGAATTCTGGGATCCGGACACATCTGGATGGAACAGGATGTGAAGACATTACAAGGTAAGTATATATTAAGATAAACCATTGCAATGCGGGAGCAGAGGCCTAACGATCAGGCTGCTGAAAGTCAAAGTCCCATAGTGGGAAAAAGTAAAAAAAAAGTTTAAAACAAAGTAAAAAAAAAATCTAATCTTTTTTTTTTAAAAAAATCAGAAGATGATAAAAAATAAAAATATATTGTTTAAATTTCTATTTTTATGTTATTAAAAATGTACACACTTGGTATTGCAGCGTCAGGAACAACCTGCCCCATAAAACTGTCAAACTAGTTAACTCCTACAGTGAAAAGCGTAAAAAAAAAGTCCAAAAAAAGATGCTTTATCATCATATTGCTGAACAAAGGTATAAAACGCAATAAAAAAAAGAATGTAAATAAAAATTGTATCACTGAAAATGTCTCCATGAGTTAAAAAAATAAAAAAGTTATAGCTCTCAGAATAAAGCCATGCAAAAATATTTTTACTGTGTAAAAGCAGCAAAACATAAAAAGACTATATAATAATTGTCTAAGCCTTAGACTCTAAGGGGTACTTTCGTCTGTTCCTCTGTAATGGAAATCCCGTGTCGCTGATTGGTCGCGATTAAAAAATGTCATGTGCCTGAAAATGAGACCACTAAAAAGGTTAACATGTCTCACAATATTGCTGTAATCACCCCAACCCGAATAATAGTGTCACCTAATCACTTATACATGAGGAACAGCGTAAAAAATAAATAAAACCAATTCTTCACATGCTGTTGATTTTTTGATTCCGCCTCCTAAAGATTGTAGTAAGGCTCGACACTTATCCTGTGCTCTGCGCTGAGCGCTTACACTGGGGTTCCGTGCAAATCTCTGAAATACGTGATTCAGATGGAACCCCAGGTGGAAGATTCCCTATATGTGCACTTTTGAAAAGGATACCGCTGAACAGAGGCCAGACGAAGTCCAGAGTAACTCTGCTGCCTCATTATAGTGAATGGATCCCTCGGGAGTTTCACCTGAATCCCGCCACTTGGAGATTTTGATGGAAACTCCAAAGTAAGTGCTCAGCATAGAGCGCTGGATAAATGTGATCCCAAACGTTATGAAAAAAGTTCCCAATAAAAGCTTCAACTCAATCCACAAAAAAGGCAAGTCCCCACTCAGGTCTGTCATCTGTTAACAGAAATATAGGGGGCTTCCACGTTACTGGTAGCAGAAAGGCTCAGGAAAAGCTAAATGGCTCCTCGCTCCCCAAAAGAAATTAAGCAAATTCTCCATTCCCAAATCCAAATGCCCCCTCGCTTCTGAGCCCCACAGTGTACCTAAACCACATATAGCACCCACATGTCTGGCATTTCTATAGTGATGAGAGCCCGCCTAACTTACAGGTGCATGTCTGCAGAAGCACAGGCTGGGCACTAAAATGCACTGGTCACTACAATAGCAGTTTGCAATTTACTCAGTAATATGCACTTCTGCTTGTTTCTGGAAAACACCCATGGAGTCAAAATAGACACCTGTAGATAAATTCCCAAAGGGGTATAATTTCCAAATTGGGTTCACTTGAGGGGTGATTCTGCTCTTCTAGCCATTAGGGGCTCTGAATATGGAGTCCGCAAGCTATTCTAGGAAAATCTGTGCTCCTGGAGGCAAATAGAGCTCTGTCCCTCCCGAGTCTCTCCGTATAGATAAGCAGCACTGTACGACCATATATAGGGTATTTCTACACTCAGCAGGAATTGTGGGACAAATTTTGGTGCCATTTTTACCCATTTCTCCTTGTAAAAATATAAAATCTGACGCTACATTTTTTTTCTGGTAGAAATTATTTATTCTTCAGTGCGAAATGGTATAAAATTCTGTGACGTCAATATGAGCAGCACCCCTAGATGAATCATTGAGAGGAGTAGTTTGTAAAATGAGGTCACTTATGAGTTCTGCTGTTCTGGCACCTCATGGGCTCTCCCAGTGGGTCATGACACCCGCAAACCAGGACGGTAAAATCTGCACTATAATATGGCGCTCCTTCGCCTCTGAGCTTTGCACTCTGCTTGAAAATATTTCCCGTTTACGTGTAGAGTATAGGCATACTCAGAAGACATTTTTATAACAGGTCCATTTTTTCCTATTAGCCCTTAGAAAAATTAAAAACTTGGGAAAATGGAATTATTTTTTCTTCACCGCCCAATGGTATAAAATTCTGCGAGACACTTGTGGTGTCAATATGATCACTGCACCCCTTTATGAATTCATTGGGGAGTATTGTTTGTAAAATGAGGTCATATATTTAGGGTTTCTACTGTTGTGGAACCTCGGTGGCTCTGCAAAAGTTACATGGCACCCTGAAACCTTTTCAGCAAACTTTGATCTCCAATATGGCTCTTCCTCCCTTCTGAGCATTGCACTGTGCCTCAAAAGTAGTTTTCATCCACATATGGGGTATTGGTGTACTGAGGAGAAATTGAACAACACATTTTGGGGTCCATTTTGTCCTGCTATCCTTGTGAAAATGAAAAAAACATTTGTGTGTGAAAAAAATATATTTATTTTTTTCATTTTCACAGATAGATGTTGTAAAATTCTGCAAAGCACCTGGGGTTCAAGGTGCTCACCACATATCTAGATAAATTCCTTGAGCGGTCTAGTTTCCAAAATGAGGTCATTTGTGGGAGGTTTCCACTGTATAGACACATCAGGGGCTCTCCAAGCAGGAAATGACATGTGCTTTCGATTTCAGCTAACTTTGCTTTCAAAAAGTCAAATAATGACTGCCGTGTGCCCAGACAGTAATTTCCCCCACGGCTCTGTACACCAGAATGGTAATTTTTATAGTGGTGACTGTGCAAGGTATTGCTGCCTAGTCCCATCCACTGCGGTCTTCGCTACAACCTAAATTACCACAATTGTTTGTCTACACATATTGCATGGATGTGTGCTTGATTTTATTGTCAGCCCCTTCACTTTTAGGAAAAAGGAATTGACGAAAGTGTGCAACCACTGTTTGATACAACTATACCCATGCATATAATAAAGAATAAGCAATATGAAGTCTTAGTATTTTTTAACAGCAAAACAGCACAGTCCATAGCAATTACTACTACGTTGCAAGCAAGTCAGCCGACAACTCCGGCAAACATTTTCACCTTCTTTAGAGTATTGTACTCCTACAGAAGATAATATGGATGCTCAAATGGAACGTGATGGTTTATGTCTTTTTTCTTTAATATGTACTATACACAGTGAAAAGGTAGAAGAAATGCACATCAATTCGTTTAAAAGAACAACATTCTTAATACATTTCATATAACACAATACTGTTACATACATGCAAAGTATCACTAAAAAAAAAATATTAGAGAATACGGATCAGAAATTAACAACAAAATGAGTTTAAATATATTAACATACAAACTAAAAAAAAAAAAGTCCCGTTAAGTAGTATATGCAGCAGGGTATCACACTAAATATACCATAAAGTTTGAACTGTAGCAATAAATAGGTTAATAAATGATGAAATAGACTAACTAAAAATCCATTCAAATATTACTAGTGCCATGAAGAGTTCATTCCATTGAATAGTGAGCACCCTGTGTGGGAATGACATAATAATACAAAATACAAATGCCGCAAACAGATGCAGAAACATTCTCAGGAAAAAGGATAACCACTTAGCAAGAATACCATGAAATGCCTACAATATCTGAACGATAAGGGAAGAAAAGCAGTTGACACTTTATGTAGCAGCATCACCCCACAGATCGCAGGGTCTCCCCCCCAAAAAAAATCTAGCAAAAATAACAACTAAGACAACAAATATTTGAATAATAATAAAACAAATTCTCTGATTGAGACTATAAAATTCATAATATTGCAATAAACAGTCCAATACATTCTAAAGACTAGAACCAAGCATAAATTGAATAAAGAAATACAAAAGCATTAGAGGTGGAGGGCGCACTACAGTAATGAGTAATTACCATGATCTGAAAAAGATAACAGCTACAGAGTTTCCTTGAAAATAATACCTACCCAAAAATAAATGTTTGCATGATATTGCAGAATTTTTGGAGTATTCTTGAAATATATGCCCTACGCTAAAAATAAGCTCTAGCTACAGTCAGGACCGGCGTTTTGGGATGGTGAGAAAAGTGGTCGATTGACCAGGGCCTCCACTCTTATGGGTTCCCAACATTTCTGTTCCAAGCTTAAAACTGCTTAAGGACCTTTGCTGATATCACGGTCATGTGACTATGATGTCACGAAAAGAGTTTTAACTGCAGGATTCTAGTGGAACTAAATAGATGGGCTGATAGGTAGGGCCGGTGTTAGAGGAAAGAGGGAGCAAACTGGGAAAATTCTCAGAATTTCTATTCTGAGGTTGAGACTGGTTTAGGACCTTTTGGCGACATCATGGTCATGTGACCATGATGTCACTAATGGTCCTTTAACTGCAGGTGCCTAGAGGAACTGGAGGAGACAGGGTGGTGTGTACTGTATGTGCGTGTGTGTGTATATACATGTCTATGTGCAGTGTGTATGTGTGTATATACACATGTGCATTGTGGGTGTGCATACGTGTGTATGTGCAGTGTTGTGTGTGCATACGTGTGTATGTGCAGTGTGTGTGCATACGTGTGTATGTGCGTGTGTGTGTATATACATGTTTATGTGCAGTGTGTGTGTGTATATACACACGTGTATGTGCAGGGTGTCTGTATACCTGTGTATGTGCAGTGTGTGTGCATACGTGTGTATGTGCAGTGTTGTGTGTGCATACGTGTGTATGTGCAGTGTTGTGTGTGCATACGTGTGTATGTGCAGTGTTGTGTGTGCATACGTGTGTATGTGCGTGTGTGTGTGTATATACATGTTTATGTGCAGTGTGTGTGTGTATATACACACGTGTATGTGCAGGGTGTCTGTATACCTGTGTATGTGCAGTGTGTGTGTGCATACGTGTGTATGTGCAGTGTGTATGTGCTGTGTGCATACATACGTGTATGTATAGTGTGTGTGCATACGTGTATGTGCAGTGTGTATGTGTAGTGTGTGTATACGTATGTGCAGTGTGTGTGTATACGTGTGTATGTGCAGTGAGAGTGAGTGTGTGTGTGTGTTGAAATTATTATATTTGAATAACTGTGTTTTTTGTTCAAGAATACATGTGCATTGCTGTTAATGGAAAAAAATACGACAGCCTCTGAAAATAAGCACACACTATCTTTCAGAACAAAAAAATAACAATAGCCCCAGTCTTATTTTCGAACAAACACAGTAAATGAGAACAGGTTAGCTTCTTAAATTAAATAGAGAATACATTCTAAATCTTAAATAACGATCAAAGTGCAATAACTAAACCTTAATGGTGCTGTATGAGGACACCCTGTGGTGTGTGGGGTAATGCTGCTACTAAATTGCTTTTCTTTCCTTTTGTAATTCAGACTTTATAAACATTTCATAATATTCTAACTTAATTGAGAAGAGAGTTTGTTCTTATGAAGTGGTTGCCCCTTTTTCTGGGGATGTGTATCGGCATTTGACTGCAGCATTCCCTCTTCAATTGTACCATTTCCCAAGTCAAACTTTACCGCATAGTTAGTGTGATACCATTAATAATCTGTATATGATTTCTGAATCATATTATTCTCCAGCATTTTCTCTAGTGATATTTTGAATGTATCTTTGGAGGGATCTGTATCTATAAGTTTTAGATATATATAGATATATATATAGATATATACACACATGCAAATGAATAAAGTTACAGCAAAATACTGCATTCAGACAAGTAGTGCAATAAATACGCCCCTTGATCTACAACCCAAACTGATCATTTACAGTAAATTCAAGTCATTTTGAAACAGTTATAGATCAGTGAAAAATTAAGATAAATGAATGTTCCCATACAGAGGAAAGTGTTACTACAAAGCACCCCCAGCAAAGATAAGCTCCAGAGCAGCCTGAATGTCTCCTCCAGTGGCCTGCAATGCTCGCAGGCTGAGTTCTTCATCTCGGATGCCCATATCCCGCAACTGTTGTAGTTGAGGCTGCCACTGACTCTACAAGACATATTAGAAAACAATGTATAGTATACAGAAAAACATGGAATATAGAGCATATTCAGATGAAATATGCCGCATTTCCTGTACCCCTTCCGGAGCATCTACTTAAAGGAGTTTTGCGGTTGTCTGATGAAAGTTTACAGTCACTCTATGCATCTGCAGAATTCTGAAACCTTTCATCAGGCGCACCACACACTGTCAGGATTCAGCCGTTCTTGCTGGCAGCACTGGGGGTTATGTCACCGCACATACGTGATTTATATACTTCCAGCCACGTTCTGAGTAGACATACTCGGCCTTACTCAATACACTTCAATTATTTCTGTTAATTGATGACTAATGACCAGAATCACAAATACATACTGTATTTTCAGACTATAGGACACACCGGACCATAAGACGCACCACAAATTTTCAAAAGGAAAATAGGGGAAATAAAATAATGTGTCAAATGGTGGGTCTGTCTTACAGTCCGAATTCAGCTTACTAGGGGGGAATAGGCACAAGTGCAGGAGTGGTCGGGTTGTTCTGTGGTCCAGGCTGGTGTGGTGGCCTCCAGGAAATCCTGGGAATGCAGCGGTGCTCTGTGCTGGGGCGGCAGCGGTGCCCTGTCGCCATTTTGTCAAAGCCCAGAGGCCACCGTGTCGTAGCAATGGAGCTGGGGGTGGAACATGCTCAGATTCAAATCTCGGCAACGAGATCTCGTCTCCCGAGATCTCGGTGCAGAGATCTCAATCTGAGCATGCGCCGCCCCCAGCGGCCTTTTTCCCGGAGGCCACCTAATCGCAGCAATGGAGCTGCGGGGGCCTCTGGGCTTTGACAAAATGACAGCGGAGCCCCCCCACAGCACAGAGCGCCACCGCCCCAGCACAGAGTGCAACTGCTGCCCCAACACAGAGCACCACTGCCGCAGCATCTGTAAGTATATTCCGACTATAAGATGCACCCTCATTTTCCCCAAAAAATTTTTGGGAAAAAAAATGCGTCTTATAGTCTGAAAAATACGGTAGGTAAAACAAACACCATTTACCATAAAACTCAGCTTGTAAGCCAACAGGCTCCTGTCATACACACCATGCCATTAGCCTGTTAATTTACATAGGGTTGGTAGGAAGGGGTTCATGTATGGTCTGCTAAATAGCCTATAGCTTACCTGTTGCGTTGTTTGACTGGAAGCTTGCAGTGCATGTTGTAAAGCTTGGCTGAACAAGTCGTTGGTGATGGGTGTTCCCGACTGGACACTAGAGGACATAGGGGATGTTCCCGAGGAATGACCCTGCGGAATATAAAACCCTTACAATTTAGTTCCTGTAATAAAGGAAACAAGCAGAAATATTTCAATGCTAGGACATAACATCAGGATGTAGGATGTGTTCAGGAAGCTTCCTGACCTGTGTTCCAGGTGTCGGTGTGTGAGAGCTGCTCTCCGGGGTGCTAGCAAGAGCTAGTGCAGTAGCCAGTTCACTCTGAGTTATCGGACGAGGACCCGAGGCTCCGGTATATCCAAGAGAAGCTGGCCGGGGACCAGATGTGCTACTAGACGATCCTGAGCGAGAGGTCTTCACAAATACCAAAAAGAAAAAAAAACACATGTTAAAATCATAAGCCCCAATTTAGCAAGGCTGATGTATCAATATGCCAGTCTTGTCTAAGTTAAGAGGTGCCAAATTGGTTAAGAAGCATGCACCGCTAACAGAATTTGGCACATCTTTAACCCCTTCATGAGCCAGCCTATTATGACCTTAGTGGCCTGGCCATTTTTTGCAATTCTGACCAGTGTCCCTTTATGAGGTAATACAGTTTCTTTGCAACAGCTATTTCAGTTTCATATATCTAATAACTGTTGGACACAGTAATGTTTCTGCCTTGAAATGAGGTTTATTGTACTAACAGAAAATGTGCAATCTGCATTCAAACAAAATTTGACAGGTGCATAAGTATGGGCACCCTTATCATTTTCTTGTTTAAATACTCCTACCTACTTTTTACTGACTTACTAAAGCACTTTTTTTGGTTTTCTAACCTCATTGAGCTTTGAACTTCATAGCCAGGTGTATGCAATCATGAGAAAAGCTACTTAAAGTGGCCACTTGCAAGTTGTTCTCCTGTTTGAATGTCCTCTGAAGAGTGGCATCATGGGCTCCTCAAAACAACTGTCTAATGATCTGAAAACAAAGATTATTCAACATAGTTGTTCAGGGGAAGGATACAAAAAGCGGTCTCAGAGACTTAGGCTGCCGACACACTAGCAGTATTCGGTCAGTATTTTACATCAGTATTTGTAAGCCAAAACCAAAAGTGGGTGATAAATACAGAAGTGGTGCATATGTTTCTGTTATACTTTTCCTCTAAGGCTGCCGTCACACTAGCAGTATTTGGTCAGTATTTTACATCAGTATTTGTAAGCCAAAACCAGGAGTGGAACAATCAGAGGAAAAGTATAATAGAAACATATGCACCACTTCTGTATTTATCACCCACTCCTGGTTTTGGCTTACAAATACTGATGTAAAATACTGACCAAATACTGCTAGTGTGACGGCAGCCTAATTGTTCCACTCCTGGTTTTGGCTTATAAATACTGATGTAAAATACTGACCAAATACTGCTAGTGTGACGGCAGCCTTAGTGAGGAACATAGTAAGGAAATGGAAGAACACAGGTACAGTTCTTGTTAAGGCCAGAAGTGGCAGGCCAAGAAAAACATCAGAAAGGCAGAGAAGAATGGTGAGATCAGTCAAGGACAATCCTCAGACCACCTCCAGAGAGCTGTAGCATCAACTTGCTGCAGATGGTGTCACTGTGCATCGGTCAACTATACAAAGCACTTTGCACAAGGAGAAGTTGTATGGGAGAGTGATGCGAAAGAAGCCGTTTCTGCAAGCACGCCACAAACAGAGTTGGCTGAGGTATGCAAAAAGCACATCTGGAGAAGCCAATTTCTTTATACAAAAAGGCATTATGCATGGCGGCCAAAAAACACAGCATTCCAAGAAAAACACTTGCTACCCACAGTAAAATTTGGTGGAGGTTCCATCACGCTTTGGGGCTGTGTGGCCAATGCCACACCGGGAATCTTGTTAAAGTTGAGGGACGCATGGATTCCTCTCAGTATCAGCAGATTCTTGACAATAATGTTCATGAATCAGTGACAAAGTTGAAGTTACGCAGGGGATGGATCTTTCAGCAAGACAATGATCCAAAACACCGCTCCAAATCTACACAGGCATTCATGCAGAAGAACTATTACACTGTTCTGGAATGGCCATGCCAGTCCCCAGTCCTGATTATCATTGAACATCTGTGGGATCATTTCAAGAGGGCTGTCCATGCTCGGCGACCAGCAAACCTAACTGAACTGGAATTGTTTTGTAAGGAGGAATGGTCAAAAATACCTTCATCCAGGATCCAGGAACTCATTAAAAGCTACAGGAAGTGACTAGAGGCTGTTATTTTTGCAAAAGGAGGATCTACTAAATATTAATGTCACTTTTCTGGTGGGGTGCCCATACTTATGCACCTGTCAAATTTTGTTTGAATGCAGATTGCACATTTTCTGTTAGTACAATAAACCTCATTTCAAGGCAGAAACATTACTGTGTCCAACAGTTATTAGATATATGAAATTGAAATAGCTGTTGCAAAAAAAACAATTTTTATAAATTATTAAGCTTAAGATTAATAGGGGTGCCCAAACTTTTTCATATAACTATAACTCAGGAACGCTTCAACGGATCCTAGCGATTCTGAGATTGTTTTTTCGCGACATATTGGGCTTCATGTTAGTAGTAAATTTAGGTCGATCATTTTTGCATTTATTTGTGAAAAAAAATCGGAAATTTGGCGAAAATTTTGAAAATTTCGCAATTTTCACATTTTGAATTTTTATTCTGTTAAACCAGAGAGTTATGTGACACATAATAGTTAATAAATAACATTTCCCACATGTCTACTTTACATCAGCACAAGTTTGGAAACATTTTTTTTGCTAGGAAGTTATAAGGGTTAAAATTTGACCAGTGATTTCTAATTTTTACAACACCATCTTTTTTTAGGGACCACCTCATATTTGAAGTCAGTTTGAGTGGTCTATATGGCTGAAAATACCCAAAAGGGACAGCATTCTAAAAACTGCACCCCTCAAGGTGCTCAAAACCACATTCAAGAAGTTTATTAACCCTTCAGGTGCTTCACAGGAGCAGAAGCAATGTGGAAGAAAACAAATGAACATTTAACTTTTTAGTCACAAAAATGATCTTTTAGCAAAAATGTTTTTATTTTCCCAAGGGTAAAAGGAGAAAGTGGACACCAAAAGTTGTTGTCCAATTTGTCCTGATTACGCTGAAACCGCATATGTGGGGGGAACCACTGTTTGGGCGCACGTCAAGGTCTCGGAAGGGAAGGAACGCCATTTGACTTTTTGAATGAAAAATTAGCTCCAATCGTTAGCGGACACCATGTTGCGTTTGGAGAGCCCCTGTGTGCCTAAAGATTGGAGCTCCCCCACAAGTGACCCCATTTTGGAAACTAGACCCCCCAAGGAACTTATCTAGATGCATAGTGAGCACTTTCAACCCCCATGTGCTTCACAAATTGATCCTAAAAAATACTTTTTTTTTTTTTACAAAATTTTTTTTTAGCCTCAACTGTTTTATTTTCACATGGGTATAAGGATAAAATGGATCCTAAAATTTGTTGGGCAATTTTTCCTGAGTACAACTATACCTCATATGTGAGGGTAAACCACTGTTTGGGCGCACAGCAGGGCTCGGAAGGGAAGGCGCGCCATTTGACTTTGAATGGAAAATTAGCTCCAATCGTTAGCGGACACCATGTCGCGTTTGGAGAACCCCTGTGTGCCTAAACATTGGAGCTCCCCCACATGTGACCCCATTTTGGAAACTAGACCTCCCAAGGAACTAATCTAGATGAGTGGTGAGCACTTTTTACCCCCAAGTGCTTCACAGAAGTTTATAACGCAGAGCCATGAAAATAATTTTTTTTTCCCTCAAAAAAGATTTTTTAGTCCGCAATTTTTTTTATTTTCACAAGGGTAACAGGAGAAATTGGACCCCAAAAGTTGTTGTCCCGAGTACGCTGGTACCCCATATGTGGGGGTAAACCACTGTTTGGGCACACGTCAGGGCACGGAAGGGAAGTAGTGATGTTTTGAAATGCACACTTTGATGGAATGGTCCGCGGGCATCACGTTGCATCTGCAGAGCCCCTGATGTGCCTAAACAGTAGAAACCCCCCACAAGTGACCCCATTTTGGAAACTAGACCCCCAAGGAAGTTATTTAGATGTGTGGTGAGCACTTTGAACCCCCAAGTGCTTCACAGAATTTTATATAACGTAGAGCTGTAAAAATAAAAAATCATTTTTTCCCCCCACAAAAATTTTTTTAGCCCCCAATTTTTTATTTTCCCAAGGGTAACAGGAGAAATTAGACCCCCAAAGTTGTTCTGCAATTTTTCCTGAGTACGCTTATACACCATATGTCTGGGTAAACCACTGTTTGGGCGCACGTCGGGGCTCGCAAGGGAGGGAGCACCATTTGACTTTCTGAACGCAAGATTTGCTGGAATCAATGGTGGCGCCATGTCGCGTTTGGGACCCCCTGATGTGCCTAAACAGTGGAAACCCCTCAATTCTTACTCAAACCCTAACCCCAACACACCCCTAACCCTAAACCCAACCCTAACCCCAACACACCACTAACCCTAATCCCAACCCTAACCATAACCCTAACTACAAGCCTAACCGCAACACCCCCCCAACCCTAACCACAAGCCTAACCCTAACCCCAATCTTAACCCTCATTCAAACCCCAACCCTCAGGCTATGTGCCCACATTGCGGACTCGTGTTCAGATTTTTCCACACCATTTTTGAAAAATCCGCAGGTAAAAAGCACTGCATTTTACCTAACTTTTACCTGCGGATTTCCTGCGTTTTTTGTGCAGATTTCACCTCTTGTTTTACACCTGCAGATTCCTATTGAAGAACAGGTGTAAAACGCTACGGAATCCGCACAAAGAATTGACATGCTGCAGAAAATACAACGCAGCATTTCCACGCAGAATTTTCCGCACCATGGGCACTGTGGATTTGGTTTTCAATAGGTTTACATTGATTGTACACCGCATGGAAAAATGCTGCAAATCCGCAGCAAAATCCGCTGTGGATCTGCAGCCAAATCTGCACATACCCTAATTCCAACCCTAACCCTAATTCCAACCCTAACCCTAATTCTAACCCTAATGGAAAAATAAATATATTTTCTTTATTTTATTATGCTCTCTACCTATGGAGGTGATAAAAGGTGTGGGGGGGGTTTACTATCTTTTTTATTTTGATCACTGTGATAGGGTCTATCACAGTAATCAAGATGTACCTGGAATGAATGAATCTGCTGGCCGGCATGCGCCCACTATTTTGGAAGATGGCGGCTATCGCTGAAGATGGACGGACACCGGGACTCGAGAGGTACAGGAGGTGGGATCAGTCAGCGGGGGAGGGGGGTTGGGGGCGGGCTTAGGACAGGATGGAGGGGTGAGGAGGGCAGTTGAGGACAGGACGGAGGGGAGGAAAGACTGATGGCAGCGGCAGATCGCCGCCGTCAGTCGGTGGCAGATTGCGGTCTACAGCCATGGCCGATGATATTGCAGCATCGGCCATGGCTGGATTGTAATATTTCACCAAGTTTCATTGGTGAAATGTTACAAATTGCTCTGATTGGCTATTGAAAGTGCAACAGCCAATCAGAGCGATCGTAGCCACTGGGCGGGGGCAAAGCCACCCCCCCCCCCCCCCCCCGGGCTGAAGTACAACTCCCCCTGATCCTGGGTTGGGTGAAATTTCAGTTAACCATTTCACCCGACCTGCAGGAACGCGATCATTCTGTGATGCAGCATATGCGTCACAGGTCGGATTGGCACTGACTTTCATGACGCATACGCTGTGTCACAGGTCGGGAAGAGGTTAAAGCTGTCATGTGGACTGGAGTACAGTAACATCGCAAGTTATACCAGAATAAATTACAAAGAATTTACTAAAAGCACTCAACAATAACCCCTCTAATGAAGCTCTGTCCGCTGACTAGAGTTATTGGAACTGCCAAGCACTGGCATAGAAATGGAAAAACTCATTTTTGTGCGCAAAGATTTAGCGATATCTCAAATTAACAACAGAAAACTGGAGTAAACTGCTTTATGAATTGGGGACTAAACGGTTTTCATGAAAATGTTCTCTATTATATACATCATATTGAATATCTGATCATCTCACCTGCGGATACTCATCCTCTTCATCTGACAGCCCATCAAATAAGAAGCCGCCTAACAGAAGACACAAAGGACGAAATGAAAACACAGAACTATAGATGTATAGGCTGGTAAGAAAGAACCTGTATATATCGTTTGGGCTCACAAAAAAAATATCAGACTCATGGAAGAGATAC
Source organism: Ranitomeya imitator (assembly GCF_032444005.1). Taxonomy (NCBI): domain Eukaryota; kingdom Metazoa; phylum Chordata; class Amphibia; order Anura; family Dendrobatidae; genus Ranitomeya; species Ranitomeya imitator. Next base: position 442,888,468 of record NC_091285.1, read on the forward strand.
AGATAGAGACGGGAGAACGGATTGGCAGGACTCCGGTAATCTGTGCCCGCTGAAGAGTTCTGCAGATCTCCTTAGCTCGGCTGGCGTGACGTCATGTGTGCGTCATGCCGCAATGACTACTCCCAGAGGATAGGAATCTGTCCTCATCATGTAGATGACACAAAGGTGCACCGCTCACTAGTTACCATAGCCATGTGTCCATCACATGGCCTGATCAGCATGCAGAAATGTTGAAAGCTGTGAAGGAGTATATTGGAAACCTACATATGTTATTATGCAAATTTACATTTACTTTCTGATACTGTCATAACTAAAGACCAGCAGCCACATAGGCGGGGTCTAGCTTTCTACTACATTCATTTCTTACCTGGCATATGTAGGGTTGCAGGAGGAACAGTGTGAGCAGCGCCATCTGTTGGAGGCAGTGAAGAACTTCCAGTCACTGAATGTAGGATTAGTATTATAGCATTTACTAGGGCAGGGTGCGAGGACACAAGCCTGGGAGGGATCAGAGAAAACTGGAGTGTAAAACAAACAGGAGTGGAAAATATGGAAAATGTATGTTTATATGAACAATAATGAAAAACAGTCTACACCAAACCATGGCTGATATTAAGCAGAAGATATTATTGTCTACATTATACATTCTCTCATAACCCAAATGAAAGGCTACCCCTATCACAAATCCTGTGATTGACATGTAGGGTACATTAGGCTGCCTAAAACTGTCCAATCATAGTGGATGGATACTGCTTCCAATTTGTTATACATAGAATATATACATAGTTTATATATCTTTTATGTAGATGTGAAATTTAAAGGGTTTCTGGTTTCATAAAAGTTGTTTCCCCAAGTGCAATTTGCTATAAAGAAAAAAAAAAGCTAACAAATTGTACTTAACTTGTGTTCCTCAGATCCAATGCCGAGTCTCCAGCGATGCCCTGCCCTCTGTTTGTCTGCAGTGCTGATGTCATGTCAACAACATTGCAGCCAATCAAGGAGCTTAGCAGCTTGTGCTGTCTACACGGGCAGAACGGAGCTTAGTGATTGGCTGCAGCACAGTTCACGTGATGTCACCATTGCAGCCAAGCAAGAGAGACTGAGCAGGGAAGAATTGGTGACGGACCTGGGGAGGGCAAGTAAAGCCCTATGCAGCCAGCTGTCAGGCATCTGCATGAGCCAGTGCACAGAGTAGTGTATGGGGCCAATAGAAAGTCTAAAAACCAGTAAATGGCACAAGGCAGTGCGCACTCTGCACATGCTCAGAGAAGATAGCAATTCAGACTGCAGAGCTGCGTGCTTCAGAGTGACCTAATGAATGATCGGTGGGGTCTCAGGTCACAACATCGTTGTAAACATAAGCATGAATGACCTCGGGGAGATCAAAACATCCAACACCACGGAGACACCATCACGTGTTTCTCAACGCAGTGATCCAGAACACTGCCCCCATCTCTTATGGGAAATATGCAAATGCATGTAAAGAAGCTGCGGAGACACCATCACGTGTTTCTCAACGCAAGCAATAAATAGCCAGGTCTTTCACCGGGAAGGAACAACCACGGGAAGGTCAGCATCCAAAAAGGAAAACCACCTATGCCAAAACATGGTATCCATCCACAGACAGCTGTTTCGGTTATTTGCCCCTCATCAGTGTGGAGTAGGAAACTGTCTGTGGATGGATACCATGTTTTGGCATAGGTGGTTTTCCTTTTTGGATGCTGCCCTTCCCGTGGTTGTTCCTTCCCGGTGAAAGACCTGGCTATTTATTGCTTGCGTTGAGAAACACGTGATGGTGTCTCCGCGGCTTTTCTACAACATCGTTGTAGACATTCACTACTGGAAATAATGGTGAACCTCCCTAGCTTTCTTTAATCTTCTAATGGGCTGGAGCCATAATTATCTAAACTTTGTATGTGATATTAACACTTACGTGTCCAACATGCTTGGATCAGTGAATACTGTGAATAGATCTTTATCCTGCAGAACTCCTGTGAAGACAGTTGGAAGATCTGATGAGCATCCTTCTGTACTGCCCACATGTGCAGCAGTCATACATCCATGACCCATGCCTCTACGCACAGATCTATCAAGCTTGCTGTGTAAATCATCCACTATCAGCAGATATGTCCACTAGACCAAACATTCAGATTTTGCAAACTTTGAATAATGAACTCACCCATGGCTACAGGATCAGAACTAAGGCCAGGAGTTGCCACAACAATCTGCTCCAAGGACTCACGGCTACCAAGCAGCTTGAACACCTGAATGACAAAGACAAGGATTAGCACTTCCACTCGCTGATGTGAAATATTAGAGGTTATCCAATCCCACTAACATGTTCAGGTCTATCAGAAACCTCCCCTCTATATAATAATAATGCACATGTGGGAAACACTCTGCCATTTAACTTGAGTTCTAAGGGGTAACATTTCCCATTGTGGAAAACGAAAAGCCCAGCCTGGCATATCAGAGTGAGGAGTTAGAAGCCATGCACGATCCTCTGGGAAATAAGTCTCCTGATACTGGCATGTCACACCTGGCATGTCACGTAACTCAAGGAGAAACGTTACCCCTTAGATCCGAATCTTAAGCCTCTCACACACAGCCAAATCAGATCTCATACTTTGCACTGATGAGGGGTAACACACCGAAACACAGTGCCAGCAAATTGAGACTCTGATTTGGCTTTTATCCTAAGGGTACCGTCTCACAGTGGCACTTTGGTCGCTACGACGGCACGATCCGTGACGTTCCAGCGATATCCTTACGATCTCGCTGTGTCTGACACGCTACTGCGATCAGGGACCCCTGGGATTTAGGGAGCAAAAGAGTTTTACTTTTCTGTTGTTTCTGGTGGCGAATAGATCCACCACTGGTTGACCCCATCTGCGGACGATAAGTTTGAAAATGTCCTCGTTGAGAGACCATTCTCCCTGTTTTAACACATTTCGGCTGAGGAAATCTGCTGCCACATTTTCTTTTCCTTTGATGTGAAGAGCTGTCAAAGATAGAAAATTGAGCTCTGCCACCTGGAACAACCGACCCGTGATCTGCATTAAAGTTTCGGAACGAGTTCCCCCTTGCCGGTTTATGTAAGCGACTGCCACTCTGTTGTCCGACAGAATTCTGACGTGCTGGCCCTGCAGATATACGAGGAATTTTTTAACAGCCAATTCAACCGCCAACAACTCCCTTTGGTTTGATGAGAATGTTGTGAAGGGTTCCCACTGTCCCTGGAGCACCATGTCCCCCATATAGGCTCCCCACCCTGAAGAGCTGGCATCTGTGGTTATCACGTGGGTGACATCTACCATCCAGGGAACCCCTGCTGATAGATTCCGTTTATCTAGCCACCACCTAAGGGAATTCAATGTTATCGGCCCCAACGTCAATTTTCCATTCAATGCACCTCCTAAGGCTCCGTCATGGAACAGGACTTCTTTTTGTAGGGACCTGGTGTGGAACTGAGCCCACTTAACTGCTGGAATGCAAGATGTGAGTGACCCAAGTAGAGACATTGCTTGCCTAAGTGTCATGGAAGGTGTATTGATTGCTCTTAATACAAAACTCTGAATTTGGTCTATTTTCTCTATAGGGAGGAGACACTGCTGTGTCACTGAATTCAACATTAACCCTAGGAATTTTTGAACATTTAGGGGCTGTAATTTCGATTTTTCAAAGTTTATGATCCAACCCAACCGTTCTAGTTTGGTTCTAGCAATCTCCCATTGTGACAGACAATGATCTACCGAGTTACCTACAATGAGGAAATCGTCTAAGTAGGGGACTATAAGGATATTTGACTCTCTTAAATGCGCCATGACTTCCGCAATTATTTTAGTAAACACCCTAGGTGCCGAGGTGATCCCAAAGGGGAGCGCTCTGAATTGAAAATGTTGAATCCTACCCCCCATTAGTATCGCTACCCTCAGGTATCGTTGGAAATCAGCATGAATGGGTACATGATAGTAGGCATCTTTCAAATCCACTACTACCATGAAACAGTTGTTGAAAAGCATCTTTATTGCCGAATTAATGGACTCCATTTTGAAAGTATGTTTCACCAAAAACTTATTGAGACCCTTAAGATTTATAATGGTCCTGTAAGATTTATCAGGCTTCTGGATTAGGAACAGGGGAGAGTAAAACCCTTTCCCTGCCTGAGAATACGGCACTTCTACCAAAACATTTTTGGAGCAAAGAGTCCTCACTTCTTCTTCTAGGGCGAATTGTTCAGTGGGAGATGAGCGCCAGGGTGTTAAACTAAATTTGTCCTGTGGAATATGAACAAATTCCAGCTTAAGACCATGGGAAACAGTGTCTTTTATCTAAACGCTGTTTGTAATTTTCGACCACTCTGCCGAGAATTGCAATAGTCTCCCTCCCACTGGAATTGCCAGTCATTGGTCTTGTTTTTTGTTTTCCGTTTGGTTACGGCGAAACATGAGACCTGTACCTCGTTTTCGCCTATCCTCCCATCTGGGACGATCTCTCCCTGGTGAAAAGGTGCGCTTTCCTCCCCGGTTGAACCTTCTTTTGTTGAAGGGACGACGGTATGGATTGAACAGGTTGAGAAACTTTTTCTTATCATCTCCTGCTTTCTCCAGGAGTTCATCCAGGGTAGGCCCAAACAAATACTCGCCTTTACAAGGGATAGCGCAGAGCTTTGTTTTTGCCTGCATATCCCCCGTCCAGCATTTCAGCCATAGGGCTCTCCTTGCAGTATTAGAAAGTCCTGCTGCTCTAGCTGCCAATTTTACGGAGTCAATTGAGGCGTCCGATAAAAAAGCCGCCCCCTCCTGGATTACAGGTAATGCTGCGAGTATGGACTCTCTAGAGGCCCCTTGTTTTAATTGGGTCTCTAACTGGTCGAGCCAGACCATCATTGACCTTGCCGTGCAGGTTGAAGCTACCGCAGGTCTTAAGGAGCCAGCTGCCATTTCCCAGGTCCCCTTTAGGAAGGTATCTACTTTCCTACCCAGGGGGTCTTTAAGCGTTCCCATATCCTCAAATGGGAGAGAAGATCGTTTCGCAACCTTGGCAATTGCTGCATCCAGCTTTGGTGCTTTCTCCCAGTTACCTACTGCTGGGTCATCAAAAGGGTACCGACGTTTTTGCGCAGGTGGTAAGGAGCCTTTTCTCTCCGGTTTTCTCCACTCCCTATTAATAAGATCCTGTATTTTCTCATTTAAAGGAAACACTCTGCGCTTTTTCTGCTCCAATCCACTGAACATCATTTGTTCTTTGGATAGTTGAGGCTTGGGTTCCGATATACCCATTGTGCCTCTGACCGCCTTTACCAATTTGTCTATTCTTTCTATGGGTAGGCAAAACCGAGCAGCGTCTTCTTCCGAAGAGGAGGATGATGCTGCTGAATCGTCCGATTCTTCAGACTTGTCCTTTTCCACAGATGAATCAGATGCCCACTCAGTTCTCTGCCTAGAACCTCCTGACTGTGAAAGGTTTTTAAAGGACTCCTTAACCTCCATTCTAATCATCTCTTTGAGACTGGCCGTAATAGAGGAGGATTCTTTGGCTACCTACGGGGATAAGTAAGGTAGACTAGAGTGTAAATCTACATGCTATACCCCCTCCCCTCCTTCCAGAACCTCACCGTCTGCTGGATACAGGGGTCACATAGTTTTTTAGGGTGTGAGTCAGGCAAGGGAACCCCGCAGATGGCACATTCCCTATGCTTCGCCTTACTGACGTTTTTCCTTCCCTGCATAAGACATATGAGGGGAGACTAGTCACTAAGTGAACTTTCTCGAAGATCACTTACCAGTGGCTGTTCACACCCAGAAATACCGAAGCACGAGGGGGATCCTTTTTGGCTGATCCTCCAGACCCCTGTCTGGAGGAGCTTCTGCGGCCCGAACCATCGCTCCTCTTTTCATGTTCCTTCTCCTTGGGTTTCTGGGATGCTTGTTCCAGCAGCACCACCTGCTGATCCTGATCCGAATCCATTTTTAGTAAATTGGAGCCAGAACCCGGGAACATGCCGCTGGAGCCGCCTTATAAAGCCCCTCCTTCGGTCAACGCACCTTGCCCAGCTTGCTCGTTTAATTTTCCCGCCCTCCCGCAGCTGTGGGGGATCAATCGTCGCTCAGGAGGGATTGCGGCATGATCTCCGGTGGGCGCCGCCATCTTGGAGCCCCTGCGCATGCGCAGGAGCTCACCGACCCGGAAGTCGTCGCCGGCTCCGCCCCCCGACGTCACCACAGCTTACAGCGCTCCTGTCAGCGCTGCAGCCATCGTGGAACGCCGAGGCCGGCCAGCTACGTTCCGATCGGCGCCCCCTAGACGCTGCCGCGCCCCCCCTGCACAGAGAGACCCACAGCACACGGGAAGAGCGACTTACCATATGCTGGCCCCGGAGACCGGACACCCCCTGGCGACCGCTCCACGCTGTCTAGTCACCGCCGTGCCGCCCTGCCAGGGCCACCGTGACTACTTCAGGTACCCGCACCGGCCGAAGTGGGAGACCCCCTCGCCACCAGAATCGGTCCGGCCGGCCTGGACTCCTGTAGATTCTATATGCATCCAGTCCCTTCAGGAACAGGAAACCAACTGATGCATGGGGAGAGGTGCCGCCCTTTTGTATCTGTAGGTTTCCTGTTCCTTAAGGGCGGATCCCCTCTCTCGTGTGCTGTCATGGGAGTCCGAATAAACTTTCTTCAAGTGTCCCGCTGTGGCGGCATGATCGCATCGTGTAACAAAGGTGTGCACGATATTCTCCACCTCCTCTGCTGATTCTACATAGCAAATACGTCATGAAATTATCGCTCCAGCGCCGTGCATTGCGAAGTGTGACCGCAGTCTACGATGCTGGAGCGATAATGGAGCAACGCTGGAGCGTCACGGATCGTGCCATCGTAGCGACCAAAGTGCCACTGTGAGACGGTACCTTTAGTCATATTGCAAGGCTCGTTAAAGGGTCAATATTGACTTTGAGGATTGCTACTTCCAATAGGTGACATTAGCGTTCAAGTCCTCTTCCTCTCTGAAGAGACAATTTTCATATGCCATTTAAAGGTACCTTCACACTGAACAACATTACAATGATAATGATAGCGATTCGTGACATTGCAGCGTCCTGGATAGCGATATCGTTGTGTTTGACACGCAGCAGCGATCTGGATCCTGCTGTGACATCGCTGGTCGGAGCTAGAAGGCCAGCACCTTATTTCGTCGCTGGATCACCCGCTGACATCGCTGAATCGGCGTGTGTGACGCCGATCCAGCGACGTCTTCACTGGTAACCAGGGTAAACTTACATTCCGGTGGCTGTCGCGTCCCTCGGCGTTCTGCTTCCCTGCACTGTCAGCGCCGGCCGGCCGTAAAGCAGTGGTGACGTCACTGCTCTGCTTTACGGCCAGCCGGCGCTCACAGTGCAGGGAAGCAGAGCGCCGGGGGACAGACACCGGAATGTAAGTATGTAGTGATTGTTTTTTTTACATTTACTTTGGTAACCAGGGTAAATATCAGGTTACTAAGCGCGGCCCTGCGCTTAGTAACCCGATGTTTACCCTGGTTACCAGGGGACTTCGAATAGTTGGTCGCTGGAGAGCTGTCTTTGTGACAGCTCTCCAGCGACCACACAGCGACGCTGCAGCGATCGGCATCGTTGTCTAGATCGCTGCAGCGTCGCTAAATGTGACGGTACCTTAAGAAATGTATCTATCTCCAGCAGAACTGCTAATCACTGTTGTTCATAGTTTGATAGAACATATATATTTGAGTAACATTTATAAAATTCATATGAAAGTTCAATTATGAAATAATAATACATTTTTTTTTAAAGCTGGAGTCGGTACATTTCTACCGACTCCGACTCCAACCAAAACTAACTCTGACTCCACAGCTCTGGTTTGTAGCATAACTTTGTCATACAGGCCTCATCCACACTCAAACAATTCTTTTTTCAGTGACTAACACGATACAGCACGGCATATTTCTCCTTGGAATTTACTGCTGCTGAAATTCAGCTGTTTGCAGAGGTGGTGCAGAGTTTAAAATCTAATTTTTTGCTGCTAAAACTGTGCTTCTACCACACTGAGCAGCATGACTGCGAAAAAATGAGGCTGTGGTGGAAGGGGAATTAGGCTTGATGTTCAAGGTGTACGTGGGGTAGGTGGTAATGTTTGTGAAAGCACTAGTGAAGCAACGTCACGTCCTATGCAAAGACAACTGACGGCTTCTGTTACTGGACGAGCTACTGCACTACCTTTCTTTGGCAGACGCACAGCGGTACGCCTTGTTGATGATGCCCAGAAAGTGCATGTGCTCGACTGGATGGCAAGCGCAGCTTCAAGTGGCCTCTCCTCCTCTTCCTCCACCTCAACCTCAACATCACACCCAGTACAGTCCACAGAGGTGGCACCTAAATTTCCCATGCTTCCCCCCACGTCCCAACTCTCCAACCGTACAACTGACTGTACGGAACCACAGATGGGTGAGTCTGAAGAGCTGTTCACACATTCTATGCCATGGTCATCAGAAGTGTACTCAAAAGCTTCACAGAGTCAAGAGGAGGAAATCTGCACAGATGCCCAAATTTCTTTTAGCTTGGATCTGGGGCAGGAAGAAGTACGGTCCCAACAGCATCCTGACCCTCGTCATCAGACGCTAACCCCAGGGTGGGGAGGTGATCCTGATGAGACTCAGATCTGAGGCGCACACGGACTGTACTGTGCTGTCAGGGAAGGAGGGTTACTCCAAGAGCGAAGAATGTGATAACAAGAAGGATGATTATGATGAGGTGTTAGATCTCAGTTGGCGTGAACATAGAGACACACAGCTGAGTCCCCACAAACTGCATTGAACTACTGCACCCAATTTATTATATATTTTAGGAGTCGGACTATTTTATACCGACTCCACAGCCCTGGCGTCCGCGGGTCTGCAGCTCGCAGGGGTGGCAAGGGATGCATAGTTTGGGCATTTTTTGACACTGCAAAGGATGAGCCAACTCACATAATCTGCCAACTGAGTTGGGGTAAAACGTGCAATAATTTGACTACTACATGTATGAACCTTCACATGCATAATCGACATGCTTTACTGTGGGAATCCCACTGCAAAAAAAATTCAGACCAGCGGACCTCAACCACCATCAGCCAACCCATCAATCGCATCTGCTGTTTCTTCCTCCTCCTCTGTTATCATGCCAACTATTGAGAAGCTGGTCTTCGACCGCAGGACCTCTGGTTCCTGACCTGCTCCAGTCACGCTGACCGAGAGCCCACCGTCAGCTGCAACGGACGTGGACATGCCTGCTGTTTTTGACCGATCTCAGAGAACAAGTTTCCACTGTAACATCTCCGCCTGCACCTCTCTCACGTTCCAGCAGTTTCCGGTTCAGCGTACTTTGCCCTCTCTCAGCACTGCAGCAAACCCATGGTTCACTAAGAGGTTGAACTCTACCATCTCCAATCTGTTGGCCACGGAAATGCTGCCTTTCCACCTGGTAGATACAGACGGTTTCCGAAACCTGAAGGCCGACACAGTCCCCCAGTACCAATTGCCCAGTTGCCATTACTTTTCTAAGAAAGCTGTGCCTGCACTACACCAGCATGTCAAAGACATCACCCATTCCTTGACTAAATCTCTGTCTACCAGTGTGTATTTCACCACAGACACTTGGAAAAGTAAGCATGGCCAAGAGCGTTACATCTTGCTGACTGGACACTGGGTGACTGGTGGCTGTGGGGACAGGCGCAGCTCCACAAGTCTTGGAATCCCAAGGCTTGCAGGACAAACCTCTACATTTAACACTTCCTCCACTGCTTCTTTCTCCTCTTCTAGATATCTATCTCAGCGTTCCAATAGTGCAGAGCAAATCCCCACGACCTCCGTACTGTGCAGCCAGGACTCACCGCAATCAGGCAGTATTAAAATTGATATGCCTTGCATATCGCAGTCATACAGCTAAAGAGTTGTGGCAGCTCTCCAGGCTGAGTTTGATCAATGGCCATCTCCGCTGAACCTGCATCCAGGGAAGGTTGTGTCCGATAATGGTGAAAACCTGGTGGTGGCCCTACTTCGAGGCAAGCTCACACACGTGCCTTGCATGGCTCACGTCCTGAACCTGGTGGTACAGCGTTTTCTCTGCCACTATCCTGGCCTGGGTGAACTGCTCCAAAAAGCACGCAAGCTGTGTGCTCATTTTCGCTGTTCACATCCCTCAGGTTATTGACTTACATCGATACAGAGGTCTTTGTCCATGCCAGTTAACAGGGTGATATGCAATGGGCCGACACGGTGGAATTCCACTCTGCACATGTTGCATAGACTGTGGCAGCAGCAACGAACCCTGACGCAGTATGTCAGGTCATATAGCATGGGCCAACGCAATACGGACGCGGTGCATATCACGTTTAAAGAGTGGGCACAGATTAAAGACCTCTGCACTCTTCTGCACAGTTTTAAAATGGCTACTAAGATATTTAGTGCTGAGGACGCAGTCATCAGCATCACTATTCAGGTCAACTATATGCTGGAGCAGACTTTGTATAGCCTGCTGGAGGAGATGGTGGTCACAGAAGAAGAGGAGGAAGCAGAGGAGGATGCGGAAGGGATAACCCTGTCTCTAAGGTCAAGACTGTCGTCACACAGACGGGTGCCAAGGGAGGGTGGATTACTGCGATCGAGGGGGTAGGTTATAACAGACAAACTTATCCAAGGTGCAAGATTCGGGGAACAAATGGAGGAGGAAGAGGTGATGGGCGAGTCAGATGAAGATGATAATCCTCCTCTCTCTGTTGTTCGTGGTTGGTGGGAGGAGACGGAAGAATCAAGCCTCATTGTTACCCAGCCACCAACACATCATGGGCTTGGACCTCATGGTAGAGCCCAACATGAGTGCCTTTTTGCTGCACTATCTGAAACTGCACCCAGTATAGTTATGATTAGGAATACTGCTGACTACTGGGTTGCCACTCTGTTAGATCCACGTTATAAAACCAAATTTTGCCAGATGATTCCCGCCCTGGAAAGGGACCTGCGAATGCTGGAGTATCGAAACACGCTTTTACACAACCTTAATAGAGCTTTTCCCCAAGACAGAGATTTTCCTCAAGACACAGTTCGCATTGCAGCTCTAGACTTCGAACCTCCGGCACATCAATTCGTCAACGTCAAAACATTAGCAGCAGCAGCAGTAGTGGAAGTAGAAGAAGCAATTTCTGCGAGTCACTTTTTTTTTTTAGACCAACTCATGCACCAGCACAACAGAGTCCAAGTCTTACACGTCGTGAACGAATGGAGAGGATGGTGCAGGAGTATCTAGAACTGAATATTGATACCATCAGGGAGGGTTTGGACCCTTTCACATTTTGGTGTTCCAAACTGGATGAGTGGCCTGAGCTTGCCTCACACACCTTGGAAGTTTTATCGTTCCCGGCAGCCAGCGTTCTCTCAGAACATGTCTTCAGCGCTGCTGGTGGTGTCCTGACAGATAAGCGCAGCCAGCTGTCCCCTGAAAGTGTAGACCGCCTAACTTTCATCAAGATGAACAAGTCATGGATCTCCAAGGATTTCTGCACCCCAATCGCAGACTGAATAGACTTGGTGATATTGCATTTTTAGTGTGATGTATTAATGTCATGTAACTGCACTCTCTGATATCTTTAGTGTGGCTTCTGTGCCTGCTGCCGCTGATGTTAACACAAATTTGTGGAAATGTGAACAGTCATGGTTGGTCTACATCTGCTGGGTTAGCTGTAGTGGAAGATGTGTCGGTCCTAATTATACTATTTCTATTCTCGTGAAATTGATCCCACTTCTGTCGTGTCAGGCCCTCATTTGTTTAAATGTGAGCCCTCCTGGTTGGGTGTCCATCTGCTGGATTGGGTGTAGTGGAAGACCTGTCGGTCCCTATTATACTATCTATACTGTGGTGAAATTGATGCCACTTTGGTATTGTCAGCAATAATTTTTGTAAATGTGCAGACTCCTGGTTGGGTCTCCTTCATGCGTGTTGTCTGTAGCAGTAGGCCTCCGAGACCATCGTGCCTCCAATTCCTTGTACTCAACTACCCGTGTTCCTAACCTTAAATATTTCTGGCAATGGTAGTCTACAAAACTGAAATTTGTGACACCTGAGTGTGGCTCAGCATGAAAGCAGGTAGAGGTGTTGCATGTAGTAGCAGGGCTCCCAGCAATGGAGGTCTACACCGATCCTTCACCCACCTCATCGTACTGTGACGTTCAATTGAAAGCTGTAAATGCTGTGCCAGACCCCGATACCTCATGCCTGGCTGATTGTTGCAGTGCCATGCTACAATTAGTACTGTGGGTGAATTGAGGCCACTTTCCTGGTGTCTGGCCCTCATTTGATGTGTTTTGGCAGCATTTGGGGCTGTTATAAGGTGTTGTGCATGCGTTTGTTTTTTCCTCCCATTGAGATAAATGGCGTTCGGTTATGTTCTGCGAATATTCGACAAAGTAATCGACGAATATTGCAATTCGGCGATCTTAATCCGAACATTGAAATATTCACTCATCTCTAATCAGCAGCCCTTTTCACAGTCGTACCAGTATAACCTGAGATGAGTGGATATGCTCCTTCACCTGGACTTTCGTGAAGGGACCATATTGCTGCCGATTACTGTATATCCTGAAGGAGGGGGGTGTCAGTGGTCGCACAATAATGACTTATCTTAACCACAGGCCTGCAATACAAAGTGGGTTTATATTCTCCACTTCTCTTCCTGAGCCACTGACTTTCTACCAATGTAATTTTGGGGTTCTTTTTAAATTGCGGCCTCTGTCACATAATCCGGAATAAATGGAATATAATGGTCTTGAATCGTAGAAATCATTGCATTGCTCGTTCTCCGTGGAGCTACAATTATAATTTCTCTTAGATGTTTTGCACTGTGTAACACCATTGTAATAGGGGTAAGGCGCAGATATCTGCCATTTTCGGTTAGCTTTTCTCTCATCTGTGAGTATTATTCTATGGACTATGTATATGGTGTTGTGCTAAAGTATACACTGATATACTTACTGCATCACGGTAGGTAGAGCTTGTGTGCAGAGCAGTATGAAGAGCTCGAAACTCACGGCTGGCAGCAATTTTATCTACAGGTTCTAGAATGAGAAAACAGAATATAAAAAACTAAACATAAGACACCGGAGATTGCTGTACGCTATATACAGAAGATTGGTAATCTGCAGAATTTGGGGGAAATTCCTCTTTATCTTGAAATTGCCATTTGCTTAGCAAAAAAAAGAAAAAAGCTAAAACGACTGCAGAAAAACCTGCTCAACACAGACAGAAGCGTCGGTTTCATTTTTATTATGGGAACCTGTAAGAGGTTAACCTGCATAGGTTTCCACAGCTGAATGCATTCTTCAATAGGAAAAGATAATAATAAAAATGCAAGGCACACAAAATGTTGGCGTCTGAAGCATAATATGGATTTGCCTTACAGCGAGTTTCCAGTAACAGTAAGGACATAACCAATGTGTTGCCGAGATTTATCCAAATACTACAACCACATGCATTTTTACCAGAATTTGTCATGTTAATCAGGCTGGCACTTAACATATTTTAACGAAACACTTAACCAAAAGCTACAACTTTAACTGTCTCTAATTGTCACTTTTCCATCACCCATTGGATGTGGGGTAACTGCGTTGATACATCCCATAAACAGCACTCAAGAGAAAAGAAGAGATGCCGCTCCCCTATCTCTCTGTAGTACACCTTCAGAAGTAGCATGGAACATATTACGTAGCAGTACTGAGCTGTGTAACTGTGAATCCAACTGTGAAGATAAAAATCTTACAAAAAAGCTGCAGCACCATGAGTGTGGGTCTGTTTTCTTGATTCAGCTACTGCCTTATTACATTCCCACTTCCATAATGACCAAAAACACACAGACACCCCCATGCTCTCAACATGTTCACCACACTCATGCGCTGCTGCGAATAATCCAGTAGTTGTATTGCAAAACTGGGATGGTCCCCAAGAAGAACCTGAAAATTTCTAGGTATCCTCAAACACACAAACATGTCTACAATTCACCGGCTAATAACAAAGCAGCTTCATGAGCCCATCACTCACCAGGACGATGTGGGGGCTCTGGCCATGCTCTGCGCAGAATGTGAACGGTGCTCCCTGACTGCACTCCATAGAACTCCAGAGTCTGATCATCTCGGAGACGTCGACCGCAGTGGACCAGGTCTGTGCAGAAACAGAAGGAAGCAATTATCTGTAACGGATTGTCCAGGCACACTGGCCGGCCCGGCATCAATAGACGCTACTATATGCTGGACGGTACAGTTGCTGAGGCTTCTGTCTCATGCCCAGTGTGTATTCTGCAGCGATCGTAGGAAGTAGACTAAGACCCAGGCATGATAATTGCTGGCATCTGACACTGTGCCTGGACCACCCCTTTAAGGAGTGTGATGTTCATATATCGCATTGCTCCATATTTTAACCCCATCATTTCCTCTGAAGCGTCTGACTGTACACGTATATGTGATGGACACTGCTCACCGATCAGCTCCGGGTCAGGAAGAGACTCTGGCAACGTGGCAGTGATCATCTGTTTGACCACGGACACTCGGTGACCACAAGTATCGCCATCGGCAGAGGAATGTACCGGGAGGCGGACAATGGATTTAGGAGACAGAGGCTGATCTGCCAGCTGGACGCATATATGGAGCTCAGACATGATGGAACCTGGCGGGAAAAGAGAGAGCAAAACTAATCCATTACTCAGCACAGAAATTCCGATCCTTCCATGCCGCCTGCCGACCATTAACACATGATTGGTAAATCCATTCTACACATATTTAGCCCAAATATTACAGCCTTGTACAGGGAATGCTGGTGGGAGCCAGAATAGTAGTCACAAGTGTATAGAAAGCAGCTGCTCATAATGTTGTGTAACTTCCTCTAGTCCGGTACTCAGGGCAGCAGTGCCGGATTATCAGAATTGTGTCGTACAGGACGAGTATACGACCTGCACCTGCTCCGTACACAAACGCTCTAGTTGAGCCCCATCCACAGCGTGCGAGCAGGACACGTGGCCGACATTACACGGTTTTTTTTAAAGAAAGGCCACTATATAGCAAAGCAGACATGACCAACCTCCTGTACAGAGCCCCCGCAGGAAACAGACAGTGATACTTCCTTTGTTTACTGTGTCCTCGGAAGTGTTACACTAAAACTACATAGCCCATCAGCCCCCTGGCGGGCGCTGAGTGATTGCGTCACATTCCTGCATAGGACTTCCTACTTGAGGCGTTAAACAGCGTTACATTACAACTACATATCCCATCAGTTCCCTTATGGGCGCTGAGCGATGACGTCCATTCCTGTGTAGAACTTCCCGCTAGAGGCGCTACACAGCAATAAACTAAAACTACATATCCCATCAGTCCCCTTATGGGCGCCGAGCGATGACGTCACGTTCTTTTATAGAATTACCCACTAGAGGCGCTTTCTTTGTAAGCAAACATAAAATTGATATTCTGTGGATGTGGAGAAATTGGCGGCAGTCACAATGTTCCAGGCAGGATTGGAAATACTGAAACCATTTTAGAAATAAAGTTACAGGATTTAGTCTCCTAAAAATAAGTGGATAAGCAGATATGTAGGGTGTAGACGTGTATCCTGCACGAGGTGTTATCCAGCTTTCCTGATGTCCTGAATGGCAAATTTGCCCTGGTGTCCAAGCATGAGGTTATCAATGCTATGTCATTCAGGAGACTGGGAGAGGTGGGTGACAACCCTTGTTCGCAGTAGTAGCAGCTGCCTTGGTTGTCAGTCACACAACGTTCTTACATGTCTGGTCATCTTATTATTCCTTGTTTTTTGTTTCATAAGGTGGAATTCTTGCTAATAAGAGCGTCAGAATGACATGGGACGCTGAAGTTGGTTTCTTATTCGGAAAGTCATTTAACCCTTCAAATAACGCACTTTGACCATTTTTGTGCCAGTTTTATATTTTTTAAGCGGATTTACATGAGGGCACCTCGCTGCATTGTATTTTATTATTGTGTTTTTTTGTTATAAAAAAAAAGTTGCTGAATAAAGAAACCAACATCAGCAGTGTCCGCAGCGCAGT
Organism: Ranitomeya imitator; assembly: GCF_032444005.1. NCBI lineage: Eukaryota > Metazoa > Chordata > Amphibia > Anura > Dendrobatidae > Ranitomeya > Ranitomeya imitator. The sequence continues at coordinate 442,904,556 of NC_091285.1, forward strand.
AATAAGGGGATGTCAGCGAGTGACAGTGTAATAGTATGCAGGTACTGAGTGTGTCACCACGGAACAGACAGACCAACTGGTGTGGGGAATTTATTAACAGGGACAATATTCTCCTCGCAGGGAGAAAACAGTAGAATATGAACTGAAAAGATAACGGTGCAAAATATGGGAGTCAAACAGTGTAACAGAATTAAGCAGGATTTCTTGAGAAAAAGAACACTTATGAGTCTGATGAGGACTTGCTTGAAGGGTATGGGGGCAGTGTTCTGGATTACTGCGTTGAGAAACACGTGATGGTGTCTCCGCGGCTTTTCTACATGCATCTGCATATTTCCCATAAGGGATGGGGGCAGTGTTCTGGATCACTGCGTTGAGAAACACGTGATGGTGTCTCCGCGGTGTTGGATGTTTTGATCTCCCCAAGGTCATTCATCCTTATGTTTATAGTCCTTTTACTAGTCACTGCTCCTAATAGCCAGATTCCTACTCCACACTGATGAGGGGCAAATACCCCGAAACAGCTGTCTGTGGATGGATGCCATGTTTTGGCATAGGTGGTTTTCCTTTTTGGATGCTGCCCTTCCCGTGGTTGTTCCTTCACGGTGAAAGACCTGGCTATTTATTGCTTGCGTTGAGAAACACGTGATGGTGTCTCCGCGGCTTTTCTACATGCATTTGCTTGAAGGGTCGTCTTCTCCAACGTAGGCGCTGAGAAACAGCGGCACTTGTCCCTCTGTTGTCCGTGGGCTGAGTAGTCTCTAGGAGCCCGCTGGCTGGGGTTTCGGGAGTTAATGTGATATGCACAGGCTCTGAGGCTTTAGCTTTTGCAGCACAGCCTATTCCGGGAAAACGATGCTTAGTCTATTATTAAGTCTCTTAACAGGAGTCAGGGGCTCTGCACTGATACCGTGGGTACCAGGGGTTACAGTCTCTGCAGGGGCCACCGTCTCTGCACGGGTGTCAAGGCGCCCCTCTCCAGTCACAGCAGAGTCCGCTTTCATGTATTCACCAGATGCAGTCTTTCTGGGCAATCTCCCTGTATTTGTCCTTTGACCGGGAGCCCTCTCTCCTCCCAAGAGGGCAGCTGCGTCCTGCCCTGACCACTGCACACGCTGCTCTGCCACTTGCGCACGCGCACACCTTTCCCGCTCTCTGCCGGGCTTCCTTCCTGTCCCAGTCTCTAAGTCTGCCCCCCGGAAAACCTGTAGCACAGCTCAATTGTCCCAGGCACGGAGCAGAGAAGGTAACCGCCCCTGACTCTTCTTGTGTTCCACCTCCTTACAACAAGACCACCGTATTTCATAATCTTCCTAGACCGAGATAAGACCACAATGAGGAGACATAAAATGGGGTCCACTGGGCCTTCCTGGCACATAGAAGAAGCTTTGCTGATGAGGAGTCACACTTCTCACCTGCCGCTCTGCATCTATCCACTGATGATTGTCAACTCCCCTCAAATATCCAGGATGCTCCCTGAAAAATGGGGTGACCACCTGGATTCCATAGAGAAATGGCAAATTTTCCAGATGCTCTGCAAAACCTCCTGTGTGCCTTCTATGGAAGAGAAGCGCCAGAGTCGGTGTCCATTTTGGTGGAGTTTGAGTTGGTATAAAATATATAATAAATTGGGTACAGTAGTACAATGCAGGATGTGCTATAAATGTTTTGTTAATCATTTGGGAAAGTTATGAAGTTATGTCTGTTCTGTTCCTGATCTAAGGATCTCAGCTTTTAGTGGAGATGAATCTGTGCTGCACTTTATGCACATGCTCAGTAGTGACCAGTGCTGCGGGGTGGAGGTCGTGGAGTTGGAGGTTTAGCTTAGCTGACTCCACAGCCCTGGTGAGAACACCATTTCCCATTTATCTGAAACAACCCCTACAGATGGACTGAACCAATTTTCAGTCTCTGTAATTTCTGCTACAAAATGTGCTCCATGATAATTTACTCTAAAAGTTCAGATGGGGGCACCACAATAAATCTTTGCCCTGGGTAAAGGAAAATCTAGCTATTCCTCTACACAAAGCAGTTTTTTTTAAGCTGTTTACAATAAGTAGATTTTGCTGTGTTTTTATTGCTACAGTTTTGTTGTCTCTTGTGCATGTTGATAAAGTTTAGTGGCCCCCCAAAAGCCTGATTTAAACTTCTTTAGGTTTTTACACCACAAATGCAGCAAAAACTGATACTTGCGTTTTTGCACTTACCCATTGTTTCCTGTGGGTGAAAAAAACACTGCAAATACACCAAAATAAGTGACATGCTGCAGTTTTCCAAATCAGTCAGGACAATAATACCAATGTGTGTGCATGAGATTCTGAAATCTCATATACTTTGCTGGTTGCATAAAAAAAATGTGAGAACATAGCCGAAGACTAGAACTTATAAAGAACGAATTACCCCACTGAGAATCCAAACATAAGGTGCAATGAAGCACAAGCCTAATACAGACAAAAACTGTATAATCTAAAAATCTGTATTGACAAAAACAGGAATGCTAAAATAAAAACTTTATTGTGAACATGACATGAATATAAAACATTAAAAACTAAAACAAAAAATGCTTAAATGAAGGCTGTGGAACGTATGCACAATGAGCAAAAGTGACAATATGCAAAATGTAAATAACATGAGAGCTAGATAAAATATATGATAACAAGTCAGAACCTGAAACATACTAATGGACCAATGGGGCCAAGAGAAGTGAAAATGATAATCTTTGATATAAGAGTAAAACGCGCGTTGGGGTGTGGGGACGTTTGGCAGCACTGCATAATGAACCTGGGTCAGTACCACTGTCTGATTATTTTTATCACATCACTACTAAGTTATAAACTTTCATTTTATGGAGATATTTTGTTGATATTTGTTGGCACTTGCATTTTCCGTACTTGCTGGTGATGAGCAAACGTGTTCGGGTATTATCAATGTATCTTGGGCATGCTCAAATAATATGTTCGAGGCTCTGCAGCTGCATGATTTGCAGCTGTTAGACAGGCCCAACACATGCGGTATTGCCTAGGGAAGAGCGCGTACACAGACCAGGAAACAGGAGCACGTCGAGGACGGGGCTGGTGTAATGCTTGCGCCTTAACTGGTTGACGCAGGCGTCTGGGGCTGTGGCCCCACTGGACCACTGTCCAGACTACCATGGAAGGGGCGTAACTAAGCAGCTTCCTAGGTGTTCGCTGGAGCCTGTGATGGTGAGGTCAGACTTGTGCAGCAGGTAGCTACCAGGTACCATTCCAGGGTGGTGTATGGCTGTGGGTGCTGACCCTACCGGGGGACGGGACACAGGCAGGCACGGCTGTGACACTGGCCGGCGGACGGGTACAGCAGAGACACTGGCGGGCAGACGGACACAACAGACACTGGCAGGCAGGTGGGCACAGCTGGCACTCTGGCAGACAGGCTTGCACGACTGGCACACTGGCAGGACTGGTGGACAGGGCTGGAACTCTGGAAGGTCAGGTAGGTACCGGAATACTGTCAGGAATATAGAAACAGGTAGGAACCTGTTCAGACAGGAGAGTATAGGAGAACAGGTAGGAACCTGTTCAGACAGGAGCAGAAACGTAGAAGCGGAGCAATGCAGAACCGCAAAGAGCAGAGCACGAGAGCAGAGCGGAGCCACAGAGTGCAGAGCCGAGAGCAGAGCAAAGCCACAGAGTACAGAGCCGAGCAAAGCCGCAACGTGCAGAGCAGAGAGGTGCAGAGCCACGGGTAGTCGCGAGCAGAGTAGAAGTGCAAAGCCACGGAGTTCAGACAGGAGCAGACATGGATACTAGAACTAGACACAAATAGGCCTGCATATTGCAGCCCTAAGAGACAGGAAACAGAACACAACCTGGCAGCTCAGTAGCAAATACTAACTTAGGGAAATAGTTTGCTCAGGCATCCTCCAATGAGTGAGGACGGCTTAAGTATCAGAGGCCTCTAGGCAATTAGCCGAGGACACCATAGGGTGGTGCACACAGTCTCAGTAAGAATCTAGATTTGCCAGTGCCGCCCCCCTAGGCACACAGCCAGGAAGTGTACACAGAGCAAGCAGCCATGAGGCACATGGCATGGAGCCGGCAGCAGACAGAACTCACAGCATTGCCCGGGTTGAGTGAGTTGATGTATCAGGCAGGTGGGGGATGGAAGGCCATGCAGTGATGCCGGCAGGGTTGTTACAGCTGGGGTGGTGAATAAGCCGGCGTGCCTGCATGGAGGGAGAAGGAGACACAATGTAACATACATAGTAACATAGTTAGTAAGGCCGAAAAAAGACATTTGTCCATCCAGTTCAGCCTATATTCCATCATAATAAATCCCCAGATCTACGTCCTTCTACAGAACCTAATTGTATGATACAATATTGTTCTGCTCCAGGAAGACATCCAGGCCTCTCTTGAACCCCTCGACTGAGTTCGCCATCACCACCTCCTCAGGCAAGCAATTCCAGATTCTCACTGCCCTAACAGTAAAGAATCCTCTTCTATGTTGGTGGAAAAACCTTCTCTCCTCCAGATGCAAAGAATGCCCCCTTGTGCCCGTCACTTTCCTTGGTATAAACAGATCCTCAGCGAGATATTTGTATTGTCCCCTTATATACTTATACATGGTTATTAGATCGCCCCTCAGTCGTCTTTTTTCTAGACTAAATAATCCTAATTTCGCTAATCTATCTGGGTATTGTAGTTCTCCCATCCCCTTTATTAATTTTGTTGCCCTCCTTTGTACTCTCTCTAGTTCCATTATATCCTTCCTGAGCATCGGTGCCCAAAACTGGACACAGTACTCCATGTGCGGTCTAACTAGGGATTTGTACAGAGGCAGTATAATGCTCTCATCATGTGTATCCAGACCTCTTTTAATGCACCCCATGATCCTGTTTGCCTTGGCAGTTGCTGCCTGGCACTGGCTGCTCCAGGTAAGTTTATCATTAACTAGGATCCCCAAGTCCTTCTCCCTGTCAGATTTACCCAGTGGTTTCCCATTCAGTGTGTAATGGTGATATTGATTCCTTCTTCCCATGTGTATAACCTTACATTTATCATTGTTAAACCTCATCTGCCACCTTTCAGCCCAAGTTTCCAACTTATCCAGATCCATCTGTAGCAGAATACTATCTTCTCTTGTATTAACTGCTTTACATAGTTTTGTATCATCTGCAAATATCGATATTTTAAATATTAAATATTGATATTTTATTGTGTAAACCTTCTACCAGATCATTAATGAATATGTTGAAGAGAACAGGTGCCAATACTGACCCCTGCGGTACCCCACTGGTCACAGCGACCCAGTTAGAGACTATACCATTTATAACCACCCTCTGCTTTCTATCACTAAGCCAGTTACTAACCCATTTACACACATTTTCCCCCAGACCAAGCATTCTCATTTTGTGTACCAACCTCTTGTGCGGCACGGTATCAAATGCTTTGGAAAAATCGAGATATACCACGTCCAATGACTCACCGTTGTCCAGCCTATAGCTTACCTCTTCATAAAAACTGATTAGATTGGTTTGACAGGAGCGATTTCTCATAAACCCATGCTGATATGGAGTTAAACAGTTATTCTCATTGAGATAATCCAGAATAACATCCCTCAGAAACCCTTCAAATATTTTACCAACAATAGAGGTTAGACTTACTGGCCTATAATTTCCAGGTTCACTTTTAGAGCCCTTTTTGAATATTGGCACCACATTTGCTATGCGCCAATCCTGCGGAACAGACCCTGTCGCTATAGAGTCCCTAAAAATAAGAAATAATGGTTTATCTATTACATTACTTAGTTCTCTTAGTACTCGTGGGTGTATGCCATCCGGACCCGGAGATTTATCTATTTTAATCTTATTTAGCCGGTTTCGCACCTCTTCTTGGGTTAGATTGGTGACCCTTAATATAGGGTTTTCATTGTTTCTTGGGATTTCACCTAGCATTTCATTTTCCACCGTGAATACCGTGGAGAAGAAGGTGTTTAATATGTTAGCTTTTTCCTCGTCATCTACAACCATTCTTTCCTCACTATTTTTTAAGGGGCCTACATTTTCAGTTTTTATTCTTTTACTATTGATATAGTTGAAGAACAGTTTGGGATTAGTTTTACTCTCCTTAGCAATGTGCTTCTCTGTTTCCTTTTTGGCAGCTTTAATTAGTTTTTTAGATAAAGTATTTTTCTCCCTATAGTTTTTTAGAGCTTCAATGGTGCCATCCTGCTTTAGTAGTGCAAATGCTTTCTTTTTACTGTTAATTGCCTGTCTTACTTCTTTGTTTAGCCATATTGGGTTTTTCCTATTTCTAGTCCTTTTATTCCCACAAGGTATAAACCGCTTACAGTGCCTATTTAGGATGTTCTTAAACATTTTCCATTTATTATCTGTATTCTTATTTCTGAGGATATTGTCCCAGTCTACCAGATGTAGGGGTGCCGACAGAAGCACTAGTCAGAATATTACAACACTTTTACAGACTAACAATAAAACAAAAGATCAAATGGATTATAATGTTAGAAACATCTTTTCCTGTATGATGACTTGTATATAAGGCAAAATTAAAAGGAGAAAAAAAAAGCCTCCTCCACCCCTTAAGAGTCGGGCCATTTCTCACCGCATTTTGCCATCACCTATGACTACAGTAGTTGACATATTAGAGGAAAAAGTAATACTACACCCAACATTAAATGTAATTTTAACATTCTACTACCACATCTGGGCATATGGTGTATGTTACATGGTCAGACATATCCTGTTTAATTTATGAAGGATGGACTCTGAAACTTTCAAAGCCTATGCAGACAATGCAAGAACTACCAAAAAAATTGAAGAAAGAGGGATTCCGATACACCCTGTATTAGACATTAATGAGGGCCTCCTACACAATCTGTTGAAATTGGTAGGTAGTGAGACTCCTAGACTCATAAAACCTATGTACTAAGTGAAAGTGCTGCCAAAAATTAGGACGGACTGCAATACACCGTGGAAGACAAAATTGAACAAGTTTCACATAATGACCTTCTAAAAAGATTGAATGAGTGCCGCATGATGACCCTCTAAAGATTGAGTGAAGGCTGTCTGATCAGATGACCCTATAAAATTATGAGTGATGGACGCCTGATGACCCTATATAGATTTTTAGTGAGGGCCGCCTGTTGACCCTTTAAGGATTTTGAGTGGGGGCCGCCTGGTGAGCCTACATTTAAGTTAACTTTATGTTCCATAACCCAGGCTTTGTTCATTTTCAATGAGGGCCACCAGAGGAAGGAGAGATACAAAGTCCTCCTTGTAGCGTCGAGAAGGGTGAACAACCAGTAATCATTGATCTCCAATATGCGTGTAACACAAGGTTCATGGCCCTTTGCTGTGGGACGTAAAGCCAGCCATATGTGCCAGACTCCCAACAGGCAAGACTTCCCTGTTCCCACTACGAGGACTACTCTCCATCTCCTCCTCTTCAGCTCATCCACGCTGAACAGATGGTATCAAGCTGTTGTGGGTAGTACCCAATTGTAACGCAGGCAACCATTTTCTGTTCCTCCTCCTCCTCATCACTCAATCTGCGCTGAGAAGATGAGATGAGGTTGGGCTGGATAGTATCACCATGTGTACTTTCTTCCTCCATCTCTACATGGTCCACATGCAAAGATTCCTCTTTAATTGTGAGCAGCAAGTGGAGCACCCACTAGGACCGTGGGGTACTCAGTATCGGGCCGATTCTGTTCTTAAAGGGGTGGTCACGGTGGCTGTGACCCGGTCCGTGGCCCTGGGCGTCCAGTAAAAGGGGTTAATGAAAATGGGAATAAAGTCCAAATGTAGGAATATTTGTGGTATTCGGCCAGGGATGGCCGACGCTGCTTAAAGGGGTCTACTGGGGATGATGGTATTGCAGCTTAGATGGTATAGCTCCTCGCAGGTAGAGCTTAGTCCCCAGTGTTCCTGGTGTAGTTGGAAAGGATGGTTGACAGTGGAATGCAGGAAAGAATTGGAGGATACAAGGTTGCAGTCTCTTTACCTTTTTACTGATGCAGTTCAGGTACAGGTTACAGGTGGTCTTTGGAGTGCGGGCAGCCTGGAAGCGGTTCGGAATCTCCCTAGCCAAGTGGGGTTGGAAGCCTTCCTTACTGCGCTGTGTTCTCAGTCCCTTGCTGACTGAGGCTTCATACAAGGTCCTATCTCTCTCTCTCTCTGTCCTTTTAGGTGGACACTACCCGCATGGCAGGCAACTCGAGCCTTTTTTACAGGTGCCCTTTCTCGTGGTGCCTTCAGGCGTAATGGTGGCCAGGAGACTTGGAATCTCCTGCCCGCTGGTTTCTGCTGTAGGGCACACGGTTACCCCTACAACCTCGGAATTTCGGCCTCCGGTTTCTGCGCTTGATCCTAGAGTGAGCCCACTCGCAGCTCCACTCCAGTTTTTCTCTCCTCCTTTGCTCCTACTGCCCTCACTGTCTCTTACAGACTGTCTGACTCTCCTGTCAGGAGCTGCATAGCCGAATGTCGACTCAGCTCCAGCTCTCCTCACAGACTCTCCTAACTCCTCCTCTAGCCAAAATATATAGGTAGACCACCCTCAAACCGGGTCTAGAGCTCTCCCTTCTGGCCTGGAATCAGGACTGTGCTGTATGTACATGTTACCTGCTAAAGGAATCCTTGTGCTTCCAGGCATGGCATCACCCTCCCCGTGAGGAAGGCAATACCACTGTAACAACCGGCTTCCTGAGGTGTTACATCCCCTCAGTTAAATCCAGTACTCCCGGACTGGGAAAAAAATATAAACAATAAATGGGTTAAGACATGCAAAATTTTAAAATGCATTAAAACAGGTCAAATAACTTTTTTTTCCCTTTATGGGAGGTTACTTCCTTCAACGTTACATATAACTATAATACAAGGTGAAAAATAGCTTTACTTGTTCATATATTAACCCCTTTCTGACATTAGACGCACTATCCCGTCGAGGTGGGGTGGGCCCCTATGACCACCGACGGGATAGTACGTCATACGCGATCGGCCGCGCTCACGGGGGGAGCGCGCGGCCGATCGCGGCCGGGTGTCAGCTGCCTATCGCAGCTGACATCCGGCACTATGTGCCAGGAGCGGTCACGGACCGCTCCCGGCACATTAACCCCCGGCACACCGCGATCAAACATGATCGCGGTGTGCCGGCGGTGCAGGGAAGCATCGTGCAGGGAGGGGGCTCCCTGCGGGCTTCCCTGAGCCCCCAGCAGCAACTGCTTACCTCCCTCCCTGCTCCAGGCCCGGATCCAAGATGGCCGCGGCATCCGGGTCCTGCAGGGAGGGAGGTGGCTTCACAGAGCCTGCTCAGAGCAGGCACTGTGAAGCCTGCAGGGCTGTAAGTCAGATCGGTGATCTGACAGAGTGCTGTGCAAACTGTCAGATCACCGATCTGTGATGTCCCCCCTGGGGGAAAGTAAAAAAGTAAAAAAAAATTTTTCCAAATGTGTAAAAAAAAAAAAAAAAAAATTCCTAAATAATGAAAAAAAATATATATATTATTCCCATAAATGCATTTCTTTATCTAAATAAAAAAAAAAAACAATAAAAGTACACATATTTAGTATCGCCGCGTCCGTAACGGCCCGACCTATAAAACTGGCCCACTAGTTAACCCCTTCAGTAAACACCGTAAGAAAAAAAAAAACGAGGCAAAAAACAACGCTTAATTATCATACCGCCAAACAAAAAGTGGAATAACACGCGATCAAAAAGACAGATATAAATAACGCTAAAATGTATATTGATGGTGGCGCGAAAGTGTTAAAAAGCTATAAATCCTTGCTGCGATACCAAACCAACTTCCACACCAAGTTGGTGATAAATAATCTAATAAAGTGATGTACCTGAGTACATGTAGGTACGCGCTAGATATTAGCCAAGAAAGAGCCACTAATAAATAAATAAAAAGATGAAGTCTGTATAGGTGATCAATGAAAAAAGTGCAACTAATCGGTTTATCCACAAGAGTCTGTAGTAACACCAAGGGTAAGTAAAATGAATAATGTTCGTAGGTGTTTTTCACATGACCGTAAACGAAGCCCGGGAGTGAGGTAGCTTCGTTTACGGTCACGTGACCAGTTACGTCACGCAGGTCCTGCACTGTATCCGGACTCACCGCTTTCACTCCACGCGGCGTCCGGCACCGCAGGACTCCGTCCCAGCCCAGAGGTTAGTTTTAGGTGGCTGCTACCGGCCGGGGCAGCCACCAGTTTGGATTTGTATTTCGCATTATTCTTTGGAATTCACTGGAACTACAGCGGCAGCACCGCGGCTTTCTACTTCATCGGGAGATGCGCAACTTGTGACAGGAGGTAGTAAACACCTACGAACATTATTCATTTTACTTACCCTTGGTGTTACTACAGACTCTTGTGGATAAACCGATTAGTTGCACTTTTTTCATTGATCACCTATACAGACTTCATCTTATTTATTTATTTATTAGTGGCTCTTTCTTGGCTAATATCTAGCGCGTACCTACATGTACTCAGGTACATCACTTTATTAGATATAAATAACCATGGTACCGCTGAAAACGTCATCTTGTCCCGCAAAAAACGAGTCACAATACAGCATCATCAGCAAAAAAATAAAAAAGGTATAGTCCTGAGAATAAAGCGATGCAAAAATAATTATTTTTTCTATAAAGGTTTTTATCGTATAATAGCGCCAAAACATAAAAAAAGATATAAATGAGGTATCGCTGTAAACGTACTGACCCGAAGAATAAAACTGCTTTATCAATTTTACTAAACTCAGAACGGTATAAATGCCTCCCCCCAAAAAAATTCATGAATAGCTGGTTTTTGGTCATTCTGCCTCACAAAAATCGGAATAAAAAGCGATCAAAAAATGTCACGTGCCCAAAAATGTTACCAATAAAAACGTCAACTCGTCCCACAAAAAACAAGACCTCACATGACTCTGTGGACCAAAATATGGAAAAATTATAGGTCTCAAAATGGGGTAACGCAAAGAAATATTTTTTGCAATAAAAAGCGTCTTTCAGTGTGCGATGGCTGCCAATCATAAAAATCCGCTAAAAAAACCCGCTATAAAAGTATATCAAACCCCATTTCATCACCCCCTTAGTTAGGCAAAAATTAAAAAAATGTATTTATTTCCATTTTCCCATTAGGGCTAGGGCTAGGGCTAGGGTTAGGGCTAGGGTTAGGGCTAGGGTTGGGGCTAGGGTTGGGGCTAGGGTTAAGGCTACAGTTAGGGTTGGGGCTAAAGTTGCGGTTAGGGTTTAGATTACATTTACAGTTGGGAATAGGGTTGGGATTAGGGTTAGGGGTGTGTCAGGGTTAGAGGTGTGGTTAGGGTTACTGTTGGGATTAGGGTTAGGGGTGTGTTTGGATTAGGGTTTCAGTTATAATTGGGGGGTTTCCACTGTTTAGGCACATCAGGGGCTCTCCAAACGCGACATGGCGTCCTATCTCAATTCCAGCCAATTCTGCGTTGAAAAAGTAAAACAGTGCTTCTTCCCATCCGAGCTCTCCCGTGTGCCCAAACAGGGGTTTACCCCAACATATGCAGTATCAGCGTACTCAGGACAAATAGGACGACTTTTGGGGTCCAATTTCTCCTGTTACCCTTGGGAAAATACAACACTGGGGGCTAAAAAATAATTTTTGTGGGAAAAAAAAGATTTTTTATTTTTACGGCTCTGCGTTACAAACTGTAGTGAAACATTTGGGGGTTCAAAGCTCTCACAACACATCTAGATGAGTTCCTTAGGGGGACTAGTTTCCAAAAGGGGGTTTCTACTGTTTAGGTACATTAGGGGCTCTGCAAACGCAATGTGACGCCTGCAGACCATTCCATCTAAGTCTGCATTCCAAATGGCGCTCCTTCCCTTACGAGCCCTCCCATGCGCCCAAACAGTGGTTCCCCCCCCCACATATTGTGTATCATCGCACTCAGGACAAATTGGGCAACAAATTTTGGGGCCCAATTTACCGGTTACCCTCGGGAAAATACAAAACTGGGGGTTAAAAAATAATTTTTGTGGGAAAAAATTTTTGTTTTATTTTTACGGCTCTGCATTATAAACTTCTGTGAAGCCCTTGGTGGGTCAAAGCGCTCAAAACACATCTAGACAAGTTCTTTAGGGGGTCTACTTTCCAAAATGGTGTAACTTGTGGGGGGTTTCAATGTTTAGGCACATCAGGGGCTCTCCAAACGCAACATGGTGTCCCATCTCGATTCCAGTCAATTTTGCATTGAAAAGTCGAATGGCGCTCCTTCGCTTCCGAGCTCTGTCATGCGCCCAAACAGTGGTTTACCCCAATATATTGGGTATCGGTGTACTCAGGACAAATTGTACAACAACTTTTGGGGTCCATTTTCTCCTGTTACCCTTGGTAAAATAAAACAAATTGGAGCTGAAGTAATTTTTTTTGTGATAAAAAGTTAAATGTTCATTTTTATTTAAACATTCCAAAAATTCCTGTGAAGCACCAGAAGGGTTAATAAACTTCTTGAATATGGTTTTAAGCACCTTGGGGGGTGCTGTTTTTTAGAATGGTGTCACACTTGGCTATCATATAGACCCCTCAAAATGACTTCAAATGAGATGTGGTCCCCCCCCCAAAAAAAAATGGTGTTGTAAAAATGAGAAATTGCTGGTCAACTTTTAACCCTTAACTCCCTAACAAAAAAAAAACATTTTGGTTCCAAAATTGTGCTGATGTAAAGTAGACATGTGGGAAATGTTACTTATTAAGTATTTTGTGTGACATATCTCTGTGATTTAATTGCATAAAAATTCAAAGTTGGAAAATTGCGAAATTTTCAAGATTTTCGTCAAAATTCCAATTTTTCACAAATAAACGCATGTACTATCAAAGAATTTTTACCACTATCATGAAGTACAATATGTCACGAGAAAACAATGTCAGAATCACTGGGATCCGTTGAAGCGTTCCAGAGTTATAACCTCATAAAGGGACAGTGGTCAGAATTGTAAAAATTGGCCCGGTCCATAATGTGCAAACCACCCTTGGGGGTAAAGGGGTTAAAAGTGTCTGAAATATAAAATACAATTCACCTTACGGATAAACTTTCTCTGGCTAACGCTTTTAATAAAGTGCAAAACAATGAACATTTTCTGGAACTGAGGTAGTGCAAACATTTAAAGGTTCAAACAGCATTCAAGTGTCATGTTACCTGTTAAAGGGATCCTTGTCGCTTCCAGGCATGGCATCACCCTACCCGTGAGAAGGCAATACCACTGTAACAACCGGCTTCCTGGGGTGTAACACAAGCGTTTGAGTAGACACGGAAGCGGGATGGTTTTGCTGATTATGGCTATCGCCGTTCACCATCTTGGTTGAGTCTTCAAAGTTTTGTAGAATTTCACAGATGTCAGACATCCATGCCCACTCGTGGGTTGTTATGTATAGAGGCTGACCTCAATACTGACAGGAATGTTAGATCTGGCATTCATCTACTGCCGTCTGCTTCTCACAAAGCCTTGCCAACATATGTAATGTGGAGTTCTGGCCCATGGTCACTGTTATGACCTGGTGGTCAGGACAATAATGGACCTGGTGGTTAAGAGCACACGGAATGACCTGATAGTTACTGATAATAAGGACGAGCTCTGGGACGTGGGAACTCTGCTGACCGCAATCCCTAAACCTATCAAACACACTAGAAATAGCCGTGGATTGCGCCTAACGCTCCCTATGCAACTCGGCACAGCCTAAGAAACTAGCTAGCCCTGAAGATAGAAAAATAAAGCCTACCTTGCCTCAGAGAAATTCCCCAAAGGAAAAGGTAGCCCCCCACATATAATGACTGTGAGTAAAGATGAAAATACAAACACAGAGATGAAATAGATTTAGCAAAGTGAGACCCGACTTACTGAACAGACCGAGGATAGGAAAGGTTACTTTGCGGTCAGCACAAAAACCTACAAAAAGACCACGCAGAGGGCGCAAAAAGACCCTCCGCACCGACTCACGGTGCGGAGGCGCTCCCTCTGCGTCCCAGAGCTTCCAGTAAGCAAGACAACAAATTAAATAGCAAGCTGGACAGAAAAATAGCAAACCAAAGAAATACAAGCTGGAACTTAGCTTCTGATGGGAAGACAGGTCACAAGAACGATCCAGGAGTGAACTAGACCAATACTGGAACATTGACAGGTGGCATGGAGCAAAGATCTAAGTGGAGTTAAATAGAGCAGCAGCTAACGAATTAACCTCGTCACCTGTGAAACTCAGAAACACCCACCAGAGGAAGTCCATGGACAGAACCAGCTGAAGTACCATTCATGACCACAGGAGGGAGCCCGACAACAGAATTCACAACAGGTCACATCACACACCAGTCAGTGAGCTGGCACTTGTAAGCGCTGCCGCAGAACTGCCAAACCGGTGGCAGCTGTAACTGACTTGTGGAAATTGGAGCACACATGCCGTACCTTCACAAGTAGCTCAGGCAAATCTGGGTTTGTTTTCAGAAAACTGCTGAACCACTAATTTGAGCACCTGGGCCAGGCATGGTACGTGTGCAAGCTTGTCAAGCTTCAGAGCCGCCACCAAGTTACGACCATTATCACACATGACCATGCCTAGCTGTAGATTCAGCGGCAAGAGCGACAGATCTGACAGGTCTGTTATACCTTTCAACAAGTATACAGTGGTGTGCTGTTTGTCACCTAAACAAATTAATTTCAGCAGAGCCTGTTGCCACATCACAGACTCATTGCTTCCAGCTTGCGACTGATATGGTTTACAATTCAGAGATGGAAGATGGTGAGGGGGGGGGGTAAAAGAATTGGTGTAGGAGGTGGCGGAAACGCTGATAGAACTAGGGTCCACAATCCTCGGTGTCAGTAGCACGTGTGCCATCACAGGTTCTGACCCGGTCCTGGCTTCCACTAGGTTCACCCAGCATGCCGTCAGGACAGCTGAACGCGGAGCTTGCACAAGTAAGTGGACATGGTTGATGATGGTGCTTGTGAATGTGCAATGACAGGTGCAGGGCAGGAAGCTTCCACGCCTGCGTCATGGACAGAGGATTGGCAAGCACATAGCACAGGGGATGAGGCAGTGGTGTCATCCGCAGACACTGATTGTGAACCCTTCTCTACAGCAAACGCTGCTGCAGGGAAGATATGAATCGCGGCTTCAGCACCAGATGCAGGGGACAGCGCTAAACTTTAGCGCTGTCTCCTGCACGGTGCGTGTGGTACCCAGTGGGCACACAGGCGGCACACGTGTGCCGAACGTGTGCCACACTGATGTGCCACAGAAACGCACCGGCACACGGACACGGATAATTCCGGTACCGATTTTTCCGGTACCAGAATTATCTGGACGTATGAGACTGCCCTTACAGAGACCAGCCATCCAGTAACAGCTGATGGGTCCAGGTTGCAGCTTCCCTTTGCAGTCATGGATACAATAAAAAAACGTAATTGCAAGACCCACTGAGATGGCCATAATCATGCTATGGGACTCAGATTTTTTCCAGCTACACTAGCCGACTCCTCAGAAGTGCAGGCCTTCTCTCAGTTCTCCATTAATAAAAGAAGATTTAGTTCTCAGGAATTTTATTGGCATTCCTGACTGTCAGGCCCTTATTGCCTCAGAAATAGACCAATGTCTCCATTCAGTCACTGTGACAATAGCTTCCAATGAGACTACTGATCAAATATGTGCAAGATTACAAATCTATTTGGTCCCCTGACTCACCGAGTCATAAATGTAATGAAACATGGTTCTAAAATGTGTAGTTAGGGAGTGTCTCTACATGGCCATGGGAAGATTTCTCCAGTAGATGTAGGGAAGGGGAAAAATAGCTGGATGAACCACATTTTTCCTTGTTCAGAAAGCAGAATGGTCGGTAAGACCTGTCTTACAAATGTAAAGGCTGCAAACCGGTTCCTAAAGTCCAAGAGCTTTTACATGGACAGCAAGACAGACTAGGTTTTTGGAGGAGCAAAAAGAAATAGATCTGGAGAAATATTCCAAAGATGCTTTTCAATCTATATCAGTAGCTCCAAAACAATACAAATGGAGAAGCAGAACTTACCATTAGAATAGTAGGATGTTTGGTGTCAACAATGCGTCTTACACCTTCCCATGTTACATTCCAGAGGTAATTCAGGCTGGATATACCTAGATGAAATTCTAGTTTTCCATACAAATTAAGACTTTCAATAGGGATAGTACCAGGTTACAGAGTCAGGATATTACAGCTGCTTCTCACAAAATTAGAATATCATCAAAAAGTTAATTTATTTCAGTTCTTCAATACAAAAAGTGAAACTCGTATATTATATAGAGTCATTACAACATGATCTATTTCAAGTGTTTATTTCTGTTAATGTTGATGAATTATCCCTTACAGTTAATGAAAACCCAAAAGTCATTTTCTCAGTAAATTAGAATAATTTATAATCCCAGCTTGAAAAATGATTTTAAAATACGAATTGTTGGCCTACTGAAATATATGGTCAGTAAATGCACTCAATACTTGGTCGGGGCTCCTTTGCATCAATTACTGCATCAATGCGGCGTGGCATGGAGTCGATCAGCCTGTGGCACTGCTGAGGTGTTATGGAAGCCCAGGTTGCTTTGATAGCAGCCTTCAGCTTGTCTACATTGTTGGTTCTGGTGTCTCTCATCTTCCTCTTGACAGTACATCTGCAAAAAAGACGTCTTAAGACGACAGAAAAATAACAAATTTATGTCACATATAATCCCTTAATGTATAAATTTTAATAATTACTTAAAAAAAAACACCGCCCAGTGCGTAAGACCAGAAAAATGTGTTAGAATACACACAATTTCAAAAAAATAAAAATAAAGGTTTTAATAAACACATAGACTGAAAATATCAATACAGCAACTTCAAGGGTCCCTTGTTTAACCCTAACTGATCACTGCCTAACTGTGGAGGTTGGCACCCTAAGAAGAAAGATTGTTTGGTGCCCACACTCAGCGATGACTGTCCCAATCTCTCCTTAGTACTCCCTGTACTAAACAGGTGGGAAAACATGGATTTAGAGAAGAAATTAATTATAAATATGGAAATAATTGTAATACAGCAATGTTTTAGAAATAATCTTTTTTCGTGTAACCAGGAAATCAATAAACCATAAGGTATACTTCAGAATAATACAAATTGAAAAAATAAGTTCACAGATTCACGGTGTTCCTTTAATAACAACCACAGGTATATTGCCCTTGTGGAACAAACAAAATTCCTTCTGTGGGAAAGAGGCACATCATGGTGCAATCAACACAAAGCCCAAAATATGAAGTGTAACCAAATGTGAAGGATACAGACAGAAAAGGTATACACAACCAACAGAGGGAGTGAAAATAAAGGGACTTATCACATGTAGGAGATCTCGCCTCGATGCATTTCCCCGTCCATGCGGTTCATCAAGAGGCCCAATAGGAGCCTAGCTATACCATAGATAGAAGGTGCTCCAATGAGGAAAGCATACCATGGAGGCGAACAGCCTGTGGCACTGCTGAGGTGCTATGGAAGCCCAGGTTTCTTTGATAGCAGCCTTCAGCTCGTCTGCATTGTTGGGTCTGCTGTCTTTCATCTTCCTCTTGGCAATACCCCATAACCTATGGGATTAAGGTCAGGTGGGTTTGCTGGCCAATCAAGCACAGTAATGCTGTTGTTTTTAAACCAGGTATTGTTACTTTTGGCAGTGTAGACAGGTGTCAAGTCCTGCTGGAGAATGAAATTTCCATCTCCAAAAAGCTTCTCGGCAGAGGGAAGCATACAGTGCTCTAAAATGTCCTGGTAGATGACTGCGCTGACTTTGGTCTTGATAAAACACAGTGGACCTACACCAGCAGAAGACATGGTTCCCCAAACCATCACTGATTGTGGAAACTTCACACTGGACCTTAAGCAGCTTGAATTGTGCGCCTCTCTACTTATCCTCCAGACTGTGGGACCTTGATTTCCAAATTAAATGCAAAATTTACTTTCCTTGTGGCGTGTGTCCATGACTGCCTTCTGGACATCTATCAAGTCAGAAGTATTCCCCATGATTGTGGAGCCGATGAAGGACGCAGTTCCAAAACACTCTTCGGAGTGTGTGCCACACCTCGAAACGGGGACCACCACTGGACCACCACCAGGTAACATCCATTGATGTTATGTATACTACCTTCATCCATACCTCCATCTCTAGGTGTTTAATGCGGTAAGTACGGTACATCTTTTCCTTATGATTACTCGCTTTCTTTTCTAACTAGTACATTGACTGACATTATACACCATAGATTATATATTTGCATTGTTGCAGACTTGGTCTAATATGGGTGTATTATAGAATGGTAGTACCACCTGCATCTGCTTGATATTCATGTATAACGTGCTGGGCACTCTGCTATTTATATTTAAACAATGCTTTATCATTTCATATTTATATAAACTTTAATATGTGCCCCATGTATTCCTTCTTATGATTATTTTCAGAGATATTTTGCACCTTTAAATTAGCAGTTTTTTTTATAACCTTTTTTTGTGGTCCCCTATTTGTTTGCATTAATTAGATGCTGTTTAGAGCTGCCCCTTTTTATCTCATTTAATTGTGCGGGCACTCTTGCATACAGTGCCAACTTTTGCCATTCACCTTTCAATAAAGGAATTTTATATTATCTGTACCAGTGTCCCATCATCTATTTTCTTCTATAATCCATGTTCAGTGGTTCCTTCAGCTTTCTCTACCCCCATATGGTTTGCCATTCAATGTTGATGACGTACATGCCACTATTATCCAGGTTAATGTTCAGATAAAGATTTTGTTCTTATTTAAGCTGTTCCTTCTGTTTTTTTCTGTTTGTTATAATATACAGTGGGTACGGAAAGTATTCAGACCCCTTTAAAGTTTTCACTCTGTTTTATTGCAGCCATTTGGTAAATTCAAAAAAGTTCATTTTTTCACATTAATGTACACTCTGCACCACATCTTGACTGAAAACAAACAGAAATCTAGAAATTTGTGCTAATTTTATAAAAAATAAAAACTGAAATATCACATGGTCATAAGTATTCAGACCCTTTGCTCAGACACTCATATTTAAGTCACATGCTGTCCATTTCCTTGTGATCCTCCTTGAGATGGTTGTACTTCATTGGAGTTCAGCTGTGTTTAATTAAACTGATAGGACTTGATTTGGGAAGGCTCACTCCTGTCTATATAAGACCTCACAGCTCACCATGCATGTCAGACCAAATGAGAATCATGAGGTCAAAGGAACTGGCCAAGGAGCTCAGAAACAGAATTGTGACAAGGCACAGATCTGGCCAAGGTTACAACAGAATTTCTGCAGTACTCAAGGTTCCTAAGAGCACAGTGGCCTCCATAATCCTTAAATGAAAGAAGTTTGGGACCACCGGAAGTCTTCCTAGACCTGGCCGTCCAGCCAAACTGAGCAATTGTGGGAGAAGAGCCTTGATGAGAGAGGTAAAAAAGAACCCCAAGATCACGATGGCTGAGCTCCAGAGCTGCAGTAAGGAGATGGGAGAAAGTCCCACAAAGTCAAATATCACTGCAGCCCTCCACCAGTCGGGCTTTTATGGCAGAGTGGACCAACCGAAGCCTCTTCTCAGTGCAAGACATATGAAAACCTGCATAGAGTTTGCTAAGAAACACATGAAGGACTTCCAGACTGTGAGAAATAAGATTCTCTGGTCTGATGAGACGAAGAAAGACCTTTTTGGTGATAATTCTAAGTGGTATGTGTGGAGAAAACCAGGCACTGCTCATCACCTACCCAATACAATCCCAACAGTGAAACATGGTGGTGGTAGCATCATGTTATGGGGGTGTTTTTCAGCTGCAGGGACAGGACTGGCTGTCATTGAAGGAAACATGAATGTGGCCAAGTACAGAGATGTCTTGGATGAAAACCTCTTCCAGAGTGCTCTGGACCTCAGACTTGGCCGAAGGTTCACATTCCAACAAGACAATGACCCTAAACACACAGCTAAAATAACAAAGGAGTGGCTTCAGAACAACTCTGTGACCATTCTTGACAGGCCCAGCCAGAGCCCTGACCTAAACCCAATTGAGCATCTCTGGAGAGACCTGCCTCGCTCACCTTGACTCTTTTGGCACTTTACCTTTCGCGATTGGAACTTTCAAATTTCAAAATGTTTTAATTGTGACTTTTCCCTTTCATATTTTTCTTTCTTTTTTTTTGTTATTACATTACCAAGATTCTTAGTAACCTTATTCAATGCCACAAAAGATCCACAGCATTTTGTTGGGACACATAGCAACTGGAGAGAATGCCAAAGGAAGTTACAAGGTTCATTTTGAAGCTTTTGTTCAGTCTATTGTGTCAATTTAGTTGTGCAGATCTTTTATTGTTTGGTATGTTGGCAGCTAGAAGCTTCTAAATGGCCTTAAGCCTTCTTCTAAATGTGACTGATTCATCAGATAGTATTATGAGATTCTCAAAAATGAAAATGTCTAAGTTTAAATACATCCTACAAGTTATAACCATTATAATACAGAAGTGCTTGAAACTTCAATGCTGGTCACACAAATTAAGTGTTAAATTAGCTTATTTTGCATATTCATTTATTAATGCAATATGCTAATGTAACTGATCTCTGAATATTGAAACACTCTAAAATGGAAAGTATTACTGTATTTTTCTTAGATCAGGGGGAAATGGTTTTTATAAAGCAATTTACAGTATTTCCCATTTGTAAAATAGTTTATACAGCCCAACTCTCACAACAGTTTGCTTATTTCGCACCTGTTATTTACTAGTATTAACCCCTGAAGGCACTGTCCCATCTAGCACTAGCACATACATTTTTCCAATAGATTCATGTACCACTGCTATCTATGTGAAGATGCGGGGCATGTTGAGCGCCACCATGGGACCCTCATCTATCAGACATTTTTGGCATATCCTTTGAAGACTAGAATTAATCCAGTTTGGGCCTTCTAATAGAAAATTTGATTAGCACTTACTTGTAGGTGCATAGTGGTAGAGATTACAGTCCCCACATACAGTGTAACCATGGCACTCAGCAAGTTGAGTAGTTTATTACTGTAATTTATTTTGACCTTTTAGACACAGCCCAATTTTTCTTAAATCTGCTTTATATGACAAAAACTATGGAATGCTTTTACTTATCCAAGTGATTCATTTTTTAATGACATTTGTTTAGGTTTATCACAAAACGAAATTTTGCGGTCTGCTATGCCATAGGCTGTGTTGCACTCATTTGCACCAAATTTCTCAAAGTGATTCACCAATTTATGCTCCACCCCCCTACTGGAGTGAGAATTGTAACTTTATCAGTTATGTCCCAATTATTCTAATAGTTTTCACCAGAATTCATTTGCGTAACTCGTAGTTGCAAGAAACTTGTGACCTCTGGTTGTTTTATGCCAGTTTTGGCAAGCTTCAATACGTTTTTGAAATATTTGGCAGAGCTCCGAGGAGAGGGGTAGGCGCTAGTGCATCCGACAAATTCATCACCATTTCGGCCACAAAAGTGGTGGAAATTTCTACAGAAATGTACTCCAGTATTTGGCTAGAGTACATTTCTTGTGGTGAAGCATGGTAAAGGCCTCCTGATGAATTTGCCATATCTTACTCCAATTCCTGTTCATCAAGAATGGTTTGCACATGAATTGATGCAATAAATCATATATTTGGCTTAAACCTAATAGGATAGCTAACCGTGCACATTTTGCCACCAACATTTCAGAAATGATGAGAGAAGCATTAAATCTCAAATAGTCACATATTTTTGCTCCAAAACAATATGCATCAAAATGTGCAAATTTTTGAAACGAGAAAACTTGAAAAAAAGCTTGCTAATTTCTATCCATTAAACTTTATTTAGTGGTTGTATCCATACTCCTTTCCTTTATCATCTCTCATTCATCAGTTGAAAATGATAGCTATGTGCTTTTTTTCTTTTTAAATATTTTTATTAATTTTTTGAATAAAAAACAGGAATTGGGAATAGGGGAGGGAAAATATAACAGTGAAGAATAGGGAGAGGGAATGGAAAGAGATACAGTTAGGGCCAGAAATATTTGGACAGTGACACAATTTTCGCGAGTTGGGCTCTGCATGCCACCACATTGGATTTGAAATGAAACCTCTACAACAGAATTCAAGTGCAGATTGTAACGTTTAATTTGAAGGGTTGAACAAAAATATCTGATAGAAAATGTAGGAATTGTACACATTTCTTTACAAACACTCCACATTTTAGGAGGTCAAAAGTAATTGGACAAATAAACATAACATAGTAACATAGTAACATAGTAAGGCCGAAAAAAGACATTTGTCCATCCAGTTCAGCCTATATTCCATCATAATAAATCCCCAGATCTACATCCTTCTACAGAACCTAATAATTGTATGATACAATATTGTTCTGCTCCAGGAAGACATCCAGGCCTCTCTTGAACCCCTCGACTGAGTTCGCCATCACCACCTCCTCAGGCAAGCAATTCCAGATTCTCACTGCCCTAACAGTAAAGAATCCTCTTCTATGTTGGTGGAAAAACCTTCTCTCCTCCAGACGCAAAGAATGCCCCCTTGTGCCCGTCACCTTCCTTGGTATAAACAGATCCTCAGCGAGATATTTGTATTGTCCCCTTATATACTTATACATGGTTATTAGATCGCCCCTCAGTCGTCTTTTTTCTAGACTAAATAATCCTAATTTTGCTAATCTATCTGGGTATTGTAGTTCTCCCATCCCTTTTATTAATTTTGTTGCCCTCCTTTGTACTCTCTCTAGTTCCATTATATCCTTCCTGAGCACCGGTGCCCAAAACTGGACACAGTACTCCATGTGCGGTCTAACTAGGGATTTGTACAGAGGCAGTATAATGCTCTCATCATGTGTATCCAGACCTCTTTTAATGCACCCCATGATCCTGTTTGCCTTGGCAGCTGCTGCCTGGCACTGGCTGCTCCAGGTAAGTTTATCATTAACTAGGATCCCCAAGTCCTTCTCCCTGTCAGATTTACCCAGTGGTTTCCCATTCAGTGTGTAATGGTGATATTGATTCCTTCTTCCCATGTGTATAACCTTACATTTATCATTGTTAAACCTCATCTGCCACCTTTCAGCCCAAGTTTCCAACTTATCCAGATCCATCTGTAGCAGAATACTATCTTCTTTTGTATTAACTGCTTTACATAGTTTTGTATCATCTGCAAATATCGATATTTTACTGTGTAAACCTTCTACCAGATCATTAATGAATATGTTGAAGAGAACAGGTCCCAATACTGACCCCTACGGTACCCCACTGGTCACAGCGACCCAGTTAGAGACTATACCATTTATAACCACCCTCTGCTTTCTATCACTTAGCCAGTTACTAACCCATTTACACACATTTTCCCCCAGACCAAGCATTCTCATTTTGTGTACCAACCTCTTGTGCGGCACGGTATCAAACGCTTTGGAAAAATCGAGATATACCACGTCCAATGACTCACCGTGGTCCAGCCTATAGCTTACCTCTTCATAAAAACTGATTAGATTGGTTTGACAGGAGCGATTTCTCATAAACCCATGCTGATATGGAGTTAAACAGTTATTCTCATTGAGATAATCCAGAATAACATCCCTCAGAAACCCTTCAAATATTTTACCAACAATAGAGGTTAGACTTACTGGCCTATAATTTCCAGGTTCACTTTTAGAGCCCTTTTTGAATATTGGCACCACATTTGCTATGCGCCAGTCCTGCGGAACAGACCCTGTCGCTATAGAGTCCCTAAAAATAAGAAATAATGGTTTATCTATCACATTACTTAGTTCTCTTAGTACTTGTGGGTGTATGCCATCCGGACCCAGAGATTTATCTATTTTAATCTTATTTAGCCGGTTTCGCACCTCTTCTTGGGTTAGATTGGTGACCCTTAATATAGGGTTTTCATTGTTTCTTGGGATTTCACCTAGCATTTCATTTTCCACCATGAATACCGTGGCGAAGAAGGTGTTTAATATGTTAGCTTTTTCCTCGTCATCTACAACCATTCTTTCCTCACTATTTTTTAAGGGGCCTACATTTTCAGTTTTTATTCTTTTACTATTGATATAGTTGAAGAACAGTTTGGGATTAGTTTTACTCTCCTTAGCAATGTGCTTCTCTGTTTCCTTTTTGGCAGCTTTAATTAGTTTTTTAGATAAAGTATTTTTCTCCCTATAGTTTTTTAGAGCTTCAATGGTGCCATCCTGCTTTAGTAGTGCAAATGCTTTCTTTTTACTGTTAATTGCCTGTCTTACTTCTTTGTTTAGCCACATTGGGTTTTTCCTATTTCTAGTCCTTTTATTCCCACAAGGTATAAACCGCTTACACTGCCTATTTAGGATGTTCTTAAACATTTCCCATTTATTATCTGTATTCTTATTTCTGAGGATATTGTCCCAGTCTACCAGATTAAGGGCATCTCTAAGCTGGTCAAACTTTGCCTTCCTAAAGTTCAGTGTTTTTGTGACTCCCTGACAAGTCCCCCTAGTGAAAGACAGGTGAAACTGTACAATATTGTGGTCGCTATTTCCTAGATGCCCGACCACCTGCAGATTTGTTATTCTGTCAGGTCTATTAGACAGTATTAGGTCTAAAAGTGCTGCTCCTCTGGTTGGATTCTGCACCAATTGTGAAAGATAATTTTTCTTGGTTATTAGCAGAAACCTGTTGCCTTTATGGGTTTCACAGGTTTCTGTTTCCCAGTTAATATCCGGGTAGTTAAAGTCCCCCATAACCAGGACCTCATTATGGGTTGCAGCTTCATCTATCTGCTTTAGAAGTAGACTTTCCATGGTTTCTGTTATATTTGGGGGTTTGTAACAGACCCCAATGAGAATTTTGTTACCATTTTTCCCTCCATGAATTTCGACCCATATGGACTCGACATCCTCATTTCCTTCGCTAATATCCTCCCTTAAAGTGGACTTTAGACAAGACTTTACATAGAGACAAACCCCTCCTCCTCTCCGATTTTTACGATCCTTTCTAAACAGACTGTAACCCTGTAAGTTAACTGCCCAGTCATAGCTTTCATCTAACCATGTCTCGGTTATTCCCACTATGTCAAAGTTACCTGTAGATATTTCTGCTTCTAGTTCTTCCATCTTGTTTGTCAGGCTTCTGGCGTTTGCGAGCATGCAGTTTAGAGGATTTTGTTTTGTTCCACTCTCCTCGCTGTGGATTGTTTTAGAAATGTTCTTACCTCCCTTCTGAGTATGTTTTCCTGGGTCTTCTTTGTTCAAGTCGAATGTTTTTCTTCCCGTCCCCTCTTCTTCTAGTTTAACGCCCTCCTGATGAGTGTAGCGAGTCTTCTGGCGAATGTGTGTTTCCCAGGTTTGTTGAGGTGTAGTCCGTCTCTGGCGAGGAGTCCATCGTACAAGTAATTCACACCGTGGTCCAGGAATCCGAATCCTTGTTGTCTGCACCATCGTCTTAGCCAGTTGTTTGCATCAAGGATCCTGTTCCATCTCCTGGTGCCATGCCCGTCTACTGGAAGGATAGAAGAAAAAACTACCTGTGCATCCAGTTCCTTTACTTTCTTCCCCAACTCTTCAAAGTCCTTGCAGATTGTTAGTAGGTCCTTCCTTGCCGTGTCATTGGTGCCAACATGTATCAGAAGAAATGGGTGGACGTCCTTGGAGCTGAAGAGCTTTGGTATCCTATCGGTCACATCCTTGATCATCGCACCTGGAAGGCAGCATACTTCTCTTGCAGTTATGTCCGGTCTGCAGATGGCTGCTTCTGTGCCTCAGTAGTGAGTCTCCCACCACCACCACTCTTCGTTGCTTCTTGGCTGTACTTTTTGCTGTCACTTGTTGCTGTGTGCCCTTTTCTTTTTTGCTTGCTGGTATTGCTTCATCCTTAGGTGTGCCATCTTCATCCTCTACAAAGATTTGATATCGGTTCTTCAGTTGTGTGGTTGGTGATTTCTCCATGGTCTTCTTGCTTCTTTTGGTCACATGCTTCCACTCATCTGCTTTTGGAGGTTCTCTGACACTTTTTTCACCTTCTGTGACCTGTAGAGATGCTTCTGTTCTGTCTAGAAAGTCTTCATTCTCTTTGATGAGTTTCAAAGTTGCTATTCTTTCTTCCAGACCCCGCACCTTTTCTTCTAAAAGGGCCACTAGTCTACACTTCTGACAGGTGAAATTTGATTCTTCTTCTGGTCGATCTGTGAACATGTAGCACATGCTGCAGCTCACCATGTAGGTTGTCACATCTGCCATGTTGCTCCTAGATCCTGCTGACTTGCTGTGTGTTTTCCTTCTTGTGTAATCTACTCAGCCAAGCTCTCTTGCAATAATGTCCTACAGGCAAAAATTACGGCGCGCGGTTTGGTGATGCTTTCCAAGCAGCTGGTCCCGGCTGTACCCAACGATCTTCTAGCTTAGGGAGACTCCTTGCTTTTCCCAGAAGGCACCTGGAATATGCAAATTAGCCTCCTCTAGCTTGAATCCCTGAATCCTTGAATCCAAACAAAATATTTTTATTTTCAATATTTTGTTGCAAATCCTTTGGAGGCAATCACTGCCTTAAGTCTGGAACCCATGGACATCACCAAACGCTGGGTTTCCTCCTTCTTAATGCTTTGCCAGGCCTTTACAGCCGCAGCCTTCAGGTCTTGCTTGTTTGTGGGTCTTTCAGTCTTAAGTCTGGATTTGAGCAAGTGAAATGCATGCTCAATTGGGTTTAGATCTGGAGATTGACTTGGCCATTGCAGAATGTTCCACTTTTTGGCACTCATGAACTCCTGGGTAGCTTTGGCTGTATGCTTGGGGTCATTGTCCATCTGTACTATGAAGCGCCGTCCAATCAACTTTGCAGCATTTGGCTGAATCTGGGCTGAAAGTATATCCCGGTACACTTCAGAATTCATCCGGCTACTCTTGTCTGCTCTTATGTCATCAATAAACACAAGTGACCCAGTGCCATTGAAAGCCATGCATGCCCATGCCATCACGTTGCCTCCACCATGTTTTACAGAGGATGTGGTGTGCCTTGGATCATGTGCCGTTCCCTTTCTTCTCCAAACTTTTTTCTTCCCATCATTCTGGTACAGGTTGATCTTTGTCTCATCTGTCCATAGAATACTTTTCCAGAACTGAGCTGGCTTCTTGAGGTGTTTTTCTGCAAATTTAACTCTGGCCTATCTATTTTTGGTATTGATGAATGGTTTGAATCTAGATGTGAACCCTTTGTATTTACTGTCATGGAGTCTTCTCTTTACTGTTGACTTAGAGACAGATACACCTACTTCACTGAGAGTGTTCTGGACTTCAGTTGATGTTGTGAACGGGTTCTTCTTCACCAAATTAAGTATGCGGCGATCATCCACCACTGTTGTCATCCGTGGACGCCCAGGCCTTTTTGAGTTCCCAAGCTCACCAGTCAATTCCTTTTTTCTCAGAATGTACCCAACTGTTGATTTTGCTACTCCAAGCATGTCTGCTATCTCTCTGATGGATTTTTTCTTTTTTTTTCAGCCTCAGGATGTTCTGCTTCACCTCAATTGAGAGTTCCTTTGACCGCATGTTGTCTGCTCACAGCAACAGCTTCCAAATGCAAAACCACACACCTGGAATCCACCCCTGACCTTTTAACTACTTCATTGATTACAGGTTAACGAGGGAGACGCCTTCAGAGTTAATTGCAGCCCTTACAGTCCATTGTCCAATTACTTTTGGTCCCTTGAAAAAGAGGACGCTATGCATTACAGAGCTATGATTCCTAAACCCTTTCTCCGATTTGGATGTGGAAACTATCATATTGCAGCTGGGAGTGTGCACTTTCAGCCCATATTATATATATAATTGTATTTCTGAACATGTTTTTGTAAACAGCTAAAATAACAAAACTTGTGTCACTGTCCAAATATTTCTGGCCCTAACTGTACAATTAACCCCCTTTCTGCCATTAGACGTACTATTCCATCCATGTGGGGTGGGCCTTACTTCTCAAGGATGGAATAGTACGTCATAGGCGATCGGCCGCGCTCACGGGGGGCTTATCGCAGCTGACATCCGGCACTATGTGCCAGGAGCGGTCACGGACCGCCCCCGGCACATTAACCCCCGGCACACCGCGATCAAACATGATCGCGATGTGCCGGCGGTGCAGGGAAGCATCGCGCAGGGAGGGGGCTCCCTGCGGGCTTCCCTGAGACCCCCGCAGCAACGAGATGTGATCACGTTGCTCCGGGGGTCTCCTACCTTCCTTCCTGCAGCAAGTCCCGGATCCAAGATGGCCGCGGATCCGGGTCCTGCAGGGAGGGAGGTGCCTTACCAAGTGCCTGCTCAGAGCAGGCACTTGGTAACGCTGCAGCGCTCTGAGACAGATAAGTGATCTGTCAGAGTGCTGTGCAAACTGGCAGATCACCGATCTGTATTGTCCCCCCCTGGGACAAAGTAAAAAAGTTTAAATTTTTTTTTACAAGTGTGTGTAAAAAAAAAAAAAAAATCCTAAATAATGAAAAAAAAAAAAAAATAATTCCCATAAATACATTTCTTTATTTAAATAAAAAAAACAAAACAATAAAAGTACACATACTTAGTATCGCCGCGTCAGTAACGACCCGACCTATAAAACTGTCCCACTAGTTAACCCCTTCAGTAAACACCGTAAGAAAAAAAAAAACGAGACAAAAAACAACGCTTTATTATCAATCATACCTCCGAACAAAAAGTGGAATAACACGTGATCAAAAAGACGGATATAAATAACCATGGTACCTCTGAAAGCGTCATCTTGTCCCGCAAAAAACGAGCCGCGATACAGCAACATCAGCAAAAAAATAAAAAAGTTATAGTCCTCAGAATAAAGCGATGCAAAAATAATTATTTTTTCTATAAAATAGTTTTTATCGTATAAAAGCACCAAAACATAAAAAAATGATATAAATGAGGTATCACTGTAATTGTACTGACCAAAAGAATAAAACTGCTTTATCAATTTTACCAAACGCGGAACGGTATAAACGCCTCCCCCAAAAGAAATTCATGAATAGCTGGTTTTTGGTCATTCTGCCTCACAAAAATCGGAATAAAAAGCGATCAAAAAATGTCACGTGCCCGAAAATGTTACCAATAAAAACGTCAACTCGTCCCGCAAAAAACAAGACCTCACATGACTCTGTGGACTCAAATATGGAAAAATTATAGCTCTCAAAATGTGGTAACACAAAAAATATTTTTTGCAATAAAAAGCGTCTTTCAGTGTGTGACGGCTGCCAATCATAAAAATCCGCTAAAAAACCTGCTATAAAAGTAAATCAAACCCCCCTTCATCACCCCCTTAGGGAAAAATAAAAAAAATGTATTTATTTCCATTTTCCCATTAGGGTTAGGGCTAGGGTTAGGGCTAGGGTTATGGTTAGGGCTAGGGTTAGGGCTAGGGTTAAGGCTACAGTTAGGGTTAGGGCTACAGTTAGGGTTGGGGCTACAGTTAGGGTTAGGATTACATTTGCGGTTGGGAATAGGGTTGGGATTAGGGTTAGGGGTGTGTCTGGGTTAGAGGTGTGGTTAGGGTTACCTTTGGAATTAGGGTTAGGGGTGTGTTTGGATTAGGGTTTCAGTTATAATTGGGGGGTTTCCACTGTTTAGACACATCAGGGGCTCTCCAAACGCGACATGGCGTCCGATCTCAATTCCAGCCAATTCTGCGTTGAAAAAGTAAAACAGTGCTTCTTCCCTTCCGAGCTCGCCCGTGTGTCCAAACAGGAGTTTACCCCAACATATGGGGTATCAGCATACTCAGGACAAATTGGACAACAACTTTTGGGGTCCAATTTCTCCTGTTACCCTTGGGAAAATACAAAACTGGGGGCTAAAAAATAATTTTTGTGGGAAAAAAAGATTTTTTATTTTCACGGCTCTGTGTTAGAAACTGTAGTGAAACACTTGGGGGCTCAAAGTTCTCACAACACATCTAGATAAGTTCCTTGGGGGGTCTAGTTTCCAATATGGGATCACTTGTGGGGGGTTTCTACTGTTTAGGTACATTAGGGGCACTGCAAACGCAATGTGACGCCTGCAGACCATTCCATCTAAGTCTGTATTCCAAATGGTGCTCCTTCCCTTCCGAGCCCTCCCATGCGCCCAAACGGTGGTTCCTCCCACATATGGGGTATCAGCGCACTCAGGACAAATTGCACAACAACTTTTGGGGTCCAATTTCTCCTGTTACCCTTGGGAAAATACAAAACTGGGGGCTAAAAAATAATTTTTGTGGGAAAAAATTTTTGTTTTATTTTTATGGCTCTGCATTATAAACTTCTGTGAAGCTCTTGGTGGGTCAAAGTGCTCACCACACATCTAGATAAGTTCCTTAGGGGGTCTACTTTCCAAAATGGTGTCACTTGTGGGGGGGTTTCAATGTTTAGGCACATCAGTGGCTCTCCAAACGCAACATGGCGTCTCATCTCAATTCCTGTAAATTTTGCATTGAAAAGTCAAACGGCGCTCCTTCCCTTCCGAGCTCTCCCATGCGTCCAAATAGTGGTTTACCCCCACATATGGGGTATCAGCGTACTCAGGACAAATTGTAAAACAACTTTTTGGTTCCGATTTCTTCTCTTACCATTGGAAAAATAAAAAATTGGGGGCGAAAAGATAATTTTTGTGAAAAAAAAAATGATTTTTTATTTTTACGGTTCTGCATTATAAACTTCTGTGAAGCAATTGGTGGGTTAAAGTGCTCACAACACCTCTAGATAAGTTCCTTAGGGGGTCTACTTTCCAAAATGGTGTCACTTGTGGGGGGTTTCAATGTTTAGGCACATCAGTGGCTCTCCAAACGCAACATGGCGTCTCATCTCAATTCCAGTCAATTTTTCATTAAAAAGTCAAATGGCGCTCCTTCGCTTCCAAGCTCTGTCATGCGCCCAAACAGTGGTTTACCTCCACTTATCGGCGTACTCAGGACAAATTGTACAACAAGGTTTGGGGTCCATTTTCTCCTGTAACCCTTGGTAAAATAAAACAAATTGGAGCTGAAGTAAATTTTTTGTGAAAAAAAGTTAAATGTTCATTTTTATTTAAACATTCCAAAAATTCCTGTGAAACACCTGAAGGGTTAATAAACTTATTGAATGTGGGTTTGAGAACCTTGAGGGGTGCAGTTTTTAGAATGGTGTCACACTTGGGTATTTTCTATCATATAGACCCCTCAAAATGACTTCAAATGAGATGTGGTCCCTAAAATAAAATGGTGTTGTAAAAATGAGAAATTGCTGGTCAACTTTTAACCCTTATAACTCCCTAACAAAAAAAAATGTTGGTTCCAAAATTGTGCTGATGTAAAGTAGACATGTGGAAAATGTTACTTATTAAGTATTTTGTGTGACATATCTCTGTGATTTAATTGCATAAAAATTGAAAGTTGGAAAATTGCGAAATTTTAAAAATTTTCGCCATATTTCCGTTTTTTTCACAAATAAACGCAGGTAATTAAGAAATTTTACCACTATCATGAAGTACAATATGTCATGAGCAAACATTGTCAGAATCACCGGGATCCGTTGAAGCGTTCCAGAGTTATAACCTCATAAATGGACAGTGGTCAGAATTGTAAAAATTGGCCCGGTCCATAACGTGCAAACCACCCTTGGGGGTAAAGGGGTTAAAGAAATAAAAAAAAACTAGAGAACCAAATGTAATACAATAGTTCAACAGTAACAAAACGCATAAATACATTTAAATGAGTGTGATATTTTGGAAGGACAAGTAAATTACAATTATTTCTCTTATTTGAAAATCTATTAGGAGGTTAAGGAGTATAGAATTTATCAATCCAAATCTTCCATTTTTTCAAGAAATTTTTTTAATACCACTATTATTTACAGCGAATCTCCAACTATGTGCTTTTTTTCAACTGTACTAACCATAACAGAGAAAGTAAGCAAAAGCATTACCAAGTACCGTAAATCTGGATCAGCCGGGCACATACTTAAAGCAGTACAAAAAATGTCAGAGAAGTATGTAATATGCATTGTAATCACCATGTATACATTTTTATTACATATAACAAAGTGGAGACACAAAAACACAAAAATCTAGAAACATGTAAAAAAAAAAAAAAAAGGCAATGGGCTATAAATGCACTAATGAGATGTGTCTACATTCAGGCCACCACCTCCCGGCATCTGCCAAATACAAATAGTTCACAGGATATTCAACAAGGCTTAAATCGATAAATACATCCCCAAATATAAATTTATGGTGATATATACCCAAAATTAAATAAAGGGAAAACACCAGAAAAGGATATCACTTCCCAAATAATATTAAATAGATTGACATAAATGTCTTGAAAGAACCGTGAATTATTAAATGATGAATTATCTAACAATGCACAGTTAATAACAGACAATAGT
Organism: Ranitomeya imitator; assembly: GCF_032444005.1. Taxonomy (NCBI): domain Eukaryota; kingdom Metazoa; phylum Chordata; class Amphibia; order Anura; family Dendrobatidae; genus Ranitomeya; species Ranitomeya imitator. The sequence continues at coordinate 442,936,950 of NC_091285.1, forward strand.
AATGCACAAATAGCCAAAAGCAATGAATGAAGCGATTATAAACACCAACAAATAAGAAAAAGACCAACAAATAGATAAATAGTGGATATAGGAGAACCAAATCATGAGATAAGAAATCTGTGTAGTAAGACTTGAATGAGATGAGGAAAAACCCCATGCATATTACCACTGCTTTGCGGCTTCCTCAGGGTTCAGTGTACTTATTAAGAATATCTGCCGTGGACGCAATTGTCCTCCTCCGGGTTCCAGACTGCTCCGCCGGTCTGTCCGCTCTGGAGGCAGAGCTAGTGCGCACTTGGGTGGTGCGACTATATACAGTGGTGCCTTGTGTGTGGAAGTGGTGAATGATGTGGGAACACAGAACTCCGTACTTCCCACTGGTTTCACATGGGTCACTGTGCCTTACGGTTGCCAGGCAAAGCAGCACTCTGCCTTGCCTGGTATTAGCCAATGGTGGCAATTTGTGCACCCTGCTGTTCAGGTGAGCAGGGAGTGGCTCCCTGGACATGACTGGGAGGAATGCACCACTTTATTTTAATCCTTGGATTTGGGCTGGCTATATAAGGCCTGCTTATAATCCAGTTCAGTGCTATTTATTCAGTTCCCTTGCGTAGTGGTATGGTGAGTGCTTCCTGGTTGAGCTCTGGTTGCTTCTCAGCAGTTACTAATTGTCGTTACTGGTACTTCTTTGCTAGCTTTTGTCCTGGGGTCTCCTTTTGGTTCCCATTTGTTTTTTTTTTGCTAGCTTTGGATTTACCTAATTCCACTTCGTCCATGCCACCAGATGCGAGCTACCCTACAACAGCAGTCTGGGAAGGGATCTGTAAAGTCCCCCTACCCTTCGGGACGGGGTGAAGAATATTACGTCCATTAAGGACTTACCAATTAGTAGTGGCTTGCGCAAAGTGTGTTTGTGACTGCACTTTTGCTGGTACGATGCGAGTCGCTACAGAGGAGCTATTGCTGCAGATAACAGTACTGTACTAACTATGTAGCAATGGTAAATCTTGGTCAATATTTTTTATGTTTAGTCCTAAAAATTCTAAATTTACAGAAAATGAGAAAAACTAGCATTATTCAGAATTTGATCTTGTGTGCCTTTATGACACATAGTAACACCACACAAAATAATTACATTTGTTTACTTTCACGTTGTCAAACTTTGTGGGATGTTACACGATTTTAACCCCTTCACGACCTATGACATATAGGTAAGTCATAGGGTGTATCTTCCAGCACCAGAGCCCACATCTTTCTTAGCACATGACAGCGGATTTTATCCGCTGTCATGTGCCCCTAACAGCCGCTGGTGGAATTGCGATCCACCCACAGCTGTTAACATGTTAAATGTAGCTTAACTCGTGCCCGGTGGATACATGTCAATCTGCATCCCTGTCAGATAATCTCAGGGCACTGATGGGTTGACGTGACAAGAGTTATTGCTGAAGCCCTGCTACTGTATCTATAGTACTAGCAATCAGATGATCGCAGCTTCAGGTCTCCTAAGGGGGCTATCGAAGCAAGTAAAAAGTAGAAAAAAAATGGCCCCTTACCAGCCTATTAATTTCAGCCTGCAGCTGTCTGCTTTGCTGGGCAGCTCAATGGATATTGACAAGTGATCACTGATGAGAGAATATACTCGTTACTCAAGATTTAAAAAAACAGCTAAAACCAGCCAAGGGAAAACAGAAAGCTGGGAGCTGGTATTTTTAGATTGGGAAAAGGTCAATATTTGTGATGAGCGAATATACTCGTTACTCGAGATTTCCCGAGCATGCTCGGGTGTCCGCCGAGTATTTTTTAGTGCTCGGAGATTTAGTTTTCATCGCCGCAGCTGAATGATTTACATCTGTTAGCCAGCATAAGTATATGTGGGGGTTGCCTGCTTGCTAGGGAATCCCCACATGTAATCAAGCTGGCTAAGGCTACTTTCACACTAGCGTTTTCTGCAATCCGTCACAATGCGTCGTTTTGCAGAAAAAACGCATCCTGCAAAAGTGCTTGCAGGATGCGTTTTTTCCCCATAGACTTGCATTGACGACGCATTTGCGACGGATTGCCACACGTCGCATCCGTCGAGCGACGGATGCGTCGTGCTTTTGCGGACCGTCAGGAGCAAAAACGCTACATGTAACGTTTTTTTCTCCTGACGGACCGCTTTTTCCGACCGCGCATGCGCGGCCGGAACTCCGCCCCCACCTCCCCGCACCTTACAATGGGGCAGCGGATGCGCCGGAAAAATGCATCCGCTGCACCCATTGTGCAATGCAGCAAACGCTAGCGTCGGAATCTCTCCCCGACGCATTGTGAAAGAAGCCTAAGAGATGTAAATCATTCAGCTACGGTGACAAAAACTAAATTTCCGAGCACTAAAAAATATACTCGGCGGACACCCGAGCATGCTCGGGAAATCTCGAGTAACGAGTATATTTGTTCATCACGAATATTGACCTTTTCCCAATCTAAAAATACCAGCTCCCAGCTTTCTGTTTTCCTTCGGCTGGTTTTAAAGAAATGGATTGCATGTTTTTTTTTTTTTGTAATTGTACAGCTATGACATTACATGATGGAACTGGAAGTGCCCAGAGCCTTAAAGTTTGTGGATCGGCTGCGCTGCAGCCTTTCAACAAGCTTTATTAGACATTTGTACCCTAACAGGAAACCAGACATACAGTAAGAAGTCAATGTTCGGGGCCGGGTACCATCCAATAGAAGTCCGGTATGAACCCTGAACTTTCCAGTTCGAGTTCGCTCATCCCCAGTGGCGAGCTGTCATTTTCTGTGTTTGTGCAGACTGAAGGACCTTACACCTGAAAGAAAGATAAGAAACATCAGTCACATAAAGTGTGTAATGGCAAAAGTATTACAAAAGCATAAGGAGATGACCAAGTGGCTGCTTTGCAGGTAGATTCTAGAGAGATAAAGTACAAAGTTCACCAGCTCCTATAAATTGGCCATGAAGATCCCAGGCATCAAAAGTAAAAACCCTTGCTCTCTGACCTTTCCCGATGCCTGCGCACTGCAGTACTGTGCTCTGCCCTCAACAGGGCAGACAAAGTACGCCTGCGCCGGAGCCGCTGCGTGAAGACAAGAAGAGGACATCATCGTAAGAAGATGGGAGGCCCCGGTCCGTGCCGCCCATTGTACCGGGACCGCCCCTGGGTGAGTATAATCTCTCTTTTTCTCATCTTTTAGGATACATCGGGGGCTTATCTACAGCATTGGAGAATGCTGTAGATAAGCCCCTGATGCTTGTGGGCTCAGCTCACCTTCGATTTTGGGGTGACAGGTTCCCTTTAAGGACTCATCCATGCAATGTCCCTTTCTGGCACGTACACTTCAGCAAACTTTTGACATAAGGTCAAAGATGGGGTCATCTCGGGGAGGACACCGTGCATTATCAGTATAATGCAGGAATTTGTGGATGGCCTCAAAACGTTTCCGGGTCATGACCATTCGGAACACTGGAGTGTTGTATAAAACATCAACACTTCCATAATGCCGAAGTTCTGGCTTTTTCAGGATCCACATGTGAAGGACCAGGCCACAAATCTTCATCATCAGCAGCATCATTCACCTGCGTCTACAGGAGACCAGTTAGAAAATGATGAATCGGGGTTTTGTGCCAAAAATTGATGAGCATACAAATTAGTTTGACCCACCATGGCCTTAACAAAATCCTCAGAGAAAAAGACTTTGAAAAAGTCTAGTTCGGTGAGGCTGGTGGTGTCAAACTTGATTCCGGATTGTGTCACAAAATCAGGAATCAGTGGCACATAAATTTTCAGGGGGCGAGGTGCATACGGGGTCAGTAATGGAGAGCCCTGGTTCATCTTCTGTCCAGGGACATCTGTGTGGGGGGTTCAGCAGCACCTGAGGAGGAATATGAGGAGGAGGAAGCGTTAGAGGATGAGGAGGATAAATCTGAAAAATAAAGAAATGTGGGATCCTCTCCCTCGCTATCAGTGTCGGAGGCAAGGAAAGAATAACACTCCTCCACTGAATAGCGCTTTTGGGATGAACGGGAAAAGCAGGACCTTTTTTTTTTTTAATGTACGTGGCGATTGTGTCAGTACTTTATTTGTGTGTGTGTGAGAGAGAGAGTGCTTGGTGTAAACTTTTTTGTTTGAAAAGAAAAAGCTAAAAAAACTGCATCACTAATCAAAGCTCTGTGGCTGCTGGATGTGCGCACAGAGGTGGCGCAAAGGAGGGTGAAAAGTTGAAAACAGAAGGCACGAGTGCTGATCAGTGAACTGCGTCACCAATCAACGCTGTTGACAGCTGCTGGATGTGTGCACGGAGGTGGCACCAAGGGGGATGGACAAATGTAAAAAGAGGGGGATTGGGGTGGATGAAGAGAAATTGGGTAGGGATCAGGAATCAAAACACTTACACTTGTTTTTCTTCTGTCTTGCCTTCTTTCTTCTTTGTTCTTATTTCAGCAGGGATTGTGGTGTCACAGGCTGCTGTGGCACCACAAGGCCCAGCACAGATCCTGTAGCATGACCGCTCAACAGACATCCTCAGCTACTGTGGCTTGAACTTTTCTGGGGTCCATACGAAACCTCTCAGCAGACAAGATTAACCCCAGAAAGGACAATTTCTGAACCAAAAACAAACATTTCTCTTGTTTAGCAAAAAGACCGTTCTCCTGGAGCCTCTGGAGAACAGCACGCAGATGACTTATGTGGGCCTGCTGCTCCGCAGAGTACACCAGAATGTCATCTAGATAAACTGCCATGAAGGGCCAAGGAAGTCAGAAAAGACATGGTTGATAAAATTCTGGAAAACTGCTGGTGCATTAGTCAGACTGAAAGGCATAACCAAATTTTCAAACAACCCTTCAGAGGTGAGGAATGCGGTTTTCCACTCCTCTCGTATACGGATAAGATTGTATGCCCCTCGGAGACCGAATTTGGAAAACCACTTGGCCTCAGACAATTGGTTATATAAATCAGGGATAAGTGGTTGGGGGTAAGTATTCCTCACAGTAATTTTATTTAACTCTTGGAAATCGAGGCATGGATGCAAACTACCATCTTTTTTTTTTTGTTTTACAACAAATAACCCAGCCACCACAGGAGACACTGAAGGGTGAATATGCCCTTTACGGAGACTCTCAGAGATGTATTTTAATTGCGGCTTGCTCAGGACCAGACAGATTGTTTTCTTTTCTGTGGATTTGTTCCGTTTGCACAATGTCATCAGTAGGACCCCCGAGGAAGCCCACCCGAAATGCGCGTTGGGGCTGCAAGTACCTGACCAGTGGTGGAGATTATGGGTAAGAGCTTTCTTTTTTAGGGATGTAGTTATATATATGGTCTAGTCATGGATGCTCTCTACCAGTGTCTGTTTTCACTTAATTTACTGGTTACTAATGCAGAATCTTTTTGAGTCTATTGATCTATTTTGGTGTATTATGACTATAACGGAATTTTGACACCAGGTGGGAACATAGCATGAGTAGTCAGCAATAATATGTGCACTGTAGATTCAATATAGCTATCTTTAAATTTATATTAAAGGGAATCTGTCACCACTTTTTTGTGAGATCATGTAAAAATATCATTCAATTTAGTGTCACCTATGCATTATACCAGTACTTTTGATACTCCTCGACTCCCCACCTATGATCCATAAATACCGTTTATAATCCTCCCGAGGTGTATGTAAATCTGCTCAATCCGGTCCAATGGGCGGGGCTTATTGTCCGTCTCTCCCCCCCTCCTGGCTTGATCAACGCATTTCTTTCAGGTAATTCCTGCGTTCGCGTAGTTACCGCGCGCGTGCATTCAAATGTCCTCTTGCACGTGCGCAGTATGCTTTGCCCTACTGTGGGCAAAGCATAAAATCAGTGTTGCGCATGCGCCGGCATACTCCATTACGTTCTGTGGCTCGGAAGTAATGCAATGCAATTGTGTGTTCCCTCACACCGGAAACCTGTCAAAAGTCCTGCACATTACACCGGAAGAATCGGAAAGTCCTCAGAGATTCACTTTCCGATTCTTCGGGTGTAATGTGCAGTGCTTTTGACAGGTTTCCGGAGTCGGAGAACACATAATTGCATTACTTCCGGGCCATAGAACGTAATGGAGTAAGCTGGCGCATGCGCAATACTGATATTATTCTTTGCCCACAGTAGCGCAAAGCATACTGCGCATACTCGGTAGCTCTACCCGAACACAGGAATTACCTGAAAGAAATGCGTAGAGCAAGCCAGGAGGGGGGAAGAGACGGACAATAAGCCCCACCTATCGGACCGAGCAGATTTACATACACCGCGGGAGGATTATAAACAGTATTTATGGATCATAGGTGGGGAGTTGAGGGGTATCAAAGTACTGGAATAATGCATAGGTGACACTAAATTGAATAATATTTTTACATGATATCCCAAAAAAGTGGTGACGGATTCCCTTTAACTGGGTCCCCCATCCACTTTATACATATTTTCTGTAGGGTTTTGGTGCTATTTTCACCTTTGTTCCACATTATTCATTTTTGTCATTTTCTAATGTACTAGTATGTATACATTGTTGTCCTTTTAATCATGTATTTAATAAAATGAAGTATGTTTTTTATATTGGACTGTTTAGCTCTTTCTTTTGCTGTATTCTTATAGATTATACAAACAGGCCTTGGGCAATTTAGCATCAGGAATAAGGTCAACAGTACAATCAAATGGGCGGTGTGGTGGTAAAATCTCAGCCTCTTTTTCGGAGAACACATCCTCAAAGTTCTTCAGCTACTACAAAATACCCTACAGGCTGACGGATGACATAGACATAGTAGTAACAATATCCCGGGACCCCCAGTCAATAATCAATATGCAGTAATAACCAAGGAATCCCTAACACCAGACCAGCAGGGAGATTATCCAAGACAAAACATGACGTACGCTCCTGGTGTAGGACCCCCACCTTGAGGATGAATTCTTCAGAAATAAAATGTCGATACCGTCGTTGGTGAGGGGTGTAGAATCAATAGCCACAATCTTTATGGGAGTCTCCAACCTAACTGTCCCTAACTTACAGCTGGCCACCAGTTTAGAGTCAATCAGGTTCAGGGATGACCCACAGTCCACAAAAGCCAAAGTAGGAGTAAAACAGTTCTCAACTCCAAGTTCCACTTTTAACAGTACTTTAGGGAATGAGGAAAAAGTACCTGTGAGTCTGGGCAACCTCCTCGGTAGTGTAAACCCAGACTTAGGCTTTCCCGACACCTTGGGAGTAGGAGGACAGGAGGGACAGTCCTTCTTCCAATGTCCTGGGGCACCGCAGTAAAAACAAAGTTTACCCTCCCATCGATGTCTCCTCTCCTTCTTCTTGATGGTGATGGCCCCTACTTCCATGGGCTCAGAAAGTTGTGAGGGTTCCAGCTTAACCGGAAGGAAAGGAGCTTCCCGACGCACAACTCCCCTCTCCCATAACTTCCGATCCATGCGAGCGGCCTGAGTCATGGCTTATTCCAGAGTGCTGAGAAGAGGATGAAGAGCCAGAGTGTCCTTTAAATCAGGGGTCCCCAACTCCAGTCCTCAAGGCCCACCAACAGGTCATGTTTTCAGGATTTCCTTTGCATTGCACAGGTGATGCAATTATTACCTGGGCAAGACTAAGGAAATCCTGAAAACATGACATGTTGGTGGGCCTTGAGGACTGGAGTTGGGGACCCCTGCTTTAAATGACCAGACAGTCACCTCCAGAACTGACACCTGAGTGCTGACTCATTCCAGGACACCTCTGGGGACCATCGCCGAAACTCTGAACAGTACCATTCGGCAGAGAGCTTTCCTTGAGATAGACCCATAATAGTGTCCTCTGCCAATCGGTCTGGTTCATTATAGATGAGGCCCAGAGCCTCAAAGAACCTGTCCACAGACATTCTCTCAGGGGCGGTCGGAGGTAAGGAAAAAGCCCAAGACTGTGGACCCTCCCTCAATAAAGATATAATTATCCCCCCCCCCCCCCCACTGACTAATCCCCTGAAGATCGGGGTTTAATGGAAAATAGTAGTTTGCAACCCTCCCTGAACATGCAAAACTTATCCTTCTCACCAGAGACGGTGTCAGGGTGTTTCACCGAAGGTTCAGGAGAGTGCAGACACATGTCAGTCACCTCACCAGACTTACTGACTGAGGGAGTCCCCCAGGCTATCTTGACTGTCTCAGCCATTTCCCTCTGCACCTGCATCTGGGAAGTAACCAAAGCCCTGTGCTCCAGAGATAACTCCATCATCTGAGTAAGGTTAGCCACTTGGTCCGCCAGAGTACGGAGCAGATCCATACCAGAGAAAGGGAAAAAAAAAGTACAAAATCCCCTTTAAATGCTTGGGTCAGTGATAATGTAATGCAACTGCAAAGTAGTTGCTCGCAACCTCCACCAGGGGGCGCAGGTAAGGGGAAAAAAGGTAGCACTCACCGTGTAGCACCACAGTGCAAAGCGTGGAGCGCCACTAGGAGGTGGCAGAGTAGTTAGACAGGCTGGTCAGCAACAAAGAGGAAGACGAAGTACCAGAGGTCACAGCAATGCACGTGGTCAGAGACAAGCCAGAAATCGGAACCAGATGGGAGCGCGGGATCCAAAATGTTAGATAGAAGACATAGTTGGGGTACGAGCTAAAGAGTCAAAGTCAGACAGGAAGCGTAGTAACAGAAGGAAAGCAGGAGGCACGGTTCAGAATTCAAGCCGAGTCATACACTGTAGGGAACCACCAAACACACACTAAGTCAGGGATAGGGAAAGGGTCAGGCGCAAATACGGGTAGCCATAACCAGGCCAGGGAAAGAAAAGCAAGAAGCAAACCTCGACCTGGATCATGACAGTACATATGTCCTGTATGCATCATAAGTCACTGCAATAGTCCCTGGCAGGGGTAGGATGATTTTTGCAGGGATAAAATTCTTCATGTTTCTACATAGAGCAGAGAAAACAGAAGAAGGAACTGGGTAGAAACCAAAATGAGCAATTAAATACGCAGTGCTTTATAACATGATGACTGCAATATATTAAGAAGATAAAAACTTTGATGGGAAGAGGAGTGCTTCTTTAATGTTGTAATGTTGAGGTTGTAGGTCAGACTTTTGGGGAACTAGTAATCTGGTCAGTTAACTAAAACGTCCAAGTTTCCCTGCATTTCAGTAGAGCACCTGTTTCTACTCTCTGTAATAATCAAATTAACATTTAGCTATCTAAAAAAACACACAAAAAGAGTGCACACATCAATACCAGTGCCGTAAAACAGATTTATTAACACAGCAACAGTAGGAACATCAGCAGTAAAGATGGAAATAAAAAGTACCACAACAAAAAGTAAAGGAGGCATCGGAGCATGGGACACCTGTACTAGATGACCACCTCTGCTCCCCTCGCCTCCTATAACAGAGGAATTACCAGGCAGTGGGGCAAACCTGCCGCCTACTCCCCATAAGATCAGGAACAAGAAGCATCAAGGACACTTCTATCTTCACATCGTGTATACTGAATATAGGTCTATATATGGATTTAACACTATGGGTGTGGTTCTTAATGTATACTGACTGTGTAGTTGCATATAAATATAAATATGAATTTATGGTATTAAAAGCATTAAGAATAAAACATTTTATATTAATACTAGTTCTGGTAATCTCTCCCCCCACAGTCTGGCAGATTGTATGCATATGTATTAGGTGTAAGCAGTGCCGTGTGTGTGTGTGTGTGTGTGCCATGGCTACATCTTGGGTATTGTTCATTACCGGTATGCGGACACGTCTGCACCTGTGTTAAGCGAGGACGTATCAATACTTTCATGGTGTGTCGGTTTGGCTTGTAACCATGTCTGCTGAGTATAAAAATGGTTGTATGAAAAGGGGGTGGCGTTGTATAACTTGTTAATAAAATGAAATATACTTGCCTGTAAATACGCTTTTTACAATACCTATACTAAGCCCACTGTTTTTGAGGCATGCAAGTCCCTGTATGTGAGAATCCACATGTGAGTGTAATGTCTGCGTAGGTATCTGCCTGACTGTGCAAGAAGGAGTGGTATAATACTGGATGTTTAAGCTTCTTAAACGGAGCCTTCTGGGGTATTCCCATCTATTGCACACAGACCATGTTGAGAAAAGTTAGAGAACGATCAGGTGATTCAGTTTTGTTCCAGTAGCCGTAGAGTCTGTGCCAGTCCCTGGGCTGTGCCAAATGCCAAGTACTGACAGCACAGCCAGTCCTCCAGAGTCACTCCACCCTCTTTCTCCAGAGCTCTCTCCGCTAGCCTTATTAAAAGCAATGTCCTCTTTACCTCCAGCCAATTATACAGAGTTCCTGATCCTTGTAGAACTTCTTCTCGCGGGCCCCAAATCAAGCAGCGTAGGGCAGACTTGGCTTGTCCCACCTGTAGTCGATCTGAAGGGCTATGTTGCAAAAGACACCCTGCTAGTCGTCCCAAACCACGTGAATATGGAGAGCGGCGCGGCACAGCTGGTAAGTCACATGGTCCATATTCTCTTTCCTTCAAACCCCCATCAAGAAAAGGATTGGGTAAGTGCAACATTTCATAGATGAGGATCCCAGTCTGAAACTCATCACTCCTTCGGTACTGCGTTGCTCCAACAATCTCAGGAGCCATACGTGAAGGATCACCTAATCCCTGCGGACGCCAAACAGTTTGACTCTTCAATTTAGCCTGGCTAAAGTTGGTGAGAAGCAATCGACCAGCACAAGTTGGGAATACTCTCTGTTCCGAAGGACCAGTTTCCTTGGCGTTCTCATTTGGCTGCTCAGCGGCAGACATATGGCAACAACTACATCCTGACTCTCCAGGACGGCAGCTGGCAAGCAAAAGGTTGTCTAGACGAAGATCACAGTGGGTAATACCTTGCGCCTTCAAATGCTCCAGAGCTCCACAGAGTTGAAGCAGTAGAAGACAAACTTGCCGTTCATATAACTCGGGCTCTCTCCGATGCCGAATTTCACCCTCCCGCACAAAATCTGCAAGTGTCTGTCTGGGGGGTTCTCGTGTAATTACTACCACTCTACTTCTCCGTTTGCCCAATGAGCCTTGGTTATTAGGAGAACTTTGCTTTTGATTTTTGTTTGAGGTCTCTTTAACTCTTTTGGAGACCTCGACACTTTCACCTTGGTCTTCTTCCTCCTCCTCTTCCTCAGATACAGTAGGATCCTCCCAGGGTAGTAAACGTGCAGGCACCTCAGCCAAAAATTGCCCACAATCCTGCTGGATATTGAATTGTTCAGTAAGGCCCTGTCGTATGGCCAGGCAGTGATAATATTCCCTCTGGGCTTGCTTGGATTTGCTGCGGCAAATCTGCAAAAAACAAAAAAGGACTATGTTAAATGAAAAGAGAAATGGTTCATAAAAGAATCCTAATACAACTGGACAAGGAACACTATTAAAATGCAAGAAAAAAAAATCCCTCCACCTCTAGTTTCCAAGAGCTCCATATGGGGGTCAAAAATTTGACGAGTAAAATTACTTTTCAATCTAACTATTGATGCTCCTTTAAGTGTAATTGTATGGAGTTGAAGAGGCTCTTTTAAAATGGATCTGTCACCAGATTTCACAATACAAGCTTCATACATTATTAGCTAGATGACCAAGATATGAGGAGACTGGTGTACTTACTTTAAACATACACTTCAGAAAAGCTGTATAATTGGGATATTTAAAAGGGTTGTCCACTACTTGGACAATTCCTTCACACTTAGTTAATTCCCTAGTGTAAATTGAAACCAGCCTGTACACATTTCCAGTACAGCGATGTCGGTGCAGAGGGCTCCCAGGGCTTGCCTTACATTACAGTGGGGGAAAATAAGTATTTGATTCCTTGCTGATTTTGTAAGTTTGCCCACTGACAAAGAACAGTCTATAATTTTAAGGATAGGTTAATTTTAACATTGAGAGATAGAATATCAAAAATAAAATCCAGAAAATCACACTGTATAAATTATATAAATTTATTTGCATTTTGTAGTGAGATCCCCTACCAACCATTAAGAGCTCTGGTTCCTACAGACTTTGGTCTAGCTGGACTCATTACATGTACATTTTAAAAGTATGAAAAAGGACTATACAGCTTTCTGACTCAGTAAGTACACCATCCTCATCAGGTTTAAGATCTGGCAACTTATCCTGTGAGATGTACTAAAATGAATATCAGGCTTCTGTAATTGATTGGAGGTGGCCAGTTTCCTAGATGAGGACGCACATTCAAGTTGTTTGCTATACAGATTGCAAGCGCAGCTCTGAAGCTGGCCAGATCACTAACTCTGCACTGATCCAATGCGGCAGAAGCAAACCATCTGCTTTCAGAAGGGGAAAGAGCACAGTTCAGACCAGTGGCATGACAGAATGCACAGTCCACACCGGGGTCACAACACCCCCTGCAAACAGGGAAGCAAAACAAAAAGATTTAAAGACAAGACTGCAGAGGATTTACCTATGCACTCTCATTTCCACCGAGTTCAGATAAGAATATGCAAAAATGTTCATCTTTCATCCATGTGCAATTGGAGTCTCCAAGTTGGCCATTCCATAAACTACTCTTCTTGTTAAATGTCACAATATATATCAGAAAAAATTGGTTAGCATCTGCTAACAATGTAAAAATTCTAAATAATTACCTTCACAGCATAGAGATTTCCAGGATCTCGTGCGTATGATGCTCGGTAATATACTGCATCTCCAGCTTGGCAACATGGTGTAGGGCTTGTTAGCCTGAAGTCTGGCCAACTTTCCAATCCAAAGCTTATTGGCTCTCTTTGTCCAGCCATGAAAAGGTCCTCACAACGAGCGTAGAAGCGGCGCAGGGCTTCAACCTGTAATTCAGCAATCTTCCCTCCACTAACTTTGGGTCGTTCCATGGAGTCTCCTGACTCAGTGCCACCAGTCTCCCAGCTGCGATCTGTGTCATAAGTAGGGTTAGCTAGGCTCAGTGATGTCCCAAGTGCTTTATCTGGTGTGGACTGTCGGGGTGCCTGATTCTTCTTTGGAAGAGGAGGAGGGGTTGGATGTGGTTCTGGCTCATTTGGTGGGCTTCCTCCATGGGTCTGACGAGGCTGTTTATATGGGATCATATTTGCCCGTGACTGACCTGTGGATACAGACCAATTACTAAATTTGGATCTTAGAATAAACTATTTGTTGAGACAATTTATCTAAACTAGTTTTCTGCCCTGAGATTGCCAGCTAGATGATATATTTTTTAAGATTGCAAAGTTCTTTGGAAGTCTTTACATGAAATCACAATACCTAGGCAAAAAAATAATGCTCGCAAAAAGCACAGGGATAATCACTAGCTGAAACAAGTAATTTTGGGGAAATGAGAAAAGGCCATTGGGCACTTGTCCTCCAAATTAAAGGTTGAAGTGTTGAAGCTCCTCCCTGTAATGATTGGCATGAAAATATGTGTTAATGTTAGTCTACTGTATACATTAACATTGTGAAAAATGCTAAGTCGAAAACTGATGCCTGGGGTTTAGATTACTCTATATAATCAGCAAATTCTTCTTGCTAGTAGCCCTCAAGCTGCATCTGTTCAGAACAACGAAATGCGCATATCAGGGAGTTGTCAGAAATGTTTTCCCCAGAAACAGGTAAAAGAGAACCTGACCGGTGATACATGCAGCCCAATCCATGGGCAGCATGTACCAGGCACTGGATGTATGATCTCAGCCAGGTATGTTGGACTCTGAAATGCTATGAGGTTTTAGAGAAAAACAATTTAAGAACTGCCAGGGACTAAGCCACACTGGAGAGTCAGACAGGCCGGCCACAGGTGACTGCTCCTCACCTGCTGCCCTGGACAGACATGTCTCTTTCTAAGTGCGTGTAAAGAGAAAGACCTGTCACTCCACGGCAGTGGGTGGGGAAAAGCTGCAGGGCACCTGCCCGTCCAACTGGTCTCCAGTGTGGCTTGGTCCCCGCTTTTCCAGCTCCAAGCTGTATACACTTGAATGCTTACTGGATGGAGCAGATCAAGTAATGTGTATTTGTGTAATGAAGGAGAAGGTGACCTAAGGATCTCAACGCCCTTTATCAAGGTGAGCATTATTATTAGGCAGTTTGTTTTCCTTAGGGAAAATGGGTAAAAAAATGATTTTACTTACTAAAAACAAAATATTGCGAACAATCTTTAAGAGGGATGCAGCTCTCTTGCAATTGCTAATATATTGGGGGTGATCACAGAACCATCCAAAGTTTTGTTGCAAAAAAAAACGTGTTGCGAAAAAAGAAAAGAAAAAAACAAAAAAAAAGACATTAACTGCCAATAATTGGAGAAGAATCAAATGTGAAGCGATCAGGAACCCATTATCTTCCAATGCCTTAATACTCCAGAACTGCAGACTCCCTGGAGAGCCCAGAAGTACAGGGTGTTCAGTACTCAGACATGGTGAAAGTGAGGAAGGCTGCAACCTGACCACCACTGAACAATCAAAGTCACAGAATTTGAAACGCCAAGACAGAGCCAAGAAATACCTGAAGACAATTTTTTCAAAAGTTTTATGGACTGATGAGATGAGTGACTTTTGATGGACCAGATGGATGGGCCCATGGCTGGACCAGTAACTGACACAGACCTCCACTTCAACTCAGAGGCCAGCAAGAAGGAGGTGGGGTATTGTTATCGGCTGATGTTATTAAAGCAAAGAGCTAGTTGGACCTTTTCAGGTTGAAAATGGACTCAGAGTAGACTCCCAAACCTGACCAGTTTTTATAAGACACTTTCTTCAAGCAGTTGTACAGGAAGAAGTATGCATCTTTAAAAAAAACCATGATTTTTATGCAGGACAATTCTCCATCGCTTGCATCAAAGTACTTCATTGCTTGGCTATCCAGTAAAGACGTTAAACATGAAAGAATAGTTACACGGCCTGACCTACCCTTCCTCACCTGACTTAAACCCTGTTGAGATCTTGTGGACTCTTCTTAAAAAATGGGAGATTTGCAGTGAAGGAAAACAGTACACCTCTCTGAACTATGTCTGGGAGACTGTTGGTGCTGGCCAAAAAGTTGATTGTAATCCTTATAGGCAGTGTCTTCATTCTTTTTTTTTTTATACAGGAGACTCACTATAACTGCGCATTGACTCGCCGGCACCTGCGCAGAAGAAGGATGAAGACACTGCCCATAGAAGGGTGGATAAGGTAAGGATAATAGTGTGAGTGCGGGACACAGGCGCGGGATTGTGGCGCCACAACTGCATGTCACAGGGCAGTGGGGTGTTATGACCATGAATACGGGAGGCAGAGATTTCTTCCAGGCACCGAAGCCTGGAAGAAATCATTAACATAAAAAAAAAAAATTAAACTCAATTTCTCAACTACACTGCAGCTATGAGGCATACAGGTAAAACTATTTTAGCGGCTGTGCCCTCAGTTGATGGCATGAGGACACGAAGCTCATCGATTGGCTGCACTGCTGTTGACATGAAATCAGCGCTGCGGACTCAGACACCAGGTTCAGTTGCATTATGATCAGGTTTTTATATATATACTAGATGGCAGCCCGATTCTAAAGAATCGGGAGTCTAGAATCCATATATACTTGAAATTCAGCAGGAGCTTGAAGAGCAACGTCACTGGGCCCGCCTCCACGCAGTAGAAACTTGCTGTGAGGTAAAAATTCAAAAATCACACCAAAATGGCGGGCGGAGTGTGTCACAGTACGGCACGTTTCTGATTGGTCGCTCGCAGCAGGCGGCAACCAATCAGACACTGGACACTGTTGACGTCACTTATCTCCGGACATTAGCTCCGGACATTAGCTCCGGACAGGAAGTTGGCACAAATTGCAGGAAGTAGTATTCTAGGCAATTAGATTATATATATATATATATATATATATATATATATATATATATATATATATATATATATATATATATATATATATATATATATATATATATATATATATATATACATACACTAGATGGCAGCCCGATTCTAAAGAATCGGGAGTCTAGAATCCATATATACTTTATTTATTCAAATGTAAAAATAATACAATTAATAAATAATAGTAAGAAAGAACAAAAAATGGCTGCACTCACCAGCTCTTGACAATTCTTGTTATTTAAGGTACAGTTACACAGGATCCATGAACATGCTTATGAGGGGAGGGATGAAAGACATCAGACGACAACTTTGCGTGTTGTGGCAAATGCCACAACAACAGTTCTTTGCTTAAGAACAATGTCAGGTAGTAGGAAAATAGCCAGTTAATAATAGGCAATAGTTCTTTGCAGGAATGCAGATATTAATAAATAGGCAGTTTATATTGCAGAGAAATTGCTGGGCAATAATGGACAATGTCCTTATGTGGCAAATAATAGAGCAATATACCCAATGTGGCAAAGAAGAGGTTAATAAACGGCAGTCTCTCAGTATAACAGTCAGTGAATAATAGGCAGTATATGGAGAAAACACCAAACAAAAGTTCAAAATTGGTGTGAAAATGTCACTGAACCACTTCACAACTAAATATATATAGTTTTGGTAAATGGTATTATCATTTTTTTGACGAAATTCGGCAGGAGCTTGAAGAGCAACGTCACTGGGCCCGCCTCCACGCAGTAGAAACTTGCTGTGAGGTAAAAATTCAAAAATCACACCAAAATGGCGGGCGGAGTGTGTCACAGTACGGCACGTTTCTGATTGGTCGCTCGCAGCAGGCGGCAACCAGACACTGGACACTGTTGACGTCACTTATCTCCGGACATTAGCTCCGGACAAAGCCACGGAAGTTGGCACAAATTGCAGGAAGTAGTATTCTAGGCAATTATATTATATATATATATATTGATTTGAAAAAAAAAAAAAAAAAAAACATCCAGACTGTCTGGCACAATCTGTACAATCTGTCCAGCGTCATATTTAATATGCCAATGCTGTAGAAAAAGACATGGAGCGCACATTAAAAAAATCATGCGTTGATCTAATGCCGCTAGGCAAAAATGTACAAAACTTAACATGAGGTTCTTAGTTTAACATTCTGTATGAAGCCCACTACCACATCACAGCAAATCTCTCAGTCGGTCCCTAACTTTTTATAGCCTTATTAGATCACTGTTATGTCCATGGGGAAGGGGGGGGGGAGGTTGGAGTACGCGAAATAACACCGGAGGCAGTTTTCTCCCAGGCAGCACACGCCCTGGAGCCTGGAAGAACTCATTAACATATAAGAGTAAAACTCAATTTCTCAGCTGAGTCCCCATTATTCCAGTCCACACCATCTCACTGGCACAACACCACAGCAACAATGGCTACCACACAGCACCAACGCCAAGTGAATGGGCTAGAAAACTCACCTTCCACAAACTCTCAGACTGTGAAGTGAAAGCAAAACTAGGCGGAACCACTCTTGGAGTCTCCTGCTAATTTAAAAATGCCTGTGCCTATAATGGGAGGAATGCTGGTCTAAGTAAAAAAAAAGTGGGGACAGACCATGCAATAGGCCAATGCTGTAGAAAAAGACATGGACCCCATATCCAAAAATCATACATTAACCCCTTTCTGACCTCGGACGGGATAGCACGTCCGAGGTCAGCTCGCTTGCTTTGATGCAAGGCTCCGCGGTGAGCCCGCATCAAAGCCGGGATCTGCCCGTAATAGGCGCGGGCAGAATCGCGATCTGCCCGCACCTATTAACTAGTTAAATGCCGCTGTCAAATGCAGACAGCGGCATTTAACTACCGCTTCCGGCCGGCCGGAAATGACGTCATCACCGACCCCCGTCACATGATCGGGGGTCGGCGATGCATCAGGATGGTAACCATAGAGGTCCTAGAGACCTCTATGGTTACTGATCACCGGTGGCTATGAGCGCCACCCTGTGGTCGGCGCTCACAGCACACCTCCATTTCTGCTACATAGCAGCGATCAGCAGATCGCTGCTATGTAGCAGAGGCGATCGAGTTGTGCCTGCTTCTAGCCTCCATTGGAGGCTATTGAAGCATGGCAAAAGTAAAAAAAAAAGTTAAAAAAAAAATGTGAAAAAAATAAAAAAAAAATATAAAAAGTTTAAATCACCCCCCTTTCGCCCCAATCAAAATAAATCAATAAAAAAAATCAAATCTACACATATTTGGTATCGCCGCGCTCAGAATCGCCCGATCTATCAATTAAAAAAAGCATTAAGCTGATCGCTAAACGGCGTAGCGAGAAAAAAATTCGAAATGCCAGAATTACGTTTTTTAGGTCGCCGCGACATTGCATTAAAATGCAATAACGGGCGATCAAAAGAACGTATCTGCACCAAAATGCTATCGTTAAAGACGTCATCTCGGCACGCAAAAAATAAGCCCTCAACCGACCCCAGATCACGAAAAATGGAGACGCTACGAGTATCGGAAAATGGCGCAAATTTCTTTAGATAAAAAATAACCTAGTCATCTTAGGTGTCTATGAACTCGTACTGACCTGGAGAATCATAATGGCAGGTCAGTTTTAGCATTTAGTGAACCTAGCAAAAAAGCCAAACAAAAAACAAGTGTGGGATTGCATTTTTTTTGCAATTTCACCGCACTTGGAATTTTTTTCCCGTTTTCTAGTACACGACATGCTAAAACCAATTATGTCGTTCAAAAGTACAACTCGTCCCGCAAAAAATAAGCCCTCACATGGCCAAATTGACGGAAAAATAAAAAAGTTATGGCTCTGGGAAGGAGGGGAGTGAAAAACGAACACGGAAAAACGAAAAATCCCAAGGTCATGAAGGGGTTAATCTAAGAGGTTTGCTGTGATGTGGCAGTGGGCTTCATACAGTCTGATCAGAATGGTAAACTAAGAACCTCATGTTCAGTTTTGTAAATTGTTGCCTAGCGGCATTAGAGCAATGTATGCTTTTCGTCTTTTTCTACAGCATTGTCATATTTACGTTTATATATTCAAAAACTTGTCAGAACTATGGACTCCATTCTGTGATCATTTTTCCTTCTAGCAAGTATTGTAGTTAGCCAAACCGAAACGTGAACAGGGTTCATTATAGGACTGCATATGTCAATATTCGTCTGTTCCCTGCTTTCTGTGTCCCGACATTCGGTCTGTCAACTAGGCCACAATGATGATGTTTGCGTAGTGACCGTATGAAATGTTGTCATGCAACACTACACAAGTATCAACGCAATGTCACCGCCACCTAAAGTAACGGGACAACGCAGATGTATACAGCGGTATTGATGAGAAATCTCTGCAGTCTAATTAGCATTTCTGGCAGAGGAAGTTCAACTGTGGGGGACGAAATGTTTTTTTTTTGTGGGAGTTGGGCTTTTCAAAAACATCTTTGCTGTAGGACAAACTCTCAGAAGAACCAATACTGGACACGATCTGTGGATCTCACCTAAGTTGCTGTAGGTGGCTCCCCCCGGACTACAGTCTGATGAGCAGTCGGAAGCAGCGCCAGAGACGGGAGCATGGTCCTCACGTATCTGAACCTCAGCAACTGCAGGTGGTGGCGAGCTATCTGCCAGATTCTGTTCTTCAGGCACCGCAGGGCCAAGCGAAGTAGAGTCTTGTATAGGCATATTGTCAGGAGTGCTACATTGAGAGACACATGAAATATAGTTAGCAGTATAATCACTGTACAGGCATAAATTTATCGTATACATAAATTGCCAGTGCAAGTAACAAATATGGTCAGAAGCAAGATATGTCCTAGAACCAGGTGACAAATGGAGAGGCTCACCATTTTCTGCTACTGACACAGTTCCCCATTCTCTAACAGAAAGAAGTGTGCTTCATTGAGCGGAATACGTGACCAGACTGCCCTGTGATCTGACCTAACCTGTGTGTTTACCTGGAAGGGAGTGTCACCAGAAACCCTCCCCTACGACAGCTCAGCACTGACACCACTGCTCCCCCGCCCAACTCTGAGAAAGTCTAGCTCCATTACAAAAACTGTAATAAAAAAAAGAATAACCCACCCATTCCAATCATACCTGCACATGGAAGCAGATGAGCGACAAAACACTGGTGACAAAACAATAAAAATATAGATTTTCTTAAAAGGAATAAAAACAAGTAAAGTAGATATATGAGCCGAGATCCTAGCAGTGAAAGTGCAGCACATAGACTGTGAAACCACAAGGAGCAATGACAGGGGAGAGGAAGGAGACGGAAAATAATAGGAAGTGCGATAAGTGTGCACATAGGGGACAAGTACGCTGCGAAAACGCTCAGACGTCAGCACTCACTGCTAACAGCAGCAACAATGGTGTGTAGGGCTAAGCTTAAGACAGAACGATATACACCTATCCACAAAGGCCTAAACCATACCGGAGAACATTATAGCACCAGAGAAATATACACCGCCGATGGCTGGGAATTTGTAGCATCCACCTTTCTTATATTTCATATGGTTTTGTGTTCATTCCACTTTTTATTTTGCAAATGTAGAACTTGTATTTTAATTTGAAGTAAAAGCTGTAGTTATGGTAAGACTTCGTTCTCATGGCATAGTCTGATGTAGTTTGGAGTGGTTTCATAGGACTAGACCCTAAAGGAAAGAGTAGTTCTATAAAAAGACAATTTCTATTTTTTTTTTGCAAATCGCTTGGCAAATCCCATAGCATCGGCCACAACAGTGGTCTTTGGCCACTGCAAGGGAATGGGACTACCGCCTCTTACCTGCTGGCATCTTCTTTGAATAGCTGGCCTGGCATGTCAAAAGAGCCAAGGTGAGAGGCAGTACTACTCCCGCTGCCATGCAGTTGGCAATAAGACATGCAAATCGATTCACAATAACTATTTCTCTATATCCAAATTTTTGTGAAAAAGATATTAGTGTAGACGTTGCCAAAGTGAGGGCCACATGCGGCCCGAGACAACCGAAGGGCCGAAAACACTGGCCCCTTCCGATGTCACCGCTATCAGCATCCTCGGGATATAGATAGCCATGAGTACAATGGTGGAGCAGAGAGACAACAGATCCTTCCACCATTCAGCATGCGCCATTGAGACAGCAGAAGCGATGATGTCACTAAATCGCGTCTGCTGTGCAGAGTGTCCGTTCACACAGCAAAGACTGGAGCAGAGCGCCGGGGGGATGGGAGCCAATGCGAAAGTGTGTTTTATGTGTGTCTGTATATAGGGGGCTATGTGAGGACTCCTGCTGTCTATAGGGGGGTTGTGTGGGGGTTCATACCGTATATGGGGGTGATGTGTGTGGACTCATGCTGTATATAGAGTTGTGTTGGGGCTCATACTGCATATAGGGGGGCTGTGTGTGGACCAACTGTATATAGGAGGGCTGTGTGGACCCATACTGTATATAGGGGGGCTGTGTGTGGACCAACTGTATATAGGGGGGCTGTGTGTGGACTAACTGTATATAGGAGGGCTGTGTGGACCCATACTATATATAGGGGGCTGTGTGTGGTCTCATGCGGTATATAAGAGCTATGACAGGACTCATGCTGTATATAGAGAAGCTGTGTTGGGGCTCATATTGTATATAAGGGGCTGTGTGTGGACTCATACTGTATTTAAAGGATTGTCATTTAATTCTGCTCAATATTAAGAGATATAATTACTATTAATATAAAATACGCTAGTTAGAACATTATTGAGCAGAGATAATTTCAGCCCTCCAAGAAAAGTTGCAGTCTGTCAAGTGGACCCTCAGGAAAATTAATTGCCCACCCCTGTGTTAGAGGATCCAAGTTCTACCTTGAACAAAAAAAAAATTACTTTTGGAAAAGGAGAACAGCAATACAGGGTGTAGGAACAGACAAGTAGAAACCCCGAGAATTAAAAGCCTGTTATCTAAACCTAAGGCTGTTTGCACACGTTGCGTTTTTTTCGCTATAAAAACGCGATAAAAACGCAAACATATGCATCCTATCATTTAGAATGCATTCTGCAATTTTTGTGCACATGATGCGTTTTTTTCTGCGAAAAAAAACGCATCGTGGTAAAAAACGCAGCATGTTCATTAATTTTGCGGGTTTTTTTCGCTATATAATGCATTGGGAAAGCTTTGGAAAAAAACGTGCAAAAAAAGTGGTAAAAACGTGAAAAAAACGCACGCGGTTTTCTTGCAGAAAATGTCCGGTTTTCTTCAGGAATTGTGCACATACCCTAAAGGTTACACAGAGCGTAGCTGCCGCTTGAATTAAATACCGATATTAGAAGTGGCCATTTTTTCCTCTGTGGTAAATTGGAAATGCCTCTCCCTCTCGTCACCCTCATGAAAAAAACTGCAGAATCTGGAAACTAAAAGACAGCACTAGTTTAGGTACTGGTGCTGAGAGATCAGGGAAATCACAGTTGCCCCATAAAGGTACTGCAAGTCACTTAAAATTCTGACTGCTAGAAGAAAAGTAATACATGTACAGAATGTGTTCCTAAAGAAAGGAATCTTATTTTCTAGACATAGCAACCACTCTGCTCCCTAACTGGAATGGCTATGGACACCTTTGCACTGAATTTTGTTTTATTGTTCATTTGCTTTAGAAATACAAAGTGATAATTCTACAGTAAACAGAGTTCATGAAGGATTTCAGCTTGTATTGCAGCCGTAGGGTCTCTGTACCGCCTACACCTAGCTGTTTGTATGTCGACTTCTGAGACTGCCTCTGGCCGTATCAGCTAGCGCAGCTCAGGAACAGCAACAACGATAGAAAGGAGGGTGTACAAGTCATACCAGAAAGGAGGGAGGAAAGCATTCAAGTCTGCAGGGAGGGCTGACACACTGTAGATAGGAAGGAAAGCTCATACAAGGCAGAAGGAGAAGGAATAAAAAAAAAAAAAAAGTTTGTGTCTGAGTATGGAAGAAAGACAAGAAGAACACCAATGCAGATTTTGCAGTGTAAATGAATGTTGGTATGGTAGAAAAATGGCTCAGGCCTGTAGAAAGATACATCAATTCAGGAATGAAGCAGTTTTCCGAGAGCCAGTGAAGTCAGCAGAAAACTGGCCCACAGACCTTACATCCAAAATGTTTTACTGGCAGGAGGATAAACATATGCGAAAACACACACAGCTGTATGCAGCACACCTAAGAAACACAATGTGTGCTTGGTTGGGATGCAATGATTGCCATTTGTAGATTGTGAGCCCTCGCGGGCAGGGTCCTCTCTCCTCCTGTACCAGTTATGACTTGTATTGTTTAAGATTATTGTACCTGTTTTTATTATGTATACCCCTCCTCACATGTAAAGTGCCATGGAATAAATGGCGCTATAACAATAAATAATAATAATAATAAAGATATGTAACAGTAAGGACAGGGTATTGTGAAAACATCAAACCTCTTTGCCCCCAGCATGACAAAGTGCAATATTTTGAACCACGACATTGATATGCTTTAGGGGTATGTTCCCACATTTAGGATTTGCTGTGGATTTGACACCGCGTATTTATGCAGCATCAAAAACGCAGCGGCCAGAAGTTACAGCCTAGTGGATGGCATTTCTAGAAATCCTATGTCCACTGTGCGTCTATGTGCACCTTCGGATCACCAGCGGAAATGGACATACGGCGCGTCTTTCAGATCCGCAGCATTTCTATTTCTCTTGTGGGTATGCATGTGGATTTTCCCCATAGACTTACATTAATGAGGAAAATCCGCATAGATCAAAACAGCACATTTATTTTTCTGAAGACATGACAAAAGGGATTTTTTTTGTAACCTAGGGGACCCGCTAATTATGTTTAACTCAGTTTTCCATGTCAACATGTTGGCTGTAGAGCCTTAAAAGGGGCTGTCCGCTACCAGGACAGCCCTTTCGTGATCAAAATGTTTTGCACCGATAAAATAAAGCCTATACTCACCTCCTGTGTCGGAGCTGTTCCTGTGGTGTCGGCACTTGTGGTTGTTGCGACACATGACACCCAATCAGTGCTCGTGTCACTGTCTCCACCTTCGGACAAATCGAACATGAAGACGAAGTCCGGGCTGCAGCTGATCTCAGACTTCCTCTTCCTGCTCAATTCAACAGGAGGCGGGGACAGTAACGCCAGAGCTGATTGGGTGCCGGCATCATGTGTCACAACCACAGCACAGGAGCCCCGGGAGATGGGTTACCTAATTTTACAAGCAGAAGCCTGCTAATGCAGCCGCCCCTGCAGGCTTCTGCTTGTAAAATTAGTTAACCCTTTCAGATGGAATTACAGCATGGGACGAGACTGATCGTCGGAAGGTATGGAATATTGTTGTTTGTTTTGTTTACATTTGTTACAGGTGACTAGGGTCTTCAGGTGGATTACCAGTATAATAAAATATTACAACAACCTGTGTATTTATTTCATTAAAATACTTTGTAATAATGTGTGTGTGTTTTTTTTTAACCATTTTGTACTATTGGATTAATAATTGATAGGTGTCATAATTGACGCCTCTCCATTATTAATCTGGCTTAATGTCACCTTACAATAGCAAAGTGACATTAACCCTTCATTACCTCATATCCCACCGCTACACGGGAATGGGAAGAGAGTGGCCAAGTGCCAGAATAGGCGCATCTTCCAGATGTGCCTTTTCTGGGGTGGCTGGGGGCAGATGTTTTTAGCCGGGGGGGGGGGGGGGGGGAGGGCAATAACCATGGACCATCACCAGGTTATTAATATCTGCCCTCAGTCACTGGCTTTACTACTCTAGCGGAAAAAATTGCGCGGGAGCCAACGCCAATTTTTTCTGCGATTTAACCCTTTAATTTAATAGCTAGAGCGCCCAAATTTTGCACATACACACTACTAACATTAGTAGTGTGGAATATGCAAAAAAAAAAAAAAGAAAAAGAGGGACATGAGATGGTTTAGTGTATGTAACCATGTCTCATATCATGTCAGGTTTGAGAAGGAGATAGGAAGAGCCGGCAATTGAATTGCCGGCTTTTAAGAGATATTATATATATATATATATATATATATATATATATATATATATATATATATATATATATATATATATATATATATATATAATGTGTCTCACTGATACACAGTATATATGTTTTTACGATTATTTGATCCCATAGATCCATTGTGTGTCCGTATTGATTTTATGTCCGCCCAAAAACGTTTTTGTAATTTATGCATCATTTTGTGAAACGTTTGACTTTTTACTTTAAAAAAGGTAAAAGGCAAAAATAAAGACGATATTTAGCTTTGCACAAAATTCATGAACCAAGGGAACAGTTTTGAAGAATTTGGAGCAAAAAATGGCAAATACCAGAAGACAAAAAATGGAAAAGGGAATTAAAGGGAATATGTCAGCATGTTTTGCCATTTAATCTGACAGTTGCATGATGTAGGGGCATAGACTCCGATTCCAGCAATCTGACACTTACTGGTCTGTTCAGTTTTGATAGGATCACTCTTTCCTCTGATGTAGATCTAGGCGTGCTATGAATGCTGAGCTGTACCTAACCTCGCTTGCCCACACCAAATTGGCAGCAAATTGCAAATCCGTGGTTGAGGCAGGGTTACAAACATTAGCTGGACTGCCTGGCACTGAACATCTAGTTTTGCAGTGATAATCTCCTGCTGATAAAACACTGATTCTATTGAGACTACAGTAAGCTGCTGAGAAAGCGACATCCGTAGAATCAGGCTTTCTGCCCTGACATTATGTTGCCATCAGATTAGGCTATGTGCACACGTTGCAGAGTTGACTGTGGAATTTTCTTTGCAGATTCTGAATTTCTTCGCAGAAAAAGCAGGTCAGAATCTGCGCCTTTTTTTGGTATGTGCACACGTTGCAGATTTTTGTGCAGATTTCTTCCTTTTTTTACCCCTGCAGATTTCTATAAGGCTATGTGCACACGTTGCGGATTAGCCTTAGGAATTTCTGGTGCGGACTCTGCCTCTCCTGGCAGAAAATGCAGCTGCGGATTTGTCACTTTTTTTGGGCGGATCTGCAGTGTTTTTGTGCGTTTTTTTTTTTTTCGGATTTGCTGCGTTTTTTACCCCTGCGGATTTCTATAATGGAATGGGTACAAAAACGCTGCAGATCCGCAAAAAAGAGGTGACATGCTACTTCTTTTAAACGGCAGCATTTCCGCAGCGGATTTTCCGCAATGTGTGCACAGCTTTTTTTTTTCTCATTGATTTACATTGTACTGTAAATCAATTGCGGATCTGCAGCGTTTCTGCACCGCAAAAAACGCTGCGGATCCGCAGAGAATCCGGAATGTGTGCACATAGCCTAATGGAATGGATGCAGAAACGCAGCAGATCTGCAAAAAGAATTGACATGGTCCTTTTTTTAATCTGCTGCGCTTTCCATGCAGATTTTTCTGCACCATTAGCACAGCATTTTTATTTTCCCCTTGATTTACATTGTACTGTAAATCACTTGCAGATCTGCAGCGTTTCCGCGCGCAAAAAAAAAGCTGCAGATCTGCAACGTGTGCACATACCCTAGACATGTATACAAATACAGTGGGTACGGAAAGTATTCAGACTTCTATAATTTTTTTTACTATTTGTTTCATTGCAGCCATTTGGTAAATTAAAAAATAAAAAGTTCATTGTTTTCTCAATGTACACGCTGCACCCTATCTTGACTGGAAAAAAAACCCAAAAATGTAGACATTTTTGCAAATGTATTAAAAAAAACTGAAATATCACATGGTCATAAGTATTCAGACCCTTTGCTCAGCATTGAGTATAAGCACCTTTTGAGCTAGTACAGCCATGAGTCTTCTTGGGAATGATGTAACAAGTTTTTCACACCTGGATTTGGGGATCCTCTGCCATTCTTCCTTGCTGAACCTCTCCAGTTCTGTCAGGTTGGATGGTGAACGTTGGTGGACAGCCATTTTCAGGTCTCTCCAGAGATGCTCAATTGGGTTTAGGTCAGGGCTCTGGCTGGGCCAGTCAAGAATGGTCACAGAGTTGTTCTAAAGCTACTCCTTTGTTATTTTAGCTGTGTGCTTAGGGTCATTGTCTTGTTGGAAGGTGAACCTTCGGCCAAGTCTGAGGTCCAGAGCACTCTAGAAGAGGTTTTCATCCAGGATATCTCTGTACTTAGCCGCATTCATGTTTCCTTCAATGGCAACTGGTCGTCCTGTCCCTGCAGCTGAAAAACACCCCCATAGCATGATGCTGCCACCACCATGTTTCACTGTTGGGATTGTATTGAGCAGGTTCTGAGCAGTGCCTGGTTTTCTCCACACATACCGCTTACAATTATCACCAAAAAGGTCTATCTTCGTCTCATCAGACCAGAGAATCTTATTTCTCATAGTCTGGGAGTCCTTCATGTGTTTTTCTAGCAAACGCTATGCGGGTTTTCATATGTCTTGCACTGAAGAGAGGCTTCACTCAGACCACTCTGCAATAAAGGCCCGACTGGTGGAGGCTGCAGTGATAGATGACTTCGTGGAACTTTCTCCCATCTCCCTTCTGCATCTCTGGAGCTCAGTCACAGTGATCTTGGGGTTCTTCTTTATCTCACTCACCAAGGCTCTTCTCCCACGAATGCTCAGTTTGGCTGGACGGCCATGTCTAGGAAGACTTCTGGTGGTCCCAAACTTCTTCTATTTAAGGATTCTGGAGGCCACTGTGCTCTTAGGAACCTTGAGTACCGCAGAAATTCTTTTGTAACCTTGGCCAGATCTGTGCCTTGCCACAATTCTGTCTCTGAGCTCCTTGGAAAGTTCCTTTGACCTCATGATTCTCATTTGGTCTGACATGCACTGTGAGGTCTTATATAGACAGGTGTGTGCCTTTCCAAATCAAGTCCTATCAGTTTAATTAAACACAGCTGGCCTCCAATGAAGGAGTAGCACCATCTCAAGGAGGATCACAAGGAAATGGACAGCATGTGACTTAAATATCAGTGTGAGCAAAGGGTCTGAATACTTATGACCATGTGTTATTTCAGTTGTTTTTTTAATATGCAAAAAATTCTACATTTATGGGGTTTTTGTCAGTCAAGATTTGGTGCAGAGTGCACATTAATGTGAAAAAAATAAACTTTTTTGAATTTACCAAATGGCTGCAATGAAACAAAGAGTGAAAAATTTAAAGAGGTCTGAATACTTTCTGTACCTACTATATCTTTCTAGGGAAACCGTATAACTTTGCAACATACAGAATATGTTTTGTATCTAGAAAAAGTACATAACACTCACAATGAAGTAATTCAATTGCTTCATTATTTTCAGTAATATATATAGCTGCGAAAAGACATAGGGCCATCAAGGTGAACCCTTCTCCACTAGTTTATGGGACTTAGGGTACCGTCACACAGTGGCACTTTTGTCGCTACGACGGCACGATTCGTGACGTTCCAGCGATATCCATACGATATCGCTGTGTCTGACACGCAGCAGCGATCAGGGATCCTCGTACGTCGTAGCAGATCGTTTGGAACTTTCTTTCGTCGCTGGATCTCCCGCTGTCATCGCTGGATCGGTGTGTGTGACACCGATCTAGCGATGCGTTCGCTTGTAACCAGGGTAAACATCGGGTTACTAAGCGCAGGACCGCGCTTAGTAACCCGATGTTTACCCTGGTTACCAGCCTAAATGTAAAAAAAAAAAAAACACTACATACTTACATTCCGGTGTCCGTCAGGTCCCTTGCCTTCTGCTTCCCGCACTCACTGACTGCCGGCCGTAAAGTGAAAGCAGAGCACAGCGGTGACGTCACCGCTGTGCTGTGCTTTCACTTTACGGCCGGCAGTCAGTGAGTGCGGGAAGCAGACGGCAAGGGACAGACACCGGAATGTAAGTATGTACTGTTTGTTTTTTTTTACGCTGGTAACCAGGGTAAACATCGGGTTACTAAGCGCGGCCCTGCGCTTAGTAATCCGATGTTTACCCTGGTTACCCGGGTACCTCGGCATCGTTGGTCGCTGGAGAGCTGTCTGTGTGACAGCTCCCCAGCGACCACACTACGACTTACCAACGATCACGGCCAGGTCGTATCGCTGGTCGTGATCGTAGGTAAATCGTATAGTGTGACGGTACCCTAACTCATTAGATGAGCAAACAACTTTACTTGCAGACCATTATCTAGGGGACATTTTCTCCAAGCTACCATGCCATCACACACTAGGCTAGCCTTCTATGTCACCTAGTACAACATTCCCTCTTCTGGGTTCTTATGGATTAACCCCTTCCCGGCTAGGCAATCTTCTATTTCTGTGCTTTAGTTTTTTTTCCAAGAGCCATAACTTTTTTTCATTTTTTTCCTTCGACACAGATGTATGGGGGGGGGGGGCTTCTTTTTTGCAGGACTAGCTGAAATTCTGAAAGGCATCATTCATTTTACCATTCAATGTACTGTAGACCGGGTGAAACAAAAAATTCCAAGGGAAGTGAAATAGTGAAGGAAAAAAACTGCAATTCCTCTTTTGTTTTGGGGGTTTTCTTATATGGCAATTATTACATAGTAAAAATGACTTGTCAATATAGTTCTCCAGGTCAGTTTGTTTATAGCGAAACCAAAATGATATGATTTTTTTTTTCCTTCATTTAATTCTGGGATTTTTTCCCCCATCAGCATCATATGGTCGCTTCACATGGGAGCAGACTGGTGCGTGGAATGGTACACCTCCAAAACCTTCCACTGTAAATGCAGCTGTCAGAGACTGACAGAAGTATTGAAGGAGTTAAAGAGGTATTCCCATAGCCAAAATACTATCTCACTAAGTAATAGGTATAATAATATTAACAAATAGCTCCAATTAGAAATTTAGCATAGTTCTACTGATTCGCTATGTCGCTTACCCCATGTGCAGGACATTGCAGTAGCTTTGGTATCCATGGTTATGACCACTAACAGCTATCTGTCACTACATGAGTGATTGTAACCATGGATACCCAAGTACTGTAATGCCCTGCACAAGGGATATAGAGACATAGCAAATCAGGAGAACTGTACTACATTTCTAATTGGAGAGAAGCACTAATATTATAATGATACCTACTATACTTGGGAGATGGGAATACCTCTTCAACAGCACTGGGTCGAGCTCAGCTCCCGATCGGTGCTGTTAGATGTAGATGATGGCTGTAAAGCCAATCTCTGCCAGGAAAAATGCAAGCTCAGGAACAAAGACAGGGCTCCCTTATATGATGTAAGAGTACATCACATGTCGGGAAGGGATTTGCTAAATATAACTGATCTTCAAGCATAAGGGTGTCAATAGATGTAGCTACATGTAAAGTGAGCAACCAAGAGACAAATGAGTTCTTTAGGATCTGTGAACACCGTTGAAATATAAAATGATCATTTTTATATATGTTAGTGGATACCTTTTTAATTAATGAAATTGCATATGCAGAAAATAATACATAGTTTGCAACCATATGTACGGTAAGTTTTATATTAATAGAGTGTTCCTCCCAGTAATGTTATAGGTTGGATGTGAGGTCTGTGTGTATCCAAGGTGCTGCTGCCTTTTCTCGGTGTTAGGACTCATTCACACGACTGTATTTTCGATCCACTGATATCCGTGAAAAAATACAGACCGCACTCGGTCCAATGTTATCCAATGGAGCAGTGCAGATGTGTTTTTATTTTTATTTTTTTATACTAAACCATTCAAAAAAAAAAATAAAAATAAAATAAAATAAAAAAAAAAATACAAAAAAAAAGCATAATGTACTAATTTCTTCTGTAAACCAATGACATAATTCAAGCTATGGGTGCATTAAAAAAAAAAAAAAAAAACTGGATGCCATACGGACCCACAGTGTAGCATCTGATTTTTATGGATACATAATTCTGTAACATAGTAAACGGTAAATGATCCTGGAAGTGATTAATAGCTGCTGTAGAAAAAACAAAAATGGATTGTATACAGGAAGCGAAAAAAAAAAAAAAAAAAAAAAACGGCCCACTTTTCTGGATGAAACTCTGATCAATTTTTTTTAAACACATGTGACCCTACCCTTAGGGATGTTATCAGAGAGGTGGTTGAACATAGAAAGCAAATGAAGGGAGGAAGAGAGCTGAGAGCGCAGGAGTTCTGATGGATTTGTATCAGTTTTGCAAAAGCACTAAGGACCCAACAGACACTGCAGCAGCAAAAATGGTAGAAATGTTTAATGAAGACTGTTTAGCGAGTTGATTAATTTTACACTTACGAAGCAAAGAAACAAAAAATAATGTTGCGCAAAGGTGTATATAGCATTATTTCAATATATATTCTTTTCAGCTTTAATTTCCACAACTGATACATCACTGTAACATAAGCCTTACTAGAGACATTTACCTGCTAGACCTGGTCTCAGTGCCTGTGCTATCTTGAGGACTTCCTGCAGCTTTCTCTTCCTCTGACCGATACATGAACACAATGGATGGTTTCTCTCCAGGCTCTGTCCGACTTTCACTAAACCAATGGTGCCTTTGGACTGGTGGAGGCGGAAGCATGTGAATAACCGTACCATCGAGGCCTACTAGCTTTCCTTCTTCTCTGTCTTCACACCCTCCTTGTCCACTTCCATCCTTCTTCCTCCTGAAAAAACTTTTGAAAGATATCCAACGACGTGGCTTTCCATCTGCTGGCCGGCGTGGCTGTGTTGCGGTATCGGTTGGGGAGGGTCGGTTAGTTCCAACTGGTTTTCCACGAGTTGCAAAGTGTTTGTGTAACATAGTGGCATGGTAGGGTGAAGAAGTAGAACGTGGAGGTGGGAAAGGGGGAAGAGGTTCTGTGGTGGCAGATACAGTTGGGCTGTCATCGCTGGAAAGTGCAGGAGAATGCTTGTTTAAATTCACAGTTCCAAAGGTTTCACTTTGGGAGGAAAACAGAGTTTTCGGTCTCCCTAACGATCCAGTAAATTGCTCTGGATCAGAGTGAGTCTCTGGTGGACGATGATCATCACTACTGCCTGATTCAGGAGTCAAGGCTTCTGGTGGAGAACGAGGAGGCTGGATAGATGCCACAATCTGAGACAGGACACGGTTTGCACTTTCCCGTGTACAACCAACAGTTTCCTGGGGTACTGTACCAGCAGACTCCTCTCTCTTTTGTGCTTTAGCCGGAGTTTCTATTTCCTCATATGTGTGGCTTGCTACACTTCCAGTCTGACGTTTGTCCTTGTCTGGAGGTGGAAGAAAGGCACCACCAGAACCAACAAAACTTTTGTAAATAGCTAAATTATCATAAGCACTAGGATTTATGAGGATGGGAACTTTATCAGCACTTTTACAACTGTGGGCATAGTCCGGTTCATCGTGAATAATAATAGGAAAAGGTGGCATTCCTGCATTATTATAGCTGTTAAATTTAATTTCTGACAAGTTCGGAGAACGGACAGGAACAGTATGAGCACTCAAACCAGCAGTAGGTGAAGTTGGGGCAGACTTATAGCAGCTTCGTTTAGGAGCTTCCACATTTTCTGCTTTTTCAAGCTTTTGCCGGGGGCTTGTACTTGATGTCCAAACTTCCTGGTAACGTGTAGCGCTTGATTTTTTTACCTTTGCATTCAAACGAGATCGACATTCACCAGCCATAGCAGCAGAAACATCAACTACTGTATATGGCTTACAAACTGGTTGCTCCATGTTGACCACACGATATGGTTGAGCATGTGCCATATAACTATCTTGGTGTGTATCTTGTGTTGTTCTATCTGGCATAACTGCTGATTCTCTCTCGGTAACTAAATTTCCATTACAAAAGAGTCCTCCAGAGGATGATGATGACGATGATGAGGAAGTAGAGGATGAAGAGGAGGATGGAGGACAAGATAAAGAATCAACCATTGATGTATCAGGGGAAGGGGAAACAATATTGCATTCACCTGGTCCACCCACTTCACAGCCATTAAGGATCTCATCATAACTATCATCATAGTCCACAGCACACACCCTTTGTAAGGACTTCTGACGTAATGGCACAGTATTCCATTTCTCTCGTTTCCCAAGTCTTCCTGGCACAGGAGAAAGACTGCCACTTTGAAGATTTGCAAACCTTGGTTGTCCCCTCATACGAATTTCCATTGCCAACAGTTCTTCATCACTTTCTTCCCAGCTCTCCCGTTCCCCTTGATCTTCATCATCTTCATCATCCCAGCTATCATCACCACTAGAAAACTCAGGATAGCAGAAGCGTCCACCATCCATTCCAATAACTGCACCCTGTTCTCCACTTAATGCTACTCTTCTAATACATTTTCTTGGCCCTCCTCCATCAAGACGACTTCCAGATAAGCAGCTAGCGGGTGGCTTTCTCTCTAAAGAGCGGCGATAACACTGATTGATCCTACATAGAAAAGTTTCTCGTGGTGTATCTCCTGAAAGAGGTGCTGATTCTACTGGACTTAAGCCTGCTATCTCCTTCAGCACTTCTGTGAGTCCACTGCTACTCACATGGTTGTTATTAATGACTGTTTGTTCTGCTCCTGTGTTGTTATTTGCTCGATCATCATTAGATACAACATTCTGGGCTTGTGTTCGAGTGTTTTGTGTGGGTAGCGGTGACCTAGAATGACTCTGAATAGGATGACTTACTGCGCCATCTATAGCCATCATGGTAGGTTTCACAGCAATGGTAGGTTTTTTGGCTACAGGTGGTCTGAACCCAGTGGTTACACGTGGTCGCTGGTTGGAAATTACTTTGGCATGATTCGCTCGGTAAGGAGGTGGTGGTGGAGGAGGAGGTGGTGGTTGACCAGTGATGCCTCTGCCAAGAGCTGATAACTGATGCTGACCTTTTGGTTGAAAACAGTTCTTGCACTCCCCTGGTTTCCAAACATGCTCTGTAAATGAGCCGCAACCCGACATGATTGCAGGTACTGTAGAGCATGGCACCAGGGCGAAAAGTGGAACGTCACTTAGAAATTCATGGGATTCACTAACGTAACAGGCAGCAAAATTACTTCATGTACCTGAAGAAGAAAAACAAACAAAAGTAAGCAAAGTATGCAACATAAACAGGCTATTATTTTCTGTAAGAATATGTTTATGATGTAATAAAAAATTGACATTATTACTATTTACACCTCTATCAAAGCTATATTTGTATTTTAATGTTCATTTCCCACATGCAAGGGAACCGGTAGGTGAATTAGGTTGGGCTCACACTGCATTTTCCCCCCTATATTTAGATGAGAAAGGTTCATTCATTAGACACAGGCCAAAAGAATTTCATGTACAGGTATACTGTATGTAATATAACTCAGCATTCTGGAAAAAAAAGGTATGGAATAGCGCAACAAACTACAAAGAACAACAACAAAAATAGATCTATTAGCCTATGGGTGTTAGATGCCACTGTATGGCGTCCATCACAGGCATC
The DNA here is from genome assembly GCF_032444005.1 of Ranitomeya imitator. NCBI lineage: Eukaryota > Metazoa > Chordata > Amphibia > Anura > Dendrobatidae > Ranitomeya > Ranitomeya imitator. The sequence continues at coordinate 442,971,144 of NC_091285.1, forward strand.
TGTTTAACAGACACATCTATGGCTTTTAAGACAATTCCATTAAGAGGACGTCATTATGGCCTAAGGCTGATGGATGTCTAACAGTAGCATCCATTACCCATAGACTATAATGGCTCCAGTTAACAGATACGTAATGAAAGCCTCACAATGTGTCAGTCGGATCTCATATTAGTCTGTTGCCGATGGATGCCTCTGTTAAGCATCCATTGCAACCTCCATTTAATGTATATAATATAGCTGATCCTGGCTGGTTCGTTACATAGCAACTAGTAATGTAATGTGAGCATAACCCTAGCTTTCTTATTTCTGCTGCCTAGCCTTGTTACTACATCAAAACCACTGGATAAGATAAAATAATAAAATGGTAAGGATTTATTCTGCATGGCACTAGTATACCTTTTACAGTTCTCCTAAGTATCTGAAAAGCTCAGTAGGTTTCATACACCACCAGAACAATTGCTCCACGGTACCCATCATCGTCATATTTATAAGAAAAGCACATCACACAATGACAAATAAACCTACTAACACAAAGCTGCATTAACAATAATCCACTAAAGCTATGTAATAAAGACACTGCCTCCATCATACACTGTTAAGTGACTGTACCCTGTACATTGGTTGTGCCAAACTCCCACTCAAAGGAAGCTCTGCCAACCTAACTGTTTCATAGAAAACGTATATATAGATGAGCGCATCGCCAGACTCCCCCTCAGTAGCTGTCAAATAAATGGAGATCCAATATTTGTAATAAGACGAAAATGTTATCCTCAGCCAACTCATCTTCTAACGACTATGGTCCTGCAGTCCTTGTTCCCAACATCCTCAGATACATAAAGTGCCTGGCTGTTGTATTTGTCCAAGCACGATACGTGACCCATGAACATCTCACAGTCTGCCTACAAGCCTTCCTTCTCAAGGTTGGAACAATGTTCTTAAGTTCTTTTCAAAACTAATTTTTTCAAAAGTTATTCAAACAGTTTTCTTCTCTGACCTTCTGCATATACAACTATTTTCGTCCTGACCCTACCCAGCTCTTCTGCTCTTCACATTCCAGGAACATCTCCAGAAGCCTTCAACTAGGATACTCAAGAGTTTGTGTTTCCATCCTGGCAGAAGTTCCCAATAATCCACTGACCCTTCAGCATTTCCAGGCTGTGCTGCATCAGCTGTTCTCCAATACTGGTTTCCGTTTGGTAAGGAAGGAAGACATTAAGAGTCGGATACTGGGAATGACCATCCCTCCTTCTCCAACACCACCTCAATGTCCTGCCTCTGAATCACACATGGGTGTGAGGGGATAACTCTCCTGTCAGAGCTCTGCAGACCATTGCTCTTTTAACCCTTCCAGGAAACACGACTCTTGACAGGACTCCTATGGCAAGCAGGGAATGTAGAAACCTATACACATATGTATATCTACGCGTGTCGCTATCACCTAACAGTACAAGCACAAGTCACCATATATCCAGCACGTAGCCACCTGGCACATAGGTAATATACAAGGCCATATACACATATCCTACATGTGCCAGAAAGTTGGACCCTAGTTCCTCCATGTCTCTACAGCAAGGAGCTCCAAGGTTGACAGAGGCCAGCATGTGCATGTGACAGTACGTGGGCGCTATAGAAATGTGACAGCAGACCACAGACCACGTACATATATGTGCATTTAGGTCCAGCTTCCCTGCCTAGCGGGCCTGGGAAGAGTTAGAGGAATGCTCGGTATGTCTGGGGGGGTCAGTCTGGGAGCAGGGAAAGTATGTGCTATTTACAGGACAATATGGGGGAGGAGGCTCACCACCCACTCCAAAGCCCCTCAGAGCATCAATGTACAAAAACCTACCCTAACCAGACAAAGCGGGCATCTCTTCTTTAACCATGTGACTGCCAGTTATGGTCATGCTGTGAGAAGAAACAATTCTTGGAAGAGATGAAAATCACATATGTGAATGGCACTGATCCTGCTGCAGCCCTACGGCCCACCGATGCAGAAGAGCAGGTTCCCATTCTGTAGGGACTGGTCCCACACCGCAAGCACGCTGGGCACAGATATAAATAGGATAAAGGATCACATGCGGTAAAAATGCAGACGAGTACACACAGCGTGCCTATAACATGTCAATCCCACAGATGCATATCAAGCCAAAGCAATCCAAGCACTCACCAGAACAGGCTGATCTGTCCCTGCAGAGGAAGACTGTCACACTGCGCGGATCATCTGGATCTGTCTTTGTATGACAGAAAGCTATGTGTGCCTTTGTGTCACAGCAATAGAGCTGTCAGGATGTGCCATGGCCGTGCAGTGGTGTGACAGCCTGGGGCGCCAGGCCAGGGGACAGTGTGTGAGTGAGGACAGTGTGTGACAGCAGGCTGTGGTGGGTGTCAGGGCTGCCCACTGTGGATGTCTGCCTGATCTTTGTATGCTTGCTGCTGGCCTGTGTCTCCCAGCCAGTGTGTCTGCCTCCTTCTCCTTCTGTCTATCTGCTTCTCCCCCTGCAGGGACTGTTAAGAGCAGCAAGCAAATCATTTCCTGAAGGAGGAAGGCACACATTGCTTCTTTTTTTTTTTTTTTCTTTCACCCTCACATAAATACGCTTCCCCCGCATGTACAAATACACACGGCTCTCATCTGATGCGCACATGCACCGCACACACAGTAGCCACGTATTATGGGCCGAAATGTACAGGCCGCAAAGCAGGCAGGCAATGGAAAAACTAAGCACTGTACTAAATACTAGATTTAGAAATGGAAGAACGGCACAGGCAATATTCTAGAAAAAGAAATATTTTTGCCCCCCACTAATCCAAAGCCAAGTCTGCAAGACCACAGCCAAAATCCCAAGCCGGAAGGAACGACAAATAACAAGATTCCGGATTTTTTTTTTCCTTTTCATCACATTCGTCCTTCAGTCCAGTATATTTCAGGTGAATTTAGATTATATGACAAAAAAATGAAGGGAAAAAAAATAAACCTCCCAATGTATATACTAAGCAGGGCTCCATTACCCAGGCTGGCACCAACAGAGGTCCTCCTGGCCTGCCTGCAACCAAAATACAGTAAAAAAACTAAATAAAAAGTAATAAAGAAGCAGACGATGCAATTCCATAGAACAGTATACAATAAGAATCTGTACCGTGGGATCCTATAGGTGATAAATGACTTTGTACTGAAATACCTTGCAGGATTCCCAGTGTTTTTGTGTGATGGGGGGCATAGTGGGAACAGGGCCAAGGGTAGCAGGTAGAACACCACACAGGCGTCTTATACAGGTCTCCTGCCTAGGAAACAAAGAATTTAAATAAATCAGCAATACAGCTCATTAAAAACGCTCTGTAGCCTGCAAACCATGGCCAGATATCAATGACAATATATCAATAGGACGATCCGTAGCTCATAGCACGCATCATGTCCAAAGTGGTAGAATCACTGCCAACCAAGAGGAGCAATCAGGTCCTACACAATCACAGAAACTGAACGTGGTCATCATGCGATTATCAGTCATTAAGACATCACATGGCCATCCATTAGACAAGTTCCCTTTGCCTATACGTGACCACCGTCTAGGCACTTGTACAACCAGGGCAGTAGAGTCGGTAAGCCAAACCTCCAAAACCCTCATACATGCCTCACTACTGAGCATGTGCATAAAGTGCAGAACAGATTCATCTCAACTAAAAGCCGAGATCCTTAGGTCAGGAGCAGAACAGACAATTATAGGTCATTTCAAATCTTTCCCACGTTCTTATATAAACGGTTACCGCACATCCTGCATTGTACTACTGTACCCAATGTATTATATATTTTAGGAGTCGGCCCATTTTATGCCAACTCCACCAAACTGGACGCCGACTCCAAAGCTCTGCATACATGGACATTTCTAATACAACAGTATAAATCAGAGAAAGGAAATCTATACACTTCAATAGAACAAGAATACAAAGCCAAGTAATTTACCCGGCCTGTACCCAAAATGTATTATAGTGTGTACTGCATGAAGACCACTTCCCAAGGGTGGATAATATTCCAAGACATCAAGGGATCCCTGTGGGATCTCCATCCCATTAAGGCGTATTTTCTTCCCCAGCTAATGGATGGCTCGTTGAAGGATACATTATGCTGTTATTACACGGTGCCATTTAAAGGAAACAGCGGAACAAGTAACGTATAAATAATTCCAGAGCTTCAAGGCAAAATTGCCAACCATCGTCTTAGTAATTGAGATCTAACAGCCAAATTAAGAAACTAAACACCCATACAGGGTGATTATTGTACTTGTTTATTATGTATACCCCTCCTCACATGTAAAGCGCCATGGAATAAATGGCGCTATAATAATAAATAATAATAATAATAATAATACAGGGGAGAAATCAGAAAATTGTCCAGGAAATTGCTACTTACTTGTCTACAAAAGTAAAACAAAGAAATCTAGATTTACAGGTAAGTTTATATTTATTAGGGATAATTATTATATAGAAACTGGAAGAAGATAAGTAAATGTGATCCTAAAATGGAAAGCACGAAATGTCCCTGCTGCTCACTTCTCCAATAATAGATCATTATGCTGACCTCTCAGGAGTTGGGGAAAGCTGGGTGACTGTCTCTTTGACAACTAACAATTTTTTACATGTATATAAAATATCATCAATACATGTAAACAAAACACACACATATATATTATATACACACACACACACACCCTATATATATAAAATATACATATACACACACAGAGAGACAAGTCATAACATTAAAAAAAGCTTCCAAATATGATGTAAGTCATCATTGTGCCACCACAAAGTGTCAAAAGGAGCCCACCGGTATAAATTAAGATTACCGTAATTTGTCGGTGCACTTGGCTACGTCTCTTTCCAAATTATCTCTTCCTACTTTACAAAAAGTTGGCGGAGCTGGACAGGACTGAAGTAAACAAACAAAAAACCCCTTAAAGTTGAGTAGTTTTTCTACTGGATCAGGCTAGGCTATCATACAAGTATCGATAGGGGTCGTCCATGACGTAGGTAGCCAAAATCAGATCAATGGGGGCAGACGCCCAGTAGCCTCGTCAATCAGTCGTTTGCAGCTCTTGCTTTGGCAGGATGCACACAGTGGATGAAGCCGTGCTCCTTCTGCTTTGTACACTGAATAGGTACTGCAACTCAGACCCTATTGAGGTGAATGGGAGCTGAGCTGCATTACCCAAGTCCGGCAACTAAACAGTGTATATAGCTCTACTGCTCCAGTTCTGTACATCCGGGTGCCGTCGAAATTGCATACAGCTGCTCTGCTGGGGTGCCAGGTATTCTATCCTAAGTATAGGATGTCAACATATAGTCCCTTGATGATCCCTTTAAGTGCACATGACCTTGAGTATTCTAATGTACCTACTTGGACCACTTTTGGTTGGTACTAACCACAGCATACCAGGAACAACCTAGAAGACCTGCAATTGTTAACACGCTCTTACCCAGTTTAGCCAACACAAATTGGCCATTGTTAGACTTGCTCAGATCTTTATGGTTCTGCACGTTTTTCCTACCGATGCATGATGACAGTCATAATGCCTGTCAACTGAGTAATAAGGAAATAAGTGTAAAGTGATTACTTATTGCTGAGCACATACATTAATTTCCTTATAATAATACATTTGTGAGCTAAAGCAACAATCATGATGCGGCTGTATTGCACCTGCAACACGGTAGCACGCTGGGACTTGGCGACCACCATGTGTGACCCATACCTTCAATGGTACACACTACAACAATTCTCACTATGTAGGCCAAGAAAAATGACATAACTTGCAGGAAAAGACCTAAAATCAGATTGAACAAAGATTAAAAGAGACGGCCAATAGGTGCTTAACTATTAAAAGGGTTGTCTCTGATGAGATAAGGGTTGTCTTATCAGAGACGAACTTTATCACAAAGGGGCCACCATAGCAGATCATCACAGGTCTGGCTCGAGGCATCTGGTTTTATTGGTGGAAGCCAGACATTTCAGCTTCAGCAGACACTGTAGGGGAAAAGAAGTAGTACATACCTGCCATTCCTCTGTAATACATGACAGCCTACGCAAGAGAGATCTCGTAATTCAGAGTGCATCCTAAGCCCAAGACGTCACATCCATATGATCCAAGACTGATTTTGGGCAAGGCCTGTCTTGAGGAGACAACTCTTTAGGTGGCTGAGCATTCAGTTGACCTCCACTGGTCTATCTTCTGGGAGCTATTGTGGAAGGAGAGAATTGGCCATACACCAAATGAGCTGCTAGCCATGTAATAAATTGGTGGGACAGCTTAGCACAGGGGTGTCAAACTGCATTCCTCGAGGGCTGCAACCAGGTCATGTTTTCAGGATTTCCTTGTACTGCACAGGTGATAATTTAATCACCAACTCATTATTTGTGTAGGTGATTAAATTATCACCTGTGCAGTACAAGGAAATCCTGAAAACATGACCTGTTTGCAGCCCTCGAGGAATGCAGTTTGACACCCCTGGCTTAGCAGACAGCAGTCTTTGTGATTGGCATTGGAATCATCTCCACTTCCCATGGAAACAAACACACAAAATTGTCCGAATGTGTATGTTAATGAGAAACCCAAAAAAGAGGTCACTGAGCAAGAGAGGAGTCTACAGATGGCCAAAGGTCATGGCCAGCATCACAAGCAGACATTATTTATTCCTGGGAAAGTTTCTGGAAAATAAAAGCTGGGCTAAGACAGATGTTCAAGAATTGTCTGACACGGATTCAAATGGGGGCGACAACCTACAAATGTCACACCGCACTCATTATCTTACAGGGCCAGGCTTTCAGTCTTCATTTAATCATGGGTCTACAGAGGAGATCACAGGTAAAGAAGTAGCCAGCGCGGATGAGGGGATAGACATTGCTGTACTTTCCTCCGTCCCTGTCACCACTTGCATTTCATTCAGAAGCCAACATGCACAGACAGTGCCCTCTACGCAGAAATCAATGCACGCTCTGTGACCATCTGGTTCTTCTACAGTCACATTCCAAAAGTGGGGCAGCAGAATGGCCGATGAAGACATACCTGCGGCGCACAGGCGGGATCTGGCGTATATTGCAGAATCTGCACAGATACATTACACAAGGTCACATGCAAAATAGCAGGACATTAATGAATAGGAGATCCTGTGATCCTCAGAAATATTGTGCAAGTAACGCTGGCGTGGGAACAGATATATCCTAGTGTGAGCACTCATGACGGTCTTTTCAGCTACATTCATATTTCCATTCCGATCTTTGTCAATCTGTTTCAAAAACAGAACAAACCGATTTAGGCTAAGCGACTGGGCGTTTTTGCAGTGTTTTTTTTTATGCTTTTTGCAATGCACATTTTCAGCTGCGTTTTACAGTACCAGCAAAGTCTATGAGATTTCAGAAATCGCATGCACACAGATTGGATTTTTTTTTTGTCAACAGGATTTTGCGTTTTGCATATTTTTGTTGTGGTTTTTTTTTTTTTTTACACAATGGAGCATGTCACTTGTTTCAGCGTTTTTCACCCATTGAAATGAATGGGTGGTGAAAAAAAAATACACCAAAAATGCAGGTATCAGGTTTTACGTTGTTTTTTGTGCCAAAATCCGATTCTATAAAATAGGACTTTATCAGCATTCACAAGAGACAAGTTTACCATGCCAATACCGCAAAAAAAATGCACAAAAAAAACACAAGAAAATACAAGGAAAACGTTCTTTTTTCTGCCAAGAGATCAGGTTTTGCTGCAGAAAAAAAAAAAAAGCTGAAGAGCGCCTAGTGTGAACTTACCCTCAATGTAAAAAATGGATCTGCTGCATATCTGATGCAAATGAAAGCCTTAGTGATTATTTTGGGGGCCGTCTGGGTTTTGTGATATCTCAGCATTTATAACCGAAGAAAACATTTTTGCAGGATGCGCTTTTTCTTCTTTTTTTTATTTTTATTTTTAAACAGACACATAAAAGAACCCAGAATGCCTCAATAAAATCAATGGGGTCCCTCTACTTCTGTTTGCATCTCTTAGACAAGCAGAATCAATGTCATTAAACTGATCCGTTTCTTCTTCCTAAAAACGGAACAAACGAAAAGTCCAAACAAAAATGTGAACGCAGCCTAAGCTGTGGAAGCAATGTGGACAAAAAAGGAGCACGTATATCAATCAATAAAGAAGTGGGGCTGGGCGGCTAGAACACATGGTAAAGAGTACCACCGATCTATCACACAGACCAATCTATAAAATACCGCAGGACATGCTGAATTTATAAACGTTTTATACTAAACTGTCAATTATCAAGCCTGACTATAGATATGTGACAACTCTCATCCCCCCCGCTGTAGTGCAGACCCCCAGGGAGATGGAACGATAACAGCTAGACACAGCTTTTTAAATACCGGTACTTTCTCACGCATGGGATGAGGGTATTTATTCTACCAATGAGCATTTCTCATACGTCCCTCCAATATCACTCCCAGTCCTCCTGAAGCGGAGATATGGGGAGCTGTTTGTTGGGGTACTCACGCTGAGGAGCTGCTGTAGTGGTCTCCAGTACTGAAAGTGAAGGATTCGGTCATTGCAGCCGTCCCCGTATTTGGCAGCTCTGCTGGGCAAATACTAATCTGGTTTTACTCCTGAACACTCCATAGATCACGTTCCAACCCCTCACATTCCAGGTTTCCCCCACCCCATTATCCTAGGATATCCGGGTCAACAGAAACGGCGTCGGCATCATTACTAGACTTTTAAATACTAGTCTGTGTATTGTTCCAGTATAGACCATTCAAGGACCATTTATATACTGCACGATTATCGCAAGTCTAAACAGCCTGCCAACCATTTAACGGGCAAGCAATACTCTCGTTCGTCGGGTGAAAGGATATTTTGATCTGCACAATAAAAGATCATCATTTTCAGCAGTGTATCACCCTGTGTAAACGATCATTCATGGTCCAAATACGGATGGTGACATGTGGACAGGCCGCAGGTCTCCCAACAGACTCCGACATATATGAGGCTTTTGAATTTGGGTCAGGAGACCCACGGCTGGCCTGGACCTAGTGGGTAATTCGTAGGACTATGAATGTTCGACGCATGACTCGGGCGTTAATAAAACAGTAGTAGTAATAATGTTAATCTTTCCGTATTTAGACCCAGCATGTTCCGCAGTGCTTGACATTTCAGAGGGCACAGCCGCAGATAAAATTATATATTACATAATTAAGAATCAAACAATAAGGAACCTATTCACAGGAGTATATGATCCATGAGCCCACGGGCAACAAATGCCATCTTACATTTAAAAAGAACAGTTAAAAACAATATCATACCCAAGTCCTGAAGGCTTCTGCAAACTCAAGAACAACAAAATGTATCCAGTAAAAATAAAATTAGGGGTGTGAATCAAACCCGAAAATCCAGAAACACCACATATCATTGGAGGCGGCTGCCAGAAAAATAAACACAACTCATAACATGCAGATTTATTATGTCTAATCCAGAGAATATTCTTTTATTCCTCTGTCAGACCATGGCAATGTAATATCAATAATGAGCATAGTTCCCAGCACATTAGTGCAATGTAGCTCACCTTCCCAGCCTTGAGAATATAAAAAAGCCGCATAAACTGGAAGAAATGAAAAATGTCTACGCACCGCTGAATCAGAAAAATATTAGTTTGTGCGCAGATGGAAAGAGTAGCAATGTCATCACTACCATTCACAGATCAGTGCAGTGACAGCTCCCATCTAAATTCATAGGAAATGGTAATCACACAGAATGCATGGCCCCGGCAGTACAGGCAGCCATCTGCAACAGTCACAACAGCAATTACACTGACACATAGTATATTTACCGTCTGTAGATGTAAAGCACAGGCCTTGGATTCAGGACTGGTTCCGAGCATCACAGGTCAAGTATAGTTGTGCCATATCCTATCTGTCACCTACTGCTATGGACGCATATGGCTCAGTTCACATGAGGGTATTACTCAAAAAAGGGGAGCCACGTGCTGTTCATTTTTGTTTATATAGCACGAGCAGTTGTCGGAACAGTCGGGACCCAGGTCCTACTCTGCCCTTATCTATTGTTACGTTTGCTGGCACATAGTGAGGTGAACTACAAGAGTTGGCTACTGTCCCATTTGGGGTACACCTTGTCATGGTGGGATGGCTTTTACTTTTTTTTTTTTTAATCAAAACCAGGGCTGTGGAGTCAGTCAGAAAGTCGGAGTCAGAGCCCATTTTGGTGGAGTTGGTGTCATGGAAATTGAGGAGTTGGAGTCGGAGGTTTGGCCCCTGTCAGGGCTGTAGAGCCGGAGCCCATTTTGGTGCAGTCGGAGTTGGAGTCGGTGTCATGGAAATTGAGGAGTTGGAGGTTTGGCTTACCGACTCCACAGCCCTGATCAAAACAATGTTAACCAAGTACCCTATGTTACTTACATCTACTATTTCTATTCATTTAGTTACTACAGGGTATACTTGTTAAATGGCCACTGTGTGAATGAACACCTATGTATTGCACTTATTCCAACATGTGCTCTGGCTCTAATTTTTCAGATATTGGTTGGACATGTGGATTAGCATATTCTACTGCACCGCATATTCTATACCTATGTCTCCAACCCAACAGAGACTGGCAGTATGGCTATGCTTACCATGTATTTTCCATTAGGGTTTTCCAAATCTAGATGAAAAACAGGATGTTAACTGGGCCTTACAGTGATAGAGAAAGGACCTTTAACTACATGGTGGATTAGTGCCATTTTCAAAACTTCAAAACATAACAGAGTCATCCAATATGGAGGGCAAGTGAGCGGCTGTATGGAGTTTCCACTGGCACAAACAGCTGATCGCAAAGGGTTAAAGGTGCTGGCCATGTGGGATTGTTACTGACTCAATTAAAAGATGTGATGGGTCACATGACGAAACTCTTAAAATGGATGTTATTTGAAAAAAAACATGAAGAGACAATATTAGGGGATGCAAAGTTCTGTTGATCAGTGAGGATCTGGGTTCTGAGGGAACCAACACTCGTTGATATCACGGCTCTGTGAGCAGCTCCTGAAGGAGTGTGCGCTCACTAGTGTATGGGCTCAACAGAAACTTTTTGTGTCCATACAGTGCTCTGCGAGAGTGGAGTATGGACCCATGGACGTTCTGTTGAACGGGTACACCACAATCTCACAAGCACTGCAGACTTGAGTGTTTTGTGCTATTGTGGCAGTCCGGACGTAGACCCTTTAGCAACACTATCATTTAATAAAACCTTTTTCCAATGATAGGCAACCTTTATGTTCCTGAACACAATTACAGCTTTGTAAAATCAAAATAAAAAGCTTGTTTCTATAAAAAGACCAGTAGCGCTTCAACCCTTAAGAAACTCGGCAGCAAGTAATGATACAATTCCATACTAAAAAACAAAACCTGTAGCGCTCACAACAAATTATGCCTGCAGCAAACAGAATTGCGGTGCCACCCACCGCAAGCAAATAGAAAAATCTAACAAATAAAAAACAAATAAAAAACAGACTGTCTGCGCTGAAAAACCCGTCAGAGGACCACAGAACAAGGTGCTCAAACTACCTCATACCGCAAGTAAAGTAAAAGAATATATATAGCTACCTGAGGGAACAGTCAGAAGGGACAGGAATCCTGCAGAGTAGCCTTCTCGGAACATCCAAATAACGCGAAAAAGATGAAATGCCGGATTATCCGGTCAGCAGCACTTATTTTGAGGTCTTGATTTCTTCCAATCATGTAACCGGGAACGGATGAAATAAAATATAGTCCGCAAGTAGTCCTGTAGCGATCCGGATCGCAGGCACTGCCCCGGCCGGTGGCAGCGCACGTCTGCGTGCAGAGAAGTGTGTCCACGTTGCTGGACAGAGCCGTTAGGTCATGCTGCTCTAGCAGGACCTAGTGTGACGTCACAGTCACGTGAGTAATCACGTGACCGGCTATGGAAAGAGCTTAGGACCAATTCCAACGCGTTTCGGAGAAAAACGTTCTCCTTCTTCAGGGAGCGCTTCAACCCTTAAGAAACTCGGCAGCAAGTAATGATACAATTCCACCTTTTTGTATCGTAATCTATAAAAAATAAAAATCAAGTAATACCTGCGCTGAGTAACAAAAAATCCTCCGAACCACACAATCTATGTTATCCAAAAAATAATTTTTAACATAGTAATATAGTAACACAGTTAGTAAGGCCGAAAAAAGACATTTGTCCATCCAGTTCAGCCTATATTCCATCATAATAAATCCCCAGATCTACGTCCTTCTACAGAACCTAATAAGTGTATGATACAATATTGTTCTGCTCCAGGAAGACATCCAGGCCTCTCTTGAACCCCTCGACTGAGTTCGCCATCACCACCTCCTCAGGCAAGCAATTCCAGATTCTCACTGCCCTAACAGTAAAGAATCCTCTTCTATGTTGGTGGAAAAACCTTCTCTCCTCCAGACGCAAAGAATGCCCCCTTGTGCCCGTCACCTTCCTTGGTATAAACAGATCCTCAGCGAGATATTTGTATTGTATAATGCTCTCATCATGTGTATCCAGACCTCTTTTAATGCACCCCATGATCCTGTTTGCCTTGGCAGCTGCTGCCTGGCACTGGCTGCTCCAGGTAAGTTTATCATTAACTAGGATCCCCAAGTCCTTCTCCCTGTCAGATTTACCCAGTGGTTTCCCATTCAGTGTGTAATGGTGACATTGATTCCTTCTTCCCATGTGTATAACCTTACATTTATCATTGTTAAACCTCATCTGCCACCTTTCAGCCCAAGTTTCCAACTTATCCTGATCCATCTGTAGCAGAATACTATCTTCTCTTGTATTAACTGCTTTACATAGTTTTGTATCATCTGCAAATATCGATATTTTACTGTGTAAACCTTCTACCAGATCATTAATGAATATGTTGAAGAGAACAGGTCCCAATACTGACCCCTGCGGTACCCCACTGGTCACAGCGACCCAGTTAGAGACTATACCATTTATAACCACCCTCTGCTTTCTATCACTAAGCCAGTTACTAACCCATTTACACACAATTTCCCCCAGACCAAGCATTCTCATTTTGTGTACCAACCTCTTGTGCGGCACGGTATCAAACGCTTTGGAAAAATCGAGATATACCACGTCTAATGACTCACCGTGGTCCAGCCTATAGCTTACCTCTTCATAAAAACTGATTAGATTGGTTTGACAGGAGCGATTTCTCATAAACCCATGCTGATATGGAGTTAAACAGTTATTCTCATTGAGATAATCCAGAATAACATCCCTCAGAAACCCTTCAAATATTTTACCAACAATAGAGGTTAGACTTACTGGCCTATAATTTCCAGGTTCACTTTTAGAGCCCTTTTTGAATATTGGCACCACATTTGCTATGCGCCAATGCTGCGGAACAGACCCTGTCGCTATAGAGTCCCTAAAAATAAGAAATAATGGTTTATCTATTACATTACTTAGTTCTCTTAGTACTCGTGGGTGTATGCCATCCGGACCCGGAGATTTATCTATTTTAATCTTATTTAGCCGGTTTCGCACCTCTTCTTGGGTTAGATTGGTGACCCTTAATATAGGGTTTTCATTGTTTCTTGGGATTTCACCTAGCATTTCATTTTCCACCGTGAATACCGTGGTGAAGAAGGTGTTTAATATGTTAGCTTTTTCCTCGTCATCTACAACCATTCTTTCCTCACTATTTTTTAAGGGGCCTACATTTTCAGTTTTTATTCTTTTACTATTGATATAGTTGAAGAACAGTTTGGGATTAGTTTTACTCTCCTTAGCAATGTGCTTCTCTGTTTCCTTTTTGGCAGCTTTAATTAGTTTTTTAGATAAAGTATTTTTCTCCCTATAGTTTTTTAGAGCTTCAATGGTGCCATCCTGCTTTAGTAGTGCAAATGCTTTCTTTTTACTGTTAATTGCCTGTCTTACTTCTTTGTTTAGCCACATTGGGTTTTTCCTATTTCTAGTCCTTTTATTCCCACAAGGTATAAACCGCTTACACTGCTTATTTAGGATGTTCTTAAACATTTCCCATTTATTATCTGTATTCTTATTTCTGAGGATATTGTCCCAGTCTACCAGATTAAGGGCATCTCTAAGCTGGTCAAACTTTGCCTTCCTAAAGTTCAGTGTTTTTGTGACTCCCTGACAAGTCCCCCTAGTGAAAGACAGGTGAAACTGTACAATATTGTGGTCGCTATTTCCTAGATGCCCGACCACCTGCAGATTTGTTATTCTGTCAGGTCTATTAGATAGTATTAGGTCTAAAAGTGCTGCTCCTCTGGTTGGATTCTGCACCAATTGTGAAAGATAATTTTTCTTGGTTATTAGCAGAAACCTGTTGCCTTTATGGGTTTCACAGGTTTCTGTTTCCCAGTTAATATCCGGGTAGTTAAAGTCCCCCATAACCAGGACCTCATTATGGGTTGCAGCTTCATTTATCTGCTTTAGAAGTAGACTTTCCATGGTTTCTGTTATATTTGGGGGTTTGTAACAGACCCCAATGAGAATTTTGTTACCATTTTTCTCTCCATGAATTTCGACCCATATGGACTCGACATTCTCATTTCCTTCGCTAATATCCTCCCTTAAAGTGGACTTTAGACAAGACTTTACATAGAGACAAACCCCTCCTCCTCTCCGATTTTTACGATCCTTTCTAAACAGACTGTAACCCTGTAAGTTACCAGAATAACAAGAGCATAACCGCGGTGTGGATAAATATCCTATTTCATGAGGTACCAGCAACGTTTTTGGTTATCAAGTGGGTAAATATAACAAATTGTTACCTTTGAGTAGTCAGTGGAGTTAACAGGCTCCTTGTGATGGTCTTACTGAACCATATCCATTGCGTCCGTAGTATACAAGAAACTGTCAAGCTTCCTATAATTGTCCTATTAGGCTATGTCCACTGCGGTTTTTGTCTTCAGATGAAGCCGCTCTGGGTTTTATCCGCTGCGTCCGTAGTTCCGGTGTGGATCTTCAGGTGGAGCCGCTCTGTGCGCTGCCCCGGCCGGCGGCAGAACGCTCAAAGCACGCTCCCCACTTGGGACTAGTGAGCGCTGGAGTAGCCGCTGGGTCCTCTGCCGAAGCAGGACCTTCCGTGACGTCACGATCACGTGAGTAAGGCTACGTTCACACTAGCGTTGTGCGCCGCTGCGTCGGCGACGCGACGCACAACGCACCGAAAAACGCATGCAAACGCACGCAAAAACGCTGCGTTTTTCGAAGCGTGCGTCGTTTTTTGACGAAAATCGGACGCAAGAAAAATGCAACTTGTTGCGTTTTCTTGGTCCGACGCTAGCGTCAAAAAAGACGCACGTGTCGGAAAACGCAACAAGCAAAAACGCATGCGTCCCCCATGTTAAACATAGGGGCGCATGACGCGTGCGTCGCCCGACGCTAGCGCGACGCACACTAGCCGAACGCTAGTGTGAACGTAGCCTAAACACGTGACTAGGCTAAGGAGAGCAGCGAGGACCAAATCCTACGCGTTTCGGAACTACCGTGTTCCTTCTTCAGGGATGGTCTGTACTGGCAGCTCTCCATCTTATATATCCTCCAGCGCTCTTGCAATGCCCTTATATATAGAAAGGGTGACTATATTAGACAAAATGTCAAGAGAAGAAACGAAAATGATTTTTGAACTGGATACATTGGCCCCAAGGGGCCTCAACAGCGAAGTAGAGCTGTTTGCGTTCACCAATTAAGGGCATTGCAAGAGCGCTGGAGGATATATAAGATGGAGAGCTGCCAGTACAGACCATCCCTGAAGAAGGAACACGGTAGTTCCGAAACGCGTAGGATTTGGTCCTCGCTGCTCTCCTTAGCCTAGTCACGTGTTTACTCACGTGATCGTGACGTCACGGAAGGTCCTGCTTCGGCAGAGGACCCAGCGGCTACTCCAGCGCTCACTAGTCCCAAGTGGGGAGCGTGCTTTGAGCGTTCTGCCACCGGCCGGGGCAGCGCACAGAGCGGCTCCACCTGAAGATCCACACCGGAACTACGGACGCAGCGGATAAAACCCAGAGCGGCTTCATCTGAAGACAAAAACCGCAGTGGACATAGCCTAATAGGACAATTATAGGAAGCTTGACAGTTTCTTGTATACTACGGACGCAATGGATATGGTTCAGTAAGACCATCACAAGGAGCCGGTTAACTCCACTGACTACTCAAAGGTAACAATTTGTTATATTTACCCACTTGATAACCAAAAACGTTGCTGGTACCTCATGAAATAGGATATTTATCCACACCGCGGTTATGCTCTTGTTATTCTGGTATAGTTACCTATAAAAATTCTTTTTTGGATAACATAGATTGTGTGGTTCGGAGGATTTTTTGTTACTCAGCGCAGGTATTACTTGATTTTTATTCAAAATAAAAAGCTGCTTCAGTCTTAGACACCAAACGAAAGGTCACGTAAAACCTGTGTGTACTCAGGTAATCTAGGTACCTTTTCGAAGATCCTTTGCAAGTTCTCACATTTATTATAAGAAAAATAAGTGCAGAATACTGTAGAATATTTATTCGGTTAAAATGACAGTTGGCCAAAAAGTCTCCATTATAGTTAACGAGGTTCTCCAGTGAAAACAAAATGTTCCTGTGCTGAAATAATCTTATAAATGTGCCCCTGCTGTGTACTGTGTAATGGCTGTGTCTGGAACATGGTCTGATCACACCACATCTCCTGGACAGAAAAGGACACAAAAGAGAGTATACAGGCAGGACAGCATGAGATTACAGCTGATTCTGTGAGGTAAAACGTTTCCCTGCCTGTGTGTGTTTAAACAAGGTTTTACTTCAAAGAAAGAATTATTTGCGATCCCATGCTGTGCTGTCTATATACTCTCTTTTGCTTCTTTCCCTGCCCAGGAGATGTGGTATGATCAAATCATGTATCAGTACGGTCAGACACAGACATTACACAGTACACAGCAGGGGCACATTTATAAGATTATCTCAGCACAAGAACATTTTATTTAAACACATCCAATTGTGGAACTTATTATTATTATTATTATTCCAAGATCTACTTATTAAAATGTACTTTTGTTTGGAAAACCCCTCTTTAATATCCCTCCATTCATTCTCTATGGAGCTACCGAAAATGCTTACTGCAGCCCCATCTAAAAATGAACTGATCAGCAGTTGGGCATGTGTACTGCTGCCCCATTCTAAAAGAGATTTAAGTGCCCAATCAGGGATAAAAACTGTCCATTCTGCCAATGGGTTGGGGTGCCGGAATGCAGACCACCACCGATCAATATGTTATCACCTATTCTGTGGATAGATGATATAGTTTACACAGGAGAACCCCCTTTAAGAGGATCCATCTGGCGCAATTTGTGTCCGTCGTGTGACGTAATTTTCTATTCCTATAACCAAACTCCAACGCTAGCCTTCTTAAAGCTGAATACAGAATTGGAGACTCTCATTACTCATCTGTGTATGCCAGCTTAGATGAGCCGCAATGCCACTTACATTTTTGCCATCTGTGGTTTAATAGGGAGGAACATACAGCTCTGCCGAAAATTAAGAGGCCACTGCAAAATTTTCAGTTTGTCTGATTTTTCTCTTTACAGGTATATTTTTGAGTAAAATGTAAATTGTTCTTTTATTCTATAAACTACTGACAACATGTCTCCGAAGTTCCAAGCAATAAATTTTGCATTTATTTTCTGAAAATGAGAAATGGTCAAAATAACAAAAAAACGCATTGCTTGCAGACCTCAAATAATGCAAAAAAAACAAGTTTATAATCATTTAAAACCAATAATACTACTCAGGAAGAGTTCAGAAATCAATATTTTGTGGAATAACCATGATTTTTAATCACAGCTTTCATACGTCTTGGCATGCTTTCCACCAGTCTTTCACACTGCTTTTGGGTGACCTTATGCCACTCCTGGTACAAAAATGTAAACAGTTCTTCTTTGTTGGATGGCTTGTGACTATCCATCTTCCTCTAGATAACATTCCTGTGGTTTTCAATAGGGTTCAGGTCTGGAGATTGGGCTGGCCATGACAGGGATTTAGTGTGTGGCATGGCGCATTGTCTTTAGTGTTGAGGAACATTGCCTGAGCAGAAGGAATCAACTGTTTTTCCAGGGTAACCTTATATGCGGCTTAATTTATACGTCCTTCACAAAGAACAACCTGCCCAATGCCAGCCTTTCTGAAACATCCCCAGATCATCACCGATCCTCCACCAAATTTCACAGTGGGTGCAAGACACGGTCTTGTACGCCTCTCCAGGTCTCCGTCTAACCATTAGATGACCAGGTGTTGGGCAAAGCTGAAAATTAGACTCATCAGAGAAGATTACCTTACTCCAGTCCTCCATGACCCAATCTTTATGGTCTTTGGCAAACTTCAGCCTGGCTCTCCTTTGCTTCTTATTGATGAAAGGCTTTTTTCTAGCTTTACATGACTTGAGTCCTGCCTCTAGGAGCCTGTTACGAATTGTTCTTGCTGTTCACTTCACCCCAGCTGCCATTTGCCATTCCTTTTGTAGGTCACTTGATGTCATCCTGCGGTTGCTGAGTGACATTCGAATAAGATGACAGTCGTCCCAGTCAGTGGAGAGTCATTTTCACCCTCTGCTGGTCTGTAGCTTTGTTGTCCCCAATGTCTGCTGCTTGATCTTGTTGTAATGGACTGCCGTCTTAGAAATTTTAAGGATGGAGGCAACATGACACTCACGGTGTCCCTCTGCTAGTAAAGCCAGAATTGAGCCATTCTTTTCCTCACTCAAGACTTTTCAACTCCTTTGGCATGGTTAAAAGTTATTTTTCATTCCTATTCCTTTTGGGATATTACTATCACTTGTTTTGCCATCCAGCTTGTCCTATTGCAAGAGGATTGTGAACACCACAGCAGTATTTTTTATACCGTCCTTCGTTAACTAAAATTTGGTTCAGGTGATCACCTAATCAGAAGCACATTAAAGGGAACCTGTCAGCAGATTTTGCCGCTATAAGATGTGGCCACCGCCTTTCAGGGCTTATATTATACTCACCCGGGGGTACTGTCCTGTGCGGTCCGATGGGTGTCGCAGGTCCGGGTCTGGCACCTCCCATCTTCTTGCCACGATGCCCTCGTGCTTCTTCATCGCTCCCCGGCATCGGCGCTCCTGTGCAGGCGTACTTCTCTGCCCTGCCTGTTTAGGGAAGAGTAAAGTACTGCAATGCGCAGGCGCCGGGCCTCTCTGACCTTTCCCAGCGCCTTCACACTGCAGTACTTTACTCTGCCCTCAACAGGGCAGAGAAGTACGCCAACGCAGGAGCGCCGACGCCGGGGAGCGATGAAGAAGCAGGAGGGCGGCGTCGCAAGAAGATGGGAGGCACCAGACCCGGACCTGCAACACCTATCGAACCGGACCGCCCCCCGAGTGAGTATAATATAACTTATTTTTCTTCACTTGCAGGTCGGACGGGGGGCTTATCTACAGCATTATAAAATGCTGTAGATAAGTCCTGAAAGGCTGCATCTTATAGTGGCAAAATCTACTGACAGGTTCCCTTTATGTAGAATGAGGTGTACTCTCATTGGAATTCAACTGACACTGGCTGTCAGATATGTAGAGAAGCAGATTTTTTTTAAAAACTGTGCAATGGTCTCTTATTATACAGCTCTGGCAAAAATTAAGTCACTGACAAATAGAAAATGAGAGGGGGGAGCAAGAAAGAAGACATGTATATACATTAGTGTCCAGCTGGATGCAATTACCCATTACCTCACTACAGTGACAAATAACACGGTCACACTCATTAGAGAGCCACACCAGGTGATCACAAACTGATCGGCCAATGATCTCATGTGACCGAATACCGCCCAAGTGTCTGAAAAAACGTTGCTGGAACTCAACATGCTGGTCCTGTGTTTCTCCGAGAGAGATGTCAGGTGACAGCTTACCTCAGTCTACCTCCAAAGTAAGAATCCAATGCCTACGGCCATGACAGGCATTGCGCAACCAAAGTTTGCTGAGTGCCATTGCTACATTGCGAAGCTATACATGTTAATGGGGTCGTATTGCAACATCTCCACGCAGAGGCGACTGTCTTGGCTAAAGTTGCCATGTAGGCCTAGCTTTATAAGAACAATACAGTAATTCTTGGTAGATAGACTGGGATCCAGTGAAATCACCCCATATCGAGTCCTGTAGTGGAATCGCCCCATATTGAGTCCAGTAGTCCAATCATCCCATATCGAGTCCAGTAGTGGAATCATCCCATATCGAGTCCAGTAGTGCAATCACCCCCATATCTAGTCCAGTAGTGCAATCGCCCCATATAAAGTCCAATGGTGGAATCCCCCCCATATCGAGTCCAGTAGTGCAAATCGACCCAATCCAGAGTCGTGTAGTGGTATCGTCCCATATCAAGTCCTGTAGTGAAATCATCCCATATCGAGTCCAGTAGTGGAATCATCCCATATCGAGTCCTGTAGTGGAATCGCCCCATATCGGGTCCAGTAGTGCAATCATCCCATATCGAGTCCAGTAGTGAAATCATCCCATATCGAGTCCAGAAGTGCAATCGCCCCATATCGAGTCCAGAAGTGCAATCGCCCCATATCGAGTCCTGTAGTGCATTCGCCCCATATCGAGTCCATTAGTGGAATCGCCCCATATCGAGTCCAGTAGTGGAATCATCCCATATCGAGTCCTGTAGTGGAATCGCCCCATATCGGGTCCAGTAGTGCAATCATCCCATATCGAGTCCTGTAGTGGAATCGCCCCATATCGGGTCCAGTAGTGCAATCATCCCATATCGAGTCCAGTAGTGAAATCATCCCATATCGAGTCCAGAAGTGCAATCGCCCCATATCGAGTCCAGAAGTGCAATCGCCCCATATCGAGTCCAGAAGTGCAATCGCCCCATATCGAGTCCAGAAGTGCATTCGCCCCATATCGAGTCCTGTAGTGCAATCGCCCCATATCGAGTCCATTAGTGGAATCGCCCCATATCGAGTCCAGTAGTGGAATCATCCCATATCGAGTCCTGTAGTGGAATCGCCCCATATCGGGTCCAGTAGTGCAATCATCCCATATCGAGTCCAGTAGTGAAATCATCCCATATCGAGTCCAGAAGTGCAATCGCCCCATATCGAGTCCAGAAGTGCAATCGCCCCATATCGAGTCCAGAAGTGCATTCGCCCCATATCGAGTCCTGTAGTGCAATCGCCCCATATCGAGTCCATTAGTGGAATCGCCCCATATCGAGTCCAGTAGTGGAATCATCCCATATCGAGTCCTGTAGTGGAATCGCCCCATATCGGGTCCAGTAGTGCAATCATCCCATATCGAGTCCAGTAGTGAAATCATCCCATATCGAGTCCAGAAGTGCAATCGCCCCATATCGAGTCCAGAAGTGCAATCGCCCCATATCGAGTCCAGAAGTGCAATCGCCCCATATCGAGTCCAGAAGTGCAATCGCCCCATATCGAGTCCAGAAGTGCATTCGCCCCATATCGAGTCCTGTAGTGCAATCGCCCCATATCGAGTCCATTAGTGGAATCGCCCCATATCGAGTCCAGTAGTGGAATCATCCCATATCGAGTCCTGTAGTGGAATCGCCCCATATCGGGTCCAGTAGTGCAATCATCCCATATCGAGTCCAGTAGTGGAATCATCCCATATCGAGTCCAGTAGTGCAATCACCCCCATATCGGGTCCAGTAGGGCCATCGACCCCATCTCGAGTCCTGTAGTGAAATCATCCCATATCGAGTCCAGAAGTGCAATCGCCCCATATCGAGTCCAGTAGTGCAATCACCCCATATCGAGTCCAGTAGTGCAATCACCCCATATCGAGTCCTGTAGTGGAATTACCCCATATCGAGTCCAGTAGTGCAATCACCCCATATCGAGTCCTGTAGTGCAATCGCCCCATATCGGGTCCAGTAGTGCAATCATCCCATATCGAGTCCAGTAGTGGAATCACCCCATATCGATTTCAGTAGTCCAATTGCCCCCAGTGAGTCCTGTAGTGGAATCGCCCCATACATAGTACAGTTGCCCAAATGTCCAATATAGAGTCCAGTAGCCCAATCGCCACATATAGTCTTTGTTGCCAGTTTCCTATAGTTAACCTGCTTAGAATATTTCAAATTTGTATGCAATATGTAGTTGAGATAACATTGTGGATTTTGGCATTTTTTACACCACTCCCATCTAGCTCTGCCAAATATCTGAAAAATAAGCTGCGCTTATATGGGAGTGGGGTGGTCGAGTAAGCCAAGCAAAGTCAGAAAAACGTATGCCACAAAAGTACATTTTTTGTGGTGGTGTGTGGCATCTGAATGATGCAACAAATTCATTAACTCCTCTTTGTTCATCAAGACCAAAGAATCCAATCGCCATATAACGGGTTAACAGAGCAGTCTATTGATATATCACTATCTCAAGTCAAATGATTTCCCAAAGATGCTGCAGAATATCGCAAAATCTGCAAATATTTTAGAATCAGAGGCAAATACAAATCAGAACAAATAGGGTAATGCATGTCCTGCAGCCACAGAGAAAGAGAGATCATACAGATCATTAGCCGACCTCCTGCCAGACCTTGTGTTTACATTAATAATTAAAGGGAACCTGTCACCCCGTTTTTTGAGATTGAGCTATAAATACTGTTAAATAGGGCCTGCGCTGTGTGTTACTATAGTGTATGTAGTGTACCCTGATTCCCCATGTATGCTGAGAAATACATTACCAAAGTCGCCGTTTTCGCCTGTCAATCAGGCTGGTGTGGTCAGGTGGGCGTGTTCACAGCGCTCTTTTCTTCCCCAGCTTTCCGTTGGTGGCGTAGTGGTGTGCGCATGTCCAGAGTTCCGACTTCCCTGCGCCCACGTGAAGACACAGCGCGCGATCAGCGCTGTAATCCCTTGCATCGGTGGGGGCGGCCATCTTCCTGGGGCCGCGCGTGCGCAGATGGAGTGCTCTGCTGCACGGGGCTTCAGGAAAATGGCCGCGGGCAGCCGCGCGTGCGCATTAGAGATCGCGGCCGCCATTTTCCCAAAGCCGAGATGCAAACTCGGCTTTGGGAAAATGGCCGCCGCGATCTCTAATGCGCACGCGCGGCTGCCCGCGGCCATTTTCCTGAAGCCCCGTGCAGCAGAGTACTCCATCTGCGCACGCGCGGCCACAGGAAGATGGCCGCCCCCACCGATGCAAGGGATTACAGCGCAGATCGCGCGCTGTGTCTTCACGTGGGCGCAGGGAAGTCGGAACTCTGGACATGCGCACACCACTACGCCACCAACGGAAAGCTGGGGAAGAAAAGAGCGCTGTGAACACGCCCACCTGACCAGACCAGCCTGATTGACAGGCGAAAACGGCGACTTTGGTAATGTATTTCTCAGCATACATGGGGAATCAGGGTACACTACATACACTATAGTAACACACAGCGCAGGCCCTATTTAACAGTATTTATAGCTCAATCTCAAAAAACGGGGTGACAGGTTCCCTTTAAGGGTTTCCATTGATGATGATCACTGAACCAAAGGCAATTAGGGAGATTAGATTTCTTTGCAAATAACTAACATTAAAAAGGGACTTTCTGACATAAACTTACTTTCAAATACCCTATTAGTGCATTCCGATCGAATTTACGCAAATGACCAGTTGAGTCACAACGAACGATCAATAAATGTTCCCCTGTACAGACAGCAGTCAAGACATGGCGCTAATAAGGCTACTTTCACACTAGCGTTTTCTGCAATCCGTCACAATGCGTCGTTTTGCAGAAAAAACGCATCCTGCAAAAGGTCTTGCAGGATGCGTTTTTTCCCCATAGACTTGCATTGACGACGCATTTGCGACGGATTGCCACACGTCGCATCCGTCGAGCGACGGATGCGTCGTGCTTCTGCGGACCGTCGGGAGCAAAAAACGCTACATGTAACGTTTTTTGCTCCTGACAGACCGCTTTTTCCGACCGCGCATGCGCGGCCGGAACTCCGCCCCCACACCTTACAATGGGGCAGCGGATGCGCCGGAGAAATGCATCTGCTGCCTCCATTGTGCAATGCGCTAAACGCTAGCGTCGGAATCTCTCGTCGGACGCTAGTGTGAAAGTAGCCTAACACACAGGCCAATATGGGGGACTGTGCACATGAGGACAAAGCCTTGTGCTGTATGATCAGTCTTCTCAGGCTGCAATCAGTGCAAGAATTGTGCAGGAAAAGATGATATTTATTGATCATCACCTTCTGAAAAGCAGCTGCATCAAGAAAGAAGAAGCCAAACATTTCCCAGGAGAACTTGCCCAATTGTGGAAAGCGACTTTGAGAATATGTATAATAAAATGTATAAAATACATTTTTCAACAGCATCAAATAATGTGTGCGACATGATGAGAATGGTAATTTAGAGCAACGGCATTTTTCTATGGCAGCCATTAACGTCTGGAATAAATGAGGATAAGTAACCCATATGAGCTTTTTTTCTTCTTCCACAAACAGCGCCACACCTGTCTGCAGGTTGTGTATGGTATTGCAGCTGAGGAATTAAAGGGAAAGGGTTTGAGCTGCATTACCACATGCAACCTGTCTATGGGTGTGGAGCTATTTTGTGAAGATGGTAGAAAGGTTTTTCTCATTTTGTACAATTTAAAGAAGCTTTATAGAGGAATCTGTAACTTTATTTTTTTAAATGCTACTATCATAGGCAGACATTCTCATTTTAAAAAATGTATTTGGGCACACTGCATTAAAAGTGGGGTGGCTACATGATGGTTCCAGTCATGGCGAGAACCCTTAAGATTACATGGACCGGGCCATGGCTGACTGTCATAGTTATGTGATGGCGATGGAAAGTATCCCAAAACTGAAGTATATGCTAACGATTGTATCCATCTGACATCCTGCACAGCAAAGGGATTTTCCAAAACTTCATGTATATCTTGGAAAACTCCCTTATTAACCGGGCAGGAATTCAGGACCTACAAACTAGGGAAGATTTATCAGCAACGTTGCACAATGCTAGGTTATGTCTGTCACATAGTTATTAAGGTGAACGATCTCTAAAATATTAATACTGGATAGATTTTTTTTTTTTTTTATTAAGTTCAATCATTTTTGTATTCTTTTGCTCTGTATATTTCCCAGAGGTATTCCTCAGCTGTAAGTAATCCTTGTTGGAAAGAAAATATAAGACCATTGTCACACCAGCATATTTTGAGGTGACACTCGTGTGAAAATGGCCTAACTCTGCCTCTCACTTTTTTCTGTGCCTGCACTCTACTATTTGTGTAATATGAGGCAATACAATTAATATTTAAGGGGATTATCCACATTTGAATTAAAGAAAAACAAAACAAAACAAAAACAAAAACAAAAAAGTAAAATCGGTGGCAGAATACAAACATGCCCTCTTCTCTCCAATCCAGCATACACGCACTGCCTAGCCTCCTGGTCTGTGATCACAAGAAAGAGGCATGTGATTACTGTAGCCAATCTGTGTCCTCGGTGGTGACGCATGTTCTACTATGGTACTCAGCGCCAATAATATGGCAAGTGACCATAGACTGGCTGCAGTGGTCACATGCCAGCCTCATGTAAAAACAGACCAAGGGAGAGCATAGCTTCTGCACTGATTGGTGTGGGACTGGACAGGTATTTGTTCCACAATTTTATAACAGGATTGTTTTTTGTTATTCAAGAGATAGACAGCCCCTTTTATACTAAGGATAAATGGTCTGTCTATCCTTAGCATTAATGCGGCTGTCTATCCTTAGCATTAAAGAGGCTGTCTATCCTTAACATTAATGCGGCTGTCTATCCTTAGCATTAATGCGGCTGTCTATCCTTAGCATTAATGCGGCTGTCTATCCTTAGCATTAATGCGGCTGTCTATCCTTAGCATTAATGCGGCTGTCTATCCTTAGCATTAATGCGGCTGTCTATCCTTAGCATTAATGCGGCTGTCTATCCTTAGCATTAATGCGGCTGTCTATCCTTAGCATTAATGCGGCTGTCTATCCTTAGCATTAATGCGGCTGTCTATCCTTAGCATTAATGCGGCTGTCTATCCTTAGCATTAATGCGGCTGTCTATCCTTAGCATTAATGCGGCTGTCTATCCTTAGCATTAATGCGGCTGTCTATCCTTAGCATTAATGCGGCTGTCTATCCTTAGCATTAATGCGGCTGTCTATCCTTAGCATTAATGCGGCTGTCTATCCTTAGCATTAATGCGGCTGTCTATCCTTAGCATTAATGCGGCTGTCTATCCTTAGCATTAATGCGGCTGTCTATCCTTAGCATTAATGCGGCTGTCTATCCTTAGCATTAATGCGGCTGTCTATCCTTAGCATTAATGCGGCTGTCTATCCTTAGCATTAATGCGGCTGTCTATCCTTAGCATTAATGCGGCTGTCTATCCTTAGCATTAATGCGGCTGTCTATCCTTAGCATTAATGCGGCTGTCTATCCTTAGCATTAATGCGGCTGTCTATCCTTAGCATTAATGCGGCTGTCTATCCTTAGCATTAATGCGGCTGTCTATCCTTAGCATTAATGCGGCTGTCTATCCTTAGCATTAATGCGGCTGTCTATCCTTAGCATTAATGCGGCTGTCTATCCTTAGCATTAATGCGGCTGTCTATCCTTAGCATTAATGCGGCTGTCTATCCTTAGCATTAATGCGGCTGTCTATCCTTAGCATTAATGCGGCTGTCTATCCTTAGCATTAATGCGGCTGTCTATCCTTAGCATTAATGCGGCTGTCTATCCTTAGCATTAATGCGGCTGTCTATCCTTAGCATTAATGCGGCTGTCTATCCTTAGCATTAATGCGGCTGTCTATCCTTAGCATTAATGCGGCTGTCTATCCTTAGCATTAATGCGGCTGTCTATCCTTAGCATTAATGCGGCTGTCTATCCTTAGCATTAATGCGGCTGTCTATCCTTAGCATTAATGCGGCTGTCTATCCTTAGCATTAATGCGGCTGTCTATCCTTAGCATTAATGCGGCTGTCTATCCTTAGCATTAATGCGGCTGTCTATCCTTAGCATTAATGCGGCTGTCTATCCTTAGCATTAATGCGGCTGTCTATCCTTAGCATTAATGCGGCTGTCTATCCTTAGCATTAATGCGGCTGTCTATCCTTAGCATTAATGCGGCTGTCTATCCTTAGCATTAATGCGGCTGTCTATCCTTAGCATTAATGCGGCTGTCTATCCTTAGCATTAATGCGGCTGTCTATCCTTAGCATTAATGCGGCTGTCTATCCTTAGCATTAATGCGGCTGTCTATCCTTAGCATTAATGCGGCTGTCTATCCTTAGCATTAATGCGGCTGTCTATCCTCAGTATTAATGCGGCTGTCTATCCTCAGTATTAATGCGGCTGTCTATCCTTAGCATTAAAGAGGCTGTCTATCCTTAGCATTAATGCGGCTGTCTATCCTTAGTATTAATGCGGCTGTCTATCCTTTGTATTAATGCGGCTGTCTATCCTTAGCATTAATGTGGCTGTCTATCCTTAGTACTAAAGGGGCTGGCTAGCCTTAGTACTAAAGGGGCTGGCTAGCCTTAGTACTAAAGGGGCTGGCTAGCCTTACTATTAAAGATAGACAACCCCTTTAATTAAGTCAGTAACCATCTGCCTGCTGGTGATAAAGTGATGGCATTCTACTTTACTGTAGGGAGTAAAACAGTCTGCAGTGTAGCCGCTTTGGCCACTAGATGTCAGCCTATATGGAGTATGCCATATTTCATCATTTCTCTTACATGGATATGACACAATAACAAATAACCACTGTTAAAAAGGGGTTTTCTTATAAAATCTTTTTAAAAAACATGTCACTTTATAGTGCAAGAGCAAACGTCTCCATCTCTAAAGACTCTTATGAAAACAGACAGATGCTCTAAAGAAAGTCTCCACTTTCCTAAGACAAAATTCTTTGTCTATTGATAAATGTTGTAAATCTGTGTGTGTAAAATCCCTCGTCTCTGAACAAGAGATGGATTAGAGATCATGCTGCAAATTCTGTAACTTTCATCCCCAGTGGCTGAAATTCCACTCTAAGCCCTACTGGCTAATGCTATTTTTAAAAGCAGACTAAACCTAAAGTCCGCAGCTTATAGAAAGTGCTGCTAATAGCTTTTACACAGTGTTTATGGATATACAAGTTCTGAGATGTTCTTGGAATTGGAGATACAACAGAAAAGCAGAGATGATGAAGGCATTAAAACTTATTAAAACTTTTTCACCAAAAAGTTGTGGTCTCCTCATGTAGAGAGAGCTTTAGCCTTAAAATCTTGACAATGTTAGTCGAGTAATGTGGGTTGTATACCGCTGGAGGTAGGTTATAGTGAAAAAGGCCCTAGGCCAGTGTAATTCAACCTTTCTCACCTTAGGAGACACTTTCAGCTCTGAAATATGGTCTAGCATCACATCCAGAGCCCATTCCCTCTCTCAATAAGTAGTGACTTCCAGTGCCTCCCCCCCAAAAAGTAGTGACAGACATCCAAAATACCACATTACTGCTATAATGACAGTCAAAGCTTTGGCACAAAAATTAAACTGAGACCATGTGACCCCCCCCCCAATCCTTATAGACTGTATACTTGAATCCAGGGGTTCAACATTCTCACATCAAGCGCTCCCACCATACTGTTGCTTCCAGCTTCACGCAACCCCTCTAACTGGCAATATCAGTCTTCCCCATCAGTCAGCAGTCTTCCCCATGATTGTGGAGCCTACTTAAACAGACTAAGGGACCATTTTAAACGCTTAGGAAGCCTTTGCAGGTGTTTTTTGTTAATTATTCTAATTTACTGAGATTATGGCTTACAGCCAATGAAAACCCAAAAGTCATTATCATCAACATTAACAGAAATAAATACTTGAAATAGAAACTCTTTTTATAATGACTCTATATAATACACTGCTCAAAAATATAAAGGGAACACAAACAGAATAGAACGCCAAGTAAATCAAACTTTTGTGAAATCAATCTGTCCACTTAGGAAGCAACACTGTTTGACAATCAATTTCACATGCTGTTGTGCAAATGGAATAGACAACAGATGGAAATTATTGGCAATTATCAAGACACACTCAATAAAGGAGTGGTTCTGCAGGTGGGGACCGCAGACCACATTTCAGTACCCAATGCTTTCTGGCTGCTGTTTTGGTCACTTTTGAATGTTGGTTGTGCTTTCTCACTCGTGGTAGCATGAGACGGACTCTACAACCCACACAAGTGGCTCAGATAGTGCAGCTCATCCAGGATGGCACATCAATGCGAGCTGTGGCAAGGTTTGCGGTGTCTGTCAGCGTAGTGTCCAGAGGCTGGAGGCGCTACCAGGAGACCGGCCAGTACACCAGATCTGTAGGAGGGCAACAACCTAGCAGCAGGACCGCTACCTCAGCCTTTGTACAAAGAGGAACAGGAGCACTGCAAAATGACCTCCAGCAGGCCACAAACGTGCATGTGTCTGCACAAACGGATAGAAACCAACTCCATGAGGATGGTTGTGCTCACAGCCCAACACCATACAGGACACTTGGCATTTGCCACAGAACACCAGGATTGGCAAATTCGCCACTGGCGCCGTGCTCTTCACAGATGAAAGCAGGTTCACACTGAGCACGTGACAGAGTCTGGAGACGCCGTGGAGAGCGATCTGCTGCCTGCAACATCCTTCAGCATGAACGGTTTGGCAGTGGGTCAGTAATGGTGAGGGGTGGCATTTCTTTGGAGGGCCGCACAGCCCTCCATGTGCTCGCCAGATGCAGGACAATGCCAGACCTCATGTGGCAGGAGTGTGTCAGCAGTTCCTGCAAGATGAAGGCATTGAAGCTATGGACTGGCCAGCCCGTTCCCTAGACCTGAATCCGATTGAACACATCTGGGACATCATGTCTCGCATCATCCACCAACGTCACGTTGCACCACAGACTGTCCAGGAGTTGGCGGATGCTTTAGTCCAGGTCTGGGAAGAGTTCCCTCAGGAGACCATCCGCCGCCTCATCAGGAGCATGCCCAGGCATTGTAGGGAGGGCATACAGTCACGTAGAGGCCACACACACTACTTAGCATAATTTCCTTGTCTTGAGGCATTTCCACTGAAGTTGAATCAGCCTGTAACTTCATTTTCCACTTTGATTTTGAGCATAATTCCAACTCCAGACCTCCATGGGATATTAGTTGTGATTTATGTTGATAATTTTTAAGTTTTATTGTGCCCAACACATTCCACTATGTAATGAATAAAGATTTACAACCGGAATATTTCACCCATGATATCTAGATTGTGGGATTTTAGTGTTTCATTTATTTTTTGAGCAGTGTATATCAGTTTCACTTTTTGTATTGAAGAACTGAAATAAATTAACTTTTTGATGATATTCTAATTTTGTGAGAAGCACTTGTATAAGAAGTGGGGGGGGGGTGGAGAGTCTGATATGAATGGAATAGGTATGTCTAGAAGTGGAAGATTGAGCACTGATGTTTATATAGGGGGCCGGAGTCAGTGAAAACAACATCTTTTTGTACAGAGGTACACATCAATTCGCTCAGCAATACAGCAGACTCGAATCACTAGCTCTGGTTTGTTAAAGGGGTTGTGCACTATTAGGACAACCCCTTCTCGATCTAAATATTTGGCCCTGATTATAAGCTTTTTTAATTTCCCACTTTCCAAGCTGGCGCCGATGCAGCGGTGTTGGCACTCGCGGTCCTGGGGCTCTCATACGTCTGTGTGACAAGTGGTGCCTGGCGCCCAATCAGCGCTGACGTCACTGTCCTGCCTTCTGTCAAATCGAACATCAAGAGGAAGTCTGGGCTGCAGCTGATCTGTCTTCCTTTTCATGTTCAATTGGTATGTAGGCGGGGACAGTGATGCCAGTGCTAACTGGGCACTGAGGTCATGTGTCATGAACTGCACGAGAGCCCCGGGAACGCAGGTGATGACACCATTGGAACGGCATCGGCATGGAGGGCGACTAAACTTTTTTTTTATAGATATAAAAGAACACAGCAGCACATGTACATGAATCTAGGCCATGTGAAACACAGACAAATGTTCAATATGAATCATATTTCTCAAAAATATTTTTTCATAATTTTTTCAAAATGTTTTTTTTCATAAAACTTACAGTTATAGATAAAATGAAGATTCTTAGCGCATAAATTGGCCAATTCATGTGTGCCCATCAACCACGGCAAGGTGATCTCCCTCTGATGGGTCCTACTCTACTATACATGCCACTCTTGGGCCACCAGCCTACAACTATGGACAAACATGTCATTCTAGGCTAAACCTACGATTTATGGGCAGGTAGAGTTGATTACCACCACCTGCAAGGTCAATGGGAGGAGTGCAAGAACAGTCTGGATGCAGCCACATCCGTACACCAAACAGAGAAAAAAAAACCAACCAAACTTTTTTTATGTTATTGGGGCCAAATATTTAGATATTTAGTAGTGATGAGCGAATATACTCGTTACGCGAGATTTCTCGAGCATGCTCGGGGGTCCTCCTGATTATTTTTTAGTGCTCAGAGATTTAGTTTTTCTTGCCGCAGCTGAATGATTTACATCTGATAGCCAGCATAAGTACATGTGGGGGTTGCCTGGTTACTTGGGAATCCCCACATGTACTTATGCTGGCTAACAGATGTAAATCGTTCAGCTGCGGCAAGAAAAACTAAATCTCCAAGCACTAAAAAATACTCGGAGGACCCCTGAGCGTGCTCGAGAAATCTCGAGTAACGAGTATATTCGCTCATCACTAATATTTAGCATTTAGTAGTGGATAACCCCTTTAAGACAGTTAACAGATATCTGTTCTTAAAAGAAAAAAAAAAAAAAGGAGAAAAAAAAGCATTCTTTACCTGAGACCTTAGGCTACGTTCACATTTGCGTTGCGTCGGGCGCAGGTTCGGCGACGCATAGCGACGCATGCGTCATGCGCCCTATATTTAACATGGGGGCGCATGGACATGCATTGTCTTGCATTTTGTAACGCATGCGTTATTTTTGGCGCAAGCGTCAGGGCGCAGAGGACGCAGCAAGTTGCATTTCTTTGCGTCCAAAATCAAGCCAAAAATGGACGCATGCGTCACAAAACAATGCGTTTTTGCATGCGTTGTGCATGCATTGGGCGTTGTGTCGCTGACGCAACACACAACAACGCAAATGTGAACACACCCTTATTGGTAATAATCTGCAGGTAATTATCTTAAACAGATGTGGTTGTTTAACTGAAATTTTGGCTCAGGGAAAAGGTTATTGACATTCTTCCTGTAGCTGCTTTTTGACCGTTTACAGGGTGGCAACAGAGAAGTGAATAATCAGCACTCAAATAGTGAGCAAGCTGTAATCACTCCCACCAGTCCTCGACTGACATCCTGCAGCATGCATAGAGCTGGCTGTCAGTCAAGAGGCACGGATTGTATTACAGAGCATGGAATGTATAGTGAGCAGTGACTGTGCACAATCTTAGCACTGCCCATATAACTGCAAGCAAGCGGCTGTAGGTGAATAGAACATAAGGGCACCAAACTTCCAGTTAGAATCTGCATATGTTTAAAATGGTATTTACAAGCAGATAAGAACTATGGCTGCAGGTAAACATCATTAGGTTAGGCTCTGTTTAATCCATGGGGTTACTAAAGGTACCGTCACACTAAGCGACGCTGCAGCGATACCGACAACGATCCTGGTTACCATCGTTAAAATAAAAAAAACAACCGCTACATACTTACCTACCGCTGTCTGTCCCCAGCGCTGTGCTTCTCTGCTCTGGCTGTGAGCGCCGGGCAGCCGGAAAGCAGAGCGGTGACGTCACTGCTCTGCTTTCCGGCTGCTGTGCTCACAGTCAGAGCAGAGAAGCACAGCGCTGGGGACAGACAGCGGTAGGTAAGTATGTAGCGGTTGTTTTTTTACTTTAACGATGGTAACCAGGGTAAACATCGGGTTACTAAGCGCGGCCCTGCGCTTACTAACCCGATGTTTATCCTGGTTACCAGCGAAGACATCGCTGAATCGGTGTCACACACGCCGATTCAGATATGTCAGTGGGACGTCCAGCGGCGAAACAAAGTTCTGTACTTTCTTCCCCGACCAGCGATATCACAGCAGGGGCCTGATTGCTGCTGCCTGTCACACTGGACGATATCGCTAGCCAGGACGCTGCAACGTCACGGATCGCTAGCGATATCGTCTAGTGTGACGGTACCTTTACTTTGGCCTAGTAGTGGGTGGTCCATCAAGTTGAGTGAACTGTTTGTTAGCTAACCCAAGGGAAAGTAGATGCAGATTGGACTCACCTGACAACTGGAGGCAATAACCAGGAAAGACAGGACGACACTGGGCATTGTGAGATGCGCTGTAGTTTGGTCAATTTCTGACCGTACCAAAGAGTTCCCAAACAAATGTGAACCAAACCACTGACCGAGAAAGTGCTCTTCATGACAAAGTCAAACAGTAGAAAATGTAATGTTCTCCAAACACCCACCTGCTGTATCACATTCCCTTATTTATGGGTTCAACATACAGTACAGACCAAAAGTTTGGACACACCTTCTCATTTAAAGATTTTTCTGTATTTTCATGACTATGAAAATTATAAATTCACACTGAAGGCATCAAAAATATGAATTAACACATGTGGAATTATATACTTAACAAAAAAGTGTGAAACAACTGAAAATATGTCTTATATTCTAGGTTCTTCAAAGTAGTCACCTTTTGCTATGATGACTGCTTTGCATACTCTTGGCATTCTCTTGATGAGCTTCAAGAGGTAGTCACCGGAAATGGTCTTCCAACAATCTTGAAGAAGTTCCCAGAGATGCTTACCACTTGTTGGCCCTCTGCGGTCCAGCTCACCCCAAACCATCTCGATTGGGTTCAGGTCTGGTGACTGTGGAGGCCAGGTCATCTGGCGTAGCAACCCATCACTCTCCTTCTTGGTCAAATAGCTCTTACACAGCCTGGAGGTGTGTTTGGGGTCATTGTCCTTTTGAAAAATAAATGATGGTCCAACTAAACGCAAACCGGATGGAATAGCATGCCGCTGCAAGATGCTGTGGAAGCCATGCTGGTTCAGTATGCCTTCAATTTTTAATAAATCCCCAACAGTGTCACCAGCAAAGCACCCCCACACCATCACACCTCCTCCTCCATGCTTCACGGTGGGAACCAGGCATGTAGAGTCCATCCGTTCAACTTTTCTGCGTTGCACAAAGACACGGTGGTTGGAACCAAAAATCTCAAATTTAGACTCATCAGACCAAAGCACAGATTTCCGCTGGTCTAATGTCCATTCCTTGTGTTCTTTAGCCCAAACAAGTCTCTTCTGCTTGTTGCCTGTCCTTAGCAGTGGTTTCCTACAGCTATTTTACCATGAAGGCCTGCTGCACAAAGTATCCTCTTAATAGTGGTTGTAGAGATGTGTCTGCTGCTAGAACTCTGTGTGGCATTGACCTGGTCTCTAATCTGAGCTGCTATTAACCTGCAATTTCTGAGGCTGGTGACTCGCATAAACTTATCCTCAGAAGCAGAGGTGACTCTTGGTCTTCCTTTCCTGGGGCTGTCCTCATGTGAGCCAGTTTCTTTGTAGAGCTTGATGGATTTTGCCACTGCACTTGGGGACACTTTAAAAGTTTTCCCAATTTTTCTGACTGACCTTCATGTCTTAAGCTATTGATGGCCAGTCGTTTTTCTTTATTTAGCTGCTTTCTTCTTGCCATAATACAAATTCTAACAGTCTATTCAGTAGGACTATCAGCTGTGTATCCACCAGACTTCTGCACAACACAACTGATGGTCCCAACCCCATTTAGAAGGCAAGAAATCCCACTTATTAAACCTGAAAGGGCACACCTATGAAGTGAAAACCATTCCCGGAGTACCTCTTGAAGCTCATCAAGAGAATGCCAAGAGTGTGCAAATCAGTCATCAAAGCAAAAGGTGGCTACTTTGAAGAACCTAGAATATAAGACATATTTTCAGTTGTTTCACCCTTTTTTGTTAAGTGTATAATTCCACATACAGTACAGACAAAAAGTTTGGACACACCTTCTCATTTAAAGATTTTTCTGTATTTTCATGACTAAGAAAATTGTACATTTACACTGAAGGCATCAAAACTATGAATTAACAAATGTGGAATTATATAATTAACAAAAAAGTGTGAAACAACTGAAAATATGTCTTATATTCTAGGTTCTTCAAAGTAGCCACCTTTTGCTTTGATGACTGCTTTGCACACTCGTGGCATTCTCTTGATGAGCTTCAAGAGGTAGTCACCGGGAATGGTTTTCACTTAACAGGTGAGCCCTGTCAGGTTTAATAAGTGGGATTTCTTGCCTTATAAATGGGGTTGGGACCATCAGTTGTGTTGTGCAGAAGTCTGGTGGATACACAGCTGATAGTCCTACTGAATAGACTGTTAGCTGCTTTTTTCTTGCCATAAAACAAATTCTAAGTAAAGAAAAACGAGTGGCCATCATTACTTTAAGAAACGAAGGTCAGTCAGTCCGAAAAATTGGGAAAACTTTTAAAGTGTCCCAAAGTGCTGTGGCAAAAACCATCAAGCGCTACAAAGAAACTGGCTCACATGAGGACCGCCTAAGGAAAGGAAGACCAAGAGTCACCTCTGCTTCTGAGGATAACTTTATCCGAGTCACCAGCCTCAGAAATCACAGGTTAACAGCAGCTCAGATTAGAGACCAGGTCAATGCCACACAGAGTTCTAGCAGCAGACACATCTCTACCACAACTGTTAATAGGAGACTTTGTGTAGCAGGCTTTCATGGTAAAATAACTGCTTAGGAAACCACTGCTAAGGACAGGCAACAAGCAGAAGAGACTTGTTTGGGCTAAAGAACACAAGGAATGGACATTAGACCAGTGGAAATCTGTGCTTTGGTTTGATGAGTCCAAATTTGAGATCTTTGGTTCCAACCACCGTGTCTTTGTGCAACGCAGAAAAGGTGAACGGATGGACTCTACATGCCTGGTTCCCACCGTGAAGCATGGAGGAGGAGGTGTGATGGTGTGGGGGTGCTTTGCTGGTGACACTGTTGGGGATTTATTAAAAATTGAAGGCATACTGAACCAGCATGGCTTCCACAGCATCTTGCAGTGGCATGCTATTCCATCCAGGCTGTGTAAGGGCTATTTGACCAAGAAGGAGAGTGATGGGGTGCTACGCCAGATGACATGGCCTCCACAGTCACCAGACCTGAACCCAATCGAGATGGTTTGGGGTGAGCTGGACCGAAGAGTGAAGGCAAAAGGGCCAACAAGTGCTAAGCATCTCTGGGAACTCCTTCAAGATTGTTGGAAGACCATTCCCGGTGACTACCTCTTGAAGCTCATCAAGAGAATGCCAAGAGTGTGCAAAGCAGTCATCAAAGCAAAAGGTGGCTACTTTGAAGAACCCAGAATATAAGACATATTTTCAGTTGTTTCACACTTTTTTGTTAAGTATATAATTCCACATGTGTTAATTCATAGTTTTGATGCCTTCAGTGTGAATGTACAATTTTCATAGTCATGAAAATACAGAGAAATCTTTAAATGAGAAGGTGTGTCCAAACTGTTGGTCTGTACTGTATGTCTCCAACGAGAGTTCTCATTGCCATTACACTGGCTACCCATCCACTCCAGAATCCAGTACAAAACTACTACCCTCATCCACAAAGCACTCCATGGCTCAGCACCACCCTACATCTCCTCCCTGGTATCAGTCTACCACCCTACCCGTGCCCTCCGCTCCGCTAATGACCTCAGGTTAGCATCCTCAATAATCAGAACCTCCCACTCCCGTCTCCAAGACTTTACACGTGCTGCGCCGATTCTTTGGAATGCACTACCTAGGTTAATACGATTAATCCCCAATCCCCACAGTTTTAAGCGTGCCCTAAAAACTCATTTGTTCAGACTGGCCTACCGCCTCAATGCATTAACCTAACGATCCCTGTGTGGCCTATTTATAATAAAAAAAAAAAGGTTCCTCGTATCATGTTCTCATACACTTTATGCAGTATTAGCCCTCTGTGTCTGTGCTGCTACATACTTAGGCAGTTAACTGGTTCATGCAGCTTTACATGAACACCTGAGCCTTACACTATAGCTGGTCCGACTAACTAAAGCAATTGTTACCATCCACCTCTCGTGTCTCCCCTTTTCCCCATAGTTTGTAAGCTTGCGAGCAGGGCCCTCACTCCTCCTGGTATCTGTTTTGAACTGTATTTCTGTTATGCTGTAATGTCTATTGTCTGTACAAGTCCCCTCTATAATTTGTAAAGCGCTGCGGAATATGTTGGCGCTATATAAATAAAAATTATTATTATTATTATTATTGCTCATCTATAACATCTCAGAGCTTACTTTCTTCCATATGGATAATGGTACATTACTCGTAGCAGACATATAAGTATTGAGCAAAAGAGAACGGATTGTGATGAAAGTGACTCTGTTTTCGGTTATGGTTGATTTTGTGTAAGTACTGTGCTTGCCAGGCAGCAGCATAAGCCACCACCATGAGACCAGCGCAGTCTATACACCCTGTAGAGATCCCGCGCAGTCTATACACCCTGTAGAGATCCCGCACAGTCTATACACCCTGTAGAGATCCCGCGCAGTCTATACACCCTGTAGAGATCCCGCACAGTCTATACACCCTGTAGAGATCCCGCACAGTCTATAAACCCTGTAGAGATCCTGCGCAGTCTATACACCCTGTAAAGATCCCACAGTCTATATACCCTGTAGAGATCCTGCGCAGTCTATACACCCTGTAAAGATCCCACAGTCTATACACCCTGTAGAGATGCTGCACAGTCTATACACCCTGTAGAGATGCCGCACAGTCTATACACCCTGGAGAGATCCTGCACAGTGTATACACCCTGTAGAGATCCTGCACAGTGTATACACCCTGTAGAGATCCCGCACAGTCTATACACCCTGTAGCAGAAGGACTGGATCCATGTATTGATGGCATTCACAATTTCTCTCCCAGCAGAAGCACTTCGGAAGGTCTGTAGCACTGCCTCCACGATTCCCTTTATTGTCACATGGTAATAATATACAAGAAGACGGCAACAGGAAAAACGTCTGATTGTAAAATAAATGACTATTCAGTGAACTAAAGTTTCCTGGAAAATGTTCCTATTTCTTTTTTCCATGCTTCTCCCTCTGAGCAGAGGTTCAAGGTTCTTGTGTTTGTTAGAAGGTTACGTAACCACATGCCGCACATAGCAAACAGCTGTGGGGTGGCTTGTGCTTTGATCGACGTCACATTATTGTGTTAATCTGTCAATGAGCAGTCTATGAATGCTTAGACAAATATTCTATTTATACAAATGCTTCATCCTGCATAATATAGTGGTGAAGACGTGCATATGACAAATACTATGACTATATCGGAAGCTCTCCTGTTGTCTTGCTCATCATCTGTATGACAGAAGCTTCCTTGGACAGAGAATGCATCGTACAATCATGTATATAAGAATAGATGAGGACAGCTAAGGCTGGGAGATCCTTCTGAGTAATGAATAGGAGAGGTAACACCTTGGTATTTTTAGCATGTAATATCCTAAGTGGCCACCACTAATCCATAACTAAACCTGTTCAGGCCAGATCCTCAGCACTCTGTGTACTCCGCAGCCTAGTAGAGCTCACTCATGCCTACTTCTCATCAGATCTGTTGTATGAGGTGTAGGGACAATAAAAACTAAGTTGTCATCAATCACAGCCGTCAACACACCTCAGAGATGTTCACTGGACATCTACAATATGCTTTGAAAGGAAAATCCTGCCATAATGATTTTCTGGCGTGTCCTGGATCAATCTTGAACACATTTTACACGGTTTAGGGGCTAGCAATACCCTGAGGTAGGCAACTTACATAGCAAATGGGAATATGCATGCACCCCCATAGGACATGCTGCTCCCCATCTCTAATAGAGTCGGCTGCCCCTTCTGGTTACAGAAATGTCTTCTTTTTAGCAGTACGAAAGTGTCTGCAGTGTCTACTGTGGAAGTCTGGACTGGAAACTGAGGAAGTGGAGGGAGCGTTTACCAGTAAACAATGCATAGCCCCTCCTAGTCGCTCAGTATATACAATAGTCCTCCCCATTTCCTCAGTTGTTTTAATAGCACTGCCACTTACTCAGAAATTTGAGTAGCCCGCTATACTTCTTCAGTAGTTACCATAGCCCCTCACTTCCTCAGTAGTTACAAAAGCCTCCCCCACTTACTCAGAAGTTACTTTAGTCCCCCACTTCCTCAGTAGTTATCGTAGCCCCATCCCCACTACCTCATAGTTTCAGTCGTCCCTCCCCCCCTCACTTCTTTAGTAGCTACAGAAGCCCTACCCCCACTTCCTTAGTTACAGTAGACCCCAAATTCCTCAGTGGTCTTGACTAACCTCCTCTAGTTTTTCAGTCGTTCCAATAGCCTGCTCACTTCCTCAATATCTATGCTCTCTCATATCTTAAGAAGCTACACTAGAACTTCAAACTAGAAGTATGAAACATCACATTTTGGGAGGAAGCCAGCTCCCCAATGCATGAAGTGTAGGAATAAAACCGGGGTAACTTTTCAAATTTATCATGATAGGCCATCAATATCTGATTGTAGAGGTGCCAGGAGACTCCTTCCAATAAGAAGTCAGGGTGCTTCACTGAATCCTACATCACCTTTACTGTTTACCAAGTACAACTCCATACACTTTGTAGGACCTATGCCTAGTGATGGAGCTTGGCACAAATAACTTCAATAAGACTAAGCAACTATGAGCTGCAATATGTATGAGGCTGTACCTGGTAAACAATGAATGGGATGATATATAGCCTTTTAAATTAATTAGGGTATCAAGAGTTGGACCCCCATCAATCTGATAAACATGGTCTATCCTTAAAGGGAACCTGTCACCCCCAAAACGGAAGATGAGCTAAGCCCACCAGCATCAGGGGCTTATCTACAGCATTCTGGAGAGCTCCCATGTATTGGAGAAGCCGTTGAGAAAGCTGCGGAAAGATATCCAATGTGTACTTTGGTACTGGAAAAGGCCTGGCTTAGATTTCTATTGACGATGATCTGGCACAATAGACTTAAGCAAGCATGCGTCAAACGCATCATGTTGCATTTTGTTGCAGTCGGCACAGCTTCCAAATGACGTATGTGGAGGCATCCGCATACATCTGTAAGGATACGCAGTGTTGTGAATTCTGTGGCCAAGCTCCCTCCTGTGGTCGTGAGTGGTACTGCGGCTGGTTCTGTCTATAAGCTTCCTTTGGTGGATGAGAGTGGTACTGCGGCTTCTGAGTTTCCTTCCTCAGGTGATGAGGTTAAGTCGTTAGGTGCTGCTCTATTTAACTCCACCTGGTGCTTTGATCCTGGCCTCCAGTCAATGTTCTAGTATTGGTCTTGCTTCCTCCTGGATCGTTCCTGTGGCCTCTCTATCCTGCATAAGCTAAGTTCTGCTTGTGTTATTTTTGTTTGCTATATTTTCTGTCCAGCTTGCTATATTGGTTTTTCTTGCTTGCTGGAAGCTCTGAGACGCAGAGGGAGCACCTCCGTACCGTTAGTCGGTGTGGAGGGTCTTTTTGCCCCTCTGCGTGGTTGTTTGTAGGTTTTTGTGTTGACCGCAAAGCTATCTTTCCTATCCTCGGTCTATTCAGTAAGTCGGGCCTCACTTTGCTAAATCTATTTCATCTCTATGTTTGTATTTCATCTTAACTCACAGTCATTATATGTGGGGGGCTGCCTTTTCCTTTGGGGAATTTCTCTGAGGCAAGGTAGGCTTATTTTTCTATCTTCAGGGCTAGTTAGTTTCTCAGGCTGTGCCGAGTTGCATAGGGAGCGTTAGGCTAGGGTCACATTGCGTTAGTGCAATCCGTTTAGCGCTAGCGGATTGCGCTAACGCAATGTTTTCTATGGGCCTGCGGTAACGTCCCCGCTCTCGCAGATCCCCGATCTGCGAGAGCGGGGAACGGACCGCGGGCGCACCTCGGACGCTGCAAGCAGCGTCCGCGGC
Source organism: Ranitomeya imitator (assembly GCF_032444005.1). Classification (NCBI taxonomy): domain Eukaryota; kingdom Metazoa; phylum Chordata; class Amphibia; order Anura; family Dendrobatidae; genus Ranitomeya; species Ranitomeya imitator. Next base: position 443,012,183 of record NC_091285.1, read on the forward strand.
GCGCCAGGAATCACTGGCGCGTCGCTAGCGCGTGCCGAACATGGCACCCGCTAGTGAAGCGCGTTCCCATTGCCTTCAATGGGCGCGTTAACGGCCGCGTTGCACGGCGTTAATTTCGCCGTGCAACGCTGTCCGTTTAACGTGGTCCCATAACGCAATGGGAACCCAGCCTTAGGCGCAATCCACGGCTACCTCTAGTGTGGTGTGTTAGGATTAGGGATTGCGGTCAGCAGAGTTTCCATGTCTCAGAGCTCGTCCTATGTTTTTGGTAAATGTCAGGTCACTTTGTGTGCTCTGAACTTCAAGGTCCATTGTGGTTCTGAATTACCTGTTCATAACAACGCAGGTCGCATGCAGACATAGGTGGAGCTGAAGGAAGAGGCGCGGCAGTGAGCTGGGCTCTACAGAGGAAGAAGGCTTTCGTCTGCAGCCCTGCCGAACGCCAGTGTGAAGCTACCCTTAGATGTGCACGATTGGATACAGGTCTGGGGAACGGGTGGGCCAGTCCAAAGCATCAATGCCTTCATCATGCAGGAACTGCTGACACACTTCAACCACATGAGGTCTAGCATTGTCATGTATCAGAAGGAACCCAAGGCCCAGTGCCCCTGTATATGGTCTCACAATGGGTCTAAGGAACTCATCCCTGTACCTAAAGGTAGTTAAGGTACCTTTAACTAGCAGACAGAGGGCTATGCAGCCCTCGAAAGAAATGCCTCACCACACCATTACTGACCCACTGCCAAACCGGTCATGCTGAAGAATATTGCAGGCAGCAGAACGTTCTCCATGGCACATCTAGACTTTGTCACATGTGCTCAGATTGAACCTGCTCTCATCCGTGAAGAGCACAGGGCGCCAATGTCGAATATTTCAATCTTGGTGTTCGCTAGGAAATGTCAATTGCCCTGCATGTTGTTTGGCTGTAAGTTCAACACCCACTTGTGGACGTTGGGCCCTTATACCACCCTCATGGAGTCTGTTTCAGACAGTTTGAGCAGACACATGGATGTTAGTGGCCTGCTAGAGGTTATGTTGAAGGGCTCTGACACTGCTCCTCCTGTTTATCCTTGCACAAAGAAGGAGGTAGCGGTCCTGCTGCTGGGTTGTTGCTCTCCTCCAGCCCCCTCCACGTTTCCGGGTATCTGCTCCATGCTCTGGACACTGTGCTGACAGACCCCAGTTACCATTCTTGCCACAGCTCGCATTGATGTAGCAACCTGGATGAGCTGCACTACCCGAGCATCTTCTGTGGGTTGTAGACACCGCATCATGCTACCCTACCGCCCTCTAGGGGTTAGAGAAATTACAAAATGCAAAAAAAGACCAAAACAACAGCCAAAAATGATGAGAACAGAGAAATGGTCTGTGGTCACCCCCTGCAGAACCACTCCTTTATAGGGGTTCTCTACTAATTGCCTATAATTTCTACCTGTTGTCTGTTCCATTTGTACAACAGCAGGAGAAATTGATTCACAATCAGTGTTGCTTCATGACTTGGACAGGTTAATTTCACAGACGTGTGATTGACTTGGAGTTACATTGTGTTGTTTAAGTATTCCCTTTATTTTTTGAGCAGTGTATAACAGAGTCTGCCAGAAAGGGAGGTTTCCGCACAGCAAGAACAAAGCTGGAATTTAGCACAGTACATCTTTGTGACATCTTCACATAATATCCCCATTATATACTCAGCAGACAGCTGCCTGGACACTGGATTCTTCATGTAAAAAGACATACTAGGCTCAATTCAGACATGGAGATCACGCTAGAATGATGCACCAGGGAATGACAGGGGCCACTGGTGAAGGTTGCTAATGCCAGGCTAAGCTATCTATGGAAAAGGCAAAGTGTACTGGGGTTGGTTTGCACAAAACAGTTGTACATTCTATTCTATACATATAAAGACAGGAAATCTCCACACAATCCTGCTTTTCAGTGCCATGAATAGGAATATATCCAAATTGTTCTCCTGTGACTACCTCAGTCTCTGCAAATTCTACAAATAATGGAAAACGACCAGTAATGGCAGAGCTTGTACATTTCCAAAGACCCTGAATGGAAAATAAATCTGTACTCATTGCATGTCCCTTCTGTTCTTATCACATTTGAGGTTATGACAAAAGGTACACATCTAGAGGAGGGGTGCACAACAGAGGCCTGGGGGGTTCATGTGGCCCTCAACAATCTGGTGGTAGACAGACATGACAGGGTCTGGTGGCTGCTCATTTGCATTTTCCACATTAGGGAATACAGGCTGTGGTGGAAAATGTATAGGTTTATATGTGTAATCAGCAGTAGTTTAACATCTGTCCTGAGACTTGCAGGTCTCACAAAGGTCACAACATATGTATCTTGGGAAGGCAGTCTACTGTCTCCAATCTTGGCAGGGGGTCTGGCTGGAAACCAGGAAGAAGGGGAAACATTTCACACCTTCTAGCTCTTTTGAAGAGAGATTCAAGATTCAAGATTCAAAGAAGCTTTATTGGCAGGACCGAATACACATCAGTTTTGCCAAAGCAAGTGTATAAAGGCAATAGGGATAGGGACTGTGGGGATGTTGGGTAGGAGCTGTTGGGAAGGTGGATGGGGGTAGATCCAGGGTGGGGGCTATAGTCCATGTCAATTACAGCCTGACACTATCTATCTGTGAGAACCTTTAGGCAGAGTGTTCAGAGGAAAATAATACATTCATTGGGGGAGCGGCCGTGGCCCAATCAAAAACAAGCAATTATAATATTAACCTGAGAGGCTGGTCTAGATATTTGACCTTCAGAGTAACGCTATAAATTAGGCTTGTATACTTTCAAAGTTGTTCACATATTGGGGGCAGCCGAGCTGATGTGATCCAGTCCATATTCATCCCACCCTCAGGGAGCAGAAAGCAGACTACAAAGTTAGCTATTTTCTGTAAGTTTTCTCCTGTTTATTTTTATAACTGTTTTGCATGTCTCTTTATGACCATATTTGTATACCTTTTTTATTTTAAGCACTGCACCTTTTTGTATTAAAGCATAAAACTTTAACAAGTTGAACCTTGTATGTTCTAAAGAATCCATAGCCTTAAACTGTGTGAGCCTTATGATTGGCAGACAGCAGTAGTAATATTTCCGGGACTCATCGCCCGTGTGTTCGGTGAGTGGTGGCAGCGTGTATGAGCGGGTGTGTGGCCTGGGTCGGTGTGTGATTTATGCTCCCATTACAGCATAGGAAAGAGGTTGAATGTGAGACAGAGAGGGGAGATAGATTAACCCTTGCAGGCACAACCCCAAGTCGCGTGCTGAGAAGTGGGTATGTGACAAATTGGTAGCAGCACAGCGTGACACAGGGGTGATAAGCAGCAGCAAGAGGATGGCTAACTATTAGGTGCACTGTGTGGCCCTGTCATCATCTAAGTAAGGAGTAGATGAAGTAAAGTGGTGGCCATGTATGAGTGCTGCCATAATCATTGGGAGAAGAGAAACTTAACTGTCAGCAACTTGCATGAACTACAAAAGGAGAAAGCTGAATCCATGGTCTCTTCCTTTTTGGATTGTGAATGGGACTCAAGTCCTAAAATGGAATCAGCACAAATTATTGTTTTTGTTCTGTGTTTATGATGTATTATTGCTGCTCATGCGTTTGGTTCAATCTGGCAATGTGTTCCGTGGACCAAAAAAAAAAAAGTTGTTAGCCCCTGATCTAGAGCAGGGGTCCCCAACTCCAGTATTCAAGGCCCACCAACATGTCATGTTTTCAGGATTTCCTTAGTCTTGCCCAGGTAATAATTGCATCACCTGTGCAATGCAAAGGAAATCCTGAAAACATGACCTGTTGGTGGGCCTTGAGGACTGGAGTTGGGAACCCCCGATCTAGAGTATTCCATTTAGTAGATATGGTATTCTTCGTTTGCAATGCAAAAAAAAGCATACAGGAAAGCACTGCTATAATTCTATATACAGAAGAACACACAATTATGCCAATTTACAACGCACCCATGGAGCCCAAAAAGACACTATGGCACTAGGCCTATGGTAAACATGGTCACCTGAACGTGAATGCACATAGCATTACTTCTATAGCCATCTAACGCAACCCTAGTATTAGCTTATGACCACACACCTTGGCTTTTACATGCAGAATTTGCCACAATGAGTATGATCATTTTCCTTGCAGATTTTTCTCTTTCGCCTCATCTGAATCCTCATCAAATTGTGAACGTCCCCTCGTGTTTATACGCTGAGAACTCAAAATGTAATCAATACTTCTATAGGTCCGGCACAGCTACAAGAGCATAACGGTATAGAGAATTGTGGAAGGAAAGGTTCATTAATATTGAATGCAAATAAAAATATATAATTTTTAATAAGACCACAATTGAGAAGTCTGCATCTAACTGGCAAGGAAAGAAGCTCCTTAATATAAAACAGTCCTTGTTATCCTGTATACTCTGACAAGCTCTCACCCTATATACACACCATTTTCTACCGCTCACTCACCACAAAGTAGCTCTTCCTGACCTTATCCTATGACCTGAATGTCCCTCACCCACCACTTTTATAACTGAGATGTCCATCACCCATCACTGCTCCCTACTTGACCCATATAAATATATACCATCCACTAGGAATGACCACCCTACAATTACCAGTCTCATTCTTAATTCACTCACAATTCTATGTGCAAACTATCCACGTACTGATCATAAACAGGCTTCACTGTGCACGCCATGAGAAACAACCGGGGAATATATCTCAACAGCTGTCCGCTCTCTCACGCATCCTGACTCAGTCCCTGTGTGGGATCAGAGCTGGGCCTATGTCCAAAAGCAGGAGACCTCTTTCCATTGTGACAGCGCAGTCTGCCAGACTAACCCCTTCCTGACGGCCATGCCCATAATCATAATATTATCCATTTTAGGAATTATTTCAAGGAACATTAACTCCTAAACTATCAGCTCTCCATGACACAATCTGATTACTTTCCACAGAAAGGTCTTGAAATATTTCCAGTCATGCATCACCACACTACACTGGACAGCATCGTCTGGATTTTTCATAATCACATTTCTGTAGAATAGTCAATGTATGTAAATCCACTAAAAATGTGAAAAATCCAAGCATGAGGGAACGTCTACACATGAAAAAAAAATTAGTAAAAACAAGGGCCACTTGACAATACAGCAAATTATTATATTTTTAAATACATGCATGCAACAATAATCATGATTTCAATGACTTAAAGCCTTTCCCGTTTTTGACTAGCCAACAGCCATTTACCATAATCACCAACTTTGGAGAATCAGGTTCGCAGTGTAAGAAACACGCCATTCCCTCCTCCCCCATTTTCAGATCACACCCCATCCCATTCCTGCCCCCTGAGATTTACCACCTTTTCCTGATGGGTTCCCTTTTTTCCTGAGCACTTCCCTGAAGTTCCAGGATAGTTAGCCAGTTTGGGTTCCACACCAACCATCAATTATTTTTAGGTCTTGTGAGCCCACCTCAAAGCCGGGACATGTCAGCTGTTTTGAACAGCTGACATATGCCATCAATAGCGGCGGGTGAAATCGCGATTTACCCGCCGCTATTAACCAGTTAAATGCTGCTGTCAAACGCTGACAGCGGCATTTAACCGGCGCTTCCGGACCGAAATGAACGCATCGCCGACCCCGTCCCATGATCGGGAGTCGGCGATGCGTCAGGATGGTAACCATAGAGGTCCTTGAGACCTCTATGATTACTGATGCCGGCCTGCTGTGAGCGCCACCCTGCGGTCGGCGCTCATAGCACACCTGCATTTCAGCTGCATAGCAGCAATCTGATGATCGTTGCTATGTAGCAGAGCCGATCAAGTGGTGCCAGCTTCTAGCCTCCCATGGAGGCTATTGAAGCATGGCAAAAGTTTAAAAAAAAGTTTTAAAAAATATGAAAACAAAATAATAAAAAAAAATATATAAAAGTTTAAATCACCCCCCTTTCGCCCCATCCAAAATAAAACAATAAACAAAACAAAAAATCAAACCTACACATATTTGGTATCTATATATCAATAAAAAAAAGCATTAACCTGATCGCTAAATGGCGTAGCGAGAAAAAAAAAAAATCGAAATGCCAGAATTACGTTTTTTTGGTCGCCGCGACATTGAATTAAAAAGCAATAACGGGTGATCAAAAGAACGCATCTGCACGGAAATGGTATCATTAAAAACGCCAGCTTGGCACGCAAAAAATAAGCCCTCACCTGACCCCAGATCACAAAAAATGGAGACTCTACGGGTAACGGAAAATTGTGCAATCTATTTTTTTTTTCTTTGCAAAGTTTGGAATTTTTTTTTTACCACTTAGATAAAAAGTAACCTAGTCATGTTTGGTGTCTATGAACTCGTAATGACCTGGAGCATCATAATGGCAGGTCAGTTTTAGCATTTAGTGAACCTAGCAAAAAAAGGCCAAACAAAAACCAAATGTAGGATTGCACTTTTTTTGCAATTTCCCCGCACTTGGAATTTTTTTCCCGTTTTCTAGTACACGACATGCTAAAACCAATGAGGTCGTTGAAAAGTGCAACATGTCCCGCAAAAAACAAGCCCTCACATGGCCATATTAACGGAAAAGTAAGAACGTTGTGGCTCTGGGAAGGAGGGGTGCGAAAAACGAGAACGCAAAATCGGAAAAGGACAAGGTCGTGAAGGGGTTAAAATCTGTTTAATCAGTATGCAAATTAGGTTGCTCAATGTTCCCTTGGGGCAGCTAAGCGCACCATTCTGCCCCTTGATTAGCATGCCTCGCCCCTCCATGTATGTTCATAGTTAGAGCTGGTTTTCCCAGAGAAAACAATGTTAGAACAGAAACCTCACACACATGAACAGTGCAGGAGCCGAGCGCACACAGACCTTTCTCCAGTTGCTCGCTACACTGATGCACAGGAAACAAGCTCAGACTGGTCCACCCAGTACAGGAGCAGAAGATGGCACAATGCACCTGATTAACTATGTATAATGGCAGCATCTCACCATTCATTTAACAAACTGCTCAGCTTATTAGCATATAGCAGTATAGGCAGGTTGTGAATGAGGGCAATGTACGGTAATATTACGTGCAGATGAACAGTGGACCCCATAAGTCATGGACCATTTCCTAAAAACCCCAATATGGGTGCTCTCTAATGTACTGACCTCGTAGTCACCCCCAATATGGGTGCTCTCTAATGTACTGGCCTCATTGTCACTTCCAATATGGGTGCTCCCCAAATTACTGGCCTTGTAGGCACCCCCAATATGGATGCTCTCTATTGTACTGGCCTCGTAGTCACCCCAATATGGGTGCTCCCCAAGTTACTGGGCTTGTAGGCACCCTCAATATGAGTGCTCTCTAATGTACTGGCCTCATAGTCACTCCCAATATGGGTGCTCTCTAATGTACTGGCCTCGTAGTCACCCCAATATGGGTGCTCCCCAAGTTACTGGGCTTGTAGGCACCCCCAATATGGGTACTCTCTAATGTACTGGCCCCATAGTCAGATTCTTCATACACTGTAAAAATCAGAGAATTCACAGCGTCTGTACAAAATCTATATATTAGTACCGCCTTGACATATCCCATATATTGGCATATGCACACCAACTACCATCATCATAGTATTGTTAACATATACGTTGCAAGAATAAAGACGTGACCATATACATGGAGATTTTATGTATTCAGTAGCTGGGTGGGGAATGGTTAATGAAAGGCAACGCTTAGTCTGCAAAAAGCAAAGCCAAAATTCTAGATATGGAAATGGAAACTTCTTGAGAAACAGGGAGGGAGGCCGACAGGAGAGAAAGGGAAAGACAAAATATTGGGTCTGAAGCAACAAGGAATATACAGCGGAGGTCAAAGGAAAAGAACAAGGGTGAAGAGGAAAGAATGAATAAAGCTAACAGTCATACAGGCAGTCAATGAACGGGTAACCCAAGGAATGGTATACCTGCCCACAAGGTATGTGGAGCACTGGCCGCAGGCACTGCATTACTTCTTTTTAACTCCTTCATCCCCCAAGTGTTTTCACTTCCTGACCAGGCAAACATTTTCAATTCCGACCACTGTCACTTTATGAGGTCATAACTCTACAACACTTTAACGGATTCCACTGAGATTGTTTTTTTTTGTGACATGGTAGTGTAAATTTGTTCAATATGACTTGTGTTTATTTGTGAAAATATCGTGATTTTCACAAAAAAAGTGACAATTTTGCAATTTGCAAAAATGTAATTTATATTACCTTAAACCTGACAGTTAAATAACACAAAATAGTTAATTTGTAACATTTCCAACATGTCTACTTTACATCAGCACAATTTTGGAACCAATTTTTTTTGTTAGGAAGTTATAAGGGTTAAAAGTTGACCAGCAATTTCAAATGTTTCCAATAAAATTTTCTTAGGGACCATATCACGTTTGGAGTGACGTTGGTGTACGTCTTAGCCCTCAAACTCGCATTTGTACTCCCCCCTCACAAAAATGTTATGTTTTCCCCCAATTTTTATTTTTACATGGGTATCAGGACAGAAGGGACCTCAACATTTGTTGTGCAATTTCTCCTTAGCACGTAGATACCCAATATGTGGGGACAACCTACTGTTTGGGTATGGCAGGGCTTGGAAAAGAAAAAGCACCAATTGAATTCAGGATCACAAAATTGGTTAGAATAGATAGAGGACGTCATATCTCGTATATCTCAGAGCCCCTAATGTGCCTAAACAATGAAAACCTGCCCCCCACAAGTGACCACTTTTTGGAAATAATATCCCTTAAGGAATTTATCTAGGTGTGTGGTGAGCACCTTGAATCCACAGGTGCTTCACAGAATTTTAGAACGGTGAGCCGTTAAAATAAAATAAAAAAAATGTAGATTTTTCCTGCAAAAATGTTGCTTCAGCCCAAAATATTTTATTTTCACAAGGGTTAAAGGAGAAAATAAACCATGCAATTTGTTGTGCAATTTCTCCTGAGTACACCAATACCCCATATGTGGTGGTGTGGTGGAAGACTCCTGTTTTGGCGCATGGCAGGGCTCGGAAGGGAAGGAGAACCAACTTGAATTCTGCCAAAAGAGAAAAAAAACATAAGTGACCCCATTTTGGAAAACTACACCTCTTGAGGAATTCATCTAGTGGTGTAGTGAACATTTTTAACCCTCAAGCAATTCACAGAATTGCATAACAATGGACTGAGTTACTGAAAAACTACCATAGTTTCCACTAAAATGCTACTTTGGCCCCAAGTTTTCAATGTTCAAGAGGGATAATAGGAGAAAATGGATCATAAAATGTTACGCAATTTCTCCTGAGTACATTAATAACTCATGTGGTCCCGAATATCCCCCATGCTCTGGAATTCTTTGCCCCAACATGTCCGACTATCAACCACATTCGGATCCTTCAGACGGAACCTGAAAACCCACCTCATCAGGAAAGCTTACAGCCTGCACTGACCCCGCTGCCTCCTCACCTCTACCGAAGCTACCGCCTCACCAACACCGGAGCTCCTACAACCCTCAACCTACTGTCTCCTTCCCCACCTGTAGAATGTAAGCCCGCAAGGGCAGGGTCCTCGCCCCTCTGTATCAGTCTGTAATTGTTAGTTTGCTTACTGTAAGTGATATCTGTAACTTGTATGTAAAGGCCCCTTCACATTAAGCGATGCTGCAGCGATACCGACAACGATCCGGATCGCTGCAGCGTCGCTGTTTGGTCGCTGGAGAACTGTCACACAGACAGCTCTCCAGCGACCAACGATGCCGGTAACCAGGGTAAACATCGGGTAACTAAGCGCAGGGCCGCGCTTAGTAACCCGATGTTTACCCTGGTTACCATCCTAAAAGTAAAAAAAACAAACACTACATACTTACCTACAGCCGTCTGTCCTCCAGCGCTGTGCTCTGCACTCCTCCTGTACTGGCTGTGAGCACAGCGGCCGGAAAGCAGAGCGGTGACGTCACCGCTCTGCTTTCCGGCTGACCGACGCTCACAGCCAGTACAGGAGGAGTGCAGAGCACAGCGCTGGAGGACAAACGGCTGTAGGTAAGTATGTAGTGTTTGTTTTTTTTACTTTTAGGATGGTAACCAGGGTAAACATCGGGTTACTAAGCGAGGCCCTGCGCTTAGTTACCCGATGTTTACCCTGGTTACCAGTGAAGACATCGCTGGATCGGTGTCACACACGCCGATCCAGCGACGAAATAAAGTTCTGGACTTTATTCAGCGACCAACGATCTCCCAGCAGGGGCCTGATCGTTGGTCGCTGTCACACATAACGATTTCATTAACGATATCGTTGCTACGTCACAAAAAGCAACGATATCGTTAACAATATCGTTATGTGTGAAGGTACCTTAACTCCTTCTCATGTACAGCACCATGGAATCAATGGTGCTATATAAATAAATAATAATAATAATAATGTGGTCGAAAACTACTTTTGAGGCACAGTGGAAAGCACAGAAGGGAGGGAGTGCCATATTGTAGTGCACATTTTGCTGGAAAGGTTTAAGGGTGCCATGTCACATTTGCAGAGGCGCTGAGGTGACAGAACAGCAGAACCCCCACAAGTGACCTCATTTTACAAAATATACCTCTAGACAAATTAATCTAGGGGTGCAGTGATTATATTGACACCATGGGTGTGTCACAGATCCTTACACCATTGGGCGATGAAGAAAAAGAAATTACATTTTTATCACAAAAATGTTATTTAAGCCCCAGATCTTACATTGTCACATGCCGTTCCATGTGAGGTAAAATTGATAGGGCAGCTTTATTCTTCGGGTTAGTACGATTACAGCGATACCTCATTTATATCCATTTTTATGTTTTGGCGCTTTTACACAATAAACTATTTTATAGAAATTTTTTTTTTTTTTTTTGCATCGCTTTATTCTGAGAACTTATTTTTCCTCTGAAGGAGCTGTATGACGGCTTGCTTTTTTTGTGAAAAAATGATGTTTTCAGCTATACCATTTTTATGTACATTCATCAGTTTGGTCACGTTTTAATCGACTTTTTTGCGGCTATATGATAAAGGATATTTTTTTGGCCCCCCATTTTCTTTTTTTTTTATGGTGTTCATTGAAGGGGTTACCTAGTGTGACATAATAGTGCGGGTTGTTCCGGCGATACAAAATACGTATATTTTTTTCCCCCTTTTTTGTCATGAAGACATCGGGTCACTATTGCAACGACTGGACATTGTGGCGGGGGAGCCAATTGGAGGGTGCAATTGCATTTAAGGTGTTAATCTGCCAGGAGTGATGCGGGCACTGCCCCTGACACTGAGTGACGGGTGTCAGCATCGCTGATCACCACAGCTTCTGTGTGCGCAAAATTGCCTGGACATATCCAACGTCGGTAAGTAATTATCAACCTGCATGTATGGATAGGTCTTAAGGTCGTGAAGGGGTTAAAGGTTAACAGTCGTTTTAATTTTTTTATTTCATAACTCAAACGTACACGTGAGAATAAGTAACTGTAATATATCTCAGAGAAATCTGCTTCTTTCTCTGCCATAAGTGATCAGTCATTATCAAGCTTGAATTCTGAGGTAAAATCTGTATTCAGTGAAGACTCTCCCATTACTGTGATAGGAGATGGCGGCTGCTACTGATGAGTCTATGTAAATGGAAGAGGGAGGAGCTAGAGACAGAGCTCCTCCTACATAGAATCTGATCAGTAGCCGCCGCCATCTCCTATCACAGTAAGGCTGCCGTCACACATTCCATATTTGGTCAGTATTTTACCTCAGTATTTGTAAGCCAAAACCAGGAGTGGGACAATCAGAGGAAAAGTATAATAGAAACATATGCACCACTTCTGCATTTATCACCCACTCCTGGTTTTGGCTTACAAATACTGATGTAAAATACTGACCAAATGCTGCTAGTGTGACGGCAGCCTAATGGGAAAGTCTTCACTGAATACAGATTTTACCACAGAATTGAGAAGTATGAGAAAGATTGATCGATTAATCAGAGTACTAAGTAAGGTACAATGAAAAGTAACAATGACTGAGAGAAAAGAATGATGCATGGCTGTGCCATAGTAACTAATGAACTATTATAAAATGGCAAACAGTAGGTCAGTGGTCCCCAACTCCAGGCCTCGAGGGCCGCCAACAGTGCAGGTTTTCAGGATTTCCTTAGTATTGCACAGGGCTTGGAATCATCACCTGTGCAGATGATCACATTACCACCGATGCAATACTAAAGAAATCCTGAAAACCTGCACTGTTGGCGGCCCTCGAGGCCTGGAGTTGGGGACCCCTGCAGTAGGTCATGTCGAAAACGTGCCCATAGTGTGAACTGTACAGGCAGAGCCCAGGGTAGTCCCGTAATAACTAGGCAAAAAGCATATACCGGTAAGTGAATCATATGTACAGCTTACCCATGATAATAAAGTGCAAAGTCCAGGGAGGGTCCCCGACGCGCGTTTTGTGTGTGCTTTATCAAGGGGACTCAGAGTATCACTTTGCTACAAGAGTGGGCCTGGCAGGGGATGGGGACGATGGCCCATCAGTTTAGAACTTCGTCCAGGGGTCTCCTGGTATTTAGAGAAAGTTGCTAATGAGAGAGATGTAACCTATATTCACCCTGCTGGCTCAATCACTGCCACTCTAGCAATCCCTGAAGGTTTCCCTTTAGTGCCTGCATTGATGAGAAGCCTGCTATGCGTCCATCACTGCTGAGGCCAGTAATTGGATTCAGCGGTCATGTGTCATAGACGGCATGTCATCATTATAGCAAGTAAGCAGGGACCTTCAAGGACTACTAGATCAGCAGCGAGGGAAGCAGTGGAGGATCGGACGGGTAACCATAGATTCCTTTATACCATTTCCTGCTCCTGACTGATATTCTCAAATTACCAGAACAGCCTTTTAGGCACAGAATACCAGTGATGCATTCATACACTCACTGCTCCGTACAAGCCCCATGTGCTCAACAAAGAGGAAGACTCTATAAAGGGTCTACATGAGAAAAGCCTGTGGGGTACAAGCTGCCGTCCACTGCCATCAATTACCAGCAATCTTCTTGGTAGCAGGGCCAGAACTATAGCGGGTGCAAGGACTGGAGCCTATGGGGACACAAAAGGTCCCTTTGGCCCAGATGTGAAAACCAATACTAATAAAGACTCCTGATACTCGGTGGACTTATTAGAGATGTTGCATTGGGGCCCACAAGCTTCATCATATCGCTTGGTGGCATGTGCCCACAACCAGAACATTCAGAATTTGAAAATTTGAAGGAGAACAATAAGTCTTCCTTGCTTAAAGACATTTCTTCAAATGTACTGATGCACAGATAAAAAGAAAATTAAAGGTGTGACGTCAGCATACACCTGATCAGCCGGCCATGTACAATCCTCAGACATACCACCACCAATCTAGTGTAGCCACCCACATTGGAACAAGAGCTCGGCTGACAGTTGTCCGATAGACAATCCCTTACACTGCAGTGGCCACAGAATGCAGCTGACGGGTCCATGCCATGACATGGCAGCCATTGAGAAGAATTCTGGTGTAGTTCACAGATGACTCACACCCATCAGAATGGAAATCAATTGTATAGAGTGGCCTTTTCTCTTAAGTGAGGACCCCCCTCTATGGTGTCCATATGCCTCATAGAGCATACGATCATCCGGTAACGCCATTAGACGGCTCCTATAATATATAATAAGTGAACTTGGAGGCATCCTGCTCCCGCAGATACAGTCAGACACAACAGAGACAGGAGCTCCACCATCTCCAGGTCCCAGAGGTGAACGTCGCCTCCAAGGCATGTATACTGTACGGTCTCATAATGACAGGTGGAGACAACGCGCACTACAAGGAGCGCACTACAAGGAGTGCACTACAAGGAGCGCACTACAAGGAGTGCACTACAAGGACCTCCCATCTACTCTCATCATTACAGGTGACAATCCCTGTGGATGTCCTGCAAACGTCATCCCCTCCCCCAGGTATAGAGTCCATCAGAGCGGCCTCGTTAGGGTCAATGGCCGGGCGCTGTGCTGGGGCTGACATATCTGACTAGGAGGTTAGGTCCTGTCCTCTCTGTATTTGGCAGGACAATGTTCTCTAAGGTCTCCCGTCTCCTCACTGTGGAGTTCTTGGCACCTTCCCATTGGGTGGAAAAAGTCATTATTTACCCATTTCCCTGCAGAAACTTGCAATCATTCATTTTAGCTTTGATGATAAAGACCTTCACTAGCTGTAGACTCCCCGTGATTGTAGACGATAGAGGAATGGGCGCACGGCCGGGCCGAGGAGCGAGCGATGGCCCAAAGGGAACCTGCCACATTCTGCACACAGACCGCCCTCTGGACAGAATGGCAGATAATGTGGAGATATACTGAGCAGAATGATATAAGGGCTTGTGGAAAGAGTCAGTATTACTTCTATGAATTCATACAATCCATGGTGTCTGTCCCTGAGTCCAGAGGGCAATCCTTCCTACCGCAGGCGGACTGTCAATCACAGCGTAGCACCGCCCACCGGACTCACATCTGGGATGCCAATGACTGGAATACAAGTTATTATGGAGAGCTCCCCATCCATGCACACGTGACCAGCACCTGCCTGCAGGACCGGCTCCATTTAAGGGGTCACATCCCCCCATTCCTCCCTGTGATGTGTCCGCCCTGGGTGGGAGACTAGCGCAGACATGAAGGGCAGTCCCCGGGGGAAGCACTGATGCCGCCACTGGCCGAGGACACCTGCACACGGCTCCGGCGTCACGTCCCCACTCACCGCTCCTCGGCTCAGCACTGTCACCCGCAGCATCACGTTCCTCCACTAAATCACATGTCCACATTCTATGCAAATGAGGCGGCAGGCATAGCGGTGACGAACCACATCCCTGACGTCACTCCGGCACAGACCCTCACCACGCCCTCCAGGCGCTTTACGTCACCACTCGCTTCTGCGTGAAAGTACGTCCCCTCTCTTCGTCCTCCAATCACTGACCTGCTCTAGCCTTCTCTAGAGTGAGGCTTGAGAGTCATTTCAGCCAATAAGCGACCAAGAATTGTTGCCAATCGGCGGCACTCCATGCTCCTAAACACTACAATTCCCGACATGCTCAGCTGCAAAGAATGAAGGACATGCGCAATGAGGACAGCGAGATACAGTTCCTGAACCTGCGCACCATTGTTATTCTCCCGCAGGACTGCAGAACGTGCGGTATTGATTATATATTTACTGTAGTTAAGTTATTCACTTTACGGCCTCATTATTTTCTGTCTGGCGGAGGGATATACAGCTGGTAGACGTCTTTGTCACGCTCTACGGATAACTCTACGTGTTCGCTGGTTGCCAAGGAGCGAGTGGAGCTGTAGGCGCGGGCACCTGGTAAAGAGCTGTACTGTGTTGTGTGTGTGTCCTGTGTGTGTGTGAGTGAGGCGTGCAGATACCGGGGCGGAGTATTACAATGGAGGCTCGTGCTGGTCCATTGATGGCCATGTACTCGGCTCTTTGTCCTCCCCTATGGACATGTCCGCCGGCATTGTCAGTGCTGTGTCCCGGGGCTGGAGATGTGACGTCAGACTGTGGACAGGGACGGACTGGGGATGGAATTCAGCCCTGACATTTATAATCACACAGGCCCATGGTGTCCGCAAATACCAGATGGGATATATCACTAATATTACCCTGGATGGAGGGAAGGAGATTTACTACAAGACCAATATTATCTAATGATACCTGTGGGCTGGTGGGATAAGTGATGGAGTCAGCGACCTGGTGCCCCATCACAACTCCTAACAGTATGAGAACACCGATTCTGTTAACAAGGCAGCCACGACCACACTGGCCCTTCTGGCATTTGGCCCTGCCTGTGGATGACATGTTCCTGCTCCTAATGTCACGAGTCCCCATAGTGTTCCCCAGGGTGTGCAGCTAGTGAGGCCTCCTGGCTTCATGTACCTGTGGGCCCTGTACACATTAGACTGATAGGTGATGGCTGACAGTCTGGGGCCTCTGCCATAGTGTTCCCCAGGGTGTGCAGCTAGTGAGGCCTCCTGGCTTCATGTACCTGTGGGCCCTGTACACATTAGACTGATAGGTGATGGCTGACAGTCTGGGGCCTCTGCCATAGTGTTCCCCAGGGTGTGCAGCTAGTGAGGCCTCCTGGCTTCATGTACCTGTGGGCCCTGTACACATTAGACTGATAGGTGATGGCTGACAGTCTGGGGCCTCTGCCATAGTGTTCCCCAGGGTGTGCAGCTAGCGAGGCCCTCCTGGCTTCATGTACCTGTGGGCCCTGTACACATTAGACTGATAGGTGATGGCTGACAGTCTGGGGCCTCTGCCATAGTGTTCCCCAGGGTGTGCAGCTAGTGAGGCCCTCCTGGCTTCATGTACCTGTGGGCCCTGTGCACATTAGACTGATAGGTGATGGCTGACAGTCTGGGGCCTCTGCCATAGTGTTCCCCAGGGTGTGCAGCTAGTGAGGCCTCCTGGCTTCATGTACCTGTGGGTCCTGTACACATTAGACTGATAGGTGATGGCTGACAGTCTGGGGCCTCTGCCATAGTGTTCCCCAGGGTGTGCAGCTAGTGAGGCCTCCTGGCTTCATGTACCTGTGGGCCCTGTGCACATTAGACTGATAGGTGATGGCTGACCGTCTGGGGCCTCTGCCATAGTGTCCCCCAGGGTGTGCAGCTAGTGAGGCCTCCTGGCTTCATGTACCTGTGGGCCCTGTACACATTAGACTGATAGGTGATGGCTGACAGTCTGGGGCCTCTGCCATAGTGTTCCCCAGGGTGTGCAGCTAGCGAGGCCCTCCTGGCTTCATGTACCTGTGGGCCCTGTACACATTAGACTGATAGGTGATGGCTGACAGTCTGGGGCCTCTGCCATAGTGTTCCCCAGGGTGTGCAGCTAGTGAGGCCCTCCTGGCTTCATGTACCTGTGGGCCCTGTACACATTAGACTGATAGGTGATGGCTGACCGTCTGGGGCCTCTGCCATAGTGTTCCCCAGGGTGTGCAGCTAGTGAGGCCCTCCTGGCTTCATGTACCTGTGGGCCCTGTGCACATTAGACTGATAGGTGATGGCTGACAGTCTGGGGCCTCTGCCATAGTGTTCCCCCAGGGTGTGCAGCTAGTGAGGCCTCCTGGCTTCATGTACCTGTGGGCCCTGTGCACATTAGACTGATAGGTGATGGCTGACAGTCTGGGGCCTCTGCCATAGTGTTCCCCAGGGTGTGCAGCTAGTGAGGCCTCCTGGCTTCATGTACCTGTGGGCCCTGTACACATTAGACTGATATGTGATGGCTGACCGTCTGGGGCCTCTGCCATAGTGTTCCCCAGGGTGTGCAGCTAGTGAGGCCTCCTGGCTTCATGTACCTGTGGGCCCTGTACACATTAGACTGATATGTGATGGCTGACAGTCTGGGGCCTCTGCCATAGTGTCCCCCAGGGTGTGCAGCTAGTGAGGCCTCCTGGCTTCATGTACCTGTGGGCCCTGTACACATTAGACTGATAGGTGATGGCTGACAGTCTGGGGCCTCTGCCATAGTGTTCCCCAGGGTGTGCAGCTAGCGAGGCCCTCCTGGCTTCATGTACCTGTGGGCCCTGTACACATTAGACTGATAGGTGATGGCTGACCGTCTGGGGCCTCTGCCATAGTGTTCCCCAGGGTGTGCAGCTAGTGAGGCCTCCTGGCTTCATGTACCTGTGGGCCCTGTGCACATTAGACTGATAGGTGATGGCTGACCGTCTGGGGCCTCTGCCATAGTGTTCCCCAGGGTGTGCAGCTAGTGAGGCCCTCCTGGCTTCATGTACCTGTGGGCCCTGTACACATTAGACTGATAGGTGATGGCTGACCGTCTGGGGCCTCTGCCATAGTGTTCCCCAGGGTGTGCAGCTAGTGAGGCCCTCCTGGCTTCATGTACCTGTGGGCCCTGTGCACATTAGACTGATAGGTGATGGCTGACAGTCTGGGGCCTCTGCCATAGTGTTCCCCAGGATGTGCAGCTAGTGAGGCCTCCTGGCTTCATGTACCTGTGGGCCCTGTACACATTAGACTGATAGGTGATGGCTGACAGTCTGGAGCCTCTGCCATAGTGTTCCCCAGGGTGTGCAGCTAGTGAGGCCTCCTGGCTTCATGTACCTGTGGGCCCTGTACACATTAGACTGATATGTGATGGCTGACAGTCTGGGGCCTCTGCCATAGTGTCCCCCAGGGTGTGCAGCTAGTGAGGCCCTCCTGGCTTCATGTACCTGTGGGCCCTGTACACATTAGACTGATAGGTGATGGCTGACAGTCTGGGGCCTCTGCCATAGTGTCCCCCAGGGTGTGCAGCTAGTGAGGCCCTCCTGGCTTCATGTACCTGTGGGCCCTGTACACATTAGACTGATAGGTGATGGCTGACAGTCTGGGGCCTCTGCCATAGTGTTCCCCAGGGTGTGCAGCTAGTGAGGCCTCCTGGCTTCATGTACCTGTGGGCCCTGTACACATTAGACTGATATGTGATGGCTGACCGTCTGGGGCCTCTGCCATAGTGTTCCCCAGGGTGTGCAGCTAGTGAGGCCTCCTGGCTTCATTTACCTGTGGGCCCTGTACACATTAGACTGATAGGTGATGGCTGACAGTCTGGGGCCTCTGCCATAGTGTTCCCCAGGGTGTGCAGCTAGTGAGGCCCTCCTGGCTTCATGTACCTGTGGGCCCTGTACACATTAGACTGATATGTGATGGCTGACAGTCTGGGGCCTCTGCCATAGTGTTCCCCAGGGTGTGCAGCTAGTGAGGCCCTCCTGGCTTCATGTACCCGTGGGCCCTGTACACATTAGACTGATAGGTGATGGCTGACAGTCTGGAGCCTCTGCCATAGTGTTCCCCAGGGTGTGCAGCTAGTGAGGCCCTCCTGGCTTCATGTACCCGTGGGCCCTGTACACATTAGACTGATAGGTGATGGCTGACAGTCTGGAGCCTCTGCCATAGTGTTCCCCAGGGTGTGCAGCTAGTGAGGCCTCCTGGCTTCATGTACCTGTGGGCCCTGTGCACATTAGACTGATAGGTGATGGCTGACCGTCTGGGGCCTCTGCCATAGTGTTCCCCAGGGTGTGCAGCTAGTGAGGCCCTCCTGGCTTCATGTACCTGTGGGCCCTGTACACATTAGACTGATATGTGATGGCTGACAGTCTGGGGCCTCTGCCATAGTGTCCCCCAGGGTGTGCAGCTAGTGAGGCCTCCTGGCTTCATGTACCTGTGGGCCCTGTACACATTAGACTGATAGGTGATGGCTGACCGTCTGGGGCCTCTGCCATAGTGTTCCCCAGGGTGTGCAGCTAGCGAGGCCCTCCTGGCTTCATGTACCTGTGGGCCCTGTACACATTAGACTGATAGGTGATGGCTGACAGTCTGGGGCCTCTGCCATAGTGTTCCCCAGGGTGTGCAGCTAGTGAGGCCCTCCTGGCTTCATGTACCTGTGGGCCCTGTACACATTAGACTGATAGGTGATGGCTGACAGTCTGGAGCCTCTGCCATAGTGTTCCCCAGGGTGTGCAGCTAGCGAGGCCCTCCTGGCTTCATGTACCTGTGGGCCCTGTACACATTAGACTGATAGGTGATGGCTGACAGTCTGGAGCCTCTGCCATAGTGTTCCCCAGGGTGTGCAGCTAGCGAGGCCCTCCTGGCTTCATGTACCTGTGGGCCCTGTACACATTAGACTGATAGGTGATGGCTGACAGTCTGGAGCCTCTGCCATAGTGTTCCCCAGGGTGTGCAGCTAGTGAGGCCTCCTGGCTTCATGTACCTGTGGGCCCTGTGCACATTAGACTGATAGGTGATGGCTGACCGTCTGGGGCCTCTGCCATAGTGTTCCCCAGGGTGTGCAGCTAGCGAGGCCCTCCTGGCTTCATGTACCTGTGGGCCCTGTACACATTAGACTGATATGTGATGGCTGACAGTCTGGGGCCTCTGCCATAGTGTCCCCCAGGGTGTGCAGCTAGTGAGGCCTCCTGGCTTCATGTACCTGTGGGCCCTGTACACATTAGACTGATATGTGATGGCTGACCGTCTGGGGCCTCTGCCATAGTGTTCCCCAGGGTGTGCAGCTAGCGAGGCCCTCCTGGCTTCATGTACCTGTGGGCCCTGTACACATTAGACTGATATGTGATGGCTGACAGTCTGGGGCCTCTGCCATAGTGTTCCCCAGGGTGTAGAGCTAGCGAGGCCCTCCTGGCTTCATGTACCTGTGGGCCCTGTACACATTAGACTGATAGGTGATGGCTGACAGTCTGGAGCCTCTGCCATAGTGTTCCCCAGGGTGTGCAGCTAGCGAGGCCCTCCTGGCTTCATGTACCTGTGGGCCCTGTGCACATTAGACTGATATGTGATGGCTGACCGTCTGGAGCCTCTGCCATAGTGTTCCCCAGGGTGTGCAGCTAGTGAGGCCCTCCTGGCTTCATGTACCTGTGGGCCCTGTACACATTAGACTGATATGTGATGGCTGACCGTCTGGGGCCTCTGCCATAGTGTTCCCCAGGGTGTGCAGCTAGTGAGGCCTCCTGGCTTCCTGTGGGCCCTGTACACATTAGACTGATAGGTGATGGCTGACAGTCTGGAGCCTCTGCCATAGTGTTCCCCAGGGTGTGCAGCTAGTGAGGCCCTCCTGGCTTCATGTACCTGTGGGCCCTGTGCACATTAGACTGATAGGTGATGGCTGACCGTCTGGGGCCTCTGCCATAGTGTTCCCCAGGGTGTGCAGCTAGTGAGGCCTCCTGGCTTCATGTACCTGTGGGCCCTGTACACATTAGACTGATAGGTGATGGCTGACAGTCTGGGGCCTCTGCCATAGTGTTCCCCAGGGTGTAGAGCTAGCGAGGCCCTCCTGGCTTCATGTACCTGTGGGCCCTGTACACATTAGACTGATAGGTGATGGCTGACAGTCTGGGGCCTCTGCCATAGTGTTCCCCAGGGTGTGCAGCTAGCGAGGCCCTCCTGGCTTCATGTACCTGTGGGCCCTGTACACATTAGACTGATAGGTGATGGCTGACAGTCTGGAGCCTCTGCCATAGTGTTCCCCAGGGTGTGCAGCTAGTGAGGCCTCCTGGCTTCATGTACCTGTGTGTTATGGCTGGCAATCAGGCAACACAGCGTGCAGTAATCAGCGCACATACAGAGATCTGGCAATTACCAAAAACAATAGGACGAGCTCTGAGACGTGGAATCTCTGTAGACTGCAGTACCTGATCTATCCTCACACAACTATAAGCAGCAGTGGATTGCGCCTATCACTACCTATGCAACTCGGCACTGCCTGAGGAGCTGACTAGCCTGAAGATAGAAATACAAGCCTGACTTGCCTCAGAGAAATACCCCAAAGGAATAGGCAGCCCCCCACATATAATGACTGTTAGCAAGATGAAAAGACAAACGTAGGAATGAAATAGATTCAGCAAAGTGAGGCCCGATATTCTAGACAGAGCGAGGATAGCAAAGAGAACTATGCAGTCTACAAAAAACCCTAAAACGAAAACCACGCAAAGGGGCAAAAAGACCCACCGTGCCGAACTAACAGCACGGCGGTGCACCCCTTTGCTTCTCAGAGCTTCCAGCAAAAGTTAATAGCAAGCTGGACAGAAAAAACAGAAAACAAACTAGAAGCACTTATCTAGCAGAGCAGCAGGCCCAAGGAAAGATGCAGTAGCTCAGATCCAACACTGGAACATTGACAAGGAGCAAGGAAGACAGACTCAGGTGGAGCTAAATAGCAAGGCAGCCAACGAGCTCACCAAAACACCTGAGGGAGGAAGCCCAGAGACTGCAATACCACTTGTGACCACAGAAGTGAATTCAGCCACAGAATTCACAACAGTACCCCCCCCTTGAGGAGGGGTCACCGAACCCTCACCAGAACCCCCAGGCCGACCAGGATGAGCCACATGAAAGGCACGAACAAGATCTGGGGCATGGACATCAGAGGCAAAAACCCAGGAATTATCTTCCTGAGCATAACCCTTCCATTTGACCAGATACTGGAGTTTCCGTCTAGAGACACGAGAATCCAAAATCTTCTCCACAATATACTCCAATTCCCCCTCCACCAAAACAGGGGCAGGAGGCTCCACAGATGGAACCATAGGTGCCACGTATCTCCTCAACAACGACCTATGGAATACATTATGTATGGAAAAGGAGTCTGGGAGGATCAGACGAAAAGACACCGGATTGAGAATCTCAGAAATCCTATACGGACCAATAAAACGAGGTTTAAATTTAGGAGAGGAAACCTTCATAGGAATATGACGAGAAGATAACCAAACCAGATCCCCAACACGAAGTCGGGGTCCCACACGGCGTCTGCGATTAGCGAAAAGCTGAGCCTTCTCCTGGGACAAGGTCAAATTGTCCACTACCTGAGTCCAGATCTGCTGCAACCTGTCCACCACAGAATCCACACCAGGACAGTCCGAAGACTCAACCTGTCCTGAAGAGAAACGAGGATGGAACCCAGAATTGCAGAAAAATGGAGAGACCAAGGTAGCCGAGCTGGCCCGATTATTAAGGGCGAACTCAGCCAACGGCAAAAATGACACCCAATCATCCTGGTCAGCGGAAACAAAACATCTCAGATATGTTTCCAAGGTCTGATTGGTTCGTTCGGTCTGGCCATTAGTCTGAGGATGGAAGGCCGAGGAGAAAGATAGGTCAATGCCCATCCTACCACAAAAGGCTCGCCAGAACCTCGAGACAAACTGGGAACCTCTGTCAGAAACAATATTCTCAGGAATGCCATGTAAACGAACCACATGCTGGAAGAACAAAGGCACCAAATCAGAGGAGGAAGGCAATTTAACCAAAGGCACCAGATGGACCATTTTAGAAAAGCGATCACAGACCACCCAAATGACCGACATTTTTTGAGAAACGGGAAGGTCAGAAATGAAATCCATCGAAATATGTGTCCAAGGCCTCTTCGGCACCGGCAAGGGCAAAAGCAACCCACTGGCACGTGAACAGCAGGGCTTAGCCCTAGCACAAATTCCACAGGACTGCACAAAAGCACGCACATCCCGCGACAGAGATGGCCACCAGAAGGATCTAGCAACCAACTCCCTGGTACCAAAGATTCCTGGATGACCGGCCAGCACCGAACAATGAAGTTCAGAGATAACTTTACTAGTCCACCTATCAGGGACGAACAGTTTCTCGGCCGGACAACGATCAGGTTTATTAGCCTGAAATTTCTGCAACACTCTCCGCAAATCAGGGGAGATGGCAGACACAATGACTCCTTCCTTGAGGATACTCGCCGGCTCAGATAACCCCGGAGAGTCGGGCACAAAACTCCTAGACAGAGCATCCGCCTTCACATTTTTAGAGCCCAGAAGGTATGAAATCACAAAATCAAAACGAGCAAAAAATAACGACCAACGGGCCTGTCTAGGATTCAAGCGCTTGGCAGACTCAAGATAAGTAAGGTTCTTATGATCAGTCAAAACCACCACGCGATGCTTAGCACCCTCAAGCCAATGACGCCACTCCTCGAATGCCCACTTCATGGCCAGCAACTCTCGGTTGCCCACATCATAATTACGCTCAGCAGCAGAAAATTTCCTGGAAAAGAAAGCACATGGTTTGAACACTGAGCAACCAGAACCTCTCTGTGACAAAACCGCCCCTGCACCAATCTCAGAAGCATCAACCTCGACCTGGAACGGAAGAGAAACATCAGGTTGACACAACACAGGGGCACAGCAAAAACGACGCTTCAACTCCTGAAAAGCTTCCACGGCAGCAGAAGACCAATTAACCAAATCAGCACCCTTCTTGGTCAAATCGGTCAATGGTCTGGCAATGCTAGAAAAATTACAGATGAAGCGACGATAAAAATTAGCAAAGCCCAGGAATTTCTGCAGACTTTTTAGAGATGTCGGCTGAGTCCAATCCTGGATGGCCTGAACCTTAACCGGATCCATCTCGATAGTAGAAGGGGAAAAGATGAACCCCAAAAATGAAACTTTCTGCACACCGAAGAGACACTTTGATCCCTTCACGAACAAGGAATTAGCACGCAGTACCTGGAAAACCATTCTGACTTGCTTCACATGAGACTCCCAATCATCTGAGAAGATCAAAATGTCATCCAAGTAAACAATCAAGAATTTATCCAGATACTCACGGAAAATGTCATGCATAAAAGACTGAAAAACAGATGGAGCATTGGCAAGTCCGAACGGCATCACCAGATACTCAAAATGACCCTCGGGCGTATTAAATGCCGTTTTCCATTCATCTCCCTGCCTGATTCTCACCAGATTATACGCACCACGAAGATCAATCTTAGTAAACCAACTAGCCCCCTTAATCCGAGCAAACAAGTCAGAAATCAATGGCAAGGGATACTGAAACTTAACAGTGATCTTATTAAGAAGGCGGTAATCAATACACGGTCTTAGCGAACCATCCTTCTTGGCTACAAAAAAGAACCCTGCTCCCAATGGTGACGACGATGGGCGAATATGTCCCTTCTCCAGGGACTCCTTCACATAACTGCGCATAGCGGTGTGTTCAGGTACAGACAAATTAAATAAACGACCCTTAGGGAATTTACTACCAGGAATCAAATCGATAGCACAATCACAATTCCTATGCGGAGGTAGAGCATCGGACTTGGGCTCTTCAAATACATCCTGAAAGTCCGACAAGAACTCTGGGATGTCAGAAGGAATGGATGACGAAATAGACAAAAATGGAACATCACCATGTACTCCCTGACAACCCCAGCTGGTTACCGACATAGAGTTCCAATCCAATACTGGATTATGGGTTTGTAGCCATGGCAACCCCAACACGACCACATCATGCAAATTATGCAGTACCAGAAAGCGAATAACTTCCTGATGTGCAGGAGCAATGCACATGGTCAGCTGGGCCCAGTACTGAGGCTTATTCTTGGCCAAAGGTGTAGCATCAATTCCTCTCAACGGAATAGGACACCGCAAAGGCTCCAAGAAAAATCCACAACGAGCAGCAGGCCCAAGGAAAGATGCAGTAGCTCAGATCCAACACTGGAACATTGACAAGGAGCAAGGAAGACAGACTCAGGTGGAGCTAAATAGCAAGGCAGCCAACGAGCTCACCAAAACACCTGAGGGAGGAAGCCCAGAGACTGCAATACCACTTGTGACCACAGAAGTGAATTCAGCCACAGAATTCACAACACCTGTGGGCCCTGTGCACATTAGACTGATAGGTGATGGCTGACCGTCTGGGGCCTCTGCCATAGTGTTCCCCAGGGTGTGCAGCTAGTGAGGCCCTCCTGGCTTCATGTACCTGTGGGCCCTGTACACATTAGACTGATATGTGATGGCTGACAGTCTGGGGCCTCTGCCATAGTGTCCCCCAGGGTGTGCAGCTAGTGAGGCCTCCTGGCTTCATGTACCTGTGGGCCCTGTACACATTAGACTGATAGGTGATGGCTGACCGTCTGGGGCCTCTGCCATAGTGTTCCCCAGGGTGTGCAGCTAGCGAGGCCCTCCTGGCTTCATGTACCTGTGGGCCCTGTACACATTAGACTGATAGGTGATGGCTGACAGTCTGGGGCCTCTGCCATAGTGTCCCCCAGGGTGTGCAGCTAGTGAGGCCTCCTGGCTTCATGTACCTGTGGGCCCTGTACACATTAGACTGATATGTGATGGCTGACCGTCTGGGGCCTCTGCCATAGTGTTCCCCAGGGTGTGCAGCTAGCGAGGCCCTCCTGGCTTCATGTACCTGTGGGCCCTGTACACATTAGACTGATATGTGATGGCTGACCGTCTGGGGCCTCTGCCATAGTGTCCCCCAGGGTGTGCAGCTAGTGAGGCCCTCCTGGCTTCATGTACCTGTGGGCCCTGTACACATTAGACTGATAGGTGATGGCTGACAGTCTGGAGCCTCTGCCATAGTGTCCCCCAGGGTGTGCAGCTAGTGAGGCCCTCCTGGCTTCATGTACCTGTGGGCCCTGTGCACATTAGACTGATAGGTGATGGCTGACCGTCTGGGGCCTCTGCCATAGTGTCCCCCAGGGTGTGCAGCTAGCGAGGCCCTCCTGGCTTCATGTACCTGTGGGCCCTGTACACATTAGACTGATAGGTGATGGCTGACAGTCTGGGGCCTCTGCCATAGTGTTCCCCAGGGTGTAGAGCTAGCGAGGCCCTCCTGGCTTCATGTACCTGTGGGCCCTGTACACATTAGACTGATATGTGATGGCTGACCGTCTGGGGCCTCTGCCATAGTGTTCCCCAGGGTGTGCAGCTAGTGAGGCCTCCTGGCTTCCTGTGGGCCCTGTACACATTAGACTGATAGGTGATGGCTGACAGTCTGGAGCCTCTGCCATAGTGTTCCCCAGGGTGTGCAGCTAGTGAGGCCCTCCTGGCTTCATGTACCTGTGGGCCCTGTGCACATTAGACTGATAGGTGATGGCTGACCGTCTGGGGCCTCTGCCATAGTGTTCCCCAGGGTGTGCAGCTAGTGAGGCCCTCCTGGCTTCATGTACCTGTGGGCCCTGTACACATTAGACTGATAGGTGATGGCTGACAGTCTGGGGCCTCTGCCATAGTGTTCCCCAGGGTGTGCAGCTAGTGAGGCCCTCCTGGCTTCATGTACCTGTGGGCCCTGTACACATTAGACTGATAGGTGATGACTGACCGTCTGGGGCCTCTGCCATAGTGTCCCCCAGGGTGTGCAGCTAGCGAGGCCCTCCTGGCTTCATGTACCTGTGGGCCCTGTACACATTAGACTGATAGGTGATGACTGACCGTCTGGGGCCTCTGCCATAGTGTCCCCCAGGGTGTGCAGCTAGCGAGGCCCTCCTGGCTTCATGTACCTGTGGGCCCTGTGCACATTAGACTGATATGTGATGGCTGACCGTCTGGAGCCTCTGCCATAGTGTTCCCCAGGGTGTGCAGCTAGTGAGGCCCTCCTGGCTTCATGTACCTGTGGGCCCTGTACACATTAGACTGATATGTGATGGCTGACCGTCTGGGGCCTCTGCCATAGTGTTCCCCAGGGTGTGCAGCTAGTGAGGCCTCCTGGCTTCCTGTGGGCCCTGTACACATTAGACTGATAGGTGATGGCTGACAGTCTGGAGCCTCTGCCATAGTGTTCCCCAGGGTGTGCAGCTAGTGAGGCCCTCCTGGCTTCATGTACCTGTGGGCCCTGTGCACATTAGACTGATAGGTGATGGCTGACCGTCTGGGGCCTCTGCCATAGTGTTCCCCAGGGTGTGCAGCTAGTGAGGCCTCCTGGCTTCATGTACCTGTGGGCCCTGTACACATTAGACTGATAGGTGATGGCTGACCGTCTGGAGCCTCTGCCATAGTGCTCCCCAGGGTGTGCAGCTAGTGAGGCCTCCTGGCTTCATGTACCTGTGGGCCCTGTACACATTAGACTGATAGGTGATGGCTGACCGTCTGGGGCCTCTGCCATAGTGTTCCCCAGGGTGTGCAGCTAGTGAGGCCCTTCTGGCTTCATGTACCACTGGGCCCTGTACACATTAGACTGATATGTGATGGCTGACAGTCTGAGGCCTCTGCCATAGTGTTCCCCAGGATGTGCAGCTAGTGAGGCCCTTCTGGCTTCATGTACCTGTGGGCCCTATGCACATTAGACTGATAGGTGATGGCTGACAGTCTGGAGCCTCTGCCATAGTGTTCCCCAGGATGTGCAGCTAGTGAGGCCCTTCTGGCTTCATGTACCTGTGGGCCCTGTACACATTAGACTGATAGGTGATGGCTGACAGTCTGGGGCCTCTGCCATAGTGTTCCCCAGGGTGTGCAGCTAGTGAGGCCTCCTGGCTTCTTGTACCTGTGGGCCCTGTACACATTAGACTGATATGTGATGGCTGACAGTCTGAGGCCTCTGCCATAGTGTTCCCCAGGGTGTGCAGCTAGTGAGGCCCTTCTGGCTTCATGTACCTGTGGGCCCTGTGCACATTAGACTGATAGGTGATGGCTGACAGTCTGGAGCCTCTGCCATAGTGTTCCCCAGGGTGTGCAGCTAGTGAGGCCTCCTGGCTTCATGTACCACTGGGCCCTGTACACATTAGACTGATATGTGATGGCTGACAGTCTGGGGCCTCTGCCATAGTGCTCCCCAGGATGTGCAGCTAGTGAGGCCCTCCTGGCTTCATGTACCTGTGGGCCCTGTACACATTAGACTGATAGGTGATGGCTGACAGTCTGGAGCCTCTGCCATAGTGTCCCCCAGGGTGTGCAGCTAGTGAGGCCCTCCTGGCTTCATGTACCTGTGGGCCCTGTACACATTAGACTGATAGGTGATGGCTGACAGTCTGAGGCCTCTGCCATAGTGTTCCCCAGGGTGTGAAGCTAGCGAGGCCTCCTGGCTTCATGTACCTGTGGGCCCTGTACACATTAGACTGATAGGTGATGGCTGACCGTCTGGAGCCTCTGCCATAGTGCTCCCCAGGGTGTGCAGCTAGTGAGGCCTCCTGGCTTCATGTACCTGTGGGCCCTGTACACATTAGACTGATAGGTGATGGCTGACCGTCTGGGGCCTCTGCCATAGTGTTCCCCAGGGTGTGCAGCTAGTGAGGCCCTCCTGGCTTCATGTACCTGTGGGCCCTGTACACATTAGACTGATAGGTGATGGCTGACAGTCTGGGGCCTCTGCCATAGTGTTCCCCAGGGTGTGCAGCTAGTGAGGCCCTCCTGGCTTCATGTACCTGTGGGCCCTGTGCACATTAGACTGATAGGTGATGGCTGACCGTCTGGGGCCTCTGCCATAGTGTTCCCCAGGGTGTGAAGCTAGCGAGGCCCTCCTGGCTTCATGTACCTGTGGGCCCTGTACACATTAGACTGATAGGTGATGGCTGACAGTCTGGAGCCTCTGCCATAGTGTTCCCCAGGGTGTGCAGCTAGTGAGGCCCTCCTGGCTTCATGTACCTGTGGGCCCTGTACACATTAGACTGATAGGTGATGGCTGACAGTCTGGGGCCTCTGCCATAGTGTTCCCCAGGGTGTGCAGCTAGTGAGGCCCTCCTGGCTTCATGTACCTGTGGGCCCTGTACACATTAGACTGATAGGTGATGGCTGACAGTCTGGGGCCTCTGCCATAGTGTTCCCCAGGGTGTGCAGCTAGTGAGGCCTCCTGGCTTCATGTACCTGTGGGCCCTGTACACATTAGACTGATAGGTGATGGCTGACAGTCTGGGGCCTCTGCCATAGTGTTCCCCAGGGTGTAGAGCTAGTGAGGCCTCCTGGCTTCATGTACCTGTGGGCCCTGTACACATTAGACTGATAGGTGATGGCTGACCGTCTGGGGCCTCTGCCATAGTGTTCCCCAGGGTGTGCAGCTAGTGAGGCCCTCCTGGCTTCATGTACCTGTGGGCCCTGTGCACATTAGACTGATAGGTGATGGCTGACAGTCTGGGGCCTCTGCCATAGTGTTCCCCCAGGGTGTGCAGCTAGTGAGGCCTCCTGGCTTCATGTACCTGTGGGCCCTGTGCACATTAGACTGATAGGTGATGGCTGACAGTCTGGGGCCTCTGCCATAGTGTTCCCCAGGGTGTGCAGCTAGTGAGGCCTCCTGGCTTCATGTACCTGTGGGCCCTGTACACATTAGACTGATATGTGATGGCTGACCGTCTGGGGCCTCTGCCATAGTGTTCCCCAGGGTGTGCAGCTAGTGAGGCCTCCTGGCTTCATGTACCTGTGGGCCCTGTACACATTAGACTGATATGTGATGGCTGACAGTCTGGGGCCTCTGCCATAGTGTCCCCCAGGGTGTGCAGCTAGTGAGGCCTCCTGGCTTCATGTACCTGTGGGCCCTGTACACATTAGACTGATAGGTGATGGCTGACAGTCTGGGGCCTCTGCCATAGTGTTCCCCAGGGTGTGCAGCTAGCGAGGCCCTCCTGGCTTCATGTACCTGTGGGCCCTGTACACATTAGACTGATAGGTGATGGCTGACCGTCTGGGGCCTCTGCCATAGTGTTCCCCAGGGTGTGCAGCTAGTGAGGCCTCCTGGCTTCATGTACCTGTGGGCCCTGTGCACATTAGACTGATAGGTGATGGCTGACCGTCTGGGGCCTCTGCCATAGTGTTCCCCAGGGTGTGCAGCTAGTGAGGCCCTCCTGGCTTCATGTACCTGTGGGCCCTGTACACATTAGACTGATAGGTGATGGCTGACCGTCTGGGGCCTCTGCCATAGTGTTCCCCAGGGTGTGCAGCTAGTGAGGCCCTCCTGGCTTCATGTACCTGTGGGCCCTGTGCACATTAGACTGATAGGTGATGGCTGACAGTCTGGGGCCTCTGCCATAGTGTTCCCCAGGATGTGCAGCTAGTGAGGCCTCCTGGCTTCATGTACCTGTGGGCCCTGTACACATTAGACTGATAGGTGATGGCTGACAGTCTGGAGCCTCTGCCATAGTGTTCCCCAGGGTGTGCAGCTAGTGAGGCCTCCTGGCTTCATGTACCTGTGGGCCCTGTACACATTAGACTGATATGTGATGGCTGACAGTCTGGGGCCTCTGCCATAGTGTCCCCCAGGGTGTGCAGCTAGTGAGGCCCTCCTGGCTTCATGTACCTGTGGGCCCTGTACACATTAGACTGATAGGTGATGGCTGACAGTCTGGGGCCTCTGCCATAGTGTTCCCCAGGGTGTGCAGCTAGGGAGGCCCTCCTGGCTTCATGTACCTGTGGGCCCTGTACACATTAGACTGATATGTGATGGCTGACAGTCTGGGGCCTCTGCCATAGTGTTCCCCAGGGTGTGCAGCTAGTGAGGCCCTCCTGGCTTCATGTACCCGTGGGCCCTGTACACATTAGACTGATAGGTGATGGCTGACAGTCTGGAGCCTCTGCCATAGTGTTCCCCAGGGTGTGCAGCTAGTGAGGCCCTCCTGGCTTCATGTACCCGTGGGCCCTGTACACATTAGACTGATAGGTGATGGCTGACAGTCTGGAGCCTCTGCCATAGTGTTCCCCAGGGTGTGCAGCTAGTGAGGCCTCCTGGCTTCATGTACCTGTGGGCCCTGTGCACATTAGACTGATAGGTGATGGCTGACCGTCTGGGGCCTCTGCCATAGTGTTCCCCAGGGTGTGCAGCTAGTGAGGCCCTCCTGGCTTCATGTACCTGTGGGCCCTGTACACATTAGACTGATATGTGATGGCTGACAGTCTGGGGCCTCTGCCATAGTGTCCCCCAGGGTGTGAAGCTAGTGAGGCCTCCTGGCTTCATGTACCTGTGGGCCCTGTACACATTAGACTGATAGGTGATGGCTGACCGTCTGGGGCCTCTGCCATAGTGTTCCCCAGGGTGTGCAGCTAGCGAGGCCCTCCTGGCTTCATGTACCTGTGGGCCCTGTACACATTAGACTGATAGGTGATGGCTGACAGTCTGGGGCCTCTGCCATAGTGTTCCCCAGGGTGTGCAGCTAGTGAGGCCCTCCTGGCTTCATGTACCTGTGGGCCCTGTACACATTAGACTGATAGGTGATGGCTGACAGTCTGGAGCCTCTGCCATAGTGTTCCCCAGGGTGTGCAGCTAGCGAGGCCCTCCTGGCTTCATGTACCTGTGGGCCCTGTACACATTAGACTGATAGGTGATGGCTGACAGTCTGGAGCCTCTGCCATAGTGTTCCCCAGGGTGTGCAGCTAGCGAGGCCCTCCTGGCTTCATGTACCTGTGGGCCCTGTACACATTAGACTGATAGGTGATGGCTGACAGTCTGGAGCCTCTGCCATAGTGTTCCCCAGGGTGTGCAGCTAGTGAGGCCTCCTGGCTTCATGTACCTGTGGGCCCTGTGCACATTAGACTGATAGGTGATGGCTGACCGTCTGGGGCCTCTGCCATAGTGTTCCCCAGGGTGTGCAGCTAGCGAGGCCCTCCTGGCTTCATGTACCTGTGGGCCCTGTACACATTAGACTGATATGTGATGGCTGACAGTCTGGGGCCTCTGCCATAGTGTCCCCCAGGGTGTGCAGCTAGTGAGGCCTCCTGGCTTCATGTACCTGTGGGCCCTGTACACATTAGACTGATATGTGATGGCTGACCGTCTGGGGCCTCTGCCATAGTGTTCCCCAGGGTGTGCAGCTAGCGAGGCCCTCCTGGCTTCATGTACCTGTGGGCCCTGTACACATTAGACTGATATGTGATGGCTGACAGTCTGGGGCCTCTGCCATAGTGTTCCCCAGGGTGTAGAGCTAGCGAGGCCCTCCTGGCTTCATGTACCTGTGGGCCCTGTACACATTAGACTGATAGGTGATGGCTGACAGTCTGGAGCCTCTGCCATAGTGTTCCCCAGGGTGTGCAGCTAGCGAGGCCCTCCTGGCTTCATGTACCTGTGGGCCCTGTGCACATTAGACTGATATGTGATGGCTGACCGTCTGGAGCCTCTGCCATAGTGTTCCCCAGGGTGTGCAGCTAGTGAGGCCCTCCTGGCTTCATGTACCTGTGGGCCCTGTACACATTAGACTGATATGTGATGGCTGACCGTCTGGGGCCTCTGCCATAGTGTTCCCCAGGGTGTGCAGCTAGTGAGGCCTCCTGGCTTCCTGTGGGCCCTGTACACATTAGACTGATAGGTGATGGCTGACAGTCTGGAGCCTCTGCCATAGTGTTCCCCAGGGTGTGCAGCTAGTGAGGCCCTCCTGGCTTCATGTACCTGTGGGCCCTGTGCACATTAGACTGATAGGTGATGGCTGACCGTCTGGGGCCTCTGCCATAGTGTTCCCCAGGGTGTGCAGCTAGTGAGGCCTCCTGGCTTCATGTACCTGTGGGCCCTGTACACATTAGACTGATAGGTGATGGCTGACAGTCTGGGGCCTCTGCCATAGTGTTCCCCAGGGTGTAGAGCTAGCGAGGCCCTCCTGGCTTCATGTACCTGTGGGCCCTGTACACATTAGACTGATAGGTGATGGCTGACAGTCTGGGGCCTCTGCCATAGTGTTCCCCAGGGTGTGCAGCTAGCGAGGCCCTCCTGGCTTCATGTACCTGTGGGCCCTGTACACATTAGACTGATAGGTGATGGCTGACAGTCTGGAGCCTCTGCCATAGTGTTCCCCAGGGTGTGCAGCTAGTGAGGCCTCCTGGCTTCATGTACCTGTGGGCCCTGTGCACATTAGACTGATAGGTGATGGCTGACCGTCTGGGGCCTCTGCCATAGTGTTCCCCAGGGTGTGCAGCTAGTGAGGCCCTCCTGGCTTCATGTACCTGTGGGCCCTGTACACATTAGACTGATATGTGATGGCTGACAGTCTGGGGCCTCTGCCATAGTGTCCCCCAGGGTGTGCAGCTAGTGAGGCCTCCTGGCTTCATGTACCTGTGGGCCCTGTACACATTAGACTGATAGGTGATGGCTGACCGTCTGGGGCCTCTGCCATAGTGTTCCCCAGGGTGTGCAGCTAGCGAGGCCCTCCTGGCTTCATGTACCTGTGGGCCCTGTACACATTAGACTGATAGGTGATGGCTGACAGTCTGGGGCCTCTGCCATAGTGTCCCCCAGGGTGTGCAGCTAGTGAGGCCTCCTGGCTTCATGTACCTGTGGGCCCTGTACACATTAGACTGATATGTGATGGCTGACCGTCTGGGGCCTCTGCCATAGTGTTCCCCAGGGTGTGCAGCTAGCGAGGCCCTCCTGGCTTCATGTACCTGTGGGCCCTGTACACATTAGACTGATATGTGATGGCTGACCGTCTGGGGCCTCTGCCATAGTGTCCCCCAGGGTGTGCAGCTAGTGAGGCCCTCCTGGCTTCATGTACCTGTGGGCCCTGTACACATTAGACTGATAGGTGATGGCTGACAGTCTGGAGCCTCTGCCATAGTGTCCCCCAGGGTGTGCAGCTAGTGAGGCCCTCCTGGCTTCATGTACCTGTGGGCCCTGTGCACATTAGACTGATAGGTGATGGCTGACCGTCTGGGGCCTCTGCCATAGTGTCCCCCAGGGTGTGCAGCTAGCGAGGCCCTCCTGGCTTCATGTACCTGTGGGCCCTGTGCACATTAGACTGATAGGTGATGGCTGACAGTCTGGGGCCTCTGCCATAGTGTTCCCCAGGGTGTAGAGCTAGCGAGGCCCTCCTGGCTTCATGTACCTGTGGGCCCTGTACACATTAGACTGATATGTGATGGCTGACCGTCTGGGGCCTCTGCCATAGTGTTCCCCAGGGTGTGCAGCTAGTGAGGCCTCCTGGCTTCCTGTGGGCCCTGTACACATTAGACTGATAGGTGATGGCTGACAGTCTGGAGCCTCTGCCATAGTGTTCCCCAGGGTGTGCAGCTAGTGAGGCCCTCCTGGCTTCATGTACCTGTGGGCCCTGTGCACATTAGACTGATAGGTGATGGCTGACCGTCTGGGGCCTCTGCCATAGTGTTCCCCAGGGTGTGCAGCTAGTGAGGCCCTCCTGGCTTCATGTACCTGTGGGCCCTGTACACATTACACTGATAGGTGATGGCTGACAGTCTGGGGCCTCTGCCATAGTGTTCCCCAGGGTGTGCAGCTAGTGAGGCCCTCCTGGCTTCATGTACCTGTGGGCCCTGTACACATTAGACTGATAGGTGATGACTGACCGTCTGGGGCCTCTGCCATAGTGTCCCCCAGGGTGTGCAGCTAGCGAGGCCCTCCTGGCTTCATGTACCTGTGGGCCCTGTACACATTAGACTGATAGGTGATGACTGACCGTCTGGGGCCTCTGCCATAGTGTCCCCCAGGGTGTGCAGCTAGTGAGGCCTCCTGGCTTCATGTACCTGTGGGCCCTGTGCACATTAGACTGATAGGTGATGGCTGACCGTCTGGGGCCTCTGCCATAGTGTTCCCCAGGGTGTGCAGCTAGTGAGGCCTCCTGGCTTCATGTACCTGTGGGCCCTGTGCACATTAGACTGATAGGTGATGGCTGACAGTCTGGAGCCTCTGCCATAGTGTTCCCCAGGGTGTGCAGCTAGCGAGGCCCTCCTGGCTTCATGTACCTGTGGGCCCTGTGCACATTAGACTGATATGTGATGGCTGACCGTCTGGAGCCTCTGCCATAGTGTTCCCCAGGGTGTGCAGCTAGTGAGGCCCTCCTGGCTTCATGTACCTGTGGGCCCTGTACACATTAGACTGATATGTGATGGCTGACCGTCTGGGGCCTCTGCCATAGTGTTCCCCAGGGTGTGCAGCTAGTGAGGCCTCCTGGCTTCCTGTGGGCCCTGTACACATTAGACTGATAGGTGATGGCTGACAGTCTGGAGCCTCTGCCATAGTGTTCCCCAGGGTGTGCAGCTAGTGAGGCCCTCCTGGCTTCATGTACCTGTGGGCCCTGTGCACATTAGACTGATAGGTGATGGCTGACCGTCTGGGGCCTCTGCCATAGTGTTCCCCAGGGTGTGCAGCTAGTGAGGCCTCCTGGCTTCATGTACCTGTGGGCCCTGTACACATTAGACTGATAGGTGATGGCTGACAGTCTGGGGCCTCTGCCATAGTGTTCCCCAGGGTGTAGAGCTAGCGAGGCCCTCCTGGCTTCATGTACCTGTGGGCCCTGTACACATTAGACTGATATGTGATGGCTGACAGTCTGGGGCCTCTGCCATAGTGTTCCCCAGGGTGTGCAGCTAGTGAGGCCCTTCTGGCTTCATGTACCTGTGGGCCCTGTGCACATTAGACTGATAGGTGATGGCTGACAGTCTGGAGCCTCTGCCATAGTGTCCCCCAGGGTGTGCAGCTAGTGAGGCCCTCCTGGCTTCATGTACCTGTGGGCCCTGTACACATTAGACTGATAGGTGATGGCTGACCGTCTGGAGCCTCTGCCATAGTGCTCCCCAGGGTGTGCAGCTAGTGAGGCCTCCTGGCTTCATGTACCTGTGGGCCCTGTACACATTAGACTGATAGGTGATGGCTGACCGTCTGGGGCCTCTGCCATAGTGTTCCCCAGGGTGTGCAGCTAGTGAGGCCCTTCTGGCTTCATGTACCACTGGGCCCTGTACACATTAGACTGATATGTGATGGCTGACAGTCTGAGGCCTCTGCCATAGTGTTCCCCAGGATGTGCAGCTAGTGAGGCCCTTCTGGCTTCATGTACCTGTGGGCCCTATGCACATTAGACTGATAGGTGATGGCTGACAGTCTGGAGCCTCTGCCATAGTGTTCCCCAGGATGTGCAGCTAGTGAGGCCCTTCTGGCTTCATGTACCTGTGGGCCCTGTACACATTAGACTGATAGGTGATGGCTGACAGTCTGGGGCCTCTGCCATAGTGTTCCCCAGGGTGTGCAGCTAGTGAGGCCTCCTGGCTTCTTGTACCTGTGGGCCCTGTACACATTAGACTGATATGTGATGGCTGACAGTCTGAGGCCTCTGCCATAGTGTTCCCCAGGGTGTGCAGCTAGTGAGGCCCTTCTGGCTTCATGTACCTGTGGGCCCTGTGCACATTAGACTGATAGGTGATGGCTGACAGTCTGGAGCCTCTGCCATAGTGTTCCCCAGGGTGTGCAGCTAGTGAGGCCTCCTGGCTTCATGTACCACTGGGCCCTGTACACATTAGACTGATATGTGATGGCTGACAGTCTGGGGCCTCTGCCATAGTGCTCCCCAGGATGTGCAGCTAGTGAGGCCCTCCTGGCTTCATGTACCTGTGGGCCCTGTACACATTAGACTGATAGGTGATGGCTGACAGTCTGGAGCCTCTGCCATAGTGTCCCCCAGGGTGTGCAGCTAGTGAGGCCCTCCTGGCTTCATGTACCTGTGGGCCCTGTACACATTAGACTGATAGGTGATGGCTGACAGTCTGAGGCCTCTGCCATAGTGTTCCCCAGGGTGTGAAGCTAGCGAGGCCTCCTGGCTTCATGTACCTGTGGGCCCTGTACACATTAGACTGATAGGTGATGGCTGACCGTCTGGAGCCTCTGCCATAGTGCTCCCCAGGGTGTGCAGCTAGTGAGGCCTCCTGGCTTCATGTACCTGTGGGCCCTGTACACATTAGACTGATAGGTGATGGCTGACCGTCTGGGGCCTCTGCCATAGTGTTCCCCAGGGTGTGCAGCTAGTGAGGCCCTCCTGGCTTCATGTACCTGTGGGCCCTGTACACATTAGACTGATAGGTGATGGCTGACAGTCTGGGGCCTCTGCCATAGTGTTCCCCAGGGTGTGCAGCTAGTGAGGCCCTCCTGGCTTCATGTACCTGTGGGCCCTGTGCACATTAGACTGATAGGTGATGGCTGACCGTCTGGGGCCTCTGCCATAGTGTTCCCCAGGGTGTGAAGCTAGCGAGGCCCTCCTGGCTTCATGTACCTGTGGTCCCTGTACACATTAGACTGATAGGTGATGGCTGACAGTCTGGAGCCTCTGCCATAGTGTTCCCCAGGGTGTGCAGCTAGTGAGGCCCTCCTGGCTTCATGTACCTGTGGGCCCTGTACACATTAGACTGATAGGTGATGGCTGACAGTCTGGGGCCTCTGCCATAGTGTTCCCCAGGGTGTGCAGCTAGTGAGGCCCTCCTGGCTTCCTGTGGGCCCTGTACACATTAGACTGATAGGTGATGGCTGACAGTCTGGGGCCTCTGAGGACAGAAGAATGCGGCATGTTCCTCCTCAGGCCCTTCCTGTCCTGTAACGGTACGTTCCCACCATGAGTATTCAGTGTCTTTGATATTGAAGATCTTCTGCACCTACAGTATTAGCTAAATTATTTGTGGTTTTTTTTTCTTGCATTATCTTGGTTTTAGTATGTCTTGTTTTTGATACTTCCTGGTACTTTGGCTTTTAAAATACGTCATTGATTGTCATGTGGGGTTTACATACGTTGCTTGTGCATTTCCACAGCAGAAACATACTAGCAGCACATATGCGTTTTTTATCCTGAAGACTTTCTGCCTCTAATGCAAGTCTATAGGAAAATCTGCACACAACTTGGCGTACCTACCATAGGAATTGACATGTTGTAGAATTGGAAGGCGCCTGAGGTCAGGTTATGCTGAGTAGAGTTGAGTGCATTTGCTTGGGTCAGGGCTTATTCTACAAGCTATAGCGCTTACCAAATAAGCTGCAGAGGGAACCCGGATACATGGGGCGCCGGCTGTTCGGCACCGCAGCTGCATGTGTCATGGCTGTGTGACAGCACATGCATGGAGAGCCTGTGTGTTGGGCTCTCCATGCATGTACTGTGACACATGCAGCTGCTGCGCTGATTAGCCGGCGTGCCCCATGTATCCGGGTTCCTTCTGCAGCTTATTTGGCAGGGTGGATAAAAATCAATGTTTTTTTAAAAAAAAATAAAAATAAAAAAAATCGGATTTTTTTTTTATTTAAATCGGATTTTTTTCAATAAACTGCTTTTTGAGGAAAATATTTTACCATCCAAAGGTTCTTCCATCATGAGATAAAGCTGAGTTGTTTAACTCAGTAGAATAAAGGCTGTATATGTGTAACATTCACAATGCCATGCTCTTCCAGAGGTTTCTGTAGGATTAGTGGGCAGTTTCTCTCCTATATTATCACAGACGCTCGCTTTACTTACGCAGTTCTCAAAACTGAATTTGACTCCGCAGAGGTCCCAGCCTCTTCTTCATGGCAAAAATGTTACAACATGAACAGAGTTGAGAAAAAGACCTTAATCCTATTGTTCTACAAACCTATGAATACAGAATCAACCCCCTTCAGGGCCAAGTCCAAGAAGTCAGACAATATGTTTCTGATTGTTTGGAGTGGAATAGATCTGCACAACACAAGAAGAATGTGAATCTAAGTGTGAGGAGGAGGAAGGACAAGCAGACAAGAAAATGAAAGTGAAGTCTGGATCTGTTTGTGTGTACGATCTGAGGTTTATTACATTCTTTCCTTATAATGGCAGCAGGCCGTAAAAGAGACCCAGTTTGGGAATATTTTAATGAAGCTCCTTTGGCTATCGGTAAGGCAGGCATGCGTGCAAAATGCAAACGATGCAACAAAGAGATGCAAGGCCTGGTGGCGCGAATGAGGCAACATCATGAGAAGTGCGGTGATGAAGATGACCAAAGAAACACTTCTGAACAGGCAGGATCTTCAGGTTGGTAAACATTTTTATTGAATCCTATTTCTAAAGACTGAACTGTCATGTGTGAGAAAAATTATATTTCTTATTACTGCATGTTACTGTCATTTGGTACAGTTATGAAGAAAAACAAATATTCCTTTTGGGGCAGGGGCAGTGATGTGTTGTGTACAATAAGCAGAAATTGTATAAACAATAAAATAACAGCATTGACTTTTATTGTTTAGGGGAATTCATGGATTCTGGAAACTATCCACCTCCAAGATCACCATCATCCTGTTCTACAGTTTCAGAGTTATCCATCCAGGATAGTGCTTCATTAGCAGCAGCAGCATCATCAGACACCCACAGCCACATATCACCATCACCCAAAAGGAAGAAAAAACCTTTACCTCCTGGAACCACCATAGATAGGTTTGTGATAAGAACTAGCAGATTAGAAAAAGAGTTGATTGATGAAAAAATTGCCCAGTTTATTTATGCAACGAACTCTTCTTTCCGTCTGACTGAGAACCCACATTTCATTAATATGGTTCAGTCACTGAGACCAGGATACAGTCCACCCAGCAGAGCTGATGTTGCAGGGAAACTGCTGGATCAAGTGTATGACAGAGAAATGGAGCAATGTGCAACAGCTCTGGAGGGTAAAATTGTTAACCTAAGGCTGGGTTCCCATTGTGTTATGGGACCGCGTTAAACGGACAGTGTTGCACGGCGAAATTAACGCCGTGCAACGCGGCCGTTAACGCGCCCATTCACGCTAATGGGAACGCGCTTCACTAGCGCTTCACGCTAATGGGAACGCGCTTCCGGTGATTCCTGGCGCGCCGCGGACGCTGCTTGCAGCGTCCGAGGCGCGCCCGCGGTCCGTTCCCCGCTCTCGCAGATCGGGGATCTGCGAGAGCGGGGACGTTACCGCGACCCCGACCGCAGCCCCATAGAAAACATTGCGTTAGCGCAATCCGCTAGCGCTAAACGGATTGCACTAACGCAATGTGACCCTAGCCTAAGTATTGATGGGTGGAGTAATGTCCACAATGATCCTATTGTATGTGCTTGTATAACAGAAGAAGGTAAAGTCTTCCTTGCACAAACAACTGATACGTCAGGAAACGCACACACAGCAGAATACTTACAAGAAGTGGCAGTAAAAGCTATAACGACATGTGAACAAAAATTCAAATGTCTAGTACGCAGTTTGGTCACTGACAATGCTGCAAACGTATCCAAGATGAGAAGAGATTTAGAAGAGCAGGGAGGGAATACAAAGCTGCTAATAACATATGGTTGCAGTGCTCATTTGCTGCACCTCTTAGCCAAAGACTTAAGTGTTCCAGAAATAAAGGCTAATGTTGTTGAAATTGCTAAATACTTCCGTAATAATCATTTTTCTGCAGCAGCTCTGAAAAGGATGGGTGGAACCAAGCTAACGCTCCCACAAGATGTTAGATGGAACTCTGTGGTGGACTGTTTTGAGCAGTATATCAAAAACTGGCCTATTCTGATGACACTTTGTGAAGAAAATCGAGATAAAATAGATGGCACTGTCACGGCCAAAATCCTCAACATTGGGCTTAAGAGAAATGTTGAACATATGCTGAGCTTCCTGAAACCCATCTCTCAAGCTTTAAACAAAATACAGAAAAATAGCTGTTTTATTGCGGATGCTGTTGAAATTTGGAAGGAACTGAGTGAACACTTAGAAACAGAACTACACATGGACAGAATTAAATTACAAGCAGTAAACAAACGAATGGGACAAGCACTGACTCCAGCTCATTTTTTGGCAAATATTGTCAATATCCAATATCCGGGTCAAAACCTAAGTGCTGAGGAAGAGGAGTTGGCTATGACATGGGTATCCAGCAATCATCCATCTTTAATGCCAACTATAATAAACTTCAGAGCTAAGGGGGGAACCATTCAAGAAATATGTTTGCTGAAGATGTTTTAAGGAAGGTCACACCAGTAAACTGGTGGAAGTCACTTAAGCGCTTGGATTTAGAGACTGTTCAAGTAATGATTTCACTTTTAACAGCAGTAGCTTCTTCTGCAGGCGTTGAAAGAATATTCTCTTCCTTTGGACTCATTCATTCTAAATTGAGAAATCGGTTGGGACCCAATAAAGCAGGAAAGCTTGTTTTTCTCTTCCAGATTATGAATAGGAACAAAGAAGAAGATGATGATGAAGATGACGACAAGTTAGCTACAGAGGACAGCAGGGACAGTAGTATTTAAGTTTTTCATGTGTCGGCTGGGCTGACAGTCTAAGTTTCTTATAATATATATATATTTTGTTTAGCCAAATTAGTTAACAACATGGATGTTTGTTTAAGCAAATAACTTATGCTGTAATGTTGTTATTGTTTCAGTTGAATAAATCTATTTAAATTGTTATTAAGGTCAGGATTATTTTTCTCCTTCCTAAGTACAACAGAACAGTGGTGTCCAAATATGAATGATTAACCCATTAAACTGGGGAGAAAAAAGTAATATAAAAAGTGATTCTAAAAATCTTCATCTACTTGCATGTTAAAGTAGCAAGAACTAGTTTAGGTAGAAACTTTGATTTAAATCAAGCCTTAGATTTAAATCAAATCCACCCTGTTATTTGGTAAGCGCTAAAGCTTGGCGAATAAGCGGGGACCCGATCAAATGCACTCAACTCTAATGCTGAGTGTAATTTCTATAAATCCCATCCCATCCCATCCCATCCCATCCCATTAGACAGTGAAATACACTGCATCAAAAACTTTCCAAAAAGTCATCATGGGAACCTAACCTGAGCCATAACCTGCCACCTCCAGAAAAGTGTGGTACATCTTTCATAGACCATCCAGTTCCTCTGTGTGGGAGAGGATAGTGGCGTAACTAGAGTTAAATGAGCCCCAGTGCAAAATGTGGACCTGACGTCAGCTGCTGGCCTCTGATTGGCCGGCAGCATGTATTGCAACACAGGCCTGGCAAGTATCCGCACCGCATGATGCTTCAGCTGAATGTGTGTCCAAGGACGCA
Source organism: Ranitomeya imitator (assembly GCF_032444005.1). Lineage (NCBI taxonomy): Eukaryota > Metazoa > Chordata > Amphibia > Anura > Dendrobatidae > Ranitomeya > Ranitomeya imitator. Next base: position 443,054,149 of record NC_091285.1, read on the forward strand.
CATCCAGTTGAGGTTTGCATTGGTGTCGGCGGGATCCTCACCCGCACAGACCCAGTCACGACCTCTGCAACCGCAATGGTTACGCCCCTGGGAAAGGAACATATTTCTGAAAAACCCTTCTAGGCCTCATCTTGACCCTCGTGTTTTTTCATGTACACAAACGTATGCATGTCACTAGTGTTTTGACTCTGACTTTCATCAGTGTCCATTATAATCAGTGATATTCAAATATGGGGAAATCTTCTGTCCATTGCAATGTTAATCACAGACAGCACACTGCCTGTTCCTGGTGTCATCCATGTGCTGTCTGGGATTTTCCATAGACTTGTGTGGGGAATATTTTCCATAACTGATTAAAAACAGACTCGTCTCCATGACATTTTTTTTGGGGGGGAGGGGGACACAGTCAGCAAAATAAGATGGACAAGTGAACAGCTCAATCTAATATATAATTGCCTAGAATACTACTTCCTGCAATTTGTGCCAACTTCCTGTCCGGAGCTAATGTCCGGAGATAAGTGACGTCAACAGTGTCCAGTGTCTGATTGGTTGCCGCCTGCTGCGAGCGACCAATCAGAAACGTGCCGTACTGTGACACACTCCGCCCGCCATTTTGGTGTGATTTTTGAATTTTTACCTCACAGCAAGTTTCTACTGCGTGGAGGCGGGCCCAGTGACGTTGCTCTTCAAGCTCCTGCCGAATTTCGTCAAAAAAATGATAATACCATTTACCAAAACTATATATATTTAGTTGTGAAGTGGTTCAGTGACATTTTCACACCAATTTTGAACTTTTGTTTGGTGTTTTCTCCATATACTGCCTATTATTTTTGTTCTTTCTTACTATTATTTATTAATTGTATTATTCTTACATTTGAATAAAGTATATATGGATTCTAGACTCCCGATTCTTTAGAATCGGGCTGCCATCTAGTAGAATATAATTGTAGAGAAATGGAAGTTCACCGGCACAACCATCCAGGATCCAATAAAATGATTTCTTTATTGGAAAAACATTAAAATAGAAAGCTCAGGACCTGATGCGTTTCTGGTGTATGAAAACACCCTTATTTATAGGATAACTAAGGTGAAACATGCAATGGCCGAACACAAAGGCAATGGAACCAGTGGAAATTCTGGCTACTCTGGGGCTGTGAAACATTTTACTTTAACGCATGAAGACGATATTCCTAGTCTGGTCATCTTTGGAATCGAAAAAGTAAACCAGTCCATTCGGGGAGGCTGCCGGCATTTAGGGAAGCCTTCTGGATGTTGACTCTGGACACCAATTACTCCCATGGCACGAATTTTAGAAAAGACCTGTTTGTGCTATTTCTCTTTATTTAGAATCGATAATGTCATTATTGGGATACTGTCGTCTTAGACATATATAGCACATCCACTGGATACACCAGAAATGTCAGATGCAAGCCCCACCTCTCAGCCCAAGAACAGGAACCTGTCTTACATTTCTATGGTTTGAGAGGTGGGTGCCTTCTCATTCACAGTGGTGTTAGATGGGGCTCCATTCTGAAGAAAGATGCTGGGACCTATGTGACAATTATGGCACAATCACAGGATATACTGTAAATGAGATGAGAATAACCTGTTAAGGGAGTCTGTAAGGCGATTTTATCACTGAAACTAGAGGTATGACTATGTGGGTCTCTGTACTCTAATGGAAATAATACCAGCCTTCTAACGATTCAATGTGCCAGCACTGAGGAAATCAAGCAAATGTACATCCAATTACTAGTGATGAGCGAATGTGCTCGGATAAGGTGTTATCTGAGCATGTTTGGGTGCTAACAGAGTGACTTCCGCATGCTCAAATGATATATTCAAGTCTTGCAGCTGCTCAACAAACTCAGGAATTGCCTATTTGTTATGCAATCACTACATGTGTTGCGGCAGCCACGAGACATGCAGCCGCAGGGACTGGAACATATTATTCAAGCACGCCGAAGACACTGTTGGCACACAAGCATGATCCGATAACACCATATCCTATAACACCTTATCTAAGCACGTTCACTCGTCATTACCTATTACTTCAAAAGTGGTATAATTTTTATTTTTGTACTCTGACCTTTGGAGCGATATAACAAATTTCAGTAGTAAAATAGTCCTCACAGGCCTTTAAGGCTGTGTGCCCACTATGATTTTTTTTTGGTGCGTTTTTGACTCTGCCTATTTCCACTGATTGAAGAAACTCAGATTATTAGGGTACGTGCCCCGGATCAGGAACTGCAGCGGGTTTGAGGCTGTGTATTTATGCAGCGTCAAACCTGCAGTGACCAGATGTTACAGCATAGTGGATGGGATTTCTAGAAATCTCATGTCCACTGTGTGCCCAAACTCCTGCGGCTCACCTGCAGAGACGAACATGCATCTCTTTTTTACAGACCGCAGCACGACTATTTCTCCGCAAGAGAGTTTCCATCAATAGAATGTATTGCACGCGGTAAATCTGCAGGGTTCAGTGATCACATGTGGATTTACCTATGTTCAGTAAAACTCAGCATTGTGGACGCAGTAAACATACTCTGCATCCAAAGCGCTGCTAGTTCTGGATCGTGGGCACCCGGCCTTACAGTTCCAGCAGAGTGGATGGGCTTTATGGAAATCTCCTGCACCCTGCTCTTCTTTTTTGACTCCTCATAAACTGCCCTGCAGTGCATATTTCCAATCAGCAGCATGTCCTCTTCTCTTACAGATACGCTGAGTTTTATATGCAGATTTTTTTTTCCCATACATTTGCATTAGATGCAGAAAGTCCGCAGGTAAAAAATACACATTTCTCTAGTTACCTTCCACGACAGCCACTTCGGAGGACATCTTCCCCGCCCTAATAGGGGACGAGAACACAAAGAGGTTAAATACCCCTCCCCTTCCTGCAACCACCAGTGTTTTCCTGTCCCCTATGGGGCATGAAGAGAATCTGAAGGGGCTGCCATGGCCGGCGACCAGAACTCCACATTTACCTTTCACTAGCCGGGCAGCAGAGGTCGGGGGCCTGCCTCTCCTCCTCTTGTGCTGCTCCTGGCTTCAGGACTCGGGACCCTCCCGCCTCTCCTGCGCCTCCTTTGGGGGTAAAGCAGGGCGGTGACGTGCATGCCGGGGGCCTCCTGTAGCCCCCCGACTTCCTTCTCCTCCTGCTGCATCCCGGGCGGTCCGCGCTGGGGCTCGCTGGGTAGGGCACGCGTCTCAGCATGGCGCGACGCTTCCTGCGCCCGTCACTTCCGGCGGGACGCGCGTCACATCCGCTCGGTCCCTGTGCGTTCCACGTTGGAGCGCGCGCGCCTGCGGCGGTTTTTGGCCTACATCGTCCGGGGCAGCATTTCGGGGCGTTCTCGAAAGATCTCCCCCCAATTGGGCTACGAGGAGGAGGAGCACAGAACACGCTGACCCACGATCCTCCTTAAAAGATCCGGGCGGGGGACCACCAGGTAAGGCCTATCTGACGTGATGGACGGTGACAACCCCCTTGCTCTGCATCTGCAGGACCCAGCGTACCCCTTCCTACTGTAAGTAGCAGGTTAACCCCAGCTATCCATTATATACATATATATACTTTCAAGCAGCTTAAGACCTTTTTTCTCCTTTTTAGGGAGAAAAGGTCTCTGATCCTAGAAAGGCCAGCCGCAAATGCAAAGTGTGTGCAACCAGACTCCCATCTACATATGGGAAATAGCTCTGCCAGTCCTGTACAGATGAGGTTCTACGCGCTGAGTATCCCTCTCTCCTGGATAGCATAAAAACCCTCATCAAGCAGGAGGTCCAGTCTTCCATGGCCAGCCTCTCCCAGACTCCGGTACCTCTTCCACCTCCTCCCAAAAAGAGGAAAAAGGCCCAGGAGTCTGACTCTAACTCAGGGGAGATTCAATCCTCGGGTTCGGAGGACGTTTGGGAGAATGAGGGTTCCACCCCCACCCCTAGTCAGAGAATAAAAAGTATTACTTCAATTCTGAGGATATGGGTGACTTAATCAGTATAGTAAGAGGCACCATGGGGGTGGAGGATGAAGAAATTAAACTTACTGTACAGGACGAAATGTTTGAAGGGTTAAAGCCCAAAGATCAAAAGGGGTTTCCTGTACATAAAAGTATTCAGGATTTAATTCTTCATGAATGGGGTCTCCCTGAGAAAGGTCTTAACATCCCCATAGAACTGAAAAACCGTTTCCCCTTGGACGGAGATAACTCCATATGGGAAACCCCAAAAGTTGATGTACAGGTGTCCGGAGTGACTAAGGTAACGTTCACACTAGCGTTATGCTAGTGTGCGTCGGGTTAGCGTCGGGCGACGCACGCGTCATGCGCCCCTATGTTTAACATGGGGGACGCATGCGTTTTTGTTTGCTGCGTTGTGCGACGCATGCGTCTTTTTTGCTGCAAGCGTCGGACCAAGAAAATGCAACAAGTTGCATTTTTCTTGCGTCCAATTTTCGGCAAAAAACGACGCATGCGTCGCAAAACGCAGCGTTTTTGCGTGCGTTTTGCCGCGTTTTTGCGTGTGTTGCGTCGCCGACGCTGCGGCGCACAACGCTAGTGTGAACGTAACCTAAGAAAACGGCCCTTCCATTTGAGGACTCTTCGCAGCTCAAAGATCCAATGGATCGAAAGATAGAGGGCCTGCTAAGAAAGTCCTGGGACACCTCTACAAATCTATTAAAAACCAACATGGCCTCCACGTGCATAGCTAGATCCTTGTTTATTTGGTTACGCAAGCTCGAGGATCATTTGGCACAGGGCACCCCAAGAGAGGAGATCCTAGACTCCCTTCCCTTGCTGCAAAAAGCAACAGGATTCCTAGCTGATGTTCGCGTGGCTGCAAAAGGGGCCGTCCTCTCCAACTCATCCAGGAGAGCACTCTGGCTAAAATCCTGGGGAGGTGACTTCATCTCAATGTCCAAGTTATGCATCATGTTTTTGGTCCTATCCTGGATGATATTCTAGATAAGGCAGCAGATAAAAAGAAATCGCTCCCTGAACAGAGAAATCCCAGGAAACGCTTTTTTCCGCCCCCCCCCCCCCCACCCCCCTGTGACCCATCTTCACAAAAGGATTATAGGGGAAAGGGGCAAAACAGGGAGATGGAGATACCCTAAAGGAACCAAGGGCAGAAACATCCTTGTCCCCCAGACTCAAAAGACCCCAGATAAGCAACGACGCTGCTCCTGTCGGGGGTCGTCTTTCACCCAGTGGCAGTCCATCTCCACAAATCAATGGGTCCTTCATACTATACGAGATGGACTAAAAATAGAATTTGAGAGACCTCCCCCCACAATACTTAAAAATAACCTCCCTACAAACCCCACACCTTCAAAACTCCTTACTAAGAGATCTACAAAATCTACTCCAGTCAAATGTGATCTCACAGGTACCAAAACTGGAGGAAGGACATGGCCATTATTCACGTCTCTTTCTGGTAACAAAACCGTCGGGGGAAAAACAGAATCATTATAAACTTAAAACCATAGAACGAATCTGTCCGCTACAGAAGATTCAAGATGGAATCAATCAGATCATTGATTCCCCTCATCGGACAGAATTGGGTAATGGCGACGGTGGATCTGAGGGATGCGTACTACCATGTACCAATCCACCCAGAACACAGGAAATTCCTCAGATTCGCAGTCTCACAGGGGCAGCAAATCAAACACTTCCAGTTCAACGTGCTACCCTTCGGCATCTCTTCAGCTCCGCAGGTCTTTACAAAAATCATGGCAGAAGCCATGGTCTTCATCCGTCACCAGGGAATATGTATAGTCCCATACTTAGACGACTTCCTCATCATGGCACCATCTACTTCCCGTCTGGAGGCGGACGTGACAAAGACCCTGGAGATATTAAGATCCCTGGACTGGATCCCGAATCTGGAGAAATCAGAAATCTGTCCCTCCATGAGGAGAAAGTTTCTGGGGGTTATTCTGGACTCAAAAGAAAGAACATAGTTTCTACCCAGAGATTGTCAGATCGACCATGTCCAGAGAATAACCAAATTCACACCAGCGAGCACCAACCATCAGGGAGTCTGTCTGCTATAGGTTCCCTGACCGCATGCATCCAAGCAGTCTCCTGGGCTCAGGCCCACACGCAAACTCTGCAGACCTATGTGATCCTACACTCCAGGAAGCGACAGGTCCCCTTGACTCAAAGGATCTTTCACCCCGGCCACGTAAAATCGGCTCTAAACTGGTGGTTGGATTACCAAAATCTTCAAAAGGGGGTGAGCTGGGACCAGCTTCTCCTGAAGACACTCCGCTCAGATGCCAGAAAACGGGGCTGGGGCGCAGTGGTGGACAGTTACCACTTCCAGGGACGATGGCCAGCAGACATGAGCAGCAGTTCCTCGAACCTACGGGAACTGAAAGTCATAGAACAAGCTTTAAAAGTGTGATCTGCGTTGATCCAAAATCACCACGTTTGAATTTATTCGGACAACATGACCACAGTAACATAGTAACATAGTTAGTAAGGCCGAAAAAAGACATTTGTCCATCCAGTTCAGCCTATATTCCATCATAATAAATCCCCAGATCTACGTCCTTCTACAGAACCTAATTGTATGATACAATATTGTTCTGCTCCAGGAAGACATCCAGGGCTCTCTTGAACCCCTCGACTGAGTTCGCCATCACCACCTCCTCAGGCAAGCAATTCCAGATTCTCACTGCCCTAACAGTAAAGAATCCTCTTCTATGTTGGTGGAAAAACCTTCTCTCCTCCAGACACAAAGAATGCCCCCTTGTGCCCGTCACCTTCCTTGGTATAAACAGATCCTCAGCGAGATATTTGTATTGTCCCCTTATATACTTATACATGGTTATTAGATCGCCCCTCAGTCGTCTTTTTTTCTAGACTAAATAATCCTAATTTCGCTAATCTATCTGGGTATTGTAGTTCTCCCATCCCCTTTATTAATTTTGTTGCCCTCCTTTGTACTCTCTCTAGTTCCATTATATCCTTCCTGAGCACCGGTGCCCAAAACTGGACACAGTACTCCATGTGCGGTCTAACTAGGGATTTGTACAGAGGCAGTATAATGCTCTCATCATGTGTATCCAGACCTCTTTTAATGCACCCCATGATCCTGTTTGCCTTGGCAGCTGCTGCCTGGCACTGGCTGCTCCAGGTAAGTTTATCATTAACTAGGATCCCCAAGTCCTTCTCCCTGTCAGATTTACCCAGTGGTTTCCCGTTCAGTGTGTAATGGTGATATTGATTCCCTCTTCCCATGTGTATAACCTTACATTTATCATTGTTAAACCTCATCTGCCACCTTTCAGCCCAAGTTTCCAACTTATCCAGATCCATCTGTAGCAGAATACTATCTTCTCTTGTATTAACTGCTTTACATAGTTTTGTATCATCTGCCTACCTACAGTGGCCTACCTACTACGACACCAGGGAGGAACAAGGTATGCCGGTCTAAAAGAGATAGCCGCAAGAATCTTTTCCTGGGCAGAGAAGAACCTTCTGTGAGTCACGGCAGTACATCTCAGAGGAGTAGACAATACTCAGGCGGACTATCTCAGCCGGAAAGATATACATCCAGGGGAGTGGTGCCTGGACCAAACCATGTTCATGTCCCTAACTTCAAGGTGGGGAACCCCAGAAGTGGACCTGTTTGCCAACAGACAAAATGCAAAAACAAAGACATTCTTCTCCCTTTATCACTCGGATGGAGCGCAAGGGATAGATGCATTTTCACAGCCGTGGAGGTTCAACCTCGCATATGCCTTTCTGCCCATTCCCATGCTGGCGAAGACTATACAGAATATCAGGATGGACCGAGTTACCACGATCCTAATCGCACCACTCTGGCCCAGCAGTAGCTGGTACAACGCCCCACTGGATATGGCACTAGAAGGTCCCTGGCTTCTACCTCAGAAAGTCGACCTCCTTCACCAGGGTCCCCTACTACATCCGGATCTACACAAACTGAGCCTGACTGCATGGTTACTGAGGCCAAAATCTTAAAAGCCAGAGGTGTCTCGGATAAAGTAATCCAGACCCTCCAAAAGCAGAAAGCCAGTGATCAATGCCATCTACGCCAAGGTCTGGAAAAGGTTTATATCCTGGTGCCTCCCAGAATTCCCAGACCCCTTTCATCCCAATATTGCACGGGTCTTAGATTTCTTACAGAAGGGATTAGAAATGGGCCTTACTCCTAGCACGCTCAAGGTGCAAGTATTAGCCCTTAGCAGCTTTTTTGATAGGGACTTAGCCGACCACCGCTGGATTAAACTCTTTATGATTTCAGCATCCAGGATGCGTCCCAAACTCCGTAGCAAAGTCCCACCCTGGGACCTCAACATCGTTCTGAAAGGTCTAACTCAAAATCCATTTGAACCCCTGGATTCAATGACTATAAAAAAACCTAACCCTCAAGACAATCTTTTTAGTCGCAATCACTACGGCTAGACGCATAGGGGAGTTGCAGGCACTGTCGATGCAGGAACCTTATCTCATATCCCCTACGGACAGCATTATACTGAAACTAGATCAGTCTTTTCTTCCTAAAGTGGTCTCGGATTTCCACAGGGACCAGGATATTGTGCCGCCCTCATTCTGTCCAAACCCCTCCAACCCTAAGGAAGAGACCTTTCACACCCTTGATGTCCGCAAGGTGGCTCTACATTACTTACAACAGACTGAAGCCTGGCGAATCGATTAAAATTTATTCATACAGTTTTCAGGCCGGAACAAAGGCTAGAAAGCGGCAAAAAAATACGATCGCAAGTTGGATCAAGCAGTCTATTTGCCTGGCTTATTCATCACAGAAACTTGATCCACCAGCTTCTCTGAAGGCACATTCTACCCGGGCGATGGCAACATCATGGGCAGAGAGGGGGAATGCTTCATCAGAGCAGATCTGCAGAGCCGCCAACTGGTCGTCCATCCACACGTTCACCAGACATTACAGGCTAAATTTCAATAGGGATTTAACATTTGGCAGACGAGTTCTGCAGGCCGTGGTCCCTCCCTAGAGAAATTAGCTGTTGGTATTACTCCGAAGTGGCTGTCGTGGAAGGTGACTAGAGAAAATAGAATTAGGCTTACCAGTAATTTGGTTTCTAGGAACCTTCCACGACAGCACTAATTTCCCTCCCTATCTGATATTTTTTCTTATTGGATAATTCCTGCATTTTTCATGGTAATTATACATGCTAGTGTCCAGGAAAACACTGGTTGCAGGAAGGGGAGGGGTATTTAACCTCTTTGTGTTCCTGTCCCCCTATTAGGGTGGGGAAGACATCCTCCGAAGTGGCTGTCATGGAAAGTTCCTAGAAACCGAATTACTGGTAAGCCTAATTCTATTTTTTAGTGGTTTTCCGCAGCAGAAACTCATTAAAATTGCATGTAATCCACACATGACTGTATCTATAAAGTTTTTTCAAAGCCGAATACCAAAAACAAGAGATTTGTTTAAAACATGGTAGAACAACAAGAGACAAACGCATGTGAAAAAGCAAGTAACCTAATTTATAATGGGTCCAAAAATGGTGTATAAAATCTGCAACCTTAAAAGCTCATTGTGGGAACGGAGCCTAAATGTAATTGTTTTGAACATAAGAAAACTGTCAGATAAACGCTGGTGGGTTCATTGACTAATCCTTGATCATTTCTTTCTATCTCAGGTTGGGTATAAAGAGGTGATTGCACAAGGTAAGGCTTATGTCTAGTGTCTGAGTGTAGAACTTCAGCTGGTCCAAATCTTTATTCATTTACTTTATTCTTATTTTTTTGTTATCTGTAATGGTGTATTTATCTGGCCGCTTTCACACCGTATTCTTCAAGGCATTTTATATGTGTTTTTTGGTTAAAAACACGGAGCCGGATGGTAAGTCTATGGCAGTCCAGAAGTAGTTAACGGCTAAAGTACAGCGTGAAGTGCACTACATATAGGAGGTGATTCATCAAAGCTTTTGCATCAAAAACTGGTGTAAAATGCTGTGAGAAGTTGGAAAAAAAAATGTAGTTGTGCAAAATTGTTTCTGATGTTTTCTGCCAGTTTCAGACTGTGCTGCCAAAATGGAAGTACCAGAGGAAGAGCCAGTATGGGGCATGGCTACGCTTGCTTGTCCAATTTTACAACAGTGATAGCCTTTTCTTTTACAACAGAAATGCTACCTCTTCACTATGACTGGTGTATGAATCTGCCAATAAAATGTTTTGTGGCATCATTTTCAGCACACAGCGCGGGTATGGCTTTTTGTAGTTTTTTTTTTTTTTTTCTCTCATGGGCTTCTCTATGTGCAAATGACAGTGAACCACACTTATAAACTCGTAAAATTCAGTGTTTCTACAAGTGATCTGAAATGTACAAAAAAAGTGTGTGAAGAATGCCAGTAAGCATCTTTTGGAAACCTCTAATATCGTACCACCACTGCTGCTTTAGGGTATGTGCACACGTTGCGGATTTGGCTGCAGATCCGAAGCGGATTGGACGCTGCGGATTTGCAGCTGTTTTCCATGCGGTTTACGGTACCATGTAAACCTATGGAAAACCAAATCCGCTGTGCCCATGGTGTGGAAAATGCCGCGCAGAAACGCTGTGTTGTATTTTCCGCAGCATGTCAATTCTTTGTCCGGATTCCGCAGCAGTTTACACCAGCTCCTCAATAGGAATCTGCACAAAAACTGCAGGAAATCTGCTGCAAATCTGCAGGTAAAGCGCAGTGTGTTTTACCTGCGGATTTTGCAAGAACGGTGTGGAATAATCCGCACACGAATCCGCACTGTGTGCACATAGCCTTGTACACTGTGTGCAGAATTATTAGGCAAGTTGTATTTTAGAGGATTATTTTTATTATTGATCAACAACCATGTTCTCAATCAACCCAAAAGACTCATAAATATCAAAGTTTAATATTTTTTTGAAGTTGAAGCGGGTTTTTTTTAGATTTGGCTATCTTAGGAGGATATCTGTTTGTGCAGGTAACTATTACTGTGCAGAATTATTAGGCAACTTAATAAAAACCAAATATTCCCATCTCACTTGTTTATTTTCACCAGGTAAACCAATATAACTGCACAAAATTTAGAAATAAACATTTCTGACATGCAAAAACAAAACCCCAAAAAACATTAGTGACCAATATTGCCACCTTTCTTTATGATGACACTCAACAGCCTTCCATCCATAGATTGTCAGTTGCTTGATCTGTTTATGATCAACATTGCGTGCAGCAGCCACCACAGCCTCCCAGACACTGTTCCGAGAGGTGGACTGTTTTCCCTCCCTGTAGATCTCACATTTTATGAGGGACCACAATTTCTCTATGAGTTTCAGATCAGGTGAACAAGGGGGCCCATGTCATTATTTTTTCTTCTTTGAGACCTTAAGGCCATGTTCACACCATCCTTTTTTTCATGCGGAATCGCCGCGATTTTCCCGCTGCGGGTCCGCAGCTGTTTTCCATGCAGGGTACATTACAATGTACCCTATGGAAAACAGGAACTGCTGTGCCCACATAGCGGAAAATCCCGAAAAAAGCCGCGCTGAATAGCTGCGGTAAAAAAGAAGTACCATGTCACTTCTTTTTGCGTAACTGCAGCGGTTCTGCACCCATAGACCTCCATTGTGAGGTCAAACCCGCAGTAAAACCCGCAGATGAAAAACATATCTGCGGGTTTTCTGCGGTTTGTGGTGCAGAACCGCTGCAGTGTGGCTGCCCCCCCCGTGCCCCAATCCCCCCCCCCCCCCCATGCTCCGATGCCACCCCCCCGTGCTCCGACGCCCCCCCCACCCCGTGCCCTCATCTCCCCCCTTATACTTATCCGGCCTCCCGGTGTCCGTCAGTCCGTCTTCTCCCTGGGCGCCGCCATCTTCCAAAATGGCGGGCGCATGCGCAGTGCGCCCGCCGAATCTGCCGGCCGGCAGATTTGTTCCAAAGTGCATTTTGATCACTGAGATAGATTATATCTATATATATTTATTTGTAGATTATAAATAAAGAATATTTTTTTTTTTCCTCTAAGGTTAGAATAGGGGTAGGGTTAGGGTATTTTCAGCCATTTTAACCCTAAAAACTTCCTAGAAAAACACAGACTCTGCATAGAAAACTGCATTAAAAAACGCACTAAAAAACGCATCAAAAAAAGGACCTGCGTTTTCTGCCAAGAGCTGCGGTTTTTAGTCCTGAAAAAAAAGGAGGGAAATCAGGAACGTGTGAACATAGCCCTAGGCTATGTGCACACGATGCGGATTTTGCTGCGGATCCGCAGCAGTTTCCCATGAGTTTACATTACAATGTAAATCTATGGGAAACAGAAAACGCTGTGCACATGCTGCGGAAACAAACGCGCGGAAAAGCAGCGGTTTACATTCCGCAGCATGTCACTTCTCTCTGCGGATTCCGCAGCGGTTTTACACCTGCTCCAATAGAAAACCACAGTTGAAAAACCGCGATAAATCTGCAGCAAAAGCACAGCGTTTTTGCCCTGCAGATTTATCAAATCCGTTTACATCGCGCTAGCGCAGATAGAGTATCTGCTAGCTCTATCTAGCGCAGATAGAGCTAGCAGATACTCTGTCTGCGCTAGCGCGATGTAAACGTTGGCACTTGAGTTACAGCAGCCCGTTAGCAGCAGCCCGTTCAGCACATACGCTAACGCAGTGTGAACCCGGCCTAACCTTGGCCATGTCCCTGAGTATCGCACACCTTGTGCTTTTTGTTATTCCAGTAACGTTGCAGCTCTGAAATATGGCAAAACTGGTGGCAAATGGCATCTTGCCAGCTTCACGCTTGATTTTCCTCAATTCATGGGAAGTTATTTTGCGCCTTTTTTGCCCAACACGCTTCTTGCGACCCTGTTGGCTATTTGCCATGAAACGCTTGATTGTTCGATGATCACGCTTCAAAAGTTTGGCAATTTCAAGACTGTTGCATCCCTCTGCAAGACATCTCACAATTTTGGACTTTTCAGAGCCCATCAAATCTCTCTTCTGACCCATTTTGCCAAAGGAAAGGAAGTTGCCTAATAATTAAGCACACCTTGTATAGGGTTTTGATGTCATTGGACAACACCCCTCTTCATTACAGAGATGCACATCACCAGATTTACTTAACTGGTAGTTGGCTCTCAAGCCTGAACAGCTTGGAGTAGGACAACATGTATAAAAAGTATCATGTGATCAAAATACAACTTGCCTAATAATTCTGCACACAGTGTACAGTGGGTGCGGAAAGTATTCAGACCGCTTTACTTTTTTCACTCTTTGTTTCATTGCAGCCATTTGATAAATTCAAAAAAGTAAATTTTTTTTAATTAATGTACACCCCATCTTGACTGAAAACAGAAATGTAGTAATTTTTGAAAATGTATTTAAAAAAAGAAAAACTGAAATATCACATTGTCATAAGTATTCAGACCCTTAGCTCAGTATTGAGTAGAAGCCCCCTTTTGAGCTAGTACAGCCATGGGTTTTCTTGGGAATGATGCAACAAGTTTTCCACACCTGGATTTGGGGATCCTCTGCCATTCCTCCCTCTCCAGTTCTGTCAGGTTGGATGGTAAATGTTGGTGGACAGCCATTTTCAGGTCTCTTCAGAGATGCTCAATTGGGTTTAGGTCAGGGCTCTAGCTGGGCCAGTCAAGAATGGTCACAGAGTTGTTCTGAAGCCACTCCTTTGTTATTTTAGCTGTGTGCTTAGGGTTATTGTCTTGTTGGAAGGTGAACCTTGGGCCAAGTCTGATGTTCAGAGCACTCTGGAAAAGGTTTTCATCCAGGATATCTCTGTACTTGGCCGCATTCATGTTTCCTTCAATGACAACCAGTCCTGTTCCTGCAGCTGAAAAACACCCCCATAGCATGATGCTGCCACCACCATACTTCACTGTTTGGATTGTATTGGGCAGGTGATGAACAGTGCCTGGTTTTCTCCACACATACTGCTTACAATTGCTCTGGGAAGGAAGGGAGCGAAAAACGAAAACGCAAAACCGAAAAAAGCTGGGGTCAAGAAGGGGTTAAATACTTACTGGTGTACATGAAACCTAGAGTGTTCAGAAGCATCCATCAGGAAGGGCCATTTCATGGTAATGACAGCTGCTCCAGTATTTCAGCAGACTCAGGAAATGGCGATATGCCGGAAACAAGGAGGATAACTACCATCGAGGTACATATATATGTATGAACACCTTTGTTTTATATCTGTTGTAGACAACGAGGCCTTCTCGATCACTTCAGTGTTGAACATCCCCACCCCCATGACTGTAATAACTCTGCATTAGACAGATTATGATTTCTTGACTTAGATTAACATCAATCATATTTGTCAAACAGTATAATAGACCTGATCCGACCACTAGGCTAGTGCCATATATTGATACTGGAGAAATTAGGAAATCTGACTACTGGCGATGAGGTCACTGTTGTAACTACTGGGATATGGGAACCCCCAGTTTGCCAATGCTACACTTTAACATTTGAAGCTATCTCCTTGTCTTGGCTAGTGTCTGCCAGGTTTATTACACTGTTTGATAAATATGATTGATGTTACTCTAAGCCAATAAATCATAATCTTTCCAATGCAGTATTATTACAGTCATGGGGGTGGGGATGTTCAACATGGTGGGAGGTTGTTCGACACTGAAGTAATCGAGAAGGTCTAGTTCTCTACCCCCTGATTTAAAAAAAAAAAAAAAAAGTGTTCATACATAGAGATGTACCTCGATGGTGGTTATCCTCCTTGTTTCTGGCATATCGCCATTTCCTGAGTCAGCTGAAATACTGGCGCAGCTGTCATTACCATGAAATGGTCTTTGCTGATGGATGCTTGTGAACACTCTAGGTTTCATGTACACCAGTAAGTGATTAACCTTTCACTGACCTAACCCAAGTGACTTCCTCCAATTTCATAACTGCAAGGCTATCGTTATCAATCTCTGTAGACGGTCTCCAGGAAGACGCAGGAATCTTCCATAATTTCCATATCTAAAGATAATGCGTCCTATCTGACAAAACTGTACAGTACAGTGCTTAGAGCAAACGGACTCAACAGTTGTAAAATGCACTAGATTTTTAAAGTGGTCCATAGTGTTGAATAAATCTGTCAAGTCTAAAGGCTCCCCTAACCAGACCAATGTCAGCCAAGGCCAAATCCGCCGATATAGTCTGTCTACATCCTCCCCCTCCCCCCTCCTCTAACATACAGGTGCTTCTCACAAAATTAGAATTTCTCCTTCGCCTCTTTGGGTGACACAGACCATGGGTGTTATACTGCTGCCACTAAGTAATACAAATGAATTTGTCCCTCCTCTGCAGTATACACCCTCCTGCTGGCTCCCAGATAACCAGTTCATGCTTAGTGTCCGTAGGAGGCACACGGGTCTGGTCTTCAGACCAAAAACTCTTTATTTTAATTTTTCACTTTTTCATTTTTTAATCTTTTTCATCGGATGACAGGGGCAACGGATCCTTTCAAGGTTCCGATCTCCCCAAACCAACAGGTGAGAACATGGAGTGTCATCTCCACGTACCCTCTCCTGCGACGTGGGACGCCATGCCTAGGCTGATCTTAGGGGCGACGGGTCCCTTGAAGGGCACCGATCTCCCCGCACCATCAACAGACGAGCACATGGAGTGTCGCCTCCATGTATCCTCTTCTGCAGCCAGGCCTAATGCAGGACAACTAGCCCTGTCCTCCTGGGGGCTTGAACTCTGGATGTACAGAGACATCCTTTAGGTGTCCGAGCAGCCACCACTACATCACCACTGTTTAGCGAATGATGCAAGGAGATGGAAAATCCCTGTCCATCTCCCTGTTAAGGGTACAGCAGCGAAAGCAAGAGAAAGTTTGTACTGACCTGCTGGATACTGCTAAATAAATGCCGGATAAATGCTTGACTGGTCAGAAGCCTCTTGAAGCGCGGTGTCCCTTCCAGCTGATCTGCGGAAAGAATGGGCTAAGTTTCCAGCAATAGACCGCCAATATCTCATTTGGCAGGAGATATTTGGTACATGCCTTTTTAGATGCGACTAGCTGTGTGGCACTGTCTGCGGCAAATGCCATCAGAATCAGAAGAGCATTATGGATTAGAGACTGTTAAGCGGACTCTGCGTCTAAAAAAGATCTGACGTTCCTCTACTATCAGTGGCCAGAAGCTGGTTCAGCTTATCTCTGATGCTACGGCAGGGAAGAGAAAGTTTCTTCCCCAGCAAAGGCTCAAGCGCCCCTTTCGCCAGCATCAAACTTTACCGGACCTTTCGCACCATTCTGGGCTAGCCTATTTTTTTTCCACCTCATCAGGGACAAGGGATCCCAGGTCCCCTATAGGCCAGCCAGCAGTGTAAGGTTCGACCCAAACAGTCTAGATCTAAAGGATCTAGGTCCCAGAGATTTTTCACTCACATTATCCGGTCGCCACTGCAAGGTGGGCGGCCACCTACTCCTGTTTTCAGGCCTAGCTCTCCGCCGTCCTCTCCGACGTCCTGAGGTTTCCGGTTACAAAATCGATATTTCCTCTTGTCCCTCAACACGGTTCTTCCCTTCCTATCCGCCAACACCAACCCCCCCCCCCCCCCCTCCCCAAAAAAAAAAAAAACAGGTGAGGGCTTTTTCCCAAGCCACGAATTCACTGCTCCAAGGTAGTCATTGTTCCGGCCCCAGAAAACGAAAGGTTCAAGGGGTTCTACTTGAACCTGTTTGGGGTCCCAAAAAAGGGAAGAAAAGTAAGACCCATACTAGACCTCATTTCTGGATGTGGCCCCCGTTTGGGCATTACTTTAAAAAAAAAAAAAAATCCTGCTCCTCATCATCGCAAACAGCTTTTTTTTTTTTTTTTTTTTCACTTCACGGCCTGGCCCTTTGGCCTCGCTTCTGCCACCAGAGTGTTCTCAAAGGTCATGGCAGCCTTCATGTCCATCTTACGTGCTCTGGGCATGGTCGTTCTGCCCTTCCGAGATGACATTTTATTAATAATAATAATATAGCATCATTAATTCCATGGTGCTGTACATGTGAAGGGGATACATACAAAGTTATAGATATCATTTACAGTAAACAAATTTGTGATGACCGACTGGTACAGAAGGGAGAGGACTCTGTCCTTGCGGACTTACATTCTACCTTCTAGTCAAGGACTCTCTGTTCACATCTCTTGTGATACCCTTTCTTGTCTGAGCTGGCTGATAGTCTTAAGTAAGTCTTCCCACGTTCCAACTTAGCAGATAGGAGCCTACGCTCTTTGCCACTCATCCCCCTCATTAAATTCACTTTGCCATGAGGGTTTTTGGGTACAATGGTGGCAACTATGCAAGCAGTCCTCTACTCAACTGCCTCTCCGTCCCCTGCAGCATGCTCTCTGGCTGCCTGGGACAGGAATCTTTTCTTCCCCGACAGTCGGTGTCACTTGCCCCTGCGAATCAGGCAGGTGCTCAGATGGCGGTTGTTGAGCTCTTCCCTCAACCAGGGGAAATCTCTTCTCCCCGTTCAATGGTTTGTGTACCTACCAACGCTAGTCTCCTGACTGGGGAGCAGTCTTTCAATACTGTTCTTGTGGCTTTGTGGGTTAAAGTGCCTGTCTCGTGTCTGTGAGGTCATGAGTTCGAATCCCAAGAGACAGAGCCTTGCGCTCACGGGCGCTAGTTAACTCTGGAATTGAGACCCCCGATCAATTCTTGGAGATCTGAGCGATTCGGCTAGCCCTGCAACCGTTCCATTACCTTCTGGCGGATCATCCCATCTGAATTCAATTGGACAACGCCACAGCAGTGGCATACATCAATTATCAAGGGGGTATCTGCAACAGGGCGGCCATATGCGAGGTAGCTCTCATTCTTCAATGGGCAGAGTGGAACCTCTGATCTCCGCAGTGCTCATCCCAGGTGTAGAAAGCTGGGAGGCAGACTTCCTCAGCCGTCAGGGTCTCGCATCAGGCGAGTGGAAACTTCATCCGGAAGTCTTCCAATATATCTGCCTTCGCTGGGTAACTCCGGATGTGGATCTGATGGCGTCCAGACTCGAGTTCATGGCTTGGTCTCGAGATCCAAAAGCCATCGCAATGCATGCGCCTTCCGTGAGGCCAGTTATTTTCCCGTATAGTGTGGTGTTTTTTTTGTTTTTTTTCTCTACTTCCGAGAGTCTTTAGGAAGCGGAAAGGTTCTCAGTGATCCTGGTCAATCCGGACTGACCACGTCGGGCATTGTTTGCAGAGCTAGTACAACTTGTCGCCGACGTTCTCTGGAGATCGTCGGATCATCCAGATCTGCTCTCCAGGGACCGATTTGCCACCAGAACACAGGGGTCCTGTGTTTCTCAACTTGGCCGTTGAATCCTGGGTTCTGACCCAGGCAGGATTCTCACAACAAGTTGTCGGTGACTAGTGATTGTAAGCCTGCCTCGGTACGCATCTATTATTGTACCTGGAGAACCTTTTTCGCTTGGGGCAGGGATCATGGATGCCTTCCCCATTTTAGACTTCTTTCAAAACAATCTGGAATCGGGCCTGGCGCTCAGCTCTCTGAAAGTCGAGATTTTGACCTTATCAGTCTTATTCCAGCATAAGATTGCAACAAAACTGCAAGGACTTTCATGCAGGGAGTTTCACATGTGGTACTTCCCTATTGCATGCCGCTAGATCCTTGGGACTTTAGTTTGGTCCTGGGGGTCTTACAGGGGACTCCTTTTGATCCGCTTCATGATATCGCCCACATTACTATCTTGGAAGGTCGCCTTTTTCTCTGCAGTCTTGTCAACCAGGCGAGTTTTCGGATCTAGCCGCTCTATCCTTTCCGACGTCTTTCCTTATTTCCATCAAGGCAAAGTTGTCCTCAGGCCGTCCCTGTCCTTTTGCCAAGGTGGTCTCGTACTTCCACCGTTACGAGGACATCATCCTCCCCACGTCTTGTTCGGTACCAGTCCACAAAGTGTCCCCCAATGAGGCGAAGGAGAAATAGAGATTTTTCTGTACTCGCCGTAAAATCCTTTTCTCAGAGCCACTCATTGGGGGACACAGCACCCACCCTTTTAGTGGCTTTGTGCTTGTTCTGTAATTTGACATGTTCTACTCTTATATGTTATTGATCTCCTACTGCTTTTGCACGGAACTGGTTAGCTGAGAGCCAGCAGGAGGGTGTATACTGCAGGGGAGGAGCTAACTTTCTTTGTATTACTTAGTGTCAGCCTCCTGGAGGCAGCAGCATACACCCACGGTCTGTGTCCCCAATGAATGGCTCGGAGAAAAGGATTTTATGGTGAGTACACAAAAATCCTTATCAAAAAGTTAATTTATTTCAGTTCTTCAATACAAAAAGTGAAACTTATATATTATATAGTCATTCTAACCTGACAATACGCATCAAAATATGTAGATTATCTATTGCTGTTCTTAAAGGGAATCTGTCACCAGATTTATGCCACGCCATCTGAGTGCAGCATAATGTAGGGGCAGAGACTCTGATTCCAGCAATGTGTCACTTTTTGAGCTGCATCCTGTAATTCTAATAAAATCAGTTTTAGCTGCTGCAGACCTAGCAGCTCTCCTTGAGCTCTGTATAACCCCGTCCACACCGCTGATTGGCAGCTTTCTACCCATGTACAGTGAAGAAATAAAGTTGCCAATGTTGGGGACGGGGTTACATAGATTTTGTTAATTAGTCCCAGTCATGTAGTGATAATCTCCTGATGATAAAACAGTGATTTTTATCAAAACTACAGCAAGCAGCCTGGTAAGTGATGGGTGGCAGGAATCAGGAGTCTCTATTTGTACATTTTGCTGCTCTCCAATTAGGTGGCAAATACCTAATGACAGATTTCCTCCTAATTTTTTTTTTAAACCCCCACATTTCGGGCTGGGGGGTATAAAATTGTAATGAATGTGTTATGCAAAAACGGAAAAAATCTATACCATTGAACTGCCTGCCATTTCTGGTACGTCTAGTTATGGATCTCATATACATTGCTTTCTTCTGAGTTCCATCTCCATGAAATTTCAGCCCAAAACGAGTGCTGATCAACTATAATCCCTGCTGAGAACGAACACAAGTATGATTGTGGTCCCCATTGAGCACATGTATTAATGGAGAACCTGTTTGTTAGGTTTTCTTCTGCAATCTGTGAGGTTTTCATTCTAGTTCAGCCATTTTTCATCTGTTGGCATTTGTCATCTGGAATTGGTGTCCCTCTTGGGTACCGAGTTATGAAAAGTTCTGGAGCATTAGACAATAAAGCATATACACCTCACTATAGATAGCTAAGGTGGGTGGCGACTAGATGCTCTTCCGTCTATTTTCGTGGTAACTTGTTTGGGGTCATCGTGCAGCCTTTCGAATGTCGCCTGCAATTGTTCTCCGGCTGGTGCTTCCTGTACTTGTACAATGCACAGCTGCAGCGCTCGGAGGAAGTGCTAACGTGCCCCCCATAGGAAATCCCAAAATGCTAGCTGTGGACTCCCTATTCTCTTGCTTGATCTGTACATTTAGAAGGGGGCCATGATAGCGAATGTAGTCATCATTTTGTCTTTCATCTAGGACTGTGTACGAAGAGTTTAACATATGGTACTGTTATTTCTAGAAACTTCTCACATCCTAGCAACTGCTTCAGAGGGAGAAGTACATTTCCACTTATCATTGCATCATCCATACTCGGTAACCAGGCATGTTTTGTTGGGTTTTTTACAGATTATCCCGGGAACTTGTGAGGCTTTGTATTTCACATATCAGATGTTTCTGTATTGAGGATATGTTGTAATGCTCGATTTTGAGTTCTACCTTGTTGTTGTTCCTAGATGGAAGGGCCGGCTTCTGCTCTAATTCCACCAGCCAGTGGAGACATTGAGGAAGCCAAAGAGAATGTAAACCCACCGCTCCCAGAGTAAGTACTATATTTTATAATATCATTATATAAATTAAATAAATATATATATATTTTTTACTTGGGTCGGAGATCATTGAAGAAACACTAAAGCTTGAAATGGATGTTTAAATTAGACCAGACCTATACCTGCTATTTTTCCTACTATGAGGCTTCATGGGAGTGTGCTGTTTTGTTTTTTTTGTTTTTTTTTTTTTTTACATTTCGGACTTGTTAGGCAGGGCGTGTCATCAGAGAAAATAACTGAATGAGGTTCAGGGATGGGGATTGGGTAAAGTCATGTTCTGTATGAAGAAGAAAAGGTGAGCTCCACTATGAATCCTGTGTCATGCGAGCAGTAAAGCATCCTGAGACCATTCATGTGGGGTTGCTTTTCATTCCGGAGAGTGGGCTCTGTCACAAGTTTGCCTAAGAACACTGCTATGAATAAAGAATGGAATCTACACAACTCCTCGTAATGATCCTGGAGCAATTTGAGGATGACCAATGCTTCTTCCGTCATGATGGAGACATGTCACAAATCATAAGTGATAACCAAGCGGCTCAGTGAACAAAACATTTCACATTTTGGGTTTTTGGCCAGGAAACTTGCAAATGTCAATCCATTGAGACAACCTGAAGTCAGTCCTCAAAAAAAACAGTTAGTGGACAAGCATCCACAAATTGTGATAACCTTCATGCCCTAATTAGGAAACATTGACTTCCCATTATTCAAGATTTGGCCCAAAGGCTGGAGTCACACTAGCAATCTGATTTTGTTCTCTCAAAGTCGGACGAGTGTAAGGCAAGTGTCCTGGGAGTACAATCCAAATTTTCACACCTAGCATCAGATTTACATCCAAATGCAATGCAATTGCTATCTGACTGCAATGCGATTTTTTTTTTTTTTTTTTTTTTTTTTTTTTTTTTTTAATACATGAGCTTTTACATGTAAAAAATATATATATATATATATATATATATAGATATATTATTATTTATTGTTATAGCGCCATTTATTCCATGGCGCTTTACATGTGAGGAGGGGTATACTTAATAAAAACAAGTACAATAATCTTAAACAATACAAGTCATAACTGGTACAGGAGGAGTGAGGACCCTGCCCGCGAAGGCTCACAATCTACAAGGGATGGGTGAGGATACAGTAGGTGAGGGTAGAGCTGGTCATGCAGCGGTTTGGTCGATCGGTGGTTACTGCAGATTGTAGGCTTGTATGTGTGTATATATGTGTGTGTGTGTATATATATATATATATATATATATTTCTCTCTTAAAAGCTGGCAATTCTGCAGCCGCATAACGTAAAATCACTGCAGAAGCCGAAAGGAAAGAAGAGATGGAATTCATACAGCAAACACAAATAGAACTATAGATGTACAATTAGTACAGTGTGTGTGCAAATTACTGTGCATGTATTTAATTAATAAAAGATTATTTTTCTGAAAAAAAAAAAAATGCAGTGGGCTCCTGTATAATTTTGTTAACCAGCAGAGGGAAAATCGTCGGCTATACTAATAGTATATGTCTATATATGCCTCCATAATCCTTAAATGGAAGAAGTTTGGGAGTCCACCAGAAGTCCTCCTAGACATGGCCGTCCAGCCAAACCTAGCAGTCGTGAGAGAAGAGCCATGATGAGAGTGGTAAGGAAGAACCCCAAGATCACTGTGACTGAGCTCCAGAGACGCATTAGGGAGATGGGAGAAAGTTCCACAAAGTTCACTATCACTGCAGCCCTCCACCAGTCGGGTCTTTATGGCAGAGTGGCCCAGCGGAAGCCTCTCTTCAGTGCAAGATATGCATATGAAAGCCCACATAGAGTTTGCTAAAAACACATGAAGGACTCCCAGACTATAAGAAATAAGATTCTCTGGTCTGATGAGACTAAGACCTTTTTGGTGATAATTCTAAGCAGTATGTGTGGAGAGAACCAGGCACTGCTCATCACCTGCCCAATACAATCCTAACAGTGAAACATGGTGGTGGCAGCATCATGCTATGGGAGTGTTTTTCAGCTGCAGGAACAGGACGACTGGTTGTCATTGAAGGAAACCCTCAGACTTGACTGACGGTTCACCTTCCAACAAGACAATGATCCTAAGCACACAGCTAAAATAACAAAGGAGTGGCTTCCGAACAACTCTGACCATTCTTGACTGGCCCAGCCAGAGCCCTGGAGAGACCTGAAAATGGCTGTCCACCAACGTTCACCATCCAACCAGACAGCACTGGAGAGGATCTGCAAGGAAGAATGGCAGAGGATCTCAAAATGCAAATTTGGAAACTTGTTGCAGCATCATTCCCCAGAAGACTCATGGCTGTACTAGCTCAAAAGAGTGCTTCTATTCAATACCGAGTAAATGGTCTGAATACTTATGACCATGTGATATTTCAGTTTTTCTATTTTAATAAACTGGCAAAAATTACTACATTTGTGTTTTTTATTTATTTTTATTTTTTTTATGTATACACTTTAAAATCTTGTTTGCTTTTGCAGCTGTTGCTTGACATTGAGTACTGCTGCTCAGCTTGCTTGTAATCAGAATATCCAAGTCCTTCTCCTGTTCTGTAGTCCTTATATACTCCCATTTAATGTCCTAGGTGCATAACTCTACATTTAACCTCATTTGCCAAGTGTTTGCCCATTCAGTCATCCTATTCAGATCATTTTGTAATATTGTAAAATCAAGATCAGATTTTAGTATCCTACATAGTATGGTGTCATCGGAATAGACTGACACTTTACTCTCCATCCCATCCACAAGGTCATTAATAAAGAGGTTAAAAAGAATCAGTCCTAGCAGATCCCTGCGATCCCCACTGCTGTCTATATCCCATGTAGAGAATGCACCATATTATGTTTCCTGTCATTTAGATACCGTAATTCCTTACCCATCTGCATATAAATTCCCCCGGTCCTTGCTTCTTCATGAATCCATGTTGGTTGTCTTTTTATTATATTATTTTCTGCAATAGATCTCTGCAGGTCATCTCTTATAATGCCCTCAAAAACATTGCACACTACTGATGTCAGGCTTACCAGATGTTAGTTGCCTGGATCCACCTTCTTAACTTTCTTATATACCGGTACCACGTCGGCCCTCCTCCAATCCTGCCCCAACCTTGTTACGAGAGTCTAAGAATATAAGATACAGTGGTCTGAATTACTGAGCTCAATTTCCTCAGTATCTGGGGATGAATGCCATCTTGGCCGTGAAATTTGTTAATGTTTAAATTGCTCAGGTCCAGTTAGTCTGAAATCTTTTGGCCATAACCGTATTTACAAAATTACTCACACTCAAAGTGGAATCTCCATGTCAGTGTAGAACTTGTCCAAGGCTTGTCTTCTCCTAGACACCAATGGTCAGCAGGGTGTGTTCATGATAATATATGGTGCTGTTCTGTTCGCTTACTGTTTAATTAACACTGAGACTCGCTGTTGTGAAAGTATTATTTCTTGTCTTTCAGGACTCAAAGTGCCGACGACTCAAAGAATGATGGAGTATCACATGCTCCTACCTCTCTGAAAGAAGGCCAAGATAATACCACCCAACATCAACGTGTAGCACAGCAAATGTTGGACAGTGGAGAACTCGGACAAGAGGAAGAGGTTAGAGGGGTAAAGAAAAACCTAAATCTAAATCACGGTGGACAAGCAATCATATATTGTTTTATTGGAGGAAGATTGTATGCATGACATGACTCGCGCATTTTTTTTTTTTTTTTTTTTTTCCCCTCTTGTTCTCAGCAACAAAGACCTCGACGTGGAGGGTGGACAAAAGGACGCAAGAGAAAAAGAAGCCCACGCGACAACAATGCTCCCAAAGCTCCACTCACTGGGTATGTGCGCTTCATGAATGAGAGGAGAGAGCAGCTAAGAACCGAGCGTCCAGATGTCCCATTTCCAGAAATTACCAGGATTGTGGGTAGTGAATGGAGCAAGTTGCCTGCTGAGGAGAAACAGGTAATCTAATTTTACAGTCTACCATAATCCGTGCCTCACCCTGAACGTTGTAGAACATGAATACACCAAGACCACAGTGCTCCCCTTAACTTTTCAGTAGTGTTCTAGTACGTCACATATTTTAAGTCAGCCTGTCATCAAAGCTCTTTCTCATATGTTAATAAAAAACATGGAGCATTTGCGTAGATTAGCCCTTTAGACTAGCCAGTAATTGATAATCGTCGACCAATACAAATCCCACATTAAATAATTTAAACAGGCCGGCAGTGCCTGATAATTGGTCAAACAGCTTGTTTGATGGGGGTGATGATTTTTCTTCCGGCATAGAAATGATTATCAGCAGCACATTGTTCTGAGTAAACAGCTGATGCGCTGCTGATCATATTTTTATTCTATGCACAAAGAACAATCGTAGAAGGCTTGTTGGCTTCTCCAAAGAGGCCACTAAACGACTACCGATTAGCTTGTATATTTGTTTCATGGCTGGATCACCCGCGCTAATGGGGCCATTACTCTGGAAAATTCTGTGCTTCCCTGTCAGCTATACTAGGCCCTTTAGCTGCTGCACCCATGGCTTTAGTTGCCAGTAGGCCTGCTTTTATGCACAACCCCTCTCCTATAAAGCATCTTTACAAAATCTTACAAAAGCTAGCGTTTTCATAGATCAGCCTTGGGGTATGTGCACATTTTTCAGGTGGATTCCACCTGAATAAGAGCTTTAAACTCTCAAAAGAATGAACATATGCATGTCTATGTAAAAAAAAGACTCGCTGTTCATATGTTCAGGCTTTTGAGGGTCAAGACGCCAAGCGGCTTAAAGAAGTGACTTAATCATTCTTGAGGTGTCTGAAGACATTCTAGACTTCACAGTACAAGCTAGTGGGAAGGCTCAAGACTCTTGGGCATCTTTTTGAACATTCACTCTGCGTTTTTGCTTCATTGTCGTACAAGGGAGAGAAATAAATGAATGGAATATGCCATTGAAAACGACGCTTCAGAATAAAAAAAGCCGACATGTCCCGAAGTATTTTTCTCCTAGAATACTCATTGTGTGCACATACCCTTAAACAGAAGTCTCCTGTACTAAGATGTGACAAAGAAGTATCCATCTTCTACACTTGTCACATCCAGGGGCCTTCTGGGCACCACAAATTCTACACAAGCTGTGGACTTGCATAGACTTCCATTATAACTTTTTCACCAATTTCTGGCATGAATAAGTCTGTAAGGGACACGACGGGAATAAAAATCTAGAGATAGATTATACCCTTTGTATGTAATAATGCAACCAAAGAGTTAGGTACACCTTATCTGGGTCATGAAGGTGGTAAGTGTTCTAAGGCTAGGCTCACAGTACCATTCGGCTATGCTGCAAAGGGCTGCGTACTTCCTCCGTTTAGCTCTGCCTACTTCTGCACTTCCGTTTAGCTCCGCCTACTTCTGAATGCGTCCTGCGCACCTATCTTTAACATTGGGTACGCAGGACCTGCGGATGCATCCCCATACGGTCGGCGGGCACGTCAAAACGATGCATCCTGGTTCCAAATGTTAAAGGTAAGTACGCAGGATGCATGCATAAGTAGGCGGAGCTAAACGGAAAAAGTACGGAAGTAGGTGGGGCCTAACTGAGGAAGCTCAGCCGAACTCTGTGAACCTAGCCTTAGAGATATATTTATCCAGCCTTATTTTTTTTTTTTTTTTTTTTTTTTTTACTAAATGTATTTGATCTGTCAAGTTGTGTGTTTTTTTTTTTTTTTTCTTCTTATTCCTAAGATGCTGATAAAAACAAGGTCATCAAAATTAGTAGGACAAAAAGTCGAAAGTATAAAATGTAATATTTATTGAGACAAATCATAAACGGTAGGCAATGTTAGCACTTACAGCACTTAAAAGGTCCCTGCAAACCAAAAGGACCACACATACGAAGGGCGAAAATAACGTAGATACCACGATAAGTGAATGGTGTAAAAACCAACATATACGGATGAACAACGATATCAAAAACGTATTAAATACAACCATTCATGATGGGGTACATACTGGAAATGCCTCACAATGTGAGAGGACAGATTAATATGTAAAAAAAAAACAAAGCATATTATCTGACACATGATATAGCAATAGATATATACAAACTGAAAAAAACAAATTAAAGGTATATAGCATGTATGGGGATCAGTGCTGGGATGAAGATATTGTTTAGCCAACCCCTGATGAAGGATATTTCAAAACGCGCGTCGGGGCGTATCCCTGCATCCACCTACCTGACTGCACAGGCAATTCCTGATCTGATTATGGTACTTTAGTTTCTCATTGCTTGTATCTGTCATTTCACACAGACAGGGACAGTGTGTGTGTATATATAGGCAATCCAACTCCTCTTTTTTTGCAACACAGTTTTTTTACTTAATACACCCATTGTAGATTTATACTGCTACGTTATTTTCGCCCTTCATATGTGTGGTCCTTTTGGTGTTTGCAGGGACCTTTTAAGTGCTGTAAGTGCTAACATTGCCTATGATTTGTCTCAAATATTACATTTTATACTTTGAACTTTTTGTCCTACTAATTTTGATGACCTTGTTTGTTCGGTGTTTTCCTCCCCATTTATCAGTTTCTTTTCCGAATGGTCTGCCATTTATCTTTCCAAGCTAGTATATACTCATATAAAACGTTCTATCTTTTACATATTGGTTTGATTGAAGTATATAACATTGCTTTGGTTCAGTGTGCTTTTTCTCTTATTCCGAAGATGGTTAATTCACATCCCCCTATACACTACCCATCTTATCTTTCCATCTGCATACTGTCTTCACTGTATCTACTCGTTCTGTTTCATGGACCCTTCTATAGCCTTTTTTTCTCTCTGCCCTGTCCCCCGTAAACTCTCTCCGCCTCTACCAGCACTGAGCGATGTGTGTTGTTCTAGCGTTACCTGGATGAAGCGGAAAGAGACAAGGAACGGTATACAGAGGAACTGCAGCAGTATCAGAAAACAGAGGCCTACCGATCTTACAGCCGCAAGGCACAGAGCCGTCAGAAGGGGAGGCAGCAGAGGCAGGGTGAGGTGTGGTGAGAAAGAAGCTTGGGTTGAGAGCAAACGCAGATGGGGGGAAGAGGCTTGTATGTCTGGAAGGCAGTGGGTGAAGATAGGCAGGGGGCTCTGGTGATGGTATAGACACTTTGCATTGGCGTGATATGGGATGTGTGTCTAGTTTGACATGGAGCACATTTGATGAGATGGATAGTCAATTTCAGTATATGTTTGGCTGAAAAGAGAGAATTTCCTTCATGATTCCTCTCTCTATTTTTAGAAGGATCCCGTACAATCTCCAGTGACCCCGAGGTGAGGCTTCTTCTCCATAATAAGCCCCTTATACGTGTCTTATACAACTGTGATTGTCTGGTTTGCCTATAACGCTACCTTGCAGAAAGTCATCTTTGCTGGTACATTTCAAGTGAAGAATGGGTATGATAGATTGAAAGGAGTCACTGACCATTGCACAAGAGTATGAAGTCCTAACCCAAAGCTGCTTGTGTGGAATCAAAGGAAAAATTAAGTCTGAAAACACAAGAACAGATGGGGGGAATATAAGAAAATGGATCAAGTAATACCTTAGTAATATGGATAGTCAAGCTGGGTGAAGACGGCCACTGTAGAACGGAGTGAACATTTCTCCTCTCTGCCAAATAAGATAAATTCTGTCACGGTAAAGAGTAGGAGCGGTGTTAATGCCAGCAATTAGTATTCCAACAATAATAATTATCCCATACAAATTCAGTCCAGGTGTCTGCACACAGTATACTTGACATTGGGTATAGCGGCCTTTCATTGCCATTTTACCGCTTGGATTCAAAATGTATTTGCATAAAAAGATAAATACATAGGATTGTCTTGTGCAGGTCCACAGGTGTAATAGTCAAGCGATACATTCACAATTCTGCTCATTTCATAAAGTTATGTTTTGCTCTGAAATGCAGTATATACACGCTAGGCTGGAGAAGTCCAGGCAGCAGGAAAGCAGTCCGCTGGGTTGAATTTCCCTGCTTGGCATGGGTTGCTTGGCAAGTGTTTTGAATGGAATTAGGCTGAGGCTTATTAAGCTGCATCACATGGAAGATTGGGGATGATACTTGGTGAACTCTTCTTCTTGGAGTCCCAGTTACAGGAGAAAAGTCTGAGAGCAGTTGCTTGTTAGAGGCCCAGGTTTATTAACGTGAATCTGTCACCAAATCTGAGTAACATGATTTGGGACTGAAACCCTTATTCCATGAAGTCCTTTGCTGGTCTGCATGCTGTCATTTTGATGTCCCTATTTTCTCTGCTGAAGACCTCACAGCTCACTAAATGTTGAGCTCTGTATACCCCACCCACACCACTGATTGGCAGCTTTCTGTGTACACTGGCGTAGGCAGGAAGCTGCCAATCAATGGTAGGGGTGGAGTTACACTGAGCAGTTGAGACTAGGAGGCACAAGACAGCTAGTCCTGTTGTGAAAATCTACTGAATAAACACAGATTTTTAATGAAACAGCAGCACCCAACCTGATAAGTATACATTGTTGGGATCGGGGTCTCTTCACTTACATTGTGCTGCTCTCAAATTACATAGCAAAAGCCTGTAGACAGATTTCCTTTTAAAGTATGTTTGGGGATCCACATGTCTTAGGAAGGGTATATGTATTTCTAATACTGGCACTCTGCTCATTCTACCATTAACTGCCCTGATCAGAGAGGGGTGGAGTACTGAATGGTTGGCTAACATTGATGGGGTATATGAGCCAAAGGTTGTCATCACTGGACATATCCTAGCTTGCTTGGGTGACTTGCAGATTTAGGAGTCACTCAGTGTACCGCAATCTCGCATGGGGGAAAAAGATTAAGGTTTCCAGTCTTGTATGAATGCTGGCCAACCCTGACAATTTCTGCAGGTTCTATTGGCCATCTGATGGTGTATGTTGGTATCCCAACTTTTTCCCAAAGGGCTTGCCCACAAACATATACAGATCAAGAGCACTCATTTAAGTCTATGGGTACGTAGAAAACAAAGGACTGCACTCTGATTTCATCCAAGTTTGTGTCTGCATAAATCGGACTGTACAACAAAGATAGAGAAACTAAGTTCTCCGTACTCTTTGCACCTGTGATATGATTCTTTCATGCAAGAGAATCTAATCACTGTAAACTGACACTCTGCTTAAACTCTGACCGAGTTGGATCCGAGTGTTATTAGCGTAATCAAGCTGATTTTCTTGCATGAGACCATCAACGTTCGTGTGACCCCGGCTAAACAGAGAATGTTGGGGGTATAGATTGATCACCAAGTTGGCTGATTACAAGCCGAGGACAGCTGCCGGAATACTCACTCCTTTCCACACCAGGATTATGTGCGTGGAGAGCAGTGGGTGTTCATTGCTCTTTAATAGCGAACACGCTGTTAGCTGCAGAAGCGGGCTTCTTGCAGCTGCAGGGCTCTCACGTGTCCCTGCAACTAAAAGGAATGAATATTCACTGCATTCCACGCCTATGGGAGTGGCGAACACTCAAAAGCCTGGCAGCTGTAGGAAGCCGGATGCTGCAGCTCACAGCATGCCCACTATTAAAGAGCAATGAATATATGAATATTCACTGCTTTCCCCTCCTATTGGTGTGGAATGCAATGCAGTCAATATTCATTTATCTTTAGCAGCGGGCACAGGTGTTAGCCGCAACAGCCAGCTCCTGCCTCCTTTGACCTGCTGTGCTGACGCTCTCTCCACCTCAAAATCCAGTCCGTGCAGGTACATCCGGACTAGAAGATGCATCCTCCATTTTCCACCACATTTTTGGAGGAAAAAAGTGTGTCTTATAGTCTGAAAAATGCAATAATCAGATCGGTAAACTGCGTAATGCGGGAAATTCAAAACGCCAGAATTACATTTTTTTGGTTGCCACAACATTGCAATAACGGGCAATCAAAACATTGTATCTATATCAAAATGGTACGGATAAACATGTCAGCTTGGCACACAAAAAAATACGGTAAGTCCTAACACAGCCCTAGATCCCGAAAAATGAGATTCTACTGTCTCAGAAAACAGTGCACTTTTTTTGACAAACTTTAGATTTTTTTTCTTATCCACTTAAATAAAAATAACCTGTACATGTTTGGTATCTACAAACTTGTAATGACTTGGAGAATCATAATGGCAGGTCACTTTTAGCATTTGGTGACAATGGTAAAAAAGAAAACCATTGTGGAATTGCACTTTTTTTGCAATTTCACCTGAATTGGATTTTTTTTCCTGTTTTCCAGCACATGATATGGTAAAATCAATGGTGTTGTTCAAAAGTACAACTTTTTCCCCAAAACAAGCCCTAACACAGCCATAGTGACAGAAAAAATAAAAAAAGTTATGGCTCTGGGAAGGATTAAAACAAACAGACAAAATGGAAAATGACCCATGGGTGGAGGGGTTAACATGCTCAATCCTTTTGTTCTCACAGCAGAAAAGCCTCTGGTAAAGTTACCCACTAGTTGGCTATTCCCACCTCTCTATATAGAGAAAATTGTCATTTATAATTGGTGTGCCAGATGATAACTTAAAGCTGCACTGACAACTGTATAATCTTAATCTATATACTTGCCTTGTAATGTCTTCACATCCTGTTCCGTCCAGATGTGTCCAAGTGATGGGTGTCTCAATATGGAAACTGCTGGTGGTATCAGCCTCTTGCGCAGTACCACCAACGGAACACCATCACACCACACTGACACACACTGTATATGCTATATGCTGCGCAACACACACACACACACACACACACACACACACACACACACACACACACACTAACTATACGCCATCTCTTGCGTGGAACCACCAGCACAGCAGATGGGGGAGAGAGAAAGTGCACAGGGGTGAGACAGACAGAGCACAGGGGGGAGACAGCTCAGACGTGACAGCACATAGGGGGAGAACACAGCATAGGAAGGAGAGAGACAGCAGACAAGGGGGATAACACATGGGGTAGACAGGTCAAAGAAGAGAGCACAGACGGGAGAAGTCAGCACATGGGGAAAGAGGGAGTGGATAGGTGGGTGAGCACATGGGGGGGAGAGATTCTCAACGCTGCAAAGCCTGCCTCCCATCGTAACATTACCACCCTCCCGATGCGATAGCATCGGGCCTCTATCTAGTCTTATTATATGCAGGCTCTAGTGATGGATCTGTAGAAGATAAATAATGTAATGTATTTACAAAGATATTCGCAACTTTATGGAGATTGGTTTTATATACATTACAGACCAAAAGTTTGGACACACCTTCTCATTTAAAGATTTTTCTGTATTTTCATGACTCTGAAAATTGTACATTCACACTGAAGGCATCAAAACTACGAATTAACACATGTGGAATTATATACTTAACAAAAAAGTATGAAACAACTGAAATTATGTCTTCCATTCTAGGTTATTCAAAGTAGCCACCTTTTCCTTTGACTGCTTTGCACATTCTTGGCATTCTCTTGATGAGCTTCAAGAGGTAACAAATAGATTAATGGCTGCACTCAAAATTAATCTGTGCTAGAGCAAGGAAATGTGTAATACTTGAAATGGGAATAGCATAATGGCTTGTGAAATATATGAAAAAACACATGAGATTCTTAGCACAAGATTTGGCCAAAAATTGTGAGCCCATCCACCAATCGTCAAGGTGATCTCAGAACGGATGGGTAACTGAGCTGACTGCCTAGTGTGAACACTTACCTATGGCTAATAACGTGGTAAAGCCTGCTTATATAGGAAGCTCAGAACCAACTGTGTTAGGATGTAATTAAAATCACAGCATGGTGAAGGGCGGAGCGTTCAAGTCAGAAAAAATGTACATAGTAGATATAGAAAAACTGACTGAACAGCAATATAATCTGAACTGGTGCATAACCAAAAAAGTCATATAGCAAATAGATTAATGGCTGCACTCAAAATTTTGGTTATGCACCAGTTCAGATTATATTGCTGTTCAGTCAGTTTTTCTATATCTACTATGTACATTTTTTCTGACTTGAACGCTCCGCCCTTCACCATGCTGTGATTTTAATTACATCCTAACACAGTTGGTTCTGAGCTTCCTATATAAGCAGGCTTTACCACGTTATTAGCCATAGGTAAGTGTTCACACTAGGCAGTCAGCTCAGTTACCCATCCGTTCTGAGATCACCTTGACGATTGGTGGATGGGCTCACAATTTTTGGCCAAATCTTGTGCTAAGAATCTCATGTGTTTTTTCATATATTTCACAAGCCATTATGCTATTCCCATTTCAAGTATTACACATTTCCTTGCTCTAGCACAGATTAATTTTGAGTGCAGCCATTAATCTATTTGCTATATGACTTTTTTGGTTATGCACCAGTTCAGATTATATTGCTGTTCAGTCAGTTTTTCTATATCTACGAGCTTCAAGAGGTAGTCACCGGGAATGGTTTTCACTTCACAGGTGTGCCCTGTCAGGTATAATAAGTGGGATTTCTTGCCTTATAAATGGGGTTGGGACCATCAGTTGTGTTGAGCAGAAGTCTGGTGGATACACAGCTGATAGTCCTACTGAATAGACTGTTAGCTGCTTTTTTCTTGCCATAATACAATTTCTAAGTAAAGAAAAACGAGTGGCCATCATTACTTTAAGAAATGAAGGTCAGTCAGTCCGAAAAATTGGGAAAACTTTGAAAGTGTTCCCAAGTACAGTTGCAAAAACCATCAAGCACTACAAAGAAACTGGCTCACATGAGGACCGCCCCAGGAAAGAAAGACCAAGAGTCATCTCTGCTTCTGAGGATAAGTTTATCCGAATCACCAGCCTCAGAAATTGCAGGTTAACAGCAGCTCAGATTAGAGACCAGACCAGACAACTGTTAATAGGAGACTTTGTGTAGCAGGCCTTCATGGTAAAATAACTGCTAGGAAACCACTGCTAAGGACAGGCAACAAGCAGAATAGACTCCTTTGGGCTAAAGAACACATGGAATGGACACTAGACCAGTGGAAATCTGTGCTTTGGTCTGATGAGTCCAAATTTGAGATCTTTGGTTCAAACCACCGTGTCTTTGTGCGACGCAGAAAAGGTGAATGGATGGACTCTACATGCCTGGTTCCCACCGTGAAGCATGGAGGAGGAGGCGTGATGGTGTGGGGGTGCTTTGCTGGTGACACTGTTGGGGATTTATTCAAAATTGAAGGCATACTGAACCAGCATGGCTACCACAGCATCTTGCAGCAGCATGCTATTCCATCTGGTTTGCGTTTAGTTGGACCATCATTTATTTTTCAACAGGACAATGACCCCAAACACACCTCCTGGCTTTGTAAGGGCTGTTTGACCAAGAAGGAGAGTGATGGGGTGCTATGCCAGATGACCTGGCCTTCACAGTGGTTTGGGGTGAGCTGAACCGCAGAGTGAAGGCAAAAGGGCCAACAAGTGCTAAGCATCTCTGGGAACTCCTTCAAGATTGTTGAAGACCATTTTCGGGGACTACCTCTTGAAGCTCATCAAGAGAATGGCAAGAGTGTGCAAAACAGTTGTAAAAGCAAAAGGTGGCTACTTTGAAGAACCTAGAATATAAGACATATTTTCAGTTGTTTCACACTTTTTTTGTTAAGTATATAATTCTGCATATGTTAATTCATAGTTTTGATGCCTTCAGTGTGAATTTACAATTTTCATAGTTATGAAAATACAGAAACCTTTTTAAATTAGAAGGTGTGTCCAAACTTTTGGTCTGTACTGTGTAAAATATATAGTATTTAAAAGCCAACATACACTTGCACAGACGAGATAAAAAATTCTGAGATTTTTCCAATAATTGCTCTATTCCGCATACCTGTCACACTTTTTCATTTCTCCGCTTCTGCCATGTCCTTCGTTTCCGATCCTTCTTACCTAATGGTTATTGCATTCATTAGTATGTGCAGTCCTCCCCTCTCCACTATTCTCTACACCTATCATACCTGTGGCAGCACGTTCTCTCTCGCTGCTGCTTTGTGCGCCACCTCCATCCTTAGTCCTTCTCCGCATACACTTTTGGCTCCATCGTTTTCTTCTCCTGTGCTTTCAGAAAGAAGCGGTTCTAAAGGAAAGACCTTTGTTTGATATTCCAATCTTCACAGAGGAGTTTCTGAATCACAGCAAAGGTAGGGAGGGAGGGTTCCTGGGCCGTCGTGCCAGGAGGGTTGGAGTCGGGGTGATTGATAAATATTTTGCTGACAGAGGACTCTGTAATTCTGTTTTGTGCAGGCAGGTTACCTTTTGTAATTTGTTTTCTTACTCTATTGCCATCCATCATTCTATGTATAGCACGGGAAGCCGAGCTAAGACAGCTCAGAAAATCAAATATGGAGTTTGAGGAGCGTAATGCAGCTTTACAGAAACACGTGGAAAGCATGCGATCGGCCGTTCAGAGATTGGAGGCTGAGCTCAACCAAGAACAGGGGAGAAACACGCTTCTTCTGCAACATTTACAGAACGTCCGCCAGACACTTGCACATTGCCTGCACACCGTCCCTATTCCAGGTACCCTTATTAGGCTTTACGCCCCTTTACATCCTCGCACATTCTGTAATCTTGGTAAGGAGAAACCAATAATCTTTATTTAGAATAAATGTTGCAGTAAATGGAGCAAAGGAAGGACTGAAATAGATTGTATCATTATGTAGAGATCAATAGCACATGGGCAAATTGGTAACCTTTGTACCCAGTGACTGGCAAAGTATGAGTCTTGTCTAAGGTACTGTACATTAATAGCAAAATGTCTCAGATCTCAATTTTTTTTTCCCCCTTTGCCCAGGTACTAATGAGACCCCAACCCTGGAGACTATTGACTCTTACATGAGCCGCCTGCAAAGTGCTGTGCTTACGCATCCCAAGGAGAGCGAGGCGTTAATCTCTGGAGTCCGCGAAGTGTTAAGTCAGCTGGAAGGCTGAGGAGGAATCTTGCAGTTACGACGACGCAATGTTTGACCTCTTTCACAGAAAGAAGGGATCGAGAGACAGTTGTACAAAGACATTAGAAGAATACGGCAAAGTGGGGAGAGCACAAATATTTTGTCTGCATCCTTTCTATCTGCTCACATTGCAGTATGTGAGTGAATAATGCTGACCGGTAGCTTGCTGTACGCCCGGTTAATATTGCTCTAATTAAACTTTTTTTTTTTTTTTTTTTTTTTTAATGTAAAATGAATGTGTTTATTGTGTGTGTGGCATTCTCATTTTTTTTAGATTTTTAGAAGCGCAGATGAACTACACACACTGCCTACAGTGGCACCAGACTATCGGAGTCTCATGCCCACTGCTACAAATAGGAGCCGGCCACTATGACCGTTAACCAAAATATTAATACAATAAAGGCATCAATAGGATATTATGTAGCACATGGGGACTGTAACTGTTGGGGTATATACTTGTCTTCTCTTTTTCTAGAGATCAAACAGATGACTCTTCAGGAATTCTTTTTCTCTGGAGTTATGGCTGAAGCGACTTTTTTGGGGGCGGAAGTGGAGGGGTTGACATTGTCATGAGTGCTTTTTTTCAGTCTTTATGGGTGTATTTTTACTGGTGTTTTTGGCTTTGTTTAATATCAAAGTGTCTTTTTAGCCCTCCCAGTGACTTCTTTTGTACAGTATTGAGTGTCTTCCTAGTGGAAAATGCCAGAAGATTGACGTCGCCTCCTAAATGCTTGGCTTCTTTGAAAACCTGAAAGTTAAAAAAGAAAAAATAAACATCAAACTATTAGAATTCTTCTCTTTTTGTGTGTGTGTATTTTCCCACTAAAGTAAAATGCGTGAACATACCATTTTGGGTTTTGCATATCTCTAGAAGTGTGCTTTGTACATCTAATATCTCAAACAACATTTAATGACCATATAATAAATTGTAACAGAACTGATCCAGATTAAAAAAGGCATCAATCTATTTAAACTGCATGTACAGGGTCAGTGAACTTTTCCCAGTCATTTATCTTCTTTCTCTTCTTTCCTCCACCAGAAAAACTAGTGAAGGATTGCACATTGATGATATCTCAACTTTTAGAGAGCTCTGGAGAAATCCCATTCTTAGGGCATTCTTTTTTTAATTACCAGCCTGAGAGTTAGTTAAACCAGTCAGTGCCAGATCAATAGCACTCTTCATTTCTTGCTAACAAGGTTAGACCTACCATATAATGAACTCCTTTGAAGCCATTTTAAAGAGACACAGGAGCCGGTATCGCCCCAGCAATTACTTGCTAAGCTTTTAATCACTTTGTTAATTACCAATGGTTGTGTGAAAAGCCGGCTGATATCAACCCCAGCCCAGTCCTGCCATAATTTTCCACAATACTAGGCGACCTCTGCGGTATTTCTTCTGGATGTGTTCATTAATTTAGATTCTTTGCACGTTATATTTTTTTTTATTTTTTTTGGAAGACATTGTCCTTTTATGACTGTTGCACATAGAAAAATTACATTTCCCTTATTACGGTGTAGGCTGTCAGCAGCCGACATACATAGCTGTAGAAACAGGTATTGTATACGGATAACGCTGTCAAACACGCTATGCTAAAATTGCTTGAAGCTGCAAATCCTATCAGCAACCTTATTAATGAATTCCCCTCCTTGCCAATGCCTGTTAAGTTGTTTTTCTATGAATCTACCATTCCCACTGCTACATTTTCTCCAGAGTAACACATTTCATGATCACTGCCCTTGTATCTCCATATTATGCAGATGTTTGGATGCTCCTGTATTCTGAAATCCTACAAACCCTTACAAAAGTCTGTTTTCTAGTTGCGATTTCAGATATTCACTAATGCATTATGTATGAAGATATCTGGCCTAAGCTGGAAGATATTACTGTTGTAATCTGTATTTTACTTGTCCTCCGTCACTATACAATTTCACTCATGTCCTTCAGGGACACTTCTACTTGTGTCATGTTCTATGTATGTGGCCATCTCACAACCTTGACACTGGGGCATGGATGAACACCATAAATGCAGTGAACCCTGGAATATAAACCTGTTCCTTGGAGCAATGTATTTATACAATCACACATGAAACATTTACAACCTGCATATGTGTGTACATACATGAAATTACAAAACCTACAAACAGAGCAAATTCTTTCTAAAATGTAACCTTTTATAGTTTGAAGTATATTTTTTTTTAAATACTTCCCTGGCTTCCCCTCCCCCTCTCATTTTACAGAGGACTTGCCACCAAATGTTTCATGTTAAACTGAGCACGCAATGTAATTTTTGCTGCAGAGCGGAACAAAACATTTTATTTCTAAGTTCACTTCTCCATTGCGGAAATATTAGCATTCAAAGTATTTGGCGCCTAATTAGTTAACTTTTAAGTCCAAGTGGGTGTGACTAGACAGTTTTCACTGGAGGCGTGTACTACTTCTCCCTGTATAATGCTGACTTATAAGCAAGTAGCAACACTCACAGGAAAGAAGAACACGCCCCCACCACACCTTACAGCAGTGTTTCTCAACTCCAGTCCTCAAGACCCCACAACAGGTCGTGTTTTCAGGATTTCCTTAGTATTACACAGGTGATAATTTCATCCCCTGCTCAAGCATTAATTCCATCGCCTATGCAATGCTAAGGAAATCCTGAAAACATGACCTGTTGTGGGGTCTTGAGGACTGGAGTTGAGAAACACTGGCTTAGAGCAAATGTCTGCCTATGGGATGTATGACACATCCCTAATCTCCTGGTCTGGCCTCCTGCATGAGTAAGTAAAGTGGGAGGTGTGTGCAGCTGAGTTTAGCTGTGTCACATTACAAACCCTTTTAGCAGCTCTCCTGATTACTGAGTGTGTCTTGTGTGTCAAGCAACTTGTAATTTGTAGTGAGACTACCTGTTCCTGACGTGGGAAATGTAATAACACCCTGCTCTGATCTCACTGCAGAGCAATTACAAGTCGAGCCCAACAGACCTAAGTGTGATACTGACACATCTCCAGACAGGCAGTGGGGAGGGAAGTATAGGGTGGGCCATTTATATCAATACACCTGGGTGGGCCATGTATATGGATACACCTAAATAAAATGGGAATTGTTGGTGATATCAACTTCCTGTTTGTGTCACATTAGTATATGGGAGGAGGTACTTTTCAAGATGGGTGGTGGCCATGTTGAAGTTGGCCATTTTGGATCCAATTTTATTTTTTTCAGTGGGAAGAGAGTCACACACACATCACTTATTGAGTATTTGGTGTGCTTAGTTTTAACGTAACTTTATTCTTTCATGAGTTATTTACAAGTTTCTCTTTGTTTACAGCCATTGACATGTCGCAGAGGTTAACACGTGAGGAGCGGATAGAAATTGTGTTGATGTCTGGGGAACGCAGTACCCGGGTCATTGCAGCAGATTTCAATGCAAGACACCCTACGCAAGAAAACTGTCACTATTCCCATTTTATTTAGGTGTATCCATATAAATGTCCCACCCAAAAACGTTTGCTTCATCACTGAACACAATGTTCTGTGTAAACTGAGGGTCCTGTTCCAATTTTTGTTTTTGCCCATTCTGCAAATTCAGCACGCCAATCTGGGTCACCAAGCATTCTCATTTAATTTAGGTGTATCCTTATAAATGGCCCACCCTGTACAGAAGTGCTGACAGTGCTATGAGCGGAGAGCTGATAGAAAGATTTGTAACCTGACACAGCTAAACTCAGGTGCACTGCCTCTACTCCCCACACTGACTCATGCAGGAACTTATACCCGGAGATCAGAGCTGTTCCAATAAATCTCACACATGCAGAAAGATGCCCTATTGTGGTCACGATAACAGCCTCTGTTCAAGTCAACATGAAAAATGTCAAATATTTTCTTTATAGCTTAACCCAGGGGTGGGTAATTAATTTTGCCATGGGGCCGCATGAGAATGTGGGATGGTTTTAGAGGGCCGAACTAATATAATTACCGTATTTTTCGGACTATAAGACGCACCGGACCATAAGGCGCACCCCAAATTTGGGGTGAAAATAGAAAAAAAAGATTTTTTATAAGATGGGGGTCTGTCTTATTGTCCGAATTTACAGTATCTTACGGTAAGATTCTTACCTGAAGGCTGGCGGTCGCAGAGCAGGGTCACAGGAGGCATGGTCTCGGCAGAGGTGGGGTGATGCGGTGTGGCGTGCACCTGAGCAGGGTCCCTTCCTGCTTAGGCGGGTGACGCCACGCCCTGGTGTCCATGGGGGGGTTGCAGCAGTGGTGGTGCGGCGGCTGAGGTGCAGTATGTTGTGTGCAGGGTCCCTTCCACCGTTGAGGTGACGCAGCGGCCAGGAATGTGATGTGTGCACCAGAGCCGGGTTGAATATTGGTGGCGGCGGCCATCTTCCCGAGGCCACGCGTGCGCAGATGGAGTGCTCTGCTTCACGGGGCTTCAGGAAAATGGCCGCGGGAGGCCGCGCGTGCGCAGATGTAGATCGCGGCGGCCATTTTCCTGAAGCCGAGATCTAAATCTGCATATGAGGACAACCAGCAGAGGGCGCCCTCTTATGATCTCGAGCCAGGGAGCTTTCTAGGAAAGTTCCCACGATCTAGGAACAGCCAGCAGAGGGCGCCTCACCGCAAATGCAGGTAAATATAGGTCAATGACCTACTTTACCTTCATTCCCCGGGGTTTTGCAGACATGAGCAACGTTGCATTAGCAAAGCTCGTGGCTGCAAAATATTTTAACCCCTTCAGATGGATTTACATCGTTGGACGTGACAGATCCTCGGAAGGTATGTATATTGTTGGTTTATTTTTTTTTATTTACAGATCGAGGGTCTTCAGTGAGTGGATTGAGAGTAGAATAAATTAATACAACAACCTTTGTGATTTTTTTCATTAAATTAATTTTTAATAGTGTGTGTGTGTTTTTTAACCCTTTACTAGTATTGGATTAATAATGGATAGGTGTCATAATTGACGCCTCTCCATTATTAATTTGGCTTAATGTCACCTTACAATAGCAAGGTGACAACCCTTCATTACCCCATATCCCACCGCTACACGGGAATGGGAAGAGAGTGGCCAAGTGCCAGAATAGGCACATCTTCCAGATGTGCCTTTTCTGGGGTGGCTGGGGGCAGATGTTTTTAGCCAGGGGGGGGGGGGGGCAATAACCATGGACCCTCTCCAGGCTATTAATATCTGCCCTCAGTCACTGGCTTTACTACTCTGGCGGAGAAAATTGTGCGGGAGCCCACGCCAATTTTTTCCGCCATTTAACCCTTTAATGTACTAGCTAGAATGCCCAAATTTTGCATAGACACACTACTGACATTAGTAGTGTGGAATATGCAAAAAAAATGGGGATATGACATGGTTTACTGTATGTAACAAATCATGTCGGGTTTAGGAAGGAGAGAGCAAAAGCCGGTAATTGAATTACCGGCTTTCTGCTATATCGCGCTGGATGAAATATTAATATATATACATATATGTGTCTACTGACATATATATATATATATATATAGACAGTATATATGTTTTTTTGGTTTTTTTTAACACATGGATCCCTTGTATAGCCGTATGTCGGTTTTGCAAGCCTGCGATAAAAACACGCAGTACGGATGCCATACGGATTACATACGGAGGATGCCATGCGCAAAAAACGCTGAAACACCCTGCCTCCGGAGGAGCTACGGACCACTATTTTGGGGACTTTTCAGCGTATTACGGCCGTAAAAAACGGATCGTATTTTCATACGCTGAGTGTGAAGCCGGCCAAAAAGTTATGGCTCTGCAAAGAAGGGGAGCAAAGTACGAAAAAGCAAAAACTCAAATACCTCCGGTTGTTAAGGGGTTAAACATGCAATGGACAATTCAGGGAGCTTTTTTCCTTTTTCTTTTTTTTTTTTACGTAAAGCATGCTTTTTGGGTTAGATATAATTTTTGTAATTAGATTTCATTAAAATGTTTTGATTGGTGTGGCTTTTGCTGTACCACTAAGACGGGTGATCTGAGCTGTAACGCATAGTTTAACCTGATGAATGAGCTTTTTGCTCATTTATCGGATGATTAGCAGCCTTTTTAACTATGTTCCTTCATGATTATGTTGCAGTGTAAATGCCCTTCTAGGTTCCAGTGACAGTAGCAGCAATGAAATGTCTGTAGCTGGACCTTCACATTTAAGTTTTGTGTATTCAATTTTAATCTGAATTTTTTTGCTGTAGAAACGAGTCCCCCTCACTACTCCATGGTATTCATAGAAATGCAGATCCTTCAAATGAATGTAAGATACATCAGCATTTTTCAGTGTCTGTTGACTTCAGTATTGAAAACCTGTACCGATACAGACCTGCTTAATTAAAATATGTACCACGCAAAAAATATAACAAATAATCTCACAAAAAAACAAAGGAATTGAGCATTTTTTTTATCTGCTGTTTTTTGTCTTGTCATATGATGAACAGCCAGTTATGGAAACCGTACCTACCCTGGCATCTGTGTGTCCGTCATGTGGCCAGGAAAGACATTTATCCACTGTAAACAATGAGGGTTCCTATTGAATACCTTGAAGGAAACATGATGCAGAGTGGTAAAGTTGCCCCTGGCTACATATTGGTTGTTGCATTCCTTTTATGTAGTGTCGCGTTTTGTTTGCATTATTTTTGATAGATCTCCTTTTGATCCTTTTATAAAATTAAGATGGATAAAATCTGTTGTAGTATAATATCGAAAAGTAAAACGTCACTTATACTGGAAATAAGGCTAGAGCAAATGCCAGGGCCCAGTGCACTATCAAACTGGGTAGTTTCTCTTTATCCTATGCTGAGCATTTGCCTTTACCATGAGAGGCCCTCCAGTTACGTCTCAGGATGTGCTCAGAATACAGCTCTATATGTTTATTTCTTGTTATCCTAACTTGAGACCTGCTGAATGGGAGGTAGAAACACTAACCATGAACCACACTTTC
Organism: Ranitomeya imitator; assembly: GCF_032444005.1. Lineage (NCBI taxonomy): Eukaryota > Metazoa > Chordata > Amphibia > Anura > Dendrobatidae > Ranitomeya > Ranitomeya imitator. The sequence continues at coordinate 443,096,875 of NC_091285.1, forward strand.
AGGGTAGGGTCACACGACTGATTTCTCCAAATCTGAGAAAATCGGCCCGATTATTCTAATCAGCGTTTGATCAGAGTGGCATCAGGTTTTCTCAGGCGTGAAAATCTGACTGCTATAGGATGTCGTGATTTTATTTTTTTTTCATGGACCCATACACTTGCATTGTTGATTTTGATCTGACTGACCTGTCTTCAATTTTTTTCCGCAGACTACTCGTTCCAAGAAAAAAAAACGGAAATGTGCACAATTCCATAAAATATTATAGGTATGAGTGCTATCCGTAAAAATCAGTCGTATGCCCAAGCCCTAAGGCCTCACTCCCACTTGCGTATAAAATCAGTGAGTGCAATGCAAGAAAAAAAATCACCTTGCACTTTGACCAGTGTTATTAAATGAGTCCGTATTCATGTGCAATTTTTTTCTTGGGTCGGACTTAGAAAAAGATCACAGCATGATGTGTATGGCGTGTGCCGTCTGTTTTTTTTACACATAAAGGAAACCCAATATTTTATCATCCGAGTACAGTAAATTGAAATTCTGGAATCATCATTGTCCATATACTACTGGGAAATGCATATTCTAGAATACCCGATGCGTTAGAATCTATCTAGTATTTAATAATCAGCTAAGGAAAAGCAGACAGCTGTGAGCTAGTGTTATTATTCTGGGAAGGGATCAATATCCATCGAGCTTCCTAGCCTATTTGTATCAGCTCACATCGATCTGCGTAGCCTTTCTGGCGCTTAGCCTCGGCTCTTGTGGGTTGCTCTGCGGTGCCAATTGGTAATGTTTTTGGGTTCATGTCAGCTGTGTAATGTCCACTGACATCAAGCCCAGGGGTTAGTAATGGGAGGTGTCTGTCAGACAGCCACATTACTAACCCTATAGTCAAAAGAAAAATAATCACACAGAAAAGTCCTTTAAATTGTAAAAAGCACTTCCCAACAATTGCCCCATTTATTAGCAAAACAAAAATCCACAGGGTCAGGATGCTGTAACAAGCGGTGATGTCAGTAAGGTTACCGCAGGTCATAGCCGGCTGTTCTCATGGTAACCTCTGTGTGAGCTGGCCATCTGGGAACTGCGGTAACCCTATGGAGCTCACCACAGTTCACAGTTGGCGGCTCACAGAGGTTACCGTGAGAACTGCCGGCTGTCACAACAGGTTCACACGCTACTCTGTGTTGCAGCATCCACGGTGTGCGGTCATGTTACTGATGTTGCTAATAAATGGGTAAAAGAGTGTCATTGTCAGGGAGTGCTTTTTACAGTTAAAGTTCTTTCCTGTGCTTATTTAATTTCACTAAGGGGTTAGTAATGGAGGTGTCTGACTGACACCTCTCCATTACTAACCACTGGGCTTGATGTTAGCAAACATTACAAAGCTAACATCAACCCCAAATCCATTACCCAGCTTTACCAGGGCAATCGAGGAAGAGCCGAGGCTAAGTACCAGAATTTGTCCATCTAATGAATCCACCATTTTGGGGGCAGCTGAAGGCTGGTGTCATTAGTCTGGGAAGGGGCCAATATCTATGGCCCCTTCCCAGCCTATTAATATCAGTCCGCAGATGTCTTCACCTTTCCTGGTTATTAACAAAAAGCGGGTCCCCATGTAATTTTTCTTGGGGGGGTCCTCTCTTTTTAATAACATGTAAAGGCTAGACAGACAGCTGTGAGCTGTTATTAACATGCTGGGAAGCTCCATGGATATTGACCCCTTCCGAGAACAATAACTAGCTCACTGCTGTCTGCTTTCCCTTAGCTGGTTATTAAAATAGGGGAGATTCCACACCATTTTTTAATTAATTATTTACAGTATTTAATAGTTTAAATAAGGCTAAATACCCTTTAGTGCCACATGAAAGGTACTAAAGGGTGCAAGTTTATTATATGTAGGGGGCTTGTGACATTAAATATCTACAGGATATCTATCCTATTCTATCTATATATACTGTGTGTGTATATATATATATATATATATATATATATATATATATATATATATTTATACACAGTACAGACCCAAAGTTTGGACACACCTCATTTAAAGATTTTTCTTTTAGCAGTGGAAATCTGTGCTTTGGTCTGATGAGTCCAAATTTGAGATCTTTGGTTCCAACCACTGTGTCTTTGTGCGACGCAGAAAAGGTGAACGGATGGACTCTACATGCCTGGTTCCCACCGTGAAGCATGGAGGAGAAGGTGTGATGGTTTGGGGGTGCTTTGCTGGTGACACTGTTAGGGATTTATTCAAAATTGAAGGCATACTGAACCAGCATGGCTACCACAGCATCTTGCAGCGGCATGCTATTCCATCCGGTTTGCTTTTAGTTGAACCATCATTTATTTTTCAACAGGACAATGACCCCAAACACACCTCCAGGCTGTGTAAGGGCTATTTGACCAAGAAGGAGAGTGATGGGGTGCTACGCCAGATGACATGGCCTCCACAGTCACCAGACCTGAACCCAATCGAGATGGTTTGGGGTGAGCTGGACCGCAGAGTGAAGGCAAAAGGGCCAACAATTGCTAAGCATCTCTGGGAACTCCTTCAAGATTGTTGGAAGACCATTTTCGGTGACTACCTCTTGAAGCTCATCAAGAGAATGCCAAGAGTGTGCAAAGCAGTCATCAAAGCAAAAGGTGGCTACTTTGAAGAACCTAGAGTATAAGACATAATTTCAGTTGTTTCACACTTTTTTGTTAAGTATATAATTCCATATGTGTTAATTCATAGTTTTGACGCCTTCAGTGTGAATGTACAATTTTCATAGTAATGAAAATACAGAAAAATCTTTAAATGAAAAGGTGTGTCCAAACTTTTGGGCTGTACTGTATATATGTGTGTGTCACTGACATCTATATATCTATGTATATCTTTTCTATTCTAACCTGTCAGTGTGATTTTACTGTATGCAGCACATGAATTGCAGGCTTTTCAAAGGACACCGGTGCGTAAAAATCTGACAGCACTGGCATGGTTTCAGTGCTGTGCAATTTTTTTTTCTCGCAATCATAGGCTTGCATTGGTGAGTCTCGGATGAGTTTCCCTGACAATCGCAGCATGCTGCGATTTTACACGCACGTTGAATACGCCCGAGAAAATAAATGGTGTTGTGAGCTGCCCCATAGATTAACACTGGGCCGAGTGCTATGTAATGTTTTCTCGCATAGCACTCGTCCATATTCTACGGTAGTGTAATGCCAGCCTAATGGTAGTAATATTCACAAAGCTATAGAAATCTTTCAGAAAATTATAGACATAAAAGTTACTATTTTTTTCCAGTAAAACTGAATAAAAATGAAATAGTAGAGGGCGTGTCAAGGAACCAGATGTGAGAGAACGTGCGGTCCGGGAGCTCCAGACGAGCACAACATAAGATCGGCAGTTATAAGTATCAGTTTGGTAATCATACTCCTAATGGGCCCACGAAGACCCAAGACCCCTGCGGCAGCCTCGGTCCATCAGCGGTAACAGCTCAGGATGCTTTCCTGCAAAAAAAGCCTGCCTCACACATCACATCCGCGCCATCTTGAATGCAGCAGGCGGTGTCCTCAAGGCTCCTTCAGCCTTGCGGTGAAGAGCAGGTGGGAAATCCACTAACATGAAAAGGAGGGGAGGCTCGGGACTCACAGGTGGGCTCATCATCGGGGGCTACCGGGAGAGGAGCCGCATAGGAGGGAGACTGTCTGATGGTGGGGCTCTCACTGCAGCCCAGTAGTTTTTTCGGAGCATGTTGTGTCACATTCCATAGCAGGGAAGACTGCAGGACTGGAGGCACACTCTATATTGCCACAGAAAGCAGCCCTAAAAAGGGCCAAGGGAGTTGTTGGAACAGTAAGGCTATGTGCACACGTTCAGGAATGTCTGCAGAATTTTCCTGAGCAAAACCGTACACCCTGCGCAGGAAATCTGCTTGCGTTTTTGCGCGTTTTTTTGCGGATTTTTCACAGTTTTTTTTCGGAGCTTCCCAATGCAGTAATGTAGCAGCAAAACCGCAAAAAAATCTGCAAAATTAATGAACATGCTGCGTTTTTTTTCCGCAATGCATTTTTTTGGCAGAAAAAAATGCAGCATGTACACAAAAATTGCGGAATGCATTAAAAATGATATATGCTTAATGTAAGCGTTTTTGCAGCGGAAAACCGCCAAAAAAATCCTGAACGTGTGCACATAGCTTAAAGGAGATAAGAAGGATGATCTTCATGCTATTTCCCCCACCATGGGCCATCCAGAGGAGGGGAGCTGGTCCATATCCCCTGCATCTAAAGAGGGGGGGGGCAGGATTCCCCATCTCATGCTCCCCCTTGGAAGAAATACTTGGAGCACCTGTCCTCTAGGAATGACTTTAAAAATCTAATACCAGTCAGCAGAGGTAAAAAAGTCTTTATGTAGGTCTGAAATTACATGTGTGAGGCCAGGGCTGCCACTAGGAATTTTGGGGCCCCATACTGGCAACATTTTTGGGGCCCCCTTGAAACTCTGCCCAGGCTCCAACCTAGCCCCACCTCCACCCCTCGAACCTTCCACAGTCTCATCACCCTCTCATGGACAAACTCCACTTCTGCACCCCTTCACACATTAACATTTTCCATCACCTGATCATATATATAGCCAGCAGCTTTTGTTTTGGCAAAATATTTTTTAATCTGTCACCACGACAAGGTAGACTCTTCTGGCCGGGCCATACTCTGCTGTAACTTATTAAACATTTATTAAAATATCCAATGCAATTTTAGGTATATTTTTATTTATATTTCAATTTTTAAAATGACCAATAATATCACATAATAGGGACAAATACCAGCACATCATGATCAGATCACGTTACCACCACAGTGACCAAATAATACCACATACAAGGAACAAATACCATCTAACATGACCAGACCTCATATTACCACCATATAGAGACCAATAATATCGCATACAAGGATCAAATATCACCACGCCATGACCAGACTACCTATTACCACCACCTAGTGGCCAAATAATAGCACATACAAGGAACAAATGCCGCCACACCATGACCGGACCACATACTACCACCACATAGTGACCGAATAATACCACATACAGGGGACAAATACCATGACCAGACCACATATTACCACCACATGGAGACCAATAATACCACATACAAGGATCAAATACCACCACACCATGACCAGATCACATTACCAACACATAATGACCAAATACTACAATACTGATCATTAATTAAAAAAAACAATACTAATGCCATTATACACAGGAGAACTGTACTTAGTATACAGTGTCCATGTACAGGTAATACAGTGATCACCGTATTACCGCAGTATTGCGTGCCTTTGGAGCTATTTTCACGGAAATTATACATCATAAAGAACTGGGACCGTACAACAATAACAACAGAGATACATCAGATCTTAACATCTTTTGGATTATATTCAACTGATCCTGAAAAATAGTATCTCAACTGATTATATAAAATCATTTCGGTTATATTTGTTATATCTTAATATGTTGTTCTGACTGTGCCAGTTTGAGTCCAATCTTTATTTATATTTTATAGCAATTATGTATAGATGTATTATATATTGTAATTGAATAAAGACAATTCTATGTCTCTATACCCAGACGCATTGCTTATGTGCGCCGCCGTGGCCCTGTGTTCGTCGCGGCATCTGGTTGCTGCGGTTACCATGGGGATGACACTGCTCCTCCCACTGGTGGCATGCGGTGCGGGATGTCGGCGCCGTACTTACGGGAGCACGGCATCACATGGCAATGCGCCGATTGGTATATTACGTTGTCGCTATGGGATTTTTACAACTGACCCCATGTGACCATGTTGAAGTACCTTTATTGGTTCAAAACTGGAAGGTCCTTTTGCACACTATTGATGCTCTCGCTACCCATGTGACTGCATCACATGACCGCTTACAAGCATTGCCATTGGTGTAAAATCTGGAAGGTCCTTCCTTACTTCTTTAAACCTAGTAAATCTTCGTACTTCCTATTGGACGAATGTTTTAGAAAATGCCCGCTCTGATGACATCATTGGCACTTTCTCAGCTGCGGTATACCACACACCTGCCGCTTATCAAATCTAAATTGCACGCTCTATAAAGGGAACGTCTCCTACCGCACTAGCCACGCCTCCTGACGAAGCTCATCGGGCGAAACGCGCATCGAAGCGCTTGGCAGCACGGCAGCAGGGTCTACCCACCCTTTACATACTCACCATGGCTACAGGTATAGTAATTCTATATATCAATATCTGATATATTAGAGGTCTAATCTGGTGAATACGATATAATATTCTAGTTACACTATACTCTGCCAGAATTCCTCCCTTCTAGTACCCATTCTGACTTAATTGCTATGGTGGTTCATTTATACGGCATCTCAGATTGGGGCCGTTTATATATATATTTAGGTAAAAAAAATTTTTTATTGTGGTGTGGTTATTCTCCCTGCGTTTTGCTGCCTGGCATAATCTTTTGTCTCCTGTTTTTTTTGTCTGTCATTGGTGATCCTCACGGATTTACTACCGATATGATGTTGGTGTTTATAATATTTAAATAAAGTTTGTTACATTTATAAACTTTGGCTATTTGCTTCTATTTTGTCATATAGTCCTCAATTATTTCAGTTTATTCTAAGTTGAGAATCTGGACTATATATTCTTGTAGGTTTAAAAAGTGGCTGTTAACTGTTGCCGTGCAGGAGGCTCCCGCATGACAGCAATTTTTTTTATTGAGCCAGCAGAAGCCTGCCGCTGGGGCCCGCTGAGGAGAGGGGGACCCAATGCGGGCCCCTTCTGCTCATTGGGCCCCATACTCCAGTAAGGGCAGTAATGCCCTGATGGTGGCCCTGTGTGAGGCAGTACCTGCAGCAGCTAGCAGGAGATAATGACATTTTGGACCAAGACCATGATTCTACCATTACACATTTAGCTAACCTTCAGCAAATGGTGACACATCAAAAAGCAGGATCTGCACTCCCATGTTCAGGACTTCGACAATAGAGGGAGAAGATGTAACAACAGGCTGAGGGGCTTTCCAGAGTCAGAAGGACGAGAAGATCTAAAGATAATGCTACAGGAGATTTTTGGCTCTATGGCCGGCCTCACACTAGCGTGTTTTACGGACGTATGAGAGGTGCAGAAAACACGGATTGCATACTGTACAATGATTCTCTATGGCCCAGCTCCTATCTGCCGTATTTTACTGATCCGTATTATACGGTCTTCTACGGCCATAGAAAATCGCAGCATGCTGCGTTTGTCACTGTATTGCGCAAAAAATACGCCAATGAAAGTCTATGGGGGCCAGAAAAATACGGATTACACACGGACCAACAGTGTGACTTGCGAGAAATATGTCAGACATCGCCAGGTGCAAGGAATTGTGCCAAGCCCTCAATCAGGAAGCTCAGACATGCTAATTAGCTAAAAAAGCCACACAGACATCCCAGAAGTCTGGCGCTCGCCTCCACGGAGTTCCAAGCAGCATGGCCAGCATAATAAATGTGGATATTCTCCTCATCCTGGTCCAAGAAAGGCCAGAAATATGGGACCAGCGGGATCCTAATTATTCCAACCGGGCCAGGAAAGAGGCAGCTTGGAGGACCATCTGTGGGATCCTATTATGCCCCAGATTATGCCCAATGGCCACGTGCGGAGCAGACAAGACTTTGTAAGTACACTCATGTATTCACAATAATTTACTTTACAAGATGCTTTCCCTACATGATTACTGGAATAATCATTTTTATCTTTCTATGTCATTTGTGGGCATTTTTGTCCGGAAAAAAAGCTGATTAACATGATAAAGTGTTTATGTACATAGCTAATCTTGATGTTGCACTGCTAAATCTTTTTTTGGCCTCATACCTCGTCCAGAGGGGTGTTGACCCTGGTATTTGTTTTTACATAAATTTAAACTTTAGGATAATTAGTTAACAAGGCATTTTATTATCCTCTGTCAAATATTAGCTAATGTATGTTTGCAAGGACAGGGTTCTCTCCCCTCTGTACCAGTCTGTCACTGTAAAGTTGTTTACTGTGAACGATATTTAGAACTATGCATGTAACCCCTTTATCATCTACAGCACCATGGAAATAATGGTGCAAGAAAAATAAGAATAATAAGAATAATATATCACTGACAACTGAACTAAGCTATGTGCATAATGAGCTTAAACAATATTTGTTAACATGTAATTGCAGTGGATGATGTAATGACACGATGGCGCAGCATCCAGGACCAGTACCGGCGGGAAAGGCAGCAGCGAGCAAGAAGTGGGTCAGCAGCCCCACTGAAAAAGAAAAAATATGTATATTATGACCGTCTTTCTTTTTTGGATGGCAGTATGGATCTAAGACAGTAAGTAATAACCACACAACACATTTTTCCAGAAAAAATATCTTATTAAGATTATTTGTTATGGTTAGTCCATTGCGAATTACATGTAAGGATGTGTAAATCTAGTGCAAACAATAATGTTTACAACAAAAAATTACAAAAGGGTCCTGGATGAGAGAGGACCCTGTCCGCAAAGCATCACAAGCTACAACAAGGGATGGGTGAGAATGTAGTAGGTGAGGTTAGAGATGTTCATGCAGTGGTTTGTTGGATGGGTGGTTAGGTTACTGCAGGTTATCTGATTGTTTGAAGAGGTGGGTCTTCATGCTGTTTGTAGCTTTCAATGGTATGTGGCAGTATGATGTGTTGTGATAGTGGTTTCCACAGTAGGGGTGATACACAAGATAAATCTTGTATATCATTGTGGGAATAGGAGATAAGAGGAGTAGAGAAGGAGATCTTGTGCTGATCTGAGGTTGTGAGTAGGTAATTATTGTGATTAGAGCTCACAGATGTGTAATAAAAGAATGGCCATAACTAAATAACCTTTTAATTCATTTTTCTTTTATTTTTTGTTTTATAACAGAACACAGTCCAACCTCACAGAGAGGGAGACCGGGTCTGAATCGGAGGCTATGATAGATCCCGTAAGTCTGGATGAAGAGGTGGCAGGCCCATCTTTGGAATCTTCCACATCCTTTCTTGAAGAGCCATCAGCTTCATCATCACTGCAGGCAGCAGCAAGTGAGGAAGATGCAGCACCACCACCCTCAGCAGCACATGATCAGAGAAGGCATGAGGAACATGGCCAGAGCAGCAGCCCTACAGGCCCACTGGTGTCATCCCCACAGGCAGCTGGGGCTTTACGTAGAGGCCGCCGAAGGAGAGAGCTGCAAGCCACAAGGAGTGATGTGGACTCTGGGGTCCTCAATTATTTGGCCAGGGCAGCCACGGATGATGGAGAGGAGGCCTTTGCCCGTTACCTTAGACCCCTTCCCCGTGAGGTGAGGCTACGTATGAGAGGGTGTATGCAAATCCTGATTGATTTTAAGCACCCCTCCAAATAACTCCTATGAGGTGTTTGAAAATCTGGAGCAAAGGCAGCTTTCCCAAACAAACCTCTTGCGCCTTCAATTCACTCAAAAGGTGCAGGATCAATCAGGATTTGCAGCACCTACTCCACGTATGCCTACACCTCAACCCCTCCCACCCCAAAATTACAAAGGCCAGCACTGTTCCAAATGGCAGCCTACAACTCACATTCCCAATATGGCCACTTTTCCAGACCCAGTGATGTAGGCTGGTCCCAACCTGGGTTTGGACAACATGGCCATTTTGGGGTTGGGTATGATGCGAGCCAATATGTCTGTCAGCATGAGGGCCAGAGACAATTAGCTTATGGACAACACACAACTGGCCAATATGGACAAGGCCAGTATTCTGCACCACAAGCCACAGCATCCTCACAGGGTGAAGGACAATTGGCCCAACAAAGGCCCCCTGAACAGGACCCTGAGCTGCCGCCATCTCCCCCACCAACTTACAGGGATCTGTAATGTTTTTTGTTTGTTTGGTTATATTCTTTATTTTTGTGAGCTGCCTACCATGTTTTTTTATTTGGCCAGTATTTGCACTTTGTTTTGGTTACTAAAATATGGTGACAAGTTTAAGAAAAAAGGCTTTTAATGGTAGTAAAAAATTTTGACAAAAGCCAATTGATGTTTGTGGACCAATCATTATTACATCACACACATATGCTCTAAACATAAACATCTGGTCATTAAGGAAACACCACACACAGTACTGTTTCAGTGGCTTAAAAAATTATATTTGACAAAGATATCTAGAAAATAAGGAAATCACAACTGAGAAACAGCATAATCTTGCCAGGGAGTAGAACCCTGAGGAGAAACAAAAAAATTGGTCAAAACATCCCTAACTTTTATGCCAGAAAGGGGACGGCGCGGAGGAGGGCCATGTGGTGTTGGCCTAATTACACTACTCAACATGTGTTCATCATTACCATCTGACAAGCAATCATGTATGCGGGTATAATTGTGCAAAATTACTGAGGCTTTGATAACTTCATTGATTGTAGCCTCACTAAGCTGTATGGCAGTCTGTCGGACACGTCACTTGGCCACCAAAATACCAAAGGCGCACTCAACCAGTCTCCGCACCCTAGAAAGGTGCAAATTAAAGATCCTCTTGACGGTGGTCGAGGTTGCGCCGGGGATAAGGCCTTATGACGTGTCTGGTGAGTTGGAACGCCTCATCTCCAATAAAGAAAAAGGCAGTGTTTCTGCAGTGGAGCCTGGGAGTTGTGGTGGTGGGAGGTCTAACTGGTTGTCATGTAGCCGCCGACCCATAATGGACGAATTGAAGACCCTAGAGTCTCCAGTTCGGCCATAGGCCCCAATGTCTACAATTATAAACCTGTAGTTACTGTCAACTACAGCTAACAGAACTACAGAGAAAAACTGCTTATAATTGTAGAATTGGGAGCCAGAGTTCGGCGGCTTACGTACCCTGATATGTTTCCCATCCACCGCTCCAATGCAGTTTGGGAAGTCACAAGTGTCCTGGAACCCACGGGCTATTTTGAGCCAATCAGCCTGTTTTGGCTCAGGCATCACAAGTTGCTTGAGTTTATCCCATATTTGTCTACAGGTTGACCGCACAATGCCAGAAATGGTTGATCTGCCAATCAAAAACTCCAGGTGGAGTCCCGCTAATGACAATTCAGTGGTCAGGAAGCTGAAAGTGAACAAAAAAGCAATATTAGGTAGGTTTCCAGAGTTCACACAAAACATGAATAAGCACAATCATTTGCAATTTTCAGAAACATGCTTAACGCTGTAAAGTGAAAAATGTCCTTAGGGTGCTTAATTATAACATTTTCCAAACGTAACATCTGCTTGTGACCTAATGTACACATAATCATGAAAATTCCTCATAGAAACAAACACATAAAAAAAGATCATCAACATACAGTATGTGAGGATGTAGAATACATACCGTAAGGTAAGGAGAAGACGTTCCTCAGCGGATATGGCTTTGCGCATCCTTGTGTCCTGATATGTGATTCCTGGCCGTAATATCTCCAACAATCTGTCAAATGTTTGGATTGTCATGCGACAGTAGAGATAGAAATTTTCTGGATGTTCCCGCAGAGCTGTATATAGCCTATGAAAATGGCCTTTAGTGAGGCGTTTAGTCAAAAGAGGATGCACCCACATTCTTCTGCTCCTCCCTCGCGGATCCACAATCACAGGATATGGCTGGCCAAACCGATGCAACAAGACCCAGTTAAACAAAACCCGCTGCGTTGGGGTGAACTGCAGGAGGTCAGACATTGTGCAAACGTTACCACAACACTCCAACAGATGCAAAACCACAAAATGGCCATATGGGAGTGAGCCACCTGTTGTAGAGGCCTTAAATAGGGTTGATGATGGTGATTTAAAGCAATTTCAGCCTCCAAAACCGTTAAATGTCCATTTTGTCAGGTTGCGTGAAAAATACGCATTACGGTGGGCATACGGATTACATACGTAACATTACATGCGCAAAATACACGACCACACCTTGCCTACGGACTACTTACGGATCATCGTTTTTGGAATTTTGTGGCGTATTACGGCCGTAGAATACGGACCGTATTTTTATACGCTGAGTGTGAGGCCGGCCTATTATTGGAGACAGTCAACCTATTCCCATTAAATTTGGCAGAGCTCACAGGGTCCTGAAGCCCAAAGGCTCTACGTCATATCCAAGAGATGTTATATGCTGCCTGCACGACTATGAGACCAAGGAGAAAATAATGTTAAAGGCACAGGCAACTATAAAGCATATGGGGACTGAGCTCCAATTGTTTCTGGACCTTTCTCACATCAACTTGCAGAAAATAAAACGTCTCAAACACTGAAGATCCTCCTTGACCAGAAGCTTGCGAGCAGGGCCCTCATTCCTCCTGGTATCTGTTTTGAACTGTATTTCTGTTATGCTGTAATGTCTATTGTCTGTACAAGTCCCCTCTATAATTTGTAAAGCGCTGCGGAATATGTTGGCGCTATATAAATAAAAATTATTATATTATTATAAGATTCCCTACCTTTGGTGATTTTCATTTGTATTAACAGCTCGCAGGGATGGAGTCTCTTCTACACTACGTTCTCTGAAGGATTTGGCCTCATTCTGTGGTGATTTGAGCCTGCCAAAGGTGAATATACCAGACTGGGAATACCCTCTCAAACTGGATTCTCTCACCCCAATATCACAGCAGGTCGGCAGAAGAGGAACAGGAGGAGCATCACTCCATGGAGACAGCAATTCAGGCTACGTTGGGTCCAGCCCTGGCTGACTCTGATACCATTGAGATGTTTTTTGGCTTCTCTTTTTTTTTTCTTCTTGTTCAACCCTTCTCTTCGAAAAAGCTTTGATCGTTTAGTTTTTTAGCACCTTAAATGTTGTTCAATCTTGCAGCTTTTCTCTTTTAATGAGGATATTATACAGTTTGTAACTGTTATTAAGCTCAGTGGAATGTATAGGGTGCAGCCTGACATGGAGCTTGCCAAAGGATGTGTGAGGTCTGATGTGTTAGTATAAACATTAGCGGTAGCTACTCCTTTAACATTTACAATGATTCGGTTAATATCTCTTAATGTGAAGGGGCTTAAATCCCCTAGGAAAAGGAGACTTACTCTGCAGGAGTTGAGAGCTTAGAAGGCAGATATAGCTTTCCTACAGGAGACGCATTGTGACCAAACAGGAACGTTTCGTTTTGCAGCTCATCATTTTCTGTCTGCCTTTTCTGCTTACAATAATAATAAATAGGGAGGTATAGGTAGCTGTATTGATCTAATGATTGTGCCCACTTCAAATTGTTAAAACTCAGATTGATCCTGGGGTCAGATTTGTAATATTAGACAGCCTACTTCAGGGTAGTCCAGTCATACTTTGTAATGTGTATGCGCCAAATTCTGGCCAAATACCCTTCATACATAGAGTTTTCTCCCTTCTCCAAAAACTATTACCTGCGGCCCAATTAACTGATGGGGACTTTAATATTCTATTCTCGGAAAGTTCACACATACAAGAATTGACTATTTTCTTGCCAACACTATTATTCTTAGAATGATGGAGAGAGTGGAGGTGGGTTACATAACCTGGTCGCTTCATGCCCCTGTGATACTAAAGTTAAGGTCAAAACACCTTTCCAGTTTGTAATCCAGGAGGCTGTTTCTTGGGATCCTTGTAGCCCTGTGGATCTGTTCATCTATTACCAGTCGATGGTATCCCTGTTGTAGGAATGTGTTCCCCAGTTACCATCCAGTGGTAATAGATGAACAGATCTACAGGGATCCCAAGAAAAAGCCTCCTGGATTACAAACTGTGAGAGGATAACAACAGGGTACTTCTTATGGTCACATACAACCCCCACATGAGCATCCTAAGGAAAATTGGTGCTGATCTCCAACCCATATTCCACAAGAGACCACAAATTGAAAGACATATTCCCAGAACTACCACTTCTCTCCTATAAACAGGCCCCTAACTGAAAGAATCTCCTTGTCAGAAGTGTCATCTCATCACCATCAGTGACTGGCACATTCCCATGTAACAATAAAAAATGCAAAACTTGTACTCACATATTACCAACAAATTTAGTCTACATACCAAACACAAATCGGGACTATAAGGTCACAGGTTCCTTCTGTACATCCTCCAAGGTGGTGTACATGATACAATGTACAAGGTGCCCTGGAAGTATCTATATTGGGGAAACCATGCAAAGACTACAAACTAGGATGAATCTACACAGACACACAATCAGGAATGAAATGGACATGCCTGTGGGAATATATTTCTCTTGACCTGGACACAGTATGAGGGCAGTCTCACACGTCCAGATAATTCCGGTACCGGAAAAATCGGTACCGGAATTATCCGTGTGCCGGTGCGTTTCTGTGGCACATCAGTGTGGCACACGTGTGCCGCCCGTGTGCCCACTGGGTACCACACGCAGTGTGCAGGAGACAGCGCTAAAGTTTAGCGCTGTCCCCTGCATCTGGTGCTGAAGCCGCCATTCATATCTTCCCTGCAGCAGCGTTTGCTGTAGAGAAGATATGAATAATCATGTTTAAAATAAAGATCCATGATCCCACCCCCTGTGCGCCCCCGCTGTTATTAAAATACTCACCCGGCTCCCTCGCTGGCTGGCGCTGCTTCTTGTCCTGGCCGCACCTTCTACTGTATGAGCGGTCACGTGGGGCCGCCCATTACAATCATGAATATGCGGCTCCACCTCCCATTGTTTGGCACACGGAGACACGGTCCGCAAAAAATCAATGACATCTGCACAGATGCATTGATTTCACTGTGTCTACATGTGTCAGTGGCTCCGGTACATGAGGAAACTGTCACCTCACGTACCGGAGCCACTGACGTGTGAAACCGGCCTGATAGATTTAACCCTCCGTCACATACAACTGATCTGACAGGCGCTTCTCTTTTACTTTCATTTCTCCTTCCTCACCAGATTGTGAGGAAACCCCCTCCCTCCAGGTAGTCTCCTGTCTCTTGAAGGTCTGTGAAACCTGATATCACAGTTGGATTTCAGAGCTTCAGGGGAGAGGATATAGCTGCACAGATCTCTCAGGCTCATTGTATGTGAATGCGTCACATTCAGTAAGGTTGGTATTTTATGTTTTTATTCATCACAATAGTTTATTTAGCTTGTTTTATGAATGTATAGCACAAAATGTGAGGATATTTCATAGAAATAAGGGAGATTTTATAAAAGAAAGTGTGCTGCTCAGGTATATACAGTAGTTCCCTAACATATTCCTTCTCTTGCTTCAGATTATCTGCTGAAATGGAGAGGAAAATGTACAATTTATCCAAACAACTTGATGTTGAGGAAGTAACAAACATGCTGTTAGATGATAGAGACCTCACACTGAATGAGGATTTAGGAGAGGAAAGTGAGATTGATTCTCATGATGAGGTGGAAGAATGTGTCCTGGATTCTGAAACAGAGCAAGATGGTGACAGTGGTAAGGATGAAGAAGTTGGATCATATTATATTGGAAAAGATAAAAATACTAAATGGAACAAGAAGCCATTCCAGAAAAAACATAGGGAACCTTTAAACATTATTACTCACCTTCCTGCAGTAATAGGAACTGCACGTAATGCAAAAACTGCAGTTGAATGCTGGAACAGTATATTTACAGATGACATTCTGGACTCTATTGTCACATATACCAACCAATATATAGACATTATAAAGGACAAGTACATCTGCAACAGAACCATCAAGCCCACAGATGAAATAGAACTGCGTGCTTTTTTTGGATTACTGTACCTTGCAGGAGCTTATAGGGCAAATAGACAAAGTTTGGAGGAACTTTGGGGTAAAGATGGGGATGGAGTTGAAAAATTTAGCCTTGTTATGTCTATAAACAGATTCAAGATTCTAATTCGTTGCCTTCGGTTTGACGACAGAACTACCCGAACCGAACGCAAAACACATGACCGACTTGCTCCAATTCGTGATATATTTCAAAGATTTGTTGTAAACTGTAAACAAAGTTATTACCCTGGAGAGAATCTCACTATTGACGAAATGCTCCCTGGTTTTCGTGGTAGATGTGCCTTTCGTCAAAATATTCCATCAAAGCCAAACAAATATGGAATAAAAATTTATGCCCTTGTTGATGCCAGTAAGACCTACACTTACAACCTGGAAGTTTATGCAGGAAAACAACCAGCAGGTCCTTACTGTGTGAGCAACAAACCCATTGATGTTGTAAAAAGACTGGCTGAACCCTTATTTGGATCGGGTCGCAATATTACAGCTGACAATTGGTTTACAAGCTGTGATCTGATTGATTATCTGAAAATTCAGAAGCTGTCATATGTGGGAACTGTAAGAAAAAACAAAAGGGAATTGCCGCCACAGTTTGTAGGTGTGAAAGAGAGACAACAGTACAGCAGTATGTTTGCATTCCATAATAGAAAGGCTTTAGTTTCCTATGTACCACATGCCAAAAAAATCGTACTTCTTCTATCAACACTTCATGATGATGCTGCCATCGATCCTGGGACTGGGGCAGAAAAAAACCCGGAGATAATTACATTTTACAATACCACCAAAGGGGGTGTGGATACAGCAGATCAGATGTGCTCCACTTTCAACGTCAGCAGAAACATCAAACGCTGGCCAATGGTCATATTTTTTGCTATGTTGAATTTGGGTGGTATAAATTCACAAGTAATTTATCTTGAAAACAAGCTTGAACCACTCCGTAGACGATTGTATCTGAAAAATTTGGCCCATGAACTAGTACTTGGAGAGCTACGCAGGAGAAGCGTGAAAAAATCGGTATCCCCTCTCGCCTTCAAGTTCAGCTCAAAAGGTTCCGCCCAGAAGATGATGGTGAAAAGTCACCATCTGCACCACCTCACAAAAGGAGGAGATGCACCACCTGCCAAACGGAAAGCGGAACCAGAAGGCTTTCAAATTATGAATGTCTCAAATGCCATAAAGCAATTTGCCTGACACTTGCAAAAATGGTGTGTAATTCTTGCTATTTGCTCTGCAAGTGTGACTTTTCTGGGGAAACCTCAGCATTTACTTCTGATTGAATATGTTTTTAATAGTACTTAAGGTACCTTAAAATTAAGTTTGTGTTCAAAAATTTTCTTTGTACATTTTTTTGAGAGAGTCGAACTGGGGACTATTTGGCGGGAGTTTTGAAAAGTTTGTATTTCATAGTTATTAGTTTTATGTTAAGTAAATGGTTTTTTTTGCAACTGATTATGTGTAGTCTCTTTTATTACATCCCTATGAAGGTCACTGATCACTTTTAGAGCACTGAAATTGCAAACATTAGATATTATAGGTATTTTTCCAGCAGGCGCCTGACAGGCACATTGTAAGTGAACTCGTTAGTCCGAATATTGTATGTGACGGAGGGTTAAAAGTCTTAATGCTAAAAGGTCATTTTATGGATGACAGAGAAAGAAAAATTTTTAAATTCAAACTAATGAAGATGTTCAATTCTTTGACAATAGGACTCAATTTAACACCTGGATTTATGAGTCACTACATAGATACAATTCACACCTCCACAGACTGACTCCAGATACCTAAAAACATAATTCCCACTGCCTCTCCATTTGTAAAAAAATGCCTAATTTGATTTCCTTGGCTTATCTTTAGGAGGCATCAAACCTACCACCCCCTGAACAAATGTCCTACTGTAGTATTCTCTAAATGTGCTTTTTTCTTATTAATCTATTTGTAATCTCGCCTGAAGAAGGAGCCACTGTGCTCTGAAAGCTTACAAACATATTATGTTCTGGTTAGCTAATAAAGGTATCACTCCTAGAATATTTTTGTCATTGGGCAGAAAAGTATTCACATCGATTTTTCTGGCTAACACGGTACCATAGTACAATTTGTTATTGTATATCTTTTCAAAACAAAAATATTATGAGAGAGGGAACAAGGCACATACACTGCTTGTTCGGCAACTTCAAGAGCATTCAATGGCCTTGGTTCCTCAGGCCTTAAGGGATTAAGGTGGGACAGTTCCTTATGATCCAGTGGCACGATCATGTGATCAGCCCATGTGATGGATACCTCACCTGTGGGTGTGGCTATAGACTATGTAAGGGCAGTCCCACACGTCCAGATAATTCCGGTACCGGAAAAATCGGTACCGGAATTATCCATGTCCTTGTGCCCGTGCATTTCTGTGGCACATCAGTGTGGCGCCCGTGTGCCCACTGGGTACCACACGCACCGTGCAGGAGACAGCGCTAAAGTTTAGTGCTGTCCCCTGCATCTGGTGCTGAAGCCACCATTCATATCTTCCCTGCAGCAGCGTTTGCTGTAGAGAAGATATGAATATTCCTTTTTTTTTTGTTTCTCGTGTTTAAAATAAAGATCTATGTCCCCACCCCCCTCCCATCACCTGTGCGCCCACCCGCTGTTCTTAAAATTCTCACCCGGCTCCCTCGCTGGCTGGCGCTGCTTCCTTCCTGGCCGCACCTTCTACTGTATGAGCGGTCACGTGGGGCCGCTCATTTACAGTAATGAATATGCGGCTCCACCCCTATGGGAGGTGGAGACGCATATTCATTACTGTAATCGGCGGCCCCACGTGACCGCTCATACAGTAGAAGGTGCGGCCAGGACAGGAAGCAGCGCCAGCGAGGGAGCCGGGTGAGTATTTTAAGAACAGCGGGCGGGCGCACAGGGGGTGGGAGGGGGGTGGGGACATGGATCTTTATTTTAAACACGAGAAACAAACAAAAAAAGGAATATTCATATCTTCTCTACAGCAAACGCTGCTGCAGGGAAGATATGAATGGCGGCTTCAGCACCAGTGGGGGGGACAGCGCTTACTGTAGCGCTGTCTCCTGCACGGCAAACGGACAACGTGTGAAACCGGCCTAATGGAGTTTCTTTTGTTTGGCACATGTCAGTCTGGGGTGGAGCTAGGCTGGAATGAGCCTGAACTGTTTTCTCTGCGACACATGTCACAAAGGATGGTGACATGACTGTTAGCAACCTTGGGAATGGCACCTGGCAGAGGCCGCTGACCTGGCAGCCGCTTAGTTAAGCCCGTCCCACGTAAAGGTGAGTCTGAGACCAGTGGTTCTCCAAGCTGGAGTATGTTTAGTTTTTTCTCTTACTTTCTATCTCGGACTGTTTAAAGTGTCAATAAACCACTGAAGTTTGAACTGGAAGTCTGTGTGTTGCCTCATTACTGCGGCCCTACCATTGCTCACCTGAGACAATCCCTACATTTTTGGTGTTCGAATGTGGGCAGACGCAGTGAGGCCAGGCTATTTTTGCTTATTTTTACTCTGAACTCCAGCTTATGTCCTGGGTTCCCCAGTCAGGGAACTCTGCAGAAATGGAGGCCACAATAAAAGTGCTTGTGGATGCTATGCGACAACAGCAGCAGGCTACGCAGCAGCAGGAAACCAACCAGCTGTTAATACAGCATATCACGGCGTCGCAGACAAGAGGAGCTTCACGGGGAATCCAGGATGTCCGGAAAGCGGTTCGTACAGCGATTCCCAAAATGGAGAAATCTGATGACGTCGAGACATACTTGGAGATGTTTGAGGGAGTAGCTGAGCAGGAGAGACTACCCCGGGGCCAGTGGGCAGAAGTCATTGCTCCATTTCTGGCTCCAGGACCTATGAAAGGCTATCAAGATCTATCCCCTGAGCAGAGGGAGGACTACGCAGTCGTCAAGGGTGAGATACTGGCACGTCTTGGGATAAATGTGTTGGTCCGGGCCCAGCGGGTACATTAGTGGGAGTTTAACCCCTCCAAGCCAGCTCGCTCCCAGTATTATGACCTGTTGCACTTATTTCAGAAATGGTTGCAGCTTGAGGTTCTGTCTTCCGTGGCCATGCTGGACCGCCTAGTGACTGATTCATTTTGGAGGGATTTGCCCCACTCCCTCCAATCATGGGTCAGGCAAGCATCCCCTACTAATGTGCTCCAGATGATGGACCTGATAGAACGATATTGGGCAACCAAAGAGCTCCAGGGAGGGACTCCCCAGAAGGTGTCTGGAAGGTTCCCTAAATCTTCACCCCTGGCTCGGTGAGCAGAGCCCAGGAAGGCCACTCAAGACTTATCTGGAGGAGAAAGAGGCCCAATAGTCTGCTGGCCATATGAGAGCTGATTGCCCCCACCTGGCTGAGCCCATGGAGACAAACTTTGGGTATCGCCAATCCCATTATGCCGAACTGATTTGCGCTACAGGTATCCAGGCAGGATCCAATATGGGACATTTGTGTAAGGTGGATGTAGAGGGTACCCCAGCCGTGGCCCTACTGGACTCAGGGAGTCTCGTGACCCTCGTACGAACCAGTCTGGTTCAGTCCAGCGAGTACACTGGTCGGAAAATTGGGGTGTTATGTATACATGGTGACTTAAAAGACTATCCTTCCGCACTAGTGATAAACACGCCAGTGGGAAGGCGGTGCCACGAGGTGGATGTTGTGGTTAGCTTACATTATGAATTGATACTTGGTAGAGATTTTCCTTTATTTTCTGTACTTTGGCGCACAGTTGTCTCACCCAGTAGACAACTGTCGACACCGGTGACAACCAGGTTACATTCTCCAGAAGTGGGGCATGAATGTGGTAGCCCAGAGGAAGAAGTGTTGGCGGTAGGGGTGACCTCCCCTTCGGTGGAGGAGGGGGAAAATTCTCCCATAGAAGTGTTGGCCGGGGATGTGGAAGACTTGCCGCCAGGACCTGAATTGTTAGACTTAAATGTATCGAGCGATAATTTTGGTACAGCGCAACTCCGAGACCCTACTTTGACTCGGGCCAGGGAAAATGTACTGTTTATTAACGGGGAACCCCAACAACCTGGGCAGCCACCGAGTTGCCACACTTTGAGCTAAACCGAGACCTGTTGTATCGAGTTGAGAAAGTACGTGGGGAAATGGTAGGACAGTTATTGGTACCTCAGGCCTATCGTAGGCTAGGCTGGTAATGGACCTAGCACATGCGCATGTACTCGGGGGGCATTTGGGCCAAAAGAAAACCCTAGACCGAATTTTGCAGCGGTTTTACTGACTAGGGGTCCATGAAGAAGTTAAACGGTATTGTAATTCCTGTCCTGTGTGCCAGGTAACTAGTCCCCAGTCACACTTTAGGAGTCCTTTAGTGCCTTTACCTATTATAGAGATACCTTTCGAAAGAGTGGCAATGGATCTGGCCGGTCCTGTCAATAAGTCAGCAAGGGGGCACCAACACATCCTAGTAGTTCTAGATTATGCCACCCGGTATCCTGAGGCTGTTGTTGTGAATTCTGTGGCAGAGCTCCCTCCTGTGGTCACAAGTGGTACTTCGGCTGATTCTGTCTGTGAGCTTCCGTTGGTGGAGGAGAGTGGTACTGCGGCTTCTGAGTTTCCTTCCTCAGGTATGTGGTGAAGTCGTTAGGTGCTGCACTCCACCTGGTGCTCTGATCCTGGCTTCCAGTCAATGTTCTAGTATTGGACTTGTTTCCTCCTGGATCGTTCCTGTGGCCTGCTGCTCTGCATAGCTAAGTTTCGCTTGAGTTATTTTTGTTTGCTGTTTTTTCTGTCCAGCTTGCTTATTTGGTTTTTTCTTGCTTGCTGGAAGCTCTGGGACGCAGAGGGTGTACCTCCGTGCCGTTAGTCGGTACGGAGGGTCTTTTTGCCCCCTTTGCGTGGTTGTTTGTAGGGTTTTGTGTTGACCGCAAAGTTACCTTTCCTATCCTTGCTCTGTTCAGAAAGTCGGGCCTCACTTTGCTAAATCTATTTCATCTCTACGTTTGTCTTTTCATCTTAACTCACAGTCATTATATGTGGGGGGCTGCCTTTTCCTTTGGGGTATTTCTCTGAGGCAAGGTAGGCTTATTTTCTATCTTCAGGCTAGCTAGTTTCTCAGGCTGTGCCGAGTTGCATAGGGAGCGTTAGGCGCAATCCACGGCTGCCTCTAGTGTGGTTGGAGAGGATTAGGGATTGCGGTCAGCAGAGTTCCCACGTCTCAGAGCTCGTTCTATGTTTTTGGGTTATTGTCAGATCACTGTATGTGCTCTGACTACTATGTCCATTGTGGTACTGAATTACCTAATCATAACAGGCTGTTCCGCTGCGCCACACGTCAGCTAAGCTCATAGCAAAATAACTCATTGGAATGTTTTCTAGAGTGGGGATTCTGCAAGAGATTTTAACAGACCAAGGAACCCCCTTTATGTCAAAAATTATGAAAGAGCTCTGCCGCTTGTTAAATGTCAAACAGTTGTGCACCCCAGTTTATCACCCCCAAACAGATGGGCTGGTAGAAAGATTCAATAAGACGCTAAAGAGCATGCTAAAAAAAACGTTTCCAAAGATGGGAAGGATTGGGATCTTTTACTTTTATTTGTTGTTTGCCGTACGGGAGGTGCTGCAGGCAACTACGGGGTTCTCGCCCTTTGAATTATTGTATGGCCAACATCCCCGGGGCCTACTTGATATAGCCAAGGAGGCTAGGGAGAACGAACCAACCCCCCACAAGAGTGTAATAGAGCATGTGCAAAAATGCAGGAAAGGATGGAGACAGTCCTACCATTGGTCTGGGAACATATGGAAGCAGCACAATAGTGTCTATAAACGGGAGGCTTGGGTAAGAACCTTTAGTCGTGGGGATCGCGTGTTGGTCCCTAAACCAGGGGATCGCGTGTTGGTCCCTAAACCAGGGATTCAAGCTTGAGGAGGCTAATTTGCATATTCCAGGTGCCTTCTGGGAAAGCGAAGAGTCTCCCTAAGCTAGAAGATCGTTGGGTACAGCCGGGACCAGCTGCTTGGAAAGAATCACCAAACCAGGGATTCAAGCTTGAGGAGGCTAATTTGCATATTCCAGGTGCCTTCTGGGAAAGCGAAGAGTCTCCCTAAGCTAGAAGATCGTTGGGTACAGCCGGGACCAGCTGCTTGGAAAGAATCACCAAACCAGGGATTCAAGCTTGAGGAGGCTAATTTGCATTTTTGCCTGTAGGACATTATTGCAAGAGAGCTTGGCTGAGTAGATTACACAAGAAGGAAAACACACAGCAAGTCAGCAGGATCTAGGAGCAACATGGCAGATGTGACAACCTACATGGTGAGCTGCAGCATGTGCTACATGTTCACAGATTGACCAGAAGAAGAATTAAATTTCACCTGTCAGAAGTGTAGACTAGTGGCCCTTTTAGAAGAAAAGGTGCGGGGTCTGGAAGAAAGAATAGCAACTTTGAAACTCATCAAAGAGAATGAAGACTTTCTAGACAGAACAGAAGCATCTCTACTGGTCACAGAAGGTGAAAAAAGTGTCAGAGAACCTCCAAAAGCAGATGAGTGGAAGCATGTGACCAAAAGAAGCAAGAAGACCATGGAGAAATCACCAACCACACAACTGAAGAACCGATATCAAATCTTTGTAGAGGATGAAGATGGCACACCTAAGGATGAAGCAATACCAGCAAGCAAAAAAGAAAAGGGCACACAGCAACAAGTGACAGCAAAAAGTACAGCCAAGAAGCAACGAAGAGTGGTGGTGGTGGGAGACTCACTACTGAGAGGCACAGAAGCAGCCATCTGCAGACCGGACATAACTGCAAGAGAAGTATGCTGCCTTCCAGGTGCGATGATCAAGGATGTGACCGATAGGATACCAAAGCTCTTCAACTCCAAGGACGTCCACCCATTTCTTCTGATACATGTTGGCACCAATGACACGGCAAGGAAGGACCTACCGACAATCTGCAAAGACTTTGAAGAGTTGGGGAAGAAAGTAAAGGAACTGGATGCACAGGTAGTTTTTTCTTCTATCCTTCCAGTAGACGGGCATGGCACCAGGAGATGGAACAGGATCCTTGATGCAAACAACTGGCTAAGACGATGGTGCAGACAACAAGGATTCGGATTCCTGGACCACGGTGTGAATTACTTGTACGATGGACTCCTCGAAAGAGACGGACTACACCTCAACAAACCTGGGAAACACACATTCGCCAGAAGACTCGCTACACTCATCAGGAGGGCGTTAAACTAGAAGAAGAGGGGACGGGAAGAAAAACATTAGACTTGAACAAAGAAGATCCAGGAAAACATACTCAGAAGGGAGGTAAGAACATTTCTAAAACAATCCACAGCGAGGAGATTGGAACAAAACAAAATCCTCTAAACTGCATGCTTGCAAACGCCAGAAGCCTGACAAACAAGATGGAAGAACTAGAAGCAGAAATATCTACAGGTAACTTTGACATAGTGGGAATAACCGAGACATGGTTAGATGAAAGCTATGACTGGGCAGTTAACTTACAGGGTTACAGTCTGTTTAGAAAGGATCGTAAAAATCGGAGAGGAGGAGGGGTTTGTCTCTATGTAAAGTCTTGTCTAAAGTCCACTTTAAGGGAGGATATTAGCGAAGGAAATGAGGATGTCGAGTCCATATGGGTCGAAATTCATGGAGGGAAAAATGGTAACAAAATTCTCATTGGGGTCTGTTACAAACCCCCAAATATAACAGAAACCATGGAAAGTCTACTTCTAAAGCAGATAGATGAAGCTGCAACCCATAATGAGGTCCTGGTTATGGGGGACTTTAACTACCCGGATATTAACTGGGAAACAGAAACCTGTGAAACCCATAAAGGCAACAGGTTTCTGCTAATAACCAAGAAAAATTATCTTTCACAATTGGTGCAGAATCCAACCAGAGGAGCAGCACTTTTAGACCTAATACTATCTAATAGACCTGACAGAATAACAAATCTGCAGGTGGTCGGGCATCTAGGAAATAGCGACCACAATATTGTACAGTTTCACCTGTCTTTCACTAGGGGGACTTGTCAGGGAGTCACAAAAACACTGAACTTTAGGAAGGCAAAGTTTGACCAGCTTAGAGATGCCCTTAATCTGGTAGACTGGGACAATATCCTCAGAAATAAGAATACAGATAATAAATGGGAAATGTTTAAGAACATCCTAAATAGGCAGTGTAAGCGGTTTATACCTTGTGGGAATAAGAGGACTAGAAATAGGAAAAACCCAATGTGGCTAAACAAAGAAGTAAGACAGGCAATTAACAGTAAAAAGAAAGCATTTGCACTACTAAAGCAGGATGGCACCATTGAAGCTCTAAAAAACTATAGGGAGAAAAAATACTTTATCTAAAAAACTAATTAAAGCTGCCAAAAAGGAAACAGAGAAGCACATTGCTAAGGAGAGTAAAACTAATCCCAAACTGTTCTTCAACTATATCAATAGTAAAAGAATAAAAACTGAAAATGTAGGCCCCTTAAAAAATAGTGAGGAAAGAATGGTTGTAGATGACGAGGAAAAAGCTAACATATTAAACACCTTCTTCTCCACGGTATTCACGGTGGAAAATGAAATGCTAGGTGAAATCCCAAGAAACAATGAAAACCCTATATTAAGGGTCACCAATCTAACCCAAGAAGAGGTGCGAAACCGGCTAAATAAGATTAAAATAGATAAATCTCCGGGTCCGGATGGCATACACCCACGAGTACTAAGAGAACTAAGTAATGTAATAGATAAACCATTATTTCTTATTTTTAGGGACTCTATAGCGACAGGGTCTGTTCCGCAGGATTGGCGCATAGCAAATGTGGTGCCAATATTCAAAAAGGGCTCTAAAAGTGAACCTGGAAATTATAGGCCAGTAAGTCTAACCTCTATTGTTGGTAAAATATTTGAAGGGTTTCTGAGGGATGTTATTCTGGATTATCTCAATGAGAATAGCTGTTTAACTCCATATCAGCATGGGTTTATGAGAAATCGCTCCTGTCAAACCAATCTAATCAGTTTTTATGAAGAGGTAAGCTATAGGCTGGACCACGGTGAGTCATTGGACGTGGTATATCTCGATTTTTCCAAAGCATTTGATACCGTGCCGCACAAGAGGTTGGTACACAAAATGAGAATGCTTGGTCTGGGGGAAAATGTGTGTAAATGGGTTAGTAACTGGCTTAGTGATAGAAAGCAGAGGGTGGTTATAAATGGTATAGTCTCTAACTGGGTCGCTGTGACCAGTGGGGTACCGCAGGGGTCAGTATTGGGACCTGTTCTCTTCAACATATTCATTAATAATCTGGTAGAAGGTTTACACAGTAAAATATCGATATTTGCAGATGATACAAAACTATGTAAAGCAGTTAATACAAGAGAAGATAGTATTCTGCTACAGATGGATCTGGATAAGTTGGAAACTTGGGCTGAAAGGTGGCAGATGAGGTTTAACAATGATAAATGTAAGGTTATACACATGGGAAGAAGGAATCAATGTCACCATTACACACTGAATGGGAAACCACTGGGTAAATCTGACAGGGAGAAGGACTTGGGGATCCTAGTTAATGATAAACTTACCTGGAGCAGCCAGTGCCAGGCAGCAGCTGCCAAGGCAAACAGGATCATGGGGTGCATTAAAAGAGGTCTGGATACACATGATGAGAGCATTATACTGCCTCTGTACAAATCCCTAGTTAGACCGCACATGGAGTACTGTGTCCAGTTTTGGGCACCGGTGCTCAGGAAGGATATAATGGAACTAGAGAGAGTACAAAGGAGGGCAACAAAATTAATAAAGGGGATGGGAGAACTACAATACCCAGATAGATTAGCGAAATTAGGATTATTTAGTCTAGAAAAAAGACGACTGAGGGGCGATCTAATAACCATGTATAAGTATATAAGGGGACAATACAAATATCTCGCTGAGGATCTGTTTATACCAAGGAAGGTGACGGGCACAAGGGGGCATTCTTTGCGTCTGGAGGAGAGAAGGTTTTTCCACCAACATAGAAGAGGATTCTTTACTGTTAGGGCAGTGAGAATCTGGAATTGCTTGCCTGAGGAGGTGGTGATGGCGAACTCAGTCGAGGGGTTCAAGAGAGGCCTGGATGTCTTCCTGGAGCAGAACAATATTGTATCATACAATTAGGTTCTGTAGAAGGACATAGATCTGGGGATTTATTATGATGGAATATAGGCTGAACTGGATGGACAAATGTCTTTTTTCGGCCTTACTAACTTTGTTACTATGTTACTATGTTACTTGTGCCCACAGTGGATAGCAAATTTCTGGCAAAGGGGCAGGGGCCCTATGAGATTATGGAGAAGGTGGGACCGGTAGACTATAAGATACATCAACCAGGCCGGAGGAAGCCAGAGCAGGTTTATCATATTAATTTGCTTAAACTGTGGAAAGACAGAGACCACCTCGGCAGTGATAGTCCGCTGCCTGCATTTCTTGTACGGAAGGCTCCATTACCTCTGAGTGAGTCAGGAGAAGCCTTGTCTGTAGTCAAAATACCAGATACGTTGTCTCCTAAACAGGTTCAGGAGGTCCGGGAGTTTGTTAGCCGAAATACGGACTTTTTTCTGAACTCCCTGGATGTACCTCCATAGTCCAACATGACATTGTTACGGAGCCACAGGCCAAAGTCCGATTAAAGCCATATCGGGTGCCTGAGGCCCGGCGACAAGCCATATCCCGGGAGGTGGAAACTATGTTACAATTAGGGGTCATAGAAGAGTCGCAATGTGACTGGGCCAGTCCAATAGTCCTAATACCTAAGCCTGATGGGACCCTAAGATTCTGTAATTACTTCAGAAAACTTAATGAAGTTTCAAAATTTGATGCTTACCCCATGCCCCGGGTGGATGAATTGATAGAGCGGTTTGGGCAGGCACCCAAGGTACAGGCGGTGATTGATTCCCTCCGACAAGCAGGGCTAACAGCCAATCCAAAGAAATGTTCCATAGGGTTGGAGGAAGCTCGGTACTTGGGTTATGTCATTGGGAGAGGGGCCCTGTTATGACCTGGTGGTAAGGACAATAATGGACCTGGTGGTTAAGAGCACACGGAATGACCTGATAGTTACTAATAATATAGGACGAGCTCTGAGACGTGGGAACTCTGCTGACCGCAATCCCTGATCCTATCACACACACTAGAAATATCCGTGGATTGCTCCTAACGCTCCGTATGCAACTCAACACAGCCTAAGAAACTAGCTAGCCCTAGAGATAGAAAAATAAAGCCTACCTTGCCTCAGAGAAATTCCCCAAAGGAAAAGGCAGCCCCCCACATATAATGACTGTGAGTAAAGATGGAAATTACAAGCACAGAGATGAGATAGATTTAGCAAAGTGAGGCCCGACTTACTGAACAGACAGAGGATAGGAAAGGTAACTTTGCGGTCAGCACAAAAAACTACAAAAAGACCACGCAGAGGGCGCAAAAAGACCCTCCGCACCGACTCACGGTGCGGAGGCGCTCCCTCTGCGTCCCAGAGCTTCCAGCAAGCAAGACAAAAATCAAAATAGCAAGCTGGATAGAAAAATAGCAAACCAGAGAAAAACAAGTGGAACTTAGCTTCTGCTGGGAAGACAGGTCACAAGAATGATCCAGGAGAGAACTAGACCAATGCTGGAACATTGACAGGTGGCATGGAGCAATGATCTAAGTGGAGTTAAATAGAGCAACCAGCTAACGAATTAACCTCGTCACCTGTGGAAGGAAACTCAGAAGCCGCAGCTCCACTCACAACCACCAGAGGAAGCCCATGGACAGAACCAGCCGAAGTACCATTCATGACCACAGGAGGGAGCTCGACAACAGAATTCACAATTGGGCCCCAAATAAACAAAGTGGAGGCAATACAGAACTGGCCCCGTCCCCTCACAACAAAGCAGGTAAAAGCCTTTTTAGGCTTAGTAGGATATTACAGGCAATTTGTTCCCAACTTTGCAACGTTGTCCGCGCCTTTAACAGACTGCTTGAAAGGGAGGAAGTCTGTGATGGTTCAATGTAATGATCAGATAGAAAAGGCCTTTGTAAAGTTAAAATCAGTACTGTGTGGTCACAACAGAGACCCTAATCAGAGGACAACAAACAACATTCCTTATCTAAGAACTGGCCCAATATTTATGGACATAACTGTTTATCACTCATGGTAATTCTGCTTCATGTCACCTGTCTTATCCATGGTTTTTCTTTTTTTTCTGTGCTATGTGGTGCATAAATATGTTATTCTTCAGAATTTCTTTTAGTCCTTGCCTGATGAAGAGACCTGTGTAGTCTCGAAAGCTTGCAATTTGTTACCATCTTTTCAGTTAGCCATTAAAAGGTATCAACCACTTGGGTGAATGTGGACACCTCTCTCAGTAAAGCCTACATTTATGGGTTGGCAGGAACCAGCTGTAATTAAAATCACATCATGGTGAAGGGCGGAGTGCTCAGTCAGAAAGTTAGTATGCAAATAACAGAAAACTGACTTGCACATTAAGAAGTAATCTGAACAGGTGCATACCAAAACACAGCTACTTACAAGTACAATATACAAAAATGGTTGCACTCAATTATGTTAAAGCATATCAATGTGAAATCTATGACGTATGAACAGCAAAAATGGCTTTTGAATATTAGGAAAAATACATGAAAAATAAATGATATGCTTAGCACAAAATTTGGCCAAATAATGTCAGCCCATCAACCATCATCAAGGTGGCCTCATGAGTCTGATGGGACCCTGAAATGTGTGAACCACAAGACGGATTTCATGAACAAAGGTATCATTTTAATCAGTATAGCGGTGTCAACCTGACACTCTCTGTAGGTTACTCAGCACAATCCTGCTGACAGGTTCCCTTTAATGTACCTTCGGGGAGAATGGGAAAGTGATCCTCTAAATTACTGCACCTATCGACTGCTGCTGGATGCATGGTTGCCTGTTGTTGGAGGACAGCTTCCCCACCCTCTCGCTTAGAGTACTGCAGTAGAGTGTGTGATGTATGTCGAATGGAGTATTCGACAGCTACCTTGAATGCAAAACTAGACCTGTTTGAGGTGTTGTGGGCTCCGTGGGACTATTATTGGGCACAACAAAACGGCTATATTTCTGTCCTGGTGAGAAGTTGAGGATATGATGCAATTTTTGCTTTTATCTATGTCTGAATTATATGAGTCTTGTACCATTTAAGTAAAGAATGACTTACAAAGTCTATTTTTAAAACCTCTAATAAAAATTAGTTATAAAAAATTGAAGCAGTAGCCTTAAATTACTACCTCTCTCTCTCTCTACGACTGCATTTTCAGTAGTTGTTTTGTTTAGAAATTTTCCACTCATGAAATGTTCCACTCCTTTGAATAGACTTCAGAACTCGTTGTACTTACTGCCAGAATGACCCCATTGAGTTGTGTGAGGCTGATTTATAATAGCTGGAATTCCTACAGCAAATCTTCTGCATGTTAAAATTCCCTTAGGGTATGTTCATATCTGGTGTTTTCTGGTGTTGTTTTGTGTAAACAACATGAAAATATACCTGTTATTTTAAAATTTTATCTTTAAATTGTTTTCTCGCAGCACACTTAAAAATGCCATGTATGAATGTACCCTTAAAGACCACTGGCACCATAATTGGTATATGATGTGTATCCTCCATGAGACAGCATATCTAATTAGAGGCTAACTGAGAAAAGTGTGTGTGTGTGCGTTGTCTATGTAGTGTTATTGTACATTTTTATTTTTAAGCTGAAGACACAAGACCTCAGGTACCAATCAGACCTTCATGCAGGATCCTATATGGCAGGACACAGGATTTCCTGCTGCTCTAAATAAGGGTTCGTGCAGATGACAGTAATTTCAGTCAAAGTGCGATCCATCAAAATATTGGATTGCACTTGGACCAATCTTATTCAATGAGGCTGTGCACATCCGGTTTTTTTTTTGTCCGACTAAGTGGTTTAAGGAAAATAATTGCAGAATGCATGATTTGCCTCTGAATCGAATAGCACTTGTCCATTCATGTCTATGGCTCCATGGAAAACGGATATCCGAGTTAGGTCCGATTGAATGGAAGAGATGGAAAAACCACAGCGTCTCAGAGTCAAACATACCTGGCTGAGATCATTCAGTCATTGCCTTATACATATTATCCACGGATTGGGCAGCATGTACCCGCTGTCAGGTTCCCGTAACATTTTTTCTCCCACCATTTTTATTAGCGGCTGCTTTTGGCTGAAAGAAAAAATAAAGTCATAATAAAGGAGTAGTATACTTTACAATTACAGTTTGCTGCTAAGCAGTTGGACTGGAAGCATTTCTTATATCTGCCGTTAATCCTCACTCCATAGATCTTGCATCCATTGCAGTAGTGTCCAAAGGTGCTGTGCACTCTTTGTGTTAGAAGAGGCAGCTTGGCAATCAGTAATAAGTGCTGAAGCTACGGACTGACAAATCCCACCCTCATCCCAAATTTTTTTTTTCTAAGGCAGAGGTGTATCTAGGTTTTCTGGCACCCGGGGAAGAATTCAGTCTGGCGCCCCCCCACCCAAGCACATATGTGATTTGCACACTTAGTCATGTACCCACGAGCCGCTCTCCCTAATCCTCTCAATGTTCAGTGAAAAACTGAGAGAAGCAGAAGAGAAGCTCGTTGTCACAGGACCACAAGTATGAAAATCACATATGAGTGAAGTGTCCATGTGACGACTACTGGAACCTGCAGAGCTGAATCCTGACATCGCAGCTTCTGAATTCTCACAACTAATGCACTGCACACATTTAGGATTCTCCCTTGCCGGTGGATGTCATGTCAGCACAAGCATGTGATTTGTATACTTCTGACCACATTCCGACTAGACGTGCCCGGCCTCGCTCAGTTAATTTTCATTGAGTGGGGCCACACATGTCTAGTCAGTACGTGACCCCATGTATGTAAATCACCAGTACAAGAGAATCCTGACAGCGTGCAGGGCGCACTGCGAGAAGTCAGAAGTCTGCAGTCACAAAGAATAACTGCAGACTCATTACAAACCTGGACAACCCCTTTAATGCTCCTAACATAAATAAAAACATGAGAATTAGTTAGTATCACAAATAACATTTGCATACAGGTACCTTATAGATGACGTTGTCTCTGGAGTCATTCTCCTTCTTTTCTTCATCTTGCCCAGACCCCATGATGAGTTTTCTCATCCACAGGTCGTCTCTACAGACTTCCAACTTCTCTGCGCTTTTGCAGAAAATCTTCACATGATGCCCTTAAAGATAGAAGTGTCATTAATATGCTCCTGAATAAAAATTGCCCCTCACTATATTGTCTGCACTAAATATGACCCCCACATTGTCCCTTTTATGGTACATGCTCTTTACACTGACTTCTCCTTTCCATACCGACCCCCTCTTCACACTGTCCTCTCATACTGTGTCCCCCCTATAGGGCCCAGTATTTATACTGCACTCTCTCATCACACTCCCCCTTCTTGGTATACTGTCCCCTCCTGGCTGTGCCCTTACACTGTCCCTCCATGCTACACCCCCACTACTCAGTTTCTATTCAGTGCCCACTCACTTTTCTCCCCCCATACTGTCTCCTCACACTATTCCCATCTTTCCTCATACTGTCTCCTCTCACATCCCACCTGTTCACCATACTGTCTCCTCATATATTTACCCCATCACTTTCTTTACTGCCTGCTCACCTGACTCCCCATACTGTGTCTGCACACATCCCATCACTCTCACGCTGTCCACATACATTTTTCACATCGCTACTCATACTGTGTCCTCATACATTCCCCCGTTTGCTCCCCATACTGTCTGCACCCATCCCCCATACTGTTACCTCATATATGCCCCCCATTCCCCCATACTGTTTCCTTATATATGCTCCTCATTCCCCAGTTATGTTTCCTCATACATGCTCTCATTCTACCATACTGTTTCTTCTTTCATGCCCCCCATTCCCCTGTACTGTTTCCTCATACATGCCCCCCATTCCCCTGTACTGTTTCCTCATACATGCCCCCCATTCCCCTGCACTGTTTCCTCATACATGCCCCCATTCTCCTGTACTGTTTCCTCATACATTCCCTCCACCTCCCCTTTTGCTCATTTTTTGTCCTCAAATCTCCCCACACATTATAGCACCCCATCCCCACTTCAAATCTTCCCACACACAATAAATAACCCCATCTCCACTCCAAACCTCCCCACACATTAAATCCCTCATCCCCACTCCAATTCTCCCCACACATAATAAATCCCCCATCCCCACTCCAATTCTCACCACACATAATAAATCCCCTATCCCCACTCAAATTCTACCCACACATAATAAATCT
This sequence comes from Ranitomeya imitator, assembly GCF_032444005.1. NCBI lineage: Eukaryota > Metazoa > Chordata > Amphibia > Anura > Dendrobatidae > Ranitomeya > Ranitomeya imitator. The sequence continues at coordinate 443,129,921 of NC_091285.1, forward strand.
CCACTATCCCCTCTCAAATTATCCCCACACATGATAAATCTCCCATCTACACTCCAATTCTCCCCACACACAATAAATCCCCCCATCACCACTCTAATTCTTCCCACACACATTAAACACCCCCATCCCCACTCCAATTCTCCCCACACATAATAAAGCCCCCCATCCTCACTCAAATTCTCCTCACACACATTAGACACCCCCATCATCCCTCAAATTGTCCCTCCACACAATCACCACCATCACCACTCCAATTCTCCCCACACACATTAAACACTCCCATCCCCACTACAATTCTCCCCACACATAATAAAGCCCCCCATCCCCACTCAAATTCTCCCCACACACATTAGACACCCCCATCATCCCTCAAATTGTCCCTCCACACAATCACCCCCATCACCACTCCAATTCTCCCCACACACATTAAACACCCCCATCCCCACTACAATTCTCCCCACACATAATAAAGCCCCCCATCCCCACTCTAATTCTTTCCACACATAAAGCCCCCCATCCCCACTCAAATTATCCCCACACATAATAAAGCCCCCTGCACTTAATCTTTGGCGTCTTCAGCTCCACTGTAGCACTTACCACCAGTGTTCGCCTCTGCAGCGTGGTGCGAGTGACGTCAGCAGCGTGATCACATGATCTGATCATGCTGCTGGCGTCACTCCGACCCAGCAGCAGGGGCGGACACTGACAGCTTGGGGCTCCTGTGCAAGAAATGCGTCTGGGCCCCCCTCCTTTTATGGTGACAAAGCTATATATATATATATATATACATATATATATATATATATATATAGCCACATACACATACATGTATATATCGGCCTAACCGACCTCTTCGCTCTGCAAATCACTTTCGACTAACCTCTGCAATAATCCGTACCTCCCGTTCCCGACTACAAGACTTCTCCCATGCTGCGCCAATCCTCTGGAATGCTCTACCCCAAGAAATTAGGACCATCCACAATTTGCATAGTTTTAGGCGCTCCCTCAATACACATTTGTTCAGAGCGGCCTATCATGTTCCCTAATCAGTTATTTTGTTTGTGTGTAGCCCATTCACTACTTCCATCTATCCCCCACTCCCTGAAGATGGCTGGACCATCATTGTAAATACATCATTGTAAATACACACCTGTACTTTGTATTTCCCCACCTCATTGTAGATTGTAAGCGGTCACGAGTAGGGTCGTCTTGTGTTGCTTTAATTATTGTATTGTTAACATCGTTACTTATGACTGTTGTGTTTGAAGCTGTTAAACTGTAAAGCACTGTGGAATATGTTGGCGCTATATAAATAAAGATTATTATTATTATTATATTACATAGTCTCCTTTATTATGTATATTGCCATCCTTTATTATACAGTGCCCTCTCGTTATGTACAGTACCGTTCCTTACATATTGCATCATATAGAACCCTGTTTTTTATTACATACCGTCCTGTTTTATATAATGCAGTGATGGCTGATGGAGCATGGGAAAACTTCTTTTCTAATGGAGGAGCTGACAGACTGGTCGTCTGGTCACCGGCTCCTCCATTAGCAGTCATTTTGTATCTAAAAATTGAGGGGACTATGTAATAAAAGAGGGCGCTGTGAATAACAAAAATAACAAGCATGCACTATGTAAGAGACAGTACTTTACATAACAGCAGAGGAAGCCATATAATAAGGGATGGCACCATATATAACTAGAGAGGATGGTATGTAATAAGGGACGGTGTAATACATAATAAAAGAGGAAACTATGTAACTAATGGTGACACTATACATAAGTACGTACACTTTATACTAAGGGACTGTGTTAGACATAATAAGCGATAATAATGTCTTCCTCCCCCTCCCCCTGTTCCTAAATCCATTATAAGTCTCCCTCCCATCCCAATCCCCCACACCCATCGTTGTCCTCCTCCCCCCGCAGCCCATCATTGCCTTCTCCACCACCCCCATCATTTCCTCCTCCCCACTCATATCATTATTGTCTTTTCCCCCTCACCACTCCTATGATTGCCTATTCCACCACCTCCATCATTTCCTCCCCCCACCACCCCACTATTGTTTTTGCCCCCCGCCACTCCCATCATTGCCCATTCCACCACCTCCATCATTTCTTCCCCACCACCCCATTATTGTCCTTTACACCACCACCATCATTGCATTCTCCCCACCACTCCCATCATTGTTCTTTCCACCACCTCCATCGTTGCTTTTTCTCCCACCACCCCATCATTGCCCTTTTCACCACCTCCATCATTTCCTCCACCCCCATTATTGCCCTTTTACCACCACCATCATAGCATTCTCCCCCCACCACCCCATCGTTGCCCTTTCCACCACCTCCATCATTGCTTTCTCTCCTACAACCCCATCACTGCCATCTCCATCACCCTCATCATTGCCCTTCCCATCACCTCCATCACAGCCTTCTCCTCCACCACCCCATTCATTGCCTTCTTCCACACCACTCCCATCATTGTCTTTTCCATTACCACCATCATTGCCTTCTCCACCACCTTCATCATTGCCTTCTCCCCCACCACCCCCATCATTGCCCATTCCACCACCTCCATCATTTCCTCCTTCCCACCATCCCATCAATGCCCTTTCCACCACATCCATCATTTCCTCCTTCCCCACCATCCCCATCATTGCCCATTCCACCACTTCCATCATTTCCTCCTACCCCACCATCCCCATTATTGCTCTCTCCATCACCCCATCATTGCCTCCTCCCCATCTGCCCCATAATTGCCCTTTCTTTCCCTACACACACACACACACACACACACACACAGCACCATTCACCTCTCTGCACATCCCCCACAGCGCTATACACACACACACCACTCTGCTGCAGCATCACTGTCAGCAGCTTCCTCTCTCTGGCACAGCTGGCTGCTGAATGATTACTTCATCCAGCGGAGCTGCTGTCTGTGTGAGAGGAAGTGCGGGCCCGCTGCAACTTCTGTGCCGGCTGTCAGCTTGACAGTCGGCACAGAGTACAGCCGACTCTCAGTCCGGGGGGTGGCGGAATGCAGTCACTGGGGGAGACACTGCGGACCGCCACATTAGGCCTGACTGTGCCCCTCTGCTGGCTGCGCCCGGGGCACATGCCTCAGCTGCCCCCCAGATATGCCTCTGCACTAAGGCCACGTTCACATGTTCAGTATTTGGTCAGTATTTTACCTCAGTATTTTTAAGCCAAAACCAGGAGTGGGTGATAAATACAGAAGTGGTAACGTGTTTCTATTATACTTGTCCTCTGACTGTTCTACTCCTGGTTTTGGCTTACAAATACTGAGGTAAAATACTGACCAAATACTGAATGTGTGAACGTGGCCTAAGGGTAACAAATGTTAAGGACATTTATAGAGATTATTACAAGGAGTTGTTCCACCATTGTGACATTGTGCAAAGGGCATACGGGGTAGTGCGGTGTTTTGCTGTGTCGAAAGCACAGCAACATACTGTACAGTTCCAGCAAAGTGGATACGATTTATAGAAATCTCCTGCCCACTGCGCTTCTTTTTAACACTGGATAAACTGACCTGTGGTGCATTTTTCAAATCCACCTGATGTTAATTTCTCTTCCGGGTAAGGCGAGTTTTCTGTGTGGAATTTCCCCATAAATTTACATTAGTTGTGGGTAAGAAATGTACATGCTTATTTCAGTGCTTTTCCGTATAGGAAAGACATCAAAAACGCGTTAAGTCAACACCTACAGTTAGTATGTCAATAAAAAATTTTCAAAGTAAAAAAACAGGTTATATAAAAAACAAAGCAGCTTTATTTGCAGCATGAGCATGAAGAAACAAACCTATGCATAAAATGCGCACACCTTGGTATAGGAAAAATATACATAGTATCTTTATTAGCACCCTGGTACCAGTAAAGTCCATATGACTATATATGTATATATATATATATATATATATATATTAAAAAAGGAAGGCAGCACTCCATTTCTTCAGTAAATGAGTAGGATTTATTCAGACTTGAGAAAGGCTCACTTGAGCTGAAACGTCGCATTGTTATGTGGGTCTGAATAAATCCTACTCATTTACTGAAGAAATGGAGTGCTGCCTTCCTTTTTTATTCTATTGAATGTGGATAACCATGGACAGGTTGCCTGGAGGCTCTGCACCCAGAGATAAGTAGTGGTGTGCTGTTCCTTTTTTGTGAATATATATATAGTCATATGGACTTTACTGGTACCAGGGTACCAATAAAGATACTTTGTATATTTTTCCTATACTGAGGTGTGCGCATTTTATGCATAGGTTTGTTTCTTCATGTATATATATATATATATACATATATATATATATAAGCTTGACACTCCAGAGACAAAAAACAAAATATCAAAAACACGATAACGCATGGTAAAAAAATGCACACAAAAACGCAGGTAACCTACGGTAATTTATATACAGTAATAGGTGGAGAATGGTGAAAAAATTCTGCAATATCAAAAACGCACAAAAGCTCACAGTGGGAACGTAGTCTAACCCACCTGAAAAAGCGCTACATAAATGCTAAAAAGAATAAATCTCTGCACTGCTATATAAAAAATGACTCAAACGTTCAGTCTTTTGCGCTTCTTTTAACTGCTCCAAAGATGAAGAGTCTTGAAAATAAGATACCCGATCATTTTTCTCATGGGTTCTACTTGGAATTCTCTCACTTGTTCAATAGAAGCTTGTTTTTGTTTGTTTATTAAAAAAAAGCTAGTGGCCAAAAATGTCACAAAAAATGACTGAAGAACCTCCAAAAAAGATGCTTCAGGACAAAAGACATCCGCGTGTCTTGAAGTCTCTTCTTTCTGAAAACTTTTTGGGTTTGAATGTATCTAAAAGACATTGTCTCCATATATCCATAGCACTAAGCCATGTGGCAACACTAGTTGCTTTTCATGTTTTAGCCACCAGGTTGCGCCTTGTTAATGTTTCATTCTTTGGAATCCACAGGCTGTTTATGACCCATGCAGAAAAAGAAGTTAAATATCAGGGGATTGACATGCAAAACACAAGAGCAATATATGTCCTTCTTCTACAGGCAGTGTAGCAATATATTATTGCACTCGGACTGCTTCTCTGTAAAATCACATTAGCTTTCTGCATGTTGTTTGTTAGTTTAACTGCAAAGAGTAGGGCTTTTGTGCAGATTTCTTCCTTTTTTCACCACTGCAGATTTCTAGTATGAAATGGATGCAGAAACGCAGCAGATCTGCACAAAGAATTGACATGGTCCTTTTTTAATCTGCTGCGTTTTCCTTGCAGCTTTTTCTGCACCATCAGCACAGCATTTTGTTTTTGCCATTGATTTACATTGTACTGTAAATCACTTGCAGATCTGCATCGTTTCTGCACTGAAAAAAAAGCTGCAGATCTGCAAGAAATCTGCAACGTGTGCACATACCCTTAATAAGTCACAGCATACTCTATCAGTCTGCCAATTGGGCGCATGGGTGTTTTCTCTTAATGCCCTTCTGTCTAAAATTTGCCTGCTGCCAGGGCCGGTTTTAGACAAAATGGGCCCTGGGCAAAAGTTTAAAGTGGGGCCCCAATTGCTAACAAATTGCATATCTGATCACACAGAAACATTTCGGTTGTATATACATGCGTTGAGGTCAGGCCTTTAGAGTGTCATCGACAATATTGAAGTCGTTCGACACTTGTTTCTCAGCCTCTTTACACCAACTGAGGAAGAATGATGGGCACAGAACGATCACTAGGAGATCAATCTGTCCCCATACAGTAACATGTTATCAGCAGCACTTCTGCAGTTTTCACCGTGCGATGTGCTGCTGAGAACAATGATTTTTATTTTGGCATAAACAGTCCAATCACTCAATGAATAGGCAGAATTTTGCTTGTTTAGTATAATACACCACATAGTCATCTGCATAATATAATACACACCATAGTCCTCCACATTGTACAATGCACCCCACTATATTGTATAATGCAAACTTCCTTATAGTATAATGTGCCCCATAATCCTCCATATAGTATAATGTGTCCCATATCCCTTCATATACTTTAGTACACTCCCCATAGTCCTCCATATAGTAAAATACACTCCCCATAGTCCTCCATATAGTATAAAATGCTCCTCATATCCTCCCTATAGTATACTGTACTCCCCATAGTCCTCAATATACTACAATACTATGCATTCCATAGTCTTCCATATTATATAATGCACCCTCCTTAGTCCTCCATAAAGTATAATACACTCCTCATAGTATAATGCACCCCATAGTCCTTCATATATTATAATGCAGGTTCCATATATTACGTATAGTATAATTCACTCCCCATAGTCCTTGATAGAGTATAATGCAGTTCCCATATAGTATAATGCGGCTCCCATATAGTACATATAGTATAATGCACCTCATAGTCCTCAATAGAGCATAATGTACAGTTGTGCTCAAAAGTTTACATACCCCGGCAGAATTTTTTCTTTCTTGGCCTTTTTTCAGAGAATATGAATGATAACACCAAAACTTTTACTCCACTCATGGATAGTGGTTGGGTGAAGCCATTTATTGTCAGACTACTGTGTTTTCTCTTTTTAAAAACATCCAAATGACCCTGATCAAAAGTTCACATACCCTGGTGATTTTGGCCTGATAACATGCACAGAAGTTGATACAAATGGGTTTGAATGGCTACTAATGGTAACATCCTCATCAGTGACCTGTTAGCTTTTATGCACATACACTGATTACAAGCAGAGTGAGTTTCTGGGATCCAGACAGACTCTTGCATCTTTCATCCAGCCACTGACATTTCTGGATTTTGTGTCATGGGAAAAGCAAAAGAATTGTCAACAGATCTATGGGAAAAAGTAGTTGAACTATATAAAACAGGAAAGGGATACAAAAAGATATCCAAGGAATTGATAATGCCAGTCAGCAGCATTCAAACTGTGATTAACAAATGGAAAATCAGGGGCTCTGTAAAAACAAAACCACGGTCAGGTAGACCGACAAAGATGTCATCCACAACTGCCAGGAAAATTGTTCGGGATGCAAAGAAACACCTACAAATAACATCAGCTGAAATACTGGACTCTCTGAAAACTAGCGGTGTGGCTGTTTCAAGATGAACAATAAGGTGGCACTTGAAGAAAAATGGGCTGCATTGTTGAGTCGCCAGAAGAAAGCTATTACTGCGCAAATGCCACACAGTATCTCGCATACAATATGCAAAACAGCACAGAAACAAGCCTCAAAACTTGTGGAGCAACGTAATTTGGAGTGATGAGACCAAAATTGAACTTTTTGGCTACAACAATAAAAGTTACATTTGGAGAGAAGTCAACAAGGCCTATGATGAAAGGAACACCATTCCTTCTGTAAAACTCGGAGGTGGATCACTGATTTTTTGGGGGATGTGTGAGCTACAAAGGCACAGGAAACTTGGTCAAGGTTGCCGGAAAAATGAATGCAGCACGTTATCAGCAAATACTGGAGGCAAATTTTCAATCCTGGAAGCTGCGCATGGGACGTACTTAGATGTTCCTACATGGCAACGATCCAAAACACAAGGCCAAGTCGACCTGTCATTGGCTACAGCAGAACAAGTGAACATTCCAGAGTGGTCATCTCAGTCACCTGACCTTAATATCATTGAGGCACTCTTGGGAGATCTCAAACGTGCAGTTCATACTAGACAGGCCAGGAATTTACAGGAACTGGAGTTTTTTTTTGCCAAGAAGAGTGGGCAGCTTTACTGAGAAAATAAAGAACCTCATCCACAACTACCACAAAAGACTTCAAGCTGTTATTGATGTTAGAGGGGGCAATACACGGTGTTAAGAAATGGGGTATGTGAACTTTTGATTCTTTGGGTTGTCATTATGATTTAAATAGAGAAAACACAATAGTTTGATAATAAATGGTTTTACCCAGCCACTAACCATGAGTGGAGAAAAAGTTTTGGTGTTATCATTCATACTCTCTGTAAAAAGGCCAAGACAGCAAAAATTCTGCTGGGGTATGTAAAGTTTTGAGCACAACTATAGCCCCCTCATAGAGTATAATGCAGCCCCCCTCAGAGTATAATGCAGACTTCTCACGGAGTACAATGCAGTCTCCCTCAGAGAGTATAATGTAGCCCCATCATACAGTATAATGCAGCCACACACACACAATATAATGCAGACACACACAGTATAATGTAGCCCCCCACCCACACGCCTATAGAGTATAATGCAGCCCCTACACACACATAGGTGATAATTCAGCCCCCTCATAGAGGAAAATGCAGCCCAATCACAGAATATAATGCAGCCCTCTCATAGAGTATAATGCAGCCCCCACACACTGTATAATGCAAGCCTCACACAGAGTATAATATAGCCCCCTTATAGAGTATAATGCAGTACCCTCACAGAATATAATGCAGCCCCCTCATAGAGTATAATGCAGCCCCCTCATAGAATATAATGCAGCCTGTCCATAGAGTATAATGCATCCACACCACACAAGGTAATGCAGCCCCCCACACACTTGCAGCCCTCCCACACAGAGTATAATTCTGCCCCCCCACACACACACAATGAGCATAATGCAGACACGCACATATATAGTACCCACACACACGCAGAGTTCACACACACACACACACACACACACAGTATAATGCAGCCCCTCAGTGCTACAGTATTTAAAAAAAATACAATACTTACTTCTCATTGCCCCGCTGCTCTGGCTTCTGCAGTGCTTCTCATCAGCTCCACTGCTGGCACACCTTGGCGCGCGATGAAGTGAAATAATCAAGCGCCTGCTGCATCAGATGCAGAGTGCGAGTTATGGGATGGGGAGCATCAACTGATGCTCTCTCCTCCATCGTTGCTTTCAACTGTTTCAACTGTATCAGCCAATAAGTTAAATGCGTGATGTGGGGGAAAGAGACAACGCTGGTGCTGGGCCCATCTGACTCATGGGCCCCATAGCGGTCTTGTGGTGTGCCACTGGCTGGGGGTCTCTGGGGTAGCGGGGGCCCTAGGCAGATGCCTAGTCTGCCTGCCCCTAATACTGGCCCTGCCTGCTGCAATGCCATACCTAAACACAAAAGAAATGGTATGTAGTAGAATAGCCTAAAGTATCTGCTGTCTTCAATAGCATTGCTCTAAGGCTAGATCTACACACCAGCTCGAATGTTACCATGTGAGAGAAACGGACCTAATTTTTTTTTCTCAGGTGTCCACCCAACTACATTCTGGTTGCTTTAGTTTTTGTCACTGAAGAGTTGTGATTGTTCCCAAGCTACAAATAAAGTAGGTTATATTTTAAATCAAATTTACCTTGAAGCAACAGATCGATGAGACACAAAAGCAAATTGGAAGCCATCCAATTTACATCTGTACTTCACGGATCTCCAAAGGCTTTTCTAGCTGAGTATGAGCTGCAAAATTGGAATACAATAGTATGTGCTCTGAGTCATATGCAGGGGTGTAACCAATGTGGTCACAGCGGTCACCACTGCAACTAGCCCCAGAGAGTGAGGGGACCATTGACACCAGCAGATCCTTCAGCTGCATCAACTGAGGTGTATTGCAGCGCACAGCCCCGTCGGGTCCATCGCGACAATGCACGCTGCCGGTCAATCAAAGGCCAGCAGCTGACGTCGGTGTGCACGTGTCTGAGGGCATATGGCAGGGATGTCATGTGCTCCAGTTGCTTACATGCTGAAGTCAGCCGCCAACTTTAGAAGAAGACATCGTGCGGCGGTGTGGTGGAGGGAACGTGAGTACATTTTTTTTTTTATATACATTAAAAAACAGAGGCAGAGTGGGGGAAATATACCAGGATTGGGCCCAGGATAAGGGACATATACCAGAATGGGGGACATATTTCAAGATGGTGCCCAGGATAACAGACAAATATACCGGGATGAAGGATATGTATACCATGATGGAGCCCAGGATAAGGGACATATACCATGATTGGGTATATATCAAAATGGGGCCCAGTATATACCATATACCAGGATGGGGACATATATGCCAGAGTGGGGGATATATATGTAACAGGATGGGGCCCAGGATAAGCTACATATATGCCAATATGGGGGATATATATACCAGGCTGGGGCCCATGATAAGAAACATATATACCAGAGTGGGGGATACATATGTAACAGGATGGGGCACAGGATAAGTTACATATATGCCAACTTGGAGAATATATATACCAGGATAGGGCCCATAATAAAGGACATATATATCAGGATGGAGGACATATGTATACCAGGAGGGGGCCCAGGATAAGGTACATATATGCCAAGATGGCGTTCATATATACCAGGATGGAGCCAGAATGAGGGACCAGGGCTGCCACCAGGAATTTCAGAGCCCCATACTGGAAACATTTTCGGGCCCCAGACCCGATCTTGCATGAAGCAACAGACCGAGGAAGATTAACAGTCATCTTGTGTTTCTTTCATTTTTTAATAATTGTGTCATTTGTTACCTTCTCACCAAGCTGCTTGTCTTTTGTCCTGTAGCCCATCCCAGCCTTGTGCAGGTCTACAATTTTGTCCCTGGTGTCATTAGACAGATCTTTGATCTTGTTCATTATGGAGAAGTTGGAGCGTTGGAGTGTGATTATGTGAGTATGTGGACAGGTGTCCTTTATACAGGCAACGAGTTTAAATAGGTGCAATTAATACAGGCAATGAGTGCAGAGTAGGAGGGCTTCTTAAATAAAAACTGATAGGTCTGTGAGAGCCACAATTCTTGCTGGTTGGTACAGAGGCGTATCTAGGGTTTCTGGCACCCGGGGCAAGAATTCATTTTGCCCCCCCCCCACCAAGGACATATGCGATTTTCACACTTAGTCATGTACCGATGAGCTCCTCTCCCTAATGCTCTCAATGATCAGTGAAACCTGAGACGCAGGAAGAGAAGCTCGTTGTCACAGGACCACAAATATGAAAGTCACATATGAGTGAAGTGTCCATGTGATGACTACTGGAACCTGCAGAGCTGAATCCTGACATCGCAGGTTCTGAATTCTCACAACTAATGCATTGCACACTTTTAGGATTCTCCCTTGCCTGTGGACAGTCATGTCAGCACAATCATGCGAATAGGTATACCTCTGGCCACATTCCGACTAGACGTGCCCGGCCTCACTCAGTTCATTTTCATTGAGTGAGGCCACACATGTCTAGTCAGCACGTGACCGAATGTATGTAAATCACCGGCACGAGAGAATTCTGACAGCGTGCAGTGCGCACTGTGAGAAGTCAGAAGTCTACAGTCACAAAGAATGACTACAGACTCATTACAAACCTGGAAATCCCCTTTAAAGCTCCTAACATAAATAAAAACATGAGAGTTAGTTAGTATCACAAATAACATTTACATCGAGGTACCTTATAGATGACGTCGTCTCTGGAGTCATTCTCCTTCTTTTCTTCATCTTGTCCAGATCCCATGATGCGTTTTCTCATCCACAGCTTGTCTCTGCAGACTTCCATCTTCTCCGCTCTTTTGCAGAAATGATACATGATCCACATGATGCCCTTAAAGATACTAGTGTCAATAAAATGCTCCTGAATAAAAATTGCCCATCAATATATTGTCTGCACAAAATATGACCCCCACACTGTCCTGCTTATGGTACATGCTCTTCACACTGACCTCTCCTTTCCATAAAGGCCCCCTCTTCACACTGTCCTCTCACACTGTGTCCCCCCTATAGGGCCCAATATTTATACTGTACTCTCTCTTCACACTCCTCCTCCTTGGTATACTGTCCTCCTGGCTGTGCCCTTACATTGTCCCTCCATGCTACACCCCCACTATTCAGTTTCTATTCTGTGCCCACTCACTTTTGCCCCATACTGTCTCCTCACACAATTCCCCTCCCTCCTCATACTGTCTCCTCTCACATCCCCCTGTTCACCATACTGTCTCTTCATATATTTACCCCTCACTTTCTATACTACCTGCTCACCTAACTCCCCATACTGTGTCTGCACACATCTCATCATCATCACTTCCCGTACTCTGTCCACATACATTTTTCACATCGCTCCTCATGCGGTGCCCTCATTCTCCCATATTGTTTCCTCATACATGCCCCTATTCCCTCATACTGTTTCCTCATACATGCCCCCAATTCCCCATACTGTTTCCTCAAACATGCCCCCAATTCCCCCATACAGTTTCCTCATACATGCCCCCATTCCCCCATACTGTTTCCTCATACATGCCCCCATTCCCCCATACTGTTTCCTCAAACATGCCCCCCATTCCCCAATACTGTTTCCTTGTACATGCCCTCATTCCCCAATACTGTTTCCTCATACATGCCCCCAATTCCCCATATTGTTTCCTCATACATGCCCCTATTCCCTCATACTGTTTCCTCATACATGCCCCCAATTCCCCATACTGTTTCCTCAAACATGCCCCCAATTCCCCCATACAGTTTCCTCATACATGCTCCCATTCCCCCATACTGTTTCCTCATACATGCCCCCATTCCCCCATACTGTTTCCTCAAACATGCCCCCCACTCCCCAATACTGTTTCCTCGTACATGCCCGCATTCCCCAATACTGTTTCCTCATACATGCCCCCAATTCCCCATATTGTTTCCTCATACATGCCCCCATTCCCCTGTACTGTTTCCTCATATATACCCCATCTCCCCTTTTGCCCTTCATTTTGTGTCCTCAAATCTCCCCCACACATTAAAGCCCCCATCCCCACTCCAAATCTCACCCCACACATAATAAATTCCCCCAACCCCAAATTCTCCCCACAAATAAATCCCCCTATCCCCACTCAAATTGTCCACACACATATTATTGTCCTCTACCCCACCCCATCATTGCTCTCTTCACCACCTCCATCATTGCCTTCTCCGTTACGCCCATCATTGCCCATTTCACCACCTCCAGCATTTCCTCCCCCAATCCCATCATTGCCCTTTCCACCACATCCATTGTTTTCTCCTCCCTCACCATCCCCATCCTTGCCCATTCCACCACTTCCATCATTTCCTCCTCCACCATCCCCATCATTGCTTTCTCCCCATCAGCCCCATCATTGCCCTCTCCTCCCCCACCATCCCCATCATTGCCCTCTCTCCATCAGCCCCATCATTGCCCTCTCCTCCTCTACCATCTCCATCATTGCCCTCTCCCCGTCAGCCCCATCATTGCCGTCTCCTCCCCCACCATCCCCATCATTGCCCTCTCCCCGTCAGCCCCATCATTGCCCTCTCCTCCCCCACCATCCCCATCATTGCCTTCTCCCCGTCAGCCCCATCATTGCACTCTCCTCCCCCTACACACACACACACCATTTACTTCTCTGCACATTCCCCTGCAGCGCGCCACACACACACACATGCACACACACACACACACACACCCCTCTCACCTCTCCTCGCGCTCTGCCGCAGCATCTCCATCGCCTTCCTCTGACACAGCCGGCCGCTGAATGATGACGTCATCCAGCAGCGCGTCTGTGTGAGAGGAAGCGCGGGCAGGACGCAGGAAGACAGATCGCTGCAGCTCCGCTCCTATTTTCTCTTGTAGGCAGCGGAGCTGCAAAGATTTCTCCCTGCCCGCCGCAGCCACCCTGCAGGGGCACCCCTCCACCTCCGCACATGTTGGGAGCCGGCGCTCTGCAGCTTCTCTGTACCGGCTGTCAGCTTGACAGTCAGCACAGAGAACAGCTGACCCCCAGACCGGGGGCGGCAGAATGCAGCCGCCGGGGGAGACACTGCGGACCGCCAATAGGCGGCCCGACTGCGCCCCCCTGCCGGCTGCGCCCGGGGCACATGCCCCGGCTACCCCCTCCTAGATATGCCACTGGGTTGGTAGGTGATCATATACTTATTTCATGCAATAAAATGCAATTAAATTACTTAAAAATCATGCAATGTGATTTTCTGCTTTTTTATTTATTTTTAGATTCTGTTTCTCACAGGTGAAGTGTACCTACGATAAAAATTACAGACCTCTCCATTCAAAACGTTGAAATCAGCAGTGTATCAAATACTCATTTTCCCCACTGTACATAGCCAGCAACTTTTCTTTTGGCCAAAAGATTTTTTAAGCCATCACCCTAACAACGTAGATTCTTTTGGCCGGGCACTACTATACGCTAACCTAAACATTTCTTAAAATATCCAATACTGTTTTAGGAAAATAAATGCGATTAAAAAATCAAACTTGCGCTAAAAAATGCATAGAGATAAAATAGTAATATAGATATTGGCTATTTACCTGGTGAGAGGAAGATTGCGCTAGAAGTTGTGAAGTTACTTGCGTACATTTAGGAGTGTAATACTCCGAGTCTAAGGGCAAAGACAAGAAGATATATTGAGATATTTGAGAGGTGTATACCTGTGTACTAAAAACTGTTTTGGTATCAAAATTATCAATATGGAAAATCTATAGTTTAAGGAATAATTGAATAAAAAATTGAATAAAAAGTACCAAAATGGGCATACTAGGCTGTAAAAGTTCTGTCCTCATAAATACACACGCATGTAAAATGGAGGAAGAGTCGTACCTGCTACTGGGTACATGCAAAATTATATATGGAAGGTCTCGGCAGGAGCGACACACGTAAGTACTGTGAGTTTGATACTTAGCTTCGCTTTCCTTGCGGTGGTTAGAGGTGATCGTCCAGCTGACAGGACCTGCGTCCAGTTCGGGTCATGTGTCCAGTACGTCACGTGGTGCCCCTGTCGGCGGTACGGAGCACTGTTGGAGCCAAGAATAACCGACGTGTTCGGAAAAACATGGTTTCCTTCTTCAGGGTAGGCTCCCGCTGTGCTCTGCTGGCTTTATATACTTGGCTCCTTAGCTGTATGTCAATCAAACGCAAAAAGTTCAACCCCATTATTCAACCCCTTAGGCTTAAGGGTGTCCAATTCAAAAATGAATCGGGTTTCTTCCCTGGACATTTGTTTAATATAGTCACCATTGCGCCAATCTTTGCGAACTTATTTAATCCCAGACACCTTTATTCCATTTATGGATCCTCCGTGGTGGATTGAGAAATGTTTAGAGAGGGGATGATCGTCATATTTTTTCTTTATATTACGCAAGTGTTCATGGATTCTCCTGCATAGGGGGCGTTTCATTCGCCCCACATACAACTTCTTGCAGGGACATTCAATTAAATCGATCACTCCTTTAGTGGTGCATGTAATGAAGTCAGTGATTTCTATTTGTGTGAATTGGACACCCTTAAGCCTAAGGGGTTGAATAATGGGGTTGAACTTTTTGCGTTTGATTGACATACAGCTAAGGAGCCAAGTATATAAAGCCAGCAGAGCACAGCAGGAGCCTACCCTGAAGAAGGAATCCAATTGACTGAAAAATGAAAACATTATGGGTCTCTGAAAATGGTGACACAATTAAAACTTTTTTTTGTTAAATTTCCGATTTTTTTTGCAAATAAAATAACAAAAAAACTAGTCAAGTTTGGTGTCATCGTAATGGTACTGACAAGGAGAATCATATCGCTTGGTCATTTTCACCTTCACTATGTACGCCATAAAAACAATTCCCAAAAAGCAAAAATTGCAAGGTTTCTTTCTCAATTTCATCCAACTTTAATTTTATTTTGTTTTCCAGTGCACTATTTGTTAAAACGAATGATGTCATTTAAAAGAAAAACTTGTCCCACAAATAACAAGCCCTCATATGTCTGTATGGATAGAAAATAAAAAGTTATGGATCTTGGAAGAAGGGGGGATAAACAAAAATGCAAAAACACAAATTGGCAACATTGGGAAGTCGATTCGTAAGACACATAAAATTTCCGTTTTGCATTCATGCCTCTTGGATATGTTGCTCAGTGAAAAATTTGAATAAAAATGTGACCTTGAATTTTCCAGCAGCTGAGTAAGACTTAGTAAGTGTATATGTCTATGAACTTCAGTGTAGCAACATTTCATAAATAGTAATATTTGCTATCTGCGATTCTCATTTTTGCGTTAATTCTAGTTTAGATACTTTATATCCACAGTGTGGCAGCACATTACCTGAGAGAGGAGGACAGAAAAAAGCTTACGTGCACGGCTGTATGTGTGGTTGTTGGATTCATTGATGGATAAGGCCTCTTTCAGACAGCCTTGTTACTGCAATATTAAATGTATGTCTAGGAGGCATTTTTCTGCTGTGACGTTGATGTTCTCCTAGCCAAGGAAACAATAGGCCATATAAATATTACCCTTATGAATCTACAAAGGAAATATGTCAGGAGAAATCATCACCCAGAGGTCCTTCTGAAAAATCGATATATGAGAATCATTGATGTAACTAGAGTCTGATGGGCCCCTGTGCAAGGTATGGACCAGGCCCCATATCCTAAATATATATACAGCTCTGGCAAAAATTAAGAGACCACTGCAAAATTTTCAGTTTGTCTGATTTTTCTCTTTATAGGTATATTTTTGAGTAAAATGTAAATTGTTGTTTTATTCTATAAACTACTGACAACATGTCTTTGAAGTTCCAAGCAATACATTTTGTATTTATTTTCTGAAAATGAGAAATGGTCAAAATAACAAAAAAATGCAGTGCTTGCAGACCTCAAATAATGCAAAAAAAACAACAAAACAAGTTCATAATAATTTAGAAACAACAATACTAATGTTTTAACTCAGAAAGAGTTTAGAAATCAATATTTTGTGGATAACCATGATTTTTAATCACAGCTTTCATGCGTCTTGGCATGCTTTCCACCAGACTTTCACACTGCTTTTGGGTGAGCTTAACCCCTTCCCGACCCATGACGCCACGTAGGCGTCATGAAAGTCGGTGCCAATCCGACCCATGACGCCTATGTGGCGTCATGGAAGGATCGCGTCCCTGCAGATCGGGTGAAAGGGTTAACTCCCATTTCACCCGATCTGCAGGGACAGGGGGAGTGGTAGTTTAGCCCAGGGGGGGTGGCTTCACCCCCCGTGGCTACGATCGCTCTGATTGGCTGTTGAAAGTGAAACTGCCAATCAGAGCGATTTGTAATATTTCACCTATTAAAACTGGTGAAATATTACAATCCAGCCATGGCCGATGCTGCAATATCATCGGCCATGGCTGGAAACACTAATGTGCCCCCACCCCACCCCACCGATCGCCTACCCAGCCCTCTGATCTGTCCGGTACACTGCTCCGGCTCCCCTCCATCCTGTGCTCCGCTCCCCCCGTGCTCTTGTCCGCTCCCCCCGTGCTCCAATCACCCCCCCGTGCTCCAATCACCCCCCCTGCACTCCGATCCACCCCCTCCCGTGCTCCGTTCCACCCCCCGTGCTTCGTTCAACCCCCCGTGCTCTGTTCCACCCCCCCATGCTCCGTTCCACCCCCCCGCACTCCGATCCACCCCACCATGCTCCGATCCCCCCCCCTGCTCCCCCCACCCCATCATACTTACCGATCCTGCCGGGGTCTGTCCGTCTTCTCCCTGGGCGCCGCCATCTTCCAAAATGGCGGGCGCATGCGCAGTGCGCCCGCCGAATCTGCCGGCCGGCAGATTCGTTCCAAAGTGCATTTTGATCACTGAGATATAATCTATCACAGTGTTCAAAATAAAAAAAAAAATAAATGACCCCCCCTCCTTTGTCACCCCCATAGGCAGGGACAATAAAAAAATAAAGAATTTTTTTTTTCTTCCACTAATGTCAGAATAGGGTTAGGGGTAGGGTTAGGGTTAGGGGTAGGGTTAGGGGTAGGGTTAGGGTTAGGGTTAGGGTTAGGGCTAGGGTTAGGGTTAGGGCTAGGGTTAGGGTTAGGGTTAGGGTTTCGGTATGTGCACACGTATTCTGGTCCTCTGCGGATTTTTCCGCTGTGGATTTGATAAATCCGCAGTGCTAAACCGCTGCGGATTTATGGCGGATTTACCGCGTTTTTTCTGCGCATTTCACTGCGGTTTTACAACTGCGATTTTCTATTGGAGCAGTTGTAAAACCGCTGCGGAATCCGCAGAAACAAGTGACATGCTGCGGAATGTAAACCACTGCGTTTCCGTGCAGTTTTTCTGCAGCATGTGTACAGCGATTTTTGTTTCCCATAGGTTTACATTGAACTGTAAACTCATGGGAAACTGCTGCGGATCCGCAGCGTTTTCCGCAGCGTGTGCACATACCTTTAGAATTAGGCCATGTGCACACGGTGCGGATTTGGCTGTGGATCCGCAGCGGATTGGCCGCTGCGGATTCGCAGCAGTGTTCCCTCAGGTTTACAGTTCCATGTAAACCTATGGAAAATCAAATCCACTGTGCCCATGGTGCGGAAAATACCGCGCGGAAACGCTGCGTTGTATTTTCCACAGCATGTCAATTCTTTGTGCGGATTCCGCAGCGTTTTACACCTGTTCCTCAATAGGAATCCACAGGTGAAATCCGCACAAAAAACAATGGAAATCCGCGGAAAATCCGCAGGTAAAACGCAGTGCCTTTTACCTGCGGATTTTTCAAAAATGGTGTTGAAAAATCTCACGAATCCGCAACGTGGGCACATAGCCTTAGGGTTAGGGTTGGAATTAGGGTTGTGGTTAGGGTTGTGATTAGGGTTAGGGGTGTGTTGGGATTAGGGTTAGGGGTGTGGGTGGGTTAGTGTTGGAGGTAGAATTGAGGGGTTTCCACTGTTTAGGCACATCAGGGGTCTCCAAACGCAACATGGCGCCACCATTGATTCCAGCCAATCTTGTATTCAAAAAGTCAAATGGTGCTCCCTCACTTCCGAGCCCCGACGTGTGCCCAAACAGTGGTTTACCCCCACATATGGGGTACCAGCATACTCAGGACAAACTGCGCAACAATTACTGGGGTCCAAATTCTCCTGTTACCCTTGTGAAAATAAAAAATTGCTTGCTAAAACATCATTTTTGAGGAAAGAAAAATGATTTTTTATTTTCACGGCTCTGCGTTGTAAACGTCTGTGAAGCACTTAGGGGTTCAAAGTGCTCACCACATATCTAGATAAGTTCCTTGGGGGGTCTAGTTTCTAAAATGGGGTCACTTGTGGGGGGTTTCTACTGTTTAGGCACACCAGGGGCTCTGCAAACGTAACGTGACGCCCGCAGACCATTCCATCAAAGTCTGCATTTCAAAAGTCACTACTTCCCTTCTGAGCCCCGACGTGTGCCCAAACAGTGGTTTACCCCCACACATGGGGTATCAGCGTACTCAGGAGAAACTGTACAACAACTTTTGGGGTCCAATTTCTCCTGTAACCCTTGGGAAAATAAAAAATTCTGGGCTAAATAATTATTTTTGAGGAAAGAAAACGTATTTATTATTTTCACGGCTCTGCATTATAAACTTCTATGAAGCACTTGGGGGTTCAAAGTGCTCACCACACATCTAGATAAGTTCCTTTCGGGGTCTAGTTTCCAAAATGGGGTCAATTGTGGGGGGTTTCTACTGTTTAGCCACATCAGGGGCTCTGCAAACGGAACGTGACGCCCGCAGAGCATTCCATTAAAGTCTGCATTTCAAAACGTCACTACTTCAATTCCGAGCCCCGGCATGTGCCCAAACAGTAGTTTACCCCCACATATGGGGTATCACCGTACTCAGGAGAAACTGGACAACACATTTTGGGGTCAAATTTCTCCTGTTACCCTTGGGAAATTTAAAAAATTCTGGGCTAAATAATTATTTTTGAGGAAAGAAAACGTATTTATTATTTTCACGGCTCTGCATTATAAACGTCTGTGAAGCACTTGGGGGTTCAAAGTGCTCACCACACATCTAGATAAGTTCCTTTCGGGGTCTAATTTCCAAAATGGGGTCACTTGTGGGGGGTTTCTACTGTTTAGCCACATCAGGGGCTCTGCAAACGCAACGTGACGCCCACAGAGCATTCCATCAAAGTCTGCATTTCAAAACGTCACTACTTCACTTCCGAGCCCCGGCATGTGCCCAAACAGTGGTTTACCCCCACATATGGGGTATCAGCGTACTCAAGAGAAACTGAACAACAACTTTTGGGGTCAAATTTCTCCTGTTACCCTTGGGAAAATAAAAAATTGCAGGCTAAAAGATCATTTTTGAGAAAATAATTTTTAATTTTTATTTTCATGGCTCTGCGTTATAAACTTTTGTGAAGCACTTGGGGGTTCAAAGTCCTCACCACACATCTAGATTAGTTCCTTTGGGGGTCTAGTTTCCAAAATGGGGTCATTTGTGGGGGATCTCCAATGTTTAGGCACACAGGGGCTCTCCAAACGTGACATGGTGTCCGCTAATGATTGGAGCTAATTTTCCATTTAAAAAGCCAAATGGCGTGCCTTCCCTTCCGAGCCCTGCCGTGCCCCCAAACAGTGGTTTACCCCCACATATGGGGTATCAGCGTACTCAGGACAAACTGGACAACAACATTTGGGGTCCAATTTCTCCTATTACCCTTGGCAAAATAGGAAATTCCAGGCTAAAAATCATTTTTGAGGAAAGAAAAATTATTTTTTATTTTTATGGCTCTGCGTTATAAACTTCTGTGAAGCACCTGGGGGTTTAAAGTGCTCAATATGCATCTAGATAAGTTCCTTGGGGGGTCTAGTTTCCAAAATGGGGTCACTTGTGGGGGAGCTCCAATGTTTAGGCACACAGCGGCTCTCCAAACGCGACATGGTGTCCGCTAACAATTGGAGCTAATTTTCCATTCAAAAAGTCAAATGGCGCGACTTCCCTTCTGAGCCCTGCCGTGTGCCCAAACAGTGGTTTACCCCCCACATATGAGGTATCGGCATACTCGGGAGAAATTGCCCAACAAATTTTATGATCCATTTTATCCTATTGCCCATGTGAAAATGAAAAAATTGAGGCGAAAAGAATTTTTTTGTGAAAAATAAGTACTTTTTCATTTTTACAGATCAATTTGTGAAGCACCTGAGGGTTTAAAGTGCTCACTAGGCATCTAGATAAGTTCCTTGGGGGGTCTAGTTTCCAAAATGGGGTCACTTGTGGGGAGCGCCAAAGTTTAGGCACACAGGGGCTCTCCAAACGCGACATGGTGTCCGCTAACGATGGAGATAATTTTTCATTCAAAAAGTCAAATGGCGCTCCTTCCCTTCTGAGCTTTACCATGTGCCCAAACAGTGGTTTACCCCCACATGTGAGGTATTGGTGTACTCAGGAGAAATTGCCCAACAAATTTTAGGATCCATTTTATCCTGTTGCCCATGTGAAAATAAAAAAATTGAGGCTAAAAGAATTTATTTGTGAAAAAGAAAGTACTTTTTCATTTTTACGGATCAATTTGTGAAGCACCTGGGGGTTCAAAGTGCTCACTATGCATCTAGATAAGTTCCTTGGGGCGTCTAGTTTCCAAAATGGGGTCACTTGTGGGGGAGCTCCAATTTTTAGGCACGCGGGGCTCTCCAAACGTGACATGGTGTCCGCTAAAGAGTGGAGCCAATTTTTCATTCAAAAAGTCAAATGGCGCTCCTTCCCTTCCAAGCCCTGCCGTGCGCCCAAACCGTGGTTTACCCCCACATATGAGGTATCAGCGTACTCCGGACAAATTGGACAACAACTTTCGTGGTTCAGTTTCTCCTTTTACCATTGGGAAAATAAAAAAATTGTTGCTAAAAGATAATTTTTGTGACTAAAAAGTTAAATGTTCATTTTTTCCTTCCATGTTGCTTCTGCTGCTGTGAAGTACCTGAAGGGTTAATAAACTTCTTGAATGTGGTTTTGAGCACCTTGAGGGGTGCATTTTTTAGAATGGTGTCACTTTTGGGTATTTTCAGCCATATAGACCCCTCAAACTGACTTCAAATGTGAGGTGGTCCCTAAAAAAAATGGTTTTGTAAATTTCGTTGTAAAAATGAGAAATCGCTGGTCAAATTTTATCCCTTATAACTTCCTAGCAAAAAAAAATTTTGTTTCCAAAATTGTGCTGATGTAAAGTATACATGTGGGAAATGTTATTTATTAACTATTTTGTGTCACATAACTCTCTGGTTTAACAGAATAAAAATTCAAAATGTGAAAATTGTGAAATTTTCAAAATTTCGCCAAATTTCCGTTTTTATCACAAATAAACGCAGAATTTATTGACCTAAATTTACCACTACCATGAAGCCCAATATGTCACGAAAAAACAATCTCAGAGCCGCTAGGATCCGTTGAAGCGTTCCTGAGTTATTACCTCATAAAGGGACACTGGTCAGAATTGCAAAAAACGGCAAGGTCTTTAAGGTCAAAATAGGCTGGGTCATGAAGGGGTTAAAGGGAACCTGTCACCTGAATTTGGCGGGACCGGTTTTCGGTCATATGGGCGGAGTTTTCGGGTGTTTGATTCGCCCTTTCCTTACCCGTTGGCTGCATGCTGGCCGCAATATTGGATTGAAGTTCATTTTCTGTCCTCCGTAGTACACGCCTGCGCAAGGCAAGATTGCCTTGCGCAGGCGTGTACTACGGAGGACATACTCTTCTATGCGCAATTTTGAATGGCCTTTTCTTAACAATCCTTTCAATGCTGCAGTTATCCCGGTTGCTTGTGCACCTTTTTCTACCACAGTTTTTTCTTCCACTCAACTCTCCATTAATATGCTTGGATACAGCACTCTCTGAACAGCCAGCTTCTTTAGCAATGACATTTTGTGACTTACCCTTCTTGTGGAGTGTGTCAATGACTGGCTCATGGATATATATCAAGTCAGCAGTCTTTCCCATGATTGTGGAGCCTACTGAAACAGAATAAGGGACCTTTTAAAATGCTTAGGAAGCAGATGTTTTTCGTTAATTATTCTAGTTTACAGAGATAATGACTTTTGGGATTTCATTGGCTGTAATCCATATTCATCAATAGAGTTGAGCGACCTTGACCTTTTTAGAGTCGAGCCGGGTTTTGCGAAACCCGACTATGTCCAAAGTCGGGTCGAGTGAAATCGGCCAATTATGACGTAAAGTCGGGATCGACCGAAACACGAAACCCAATGCAAGTCAATGGGGCAGCATAGTCGGCAGTGAGTGGGGGCCAGGAAAACACCTAGAGTGCCCATTTTAATGTCAAAACCATCCATTCTTCTTAATGAAGCTTGTCAAGCGTAATTTACCTTATAATAATTGGAAGGCATTTGAAATTGGGGGTCATTTGGCTAAAGTTGTGGGGGGTAGGGCTGGTTCAAGTAATTAGTGGGCCCAGGAAATCTGGACCACGTCACGGCAGTGGAGCAGGGAGAGGTAAGTATTTCAACTTTGCAAGTGCTGTGAACCTGAGCAAGCAGGGGGGGCCCACTCGTTGGCATTGGCACTGGCACAGGGCCCCTCAAAGTACAGCGGTGTGTTTGCACGGCGGGGGCGCCTCCCACCGGCAGCAACACTTTTGCGTACTATGAGAGGCCCTGTGCCAGTGACGTCGCCAACTAGTATTCCTCCCCCCACCTGATGAAGGAACCTGCACTTTCATCTGCACCTTCCTCTTTGTCCCCGTGTAAGGTGGTATGGTATGCGGGAAGAGCAACCTGACTTTCAGCAGGGTCACAATGTTGTTGTGTAGCGTGCACGGGGAATGTTGCGTTATGGGTCAATGTACCAGCAGACTCATCTATCACTGGCTGGGCAATGGGCACGATGAAGTGGAAACACAGATATAGGCCCAAAGAAGAAAGTGGGCTAAATGCAGTTCAAAATTGGTAACACAGGAATAACCAGGGGGCATTGCAGTGGAGGACAACTGGAATGAGAGGCTGACACAGAGAGTAGGGCCAAATCAGTAAGTAGTCGAAATGCAGTTCAAAATTGGCAACCGTAGTAAACAGGCGGCACAGCTTTGTTCAGTGGAGGAGAACAGCAAGGAGTGGCAGACACCGATAGTAGGCCCCAAACCAACTAGTACGCCAAATGCAGTTGTTCCATTTAACCACAATTTAATGAGAGCCTGAAGATAGAAGCTCAGGAAAGGCAACCTGGGGAACACCTTGGAGTGTAACACACCATCTCTCTCCACCCCATACCCATTTTGTATGGCCTAATGCAGTGTACTTTTCTACAACTACTAAACGAGAGTCGGAAGACCGAAGCAATGGCAAGGAAACCTGGGGAACACCTTAGAGTGTAACACACCCTCTCTCTACACCCCATACCCAATTTGAAGGTCTAATGCAGTGTAGTTTCCAAGAACTACTAAACGAGAGCCGGAAGATCGAAGCTCAGGAAAGGCAACCTGGGGAACACCTTGGAGTGTAACACACCCTCTCGCTACACCCCATACCCAATTTGAAGGCCTAATGCAGCGTAGTTTCCAACAACTACTAAACGAGAGCCGGAAGATCGAAGCTCAGGAAAGGCAACCTGGGGAACACCTTGGAGTGTAACAAACCCTCTCTCTACACCCCATACCCAATTTGTAGGCCTAATGCAGCGTAGTTTCCGACAACTACTAAACGAGAGCATGAAGATCGAAGCTCAGGAAAGGCAACCTGGGGAACACCTTGGAGTGTAACACACCCTCTCTCTACACCCCATACCCAATTTGTAGGCCTAATGCAGCGTAGTTTCCGACAACTACTAAACGAGAGCCGGAATATCGAAGCTCAGGAAAGGCAACCTGGGGAACACCTTGGAGTGTAACACACCCTCTCTCTACACCCCATACCCAATTTGAAGGCCTAATGCAGTGTAGTTTCCAAGAACTACTAAACGAGAGCCGGAAGATCGAAGCTCAGGAAAGGCAACCTGGGGAACACCTTGGAGTGGAACACACCATCTCTCTACACCCCATACCCAATTTGAAGGCCTAATGCAGCGTAGTTTCCAACAACTACTAAACGAGAGCCGGTAGATCGAAGCTCAGGAAAGGCAACCTGGGGAACACCTTGGAGTGTAACACAACGTCTCTCTACACCACGGAAGGGATGATTCTTAGGAAGGAAGGCTGTTGGAAATAAGCATTGCGCGTCCGAGGGTGATTAGATTCTTATTAGGTATATACTCACCCTCGGACGCGCCCTGCTTCTTTATTTGGAATGAATGTTTATTTGCAATGTGGTGTTGACTTTCTCTATTATTTTGGTAATTAATGATTTTATTATTTTCATTATTTTGCATCTTCTCGGCAATAATATAAAGAAGACGCGACAGGACAACACTCGGTGGATGCCATATGTGTGTTTTCAATTTAAAAAAACTTTCAGTTAACTACTTGCAGGAGAAAGTAATTGTAGCTGGTGGCCATTTTTAGTACTGTACCAGATTTTAGTTGTGTGTTTGTTTTTAATGTTAAAATGTCTGCATTTGATATCTCACCAGTATTTTCTTTTTTATAAGCAAAATACTTATTTTTATATTTTCTGATGTTGGTTCCAGGGGTACACGGCCAGCAGTGCCCTGGTCAGTGTAGTAGTAGTTGAAAGAATGGACCGCAGACAGGCATCGAAGGCCTAAAATAAAAACACATGGCTGTAGGCAATTTTAAATTGGTTCCAGGGGTACACGGACAGCAGTGGTGTGGTCAGTGGAGGCCTAGTGGAAGGAGTGACCGCAGACAGGCATCGAAGGCCTAAAATAATAACACATGGCTGTAGGCAATTTTAAATTGGTTCCAGGGGTACACGGGCAGCAGTGACCTGGTCAGTGTAGTAGTAGTTGAAAGAATGGACCGCAGACAGGCATCGAAGGCCTAAAATAAAAAAATTGGGCTGGCTGTAGGCAATTTTAAATTGGTTCCAGGGGTACACGGACAGCAGTGGTGTGGTCAGTGGAGGCCTAGTGGAAGGAGTGACCGCAGACAGGCATCGAAGGCCTAAAATAATAACACATGGCTGTAGGCAATTTTAAATTGGTTCCAGGGGTACACGGACAGCAGTGGTGTGGTCAGTGGAGGCCTAGTGGAAGGAGTGACCGCAGACAGGCATCGAAGGCCTAAAATAATAACACATGGCTGTAGGCAATTTTAAATTGGTTCCAGGGGTAGACGGGCAGCAGTGACCTGGTCAGTGTAGTAGTAGTTGAAAGAATGGACCGCAGACAGGCATCGAAGGCCTAAAATAAAAAAATTGGGCTGGCTGTAGGCAATTTTAAATTGGTTCCAGGGGTACACGGGCAGCAGTGACCTGGTCAGTGTAGTAGTAGTTGAAAGAATGGACCGCAGACAGGCATCGAAGGCCTAAAATAAAAAAATTGGGCTGGCTGTAGGCAATTTTAAATTGGTTCCAGGGGTACACGGGCAGCAGTGGTGTGGTCAGTGGAGGCCTAGTGGAAGGAGTGACCGCAGACAGGCATCGAAGGCCTAAAATAATAACACATGGCTGTAGGCAATTTTAAATTGGTTCCAGGGGTACACGGGCAGCAGTGACCTGGTCAGTGTAGTAGTAGTTGAAAGAATGGACCGCAGACAGGCATCGAAGGCCTAAAATAAAAAAATTGGGCTGGCTGTAGGCAATTTTAAATTGGTTCCAGGGGTACACGGACAGCAGTGGTGTGGTCAGTGGAGGCCTAGTGGAAGGAGTGACCGCAGACAGGCATCGAAGGCCTAAAATAATAACACATGGCTGTAGGCAATTTTAAATTGGTTCCAGGGGTACACGGACAGCAGTGGTGTGGTCAGTGGAGGCCTAGTGGAAGGAGTGACCGCAGACAGGCATCGAAGGCCTAAAATAATAACACATGGCTGTAGGCAATTTTAAATTGGTTCCAGGGGTAGACGGGCAGCAGTGACCTGGTCAGTGTAGTAGTAGTTGAAAGAATGGACCGCAGACAGGCATCGAAGGCCTAAAATAAAAAAATTGGGCTGGCTGTAGGCAATTTTAAATTGGTTCCAGGGGTACACGGGCAGCAGTGACCTGGTCAGTGTAGTAGTAGTTGAAAGAATGGACCGCAGACAGGCATCGAAGGCCTAAAATAAAAAAATTGGGCTGGCTGTAGGCAATTTTAAATTGGTTCCAGGGGTACACGGGCAGCAGTGGTGTGGTCAGTGGAGGCCTAGTGGAAGGAGTGACCGCAGACAGGCATCGAAGGCCTAAAATAATAACACATGGCTGTAGGCAATTTTAAATTGGTTCCAGGGGTACACGGGCAGCAGTGACCTGGTCAGTGTAGTAGTAGTTGAAAGAATGGACCGCAGACAGGCATCGAAGGCCTAAAATAAAAAAATTGGGCTGGCTGTAGGCAATTTTAAATTGGTTCCAGGGGTACACGGACAGCAGTGGTGTGGTCAGTGGAGGCCTAGTGGAAGGAGTGACCGCAGACAGGCATCGAAGGCCTAAAATAATAACACATGGCTGTAGGCAATTTTAAATTGGTTCCAGGGGTACACGGACAGCAGTGGTGTGGTCAGTGGAGGCCTAGTGGAAGGAGTGACCGCAGACAGGCTTCCAAGGCCTAACATAACAAACTTGGGCTGGCTGTAGGCACTTTTAAATTGGTTCCAGGGGTACACGGGCAGCAGTGGTCTGGTCAGTGGAAGTCTAGTGGAAGGAGTGACCGCAGACAGGCTTCCAAGGCCTAACATAACAAACTTGGGCT
Source organism: Ranitomeya imitator (assembly GCF_032444005.1). Classification (NCBI taxonomy): domain Eukaryota; kingdom Metazoa; phylum Chordata; class Amphibia; order Anura; family Dendrobatidae; genus Ranitomeya; species Ranitomeya imitator. The sequence continues at coordinate 443,157,404 of NC_091285.1, forward strand.
GGCTGTAGGCACTTTTAAATTGGTTCCAGGGGTACACGGGCAGCAGTGACCTGGTCAGTGTAGTAGTAGTTGAAAGAATGGACCGCAGACAGGCTTCGAAGGCCTAACATAACAAACTTGGGCTGGCTGTAGGCACTTTTAAATTGGTTCCAGGGGTACACGGGCAGCAGTGGTCTGGTCAGTGGAAGTCTAGTGGAAGGAGTGACCGCAGACAGGCTTCCAAGGCCTAACATAACAAACTTGGGCTGGCTGTAGGCACTTTTAAATTGGTTCCAGGGGTACACGGGCAGCAGTGGTCTGGTCAGTGGAAGTCTAGTGGAAGGAGTGACCGCAGACAGGCTTCCAAGGCCTAACATAACAAACTTGGGCTGGCTGTAGGCACTTTTAAATTGGTTCCAGGGGTACACGGGCAGCAGTGGTCTGGTCAGTGGAAGTCTAGTGGAAGGAGTGACCGCAGACAGGCTTCGAAGGCCTAACATAACAAAATTGGGCTGGCTGTAGGCACTTTAAATTGGTTCCAGGGGTACATGGGCAGCAGTGTATGGTCAGTGGAAGTCTAGTGGAAGGAGTGACGGCAGACAGTCTTCGAAGGCCTAACATAACAAAATTGGGCTGACTGTAGGCACTTTTAAATTGGTTCCAGGGTAACACGGCCAGCAGTGGCCTGGTCAGTGTAGTAGTTGTAGAAAGAAGGGACCGCAGACAGGCTTCGAAGGCCTAACATAACAAAAATGTCAAAACAATGGTATTGTCAGTGCCAGGCATTGAAGGATGTCAGCGCCTAGACTACACATTGGTGAAGCTGTGAGAGATAATTTTGCTAGTGGTAGAGCACTGTTTGAGCTGGGGGGGGGAACTGTCTTGTGGCCGGCGTTACAGGCACAGGGCCCCTCATATTACAACGGTGTGTCTGACGTTGGGTGCGCACCACCACCGCCAGAGACACTTTATTGTACTATGAGGGACCCAGTGGCAGTGCCGTCGACCAAAAGCGGCCACACCCACCTCTTCAGACAAACAGCACTCTCAAGGGTCCAAGCGCAAAGTGGCGATAGCACGGCCCCGTGTGGGGAGTTTGGCCATTTCGTGAGGTGGAAACATGTCGTATGCTGGACAATCAGGTGAAGAAAATTACGAGATTGGAAAAGTCATTCAGAATAGTCCACAGGCAAGACCTTTTCATAGGAAAGCTAGGTGTCAGCCGGGCAGGGTGGGGCAAAAGATTTTGAAATCCAGTTGTGGTTCATTTTAATGAAGGTTAGATCATCTACATTTTGGGTAGCCAGACGAGTCCTTTTTTCTGTTAGTATTGAACCTGCAGCACTGAATACTCTTTCTGATAGGACACTAGCTGCCGGGCAAGCAAGCTCCTGCAATGCATATTCTGCCAATTCTGGCCAGGTGTCTAATTTGGATGCCCAGTAATCAAATGGGAATGACGGTTGAGGGAGAACGTCGATAAGGGATGAAAAATAGTTTGTAACCATACTGGACAAATGTTGTCTCCTGTCACTTTGAATTGATGCTGCAGTACCTGTCCTGTCTGCGGTCATAGAAAAATCACTCCACAACCTGGTCAGAAAACCCCTCTGGCCAACGCCACTTCTGATTTCTGCCCCTCTAACACCTCTGGTCTGCTGGCCCCTGGAGCTCGTGTGAGAACGATCACGGGCGCTGTGTGCAGGGAATGCCAGAAGCAAACGGTCAACAAGAGTTGATTGTTTTGTTGCTAATATTAGTTCCAAGTTCTCATGTGGCATAATATTTTGCAATTTGCCTTTATAGCGAGGATCAAGGAGGCAGGCCAACCAGTAATCGTCATCGTTCATCATTTTTGTAATGCGTGTGTCCCTTTTGAGGATACGCAAGGCATAATCCGCCATGTGGGCCAAAGTTCCCGTTGTCAAATCTGCGGTTGTGCTTGGTTGAGGGGCAGTTGCAGGCAAATCTACGTCACTTGTGTCCCTCAAAAAACCAGAACCCGGCCTTGCCACGCCACCAATTTCCCGTGCCCCCGGGAAAGCTTCCTCATTAAAAATATACTCATCCCCATCATCCTCCTCATCCTCCACCTCCTCTTCGCCCGGTACCTCGTCATGTACACTGCCCTGACCAGACAATCGCTGACTGTCATCAAGGCTTTCCTCTTCCTCTGGTGCAGACGCCTGATCCTTTATGTGCGTCAAACTTTGCATCAGCAGACGCATTAGGGGGATGCTCATGCTTATTATGGCGTTGTCTGCACTAACCAGCCGTGTGCATTCCTCAAAACACTGAAGGACTTGACACATGTCTTGAATCTTCGACCACTGCACACCTGACAACTCCATGTCTGCCATCCTACTGCCTGCCCGTGTATGTGTATCCTCCCACAAAAACATAACAGCCCGCCTCTGTTCGCACAGTCTCTGAAGCATGTGCAGTGTTGAGTTCCACCTTGTTGCAACGTCTATGATTAGGCGATGCTGGGGAAGGTTCAAAGAACGCTGATAGGTCTGCATACGGCTGGAGTGTACAGGCGAACGGCGGATATGTGCGCAAAGTCCACGCACTTTGAGGAGCAGGTCGGATAACCCCGGATAACTTTTCAGGAAGCACTGCACCACCAGGTTTAAGGTGTGAGCCAGGCAAGGAATGTGTTTCAGTTGGGAAAGGGAGATGGCAGCCATGAAATTCCTTCCGTTATCACTCACTACCTTGCCTGCCTCAAGATCTACAGTGCCCAGCCACGACTGCGTTTCTTGCTGCAAGAACTCGGACAGAACTTCCGCGGTGTGTCTATTGTCGCCCAAACACTTCATAGCCAATACAGCCTGCTGACGTATGCCAGTAGCTGCCCCATAATGGGAGACCTGGTGTGCAACAGTGGCAGGTGCGGATGGAGTGTTTGTGCGACTGAGGTCTGTGGACGAGCTCTTGCTTCTGCAGGAGGACGAGGAGGAGGAGGAGGAGGAGGAGGGGGTGCGAACGGCTACAGACAACTGTTTACTAGACCGTGGGCTAGGCAGAACTGTCCCAAACTTGCTGTCCCCTGTGGACCCTGAATCCACCACATTTACCCAGTGTGCCGTGATGGACACGTAACGTCCCTGGCCATGCCTACTGGTCCATGCATCTGTTGTCAGGTGCACCTTTGTGCTCACAGATTGCCTGAGTGCATGGACGATGCGCTCTTTAACATGCTGGTGGAGGGCTGGGATGGCTTTTCTGGAAAAAAAGTGTCGACTGGGTAGCTCGTAGCGTGGTACAGCGTAGTCCATCAGGTCTTTGAAAGCTTCGCTTTCAACTAACCGGTCGGGCATCATCTCTAACGAGATTAGTCTAGCTATGTGGGCGTTCAAACCCTGTGTACGCGGATGCGAGGCTAAGTATTTCCTTTTTCTAACCATAGTCTCATGTAGGGTGAGCTGGACTGGAGAGCTGGAGATCGTGGAACTAGCGGGGGTGCCGGTGGACATGGCAGACTGAGAGACGGTGGGAGATGGTATTGTTGCCGCCGGTGCCCTAGATGCAGTGTTTCCTACTACGAAACTGGTGATTCCCTGACCCTGACTGCTTTGGCCTGGCAAAGATACCTGCACAGATACAGCAGGTGGTGCGCTAAATGGTGGTCCTACACTGCCGGAAGGGATGTTGCGTTGATGACTAGCTTCATTGGCCGAGGGTGCAACAACCTTAAGGGACGTTTGGTAGTTAGTCCAAGCTTTCAAATGCATGGTGGTTAAATGTCTATGCATGCAACTAGTATTGAGACTTTTCAGATTCTGACCTCTGCTTAAGGAAGTAGAACATTTTTGACAGATGACTTTGCGCTGATCAATTGGATGTTGTTTAAAAAAATGCCAGACTGCACTCTTTCTAGCATCGGATACCTTTTCAGGCATTGCAGACTGAGCTTTAACCGGATGGCCACGCTGTCCTCCACCAGGTTTTGGCTTTGCCACGCGTTTTGGGCAAGATACGGGCCCGGCAGATGGAACCTGTGGCGATGTTGATGCCTGCTGCGGCCCCTCCTCCTCCTCTGCTTCAGAACTGCTGCCGCCTGCACCCTGTTCCCCCAATGGCTGCCAATCGGGGTCAAGAACTGGGTCATCTAATAACTCTTCTTGTACCTCCTGCGCAACTTCGTCTGTGTCACCGTGTCGTTCGGTGGTATAGCGTTCGTGATGGGGCAACATAGTCTCATCAGGGTCTGATTCTTGATCAGCACCCTGCGAGGGCAATGTTGTGGTCTGAGTCAAAGGACCAGCATAGTAGTCTGGCTGTGGCTGTGCGTCAGTGCACTCCATGTCAGATTCAATTTGTAATGGGCATGGACTGTTAACTGCTTCACTTTCTAAGCCAGGGACGGTATGTGTAAAGAGCTCCATGGAGTAACCCGTTGTGTCGCCTGCTGCATTCTTCTCTGTTGTTGTTTTTGCTGAAGAGGACAAGGAAGTGACTTGTCCCTGACCGTGAACATCCACTAACGACGCGCTGCTTTTACTTTTACCAGTTTCACGAGATGAGGCAAAAGAGCTAGAGGCTGAGTCAGCAAGATAAGCCAAAACTTGCTCTTGCTGCTCCGGCTTTAAAAGCGGTTTTCCTAATCCCAGAAAAGGGAGCGTTCGAGGCCTTGTGTAGCCGGACGACGAACCTGGCTCCACAGCTCCAGACTTAGGTGCAATATTTTTTCCCCCACGACCACCTGATGCTCCACCACTACCACTACCCTCATTACCAGCTGACAATGAACGCCCCCGGCCACGACCTCTTCCACTAGACTTCCTCATTGTTTTAAAAACGTAACCAAACTAACGTTATTTGTTGCAGTCACACAACTTACACGGTGAGCTATAACTTCAGTATGATTTAGCTACCCCTTTACAGGTTGGTGAGACCACAGCGAAAATCAGGCCCAATGTTACACACTCTTTTTTTGGTGGCTGCAAATTAGAGAGATGCCCCACACGCAGGACTGTCACTGAAGCACAAATGTTAATATTAATGTCACACTATTATTTTTTTTTTATTTTTATTTTTTTCAGGAACACTTTAGAAACCCCCCCAAAAAAAAAAAAAAGATTTTTGCAGGGAGAATTTAGAAAACAAATGTAACAAACTATATGCTTTCTATGGGCCACTGAGTGAGAGATGACGCACACAGGAATCAGGAGTGGCACACAAGCCCAGAGGCCAATATTTTTCTACCAATGATTGATGGAGTTATTTTCTCTGGTAGATTTTGGAACCCAAATCAAGGAAAAAAAATGTAGGCTTTCTATGGACCACAATTGGAGAGAGAGAGAGAGAGAGAGAGAGATGGCACACCCAGGAGTCAAGACTGGCACACAAGCAGAAAGGCCAATATTAATCTCCCACTGTTTTTTTTTTTTTTTTTTTTTTTTTTTTTTTTTCAGGGAGACTTTAGAAAAAAAAATAATAAAAAAAATATGATTTTATCAGGAAGAATTTAGAAACCAAATAAAATAAAATGATTTTTTCAGGGAGAATTTATAAAACAAATAAAAACAAAAATAGGCGTTCTATGGCCCACTGACTGAGAGATGACGCACACAGGAGTCAGGAGTGGCACACAAACCCAGAGGCCAATATTTTTCTACCAATGATTGATGTAGTTATTTTCTCTGGTAGATTTTAGAACCCAAATCAAGGAAAAAAAATATAGGCTTTCTATGGACCACAATTGGAGAGAGAGAGAGAGAGAGAGAGAGAGAGAGAGAGAGAGAGAGATGGCACACCCAGGAGTCAAGACTGGCACACAAGCAGAAAGGCCAATATTAATCTCCCACTGTTTTTTTTGGTTGTTTTTTTTTTTTTTTTTTCAGGGAGACTTTAGAAAAAAAAATAATAAAAAAAATATGATTTTATCAGGAAGAATTTAGAAACCAAATAAAATAAAATGATTTTTTCAGGGAGAATTTATAAAACAAATAAAACCAAAAATAGGCGTTCTATGGCCCACTGACTGAGAGATGACGCACCCAGGAGTCAAGACTGGCACACAAGCAGAAAGGCCAATATTAATCTCCCACTGTTTTTTTTTTTTTTTTTCAGGGAGACTTTAGAAAAAAAAATAATAAAAAAAATGTGATTTTATCAGGAAGAATTTAGAAACCAAATAAAATAAAATGATTTTTTCAGGGAGAATTTAGAAAACAAATAAAACCAAAAATAGGCGTTCTATGGCCCACTGACTGAGAGATGACGCACCCAGGAGTCAAGACTGGCACACAAGCAGAAAGGCCAATATTAATCTCCCACTGTTTTTTTTTTTTTTTTTCAGGGAGACTTTAGAAAAAAAAATAATAAAAAAAATGTGATTTTATCAGGAAGAATTTAGAAACCAAATAAAATAAAATGATTTTTTCAGGGAGAATTTAGAAAACAAATAAATCCAAAAATAGGCGTTCTATGGCCCACTGACTGAGAGATGACGCACCCAGGAGTCAAGACTGGCACACAAGCAGAAAGGCCAATATTAATCTCCCACTGTTTTTTTTTTTTTTTTTCAGGGAGACTTTAGAAAAAAAAATAATAAAAAAAATATGATTTTATCAGGAAGAATTTAGAAACCAAATAAAATAAAATGATTTTTTCAGGGAGAATTTATAAAACAAATAAAAACAAAAATAGGCGTTCTATGGCCCACTGACTGAGAGATGACGCACACAGGAGTCAGGAGTGGCACACAAACCCAGAGGCCAATATTTTTCTACCAATGATTGATGTAGTTATTTTCTCTGGTAGATTTTAGAACCCAAATCAAGGAAAAAAAATATAGGCTTTCTATGGACCACAATTGGAGAGAGAGAGAGAGAGAGAGAGAGAGAGAGATGGCACACCCAGGAGTCAAGACTGGCACACAAGCAGAAAGGCCAATATTAATCTCCCACTGTTTTTTTTTTTTTTTTTCAGGGAGACTTTAGAAAAAAAAATAATAAAAAAAAAAAGATTTTATCAGGAAGAATTTAGAAACCAAATAAAATAAAATGATTTTTTCAGGGAGAATTTATAAAACAAATAAAACCAAAAATAGGCGTTCTATGGCCCACTGACTGAGAGTGAGAGAGAGAGAGATGGAACGCTTAGTACTGGCACACAAGCCCAAAGGGCAATATTAATCTCCCTTTTTTTTTCCAGGGAGAATTTCTAAAACCCAAAAAAAAAATAAAATAGGCTTTCTATGGCCCACTATTTGTGAGAGAGATGGGACGCTCAGGACTGGCACAGATGGCACGCTCAGGACTGGCACAGAAGCCCAGAGGCCAATATTAATCTCCCTTTTTTTCTGGGAGAATTTATAAAACCAAAAAAATATTTAAATAGGCTTTCTATGGCCCACTATTTGTGAGAGAGATGGCACGCTCAGGACTGGCACAGATGGCACGCTCACAACTGGCACACAAGCCCAGAGGCCAATATTAATCTCCCTTTTTTCAGGGAAAATTTATAAAACAAAAAAAAAAAATAAATAGGCTTTCTATGGCCCACTATTTGTGAGAGAGATGGCACGCTCAGGGCTGGCACAGATGGCACGCTCAGGACTGGCACACAAGCCCAGAGGCCAATATTAATCTCCCTTTTTTTCAGGGAGAAATTATAAAACCCCCCAAAAAAATAAAATAGGCTTTCTATGGCCCACTATTTGTGAGAGAGATGGGACGCTCAGGACTGGCACAGATGGCACGCTCAGGACTGGCACAGAAGCCCAGAGGCCAATATTAATCTCCCTTTTTTTCTGGGAGAATTTATAAAACCAAAAAAAAATTTAAATAGGCTTTCTATGGCCCACTATTTGTGAGAGAGATGGCACGCTCAGGACTGGCACAGATGGCACGCTCACAACTGGCACACAAGCCCAGAGGCCAATATTAATCTCCCTTTTTTCAGGGAAAATTTATAAAACAAAAAAAAAAATTAAATAGGCTTTCTATGGCCCACTATTTGTGAGAGAGATGGCACGCTCAGGGCTGGCACAGATGGCACGCTCAGGACTGGCACACAAGCCCAGAGGCCAATATTAATCTCCCTTTTTTTCAGGGAGAATTTATAAAACCAAAAAAAAAAATAAATAGGCTTTCTATGGCCCACTATTTGTGAGAGAGATGGCACGCTCAGGGCTGGCACAGATGGCACGCTCAGGACTGGCACACAAGCCCAGAGGCCAATATTAATCTCCCTTTTTTTCAGGGAGAATTTATAAAACCCCAAAAAAAATAAAATAGGCTTTCTATGGCCCACTATTTGTGAGAGAGATGGCACACTCAGGACTGGCACACAAGCCCAAAGGCCAATATTAATCTCCCACTGTATTTTTATCAGGGAGAATTTATACACCCCACAAAAAAAAATACAGAAAAATGAAAAGGCTTTCTATGGCCCACTATGTGAGAGAGATGGCACACACAGGGATGGCACTCTAGCAGAAATGCCAAATTGCCAATCTTAATCTCCCACCAAAAAAAAAAAAAAAAAAAAAACAGGGAATGTCCTACAATTACTATCTCCCTGCCTGCAGTAATCTCAGCCAGGTATGGCAGGCAGCTACTATCTCCCTGCCTGCAGTAATCTCAGCCAGGTATGGCAGGCAGCAATAAGGAGTGGACTGATGCACAAATGAAATAAAAAGTGTGGACAAACAAAAAAGATAGCTGTGCAGAAAGGAAGGAACAAGAGGATTTGTGCTTTGAAAAAAGCAGTTGGTTTGCACAGCGGCGTACACACAGCAATGCAGCTATCAGGGAGCCTTCTAGGGCAGCCCAATGAGCTACAGTGCTGAGGGGAAAAAAAAAAAAAAAAAAACTTCCACTGTCCCTGCACACCGAGGGTGGTGTTGGACAGTGCAAATCGCTGCAGCACAAGCGGTTTTGTGGTTAATGGACCCTGCCTAACGCTATCCCTGCTTCTGACAAAGCGGCAGCAACCTCTCCCTAAGCTCAGATCAGCAGCAGTAAGATGGCGGTCGGCGGGAACGCCTCTTTATAGCCCCTGTGACGTCGCAGACAGCAAGCCAATCACTGCAATGCCCTTCTCTAAGATGGTGGGGACCAGGACCTATGTCATCACGCTGCCCACACTCTGCGTTTACCTTCATTGGCTGAGAAATGGCGCTTTTCGCGTCATTGAAACGCGACTTTGGCGCGAAAGTCGCGTACCGCATGGCCGACCCCGCACAGGGGTCGGATCGGGTTTCATGAAACCCCGACTTAGCCAAAAGTCGGCGACTTTTGAAAATGTTCGACCCGTTTCGCTCAACCCTATTCATCAATATTAACAGAAATAAACACTTGAAATAGATCACTGTTTGTAATGACTCTATATAATATATGAGTTTCACGTTTTGTATTGAATAACTGAAATAAATTAACTTTTTGATGATATCCTAATTTTGTGAAAAGCACCTGTATGTCTCTTATCCTGGTTTATGTCCCTAATCCTGGTTTATATTCCTTATACTGGGCACCATCCTGGTATATACAGTGGGGAAAAAAGTATTTAGTCAGCCACCAATTAGTTCTCCCTCTTAAAAAGATGAGAGAGGCCTGTAATTGACACCATAGGTAGACCACAACTATGAGAGTCAAAATGAAAAAACAAATCCAGAAAATCACCTTGTCTGATTTGGCAATATTTATTTTGCAAATTATGGTGGAAAATAAGTATTTTATCACTTAAAAACATGCAAGATTTCTGGCTCTTACAGCCCTGTAACTTCTTCTTTAAGAGGCTCTTTTGTCCTCCACTCATTACCTGTAGTAATGGCACCTGTTTGAACTTGATATCAGTATAAAAGACACCTGTCCACAACCTCAAACAGTCACACTCCAAACTCCACTATGTTGAAGACCAAAGAGTTGTTGAAGGACACCAGAAACAAAATTGTAGCCCTGCACCTGGCTAGGAAGACTGAATCTGCAGTAGACAAGCAGCTTGGTGAGATGAAATCAACTGTGGGAGCAATAATAAGAAAATGGAAGACATACAAGACCACTAATAATCTCCCTCGATCTGGGGCTCCACGCAAGATCTTACCCCGTGGGGTCAAAATGATTACAAGAACGGTGAGCAAAAACCCCAGAACCACATGGGGGGACCTAGTGAATGACCTGCATAGAGCTGGGACCACTGTAGCAATGGCTACCATCAGAAACACACTACACCGCCAGGGACTCAAATCCTGCAGTGCCAGGCGTCTCCCCCTGTTTAAGCCAGTACATGTCCGGGCCCGTCTGAAGTTTGCTAGAGAGCATTTAGATTATCCAGAAGAATATTGGTAAAATGTCATATGGTCTGATGAAACCAAAGTCAAACTGTTTGGTAGAAACAAAACTCGTTGTGTTTGGAGAAGACAGAATGCTGAGTTGCATCCAAAGAACAAGCTGTTTCTGTGCAAAAGGACCATGGCGACTGATCCATGTACAGGAAAGAATGAATGGGGCCATGTATCGTGAGATTTTGAGTGCAAACCTCCTTCCATCAGCAAGGGAACTGAAGATGAAATGTGGATGGGTCTTTCAGCATGATACTGATCCCAAGCACACCGCCAGGGCAATAAAGAAGTGGCTTCATAAGAAGCATATGAAGGTCCTGGAGTGGCCTAGCTAGTCTCCAGATCTCAACCCCATAGAAAACCTTTGGGGGGAGTTGAAAGTCTGTGCTGTCCAGCGACAAGCCAAAAACATCACTGCTCTAGAGGAGATCTGCATGGAGGAATGAGCCAACATACCACCAACAGTGTGTGCCATCTGTGGCGCGGTGACCCATGTTACAGCCAGGGAACGCTGTGTGTGTGCTTCAGGATGCGCTTGGAGACATAATTATGGTGATGAGACAAAGTCCGGCAGGTTTGTAAATGGCAGGTGTATGTGCTGTAAGCCCAAAATGATATGGTTATGCTGGGACTTATAGTTCCACAAGAGTTTGTTGTGATTACTTTTAAGGGCGAGCTTATAGGGTTAGCTGGTGAGCTGGGTGGGACTGGCTAACCACACACACTCCCATCTAGGGGAGTGGTTGCAACCATATAATTTGACTGAGGTCTGGTCACTTGGTCAGAGTGTATGGATCTGTTTGGTCCATGTGCAAGGTCCTGGACGGTCGGTGTTGGAAGCTCCTGTGAGTGGAGTCTTCCTGGAAGCACCTGAGAGACCGTGGACCTGGTGGTCTGTGTTGGAAGCTCCTGTAAGTGGAGTCTTCCTGGAAGCACCTGAGAAACTGTGAACCTGAATGGTCAGGTTGTTGGATTGTCTTGGGATGGACTGGAGTCCTGCAAGCACCTGGTGAGAGTGTGAGTCCTGGAATGGTCAGGGTGTTGGATTGTCCTGGGATGGACTGGAGTCCTGCAAGCACCTGGTGAGACCATGGACTGATGGCCTCCGTGTTGGAAGTGCCTGTGATTGGACTTCCTGGAAGCGCATGGAGAGGCTGCATCTACAGAGCCTGAGATGGTTTCTGTGTTGGGGAAGCTACAGTTCCTACCATGGATCTGGACTATCCAAGGTGCCCTGGTCACAAGGACGGTGATCCCAGTGAGGCAGCTTTCCCCTGTGAACCAGCACTGGCAGGAGTCAATGTGTGGAGCCGTAGCTCCTGAAAGGTAACCCCGGACAAGGGTATTGTAATATATGGCAGAGAAGTTTACCTGCTGCATTAAACAATTATCAATAAACTTTTGCATATAATGTTGTTGTTAGTTTTTGGACATTTTTACACTGACTTGTGTCTGTGGTGTTCTCTGCTGCATGAACAGACTGGTGGTCGTGATAAGTTCATGAATGTAATGAAATAGACTGTATGTCATATGGTTTATAATGTTTAATAAACCGGATTAGACTGTTTAAATGGAGAAATTGTGCCTGAGTGCTCAAATCCCGTGCCAAGCGAGTGTTCCCCAACCCAAGCGTTTCACCACACAACCTTGTGAAGACTTTCAGAAAACGCTCGACCTCTGTTATTGCCAAAAAAGGATATATAACAAAATATTCAGATCAACTTTTGTTAATGGCCAAAAACATATTTTCCTCCATAATTTAGTAAATAAATCTTGCCAAATCAGACAAGGTGATTTTCTGGATTTGTTTTCTCATTTTAACTCTCATAGTTGTGGTCTGCCTATGATGTCAGTTACAGGCCTCTCTCATCTTTTTAGGTGGGAGCATAATTGGTGGATTACTAAATACTTTTTTCCCCACTGTATATTCACCATCCTGTTATATGTCCCCTGTTCTGCCACTGTTCTTTAATCTAAAAAGAAAATAAACAAAAAAAAAATAAACCGCATAGGGGGCATACATAAACGTCATGGGACCCCATAGCAGAAGTATAATGCACTTCTCATATTCCTCCCTAAAGTGTAATGCATCCCATAGTCCTCCATATAATATACCACACAGCCCATAGTGCTCCATATAGTAAACTGCACAGCCAATAGTCCACCATATAGTAAAATGCACAGCCCATAATTCTCCATATAGTACACTGCACAGCCCATAGTCCTCCATAATGTATAATACACAGTAGGGTTGAGCGACTTTTACTTTTTTAGGATCGAGTCGGGTTTTGCGAAACCCGACTTTCTCAAAAGTCGAGTCGAGTGAAATAGGCCGATTATCGCGAAAAGTCGGGGATCGACCGAAAAGTCGGGGATCGACCGAAACACGAAACCCAATGCAAGTCAATGGGGAAGCATAGTCGGCAGTGAGTGGAGGCCAGGAAAACACCTACAGTGCCCATTTTAATGGCAAAAACATCCATTCTTCTTAATGAAGCTTGTCAATTTTAATTTACCTTATAATAATAGTTAGGCATTGGAAATTGGGGGTCATTTGGCTAAAGTTGTGGGGGTAGGGCTGGTTCAAGTTTTTAGTGGGCCCAGGAAACGTGGACTACGTCACAGCAGTGGAGCAGGGAGAGGTAAGTATTTCAACTTTGCAAGTGCTGTGATCCTGAGCAAGCAGGGGGGCCCACTCATTCGCATTGGCACTGGCACAGGGCCCCTCAAAGCACAGCGGTGTGTTTGCACGGTGGGGGTGCCTCTCACCGGCTGTGACACTCTTGCGTACTATGAGGGGCCCTGTGCCAGTGACTTCGCCAACGAGTATGCCCCCCACCTGATGAAGGAACCTGCACTTTCATCTGCACCTTCCTCTTTGTCCCTGTGTAAGGCGGTATAGTATGCGGGAAGGGGAACCTGACTTTCAGCAGGGTCACATTCTGGCTGTGTAGCGTGCAAGGGGAATGTAGTGATCTGGGTCAATGTACCAGCAAAGTCATCTAGCACTGGCTGGGCAATGGGCAGGATGAGGAGGAAACACATATATAGGCCCAAATAATACAGTGGGCTAAATGCAGTTCAAAATTGGTAACAGGACTAACCAGGCGGCATTGCTTTGTTCAGTGGAGGACAACTGTAATGAGAGGCTGACACAGTGAGTAGTCCCAAATAAGTAAGTAGGCTAAATGCAGTTCAAAATTGGTAACAGTAGTAAACAGGTGGCATTGGTTTGTTCAGTGGAGGAGAACAGCAAGGAGCGGCAGACACCGTCAGTAGGCCCCAACCAAACTAGTAGGCCAAATGCAGTTTAAAATTTGTAAATATAGGCCGAAAGCCTGAAGATTGAAGGTCAGTTTTGTTCAGTGGAGGAGAAAAGCAGGGAGCGGCAGACACCGTTAGTAGGCCCAACCAAACTAATAGCCCAAATGCAGTTTCATATTAAAAATATAGGCCGAAAGCCTGAACATTGAAGCTCTGGAAAAAAAACCAGGAGAAAACCAAGGAGCGGCAGACACCGTTAGTAGGCCCCAACCAAACTAGTAGGCCAAATGCAGTGAAATATCTGATATAGGCCGAAAGCCTGAAGATTGAAGCTCAGCTTTTTTCCTTGGAGGACAACACCAAGGAGCGGCAGACACCGTTAGTAGGCCCCAACCAAACTAGTAGGGCATATGCAGTTTAATATTAAAAATATAGGCCGAAAGCCTGAAGATTGAAGCTCAGGAAAGTAAACCAGGAGAACACCTAGGAGCGGCAGACACCGTTAGTAGGCCCCAACCAAACTAGTAGGCCAAATGCAGTTAAATATCTGATATAGGCCGAAAGCCTGAAGATTGAAGCTCAGCTTTTTTCCTTGGAGGACAACACCAAGGAGCGGCAGACACCGTTAGTAGGCCCCAACCAAACTAGTAGGGCAAATGCAGTTTAATATTAAAAATATAGGCCGAAAGCCTGAAGATTGAAGCTCAGGAAAGTAAACCAGGAGAACACCAAGGAGCGGCAGACACCGTTAGTAGGCCCCAACCAAACTAGTAGGCCAAATGCAGTTTCCTATTAAAAATATAGGCCGAAAGCCTGAAGATCGAAGCTCAGGAAAACAAACCAGGAGAACACCAAGGAGCGGCAGACACCATTAGTAGGCCCCAACCAAACTAGTAGCCCAAATGCAGTTTCAGATTAAAAATATCAGCTGTATTGAGTGGCGCAGACAGACACAGGTAGTAGGCCTTAAACTAAAAAGTTGGCTCAATGCAGTTTAAAAAAGGTTACAGGGGTACACGGGCAGCATTGGTGTGGTCAGCGGAGGACGATTGCAAGGAGGGACCGCAGACAGACTTAGTAGGCCTAAAATAAAAAAAGTAGGCTCAATGCAGGTTTAAATAGGTTACAGGGGTACACAGGCAGCATTGGTGTGGTCAGCGGTGGAAGATTGCAAGGAGGGACCGCAGACAGACTTAGTAGGCCTAAAATAAAAAAAGTAGGCTTGATGCAGGTTTAAATAGGTTACAGGGGTACACAGGCAGCATTGGTGTGGTCAGTGGAGGACAATTGGAAGGAGTGTCTGACACAGTTAGTAGGCCAAAATATTAAAGTGAGGTTAATATCTGGCAAAAAAAATTTTCACAAATAAACAGGTGGCATACCTAGGTACAGGGGTGGGCTCCTCTGCTGACTTGCAGACAGTGGTATTTGGCGCAAAGTATTAACTGGTGTAAATGTAGGACAGGGCCCCTGAATATTTTTACTAGCATCATACATGTCAACAAATTGGTATTGGCAGTGCCATTGAAGGATTTAACCGCACAGACTAAACAGTTGTGGAGCAGGGAGAGATAATTTTGCAAGTGGTAGAGCACTGTTTGAGCTGGGGGGGAGCACTCTCTCGTGGGCGGCGGTACTGGCCCAGGGCCCTTCATGTTACAACGGTGTGTCTGACATTGGGTGCGCACCACCACCGCCAGAGACACTTCATTGTACTATGAGGGAACCTGTGCCAGTGCCATTGCCCAAAAGTGGGCACACCCCCCTCTTCAGCCAAACAGCACTCGCACGGGTGCTTGCGCCAAGTGGTGACCACGGCCCCCTGGGGGGAATCAGCCCATTTAGGGAGGTTTAAAAATGGCGTATGCTGGACATACAGCAGCTGCAAATGGAGAAATTGGAGCAGTCAGTAAGACCAGTCCAAAAGCAAGACCTTTTTACAGGAAAGTTAGGTGTCAGCAGGGAAAGGTGGGGCAAAATAATTAGAAATCCATGATTGGTTCATTTTAATGAAGGTTAGATCATCAACATTTTGGGTAGCCAGACGACTCCTTTTTTAGGTCAGTATTGAACCAGCAGCACTGAATACTCTTTCTGATAGCACACTAGCTGCTGGGCAAGCAAGCTCATGCAATACATATTCTGCCAATTCAGGCCAGGTGTCTATTTTGGATGCCCAGTAATCAAATGGGAATGACTTGTGAGGGAGAACATCGATAAGGGAGGAAAAATAGTTAGTAACCATACTGGACAAATGTTGTCTCCTGTCACTTTGAATTGATGCTGCTGTCGTGTCTGCAGTCATTGCGAAATCACTCCACAACCTCGTCATGAAACCCCTCTGTCCAACGCCACTTCTGATTTGTGCACCTCTAACACCTCTGCCATGTTGCCCCCTGCAGCTCGTGTGAGAACTATCACTGCTGCTGTGTGCTGGGAATGCCTGAACCAAACGGTCTACAAGAGTTGCTTGTTTGGTAGCCAATATTTGCTCAAGGTTCTCATGTGGCATGATATTTTGCAATTTCCCTTTATAGCGTGAATCCAGGAGGCAGGCCAACCAGTAATCATCATCGGTCATCATTCTGATAATGCGGGGGTCCTTTTTTAGGATACGCAAGGCATAATCCGCCATGTGGGCCAATGTTCCAGGTGTCAATTCACTGCTTGTGCTGGGTTGAGGAGCACTTTCTGGCAAATCAACATCACTTGTCTCCCTCAAAAACCCTGTACCTGACCTTGCAACGCCACCAGTTTCTATTGCCCCCTGAGAAGCTTCCTCCTCCTATAAATATTCATCCCCATCATCCTCCTCATCCTCCTCCTCTTCGTCCGCCACCTCATCCAGGAGACTTCTCTGAGCAGACAGTGGCTAACTGTTATCAAGGCTACCCTCGTCCTCGGCTGCAGACGCCGGCTCCTTTATGTGCGTCAAACTTTGCATCAGCAGACGCATTAGGGGGATGCTCATGCTTATGATGGCGTCGTCTGCACTAACCAGGTGTATGCATTCCTCACTGAAGGACTTGACACAGATCTTGTAGCTTCGACCACTGCACTCCTGACAACTCCATGTCTGCCATCCAACTGCCTGCCCGTGTATCCTCCCACAAATACATAACAGTACGCCATACGGCTGGAGTGTAAGGGCGAACGGCGGATGTGTGAGCAAAGTCTTCGCACCTTTAGGAGCAGGGCGGGTAACCCCAGATAACTTTTCAGGAAGCACTGCACCACCAGGTTCAAGGTGTGAGCCAGGCAAGGAATGTGTTTCAGTTGTGAAAGGGCGATGGCAGCCATAAAATTCCTTCCATTATCACTGACTACCTTGCCTGCCTCAAGATGTACACTGCCCAGCCATGACTTAGTTTCTTGATGCAAGAAGTCGGACAGAACTTCCGCAGTGTGTCTGTTGTCGCCCAAACACTTCATTTCCAACACAGCCTTCTGACATTTCCCACAAACTGTTCCATAATGGGACACCACGGTTGCAACACTGGCAGCTGCGGATGGAGTGGTCATGAGACTGCCATCTGTGGACGAGCTTTCACTTCTGGAGGAGGAGGAGGAGGAGGGGGAGGAGGGGCAAATGCCCACAGCCAACTGTTTCCTAGACTGTGGGCTAGGTTGAACTGTGCCACTATGGCTGTCCCCTGTGTACTCTGCATCCACCACATTAACCCAGTGCGCCATGATAGACACGTAACGTCCCTGGCCATGCCTACTGGTCCATGCATCTGTTGTGAGGTGCACCTTTCTACTGACTGATTGTTATGATCTGGTGATTAAGGAGCGACATGAGACTAGCTCTGAGCAGGTGGTAGCTATACTGACCGCAGTCCCTAAGCTCAACACAACACTAGAAATAGCCGTGGAATGCTCCTAACTCGGCCTAGGCATCTCGTCACAGCCTAAGAGCTAACTACCCCTAAAGACAAAAGCAGGAAAACTATCTTGCCTCAGAGAAAATCCCCAAAGGATAGATTAGCCCCCCACATGTAATGACTGTGAGAGGAGAAGGAAATGACACACGTAGCATGAAACAAGATTTAGCACAGGAGGCCACTTCTAGCTAGATAGAAAAAGTACAGAACAGAGCACTGTGCGGTCAGTAGAAAAAAAACTAGAAAAAGTCCACCGCAGAGAAATACAAAAATCTCCACACCTGACTAAAGGTGTGGAGGGCAAACTCTGCTGCCCAGAGCTTCCAGCTTAGCTGAATAGATCCATATTGATAAGCTGGACAAAAGAGCAAAAACAACAAAATGCTGATCAACAAAGTCCACAACAAGTGAACTACAAAAAGACAAGCAAGGACTTAGCTTTGTTGAGCTGGTCAGAGTGTCAGGAAATCCTAAGAGCAATGACTCCAGGCAGGAACAATTGACAACTGGCATTGAATGAGAGATAAGGCCAGACTAATGTAGCCGAGCCAAGAAGACGATCAGTGAAAACAGCTGCAGAAGCTAAATCCAAGAAGCAGCCATACCACTCAAAACCACAGGAGGGAGCTCAAGAGCAGAACTCACAAACATGCTACTTACAACCACCGGAGGGAGACCAAGAGCGGAATTCACAACAGTACCTCCCCCTTGAGGAGGGGTCACCGAACCCTCACCAGAGCCCCCAGGCCGATCAGGACGAGCCAAATGAAAAGCACGAACCAAATCGGCGGCATGAACATCGGAGGCAACGACCCAAGAATTATCCTCCTGGCCATAACCCTTTCACTTGACAAGATACTGAAGCTTCCGCCTCGAAAAGCGAGAATCCAAAATTTTCTCAACCACATATTCCAACTCCCCCTCAACCAACAGCGGGGCAGGAGGATCAACAGATGGAACAACGGGCACCACATATCTCCGCAACAAAGATCTATGGAAAACATTGTGGATGGCAAAAAAGGCTGGAAGGGCCAAAAGAAAAGACACAGGATTGATAATCTCCGAAATGTTATAAGGACCAATAAACCGAGGCTTGAACTTAGGGGAAGAAACCTTCATAGGAACATGACGAGAGGACAACCAGACCAAATCCCCTACACGAAGCCGAGGACCAACACACCGAAGGCGGTTAGCAAAACGCTGAGCCTTTTCCTGGGACAATGTCAAATTGTCCACCACATGAGTCCAAATCTGCCGCAACCTGTCCACCACAGAATCCACCCCAGGACAATCAGAAGGCTCAACCTGCCCTGAAGAAAAATGAGGATGGAAACCAAAATTACAAAAGAAAGGCGAAACCAAAGTAGCCGAACTGGCCCGATTATTGAGGGCAAACTCGGCCAACGGCAAAAAAGTCACCCAATGATCCTGATCAGCAGACACAAAGCATCTCAAATAGGTTTCCAAGGTTTGATTAGTTCGCTCAGTTTGGCCATTTGTCTGAGGATGGAACGCCGAAGAAAAAGACAAATCAATACCCATCCTAGCACAAAAGGCCCGCCAAAACCTGGAAACAAACTGGGAACCTCTGTCAGACACAATATTCTCCGGAATGCCATGCAAACGAACCACATGTTGAAAAAACAATGGAACCAAATCAGAGGAGGAAGGCAATTTAGGCAAAGGTACCAAATGGACCATTTTAGAGAACCGGTCACAAACCACCCAGATAACAGACATCCTCTGGGACACAGGAAGATCCGAAATAAAATCCATGGAAATATGCGTCCAAGGCCTCTCCGGAATGGGCAAAGGCAAAAGCAACCCACTAGCGCGAGAACAGCAAGGCTTAGCCCGGGCACAAGTCCCACAGGACTGCACAAAAGAACGCACATCCCGCGATAAGGAAGGCCACCAAAAGGACCTAGCAACCAAATCTCTGGTACCAAAAATCCCAGGGTGACCGGCCAACACAGAACAATGGACCTCAGAAATTACCTTACTTGTCCATCTATCAGGAGCAAACAGCTTCCCTACAGGACAGCGGTCAGGTTTATTAGCCTGAAATTCCTGAATCGCCCCCCGCAAATCAGGGGAGATGGCAGACAGAATCACCCCTTCCTTAAGAATACCAACCGGCTCAAGAACTCCAGGGGAATCAGGCAAAAAGCTCCTAGAGAGGGCATCCGCCTTAACATTCTTAGATCCTGGAAGATATGAGACCACAAAATCAAAACGGGAGAAAAACAGGGACCACCGAGCCTGTCTAGGGTTCAGCCGCTTGGCCGACTCAAGGCAAATCAGATTCTTATGATCGGTCAAGACCACAATGCTGTGCTTGGCTCCCTCAAGCCAATGTCGCCACTCCTCAAATGCCCACTTCATAGCCAACAACTCCCGATTGCCGACATCATAATTGCGTTCCACTGGCGAAAACTTTCGGGAAAAGAAGGCACATGGCTTCATCAAGGAACCATCAGAATTCCTCTGTGACAAAACGGCCCCAGCCCCAATCTCAGAAGCGTCAACTTCAACCTGAAAAGGAAGAGAAACATCTGGCTGACGCAACACAGGGGCAGAAGTAAATCGGCGTTTAAGCTCCTGAAAGGCCTCAACAGCCTCAGAGGACCAATTAGTCACATCAGCGCCTTTCTTCGTCAAATCGGTCAGGGGTTTAACCACACTAGAGAAGTTGGCAATGAAACAGCGATAAAAATTAGCAAAGCCCAAAAATTTCTGAAGGCTCTTCACAGATGTGGGTTGAATCCAGTCATGAATGGCTTGGACCTTAACAGGATCCATTTCTATAGACGAAGGAGAAAAAATAAACCCCAAAAAAGAGACCTTCTGAACTCCAAATAGGCACTTAGACCCCTTCACAAATAGAGCATTATCACGAAGGATCTGGAATACCATCCTGACCTGCTTCACATGAGACTCCCAATCATCGGAAAAAAATAAAATATCATCCAAATACACAATCAAGAATTTGTCAAGATAATTGCGGAAAATATCATGCATAAAGGACTGAAATACAGAAGGGGCATTAGAAAGCCCGAAAGGCATCACTAGGTATTCAAAATGATCTTCGGGCGTATTAAATGCAGTTTTCCATTCGTCACCCTGTTTAAAACGAACAAGATTATATGCCCCTCGAAGGTCAATCTTGGTAAACCAACTAGCCTCCTTAATCCTAGCAAATAAATCAGAGAGCAAAGGTAAAGGGTATTGGAATTTGACCGTGATCTTATTAAGAAGGCGATAATCAATACAGGGTCTTAAGGAACCATCCTTCTTGGCAACAAAGAAGAATCCCGCTCCCAATGGTGACAAAGACGGCCGAATATGCCCCTTCTCCAAAGACTCCTTAACATAGCTCCGCATGGCGGCATGCTCTGGCACAGACAGATTGAAAAGTCGGCCCTTAGGGAACTTACAGCCAGGAATCAAGTCAATAGCACAATCACAGTCCCTATGTGGAGGAAGGGAACTGGACTTGGGCTCATCGAATACATCCTGGAAATCTGACAAAAATTCAGGAACATCAGAAGATGGGGAAGAGGAAATTGACATTAAAGGAACGTCACTATGTACCCCTTGACAACCCCAACTAGTCACAGACATTGATTTCCAATCCAGCACTGGATTGTGTACTTGTAACCATGGAAAACCCAGTACAACAACATCATGTAAATTATGCAACACCAGAAAACGGCAATCTTCCTGATGTGCAGGAGCCATGCACATAGTCAGCTGAGTCCAATACTGAGGTTTATTCTTGGCCAATGGTGTAGCATCAATACCCCTCAAGGGTATGGGACTCTGCAAAGGTTGCAAAGAAAAACTACAGCGCCTAGCGAATTCTAAGTCCATTAAGTTCAGAGCAGCGCCTGAATCCACAAATGCCATGACAGAAAAAGATGACAATGAGCAAATCAGGGTCACAGACAGGAGAAACTTAGGCTGCACAGTACTAATGGTAACAGATCTAGCGACCCTCTTAATACGCTTAGGGCAATCAGAAAAAGCATGAGCAGAATCACCACAGTAAAAACACAGCCCATTCTGACGTCTGTACCCCCTCTGTTCCGCTCTAGTCAAAATCCTATCACATTGCATGGGCCCAGGACTCTGCTCAGAGGAAACTGCCATATGGTGCACCACTTTGCGTTCGCGCAGGCGCCGATCAATCTGAATGGCCAGAGACATAGAATCGCTCAAACCAACAGGCGTGGGAAACCCCACCATCACATCTTTAAGGGCTTCAGAAAGACCCTTTCTGAAAATTGCTGCCAGAGCATACTCATTCCATTTAGTGAGCACAGACCATTTTCTAAATTTCTGGCAGTATAATTCTGCCGCTTCCTGACTCTGACACAGGGCCAACAGTGTTTTCTCAGCATGCTCTACAGAGTTAGGTTCATCATACAATTATCCGAGCGATTGAAAAAATGCATCTACATTAAAGGGAACCTGTCACCTGAATTTGGCGGGACTGGTTTTGGGTCATATGGGCGGAGTTTTCGGGTGTTTGATTCACCCTTTCCTTACCTGCTGGCTGCATGCTGGCCGAAATATTGGATTGAAGTTAATTCTCTGTCTTCCATAGTACACGCCTGCGCAAGGTAAGATTACTTTGCGCAGGCGTGTACTACGGAGGACAGAGAATGAACTTCAATCCAATATTGCGGCCAGCATGCAGCCAGCAGGTAAGGAAAGGGTGAATCAAACACCCGAAAACTCCGCCCATATGACCCAAAACCAGTCCCGCCAAATTCAGGTAACAGGTTCCCTTTAAGCAATGCCAGATTCCCTGACTCAAGAGAGAATGCCCAGTCCTGAGGGTCACCACGCAGCAGAGAAATAACTATCTTTACTTGCTGAATAGGATCACCAGAGGAACGGGGTTTCAGAGCAAAAAACAATTTGCAGTTATTTTTAAAGTTCAAAAACTTAGTGTATCCTCACCCACCCCCTGCAGACTGTGAGCCCTCGCGGGCAGGGTCCTCCCTCCTTATGTACTCGTGTGCCTTGTTATCTGCTCATGTTTAATGTATTTGTCTATATTTGCCCCGTATTCACATGTAAAGCTCCATGGAATAAATGGCGCTATAAAAATGTATAATAATAATAATAATCTATCCCCGTAAAACAAATCCGGAGTAGGAATTCTAGGCTCTAAGGCCAGAATCTGAACAACATAATCTTGAATACTCTGTACTCTTGCAGCAAGCTGATCCACACGAGAAAATAACCCCTGCACATCCATGCCTGCATCCAAATCCTGAATCACCCAGAATTTAAGAGGAAGAAAAAAGACAAAACAAACCAAAGAAAAAAAAAATGGCTCAGAACTCCTTTTCTTTTCCTTCTTTTGAGATGCATTCAGCTCATTTTTGGCCAGTTGTACTGTTATGATCTGGTGATTAAGGAGCGACATGAGACTAGCTCTGAGCAGGTGGTAGCTATACTGACCGCAGTGCCTAAGCTCAACACAACACTAGAAATAGCCGTGGAATGCTCCTAACTCGGCCTAGGTATCTCTTCACAGCCTAAGAGCTAACTACCCCTAAAGACAGAAGCAGGAAAACTATCTTGCCTCAGAGAAAATCCCCAAAGGATAGATTAGCCCCCCACATGTAATGACTGTGAGAGGAGAAGGAAATGACACACGTAGTATGAAACAAGATTTAGCACAGGAGGCCACTTCTAGCTAGATAGAAAAAGTACAGAACAGAGCACTGTGCGGTCAGTAGAAAAAAAACTAGAAAAAGTCCACCGCAGAGAAATACAAAAATCTCCACACCTGACTAAAGGTGTGGAGGGCAAACTCTGCTGCCCAGAGCTTCCAGCTTAGCTGAATAGATCCATATTGATAAGCTGGACAAAAGAGCAAAAACAACAAAATGCTGATCAACAAAGTCCACAACAAGTGAACTACAAAAAGACAAGCAAGGACTTAGCTTTGTTGAGCTGGTCAGAGTGTCAGGAAATCCTAAGAGCAATGACTCCAGGCAGGAACAATTAACAACTGGCATTGAATGAGAGATAAGGCCAGACTAATATAGCCGAGCCAAGAAGACGATCAGTGAAAACAGCTGCAGAAGCTAAATCCAAGAAGCAGCCATACCACTCAAAACCACAAGAGGGAGCTCAAGAGCAGAACTCACAAAAATGCTACTTACAACCACCGGAGGGAGCCCAAGAGCGGAATTCACAACACTGATTGCCTGAGTGCATGGACAATGCGGTCTTTGACATGCTGGTGGAGGGCTGGGATGGCTTTTCTTGCAAAGAAGTGTCGACTGGGTAGGTCATAGCGTGGTACTGTGTAGGCCATCAGGGCTTTGAAAGCTTCGCTTTCAACCAACCGGTAGGGCATCATCTCTAACGAGATTAGTCTAGCAATGTGGGCGTTCAAACCCTGTGTACGCGGATGAGAGGATGAGTAAATCCTTTTCCTAAGGAGAGTCTCTTGTAGGGTGAGCTGGACTGGAGAGCTGCATATGGTGGAACTAGCGGGGGTGGTGGTGGACATGGCAGACTGAGAGAGGGTTGGTGATGGTATTCTTGCTGTTGGCCTACATACAGTGTTTCCTACCAAGAACCTGGTGATTCCCTGACTGTTTTGGCCTTGCGACGATACCTCCACATTTGCTGCAGGTGGTGTCGTAAACGGTGGGCTTACAGTGAGGGAAGGAATGTAGCGTTGCTGACTAGCTTCATTGTTAGCGGGTACAACAACTTTACAGGACGTTTGGTAGTTAGTCCAGGCTTGCAAGTGCATGGTGGTTAAATTTCTATGCATGCCACTTGTATTTAAGTTTTTGACATTCTGGCCTCTGCTAAAGGTCCTTGAGCATTTCTTACAGATCACTTTGCAGCGATCATTCGGATCTTGGTTAAAAAATTGCCATACTTCACTCTTCCTACTATCGAATACCTTTTCAGGCATTGCACACTGAGCTACTTTAACCGGATGGCCATGCTGTGCTACAACTGTTTTTGGTTTTGACACACGTTTTTGGCCAGATACGGGCCTGCCAGATGAAAGCTGTTGCGATGTTGATGCCTGCTGCAGCTCCGCTTCCTCCGCTTCAGAGCTACTGCCAGCGGCACCCTGTTCCCCCAATGGCTGCCAATCGGGGTCAACAACTGGGTCATCTATCACCTCCTCTTCTATGTCCTGTGCACCTTCCTCTGTGTCACCGTGTAAGCCGGTGCTATAGCGTTCTGGACGGGGCACCATAGTCTCATCAGGGTCAGATTCTGGCTCAGTACACTGCGAGGGCAATGTTGTGATCTGAGTCAATGGAACAGCATAATAATCTAGCTGTGGCTGTGCATCTGTGCACTCCATGTCCGATTCATCTTGTAATGGGCATGGCCTGTTAACAATTTCCCTTTCTAACCCAGGCATGGTATGTGTAAAGAGCTCCATGGAGTAACCTGTTGTGTCGCCTGACGCATCCTTCTCTGTTGTTCTGGGTGAAGGACACAAGGAAGCGACTTGTTCCTGACCGGGAGCATCCACTGACGATGCGCTGCTTTTAAATTTTGCACTTTCCGAAGAGGAGGCGAAAGAGCTAGAGGCAGAGTCAGCAAGGAAAGCCAAAACTTGTTCCTGCTGCTCCGGCTTTAAAAGCGGTTTTCCTACTCCCAGAAAAGGGAGCGTTCGAGGCCTTGTGTAGCCAGACGATGACGCTGGCTCAACAACTCGAGACTTAGGTGCTATATTGCTTTTCCCACGACCACCTGATGCACCACCACCACTACCATCATTACCAGCTGGCAATGACCGCCCACGGCCACGACCTCTTCCACCAGACTTCCTCATTCTTGGAAAAATGTAACCAAACTAACAAACGTTATATGGTACTGTAAAATCAGTTAGAAGGTGTACGTAAACTTGTTGTGAATTTAAATCTCCCTTTATAGGTGTGTGAGAGTGCAGGGAAAATCAGGCCCACTGTATTACAGTACACAGTTTCAGTGGCAGACAGTGGCTGACAGATATGCCACTAACAGGACTGACGCAGATGCACACACTGGAAATAAAAATCTCCCCTTCTTTTTTTTATATGGAAGACTAGTGAATAAATCTGCTCCACCACCACTACCATCATTACCAGCTGGCAATGACCGCCCACGGCCACGACCTCTTCCACCAGACTTCCTCATTCTTGGAAAAATGTAACCAAACTAACAAACGTTATATGGTAATGTAAAATCATTTAGAAGGTGTACGTAAACTTGTTGTGAATTTAATTCTCCCTTTATAGGTGTGTGAGAGTGCAGGGAAAATCAGGCCCACTGTATTACACTACACAGTTTCAGTGTCAGAAAGTGGCCAACAGATATGCCACAAACAGGACTGACGCAGATGCACTTAGTGGCAATAGAAATGTCCCTTAATAGGTGTGGGAGACTGCTGGGAAAAGCAGGCCCACTGTATTACACTACACAGTTTCTGTGTCAGAAAGTGGCTCACAGATATGCCACAAACAGGACTCACGCAGATGCACTTAGTGGCAATAGAAATTTCCCTTTATAGGTGTCGGAGACTACTGGGAAAATCAGGCCCACTATATTACACTACAAAGTTTCAGTGTCAGACAGTGGCTGACAGATATGCCACAAGCAGGATTGACGCAGATGCACTTAGTGGCTATAGAAATTTCCCTTTATAGGTGCGGGAGACTGCTGGGAAAATCAGGCCCACTGTATCACACTACACAGCTTCAGTGGCAGACAGTGGCTAGCAGATAGATGGCAGCCAGCAGTAAAAAGGACTGCTGCACACAAAAGTGTGGACAAACAAAGAAACAAGAAAACTGTGCAGAAAGAAGCAACAGGATTTTTGCTTTGAAAAAAGCAGTTGGTTTGCACAGCGGCGTACAAACAGCAATGCAGCTATCAGGGAGCCTTATAAGCTACAGAGCTGATGCACAGAAATCTAGCCTCCACTGTCCCTGCAAAGAAAAGGTGGTGTTGGACAGTGGAAATCGCTACAGCACAAGCAGTTTGGGGGTTAATATTCCCTCCCTAACAATATCCCTGCTTCTGACGAAGCTGCAGCAACCTCTCCCTATGCTCAGATCGGCAGAAGTAAGATGGCGGTCGGCGTGCACTCCCCTTTATAGCCCCTGTGACGCCGCTGAAAGCAAGAAAGTTGGCGACTTATGAAATTGACCGATCCGTTTCGCTCAACCCTAATACACAGCCCATAGACATCAATAAAGTATAATGCAAGACCCATAGTCATCCAAAAATATAACTCACTGCCCATAGTCCTCTATATAGTATAATGCACCTCCATATGATCACTCCATTGTTTGCAAGGAGAGGACAGCACTCTGTTCTCCCTCAAGGAATACTCACTAGTGGTGAGCGAATAGCATTGTTGCATGGGTTTCCCCGAGCATGCTCGGGTAACCTCCTAGTATTTGTTAGTTCTCGGAAATTTCGTTTTTGTCGCCTCAGCTGCATGATTTACGACTGCTAGATAGGCTGAATACATGTGAGGAATGCCTGTTTGTTAGGGAATTCCCACATGTATTCAGGCTGTCTAGCAGCCGTAAATCATGCAGCTGATGCGACAAAAACTAAATCTCCGAGCACTGACAAATACTCGGAGATCACCCGAGCATGCTCAGGGAGACCCGAGCAACAATGCTATTTGCTCATCAGTAATACATTACTCACCATTGTGGGATCCACTTTTTATGGTTTTTTTCTTTATTTTGGCAATGAGCACTTTGAAGCACTGAGAGCAATATGGACATCATGATTTGTTTGTGCAAAATTTCCCACCAGCAATTATACTCCCCTGATGACATCTCAAGACTGAGAAAAGGAACGCCGGGAGGATTCTTGTTTGGGTTTTATAATTTGAGGACATACTTGGGTACTGCCCTTGTCAAGGCGGGAGCACCTACAGAGGGCATGACAGGGAGGATAGGTTTAAACAGCGACCCCTGACCATCCAGATGAATATGTTCAATTTGTTTACCCTCTATGAATGAAATCGGTGAGATCAGGGCCAGACTAGCCATCGGGCAGTTATGGCAAATGCCAGAATGGCTGGTGGCAATCGTGGGCTGCTTGCCAGCACCGACCCCCCCCCTCGACTCACCCCTCTCCCCGCCGCCGCTGACTCACCCCCCCGCCAGCGCCGCCCCATTCAACTATATTGGCGTCTATGCAATGATGGAGGAGAGAGCGTCTGCATCATTCCCCGCTCTGCCTGGTGCTGAAACTGCGGGTGCGCGATGACGACATATCATCGCGCACCTGCTGTGTGATCGGGCAGACTGCAGCTGCTGAGACCGGAGCCAGGAGCAGCGCTGGGCAAGAGGAGAGGTGAGGAGCGTGTTCTTTTTTTTTTTTTTTTTAAATATATCACTGACTGATAACTGGATTATGGGGCTATTGAGGGGCTGCATTACATTCTACGGGGGCTGTGCTGCATTACATTCTATGGGTGCTGTGTTGCATTACATTCTATGGGGGCTGTGCTGCATTACATTCTATGGGGGCTGTGCTGCATTACATTCTATGGAGGCTGTGCTGCATTACATTCTATGGGGGCTGGGCTGCATTACATTCTATGGGGCTGTGCTGCATTACATTCTATGGGGGCTGTGCTGTATTACATTCCATGGGGGCTGTGCTGTATTACATTTTATGGGGGCTGGTTGCATTATATTCTATGGGTGGCTGGCTGCATTACATTCTATGGGGGCTGTGTTGTATTACATTCTATGGGGGCTGTGCTGCATTACATTCTATGGGGGCTGGCTGCATTACATTCTATGGGGGCTGTGCTGTATTACATTCCATGGGGGATGGCTGCATTACATTCTATGGGTGGCTGGCTGCATTACATTCTATGGGGGCTGTGCTTTATTACATTCTATGGGGGCTGGCTGCATTACATTCTATGATGGCTGGCTGCATTACATTCTATGGGGGCTGGCTGCATTACATTCTATGGGGGCTGGCTGCATTACATTCTATGGGGGAGGGCTGTATTACATTCTATGGGGTGCTGTATTATATTCTATGGAGGGGCTACATTATATTCTATGGGGGTCTGCATTATGCTCTATGAGGAGGCTACCATATATTATATATGCAGGGGCTGCATTATACTATATGAGGGGGCTGCATTATATTCTCTGGGGGATTACATTATACTCATGGGGCTACAATATATTCTGTGAGGTGGCTGCTTTATACTCTGGGGTGGCATCATTATACTATATGTGGGCTGCATTATACTGTATCGAGGACTATGGGGAATACATTATACAATATG
Organism: Ranitomeya imitator; assembly: GCF_032444005.1. NCBI lineage: Eukaryota > Metazoa > Chordata > Amphibia > Anura > Dendrobatidae > Ranitomeya > Ranitomeya imitator. Next base: position 443,186,145 of record NC_091285.1, read on the forward strand.
AAGAACTATGGGGTGCATTATACTATGGGAAGTGAATTGTACTACATGGATGACAATGGCAGGGCATTATACTATATGGAGCACTATGAGGAATGTATTATACTATTTGGAGGACTAAGGAATGTATTATACTATTTGGAGGACTGAGGAGTGTATTATACTATATGGAGGAATTGCAGTGTATTTTAATATATGGAGGTCTATGAGGAGTGCATTATACCATATGGAGGACTGAGGAGTGTATTATACTATATGGAGGACTGAGGAGTGTATTATACTATATGGAGGATTTATGTGCACATTATAATATATGGAGGACTATGAGGTGTATTATACTAAACAAGCAAAATGCTGCCTATTCATCGAGTGATTGGATTGTTTATGTGGGAACAGAAATCCTTCTTCTCAGCAGCACATCGCCGATGTAAACTGTAGTTGTGCTGCTGATAACATGATACTGTATGAGGACAGATTGATCTAATTGTGATTGTTCTGTTCCCTTCATTCTTTCTCAGTTGGTGTAAAGAGGCCAGGAAATAAGCAAACGACTTCAGTATTGTCGATCACACTCGTTTAGTGGCCTGAGATCAGCGCATGTAAATACAGCAGAAATGCTTCGCAGCGAGACCAGGCAAGGTTGATGACAGTTGTAGTTAGCACCCGGCAACTCTGAAGAGCGGTGACGGTAGTAACAATACCGCTCTTCACAGTCGCCGAGCTCATGATGGACCCGTGGAAGCACTAATTGTGCGAAACGGCCGTAGTGCAGCTCACTCTCCCCGCACCCTCGTCGTCTCCGCTTGTCTTTTATGCAAAGTCTGTACATGGATTAAGGACAGATTAAAGATATTCACTTCGCAACCTGGGTGAGTGCAGCATTTTCTACTTTCTTGTGCAAAGTTTAACTGTGCTGTTATGGCAATTGATGCTGAGCACCACGCTCCAGTACTGCATGGATACCGCACGCTGTGGGTCTAAAGAGGTGTATTTGATTCAGCGCTCGCAATACTGCATTGTTGAGTCCTGGTGCCGTTCGTCTCTTTGAACCATTTAACTATTTAGCAGCCTCGGGTGGATTGGAAATGAGTTAAAACATCATGATGATCCAATATTTGTTGCATATAATCTGTATGTACTCATTACTCGAGATTTCCCGAGCATGCTCAAGAGTAGGGTTGAGCGAAACGGGTCGAACATTTTCAAAAGTCGCCGACTTTTGGCTAAGTCGGGGTTTCATGAAACCCGATCCGACCCCTGTGCGGGGTCGGCCATGCGGTACGCGACTTTCGCGCCAAAGTCGCGTTTCAATGACGCGAAAAGCGCCATTTCTCAGCCAATGAAGGTAAACGCAGAGTGTGGGCAGCGTGATGACATAGGTCCTGGTCCCCACCATCTTAGAGAAGGGCATTGCAGTGATTGGCTTGCTGTCTGCGACGTCACAGGGGCTATAAAGAGGCGTTCCCGCCGACCGCCATCTTACTGCTGCTGATCTGAGCTTAGGGAGAGGTTGCTGCCGCTTTGTCAGAAGCAGGGATAGCGTTAGGCAGGGTCCATTAACCACAAAACCGCTTGTGCTGCAGCGATTTGCACTGTCCAACACCACCCTCGGTGTGCAGGGACAGTGGAAGTTTTTTTTTTTTTTTTTTTCCCCTCAGCACTGTAGCTCATTGGGCTGCCCTAGAAGGCTCCCTGATAGCTGCATTGCTGTGTGTACGCCGCTGTGCAAACCAACTGCTTTTTTCAAAGCACAAATCCTCTTGTTCCTTCCTTTCTGCACAGCTATCTTTTTTGTTTGTCCACACTTTTTATTTCATTTGTGCATCAGTCCACTCCTTATTGCTGCCTGCCATACCTGGCTGAGATTACTGCAGGCAGGGAGATAGTAGCTGCCTGCCATACCTGGCTGAGATTACTGCAGGCAGGGAGATAGTAATTGTAGGACATTCCCTGTTTTTTTTTTTTTTTTTTTTTTTGGTGGGAGATTAAGATTGGCAATTTGGCATTTCTGCTAGAGTGCCATCCCTGTGTGTGCCATCTCTCTCACATAGTGGGCCATAGAAAGCCTTTTCATTTTTCTGTATTTTTTTTTGTGGGGTGTATAAATTCTCCCTGATAAAAATACAGTGGGAGATTAATATTGGCCTTTGGGCTTGTGTGCCAGTCCTGAGTGTGCCATCTCTCTCACAAATAGTGGGCCATAGAAAGCCTATTTTATTTTTTTTTGGGTTTTATAAATTCTCCCTGAAAAAAAGGGAGATTAATATTGGCCTCTGGGCTTGTGTGCCAGTCCTGAGCGTGCCATCTGTGCCAGCCCTGAGCGTGCCATCTCTCTCACAAATAGTGGGCCATAGAAAGCCTATTTAATTTTTTTTTTGGTTTTATAAATTCTCCCTGAAAAAAAGGGAGATTAATATTGGCCTCTGGGCTTGTGTGCCAGTTGTGAGCGTGCCATCTGTGCCAGTCCTGAGCGTGCCATCTCTCTCACAAATAGTGGGCCATAGAAAGCCTATTTAATTTTTTTTTTGGTTTTATAAATTTTCCCTGAAAAAAGGGAGATTAATATTGGCCTCTGGGCTTGTGTGCCAGTTGTGAGCGTGCCATCTGTGCCAGCCCTGAGCGTGCCATCTCTCTCACAAATAGTGGGCCATAGAAAGCCTATTTAATTTTTTTTTTTGGTTTTATAAATTCTCCCTGAAAAAAAGGGAGATTAATATTGGCCTCTGGGGTTGTGTGCCAGTTGTGAGCGTGCCATCTGTGCCAGTCCTGAGCGTGCCATCTCTCTCACAAATAGTGGGCCATAGAAAGCCTATTTAATTTTTTTTTTGGTTTTATAAATTTTCCCTGAAAAAAGGGAGATTAATATTGGCCTCTGGGCTTGTGTGCCAGTTGTGAGCGTGCCATCTGTGCCAGTCCTGAGCGTGCCATCTCTCTCACAAATAGTGGGCCATAGAAAGCCTATTTAATTTTTTTTTTGGTTTTATAAATTTTCCCTGAAAAAAGGGAGATTAATATTGGCCTCTGGGCTTGTGTGCCAGTTGTGAGCGTGCCATCTGTGCCAGTCCTGAGCGTGCCATCTCTCTCACAAATAGTGGGCCATAGAAAGCCTATTTAAATATTTTTTTGGTTTTATAAATTCTCCCAGAAAAAAAGGGAGATTAATATTGGCGTCTGGGCTTCTGTGCCAGTCCTGAGCGTGCCATCTGTGCCAGTCCTGAGCGTCCCATCTCTCTCACAAATAGTGGGCCATAGAAAGCCTATTTTTTTTTTTTTGGGTTTTAGAAATTCTCCCTGAAAAAAAAAGGGAGATTAATATTGCCCTTTGGGCTTGTGTGCCAGTACTAAGCGTGCCATCTCTCTCTCTCTCTCAGTCAGTGGGCCATAGAACGCCTATTTTTGGTTTTATTTGTTTTCTAAATTCTCCCTGAAAAAATCATTTTATTTTATTTGGTTTCTAAATTCTTCCTGATAAAATCATATTTTTTTTATTATTTTTTTTTCTAAAGTCTCCCTGAAAAAAAAAAAAAAAAAAAAAAAACAGTGGGAGATTAATATTGGCCTTTCTGCTTGTGTGCCAGTCTTGACTCCTGGGTGCGTCATCTCTCAGTCAGTGGGCCATAGAACGCCTATTTTTGGTTTTATTTGTTTTATAAATTCTCCCTGAAAAAATCATTTTATTTTATTTGGTTTCTAAATTCTTCCTGATAAAATCATATTTTTTTTATTATTTTTTTTTCTAAAGTCTCCCTGAAAAAAAAAAAAAAAAACAACCAAAAAAAACAGTGGGAGATTAATATTGGCCTTTCTGCTTGTGTGCCAGTCTTGACTCCTGGGTGTGCCATCTCTCTCTCTCTTTCTCTCTCTCTCTCTCTCCAATTGTGGTCCATAGAAAGCCTATATTTTTTTTCCTTGATTTGGGTTCCAAAATCTACCAGAGAAAATAACTACATCAATCATTGGTAGAAAAATATTGGCCTCTGGGCTTGTGTGCCACTCCTGACTCCTGTGTGCGTCATCTCTCAGTCAGTGGGCCATAGAACGCCTATTTTTGTTTTTATTTGTTTTATAAATTCTCCCTGAAAAAATCATTTTATTTTATTTGGTTTCTAAATTCTTCCTGATAAAATCATATTTTTTTTATTATTTTTTTTTCTAAAGTCTCCCTGAAAAAAAAAAAAAAAAACAAACAAAAAAAACAGTGGGAGATTAATATTGGCCTTTCTGCTTGTGTGCCAGTCTTGACTCCTGGGTGTGCCATCTCTCTCTCTCTCTCTCTCTCTCTCTCTCTCCAATTGTGGTCCATAGAAAGCCTATATTTTTTTTCCTTGATTTGGGTTCCAAAATCTACCAGAGAAAATAACTACATCAATCATTGGTAGAAAAATATTGGCCTCTGGGCTTGTGTGCCACTCCTGACTCCTGTGTGCGTCATCTCTCAGTCAGTGGGCCATAGAACGCCTATTTTTGTTTTTATTTGTTTTATAAATTCTCCCTGAAAAAATCATTTTATTTTATTTGGTTTCTAAATTCTTCCTGATAAAATCATATTTTTTTTATTATTTTTTTTTCTAAAGTCTCCCTGAAAAAAAAAAAAAAAAACAAACAAAAAAAACAGTGGGAGATTAATATTGGCCTTTCTGCTTGTGTGCCAGTCTTGACTCCTGGGTGTGCCATCTCTCTCTCTCTCTCTCTCTCTCTCCAATTGTGGTCCATAGAAAGCCTATATTTTTTTTCCTTGATTTGGGTTCCAAAATCTACCAGAGAAAATAACTACATCAATCATTGGTAGAAAAATATTGGCCTCTGGGCTTGTGTGCCACTCCTGACTCCTGTGTGCGTCATCTCTCAGTCAGTGGGCCATAGAACGCCTATTTTTGTTTTTATTTGTTTTATAAATTCTCCCTGAAAAAATCATTTTATTTTATTTGGTTTCTAAATTCTTCCTGATAAAATCATATTTTTTTTATTATTTTTTTTTCTAAAGTCTCCCTGAAAAAAAAAAAAAAAAACAAACCCCCCCAAAAAATGGGAGATTAATATTGGCCTTTCTGCTTGTGTGCCAGTCTTGACTCCTGGGTGTGCCATCTCTCTCTCTCTCTCTCTCTCTCTCTCTCTCCAATTGTGGTCCATAGAAAGCCTATATTTTTTTTCCTTGATTTGGGTTCCAAAATCTACCAGAGAAAATAACTCCATCAATCATTGGTAGAAAAATATTGGCCTCTGGGCTTGTGTGCCACTCTTGATTCCTGTGTGCGTCATCTCTCACTCAGTGGCCCATAGAAAGCATATAGTTTGTTACATTTGTTTTCTAAATTCTCCCTGCAAAAATCTATTTTTTTTTTTTTTTGGGGTTTCTAAAGTGTTCCTGAAAAAAATAAAAATAAAAAAAAAATAATAGTGTGACATTAATATTAACATTTGTGCTTCAGTGACAGTCCTGCGTGTGGGGCATCTCTCTAATTTGCAGCCACCAAAAAAAGAGTGTGTAACATTGGGCCTGATTTTCGCTGTGGTCTCACCAACCTGTAAAGGGGTAGCTAAATCATACTGAAGTTATAGCTCACCGTGTAAGTTGTGTGACTGCAACAAATAACGTTAGTTTGGTTACGTTTTTAAAACAATGAGGAAGTCTAGTGGAAGAGGTCGTGGCCGGGGGCGTTCATTGTCAGCTGGTAATGAGGGTAGTGGTAGTGGTGGAGCATCAGGTGGTCGTGGGGAAAAAAATATTGCACCTAAGTCTGGAGCTGTGGAGCCAGGTTCGTCGTCCGGCTACACAAGGCCTCGAACGCTCCCTTTTCTGGGATTAGGAAAACCGCTTTTAAAGCCGGAGCAGCAAGAGCAAGTTTTGGCTTATCTTGCTGACTCAGCCTCTAGCTCTTTTGCCTCCTCTCGTGAAACTGGTAAAAGTAAAAGCAGCGCGTCGTTAGTGGATGTTCACGGTCAGGGACAAGTCACTTCCTTGTCCTCTTCAGCAAAAACAACAACAGAGAAGAATGCAGCAGGCGACACAACGGGTTACTCCATGGAGCTCTTTACACATACCGTCCCTGGCTTAGAAAGTGAAGCAGTTAACAGTCCATGCCCATTACAAGTTGAATCTGACATGGAGTGCACTGACGCACAGCCACAGCCAGACTACTATGCTGGTCCTTTGACTCAGACCACAACATTGCCCTCGCAGGGTGCTGATCAAGAATCAGACCCTGATGAGACTATGTTGCCCCATCACGAACACTATACCACCGAACGACACGGTGACACAGACGAAGTTGCGCAGGAGGTACAAGAAGAGTTATTAGATGACCCAGTTCTTGACCCCGATTGGCAGCCATTGGGGGAACAGGGTGCAGGCGGCAGCAGTTCTGAAGCAGAGGAGGAGGAGGGGCCGCAGCAGGCATCAACATCGCCACAGGTTCCATCTGCCGGGCCCGTATCTTGCCCAAAACGCGTGGCAAAGCCAAAACCTGGTGGAGGACAGCGTGGCCATCCGGTTAAAGCTCAGTCTGCAATGCCTGAAAAGGTATCCGATGCTAGAAAGAGTGCAGTCTGGCATTTTTTTAAACAACATCCAATTGATCAGCGCAAAGTCATCTGTCAAAAATGTTCTACTTCCTTAAGCAGAGGTCAGAATCTGAAAAGTCTCAATACTAGTTGCATGCATAGACATTTAACCACCATGCATTTGAAAGCTTGGACTAACTACCAAACGTCCCTTAAGGTTGTTGCACCCTCGGCCAATGAAGCTAGTCATCAACGCAACATCCCTTCCGGCAGTGTAGGACCACCATTTAGCGCACCACCTGCTGTATCTGTGCAGGTATCTTTGCCAGGCCAAAGCAGTCAGGGTCAGGGAATCACCAGTTTCGTAGTAGGAAACACTGCATCTAGGGCACCGGCGGCAACAATACCATCTCCCACCGTCTCTCAGTCTGCCATGTCCACCGGCACCCCCGCTAGTTCCACGATCTCCAGCTCTCCAGTCCAGCTCACCCTACATGAGACTATGGTTAGAAAAAGGAAATACTTAGCCTCGCATCCGCGTACACAGGGTTTGAACGCCCACATAGCTAGACTAATCTCGTTAGAGATGATGCCCTACCGGTTAGTTGAAAGCGAAGCTTTCAAAGACCTGATGGACTACGCTGTACCACGCTACGAGCTACCCAGTCGACACTTTTTTTCCAGAAAAGCCATCCCAGCCCTCCACCAGCATGTTAAAGAGCGCATCGTCCATGCACTCAGGCAATCTGTGAGCACAAAGGTGCACCTGACAACAGATGCATGGACCAGTAGGCATGGCCAGGGACGTTACGTGTCCATCACGGCACACTGGGTAAATGTGGTGGATTCAGGGTCCACAGGGGACAGCAAGTTTGGGACAGTTCTGCCTAGCCCACGGTCTAGTAAACAGTTGTCTGTAGCCGTTCGCACCCCCTCCTCCTCCTCCTCCTCCTCGTCCTCCTGCAGAAGCAAGAGCTCGTCCACAGACCGCAGTCGCACAAACACTCCATCCGCACCTGCCACTGTTGCACACCAGGTCTCCCATTATGGGGCAGCTACTGGCAAACGTCAGCAGGCTGTATTGGCTATGAAGTGTTTGGGCGACAATAGACACACCGCGGAAGTTCTGTCCGAGTTCTTGCAGCAAGAAACGCAGTCGTGGCTGGGCACTGTAGATCTTGAGGCAGGCAAGGTAGTGAGTGATAACGGAAGGAATTTCATGGCTGCCATCTCCCTTTCCCAACTGAAACACATTCCTTGCCTGGCTCACACCTTAAACCTGGTGGTGCAGTGCTTCCTGAAAAGTTATCCGGGGTTATCCGACCTGCTCCTCAAAGTGCGTGGACTTTGCGCACATATCCGCCGTTCGCCTGTACACTCCAGCCGTATGCAGACCTATCAGCGTTCTTTGAACCTTCCCCAGCATCGCCTAATCATAGACGTTGCAACAAGGTGGAACTCAACACTGCACATGCTTCAGAGACTGTGCGAACAGAGGCGGGCTGTTATGTTTTTGTGGGAGGATACACATACACGGGCAGGCAGTAGGATGGCAGACATGGAGTTGTCAGGTGTGCAGTGGTCGAAGATTCAAGACATGTGTCAAGTCCTTCAGTGTTTTGAGGAATGCACACGGCTGGTTAGTGCAGACAACGCCATAATAAGCATGAGCATCCCCCTAATGCGTCTGCTGATGCAAAGTTTGACGCACATAAAGGATCAGGCGTCTGCACCAGAGGAAGAGGAAAGCCTTGATGACAGTCAGCGATTGTCTGGTCAGGGCAGTGTACATGACGAGGTACCGGGCGAAGAGGAGGTGGAGGATGAGGAGGATGATGGGGATGAGTATATTTTTAATGAGGAAGCTTTCCCGGGGGCCCGGGAAATCGGTGGCGTGGCAAGGCCGGGTTCTGGTTTTTTGAGGGACACAAGTGACGTAGATTTGCCTGCAACTGCCCCTCAACCAAGCACAACCGCAGATTTGACAACGGGAACTTTGGCCCACATGGCGGATTATGCCTTGCGTATCCTCAAAAGGGACACACGCATTACAAAAATGATGAACGATGACGATTACTGGTTGGCCTGCCTCCTTGATCCTCGCTATAAAGGCAAATTGCAAAATATTATGCCACATGAGAACTTGGAACTAATATTAGCAACAAAACAATCAACTCTTGTTGACCGTTTGCTTCTGGCATTCCCTGCACACAGCGCCCGTGATCGTTCTCACACGAGCTCCAGGGGCCAGCAGACCAGAGGTGTTAGAGGGGCAGAAATCAGAAGTGGCGTTGGCCAGAGGGGTTTTCTGACCAGGTTGTGGAGTGATTTTTCTATGACCGCAGACAGGACAGGTACTGCAGCATCAATTCAAAGTGACAGGAGACAACATTTGTCCAGTATGGTTACAAACTATTTTTCATCCCTTATCGACGTTCTCCCTCAACCGTCATTCCCATTTGATTACTGGGCATCCAAATTAGACACCTGGCCAGAATTGGCAGAATATGCATTGCAGGAGCTTGCTTGCCCGGCAGCTAGTGTCCTATCAGAAAGAGTATTCAGTGCTGCAGGTTCAATACTAACAGAAAAAAGGACTCGTCTGGCTACCCAAAATGTAGATGATCTAACCTTCATTAAAATGAACCACAACTGGATTTCAAAATCTTTTGCCCCACCCTGCCCGGCTGACACCTAGCTTTCCTATGAAAAGGTCTTGCCTGTGGACTATTCTGAATGACTTTTCCAATCTCGTAATTTTCTTCACCTGATTGTCCAGCATACGACATGTTTCCACCTCACGAAATGGCCAAACTCCCCACACGGGGCCGTGCTATCGCCACTTTGCGCTTGGACCCTTGAGAGTGCTGTTTGTCTGAAGAGGTGGGTGTGGCCGCTTTTGGTCGACGGCACTGCCACTGGGTCCCTCATAGTACAATAAAGTGTCTCTGGCGGTGGTGGTGCGCACCCAACGTCAGACACACCGTTGTAATATGAGGGGCCCTGTGCCTGTACCGCCGGCCACAAGACAGTTCCCCCCCCCAGCTCAAACAGTGCTCTACCACTAGCAAAATTATCTCTCACAGCTTCACCAATGTGTAGTCTAGGCGCTGACATCCTTCAATGCCTGGCACTGACAATACCATTGTTTTGACATTTTTGTTATGTTAGGCCTTCAAAGCCTGTCTGCGGTCCCTTCTTTCTACAACTACTACACTGACCAGGCCACTGCTGGCCGTGTTACCCTGGAACCAATTTAAAAGTGCCTACAGTCAGCCCAATTTTGTTATGTTAGGCCTTCGAAGACTGTCTGCCGTCACTCCTTCCACTAGACTTCCACTGACCAGACCACTGCTGCCCGTGTACCCCTGGAACCAATTTAAAAGTGCCTACAGCCAGCCCAAGTTTGTTATGTTAGGCCTTGGAAGCCTGTCTGCGGTCACTCCTTCCACTAGACTTCCACTGACCAGACCACTGCTGCCCGTGTACCCCTGGAACCAATTTAAAAGTGCCTACAGCCAGCCCAAGTTTGTTATGTTAGGCCTTCGAAGCCTGTCTGCGGTCACTCCTTCCACTAGACTTCCACAGACCAGACCACTGCTGCCCGTGTACCCCTGGAACCAATTTAAAAGTGCCTACAGCCAGCCCAAGTTTGTAATGTTAGGCCTTGGAAGCCTGTCTGCGGTCACTCCTTCCACTAGACTTCCACTGACCAGACCACTGCTGCCCGTGTACCCCTGGAACCAATTTAAAAGTGCCTACAGCCAGCCCAAGTTTGTTATGTTAGGCCTTCGAAGCCTGTCTGCGGTCACTCCTTCCACTAGACTTCCACAGACCAGACCACTGCTGCCCGTGTACCCCTGGAACCAATTTAAAAGTGCCTACAGCCAGCCCAAGTTTGTTATGTTAGGCCTTCGAAGCCTGTCTGCGGTCACTCCTTCCACTAGACTTCCACAGACCAGACCACTGCTGCCCGTGTACCCCTGGAACCAATTTAAAAGTGCCTACAGCCAGCCCAAGTTTGTTATGTTAGGCCTTGGAAGCCTGTCTGCGGTCACTCCTTCCACTAGACTTCCACTGACCAGACCACTGCTGCCCGTGTACCCCTGGAACCAATTTAAAAGTGCCTACAGCCAGCCCAAGTTTGTTATGTTAGGCCTTGGAAGCCTGTCTGCGGTCACTCCTTCCACTAGACTTCCACTGACCATACACTGCTGCCCATGTACCCCTGGAACAAATTTAAAAGTGCCTACAGCCAGCCCAAGTTTGTTATGTTAGGCCTTTGAAGCCTGTCTGCGTCCCGTTCTTTCAACTACAACTACACTGACCAGGCCACTGATGGCCGTGTTCCCCTGGAACCAATTTTAACTTGCCTACAGCCAGCCCTATGTTATTATGTTAGGCCTTCGAAGCCTGTCTGCGTCCCGTTCTTTCAACTACAACTACACTGACCAGGCCACTGATGGCCGTGTTCCCCTGGAACCAATTTTAACTTGCCTACAGCCAGCCCAATGTTAGGCCTTTGATGCCTGTCTGCCGTCACTCCTTCCACTAGGCCTCCACTGACCTGTCTATTGCTGCCCGTGTACCCCTTGAACCAACATCATTAAATATAAAAAAAATTAATTTGATTATAAAAAATAAGATCGTGTTGAGATCTCAAATGCAGACATTTTAACAATCAAAACAAACACACAACAAATATCTGGAACTGTACTACAAAGGTCCAACAGCTACAATTTCTTTCTCCTGCAAGAAGTTAACTGAAAGTTTTTTGGAGTTGTTAACACAGATATGGCATCCACCGAGTGTTGTCCTGTCGCGTCTCCTTTAAATTATTTCCAATAAGATGTTAAACTATTAATTTAATAAAATCAATAATTAAAAAAATAATTGAGTAAGTCAAAAGCACATTGCAAATAAACATTAATTACAAATCAAGAAGCATGGCGCGTCCGAGGGTGAGTAGATACCGAATAAGAATATAATCACCCTCGGACGCGCAATGCTTATTTAAAACAGCCTTCCTTCCTAAGAATCAGCCCTTCCGTGGTGTAGAGAGAGGTTGTGTTACACTCCAAGGTGTTCCCCAGGTTGCCTTTCCTGAGCTTCGATCTTCCGGCTCTCGTTTAGTAGCTGTTGGAAACTACGCTGCATTAGGCCTACTAATTGTGTATGGGTGAAACAGTGGCGCATCTGCGGTCCCTCCTTCCACTAGGCCTCCACTGACCTGTCTACTGCGGCCCGTGTACCCCTTGAACCAACCTAATAAAATATTTAAAAAATTAATTTGATTATAAAAAATAAGATCGTGTTGAGATCTCAAATGCAGACATTTTAACAATCAAAACAAACACACAACAAATATCTGGAACTGTACTACAAAGGTCCAACAGCTACAATTTCTTTCTCCTGCAAGAAGTTAACTGAAAGTTTTTTGGAGTTGTTAACACAGATATGGCATCCACCGAGTGTTGTCCTGTCGCGTCTCCTTTAAATTATTTCCAATAAGATGTTAAACTATTAATTTAATAAAATCAATAATTAAAAAAATAATTGAGTAAGTCAAAAGCACATTGCAAATAAACATTAATTACAAATCAAGAAGCATGGCGCGTCCGAGGGTGAGTAGATACCGAATAAGAATATAATCACCCTCGGACGCGCAATGCTTATTTACAACAGCCTTCCTTCCTAAGAATCAGCCCTTTCGTGGTGTAGAGAGAGGTTGTGTTACACTCCAAGGTGTTCCCCGGGTTGCCTTTCATGAGCTTCGATCTTCCGGCTCTCGTTTAGTAGTTGGTGGAAACTACGCTGCATTAGGCCTACAAATTTGGTATGGGGTGTAGAGACAGGTTGTGTTACACTCCAAGGTTTTCACCAGGTTGCCTTTCCTGAGCTTCGATCTTCATGCTCTCGTTTAGTAGTTGTAGAAAAGTACGCTGCATTAGGCCTACAAAATGGGTATGGGGTGGAGAGAGATGGTGTGTTACACTCCAAGGTGTTCCCCAGGTTGCCTTTCCTGAGCTTCGATCTTCATGCTCTCGTTTAGTAGGTGTCGGAAAGTAGGCTGCATTAGGCCTAAAAAATGGGGAATGGGGTGGAGAGAGATGGTGTGTTACACTCCAAGGTGTTCCCCAGGTTTCCTTGCCATTGCTTCGGTCTTCCGACTCTCGTTTAGTAGTTGTAGAAAAGTACACTGCATTAGGCCTAAAAAATGGGTATGGGGTGGAGAGAGATGGTGTGTTACACTCCAAGGTGTTCCCCAGGTTGCCTTTCCTGAGCTTCGATCTTCATGCTCTCGTTTAGTAGGTGTCGGAAAGTAGGCTGCATTAGGCCTACAAATTGGGTATGGGGTGGAGAGAGATGGTGTGTTACACTCCAAGGTGTTCCCCAGGTTGCCTTTCCTGAGCTTCGATCTTCATGCTCTCGTTTAGTAGGTGTCGGAAAGTAGGCTGCATTAGGCCTACAAATTGGGTATGGGGTGGAGAGAGATGGTGTGTTACACTCCAAGGTGTTCCCCAGGTTTCCTTGCCATTGCTTCGGTCTTCCGACTCTCGTTTAGTAGTTGTAGAAAAGTACACAGCATTAGGCCTACAAAATGGGTATGGGGTGGAGCGAGATGGTGTGTTACACTCCAAGGTGTTCCCCAGGTTGCCTTTCCTGAGCTTCGATCTTCATGCTCTCGTTTAGTAGGTGTCGGAAAGTAGGCTGCATTAGGCCTAAAAAATGGGGAATGGGGTGGAGAGAGATGGTGTGTTACACTCCAAGGTGTTCCCCAGGTTTCCTTGCCATTGCTTCGGTCTTCCGACTCTCGTTTAGTAGTTGTAGAAAAGTACACTGCATTAGGCCTAAAAAATGGGTATGGGGTGGAGAGAGATGGTGTGTTACACTCCAAGGTGTTCCCCAGGTTGCCTTTCCTGAACTTCGATCTTCATGCTCTCGTTTAGTAGGTGTCGGAAAGTAGGCTGCATTAGGCCTACAAATTGGGTATGGGGTGGAGAGAGATGGTGTGTTACACTCCAAGGTGTTCCCCAGGTTTCCTTGCCATTGCTTCGGTCTTCCGACTCTCGTTTAGTAGTTGTAGAAAAGTACACAGCATTAGGCCTACAAAATGGGTATGGGGTGGAGAGAGATGGTGTGTTACACTCCAAGGTGTTCCCCAGGTTGCCTTTCCTGAGCTTCTATCTTCAGGCTCTCATTAAATTGTGGTTAAATGGAACAACTGCATTTGGCGTACTAGTTGGTTTGGGGCCTACTATCGGTGTCTGCCACTCCTTGCTGTTCTCCTGGTTTCCTGTCCTGAAATTCCATTTTCAGCCTCTCGTTAAGTAGTTGTTAATGTTAGACTGCATTTGGCCTACTAGTTGGGTTGGGGCCTACTATCGGTGTCTGCCACTCCTTGCTGTTCTCCTCCACTGAACAAAGCTGTGCCGCCTGTTTACTACGGTTGCCAATTTTGAACTGCATTTCGACTACTTACTGATTTGGCCCTACTCTCTGTGTCAGCCTCTCATTCCAGTTGTCCTCCACTGCAATGCCCCCTGGTTATTCCTGTGTTACCAATTTTGAACTGCATTTAGCCCACTTTCTTCTTTGGGCCTATATCTGTGTTTCCACTTCATCGTGCCCATTGCCCAGCCAGTGATAGATGAGTCTGCTGGTACATTGACCCATAACGCAACATTCCCCGTGCACGCTACACAACAACATTGTGACCCTGCTGAAAGTCAGGTTGCTCTTCCCGCATACCATACCACCTTACACGGGGACAAAGAGGAAGGTGCAGATGAAAGTGCAGGTTCCTTCATCAGGTGGGGGGAGGAATACTAGTTGGCGACGTCACTGGCACAGGGCCTCTCATAGTACGCAAAAGTGTTGCTGCCGGTGGGAGGCGCCCCCGCCGTGCAAACACACCGCTGTACTTTGAGGGGCCCTGTGCCAGTGCCAATGCCAACGAGTGGGCCCCCCCTGCTTGCTCAGGTTCACAGCACTTGCAAAGTTGAAATACTTACCTCTCCCTGCTCCACTGCCGTGACGTGGTCCAGATTTCCTGGGCCCACTAATTACTTGAACCAGCCCTACCCCCCACAACTTTAGCCAAATGACCCCCAATTTCAAATGCCTTCCAATTATTATAAGGTAAATTACGCTTGACAAGCTTCATTAAGAAGAATGGATGGTTTTGACATTAAAATGGGTACTCTAGGTGTTTTCCTGGCCCCCACTCACTGCCGACTATGCTGCCCCATTGACTTGCATTGGGTTTCGTGTTTCGGTCGATCCCGACTTTACGTCATAATCGGCCGATTTCACTCGACCCGACTTTGGACATAGTCGGGTTTCGCAAAACCCGGCTCGACTCTAAAAAGGTCAAGGTCGCTCAACTCTACTCAAGAGTCCAGCTTTAGGAGCTACAGCTAAGGCAATTGCGTACTACAGTGGATGCAATCCAACCAAGTTGACGATTCTCAAGAAAGGCCGTGCTGCCCCTCGGGCCATCAGGGGAGGCCGCCATGATGGGGTCACATGCAAAATCAGGGCCACAGGGGGTTAATGGGCATTGCAGGGTTAAGTGTGCTGCGGGGAGTTTTTTCAATTGGTGAGGGGGAGGGATCCAGAAGGGTGGAGTGAAGGAGCTTTGGGCTGAGAGACTGCAGGGCAGTTATTGGGAAAACTGCCAAAGGACAAGTCAGCATTCGGCTGGAGCACTTAATTACCTGCGGTCTGCCAGCAAGCGAAGCTCCGGTCTGCCGACAGCATGGAGGTGGAAGCGCTCCTGCAGAGCCTCCGAGACGCAGCCAGCACGCAGGGGACTGCGTGGCTGCAGCAAAATGTAAGCAGCCTTCTCCAGGGGGTGGCGAGCGGATCTCCCCAGGTCCCTACCGGAGGGCGGTCCTGGCCGCCGGCACGCTTAAGCCCTGATGTCCCCCCCGGGCCCGACGCCGAATTAGGAGCCCCTCCGGGGACCCTCCAGCTGGTGGCGTGCGCCGCGGGATTGCTGGGTCCCGAGGGCGAGCTGGGAGGAATCCAGTCACATGGCGGGGCTTGCAACAGGGGGAGGCGGCGGCCTCCTCCTCAACATCCGGACCACGCAGGGTGTTGGGAGCAGGAATGGCCGGAGCCACCGGGGCAGGTGAGCCGGCTCAGCATGTGACAGGCAGGCGAGACCATATACAGGGGCCTGATCCACAGGCGCCTCAGCGGGGGGCGCAACGTGGGCAGCTAACAGCTGGCCCTAGCAGCGCCGCCTTACCAAGCACAGCGCAGAGCAGCATGGGGTCAAGCATGGCATGCATGAGTCCTTGGGCTGGCGATCGGCACTGCGCAGGCCCCATCCCCCACTCCCGCACGCAGGAACCATCAGCGGCGACAGTCCCCTCATAACGCGGGCTCCCAGTCCCCAGCACAGACTTCCGCGGATCTTCCGGTAACGCCAAGGAGAGCGTCGCAGAGCAACTCCCGCACGGACCACGGTGCACTAGACCACGACAGGAGGACGGAGGAGGAGAGGCAGCATCAGGCTACCGGACCGTCGGTTGCCGGGTCCACAGCGCTCGGGCAGCTTGGTGAGAACATCTCTTTTTTACCTTATCCCCCTTTGTTAACCTCGTCTGGTAGGGGTAGTCATGAGGCAGTCTCAGGGGGGTTAGCGGAGGATTAAATATGCTTATGCATGGTTTAAGAGATTTAGCTCTTCTGTGGGGGGCTGGGCAGACTGTTGCTCCACCATCTACTGCATGGCTGGGGTGTACAGGTAGGAGCTCTGGGCAAGGGGGCATGTTTGGTGAGGTATCTAATGTGCAGGCTAGGGATCCATCAGCAGAGAATTTAAGGAACGAGAGCGGAGGGGCCGGTGCGGCCGTTTCTTCCGCTACAGTATCAGTGGCCAGTCAGGTAGGAGACACGGAAAAGGAGAAGGAGGATACAGTGAGGTTAGACGATACAGCACGTGGAGAGGCATACGTGTGTTTTGAGGGCCCTTTAGGAGCTCATCTTAAAAACGAGACTAGGGAAAAAATATGGAAACGGGAGTATGTGGAAATTTTTTCTTTATTGCCCCTAGAACGGTTTAATTTAGATAGAGTGAGAAGAGATGACTCTAAGAAAGAGGATGAGGAAAGGAGGAGGTATAGATTGATTCCGAGACCTTTCACAAATTGGCTGCAGGCATTTGCCATTTTGGCCAGTGTTATTGGCGAAAAGGCTCCCGAAAATTGTTCGGGATTATTCTGTTATATGGACGCTATAGGGGAGGCTTATCACGTTTACGGGGGTCAGGGGTGCTTGAGATATGACAAGCAATTTCATCAGAGAAAGGCAGTTAGGCCTAATATTCGGTGGAATCATAAGGATATCGCTCTGTGGATGCGGGTGATGGTCCCTTCCAGAGCGGCGCCTAGCACTCAGTCCTTTCCCGGGAGCGCAGGGGGCTATAGTCAGTCAGGACATCCAACGGCCATACAGAAGGGTTTGTGCTTCACATTCATCGAGGGGGCGTGTAGATTTGGCGCAAAATGCAAATTTAAGCATGAGAGTACAATCTGTGGAGGAGCACACGGATCATCTAAATGTTTCAGGGGAAACAGACAGAGAGGAGCGGAGGGATCTGAAAAAAGGGGTGACGCTAATTCAGCTGGGAGAGATGGTACACTACCTAAATAGGTACCCAGATAGGATGGTAGCTAGGTTGTTGGAAGAAGGTTTCAGGGATGGTTTTAGAATCCCGTCAGTTGATACGGAAGTAAATTTGTCTAAGGGTACCGTCACACAGTGGCATTTTGATCGTTACGACGGCACGATCCGTGACGCTCCAGCGTCGTAACAATATCGCTCCAGCGTCGTAGACTGCTGTCACACTTTGCAATGTACGACGCTGGAGCGATAATTTCATGACGTATGTGCGATGTAGAAGCCGTTGGTTACTATGCGCACATCGTATACGATATATGTTACACCATGCGATCATGCCGCCACAGCAGGACACTAGACGACGAAAGAAAGTTTCAAATGATCTGCTACGACGTACGATTCTCAGCGGGGTCCCTGATCGCAGGAGCGTGTCAGACACTGCGATCTCGTAACTATATCGCTCGAACGTCACAAATCGTGCCGTCGTAGCGATCAAAATTGCACTGTGTGACGGTACCCTAAGAAAAATTTAAAGTCGGCGCGGCAATTTCCTGAGGTTGTGTAGGAAAAGTTAGAGAAGGAAGTCAGTTTGGCTAGGATGGCAGGTCCGTTTGCTTGTCCTCCTTTGCGGAACTTAAGGGTATCGCCATTAGGTATAGTCCCTAAGAAGGAACCCAATAAATTTAGGATGATACATAATCTGTCATTTCCCAGGGGGTCGTCTGTATATGATGACATTGATCCGCAATTGTGCTCAGTGGTGTATACTTCTTTTGATGCAGCCATGCATTGGGTGCGGGTGTGCGGACAAGGTGCCAAGTTAGCAAAGACGGATATTGAAGCAGTGTTCAGGCTGTTACCTGTCCATCCTGATAGCATGCATTTGTTGGGTTGTTATTGGAATGGAGGTTATTTTGTCGACCGCTGTCTTCCCATGGGGTGCTCTCTATCTTGTGCGTATTTTGAAACATTCAGCACTTTTTGGGAATGGGTGATAAAAGACGTGTCAGGTTTAAATGCATGCATACACTATCTTGATGATTTCTTGTTCATAGGGGCGGCTCAGACTGCAGACTGTTCAATATTATTGCATTCAATGGAGAAGATTGCTAAGAGTTTTGGGGTCCCATTAGCGGCAGATAAGACAGTGGGCCCAGTTACTGTTTTATGTTTTTTAGGTATTGAAATTGACAAGATGGAAATGGTTTGCAGATTACCAGAGGAGAAAGTTGGCGCGCTGCGAGATGAAGTGTTTAAGGCGCACAGGGCGAAGAAACTGAGATTACGTGAAGTGCAGTCGTTGTTGGGCAAGTTGAACTTCGCTTGTCGGATCATGTCGATGGGCCGAGCATTTTGCAGGAGGCTATCACTGTCAACAGCAGGTGTAAAATCTCCTGTTCATTTTATTAGATTGAGAAAAGAGTTACGGGATGATCTGGCAGTTTGGGCGAGATTTTTGGAGGATTACAATGGTAAGTCCATTTGGACTGAACCGGTGATAGACGCGGATGATTTGGGTCTTTTTGTCGCAGTGGTAGACGGACGCGGTTTCGGATTGTTTTTTCAGGGAGCTTGGTTGTTGGCGGAATGGCCTGAATTTTGGAAGGAGCAAGGTTGGACAGCGAATCGGGTGTTGACATACCTGTTTCCCATTTTGGTGGCCTTGTCGTTATGGGGCAAGGTTATCATGAACAAAAAGATACGTTTTCCATGCAGGTCAGAAAGCGAGGCGAGGGTGATGAATTCATTGTCAGCGGATTCCCCGTTAGTGGTTAAAATTTTGCAACGTCTGGTTTTCTTGGGTTTATCGTATAACTTGTGGATTGTGGCCGGTCAGGTCAATGGAGTGTAACTCAGTTGTTGTCGCTCTTTCTCATCTCCAGGAGGACCGTTTTCGAGAGCTGGTGCCTCAAGCGGACTCAACAGGCATGGAGTGTCCGGCGGATTTGTGGAATCTTCCTGGCGGGCTTTAGAGGGTTTATTGGTGAACTCCTTATCCGATAGGTCCTGGAAGCAATACGATCATGCATGGGGCGTTTGGGAGGAGTGGAAAGGTTGTTTAGGGGAGCGTTTACAAGATGAACCCAGATTGCTTTTGTTGTCACCTAATAGAAAAAGGTTGGTCTGTTTCTAAGTTGAACAAGCTGCTAGCAGGGTTAGCTTTTGGTTTTAAGGCCCGTGGTTCAAAAGATGTCACAAAATCATTTTTGGTGGGTCAAGCGGTAAAAGGATGGAGAAAGGGTTGGAAAGTTCAGGATTTAAGACGCCCGATTTCGTACGAGGTGTTGTTGGTTTTAGGCACACAGTTGTTGACGGTTTGTGTATCACAATGGGAGATTGACCTTTTCAGAGTAGCATTTGCTTTAGCCTTTTTCGGTGCTTTTTGCCTTGGGGAATGGGTTAGCCCCTCCAAATTGAAGAAATGGGGGGTATGGAGGGAAGATATTAATGTGTTTGGCGAAAGAGTCGAGATATTACTGAGGCTGATGTCTGCGGTAAGGGTTGCAAAATAACATTGTTTGCGGTTTCGGGTTCCATCATGTGTCCAGTATTGTGCGCGAATAATTTCATTAGACACGGTGGTGCGTTATCCAACCCCTTTTTGATACACGAAGATGGGTCTTTCTTATCGCGATTCCAGTTTATCGCGGTGTTCAAACGGTGTTTGGCAGCTGGGGGTGTTTCGCCTACGTATTACAGTGGACACTCATTTAGGATTGGTGCGGCGACGGAGGCGGCAAGACGAGGTTTAGGTGAAGAAATGGTTAAGAGAATTGGTCGATGGGAATCGATTAGATTCAGATCCTACATCCGCCCGAATTTAGTGGATTAGTTTTCGTAGGCTTCGTGAACGTTTTTCTTACTTACGGTTTTTGTTATTTATTTCAGGCGGTACATCCCGTTTGGTCTGGATTTTAGGCCATTCATTCGTGTTCTGGGCGGCACTAAGGGCAGAAGTTCGGCCAGATGGGCATCAGCTGGGGTTCCAGAGAGATTCTGCGACGTTGCAATGGATCGGGAAGCGCGGGATGGTCTGGAGTCAATTCTTGCCGGAATTTCACCAATTTGTACGTTTAGATCGAGCCCCGGATTTGGTGGTGGTTCACTTGGGCGGAAACGATTTGGGGAAAAGGCCATGCCGGGAGCTGATAAAGGACATAAAATTTGACATGCTGCGGTTGTGGGCGTCGTTCCCAAAGTTGATGGTGGTGTGGTTTGACATTGTTCCTCGAAAAGTGTGGCGCGGGGCAAGGTCGGTGGAAGGAATAAATGAGGCAAGAATCAAAGTGAACAGGGCAATTTCGCTCTTCATGTCACGAAATGGAGCTGTGGTTGTACGGCACGTTAATTTAGAATCGGGAAAAGGGGAATATTGGAGGTCAGACGGGGCTCACTTAAATGCGGTAGGGACGGACATGTGGTGTTTGGCCATCCAAGAGGGCATTGAAACCGGCCTCAGAGATTGGAGGGACATAAATGTTTGAGGTGTCAGAACATTTATGTTGGTGGCGGGGGAGGGAGGTCCTCGAAGTTGGTGGAAAGGGCGATGGCGGATTGCAGTGGGGGATCTCTATTGGTCCTGGACTCCCCCGGAGTAGTTTACGAGGAAATGTGGTCAATCAGTCGATGGAATGGATAATTATGGGAATTGGTATTGGTTGGTTTTGGCCGGGCTGGTCATTAGCTGCCTCCGAGCTGGTGCTTTGCGGCTGGGGGTAAGACTAAGCCTGGAGGCCAAAAGTAATATCTATAATAGGAACATTGAAAATCCTTAATTTGTGGCTTCGAGGACCACCTCTTCCTAGTTTGGGTTTTTATTTAATTTTGTAATTCTTTGTTAATAAAAGGCTGCTGTGGCCATTTAATCCAAAACAGGTGTAATGTCATTTTTGGGTGTTACAACTGATGTTACTATAGGATGGGGGCGGTATGGATAAGAATTTGGGAATAAGGGGATAGTATCAGGGGCACTGGTGAGTCAAGTGTACCCCATACGTGAAGAAAGGCCGTACTGGCCCCTCGGGCCATCGGGGGAGGCCGCCATGACGGGGTCACATGCAAAATCAGGGCCACAGGGGGTTAATGGGCATTGCAGGGTTAAGTGGGCTGCGGGGAGTTTTTTAAATTGGTGAGGGGGATGGACCCAGAAGGGCGGAGTGAAGGAGCTTTGAGCTGAGAGACTGCAGGGCAGTTATTGGAAAACTGCCAAAGGACAAGTCAGCATTCGGCTGGAGCACTTAATTACCTGCGGTCTGCCAGCAAGCAAAGCTCCCACCCACCCTCCCTTATTTTCCAAAATCGGGATTTGATTTGTTAAGTTTGTTAACGGTGTTTATGTTTTACGTTAAATAGTGAATGTTAATTTTCTGTCATAGCAGTAAGGCGGGGGAGGGAGGTCCTCAAAGTTGGTGGAAAGGGCGATGGCGGATTGCAGGGGGCGGATCTCTATTGGTCCTGGACTCCCCCGGAGAAGTTTACGAGGAAATGTGGTCGATCAGTCGGTGGAATGGATAATTATGGGTATTGGTATTGGTTGGTTTTGGCCGGGCTGGTCATTAGCTGCCTCCGAGCTGGTGCTTTGCGGCTGGGGGTAAGACTAAGCCTGGAGGCCAAAAGGAATATCTATAATAGGAACATTGAAAATCCTTAATTTGTGGCTTCAAGGACCACCTCTTCCTAGTTTGGGTTTTTATTTAATTTTGTAATTGTTTGTTAATAAAAGGCTGCTGTGGCCATTTAATTCAAAACAGGTGTAATGTCATTTTTGGGTGTTACAACTGATGTTACTATCGGGTGGGGGCGGTATGGATAAGAATTTGGGAATAAGGGGATAGTATCAGAGGCGCTGGTGAGTCAAGTGTACCCCATACTTCACGGTCATAAGCCCCATAAACTGTGTTCTCTATGCCAGACATCTCTAGTGGCAACTTGTCTTTTAACGAACAATTGGCAGTCCCAAATAGAATATGTGAAATCTATATGTCCCTAGACATCATATGTTGAGGTAGAGATGAAGGCCCCCATGCACATTAAACTGTTGGTTGAACTCGCTGATACGAGCAGATTCTGCCAACTTTTGTCTAATGTGCATGTGAGACTTGTGATTGCTGCCAAAATGCAGACTTGAAGGGGTAAATGTCCATAGATTTATCATTTACATGATTATGTTGCATTTAAAAATTGTAATTAATGTCGATAGCTTTGTAGAGATTTGTTTTCTCTCCGAGATCAGATTTTTATCGATTTTCTTTGTTGATCAATGTATAAAAAGTCTAAAAGGAGATGAATATTTATCTAGGCCTTCTGTATTTACCATTCACATTCTACATTTAACTGTTTTGACAATTCCCATGACAGAGAAGACCGTTAACATGCTAGGGTCAAGTATCAGTGGCTATTATTATTTTCTAGTGATCAAAGGAAATATGGCTTACTCTTATGTCTCATGTGGCACAAGGAGCATTCGGACCTATGTTAACAAGATTAGGCTTCTCAGAACAAATGATCAATACACGACTGAGCTCCTGAAAACCATTAACAACCAGTTTGTGAAGGAGTTCATAATGTATTCCCCCAATGGTGTAAACAATTAAATACCAACAAAGCTTCTCCCTTGGTTCAACATATTGAAATTCTTAGTTTAGGGCTCTGACAAAAGCCTTAGGCAAAACGGTATTACTATCCAACATTTATAAGCACACTTCTTGAATCTCATCCACTTAGTGGATATGCATTGACAGAATAATAATAATAGTTCCAGTTTGTCAATATATTGTCTGCTAACTGTTTTAGCTAGGTGTCCCATGGCATTGTAGGAGTGACTGCATGCTTGCTGTAATATACTATTATGGGAATAACGACAGCACTAGAGAAATCTAGAGAAGATTCTTGCACGTATTTCCTTGCAAAATGATTATGGCTTTGAAAAATGATTCAATCTATGGTTCTATACGTTCTGCTTTGAAGGATGCCATGATAGCAACTGCATAATTATTAAGAAGTATCAGGTCAGTTTCCTCTCCTGGTGGCCATAAGGATGAGCCTGATTTGGGTAAGGTTTTTTTTCATGTGAAATTTAAATTACCATTAATTTTCTGTATTGCGCTTAGTGGTGTATCATATTCATCATCCCTTTTAAACAATTTTTTCGATTTGGAATTACATTTTGATTTGGAATGGCCAAGTCTAGTTCTGAGTTTTCAAAAACCCTCTCATGTTAGGGAGAGTTTTTCAAGCAGAAACAGCTTAAAAAAAATCTCTTTTTGGGGGACGTTTTAGACCTTTTATTTTCCTGAAACGTTTTTGGAATAGTATTTATTTCCCCTGAAGTGATCTTTGCAGCTGTTATATATTGACTCCACTGGAATGAATTCCATCAAGATCTACTTCAAAGAAGTGGTATTCACTTTTTTACCAGGCTTTTTTCAAAACCTCTTTGGGAAAAAAATGCTCAAAACGTACCTGTTATAAACAGGTGGAAATGAAGAAATGAATAAGAGATTCAAAGCAGATTTGCATATTATTTTGAGTTAAACTTTGGAGCAGATCCCCTTCAAAAACTCAAAAATCTCAGTGTGAACATAGCTATTTGGTCAAATGTCAATATTTGTCGTAAAACTATTCTCATGTAAAACTTTCTTTTCCCTTTAAGGCTATGCCTAGATGGAGCTGCAATCATGTGTATCAAGCAACCATTGCACTTTTTTTATTGATTCGCAATCACCTAATTTTGCAGAACAGCTGATTCCCCCTCAAAATTGTCAATGATAACAAACACGCTGCATCTGGCTGTACTCTCACTTGTCCAATGTCAGTATTCACATTAAGGCCATGTTCACACAGTGCGTTTTTTACTGCGGAACCGCCGCGATTTTGCCGCAGCGGCTCCGCAGCTGTTTTCCATGCAGGGTACAGTACACTGTACCCTATGGAAAACAGGAACCACTGTGCACATGATGCGGGAATCGGGAAAAAAAGCTGCGCTGAATAGCCGCGGTAAAAAAGAAGTGCCATGTCACTTCTTTTTGCAAAACTGCAGCGGTTCTGCACCCATTGACCTCCATTGTGAGGTCAAACCCGCAGTAAAACCCGCAGATGAAAAATATATCTGCGGGTTTTACTGCGGTTTGTGGTGCAGAACCGCTGCAGTGTGGCTGCCCCCCGTGCCCCAATCCCACCCCCCCATGCTCCGATGCCACCCCCCTGTGCTCCGACGCCCCCCCGTGCCCTCATCTCCCCCCCTTATACTTACCCGGCCTCCCGGTGTCCGTCCGTCTTCTCCCTGGGCGCCGCCATCTTCCAAAATGGCGGGCGCATGCGCAGTGCTCCCGCCAAATCTGCCGGCCGGCAGATTCATTCCAAAGTGCATTTTGATCACTGAGATATAACATCTCAGTGATCAAAATAAAAAAAATAGTAAATGACCCCCCCCTCCTTTGTCACCCCCATAGGTAGGGACAATAAAAAAATAAAGAATTTTTTTTTTCCACCAAGGTTAGAATAGGGTTAGGGGTAGGGTTAGGGGTAGGGTTAGGGTTAGGGCTAGGGTTAGGGCTAGGGGTAGGGTTAGGGGTAGGGTTAGGGGTAGGGTTAGGGTTAGGGTTAGGGTTAGGGTTAGGGGTAGGGTTAGGGTATTTTCAGCCATTTTAACCCTAAAAAACTCCCTAGAAAACACACAGACTCTGCATAGAAAACTGCATAAAAAAACGCACTAAAAAACGCATTAAAAAACGCATAAAAAAACGCACCAAAAACGCACCAAAAAAAGGACCTGCGTTTTCTGCCAAGAGTTGCGGTTTTTAGTGCAGAAAAAAAAGGATGGAAATCAGGAACGTGTGAACATGGCCTAAAGGTCCCTTGTACCTAAAATAGCTCTGCATGTTTATTAGGCCCAATTCATGTCATTTTTTGTTCAATAAGTTTTTTTCTTTTTTTTTAATTTATGATGTATGTTCTGAAAAGACATTTCAAAACTGCTACTTGCCTTCTATTCTTTCATAGTAGTAATCCATACCTTATAATAATAAGTTGGAAACATTCTTATGTTGTAGGAATATTGTATCCTGAGGTTCTACTGAGCATTAGACCTTCAAATGTACATTGGATTCATGCTCTGGTCTCTGATTGATGTGAAAATTGCTTCCAAAGTCATGCACAATATTCTGACATGTTTTGCTTTACGCAATCCAGAAGAGAATCAGCACAGTTTGCGGCAGAGCGAGACACACACACCTACATGTCAGCCTCCATTTACCGGCTGCAGGGAAAAAGCGCTTCACTGCGCATACTCGTGTAATGACGTACACGCTCCTGCGTGCCGGCCCCCATTTCTCAACTATGGGGAACTAGAGCTTCACTGCGCATGCCCGAATGTTACATCAGACGCTACCAGCATAAAAACACCGGCAACATTCACCGCTGCACACTGCATCACCAATGAGACAGACATAGCGCTCCTGGACCTCTACAGATTCCGGTAACTACTGGGGCTTTTGCGTATCCCTAATCCTCCCTACTACCTTATCTAGACTTAAGAATATACTTAAAATACTTTTTATTTTTGACAGCCCACTCCGGACTGATTTTCTGCTTGGCACACTCTATTCCTTATTAAAAGGTCAGTGCCTCAGGTCATTAAATGTGTTTTATATGCTCAGGATATAGAGTGCATCCATATCACTATCCTATATGGGTTCAGGGGATGACTATTACTCCCTGACTTTACCGCCGTCTTTTATTAACCAACACTGTGTGTGTGTTTTTGTTGAGCTTGTTATCCATATTCTAGGCTGCTGTGGTCTCCTCCCCCATTTTATATACCAAAACAATAGTAAATGATAATTAAAGTTGTAGGAATTCGGTTATTGGGTATAAGCATATATAAATATTGAAATTGGTGCAAATCTGGCAGCCCTTCCCATGATCCTCTTGCTTCTCCTGGTTCTTGAGGAGTTATATTTCCAGGGACACTCTACAGGGTCCCTTTGTTAAGGTGTTCTAGTTAGTGCAACATTTTGTATATATTAGGTTGTAAATTATTATACAGTATATATAGATTTCCGGCAATAGGTTTTGATGTTAATATGTAAATAAAATATTTTGTATATTGTACGACATATAGATACTTGTACAGCACATTTATACTATGTACTTACGTTATGTATTTATTTTTCAGTGTGGTTTTGACAAAGACCAGCCTTGGTCGAAACGTTAATCCTAACGTAAACTGTCCGTCAATTTTTCTTACGCTAATGAGCACTCGGTGATGACTGTACTAATAAAAAGTGTAATTTTTGCATAAAACCTTCAAGATTCATGTGTGCGGCTGTTTCTCCATAAACAATGTGCTCACAGCAGGCGGGACTTTATATATCAAAGTTTAAAACTCATGTCTTAATTATAAGATTAAGTCAAAATGAGTTAAATATTTAATTCATTACGCAAAAAATGCACGATGTAACTAACTGGAATAGTCACAATATTCCACAAAGTTGTATTATTGATATAATGAAATTAGTTCCTTGTGAGTTCAGCAGAAATGCCATAAAACTATTATTTGATTATGAATACTGTAGTAGTTGTATTTCTAGGTTTTGACTCTTTTATATGGCCTCTGTTTCTTGCAACTGGTATTTGGGACCATTGGAGTCACTAAAATGCATTTTTTTAATTATTCTTCTTTTAGCGGAATGCTTTATTTGCTTTCCTCTAGACATAGTGTTAGTTTTGGTATGCAAAAAGTTATGCTTTAGATTTGTGCGAGACTATATAAATTACAGTAGGTAATAATACATCTAAATCAGATATGTAAATAAAAACATAAATTAATTCACCTGATAAAAACAATATTGAGATGTGTAAATAATGTAAACCATGATACCATCAAAAGCCTATGGGTTCATATCAATTTAGGCAATGACAACAACGTTTCAGAAGCAGAGACTGAGAATCACTCCAACAAGTAAAAAAAAAAATGAGATCACATAATACCAGGAGTTTAGTGCACTGCCCAGACCACCATAACACACATTTCATGTTAGCTTCTTCAAAAGGCAGTCCAAGTATTATGTGATTAGTACATTTTGTTATTCTCAGTCTCTGCCTCTGAAACTTGGTTTTCATTGCCTGGATTGACTTGAACGCATAAGCTTTTGACTGTATCGTGGCTTACATTATTTATATATTGTTTTTGTTTTTATCTGGTGCATTTATTTATGTTTCTGCACTTGGGCTTTATATCCACCAGCACTTATACAAAGTTGGATCACTAGGTTCTTAATTGTACAACTGGACATTTATTGCTGCATCACCTAATCCCTGTTCTATACTTTGCACTGATTTTATGTTTATTTAGGTGTAGTACAGTTTATTCAATTTATTTTATTGAATATAGTCTCCTGGATTTTGTAGATTATTGTTTTGTTCAAAGTGCTAGAAAAGAGGTTTTTCAATCCAGAAAAGTGAATTAAAAGCAAAAATACTTTATTGTGACTTCATTAAAATAGTAGCATGGGCATAAAGAATATCTGATGTGTTTCGACTCTGCCTGACTCTTAATCATAAATAGTATTGACCAGAACACAGTAAACCCTCCCCACCCCAAAACAAATTTCACAGTAGTATTTTTTGCTTACGATAATTTCCCTGCACTTGGAATTTTCTTTCTCATTTTCCAGTATGCTAAGTGATAAAATGAGAAAAAAAACAAAACAAAAAAAAAAACTCCAAGTAAATGTGGCGCTAAGCACCTACGGATTTTTTTAATTCATCCACTTCAAGTGAAAAATGTTAAAAAATTCATTTATTTTCTCAAAATAAAATATATTTGTAAATTTTTTTAAAAAACAGTACAACGCGTTTCGGCTGCTATTTTTACAGTGCAGCCTTCATCAGGTAGTAAAAAAACAAAAAGAACAAACAATACAATAAGCATTTTATAGTGCTTATTGTATTGTTTGTTCTTTTTGTTTTTTTACTACCTGATGAAGGCTGCACTGTAAAAATAGCAGCCGAAACGCGTTGTACTGTTTTTTAAAAAAATTTACAAATATATTTTATTTTGAGAAAATAAATGAATTTTTTAACATTTTTCACTTGAAGTGGATGAATTAAAAAAATCCGTAGGTGCTTAGCGCCACATTTACTTGGAGTTTTTTTTTTTGTTTTGTTTTTTTTCTCTTTGAAATTGCCACCTATGTGGATCTGAAGCAGGATCAACACATAGTTCTCCAAAGTGAGCTGCACACCTTATTGGATTATACAACATACGAAGAAGAGTTGCCTAAAGAATTGATTCCTTGAGAATCTCAACGTGCATTTCTTACCGATAGAAGGTGAGCATAACTACAAATAAAAGAAATGTTTTTAACTTGTTGGTAAAAACGTATTACGCTCAGAGGAAGCGCCGCACTTGTCTCTTTTTTTTTTTTTTTTCCCCTCTTTCCCTAAACCAGGGTATTTCTAAAGTGATAAAATGAATGAGGTTATTCAAAACCACAACTCATCTCACAAAAACAAGCCCTCGTATGGCTATGTGAATGGAAAACAAAAAAAGTTATGGTTCTTAGAAAAAAATGGGAGCTAACAAGGGAAATGTTGTAATAGAAAAAGAAATTGTTAAAAATTTTAATCACAAGTAAAACTGGGTTCAGTGGTCTGGTGCTGCATACGCAATTTCACCTCTGAGCCAGTGATTGGCTGCTGTGCTCACGTTAATGATTGTTGTAGTGATGGGCAAATGTAACACTGGCGGATGTGGACCCACTGCGCCACAGGCCAGGCTTACCCTGAAGGGGAGTGACTAAGTGACTACTTAGTGTTCACTAGTGCCTCTGGTGGTGAGGATAGGCTTGGCTGTAGGTAGTTGCCAGGTACTACTCCAGGGCAGGGTATTCATGTCTTCTCACTCCTGTGTTCACTCTCCCCAGGACTTGAACTCACATCTCCATGTTTGGAAGCTGCAGAGTTAACAATGAGTCACAGCTTATAATGATGTAAATAGGAGAATTTGGGTATCTAAACCTCTATTGCTGTCAATGAACCCAGAAGGAGGTTATACTGTACATGTCCATAGAGATATATTGTACAGTGGGTCCGGAAAGTATTCATTCCCCTTTAAATTTTTCACTCTTTGTATCATTGCAGCCATTTGGTAAATTCAAAAAAGTTCAGTTTGTTTTCTCATTAATGTACACTCTGCTCCCCATCTTGACTGAAAAAAACAGAAATGTAGTAATTTTTGCAAATTTATTAAAAAAGAAAAACTGAAATATCACATGGTCATAAGTATTCAGACCCTTTGCTCAGGATTGAGTAGAAGCACCTTTTGAACTAGTACAGCCACGAGTCTTCTTGAGAATGATGCAACAAGTTTTTCACACCTGGATTTGGGGATCCTCTGCCATTCTTCCTCTGCCATTCTTCTCCAGTTCCGTCAGGTTGGATGACGAACCTTAGTGGACAGCCATTTTCAGGTCTCTCCAGAGATGCTCAATTGGGTTTAGGTCAGGGCTATGGCTGGGCCAGTAAATAATCGTCATCGTCACATAGTTGTTCTGAAGCCACTCCTTTGTTATTTTAGCTGTGTGCTTGGGGTCATTATCTTCTTGGAAGGTGAACCTTCGGCCAAGTCTGAGGTCCAGAGCACTCTGGAAGAGGTTTTCATCCAGGATATCTCTGTAATTGGCCGCATTCATGTTTCCTTCAATGACAACCAATCCTCCTGTCCCTGCAGCTGAAAAACACCCACATAGCATGATGCTGCCACCACCATGTTTTACTGTTGGGATTGTATTGGGCAGGTGATGAGCAGTTTTTTCTTTTCTCCATACATACTGCTTAGAATTATCATCAAAAAGGTCTATCTTTATCTCATCAGACCAGAGAATCTTATTTCTCATAGACTGGGAGTCCTTCCTGTGTTTTTTTAGCAAACTCTATGCAGGTTTTCATATGTCTTGCACTGGGTAGAGGCTTCCGTCGGGCCACTCTGCCATAAAGGACTGATTGATGGAGGGCTGCAGTGATATTTGACTTTGTGGAACTTTCTCCTATCTCCATACTGCATCTCTGGAGCTCAGCCACAATGATCTTGGGGTTCTTCTTTACCTCTCTCACCAAGGCTCTTCTCCCACAATTGCTCAGTTTGGCTGGATGGCCAGGTCTAGGAAGACTTCTCTTGGTCCCAAACTTCTTCCATTTAAGAATTATGGCTGCCACTGTGCTCTTAGGAACCGTGAGTACTGCAGAAATTCTGTTGTAACCTTGGCCAGATCTGTGGCTTGCCACAATTCTGTCTCTGAGCTCCTTGGACAGTTCCTTTGACCTCATGATTCTCATTTGGTCTGACATGCACTGTGAGCTGTGAGCTCTTATATAGACAGGTGTGTGTCTTTCCAAGTCAAGTCCTATCAGTTTGATTAAACACAGCTGAACCATCTCAAGGAGGATCACAAGGAAATGAACAGCATGTGACTTAAAGGGAAACTGTCACCTGAATTTGGCGGGTCCTTTTTTGGGTCATATGGGTGGTGTTTTCAGGTCTTTTATTAACCCCTTTTTTCCCGCTGGCCGCATGCTGGTCGCAAAATTGACTTGCTGTTGATTCGCTTTCCTCCCTAGTTAACGTGTGCGCAAAGCAATCTTGCCTTGCACATGCGCAGTATGCTTTGCCCAACTGCAGGCAAAGCCAAAAACCATTAATGCGCATGCACCGGCGCACTATGTCCCGGAAGTATTTTGCTGTGTGCGGCCAGCGGGGAAAAAAGGGGTTAATAAAAGACCCGAAAACACCACCCATATGACCCAAAAAAGGACACGCCAAATTCAGGTGACAGGTTCCCTTTAAATATTAGTGTCTGAGCAAAGGGTCTGAATACTTACGACCATGTGATATTTCAGTTTTTCTTTTTTATTAAATTTGGAAAAATTTCAACATTTCTGTTTTTTTCAGTGAAGATGGGGTGCACAGTGTACATTAATGGGGAAAAATGAACTTTTTTGAATTTACAAAATGGCGCAATAAAACAAAGAGTGAAAAATTTAAAGGGGGCTGTTAGGGCTAGCGGAGCGCACCAAATAATTAGAGAAAAGGAATAAGGTGTGTTCGCAGCCCGGGGTCCACCATGCAGAGATGGAACCTGCTGCTAAGCAAAGACAGATTATATAGTGGTACAATGAGGATACGCACACGGGTTAGCTTCACCCTATGTGAAAGAAGCAAACCCTGTTGCGTCACAGGGTCGCAGTACCGCACGCAACAGAAATAATAATTAAGTAGCACGAGAGTGCATGCAGTGCATGGTGCCGCACTGGCGGTCACAGTAATAGACGCTGTTAGTGTACCAGTGTTGGTACCAAGTCAGGCGCTAGATTACAATCATCCTCCTTATGCGAGCATTCAAACACAAGGGAGTTTGCATCTCGGCTTTGGGAAAATGGCCGCCGCGATCTCCATCTGCGCACGTGTGGCATCCCGCGGCCATTTTCCTGAAGCCCCGTGCAGCAGAGCACTCCATCTGCGCACACGCGGCCTCAGGAAGATGACCGCCCCCACCGATGACAAGGGTAAAAGCGCAGATCGCGCGCTTTTTCTTCACCTGCGCGCAGTGGATTCGGCACTTGGACATGCGCACACCACTACGCCACCAACGGAAAGCTGGGGAAGAAACAGCGATGTCACCACGCCCACCCGACCTGACTAGCCTGATTGACAGGCGAAAACGGCGACTTTGGTAATGTATTTCGCAGCATAGGTGGGGAATCAGGGTACACTACATACACTATTGTAACGCGCAGCGCAGGCCCTATTTAACAGTATTTTTATCTCAATCTGAAATAACGGGGTGACAGGTTCCCTTTAATAAAATAAATCTTGTTTGCATTGAAAAGGAGTATGCAATTGATATCTATTCTACATTTCATGTTTGAAGAACCCTTGTTGTGCCTAAACAGTGGAAACCCCCAACAACCCATACCATTTTGGAAACTAGACCCTTTAGGGAACTTATCTAGATGTGTATTGAGCACCTTGAACCCAACAGCTGCTTCACCTAAGTTTATAACTTACAGCCGTGGAAATAAAAAAATCACATTTTTCACAAATCTTCTTTAGCTCCATTTTTTGCATTTTCGTAAGAGAAATTGCTCAAGAGAAATTGCTCCATACAATTTGTTTTGTATTTATTTCTGAGTATGCCGATACCCCATATGTGGGGGAATACTACTGTTTGGGTGCGCGGCAGGGCTTGGAAGGGAATGAGCGCCATTTGACTTTTGGAATGTAAAATTTCATGGAATAATTAGCAGATGCCATGTCGTGTTTGAAGAGCCCCTGATGTGTCTAAACAGTGGAAATCCCCTACAAATGACAACATTTTAGAATCTAGATCGATTTGGGACCTTGCGTAGATGTGTATTGAGTACCTAGAACCCCCAGGTGCTTCACAGAAGTTTATAACGTTAACCTGTGAAGATAAATATAAATCACATTTTCCCACAAAAATCTTTTTAGCTACAATTTTTGTATTTTCACAAGGGCAGAAAGAGAAAATGGACCCCAATGTTTGTCGTGCTATTTGTCCTGAGTTCACTGATACCCCATATATGGTTGAAAACTATTTTTGAGGCAGAGTGCAAAGCTCAGGAGGGAAGTAGCACCATATTACAGTGCAGATTTTCATGCACTTGTTAGAGGGTGCCATGTTATATTGGCTGAGCCCCTGAGGTTCCAACACAGCAGAACCCCACATATGTGACCCCATTTTACAAACTACACCTCTCAATGAATTCATCTAGGGATGCACTGATTATATTGACACCACAGGTGTGTCAGACTTTTATACCATTGAGCAGTGAAGAAAAAATAATTTACATTTTTATCGCCAAGATTGTGAGTGAGCCCCAAGTTTTACATTTTCACACTTGGAAATAGGTAAAAAATTGCACCAAAATTTATCCCACAATTTCTGCTGAATGTAGAAAAACCTCATATGTAGATGTACAGTACTACTTTGCCATACGTAGTGACTCGGGAGGGATGAAGTGCTATTTGGCTATTTTGCTTTTCCAGAGCTTTTGTGCTACTAGTAACGTGGAAGCCCCCTATATGTCCGTTAACAGATGACAGCTGAGTGAGGGCTTGTTTTTTTTGTGCACTAAGTTGAAGCTTTTATTTTGAACATTTTGCATAACGTTTGGGATCACAGTTATCCGGTGCTCTACACTGACCACTTACTTTGGGGTTTCCATCTAAATCGCCAAGTGACGTGACAGATGAAACCCCCGATGGATCCATTCCCTATAATGAGGCAGCACAGTTACTTTGGACTCCTTCTGGCCTCTGTTCAGCAGTGTCCTTTCCAAAGTGCACAAAACTGTCCGTTGACACTTTTATGCAATCCTAAAAAGACGACACCGCTGGATCACAGGTCAGATGGGCTCCACAGTGCCTCCATCTGCCTCATTATAGGGAATCTTCCACCAGGGGTTCTGTCTGAATCACGTATTTCAGAGATTTTCACAGAGACCCCGGTGTAAGCGGAGAACTGGATAAAGGTGCCGAGCGTTACTGCGATCTTTGGGAGGCAGAATGAAAAAATCAACAGCAGGTGAAGAATTGGTTTTATTTATTTTTTATGCCATTCCTCGTGCGGTATAAGTGATTAGGTGACTTTATTTTTCGGGTCTGTGCGATTACAGCGATAACAGATTTATATCGGGTTTTTATGTTTGGCTGCTGTACACACTAAAAGATGCTTTTTATTGCGAAAAACTAGTCCTTGCATCACCATATTTTGAGAGCTATAATATTGTTATATTTCAACCGACAGAGTGATGTGATGGCTTATTTTTTTGCAGGATGAGCTAACGTTTTTATTGGTACCATTTTTGTGCACATGACATTTTTTGATCGCTTTCTATTCTGATTTTTGGAAGACAGAATGAACAAAAACCAGCAATTCACAAATTGTTTTGTTTTTTTTTAATACCATTCTGTGTGTGGTAAAATTGATAAGGAAGCTTTATTCTTCGCATCAGTACGATAACAGCAATACCTCATTTATATCTTTTTTAATGTTTTGGCGTTTTTACACAATGAAAACTATTTTATAGAAAAAATAATTATTTTTGCATCACTTTATTATGAGATCTATAGCTTTTTTAATTTTCTTGTGATGGAGCTGTATGGTGGCTTGTTTTTTGCGGAACAAGATGACGTTTTCAGCAGTATCATTTTTATTTACATCTGTCTTTTTAATCGTATTTTATTGCACTTTTTGTTCGGCGGTATGATGTTAAAGCAATGTTTTTTGCCTCATTTTTTTTTTTTTTTTTACGGTGTTCACTGAAGGGGTTAGCTAGTGGGACAGTTTTATAGAGCTGGTCGTTACGGATGCAGCGATACCAAATATGTGTACCTTTATAGTTTTTTTTATTTACATAAATAAATGTTTTTATTGGAAAAATACAGTTACATGAAAAAGTTTGGGCACCCCTATTAGTCTTAAGCTTAATGTTTTATAAAAATTGTTTTTTTTGCAACAGCTATTTCAGTTTCATATATATAATAACTGTTGGACACAGTAATGTTTCTGCCTTGAAATGAGGTTTATTGTACTAACAGAAAATGTGCAATCTGCATTCAAACAAAATTTGACAGGTGCATAAGTATGGGCACCATTATCATTGTCTTGTTTTAAATACTCCTACCTACTTTTTACTGACTTACTAAAGCACTTTTTTTGGTTTTCTAACCTCATTGAGCTTTGAACTTCGTTGCCAGGTGTATGCAATCATGAGAAAAGCTACTTAAAGTGGCCACTTGCAAGTTGTTCTCCTGTTTGAATCTCCTCTGAAGAGTGGCATCATGGGCTCCTCAAAACAACTGTCTAATGATCTGAAAACAAAGATTATTCAACATAGTTGTTCAGGGGAAGGATACAAAAAGCTGTCTCAGAGATTTAACCTGTCAATTTCCACTGTGAGGAACATAGTAAGGAAATGGAAGAACACAGGTACAGTTCTTGTTAAGGCCAGAAGTGGCAGGCCAAGAAAAACATCAGAAAGGCAGAGAAGAAGAATGGTGAGATAAGTCAAGGACAATCCTCAGACCACCTCCAAAGAGCTGCAGCATCAACTTCCTGCAGATGGTGTCACTGTGCATTGGTCAACTATACAACGCACTTTGCACAAGGAGAAGCTATATGGGAGAGTGATGCTAAAGAAGCCGTTTCTGCAAGAACGCCACAAACAGAGTCGGCTGAGGTATGCAAAAGCACATTTGGAGAAGCCAATTTCTTTTTGGAAGAAGGTCCTGTGGACTGATGAAACAAAGATTGAGTTGTTTGGTCATACAAAAAGGCGTTATGCATGGCGGCCAAAAAACACAGCATTCCAAGAAAAACACTTGCTACCCACAGTAAAATTTGGTGGAGATTCCATCATGCTTTGGGGCTGTGTGGCCAATACCGGCATCGGGAATCTTGTTAAAGTTAAGGGACGCATGGATTCCTCTCAGTATCAGCAGATTCTTGACAATAATGTTCATGAATCAGTGACAAAGTTGAAGTTACGCAGGGGATGGATCTTTCAGCAAGACAATGATCCAAAACACCGCTCCAAATCTACTCAGGCATTCATGCAGAGGAACAATTACTGTTCTGGAATGGCCATCCCAGTCCCCAGACATGAATATCATTGAACATCGTTGGGATCATTTGAAGAGGGCTGTCCATGCTCGGCGACCATCAAACTTAACTGAACTGGAATTGTTTTGTAAAGAGGAATGGTCAAAAATACCTTCATCCAGGATCCAGGAACTCATTAAAAGCTACAGGAAGCGACTAGAGGCTGTTATTTTTGCAAAAGGAGGATCTACTAAATATTATGTCACTTTTCTGGTGGGATACCCATACTTATGCACCTGTCAAATTTTGTTTGAATGCAGATTGAACATTTTCTGTTAGTACAATAAACCTCATTTCAAGGCAGAAACATTACTGTGTCAAACAGTTATTAGATATATGAAACTGAAATAGCTGTTGCAAAAAAAATAAATTTTTATAAAACATTAAGCTTAAGATTAATAGGGGTGTCCAAACTTTTTCATATAACTGAATTTATTTATTTATTTTTTCTTTATTTAGGGATATTTAAAAAAAATATTTGTACACATTCTAATTTTTTTTCTTCGCTTTTTTACATTGGCCCAGTATGGGACATCACTATATAATGTCAGATCGCTGATCTGACACTCTGCACTTACATCACACGTCATCTGAAATCCCATTAAAAAATTTATAGAAAATAATTCAGCTACGAACATGCAGGCCTGAAGAATAAGTATATATGTTTTATTGCTTTCATTGAAATGGAAAAGAATGAAAACAAAAAATGAATTTCCATTACCTTTACTGTCAATGTACGATCATTGCAAGCAATGTGGTGTCATCCTGTTTCAGGAACATGGGTGTAAAAATGGAAACCCTATATTACCCGTCTTTTCAGGGTGTTGTTCTGTATGTGACTAGGAATGGTGACCACCTCATTTATTATGTATGAAGATGCTAATTAATGCCAAGTGCCGGGGGCATCAAACACTTAAGTTATGCAGAATGCTAACAAACAAGTAACAGGAAATTATTCCACCATGCTAGATTATAAGCATTAACTCTCTTTAGCAAACCACAGAAACAAATACTGTAATCATAATTATCTATTTTCATCATGGTTTTATTTTCTCTCCTTTAATATGCTCCAGTTAACCATTAGTCTTCTAGAAGGTGAATTGGAATTACAAAACTTCTACAGGTATTGAAGGAAGGAAATATTTTCATGTATAAAGCATCTTGAACACTGACAAAATATATTAAAGGGGTATTCCAATCTCCAAGCTCCTATCCCACTATGTAGTAGGTGTAATAATAATATTAGAAAGTACCGCCAATTACACTCCAATTACAAATGTAGTATAGTTCTTCTGATTTACTATGTTGTTCACTCCATGTGCTGTAGCTTAGGTATCCATTGTTATGACCACTAACAGCTAACTAATTCTCACTCTGTGAGAGGTCGTAACCATGGATACCTAAGCTACTGCAATGCCCTGCACATGGGGTAAGCAGCATAGTGAATTATTATTATTGCACCCACTACATCTTGGAGATGGGAATACCAAAAAACTGACACAAGACCTAAAACAATGAATTTTAATTAGATAATTAAAAATATCGAGAAAAAATATCAAAAATATCAAATAGACCAGTAAGAGGGATCTTACGGGAGAGCAGGGTCTCTGGTATATATCAAAAAATGCCAGAAAAAATATATGCAAATATATATGAAAAGACTAGGGAAGATAGATGTGCCTATCCCTAAAAAAATTCCCTTCCTGACAGCGGAGGCTGACTATAGAGACAATAATATCACAATATTTATTGTGATATTATTGTCTCTATAGCCAGCCTATAGCAGCACAGGTATTCTACTTTTATTTTCACTTGTTTTGTTTTTTTGTGGTGTTATTATTGGTGGTGGCTTCTTTTTGAGGGATTCCTTTTTAGGGACTTCAGGGTCAGTCTTCGTTGAGCGGGGGCGCCACATCGTATCCCAGGGTGCCAACCTCCGCTGTCAGGAAGGGAATTTTTTTAGGGATAGGCACATCTATCTTCCCTAGTCTTTTCATATATATTTGCATATATTTTTTCTGGCATTTTTTGATATATACCAGAGACCCTGCTCTCCCGTAAGATCCCTCTTACTGGTCTATTTGATATTTTTGATATTTTTTCTCGATATTTTTAATTATCTAATTAAAATTCATTGTTTTAGGTCTTGTGTCAGTTTTTTGTTTTTTTCTGTTGAATAATAGACTTTGGCTATTGTTATTTTGGTTTTTCTCAGATGGGAATACCCCTTTATCAGCATCTGGTATAATCCAGACACTTGGCTTGAGTCCTGATTTACCCACACCACTCAATTTAGTTATACAAATGTCTTTGTTATTGATGGGAATAAGACAGAGAAGAAAAACCCATGTTGGAGATTCTTTCCACCTCTCAAAAAAATAGGGTCCACACACCTTTAGTGTTAAATTAATTTACAGGTACGCAAATACGCCGCTGTGACCAATATACAAGCATATACCCTTAATGAATACATGAATTCCACTATTGCTATATAGCCATCCCACCACGACAAGGTGTAGCTGATATGAGTGGTCCCTGGCTCTAAGAACTCACCTTTCCGTGTGCTCAGACAGGCTTCAAATGACACGGGGACTTTGCCAACTTTCAGAAGGAAACCTTTTAAGGAAAGTTGGAAGGATAAGGATGCACAGTCCGGGAAGAGGCTACATCCCTTGGTTTCTTTATGAGCTAAGTCTGGCCCCTACTTCTTCCTCATTTCATTTGAAGACTATCTGGGGAAAAATGGAGAAGTGAGTTATACTTAGGGACCATCCATATGAGGTACACCTTGTAGTCAGAAAAATACCAAATTCAGCAAAAAGGATCCTAAAAAGTTGAAGTTTATTGAACATCCATTAAAATCCAAACCGCAGACATGTTTCCAACAACGTCCTAAATCAATGCATCGTACATCACTTGATGGTTATGGCTTTTATGCTTTTTGATAAAAAATGTTACATGTATAGCAATAATGGAATTCATGTATGTATTGATGGTAGTGTGCTGATGCACATTGTATGAGGATGATTTTTTCCATCTCTAAACTTTTATTCTTTCTGCTCATGTTGATGCGGACCTAAAGACATCACATTTACTGTATGTAGATATGTAGATACCAATACTACTATTATAGAGTGCGCTATGTCTATCGGGGATCATTGTTTCCAATACCTGAAAGCCTCTATTGTATAGAAAAATCTCGGCACTAAATTAGCATGTGCATTATCTTGAAAAAAGACATTAGTGGGTGAATTAACATTTTCATCACTAGTCATCTGAAGA
The DNA here is from genome assembly GCF_032444005.1 of Ranitomeya imitator. NCBI lineage: Eukaryota > Metazoa > Chordata > Amphibia > Anura > Dendrobatidae > Ranitomeya > Ranitomeya imitator. The sequence continues at coordinate 443,225,243 of NC_091285.1, forward strand.
TCAGATGCATTCAGGTATTACAAACAAGACAGTAATGGAAAGGAAAACCTCATGTGCTATAACTGCTGACTTGCACAGATACCTACTGATCCATACTTTTAGATGCTCATTTTGCCCTGTACTTTACCCTGTAAATACTTGTCTAATGACATAGCCATGTTCTTGGCACCATCTCTAGTTGTTTGATTTAAATATGATGAAACTTAGATACACCATGATGTCGTTCAACCGTCACAAAGGGTGGCACAGAGTGGAATTTCAAGGGGACATGCCAGTTTAAGACAATATAGTTTGATCATGCTGTAATACAAAAATTATACAATATATATTTTCTTATATGCCCCTCGTCGTTTGTCATAGTTCTGTTTGCAGCCATTTGGGGGGGGAACATTTAGACAGGGTCCATACAAGTTGAAAATGTTGCAGATTTTATCCCATGATTTACCCTGATGAAATCTGCAACAGATAACTGAACCTGGCATATAAGTAACATAGTAACATAGTTAGTAAGGCCGAAAAAAGACATTTGTCCATCCAGTTCAGCCTATATTCCATTATAATAAATACCCAGATCTACGTCCTTCTACAGAACCTAATAATTGTATGATACAATATTGTTCTGCTCCAGGAAGACATCCAGGCCTCTCTTGAACCCCTCGACTGAGTTCGCCATCACCACCTCCTCAGGCAAGCAATTCCAGATTCTCACTGCCCTAACAGTAAAGAATCCTCTTCTATGTTGGTGGAAAAACCTTCTCTCCTCCAGACGCAAAGAATGCCCCCTTGTGCCCGTCACCTTCCTTGGTATAAACAGATCCTCAGCGAGATATTTGTATTGTCCCCTTATATACTTATACATGGTTATTAGATCGCCCCTCAGTCGTCTTTTTTCTAGACTAAATAATCCTAATTTCGCTAATCTATCTGGGTATTGTAGTTCTCCCATCCCCTTTATTAATTTTGTTGCCCTCCTTTGTACTCTCTCTAGTTCCATTATATCCTTCCTGAGCACCGGTGCCCAAAACTGGACACAGTACTCCATGTGCGGTCCAAAGTAGACATTTGGAAATCGTGTATCTTATCCACATGCATTGTGATTGCTTTTAATACACAGCATGTCCATTTTTGCTTGATGAGACTATACAACCTGCTTGCTTAGCTCAGTGCCTTGCGGTGACAAGCTAAAGTTGAGCGGAGTTCATATCCAATGAACTTGTTTCATCTCACTGACGGCAGTGCTAGCGGTAGAAAGTTCCCACGCCATCAGGGCCAATGAAGTGCACCATATTTTTGATAAGTATTGGAGTCCTGCCTGTTTTTTTATCTGTATATCTGGTATTAATCTATCGATCTATCTAAAAAAAAAAATCTATCTATGTTAAAAGAAAGCACAGCAGCACTCAATAAGGTCAAGACATACAGAAACACTGGAAACATTAACTCCAAGCTGTATTGTTACTCTGTAAGATGTACTTACAAAATAAGCAAAGGTTATTAGAGCATAAATTGGCCAATTCATGTGTGCCCATCAACCACGGCAAGGTGACAGTTCTCTAATAGGTCCTATCATACCACTTTTGTATCCTACTGAACAAGCTGCTCTCAGGCTAAAATGCCTACAATAATTGACAAACCTGCATTGGAGGTTATGACTACCTCCCACTCCTCCCATTAACCTACAGGTTTACTTGTTCATTCAAATTGCAGGCTTAAAACTCTAGAGACACAGGTTTGTCCATTATTGTAAGTGTTTTAGCCCGAGAGTGGTCCTTTCTAATATGTGCAAGGTCTGCTATATACAGTTATATGAAAAAGTTTGGGCACCCCTATTAATCTTAAGCTTAATGTTTTATAAAAATTGTTTTTTTTTACAACAGCTATTTCAGTTTCATATATCTAATAACTGTTGGACACAGTAATGTTTCTGCCTTGAAATGAGGCTTATTGTACTAACAGAGAATGTGCAATCTGCATTCAAACAAAATTTGACAGGTGCATAAGTATGGGCACCCAACCAGAAAAGTGACATTAATATTTAGTAGATCCTCCTTTTGCAAAAATAACAGCCTCTAGTCACGTCCTGTAGCTTTTAATGAGTTCCTTGATCCTGGATGAAGGTATTTTTGACCATTCCTCTTTACAAAACAATTCCAGTTCAGTTAAGTTTGATGGTCGCCAAGCATGGACAACCCTCTTCAAATGATCCCACAGATGTTCAATGATATTCAGGTCTGGGGACTGGGATGGCCATTCCAGAACAGTGTAATTGTTCCTCTGCATGAATGCCTGAGTAGATTTGGAGCGTTGTTTTGGATCATTGTCTTGCTGAAAGATCCATCCTCTGCGTAACTTCAACTTTGTCACTGATTCATGAACATTATTGTCAAGAATCTGCTGATACTGAGAGGAATCCATGCGACCCTCAACTTTAACAAGATTCCCGGTGCCGGCATTGGCCACACAGCCCCAAAGCATGATGGAACCTTTTTGGCCGCCATGCATAACGCCTTTTTGTATGACCAAACAACTCAATCTTGGTTTCATCAGTCCACAGGACCTTCTTCCAAAAAGGAATTGGCTTCTCCAAATGTGCTTTTGCATACGTCAGCCGACTCTGCTTGTGGCGTGCTTGCAGAAACAGCTTCTTTCGCATCACTCTCCCATACATCTTCTCCTTGTGCAAAGTGCATTGTATAGTTGACCGATGCACAGTGACACCATCTACAGCAAGTTGATGCTGCAGCTCTCTGGAGGTGGTCTGAGGATTGTCCTTGACTGATCTCACCATTCTTCTTCTCTGCCTTTCTGATGTTTTTCTTGGCCTGCCACTTCTGGCCTTAACATGAACTGTACCTGTGTTCTTCCATTTCCTTACTATGTTCCTCACAGTGGAAATTGACAGGTTAAATCTCTGAGACAGCTTTTTGTATCCTTCCCCTGAACAACTATGTTGAATAATCTTTGTTTTCAGATCATTAGACAGTTGTTTTGAGGAGCCCATGATGCCACGCTTCAGAGGAGATTCAAACAGGAGAACAACTTGCAAGTGGCCACTTTAAGTAGCTTTTCTCATGATTGCATACACCTGGCAATGAAGTTCAAAACTCAATGAGGTTAGAAAACCAAAAAAAGTGCTTTAGTAAGTCAGTAAAAAGTAGGCAGGAGTATTTAAAACAAGAAAATGATAAGGGTGCCCATACTTATGCACCTGTCAAATTTTGTTTGAATGCAGATTGCACATATTCTGTTAGTACAATAAACCTCATTTCAAGGCAGAAACATTACTGTGTCCAACAGTTATTAGATATATGAACCTGAAATAGCTGTTGCAAAAAAAACAATTTTTTATAAAACATTAAGCTTAGGATTAATAGGGGTGCCCAAATTTTTCATATAACTGTATTGTCAGCATTAATTCAGGGATATACGCATTATGTTTCTCAACATTTTCACAACCTTTTCAGTGGCTATTGATGAATTGCCATGATGTTAATTACATTAAATTTTGCGGCTTTTAGTGAAAGTGAAAATATGTTTCTCCACAAAGTCCATTTTTTAATCAAAAGCTATCAAAAATGTAGAGAAAGCCCTGAACGTGGCCAAATGACATTCTCAACTAAGTTACAAGGGTATACAACAGGATAATTTTATGGAAAGAATGGAAAAAAATAGAACACACGAGTTAACTCATGACAGTCCTTTACCACCACCCCAAGTAGTTCCATTCACTTCACAACACTCATTTCTTTAGCAAAACTGAAAAAGAAGGGGCCTGCACACCAGTTAGTGTAAGCGCAATGTGTAGGTACTGTGATGCAGCGAGCACTAGCGGTGTTGGGGGACACTTTCTTGGCAACGGGATTAAAGCACTCATGCATGTTTTCTCATAAAAACAGTCTATCCGGTTTATTAAACATCATAAACCGCACCACAATCAGTTCATTGTTTACATCCACGGAACATCCTAAGCACTGACAATCTGTTCCAATGGCAGATACTACTCTGCCAGTAACCCCCTTTATCTGGAGTTACCTTACAGGAGCTCCTGCTCCACACACTGACTCCTTATCAGTCTACACTCCTGGGAAGCAGCCTAGTGGGGATCACTGTCTTTGCGACCAGGGCACTTATGACAATCCAGACTCTCTGAAGGTCGGTAGCTCCCCAATGCAGTGCCGTGACTGACTGCTCACACATGGCCTCTCCGTGCGCTCTCCAAGATGTCCGTCTCTAGCTGAGACCATCCAACACACAGGCCACTCAGTGCCAAAGCCAAACCACGTGCTATTCAGGGAGATATCACTCCCAACACATAGGCTTCCAGGACCTTCCACAAGAACCAAACAGATCCAAACACTCTCCACCATGTGACCACACCATGGTCACATTATAAACCTGTAACCCTACCCCCTGGGTGGGAGGTGTGTGTGGTTAGTCAGACCAGTCCAGCTCTCCAACTAACAATATAAGCCCCCCTATAATAGACTAAGCAAAACTCATGGAACTACAAGTCCCAGCACAACAATACTTCAGGCTTACAGTGCAGGGTATTTCCTCTTTGACACATACCGGCCATTTGCAATAATGGCGGACGTTGTCTCAACATCACAGTTATGCTTGCGACTGCCATGCATTCCCATGGCCTCAATACGCTGCTGTGCATATTCTGAGGAGACCATGCAGCGCTTCCTTCCTGTAACAGGGGTCACTGCATCACATATCCCCCTCCTCTGTTCAATTATGTGGGGTTGAACATTTGTCACACACCAGGGGTCTCGAGACTGGGTACCCACCTTGCCCTGCCAGTCGAGAGGGCCCTCTCAGTCGGTTTTGAGCATCCTTCATCGCCATACTTTTGTTAGGCCCCCCCCGTCCCCAGTGGTCAGTATGTAAGTCTTGAGTTTTAGTTTTCAAGTCACCGTCTGTCTGTGTCATCAGACCCTTTTTAGACCCCACATTTTTCCAGTAGACCCCTTTACCCGACTTTTCTCTCCATGGCCGCCACCCAAGGTTGATGTGGTCATGAGACCCACTTACAGTTGAGCCTGCTGTCTGGTCTGAGTCTGAGTCTGGCCCATCTAACACTTGATAGGGGCTACTGTCCAGGTCTCTCAGCCTCGTACTGGTAAAAGAACTGACACCTGCAGATTCTCAGCCTCCTAGTCTTGCTGAGCGTCTTTGGCTGTTAGCCATTCCATTATTTAGAGGGCCCCTTCTGTTGCCTTTTCCTTGGGTTGAAGGCAGCCGCCATCTTCCATCAGTTGGGTGCAGCAGTCCAGTAAGGCGCAGTCATCTCCCTTAGATATGCCACACGGTACTCCAGCAGAGTCTGTACATTTCCAAGACTCTCCACTGTACCTAGAATGAAGAATTGTACCATACCCTTTTCTCAGGGTATCTGATAGTCATAGTAACCAGGAATTCTTAACTTCACCACTCCAGACTTATTCACCATCTCTTGTATGGCCTGACATAGTAACATAGTAACATAGTAACATAGTTAGTAAGGCCGAAAAAAGACATTTGTCCATCCAGTTCAGCCTATATTCCGTCATAATAAATCCCCAGATCTACGTCCTTTTACAGAACCTAATAATTGTATGATACAATATTGTTCTGCTCCAGGAAGACATCCAGGCCTCTCTTGAACCCCTCGACTGAGTTCGCCATCACCACCTCCTCAGGCAAGCAATTCCAGATTCTCACTGCCCTAACAGTAAAGAATCCTCTTCTATGTTGGTGGAAAAACCTTCTCTCCTCCAGACGCAAAGAATGCCCCCTTGTGCCCGTCACCTTCCTTGGTATAAACAGATCCTCAGCGAGATATTTGTATTGTCCCCTTATATACTTATACATGGTTATTAGATCGCCCCTCAGTCGTCTTTTTTCTAGACTAAATAATCCTAATTTCGCTAATCTATCTGGGTATTGTAGTTCTCCCATCCCCTTTATTAATTTTGTTGCCCTCCTTTGTACTCTCTCTAGTTCCATTATATCCTTCCTGAGCACCGGTGCCCAAAACTGGACACAGTACTCCATGTGCGGTCTAACTAGGGATTTGTACAGAGGCAGTATAATGCTCTCATCATGTGTATCCAGACCTCTTTTAATGCACCCCATGATCCTGTTTGCCTTGGCAGCTGCTGCCTGGCACTGGCTGCTCCAGGTAAGTTTATCATTAACTAGGATCCCCAAGTCCTTCTCCCTGTCAGATTTACCCAGTGGTTTCCCGTTCAGTGTGTAATGGTGATATTGATTCCCTCTTCCCATGTGTATAACCTTACATTTATCATTGTTAAACCTCATCTGCCACCTTTCAGCCCAAGTTTCCAACTTATCCAGATCCATCTGTAGCAGAATACTATCTTCTCTTGTATTAACTGCTTTACATAGTTTTGTATCATCTGCAAATATCGATATTTTACTGTGTAAACCTTCTACCAGATCATTAATGAATATGTTGAAGAGAACAGGTCCCAATACTGACCCCTGCGGTACCCCACTGGTCACAGCGACCCAGTTAGAGACTATACCATTTATAACCACCCTCTGCTTTCTATCACTAAGCCAGTTACTAACCCATTTACACACATTTTCCCCCAGACCAAGCATTCTCATTTTGTGTACCAACCTCTTGTGCGGCACGGTATCAAACGCTTTGGAAAAATCGAGATATACCACGTCCAATGACTCACCGTGGTCCAGTCTATAGCTTACCTCTTCATAAAAACTGATTAGATTGGTTTGACAGGAGCGATTTCTCATAAACCCATGCTGATATGGAGTTAAACAGTTATTCTCATTGAGATAATCCAGAATAACATCCCTCAGAAACCCTTCAAATATTTTACCAACAATAGAGGTTAGACTTACTGGCCTATAATTTCCAGGTTCACTTTTAGAGCCCTTTTTGAATATTGGCACCACATTTGCTATGCGCCAGTCCTGCGGAACAGACCCTGTCGCTATAGAGTCACTAAAAATAAGAAATAATGGTTTATCTATTACATTACTTAGTTCTCTTAGTACTCGTGGGTGTATGCCATCCGGACCCGGAGATTTATCTATTTTAATCTTATTTAGCCGGTTTCGCACCTCTTCTTGGGTTAGATTGGTGACCCTTAATATAGGGTTTTCATTGTTTCTTGGGATTTCACCTAGCATTTCATTTTCCACCGTGAATACCGTGGAGAAGAAGGTGTTTAATATGTTAGCTTTTTCCTCGTCATCTACAACCATTCTTTCCTCACTATTTTTTAAGGGGCCTACATTTTCAGTTTTTATTCTTTTACTATTGATATAGTTGAAGAACAGTTTGGGATTAGTTTTACTCTCCTTAGCAATGTGCTTCTCTGTTTCCTTTTTGGCAGCTTTAATTAGTTTTTTAGATAAAGTATTTTTCTCCCTATAGTTTTTTAGAGCTTCAATGGTGCCATCCTGCTTTAGTAGTACAAATGCTTTCTTTTTACTGTTAATTGCCTGTCTTACTTCTTTGTTTAGCCACATTGGGTTTTTCCTATTTCTAGTCCTTTTATTCCCACAAGGTATAAACCGCTTACACTGCCTATTTAGGATGTTCTTAAACATTTCCCATTTATTATCTGTATTCTTATTTCTGAGGATATTGTCCCAGTCTACCAGATTAAGGGCATCTCTAAGCTGTTCAAACTTTGCCTTCCTAAAGTTCAATGTTTTTGTGACTCCCTGACAAGTCCCCCTAGTGAAAGACAGGTGAAACTGCACAATATTGTGGTCGCTATTTCCTAAATGCCCAACCACCTGCAGATTTGTTATTCTGTCAGGTCTATTAGATAGTATTAGGTCTAAAAGTGCTGCTCCTCTGGTTGGATTCTGCACCAATTGTGAAAGATAATTTTTCTTGGTTATTAGCAGAAACCTGTTGCCTGACCTTTTTTCCAATGATTTTCTTCACCATAGAGATGGGCACCTGTATTACACTTTCCTGAAGATTCTGCGCTTTTCTCACATGCTCGACCTGCCTAGCAGTGTTTTCATTCCTTAACTGGATCATCCATTTCGTCCGTACACATCTCCAGTGCAGGTCACTCAGGACAGCTACTTTTTTCGCTGTGACATCCTTTGTGGACATTACCACTAGCTGTTCAGTTTCCGGGGTCCAGTACATCCTACAAGCCCCCATAGCCTTCTTGAACTCTTCATGCCTAGACTCCCTGGCACACACTTCTCTCAGGTCTTCAGGTACATTTATCATATTTAAACAAGGAAGTCTCCTTCTTTCTTGCTGTCACAAGTTCACCATTTTGTTCGGCTCTCAGAGCCATCTGCTTCGGCATGTCATCTGCTTCCACCTGTCTGGCCAGGATAGACACCTGCCATTCCATCTTTTTCAACTCTGTTACATTCATCGACTGGCTTTCTGCCAGGTGACCTCTGAGCTCCGTCACCTCTTTCTCTAAGGTACCCACATGGCAATCAGCAGCCTGTCTCCAAAGCTCCTCTTGCTTCAACTGGGCATCTACAGTCTCCTGGATCCTCCTTAACTCACTTCTCCCATCCTCTGGAATGGTTGGGCTTCCATCACATGAGGAGGTATCTACTTCAGGCCCCACTTCTTTGGTGGCTTCCTCCACTCCTACAGCCTTGCACTCAGCACCATCAGTTTCAGCCCTCTCTTGGGTATCTGAGTACTCCAGCTCCTCCACATCAGGTCATTTAGAGCCTTCACCATCTTCCGTCACCTCACCTTTTCCTGTCACCGCAGATGCAGGCCTCTGACAGGACTGTTCTCTGTGACCATCATGGATTCTCGCTCCATCAGTGCTCTCCAGGTTTTCCTTTCGTTCAGCACCACCAATTGACCAGCCATCCGACTCCAACGTAGCAGTTGCTAGGGGCAACATGAATGCATTCATCTCCCTTGTACAGTCTGGAAGAGAATCCCTATCTTGAACAAAAGCACAGTACACCGCCTTGTCTTTATTCAAATCTTCACAAGGTGCAACTCATTCAACCACATTGCTCCTTTTATGTCTCCAGGGACGGGAGGTAGTCTTGCCGTTTGTACCTTAGTCAGCCTTACTGCACTCTTTCCCGCTGGCATCACCATCTGAATGGGAGTCAACACCACCCAATTGGTCATCCTCGAACCAGCAGTCCTCACTTAAACAGGTCACATTTTCTTGTATGGCTGCCACCGCCATCCTGACTTCACCCTGTGGAGTCCTGTTGTTCCCCTGTGTCAGCACTTCTGATAGCACAACATCGTACTCAGTGCTAGCGCTTGCTACTGGTCATGACATGTCAAAGTCACACCCAGAGTCGTCTCACACTCCACAACATGGTGAACCCTCCAGTTGCTTTCTAACAGGGTGAGCGCTCCACACATTTTATTTACCATGTCACTAACAGTCATCTTGTGGCACATGTTAGGTGACATCGTGTCCGTAAGTTGGGCAGATGCACCCTTCTGTTGTGAATTCTGTGGCAGAGCTCCCTCCTGTGGTCACAAGTGGTACTTCGGCTGATTCTCTCTGGGAGCTTCCGTTTGTGGAGGAAAGTGGTACTGCGGCTTCTGAGTTTCCTCCCTCAGGTGATCTGGTGAGTTCGTTAGGTGCTTCTCTACTTAACTCCACCTAATGCTTTGATCCATGCTTCCTGTCAATGTTCCAGTGTTGGACTTGTTTTTCCCTGGATCATTCCTGTGGCCTGCTGCTCTGCATAGCTAAGTTCTTCTTTGCCATTTGTTTGCTATTTTTTCTGTCCAGCTTGTCTAATTGTTTTGCTGGAAGCTCTGGGACGCAAAGGGTGTACCTCCGTGCCGTTAGTTTGGTACGGAGGGTCTTTTTGCCCCCTTTGCGTGGTTTTCTTTAGGGTTTTGTGTAGACCGCAAAGTTATCTTTCCTATCCTCGCTCTGTTAAGAAAGTCGGGCCTCACTTTGCTGAATCTATTTCATCCCTACGTTTGTCTTTTCATCTTAACTCACAGTCATTATATGTGGGGGGCTGCCTTTTCCTTTGGGGTATTTCTCTGAGGCAAGGTAGGCTTATTTTCTATCTTCAGGCTAGTTAGTTTCTCAGGCTGTGCCGAGTTGCATAGGCAGAGTTAGGCGCAATCCACGGCTGCCTCTAGTGTTGTTTGGAGAGGATTAGGGATTGCAGTCTGCAGAGTTCCCACGTCTCAGAGCTCGTTCTGTTATTTTGGGTTATTGTCAGATCACTGTGTGTGCTCTGACCTCCATGTCCATTGTTATACTGAATTGCCTTTCATAACAGTACAGGAAGCCCAAAGTACTAATGATTCTCAATAGAGGGAAAAAAGAAGTTCTGAGACCATTTTTTTTTCTTGGCATTGTGTTTTGTCTTTTTTTTCCCCTAGACATTTGGGTGGTTCAGTACACAGGTGTAGCGATGGACATTAGAAGTCTGTCTTCATTTGTGGATCAGCTCTCGGCAAGAGTACAAAAGATTCAAGACACTATTGATCAGAAATCTATGTTAAAACCAAGAATTCCTATTCCTGATTTGTTTTTTGGAGATAGAACTAAGTTTCTGAGTTTCAAAAATAATTGTAAGTTATTTCTGGCCTTGAAACCTCGTTCCTCTGGTGATCCAGTTCAACAGGTTTTGATTATTATTTCTTTTTTGCGCGGCGACCTTCAGGACTGGGCATTTTCTCTTGCGCCAGGAGATCCTGCATTAAGTAATATCAATGCGTTTTTCCTGGCGCTCGGATTGCTGTACGATGAGCCTAATTCAGTGGATCAGGCAGAAAAGAATTTGCTGGCTCTTTGTCAGGGTCAGGATGAGATAGAGGTATATTGCCAGAAATTTAGAAAATGGTCAGTGCTCACTCAATGGAATGAATCTGCGCTGGCAGCTATGTTCAGAAAGGGTCTCTCTGAAGCCCTTAAGGATGTCGTGGTGGGATTTCCTATGCCTGCTGGTCTGAATGAGTCTATGTCTTTGGCTATGCAGATCGGTCGACGCTTGCGTGAGCGTAAATCTGTGCATCATTTGGCGGTATTACCTGAGCTTAAACCTGAGCCTATGCAGTGCGATAGGACTTTGACCAGAGTTGAACGGCAAGAACACAGACGTCTGAATGGGCTGTGTTTCTACTGTGGTGATTCCACTCATGCTATCTCTGATTGTCCTAAGCGCACTAAGCGGTTCGCTAGGTCTGCCACCATTGGTACGGTACAGTCAAAATTTCTTCTGTCCGTTACCTTGATCTGCTCTTTGTCATCATATTCTGTCATGGCGTTTGTGGATTCAGGCGCTGCTCTGAATTTGATGGACTTGGAATATGCTAAGCGTTGTGGGTTTTTCTTGGAGCCCTTGCAGTGTCCTATTCCATTGAGAGGAATTGATGCTACGCCTTTGGCCAAGAATAAGCCTCAATACTGGACCCAGCTGACCATGTGCATGGCTCCTGCACATCAGGAGGTTATTCGCTTTCTGGTGTTGCATAATCTGCATGATGTGGTCGTGTTAGGGTTGCCATGGCTACAAGCCCATAATCCAGTATTGGATTGGAAATCCATGTCGGTGTCCAGTTGGGGTTGTCGGGGGGTACATGGTGATGTTCCATTTTTGTCAATTTCGTCATCCACCCCTTCTGAAGTTCCAGAGTTCTTGTCTGATTACCGGGATGTATTTGATGAGCCCAAGTCCGATGCCCTACCTCCGCATAGGGATTGTGATTGTGCTACCAATTTGATTCCTGGTGGTAAATTCCCAAAAGGTCGACTGTTTAATTTATCCGTGCCTGAGCACACCGCTATGCGCAGTTATGTGAAGGAATCCCTGGAGAAGGGGCATATTCGCCCGTCATCGTCGCCATTAGGAGCAGGGTTCTTTTTTGTAGCCAAAAAGGATGGTTCGCTGAGACCTTGTATAGATTATCGCCTTCTTAATAAGATCACTGTTAAATTTCAGTACCCCTTGCCTTTGTTGTCTGATTTGTTTGCTCGGATTAAGGGGGCTAGTTGGTTCACCAAGATTGATCTTCGTGGTGCGTATAATCTGGTGCGAATCAGGCGAGGCGATGAATGGAAAACTGCATTTAATACGCCCGAGGGTCATTTTGAGTATCTAGTGATGCCATTCGGACTTGCCAATGCTCCATCAGTGTTTCAGTCCTTTATGCATGACATCTTCCGAGAGTACCTGGATAAATTCCTGATTGTGTACTTGGATGACATTTTGATCTTCTCGGATATTTGGAAGTCTCATGTGAAACAGGTCAGAACGGTTTTTCAGGTCCTGCGTGCTAATTCTTTGTTTGTGAAGGGATCAAAGTGTCTCTTTGGTGTGCAGAAGGTTTCATTTTTGGGGTTCATCTTTTCCCCTTCTACTATCGAGATGGATCCTGTTAAGGTCCAAGCCATCCATGATTGGACTCAGCCGACATCTCTGAAAAGTCTGCAAAAGTTCCTGGGCTTTGCTAATTTTTATCGTCGCTTCATCTGCAATTTTTCTAGTATTGCCAAATAGAGTTGAGCGACCTTGACCTTTTTAGAGTCGAGCCGGGTTTCGCGAAACCCGACTATCTCAAAAGTCGGGTCGAGTGAAATCGGCCGATTATGACGTAAAGTCGGGATCGACCGAAACACGAAACCCAATGCAAGTCAATGGGGCAGCATAGTCGGCAGTGAGTGGGGGCCAGGAAAACACCTAGAGTGCCCATTTTAATGTCAAAACCATCCATTCTTCTTAATGAAGCTTGTCAAGCGTAATTTACCTTATAATAATTGTAAGGCATTTGAAATTGGGGGTCATTTGGCTAAAGTTGTGGTGGGTAGGGCTGGTTCAAGTAATTAGTGGGGCCAGGAAATCTGGACCACGTCACGGCAGTGGAGCAGGGAGAGGTAAGTATTTCAACTTTGCAAGTGCTGTGAACCTGAGCAAGCAGGGGGGGCCCACTCGTTGGCATTGGCACTGGCACAGGGCCCCTCAAAGTACAGCGGTGTGTTTGCACGGCGGGGGTGCCTCCCACCGGCAGCAACACTTTTGCGTACTATGAGAGGCCCTGTGCCAGTGACGTCGCCAACTAGTATTCCTCCCCCCACCTGATGAAGGAACCTGCACTTTCATCTGCACCTTCCTCTTTGTCCCCGTGTAAGGTGGTATGGTATGCGGGAAGAGCAACCTGACTTTCAGCAGGGTCACAATGTTGTTGTGTAGCGTGCACGGGGAATGTTGCGTTATGGGTCAATGTACCAGCAGACTCATCTATCACTGGCTGGGCAATGGGCAGGATGAGGAGGAAACACAGATTTAGGCCCAAATGCAGTTCAAAATTGGTAACACAGGAATAACCAGGGGGCATTGCAGTGGAGGACAACTGGAATGAGAGGCTGACACAGAGAGTAGGCCCAAATCAGTAAGTAGTCGAAATGCAGTTCAAAATTGGCAACCGTAGTAAACAGGCGGCACAGCTTTGTTCAGTGGAGGAGAACAGCAAGGAGTGGCAGACACCGATAGTAGGCCCCAACCCAACTAGTAGGCCAAATGCAGTCTAACATTAACAACTACTTAACGAGCGCCTGAAAACGGAATTTCAGGACAGGAAACCAGGAGAACAGCAAGGAGTGGCAGACACCGATAGTAGGCCCCAAACCAACTAGTACGCCAAATGCAGTTGTTCCGTTTAACCACAATTTAATGAGAGCCTGAAGATAGAAGTTCAGGAAAGGCAACCTGGAGAACACCTTGGAGTGGAACACACCATCTCTCTACACCCCATACCCAATTTGTAGGCCTAATGCAGTGTAGTTTCCAAGAACTACTAAACGAGAGCCGGAAGATCGAAGCTCAGGAAAGGCAACCTGGAGAACACCTTGGAGTGGAACACACCATCTCTCTACACCCCATACCCAATTTGTAGGCCTAATGCAGCGTAGTTTCCAACAACTACTAAACGAGAGCCGGAAGATCGAAGCTCAGGAAAGGCAACCTGGAGAACACCTTGGAGTGGAACACACCATCTCTCTACACCCCATACCCAATTTGTAGGCCTAATGCAGCGTAGTTTCCAACAACTACTAAACGAGAGCCGGAAGATCGAAGCTCAGGAAAGGCAGCCTGGAGAACACCTTGGAGTGGAACACACCATCTCTCTACACCCCATACCCAATTTGCAGGCCTAATGCAGTGTAGTTTCCAAGAACTACTAAACGAGAGCCGGAAGATCGAAGCTCAGGAAAGGCAACCTGGAGAACACCTTGGAGTGGAACACACCATCTCTCTACACCCCATACCCAATTTGTAGGCCTAATGCAGCGTAGTTTCCAACAACTACTAAACGAGAGCCGGAAGATCGAAGCTCAGGAAAGGCAACCTGGAGAACACCTTGGAGTGGAACACGCCATCTCTCTACACCCCATACCCAATTTGTAGGCCTAATGCAGAGTAGTTTCCAAGAACTACTAAACGAGAGCCGGAAGATCGAAGCTCAGGAAAGGCAACCTGGAGAACACCTTGGAGAGGAACACACCATCTCTCTACACCCCATACCCAATTTGTAGGCCTAATGCAGCGTAGTTTCCAACAACTACTAAACGAGAGCTGGAAGATCGAAGCTCAGGAAAGGCAACCTGGAGAACACCTTGGAGTGGAACACACCATCTCTCTACACCCCATACCCAATTTGTAGGCCTAATGCAGTGTAGTTTCCAAGAACTACTAAACGAGAGCTGGAAGATCGAAGCTCAGGAAAGGCAACCTGGAGAACACCTTGGAGTGGAACACACCATCTCTCTACACCCCATACCCAATTTGTAGGCCTAATGCAGTGTAGTTTCCGACAACTGCTAAACAAGAGCATGAAGATCGAAGCATTGGCGAGGAAACCTGGGGAACACCTTGGAGTGGAACACACCATCTCTCTACACCCCATACCCAATTTGTAGGCCTAATGCAGCGTAGTTTCCAACAACTACTAAACGAGAGCCGGAAGATCGAAGCTCAGGAAAGGCAACCTGGAGAACACCTTGGAGTGGAACACACCATCTCTCTACACCCCATACCCAATTTGTAGGCCTAATGCAGTGTAGTTTCCAAGAACTACTAAACGAGAGCCGGAAGATCGAAGCTCAGGAAAGGCAACCTGGAGAACACCTTGGAGTGGAACACACCATCTCTCTACACCCCATACCCAATTTGTAGGCCTAATGCAGCGTAGTTTCCAACAACTACTAAACGAGAGCATGAAGATCGAAGCATTGGCGAGGAAACCTGGGGAACACCTTGGAGTGGAACACACCATCTCTCTACACCCCATACCCAATTTGTAGGCCTAATGCAGCGTAGTTTCCAACAACTACTAAACGAGAGCCGGAAGATCGAAGCTCAGGAAAGGCAACCTGGAGAACACCTTGGAGTGGAACACACCATCTCTCTACACCCCATACCCAATTTGTAGGCCTAATGCAATGTAGTTTCCAACAACTACTAAACGAGAGCCGGAAGATCGAAGCTCAGGAAAGGCAACCTGGGGAACACCTTGGAGTGTAACACACCATCTCTCTCCACCCGATACCCATTTTGTAGGCATAATGCAGTGTAGTTTTCTACAACTACTAAACGAGAGTCGGAAGACCGAAGCAATGGCAAGGAAACCTGGGGAACACCTTGGAGTGTAACACACCATCTCTCTCCACCCCATACCCAATTTGTAGGCCTAATGCAGCCTACTTTCCGACAACTACTAAGCGAGAGCATGAAGATCGAAGCTCAGGAAAGGCAACCTGGGGAACACCTTGGAGTGTAACAAACCCTCTTTCTACACCACGGAAGGGCTGATTCTTAGGAAGGAAGGCTGTCGGAAAGAAGCAGGGCGCGTCCGAGGGTGATTATATTCTTATTAGGTATATACTCACCCTCGGACGCGCCCTGCTTCTTTATTTGTAATGAATGTTTATTTGCAATGTGGTTTTGACTTACTCCATTTTTTTGGTAAATAATGATTTTATTATTTTCATTGTTTTGCATCTTCTTGGCAATAATATAAAGAAGACGCGACAGGACAACACTCGGTGGATGCCATATCTGTGTTTTAAATTGAAAAAAACTTTCAGTTAACTACTTGCAGGAGAAAGTTATTGTAGCTGGTGGCCATTTTTAGTACTGTACCAGATTTTTGTTGTATGTGTTTGTTTTTAATGTTAAAATGTCTGCATTTGATATCTCTCCAGTATTTTCTTTTTTATAAGCAAAATACTTATTTTTATATTTTCTGATGTTGGTTCAAGGGGTACACGGGCAGCAGTAGACAGGTCAGTGGAGGCCTAGTGGAAGGAGGGACCGCAGACAGGCTTCGAAGCCCTAACATAATAAATTGGGCTGGCTGTAGGCAATTTAAAATTGGTTCCAGGGGAACACGGGCAGCAGTAGACAGGTCAGTGGAGGCCTAGTGGAAGGACGGACCGCAGACAGGCTTGGAAGCCCTAACATAATAAATTGGGCTGGCTGTAGGCAATTTAAAATTGGTTCCAGGGGAACACGGGCAGCAGTAGACAGGTCAGTGGAGGCCTAGTGGAAGGAGGGACCGCAGACAGGCTTCGAAGCCCTAACATAATAAATTGGGCTGGCTGTAGGCAATTTAAAATTGGTTCCAGGGGAACACGGGCAGCAGTAGACAGGTCAGTGGAGGCCTAGTGGAAGGAGGGACCGCAGACAGGCTTCGAAGCCCTAACATAATAAATTGGGCTGGCTGTAGGCAATTTAAAATTGGTTCCAGGGGAACACGGGCAGCAGTAGACAGGTCAGTGGAGGCCTAGTGGAAGGAGGGACCGCAGACAGGCTTCGAAGTCCTAACATAATAAATTGGGCTGGCTGTAGGCAATTTAAAATTGGTTCCAGGGGAACACGGGCGGCAGTAGACAGGTCAGCGGAGGCCTAGTGGAAGGAGGGACCGCAGACAGGCTTCGAAGCCCTAACATAATAAATTGGGCTGGCTGTAGGCAATTTAAAATTGGTTCCAGGGGAACACGGGCAGCAGTAGACAGGTCAGTGGAGGCCTAGTGGAAGGAGGGACCGCAGACAGGCTTCGAAGCCCTAACATAATAAATTGGGCTGGCTGTAGGCAATTTAAAATTGGTTCCAGGGGAACACGGGCAGCAGTAGACAGGTCAGTGGAGGCCTAGTGGAAGGAGGGACCGCAGACAGGCTTCGAAGCCCTAACATAATAAATTGGGCTGGCTGTAGGCAATTTAAAATTGGTTCCAGGGGAACACGGGCGGCAGTAGACAGGTCAGTGGAGGCCTAGTGGAAGGAGGGACCGCAGACAGGCTTCGAAGCCCTAACATAATAAATTGGGCTGGCTGTAGGCAATTTAAAATTGGTTCCAGGGGAACACGGGCAGCAGTAGACAGGTCAGTGGAGGCCTAGTGGAAGGAGGGACCGCAGACAGGCTTCGAAGCCCTAACATAATAAAATGGGCTGGCTGTAGGCAATTTAAAATTGGTTCCAGGGGAACACGGGCAGCAGTAGACAGGTCAGTGGAGGCCTAGTGGAAGGAGGGACCGCAGACAGGCTTCGAAGCCCTAACATAATAAATTGGGCTGGCTGTAGGCAATTTAAAATTGGTTCCAGGGGAACACGGGCAGCAGTAGACAGGTCAGTGGAGGCCTAGTGGAAGGAGGGACCGCAGACAGGCTTCGAAGCCCTAACATAATAAATTGGGCTGGCTGTAGGCAATTTAAAATTGGTTCCAGGGGAACACGGGCGGCAGTAGACAGGTCAGTGGAGACCTAGTGGAAGGAGGGACCGCAGACAGGCTTCGAAGCCCTAACATAATAAATTGGGCTGGCTGTAGGCAATTTAAAATTGGTTCCAGGGGAACACGGGCGGCAGTAGACAGGTCAGTGGAGGCCTAGTGGAAGGAGGGACCGCAGACAGGCTTCGAAGCCCTAACATAATAAATTGGGCTGGCTGTAGGCAATTTAAAATTGGTTCCAGGGGAACACGGGCAGCAGTAGACAGGTCAGTGGAGGCCTAGTGGAAGGAGGGACCGCAGACAGGCTTCGAAGGCCTAACATAAGAAAAATGTCAATACAATGGTATTGACAGTGCCAGGCATTGAAGGATGTCAGCGCATAGACTAAACATTGGTGGAGCTGTGAGAGAAAATTTTGCAAGTCGTAGAGCACTGTTTGACCTGGGGGGGGACTGTCTTGTGGCCGGCGGTACAGGCCCAGGGCCCCTCATATTACATATTGTCTGACGTTGGGTGCGCACCACCACCGCCAGACACTTTATTGTACTATGAGGGACCTAGTGGCAGTGCCGTCGACCAAAAGCGGGCACACCCACCTCTTCAGACAAACAGTATTCTCACGGGTGCTGGCGCCAAGTGGCGATACCACGGCCCCGTGTGGGGACTTTGGCCATTTAGGGAGGTGTTAACATGTCGGATGCTGGACAATCAGGTGCTGCAAATTACGAGATTGGAAAAGTCGTTCAGAATAGTCCACAGGCAAGACCTTTACATAGGAAAGCTAGGTGTCAGCCAGGCAAGGTGGGGCAAAAGATTTCGAAATCCAGTTGTGGTTCATTTTAATGAAGGTTAGATCATCTACATTTTGGGTAGCCAGACGAGTCCTTTTTTCTGTTAGTATTGAACCTGCAGCACTGAATACTCTTTCTGATAGGACACTAGCTGCCGGGCAAGCAAGCTCCTGCAATGCATATTCTGCCAATTCTGGCCAGGTGTCTAATTTTGATGCCCAGTAATCAAATGGGAATGACGGTTGAGGGAGAACATCGATAAGGGATGAAAAATAGTTTGTAACCATACTGGACAAATGTTGTCTCCTGTCACTTTGAATTGATGCTGCAGTACCTGTCCTGTCTGCGGTCATAACAAAATCACTCCACAACCTGGTCAGAAAACCCCTCTGGCCAACGCCACTTCTGATTTCTGCCCCTCTAACTCCTCTGGTCTGCTGGCCCCTGCAGCTCGTGTGAGAACAATCACGGGCGCTGTGTGCAGGGAATGCCAGAAGCAAACGGTCAACAAGAGTTGATTGTTTGGTTGCTAATATTAGTTCCAAGTTCTCATGTGGCATTATATTTTGCAATTTGCCTTTATAGCGAGGATCAAGGAGGCAGGCCAACCAGTAATCGTCATCGTTCATCATTTTAGTTATGCGTGTGTCCCTTTTGAGGATACATAAGGCATAATCCGCCATGTGGGCCAAAGTTCCAGTTCTCAAATCTCCGGTTGTGCTTGGTTGAGGGGCAGTTTCAGGCAAATCCACGTCACTTGTGTCCCTCCAAAAACCAGAACCCGGCCTTGCCGCGCCACCAATTTCCAGTGGCCCCGGAAAAGCTTCCTCATTACAAATATAATCATCCCCATCATCCTCCTCGTCCTCCTCCTCCTCTTCACCCGCTAACTCGTCCTGTACACTGCCCTGGCCAGACAATGGCTGACTGTCATCAAGGCTTTCCTCTTCCTCAGCTGCAGACGCCTGATCCTTTATGTGCGTCAAACTTTGCATCAGCAGACGCATTAGGGGGATGCTCATGCTTATTATGGCGTTGTCTGCACTAACCAGCCGTGTGCATTCCTCAAAACACTGAAGGACTTGACACATGTCTTGAATCTTCGACCACTGCACACCTGACAACTCCATGTCTGCCATCCTACTGCCTGCCCGTGTATGTGTATCCTCCCACAAAAACATAACAGCCCGCCTCTGTTCGCACAGTCTCTGAAGCATGTGCAGTGTTGAGTTCCACCTTGTTGCAACGTCTATGATTAGGCGATGCTGGGGAAGGTTCAAAGAACGCTGATAGGTCTGCATACGGCTGGAGTGTACGGGCGAACGGCGGATATGTGAGCAAAGTCCACGCACTTTGAGGAGCAGGTCGGATAACCCCGGATAACTTTTCAGGAAGGACTGCACCACCAGGTTTAAGGTGTGAGCCAGGCAAGGAATGTGTTTCAGTTGGGAAAGGGAGATGGCAGCCATGAAATTCCTTCCGTTATCACTCACTACCTTGCCTGCCTCAAGATCTACAGTGCCCAGCCACGACTGCGTTTCTTTCTGCAAGAACTCGGACAGAACTTCCGCGGTGTGTCTGTTGTCGCCCAAACACTTCATAGCCAATACAGCCTGCTGACGTTTGCCAGTAGCTGCCCCATAATGGGAGACCTGGTGTGCAACAGTGGCAGCTGCGGATGGATTGGTTGTGTGACTGCGATCTGTGGACGAGCTCTCGCTTCTGCAGGAGGACGAAGAGGAGGAGGAGGGGGTGCGAACGGCTACAGCCAACTGTTTCCTAGACCGTGGGCTAGGCAGAACTGTCCCAAACTTGCTGTCCCCTGTGGACCCTGCATCCACCACATTTACCCAGTGTGCCGTGATGGACACGTAACGTCCCTGGCCATGCCTACTGGTCCATGCATCTGTTGTCAGGTGCACCTTTGTGCTCACAGATTGCCTGAGTGCATGGACGATGCGCTCTTTAACATACTGGTGGAGGGCTGGGATGGCTTTTCTGGAAAAAAAGTGTCGACTGGGTAGCTCGTAGCGTGGTACAGCGTAGTCCATCAGGGCTTTGAAAGCTTCGCTTTCAACTAACCGGTAGGGCATCATCTCTAACGAGATTAGTCTAGCTATGTGGGCGTTCAAACCCTGTGTACGCGGATGCGAGGCTAAGTACTTCCTTTTTCTAACCATAGTCTCTGTAGGGTGAGCTGGACTGGAGAGCTGGAGATCGTGGAACTAGCGGGGGTGCCGGTGGACATGGCAGACTGAGAGACGGTGGGAGATGGTATTGTTGCCGCCGGTGTCCTAGATGCAGTGTTTCCTACTACGAAACTGGTGATTCCCTGACCCTGACTGCTTTGGCCTGGCAAAGAAACCTGCACAGATACTGCAGGTGGTGCGGAAAATGGTGGCCCTACACTGCCGGAAGGGATGTTGCGTTGCTGACTAGCTTCATTGGCCGAGGGTACTACAACCTTAAGGGACGTTTGGTAGTTAGTCCAGGCTTGCAAATGCATGGTGGTTAAATGTCTATGCATGCAACTTGTATTGAGACTTTTCAGATTCTGTCCTCTGCTTAAGGTAGTTGAACATTTTTGACAGATGACTTTGCGCTGATCAATTGGATGTTGTTTAAAAAAATGCCAGACTGCACTCTTTCTAGCATCGGATACCTTTTCAGGCATTGCAGACTGAGCTTTAACCGGATGGCCACGCTGTCCTCCAACAGGTTTTGGCTTTGCCACGCGTTTTGGGCAAGATACGGGCCCGGCAGATGGAACCTGTTGCGATGTTGATGCCTGCTGCGGCCCCTCCTCCTCCGCTTCAGAACTGCTGCCGCCTGCACCCTGTTCCCCCAATGGCTGCCAATCGGAGTCAAGAACTGGGTCATCTATTACCTCTTCTTGTAGCTCGTGTGCAACTTTGTCTGTGTCACCGTGTCGGTCGGTGGTATAGCGTTCGTGATGGGGCAACATAGTCTCATCAGGGTCTGATTCTTGATCATTACCCTGCGAGGGCAATGTTGTGGTCTGAGTCAAAGGACCAGCATAGTAGTCTGGCTGTGGCTGTGCATCAGTGCACTCCATGTCAGATTCAACTTGTAATGGGCATGGACTGTTAACTGCTTCACTTTCTAAGCCAGGGACGGTATGTGTAAAGAGCTCCATGGAGTAACCCGTTGTGTCGCCTGTTGCATTCTTCTCTGTTGTTGTTTTTGCTGAAGAGGACAAGGAAGCGATTTGTCCCTGACCGTGAACATCCACTAACGACGCGCTGCTTTGACATTTACCAGTTTCACGAGAGGAGGCAAAAGAGCTAGAGGCTGAGTCAGCAAGATAAGCCAAAACTTGCTCTTGCTGCTCCGGCTTTAAAAGCGGTTTTCCTACTCCCAGAAAAGGGAGCGTTCGAGGCCTTGTGTAGCCAGTCGACGAACCTGGCTCCACAGCTCCAGACTTAGGTGCAATATTTTTTTTCCCACGACCAGCTGATGCTCCACCACTACCACTACCCTCATTACCAGCTGACAATGAACGCCCCCGGCCATGACCTCTTCCACCAGACTTCCTCATTGTTTTAAAAACGTAAACAAACTAACGGTATTTGTTGCTGTCACACAAATTACACGGTGAGCTATAACTTCAGTATGATTTAGCTACCCCTTTACAGGTGAGTGAGACCACAACGAAAATCAGGCACAATGTTACACACTCTGTTGTTGGTGGCAACAAATGAGAGAGATGCCACACACGCAGGACTGTCACTGAAGCACAAATGTAAATATTAATCTCCCACTGATTTGATTTTTTTTTTTTTTCAGGGAGACTTTAGGAAAAAAAAATAATAGAATAAAATGATTTTTTCAGGAAGAATTTAGAAACCAAATACAATAAAATGATTTTTTCAGGGAGAATTTAGAAAACAAATAAAACAAAAAAAGGCTTTCTATGGCCCACTGAGTGAGAGATGACGCACACAGGAGTCAGGAGTGGCACACAAGCCCAGAGGCCAATATTTATCTCCCACTGATTGATGTAGTGATTTTTTCAGGTAGATTTTGGAACCCAAATCAAGCTAAAAAAATAATAGGCTTTCTATGGCCCACAATTGGAGAGAGAGAGAGAGATGGCACACCCAGGAGTCAAGACTGGCACACAAGCAGAAAGGGCAATATTAATCTCTCACTGATTTGATTTTTTTTTTTTTCAGGGAGACTTTAGGAAAAAAACTAATAGAATAAAATGATTTTTTCAGGAAGAATTTAGAAACCAAATAAAATAAAATGATTTTTTCAGGGAGAATTTAGAAAACAAATAAAACAAAAAAAGGCTTTCTATGGCCCACTGAGTGAGAGATGACGCACACAGGAGTCAGGAGTGGCACACAAGCCCAGAGGCCAATATTTATCTCCCACTGATTGATGTAGTGATTTTTTCAGGTAGATTTTGGAACCCAAATCAAGCTAAAAAAAAATAGGCTTTCTATGGCCCACAATTGGAGAGAGAGAGAGAGATGGCACACCCAGGAGTCAAGACTGGCACACAAGCAGAAAGGGCAATATTAATCTCCCACTGATTTGTTTTTGTTTTTTTTTTCAGGGAGACTTTAGGAAAAAAAACTAATAGAATAAAATGATTTTTTCAGGAAGAATTTAGAAACCAAATAAAATAAAATGATTTTTTCAGGGAGAATTTAGAAAACAAATAAAACAAAAAAAGGCTTTCTATGGCCCACTGAGTGAGAGATGACGCACACAGGAGTCAGGAGTGGCACACAAGCCCAGAGGCCAATATTTATCTCCCACTGATTGATGTAGTGATTTTTTCAGGTAGATTTTGGAACCCAAATCAAGCTAAAAAAATAATAGGCTTTCTATGGCCCACAATTGGAGAGAGAGAGAGAGATGGCACACCCAGGAGTCAAGACTGGCACACAAGCAGAAAGGGCAATATTAATCTCCCACTGATTTGTTTTTGTTTTTTTTTTTCAGGGAGACTTTAGGAAAAAAACTAATAGAATAAAATGATTTTTTCAGGAAGAATTTAGAAACCAAATAAAATAAAATGATTTTTTCAGGGAGAATTTAGAAAACAAATAAAACAAAAAATGGCTTTCTATGGCCCACTGAGTGAGAGATGACGCACACAGGAGTCAGGAGTGGCACACAAGCCCAGAGGCCAATATTTGTCTCCCACTGATTGATGTAGTGATTTTTTCAGGTAGATTTTGGAACCCAAATCAAGCTAAAAAAAATAATAGGCTTTCTATGGCCCACAATTGGAGAGAGAGAGAGAGATGGCACACCCAGGAGTCAAGACTGGCACACAAGCAGAAAGGGCAATATTAATCTCCCACTGATTTGTTTTTTTGTTTTTTTTCAGGGAGACTTTAGGAAAAAAAACCAATAGAATAAAATGATTTTTTCAGGAAGAATTTAGAAACCAAATAAAATAAAATGATTTTTTCAGGGAGAATTTAGAAAACAAATAAAACAAAAAAAGGCTTTCTATGGCCCACTGAGTGAGAGATGACGCACACAGGAGTCAGGAGTGGCACACAAGCCCAGAGGCCAATATTTATCTCCCACTGATTGATGTAGTGATTTTTTCAGGTAGATTTTGGAACCCAAATCAAGCTAAAAAAATAATAGGCTTTCTATGGCCCACAATTGGAGAGAGAGAGAGAGATGGCACACCCAGGAGTCAAGACTGGCACACAAGCAGAAAGGGCAATATTAATCTCCCACTGATTTGTTTTTTTTTTTTTTTTCAGGGAGACTTTAGGAAAAAAAAATAATAGAATAAAATGATTTTTTCAGGAAGAATTTAGAAACCAAATAAAATAAAATGATTTTTTCATGGAGAATTTAGAAAACACATAAAACAAAAAAAGGCTTTCTATGGCCCACTGAGTGAGAGATGACGCACACAGGAGTCAGGAGTGGCACACAAGCCCAGGGGCCAATATTTATCTCCCACTTTTTTTTTTGTTTCAGGGAAAATTTATAAACCCAATAAAAAAAATAATAAATAGGCTTTCTATGGCCCACTATCTGAGAGAGAGAGAGAGATGGCACGCTTAGGACTGGCACACAAGCCCAAAGGCCAATATTAATCTCCCTTTTTTTTTTCAGGGAGAATTTATAAAACCAAAAAAAAATAAATAAATAGGCTTTCTATGGCCCACTATTTGTGAGAGAGATGGCACGCTCAGGACTGGCACACAAGCCCAGAGGCCAATATTAATCTCCCACTTTTTTTTTTGTTCCAGGGAAAATTTATAAACCCAATAAAAAAAATAATAAATAGGCTTTCTATGGCCCACTATCTGAGAGAGAGAGATGGCACGCTTAGGACTGGCACACAAGCCCAAAGGCCAATATTAATCTCCCACTGATTGATTTATTGATTTTTTCAGGTAGAATTTAGAACCCAATTAAAGCAAAAAAAAAGGGCTTTCTATGGCCCACTGAGTGAGTGATGATGCACACAGGAGTCAGGAGTTGCACACAAGCCCTGAGGCCAATATTTTTCTCCCACTGATTGATGTAGTGATTTTTTCAGGTAGATTTTAGAACCCAAATCAAGCAAAAAAATAAATAGGCTTTCTATGGCCCACTATTTGTGAGAGAGATGGCACGCTCAGGACTGGCACACAAGCCCAGAGGCCAATATTAATCTCCCACTTTTTTTTTTTTTGTTCCAGGGAAAATTTATAAACCCAATAAAAAAAATAATAAATAGGCTTTCTATGGCCCACTATCTGAGAGAGAGAGATGGCACGCTTAGGACTGGCACACAAGCCCAAAGGCCAATATTAATCTCCCACTGATTGATTTATTGATTTTTTCAGGTTGAATTTAGAACCCAAATAAAGCAAAAAAAAAAAAAAATGGGCTTTCTATGGCCCACTGAGTGAGTGATGATGCACACAGGAGTCAGGAGTGGCACACAAGCCCTGAGGCCAATATTTTTCTCCCACTGATTGATGTAGTGATTTTTTCAGGTAGATTTTAGAACCAAAATCAAGCAAAAAAATAAATAGGCTTTCTATGGCCCACTGACTGAGAGATGGCACACACAGGAGTCAAGAGTGGCACACAAGCCCTGAGGCCAATATTTTTCTCCCACTGATTGATGTAGTGATTTTTTCAGGTAGATTTTATAACCCAAATCAAGCAAAAAAATAAATAGGCTTTCTATGGCCCACTGAGTGAGAGATGACACACACAGGGATGGCACTCTAGCAGAAATGTCAATCTTAATCTCCCACAAAAAAAAAAAAAAACAGGGAGTGTCCTTCAATTACTATCTCCCTGCAGTAATCTCAGCCAGGTATGGCAGGCAGCAATAAGGAGTGGACTGATGCACAAATTAAATAAAAAGTGTGTACAAACAAAAAAGATAGCTGTGCAGAAAGGAAGGAACAAGAGGATTTGTGCTTTGAAAAAAGCAGTTGGTTTGCACAGCGGCGTACACACAGCAATGCAGCTATCAGGGAGCCTTCTAGGGCAGCCCAATGAGCTACAGCGCTGAGGGGAAAAAAAAAATGTAGCTTCCACTGTCCCTGCACACCGAAGGTGGTGTTGGGCAGTGGAAATCGCTACAGCACAAGCGGTTTGGTGGTTAATGGACCCTGCCTAACGCTATCCCTGCTTCTGACGAAGCGGCAGCAACCTCTCCCTAAGCTCAGATCAGCAGCAGTAACATGGCGGTCGGCGGGAACGCCCCTTTATAGCCCCTGTGACGCCGCAGACAGCAAGCCAATCACTGCAATGCCCTTCTCTAAGATGGTGGGTACCAGGACCTATGTCATCACGCTGCCCACACTCTGCGTTTACCTTCATTGGCTGAGAAATGGCGCTTTTCGCGTCATTGAAACGCGACTTTGGCGCGAAAGTCGCGTACCGCATGGCCGACCCCGCACAGGGGTCGGATCGGGTTTCATGAAACCCGACTTTGCCAAAAGTCGGTGACTTTTGAAAATGAACGACCCGTTTCGCTCAACCCTATTGCCAAACCATTGACCGATTTGACCAGGAAGGGTGCTGATTTGGTCAATTGGTCTTCTGCTGCTGTGGAAGCTTTTCAAGAGTTGAAGCGTCGTTTTTCTTCTGCCCCTGTGTTGCCAACCAGATGTTTCTCTTCCGTTCCAGGTCGAGGTTGATGCTTCTGAGATTGGAGCAGGGGCTGTTTTGTTGCAGAGAGGTTCTGATTGTTCAGTGATGAAACCATGCGCTTTTTTTTCCAGGAAGTTTTCGCCTGCTGAGCGGAATTATGATGTGGGCAACCGAGAGTTGCTGGCCATGAAGTGGGCATTCGAGGAGTGGCGTCATTGGCTTGAAGGAGCTAAGCATCGCGTGGTGGTATTGACTGATCATAAGAACCTGACTTATATCGAGTCTGCTAAGCGTTTGAATCCTAGACAGGCTCGTTGGTCGCTGTTTTTCGCCCGTTTTGACTTTGTGATTTCGTACCTTCCGGGCTCTAAAAATGTGAAGGCGGATGCTCTGTCTAGGAGTTTTGTGCCCGACTCTCCGGGTTTATCTGAGCCGGCGGGTATCCTCAAGGAAGGAGTAATTGTGTCTGCCATCTCCCCTGATTTGCGGCGGGTGCTGCAAAAATTTCAGGCTAATAAACCTGATCGTTGTCCAGCGGAGAAACTGTTTGTCCCGGATAGGTGGACAAATAAAGTGATCTCTGAGGTTCATTGTTCGGTGTTGGCTGGTCATCCTGGAATCTTTGGTACCAGAGAGTTAGTGGCTAGATCCTTTTGGTGGCCATCTCTGTCGCGGGATGTGCGTTCTTTTGTGCAGTCCTGTGGGATTTGTGCTCGGGCTAAGCCCTGCTGTTCTCGTGCCAGTGGGTTGCTTTTGCCCTTGCCGGTCCCGAAGAGACCTTGGACACATATCTCTATGGATTTTATTTCAGATCTTCCCGTCTCTCAAAGGATGTCAGTCATTTGGGTGGTCTGTGATCGCTTTTCTAAGATGGTCCATCTGGTACCCTTGTCCAAGTTGCCTTCCTCCTCTGATTTGGTGCCGTTGTTCTTCCAGCATGTGGTTCGTTTGCATGGCATTCCAGAGAATATCGTTTCTGACAGAGGTTCCCAGTTTGTTTCGAGGTTTTGGCGAGCTTTTTGTGGTAGGATGGGCATTGACTTGTCTTTTTCCTCGGCTTTTCATCCTCAGACTAATGGCCAGACCGAACGAACCAATCAGACCTTGGAAACCTATCTGAGATGCTTTGTTTCTGCCGATCAGGATGACTGGGTGTCCTTTTTGCCTTTGGCTGAGTTCGCCCTTAATAATCGGGCCAGCTCGGCTACCTTGGTTTCGCCATTTTTCTGCAATTCTGGGTTCCATCCTCGTTTCTCTTCAGGACAGGTTGAGTCTTCGGACTGTCCTGGTGTGGATACTGTGGTGGACAGGTTGCAGCAGATTTGGACTCATGTAGTGGACAATTTGACCTTGTCCCAGGAGAAGGCTCAACGTTTCGCTAATCGCAGACGCCGTGTGGGTCCCCGACTTCGTGTTGGGGATCT
Organism: Ranitomeya imitator; assembly: GCF_032444005.1. Lineage (NCBI taxonomy): Eukaryota > Metazoa > Chordata > Amphibia > Anura > Dendrobatidae > Ranitomeya > Ranitomeya imitator. The sequence continues at coordinate 443,253,265 of NC_091285.1, forward strand.
GGTTTGGTTATCTTCTCGTCATATTCCTATGAAGGTTTCCTCTCCGAAGTTTAAACCTCGTTTCATTGGTCCTTATAGGATTTCTGAGGTTATTAATCCTGTGTCTTTTCGTCTGACCCTCCCAGATTCTTTTTTCATACATAACGTCTTCCATAGGTCATTGTTGCGGAGATACGTGGCACCTATGGTTCCATCTGTTGACCCTCCTGCCCCGGTTTTGGTGGAGGGGGAATTGGAGTATATTGTGGAGAAGATTTTGGATTCTCGTGTTTCAAGACGGAAACTCCAGTATCTGGTTAAATGGAAGGGTTATGCTCAGGAGGATAATTCCTGGGTTTTTGCCTCTGATGTCCATGCTCCCGATCTTGTTCGTGCCTTTCATGTGGCTCATCCTGGTCGGCCTGGGGGCTCTGGTGAGGGTTCGGTGACCCCTCCTCAAGGGGGGGGTACTGTTGTGAATTCTGTGGCAGAGCTCCCTCCTGTGGTCACAAGTGGTACTTCGGCTGATTCTCTCTGGGAGCTTCCGTTTGTGGAGGAAAGTGGTACTGCGGCTTCTGAGTTTCCTCCCTCAGGTGATCTGGTGAGGTCGTTAGGTGCTTCTCTACTTAACCCCACCTAATGCTTTGATTCATGCTTCCTGTCAATGTTCCAGTGTTGGACTTGTGTTTCTCTGGATCATTCCTGTGGCCTGCTGCTCTGCATAGCTAAGTGCTTCTTTGCTATTTGTTGCTATTTTTTCTGTCCAGCTTGTCTATTTGTTTTGCTGGAAGCTCTGGGACGCAAAGGGTGTACCTCCGTGCCGTTAGTTCGGTATGGAGGGTCTTTTTGCCCCTTTGCGTGGTTTTCTTTAGGGTTTTGTGTTGACCGCAAAGTTATCTTTCCTATCCTCGTTCTGTCTAGAATATCGGGCCTCCCTTTGCTGAATCTATTTCATCCCTACGTATGTCTTTTCATCTTACTCACAGTCATGATATGTGGGGGGCTGCCTTTTCCTTTGGGGTATTTCTCTGAGGCAAGGTAGGCTTATTTTTCTATCTTCAGGCTAGTTAGTTTCTCAGGCTGTGCCAAGTTGCATAGGGAGCGTTAGGCGCAATCCACGGCTGCCTCTAGTTGTGTTTGGAGAGGATCAGGGATTGTGGTCTGCAGAGTTTCCACGTCTCAGAGCTCGTTCTGTTATTTTGGGTTATTGTCAGATCACTGTGTGTGCTCTGACCTCCATGTCCATTGTTATACTGAATTGCCTTTCATAACAGCGACCCTCAGGACTGGGCATTTTCTCTTGCGTCAGGAGATCCTGCATTAAGTAATATCGATGCGTTTTTCCTGGCGCTTGGATTGCTGTACGATGAGCCTAATTCAGTGGATCAGGCAGAAAAAAATTTGCTGGCTCTTTGTCAGGCTCAGGATGAGATAGAGGTATATTGCCAGAAATTTAGAAAGTGGTCCGTGCTCACTCAATGGAATGAATCTGCGCTGGCAGCTATATTCAGAAAGGGTCTCTCTGAAGCCCTTAAGGATGTCATGGTGGGAATTCCTATGCCTGCTGGTTTGAATGAGTCTATGTCTTTGGCCATTCAGATCGGTCGACGCTTGCGTGAGCGTAAATCTGTGCACCATTTGGCGGTATTACCTGAGCTTAAACCTGAGCCTATGCAGTGCGATAGGACTATGACCAGAGTTGAACGGCTAGAACACAGACGTCTGAATGGGCTGTGTTTCTACTGTGGTGATTCCACTCATGCTATCTCTGATTGTCCTAAGCGCACTAAGCGGTTCGCTAGGTCTGCCACCATTGGTACAGTACAGTCAAAATTTCTTCTGTCCGTTACCTTGATCTGCTCTTTGTCATCGTATTCTGTCATGGCGTTTGTGGATTCAGGCGCTGCCCTGAATTTGATGGACTTGGAATATGCTAAGCGTTGTGGGTTTTTCTTGGAGGCCTTGCAGTGTCCTATTCCATTGAGAGGAATTGATGCTACGCCTTTGGCCAAGAATAAGCCTCAATACTGGACCCAGCTGACCATGTGCATGGCTCCTGCACATCAGGAGGTTATTCGCTTTCTGGTGTTGCATAATCTGCATGATGTGGTCGTGTTGGGGTTGCCATGGCTACAAGCCCACAATCCAGTATTGGATTGGAAATCCATGTCGGTGTCCAGCTGGGGTTGTCAGGGGGTACATGGTGATGTTCCATTTTTGTCAATTTCGTCATCCACCCCTTCTGAGGTTCCAGACTTCTTGTCTGATTACCGGGATGTATTTGATGAGCCCAAGTCCGATGCCCTACCTCCGCATAGGGATTGTGATTGTGCTATCAATTTGATTCCTGGTAGTAAATTCCCAAAAGGTCGACTGTTTATTTTGTCCGTGCCTGAGCACACCGCTATGCGCAGTTATGTGAAGGAATCCCTGGAGAAGGGGCATATTCGCCCGTCATCGTCGCCATTAGGAGCAGGGTTCTTTTTTGTAGCCAAGAAGGATGGTTCGCTGAGACCTTGTATAGATTACCGCCTTCTTAATAAGATCACTGTTAAATTTCAGTACCCCTTGTGTTGTGAGTTCTGTTTTTGGGCTCCCTCTGGTGGTTACTGATGGTACTGGGTGACTTGTCTTTCCTGGGTCTCTGGGTTCCACCTGTTCCATCAGGATATGGGAGTTTCCTATTTAACCTGGCTTTGCTGGCATTTCCTCGCCGGTTATCAATGTATCCAGTGTGTCTTGTTACCTCTGCTCCCTGCTCCTAGAATCTTCTGGTCAAGCTAAGTTTGGATTTTCCTGTTTTGGTGTTTTGCTTTATTTGGTTTTTAGTCCAGCCTGCAGATATGTGATTATTGCTGCTGGTTGCTCTAGTGGGCTGAAATTGCTCCTCATGTACCATGAGTTGGCACATGAGTTCAAGTAATTTCAGGATGGTTTTTTGAAGGGTTTTTCGCTGACCGCGCAGTTCACTTTTGTATCCTCTGCTATCTAGCTTTAGCGGGCCTCATTTTGCTGAAACTGTTTTCATACTGTGTATGTGCTTTCCTCTCATTTCACCGTCATTATATGTGGGGGGCTGCTATTTCTGTGGGGTATTTCTCTGGAGGCAAGAGAGGTCTGTGTTTCTTCTAATAGGGGAAGTTAGATCTTCGGCTGGAGCGAGACGTCTAGGATCATCGTAGGCACGTTCCCCGGCTACTTTTATTTGTGTGTTAGGTTCAGGGTCGTGGTCAGCTCAGGTTCCATCGCCCTAGAGCTTGTTTGTATCTGTGCTTGTCCTTTAGTGATCCCCTGCCATTGGGATCATGACAGTATAACCGGCCCACAAAGTGTTAATTGTATTGGCTGAAGTAGGAGGATAAGTAGTCTGAGGAAGTTTTTTTTTTTTTTTTTTTTTTCCCTCAGAGTTTGCTGCCTAGCCTTATTGCAGCCTGGCTACTTCCTCCTCCTCTTAATCTTTGAATGGCTCTGATCCCAGCTGTTTATCATGGACGTCCAGAGTTTGGCTTCCAGCCTGAATAATCTTGCCGCTAAGGTTCAAAATATACAGGATTTTGTTGTACATGCTCCTATGTCTGAACCTAGAATTCCTGTCCCAGAGTTTTTTTCTGGAGATAGATCTCGTTTTCTGAATTTTAGGAACAATTGCAAGTTGTTTCTTTCTTTGAAATCTCGCTCCTCTGGAGACCCTGCTCAGCAAGTCAAGATTATTATATCTTTCCTGCGGGGTGACCCTCAGGATTGGGCATTTGCATTGGCACCAGGGGACCCTGCGTTGCTTAATGCGGATGCGTTTTTTCTGGCATTGGGTTTGCTCTATGAGGAACCTAACCAAGAGATTCAGGCTGAAAAAGCTTTGTTGGCCCTCTCTCAGGGGCAAGATGAAGCAGAAATTTATTGTCAAAAATTTCGGAAGTGGTCGGTGCTTACTCAGTGGAATGAGTGCGCCCTGGCTGCAAGGTTCAGAGATGGCCTTTCTGAGGCCATTAAAGATGTTATGGTTGGGTTCCCTGCGCCTACTGGTCTGAATGAGTCTATGACTATGGCTATTCAGATTGATCGGCTTTTACGGGAGCGCAAACCTGTGCACCATTTGGCGGTGTCGTCTGAACCGTCACCTGAGATAATGCAATGTGATAAAATTCAGTCCAGAAGTGAACGGCAAAATTATAGGCGAAAAAAAAGGTTGTGCTTTTATTGTGCTGATTCAGCTCATGTTATATCAGCATGCTCTAAACGCACAAAAAAGGTTGATAAGTCTGTTGCCATTAGTACTTTACAGTCTAAGTTCATTCTGTCTGTGACTCTGATTTGTTCATTATCATCCATTTCCGTCGATGCCTATGTGGATTCAGGCGCTGCCCTGAGTCTTATGGATTGGTCATTTGCCAATCGCTGTGGGTTTAGTCTGGAGCCTCTGGAAGTCCCTATTCCTTTGAAGGGAATTGACTCTACACCTTTGGCTATGAATAAACCTCAGTACTGGACACAAGTGACCATGCGTATGACTCCTGTTCATCAGGAGGTGATTCGCTTCCTGGTACTGTATAATTTGCATGATGTCCTAGTGCTTGGTCTGCCATGGTTACAAACTCATAATCCAGTCCTCGACTGGAAATCGATGTCTGTGTTAAGCTGGGGTTGTCAGGGGGTTCATGATGATGCACCTCCGATTTCTATCGCTTCATCTACTCCTTCTGAGATTCCTGTGTTTTTGTCTGACTATCGGGATGTTTTTGAGGAGCCTAAGCTCAGTTCGCTTCCTCCTCACAGGGATTGCGATTGTGCTATAAATTTAATTCCAGGCAGTAAATTTCCTAAAGGTCGTTTGTTCAATCTGTCAGTGCCAGAGCATACTGCTATGCGGGATTATGTTAAGGAGTCCTTGGAAAAGGGACATATCCGTCCATCTTTGTCCCCTTTGGGAGCAGGTTTTTTTTTCGTGGCCAAAAAAGATGGTTCCTTGAGGCCTTGTATAGATTATCGTCTTTTGAATAAGATTACCGTAAAATATCAGTATCCTTTGCCATTGTTGACTGATTTGTTTGCTCGCATTAAGGGGGCTAAATGGTTCACTAAGATTGATCTTCGGGGTGCGTATAATCTTATACGAATAAAGCAAGGTGATGAGTGGAAAACCGCATTTAATACGCCTGAGGGCCATTTTGAGTATTTGGTAATGCCTTTCGGACTTTCTAATGCTCCTTCAGTCTTCCAGTCCTTTATGCACGATATTTTCCGTGAATATCTGGATAAATTTATGATTGTGTATTTGGATGATATTTTGGTTTTTTCTGATGACTGGGAGTCTCATGTTCAGCAGGTCAGGAAGGTGTTTCAGGTCCTGCGGGCCAATTCCTTGTTTGTAAAAGGCTCAAAGTGTCTCTTTGGAGTCCAGAAGATTTCTTTCTTGGGGTATATTTTTTCCCCTTCTACTATTGAGATGGATCCCGTCAAGGTTCAGGCTATTTGTGACTGGACGCAGCCTACATCTCTTAAGAGTCTACAGAAGTTCTTGGGCTTTGCTAATTTCTATCGTCGTTTTATAACTAATTTTTCTAGTGTTGTTAAGCCTTTGACGGATTTGACTAAGAAGGGTGCTGATGTTGCTAATTGGTCTCCTGCGGCTGTGGAGGCCTTTCAGGAACTTAAGCGCCGGTTTTCTTCTGCTCCTGTGTTGCGTCAGCCAGATGTTTCGCTCCCTTTTCAGGTTGAGGTTGATGCTTCCGAGATTGGAGCAGGGGCGGTTTTGTCACAGAGAAGCTCCGATGGCTCAGTGATGAAGCCATGCGCGTTTTTTTCTAGAAAGTTTTCGCCGGCTGAGCGGAATTATGATGTTGGTAATCGGGAACTTTTGGCCATGAAGTGGGCATTTGAGGAGTGGCGTCATTGGCTAGAGGGTGCTAGACATCGTGTGGTGGTCTTGACTGATCACAAAAATTTGATTTACCTTGAGTCTGCCAGGCGTCTGAATCCTAGACAGGCTCGTTGGTCACTGTTTTTCTCTCGTTTCAATTTTGTGGTTTCATACCTGCCAGGTTCAAAGAATGTGAAGGCGGATGCTCTTTCTAGGAGTTTTGTGCCTGACTCCCTTGGAAATTCTGAGCCCTTTGGTATCCTTAGGGATGGGGTGATTTTGTCTGCTGTCTCCCCAGACTTGCGACTTGCTTTGCAGGAGTTTCAGGCGGGTAAACCTGATCGTTGTCCGCCTGAGAGACTGTTTGTTCCGGATAATTGGACCAGTAGAGTCATCTCCGAGGTCCATTCTTCTGCGTTGGCAGGTCATCCTGGAATATTTGGTACAAGAGACTTGGTGGCCAGGTCTTTTTGGTGGCCTTCCTTGTCGAGGGATGTGCGTTCTTTTGTGCAGTCTTGTGAGGTTTGTGCTCGGGCTAAGCCTTGCTGTTCTCGGGCCAGTGGATTGTTGTCACCTTTGCCTATCCCAAAGAGGCCTTGGACGCACATTTCCATGGACTTTATTTCGGATCTCCCTGTCTCTCAAAAAATGTCCGTCATCTGGGTTGTGTGTGATCGCTTTTCTAAAATGGTTCATCTGGTACCCTTGCCTAAGTTACCTTCCTCCTCTGAGTTGGTCCCTCTGTTTTTTCAGAATGTGGTTCGTTTGCATGGGATTCCTGAGAACATCGTTTCTGACAGGGGATCCCAGTTTGTGTCTAGATTTTGGCGGACGTTCTGTGCTAAGATGGGCATTGATTTGTCCTTTTCGTCTGCATTCCATCCTCAGACGAATGGCCAGACTGAACGAACTAATCAGACCTTGGAAACTTATTTAAGGTGTTTTGTTTCTGCTGATCAGGATGACTGGGTTACCTTTTTGCCGCTGGCCGAGTTTGCCCTTACTAATCGGGCTAGTTCTGCTTGGTTTCTCCTTTCTTTTGTAATTCGGGGTTTCATCCTCGTTTTTCCTCTGGTCAGGTGGAACCTTCTGATTGTCCTGGAGTGGACATGGTGGTGGATAGGTTGCATCGGATTTGGAGTCATGTGGTGGACAATTTGAAGTTGTCCCAGGAGAAGGCTCAGCAGTTTGCTAATCGCCGTCGCCGCGTGGGTCCTCGACTTCTTGTTGGGGACTTGGTGTGGTTGTCTTCTCGTTTTGTTCCTATGAAGGTCTCTTCTCCTAAGTTCAAGCCTCGGTTCATCGGTCCCTATAGGATCTTGGAAATTCTTAACCCTGTGTCGTTTCGTTTGGATCTCCAGGCATCGTTTGCTATTCATAATGTATTCCATCGGTCGTTGTTGCGGAAGTATGAGGTACCTGTTGTTCCTTCGCTTGAGCCTCCTGCTCCAGTGCTGGTGGAGGGAGAATTGGAGTATGTTGTGGAGAAGATCTTGGATTCTCGTGTTTCCAGACGGAGACTCCAGTATTTGGTCAAGTGGAAGGGTTATGGTCAGGAGGATAATTCTTGGGTGGTTGCCTCGGATGTTCATGCTGATGATTTGGTTCGCGCTTTTCATAGGGCTCATCCTGGTCGCCCTGGTGGTTCTCGTGAGGGTTCGGTGACCCCTCCTCAAGGGGGGGGTACTGTTGTGAGTTCTGTTTTTGGGCTCCCTCTGGTGGTTACTGATGGTACTGGGTGACTTGTCTTTCCTGGGTCTCTGGGTTCCACCTGTTCCATCAGGATATGGGAGTTCCCTATTTAACCTGGCTTTGCTGGCATTTCCTCGCCGGTTATCAATGTATCCAGTGTGTCTTGTTACCTCTGCTCCCTGCTCCTAGAATCTTCTGGTCAAGCTAAGTTTGGATTTTCCTGTTTTGGTGTTTTGCTTTATTTGGTTTTTAGTCCAGCCTGCAGATATGTGATTATTGCTGCTGGTTGCTCTAGTGGGCTGAAATTGCTCCTCATGTACCATGAGTTGGCACATGAGTTCAAGTAATTTCAGGATGGTTTTTTGAAGGGTTTTTCGCTGACCGCGCAGTTCACTTTTGTATCCTCTGCTATCTAGCTTTAGCGGGCCTCATTTTGCTGAAACTGTTTTCATACTGCGTATGTGCTTTCCTCTCATTTCACCGTCATTATATGTGGGGGGCTGCTATTTCTGTGGGGTATTTCTCTGGAGGCAAGAGAGGTCTGTGTTTCTTCTAATAGGGGAAGTTAGATCTTCAGCTGGAGCGAGACGTCTAGGATCATCGTAGGCACGTTCCCCGGCTACTTTTATTTGTGTGTTAGGTTCAGGGTCGCGGTCAGCTCAGGTTCCATCGCCCTAGAGCTTGTTTGTATCTGTGCTTGTCCTTTAGTGATCCCCTGCCATTGGGATCATGACACCCTTGCCATTGTTATCTGATTTGTTTGCTCGGATTAAGGGGGCTAGTTGGTTCACCAAGATAGATCTTCGTGGTGCGTATAATCTGGTGCGAATCAGGCGAGGCGATGAATGGAAAACTGCATTTAATACGCCCGAGGGTCATTTTGAGTATCTAGTGATGCCATTCGGACTTGCCAATGCTCCATCAGTGTTTCAGTCCTTTATGCATGACATCTTACGAGAGTACCTGGATAAATTCCTGATTGTGTACTTGGATGACATTTTGATCTTCTCAGATGATTGGGAGTCTCATGTGAAGCAGGTCAGAACGGTTTTTCAAGTCCTGCGTGCTAATTCTTTGTTTGTGAAGGGATCAAAGTGTCTCTTTGGTGTGCAGAAGGTTTCATTTTTGGGGTTCATCTTTTCCCCTTCTACTATCGAGATGGATCCTGTTAAGGTCCAAGCCATCCATGATTGGACTCAACTGACATCTCTGAATAGTCTGCAAAAGTTCCTGGGCTTTGCTAATTTTTATCGTCGCTTCATCTGCAATTTTTCTAGTATTGCCAAACCATTGACCGATTTGACCAAGAAGGGTGCTGATTTGGTCAATTGGTCTTCTGCTGCTGTGGAAGCTTTTCAAGAGTTGAAGCGTCGTTTTTCTTCTGCCCCTGTGTTGTGTCAACCAGATGTTTCTCTTCCGTTCCAGGTCGAGGTTGATGCTTCTGAGATTGGAGCAGGGGCTGTTTTGTCGCAGAGAGGTTCTGATTCCTCAGTGATGAAACCATGCGCTTTTTTTTCCAGGAAGTTTTCGCCTGCTGAGCGAAATTATGATGTGGGCAACCGAGAGTTGCTGGCCATGATGTGGGCATTCGAGGAGTGGCGTCATTGGCTTGAAGGAGCTAAGCATCGCATGGTGGTATTGACTGATCATAAGAACTTGACTTATCTCGAGTCTGCTAAGCGTTTGAATCCTAGACAGGCTCGTTGGTCGCTGTTTTTTGCCCGTTTTGACTTTGTGATTTCGTACCTTCCGGGCTCTAAAAATGTGAAGGCAGATGCTCTGTCTAGGAGTTTTGTGCCCGACTCTCCGGGTTTATCTGAGCCGGCGGGTATCCTCAAGGAAGGAGTAATTGTGTCTGCCATCTCCCCTGATTTGCGGCGGGTGCTGCAAAAATTTCAGGCTAATAAACCTGATCGTTGTCCAGCGGAGAAACTGTTTGTCCCTGATAGGTGGACGAATAAAGTTATCTCTGAGGTTCATTGTTCGGTGTTGGCTGGTCATCCTGGAATCTTTGGTACCAGAGAGTTAGTGGCTAGATCCTTTTGGTGGCCATCTCTGTCGCGGGATGTGCGTACTTTTGTGCAGTCCTGTGGGATTTGTGCTCGGGCTAAGCCCTGCTGTTCTCGTGCTAGTGGGTTGCTTTTGCCCTTGCCGGTCCCGAAGAGGCCTTGGACACATATCTCTATGGATTTTATTTCAGATCTTCCCGTTTCTCAAAAGATGTCAGTCATTTGGGTGGTCTGTGATCGCTTTTCTAAGATGGTCCATCTGGTACCCTTGTCTAAATTGCCTTCCTCCTCTGATTTGGTGCCATTGTTCTTCCAGCATGTGGTTCGTTTGCATGGCATTCCAGAGAATATCGTTTCTGACAGAGGTTCCCAGTTTGTTTCGAGGTTTTGGCGAGCCTTTTGTGGTAGGATGGGCATTGACTTGTCTTTTTCCTCGGCTTTCCATCCTCAGACTAATGGCCAGACCGAACGAACCAATCAGACCTTGGAAACCTATCTGAGATGCTTTGTTTCTGCCGATCAGGATGACTGGGTGTCCTTTTTGCCTTTGGCTGAGTTCGCCCTTAATAATCGGGCCAGCTCGGCTACCTTGGTTTCGCCATTTTTCTGCAATTCTGGGTTCCATCCTCGTTTCTCTTCAGGACAGGTTGAGTCTTCGGACTGTCCTGGTGTGGATACTGTGGTGGACAGGTTGCAGCAGATTTGGACTCATGTAGTGGACAATTTGACCTTGTCCCAGGAGAAGTCTCAACGTTTCGCTAATCGCAGACGCCGTGTGGGTCCCCGACTTCGTGTTGGGGATCTGGTTTGGTTATCTTCTCGTCATATTCCTATGAAGGTTTCCTCTCCTAAGTTTAAACCTCGTTTCATTGGTCCGTATAGGATTTCTGAAGTTCTCAATCCTGTGTCTTTTCGTCTGACCCTCCCAGATTCTTTTTCCATACATAACGTATTCCATAGGTCATTGTTGCGGAGATACGTGGCACCTATGGTTCCATCTGTTGACCCTCCTGCCCCGGTTTTGGTGGAGGGGGAATTGGAGTATATTGTGGAGAAGATTTTGGATTCTCGTGTTTCAAGACGGAAACTCCAGTATCTGGTTAAATGGAAGGGTTATGCTCAGGAAGATAATTCCTGGGTTTTTGCCTCTGATGTCCATGCTCCCGATCTTGTTCGTGCCTTTCATGTGGCTCATCCTGGTCGGCCTGGGGGCTCTGGTGAGGGTTCGGTGACCCCTCCTCAAGGGGGGGGGTACTGTTGTGAATTCTGTGGCAGAGCTCCCTCCTGTGGTCACAAGTGGTACTTCGGCTGATTCTCTCTGGGAGCTTCCGTTTGTGGAGGAAAGTGGTACTGCGGCTTCTGAGTTTCCTCCCTCAGGTGATCTGGTGAGGTCGTTAGGTGCTTCTCTACTTAACTCCACCTAATGCTTTGATCCATGCTTCCTGTCAATGTTCCAGTGTTGGACTTGTTTTTCCCTGGATCATTCCTGTGGCCTGCTGCTCTGCATAGCTAAGTTCTTCTTTGCTATTTGTTTGCTATTTTTTCTGTCCAGCTTGTCTAATTGTTTTGCTGGAAGCTCTGGGACGCAAAGGGTGTACCTCCGTGCCGTTAGTTCGGTACGGAGGGTCTTTTTGCCCCCTTTGCGTGGTTTTCTTTAGGGTTTTGTGTAGACCGCAAAGTTATCTTTCCTATCCTCGCTCTGTTAAGAAAGTCGGGCCTCACTTTGCTGAATCTATTTCATCCCTACGTTTGTCTTTTCATCTTAACTTACAGTCATTATATGTGGGGGGCTGCCTTTTCCTTTGGGGTATTTCTCTGTGGCAAGGTAGGCTTATTTTCTATCTTCAGGCTAGTTAGTTTCTCAGGCTGTGCCGAGTTGCATAGGCAGAGTTAGGCACAATCCACGGCTGCCTCTAGTATTGTTTGGAGAGGATTAGGGATTGCGGTCTGCAGAGTTCCCACGTCTCAGAGCTCGTTCTATTATTTTGGGTTATTGTCAGATCACTGTATGTGCTCTGACCGCTATGTCCATTGTGATACTGAATTGCCTATCACAACACCCTTCCCACTGGTAACTCGACGTCTTTCCAGTCAACTTTGGGAGGTATTACTGCTTTTAAGTATACAACCCCACCAGTAGAGAGCCCTCCATTCTCCTGCTGTAGAGAAGCTCCCCTCTCCCACAAGTCTGCGAACAACCCACAGTCCCGGCCTATTATCACCGGAAAGGGTAAGTTCGAGACTATAGCGACATCATGGATTGCATTGTCCCTGGCCATCTCGAGGACCACCCTAGCCACTGGACAGTCCTTAGTGCGCCCATGGATGCAGGTGACCCTGACCTTCCTATTGAGTATTTCTAATCCCTCGGACAAAACCCTCACTAGATTCACTAGGCTCCCGGAATCAACCAGACAGCACATTTCTTTCTCATACATCCGCAGGGCACATAATGCACTTGCCCCAGTCTGCAGCACCCCTTCAGGATGCTCCGCCCCTTTTGGGAAACTACCATTCCCCTGGACTCCACCCCTTTTGGGCAACTATCCCTGTTTGGGGTACCATGCCCTTTTGGGATTCCACCCATTTTTGGGCAACTATCCCTGTTCAGGTTAGTGCCGCTTTTGGGACTCCACACCTTTTTGGGCAACCATCCCTGTTCAGGTCACCGCCCACCTTTAGGGACACCACCCCTTTTAGAGACATCACCCCTTCCCTGGGGTACACCCTGTGGACTCCCCACGGTACTCTCAGGCCCCAGTTCGCACAGTACACCAATGTGTCTCTGGGCTTGCACTGGCCCTTTAAGAGTCTGCACGATCTGGACCAATGTCCTCTCACGATACCTCACCAGCCCTCGCTGGAACTACCACAGCCCCTGCTGAAGAAACAAACCACCGGCACCTCTGGCTGCCGATCACAAGCCGCTGCTGCTGCAGAACTTCTTGATGCAACTGCAGCTACTCTCCACAAGGCTCTGCACCGCTGATTTCATGGACCCACTGATCCACAGCAAACTTCGTAACCCCGCTGAGTTACAGCAATCAACTTCACACGTGCTTCCTGGACCGCTGCCTGCATTCTCCACCATATGTGATGCAGCAATCACTAGCGGTGTTGGGGAACACTCGCTTGGCAACAGGATTAAAGCACTTAGGCATGTTTTCCCATAAAAACAGTCTATCCGATTTATTAAACATCATAAACCGCACCACGATCAGTTCATTATTTACATCCACAGAACATCCTAAGCACTGACAGTCTGTTCCAATGGCAGATACTTCTCTGCCCGTAACCCCCTTTATCTGGAGTTACCTTACAGGATCTCCTGCTCCACACACTGACTCCTTGTCAGTCCAAATTACTGGGAAGCAGGCTAACGGGGATCACTGTAATTGCGAGCAGGGCACTCGTGACAGTCCAGACTCTCCGAAGGTCGGTATCACCCCAATGCAGTGCTGTCACTGACTCTGCTCATACATGGCCTCTCCATGTGCTCTTCAGAACGTTCATCACCAGCTGGGACCATCCAACACACAGGCCACTCAGTGCCAAAGCCCCACCACTGAAATTCAGCCCTAGCATTTGAAATAATACAGGCCCAGGTTGTCCCCATCAACAAGAGCCAAATTGAATATATTACTAATATTACCCTGGATGCAGGAATGCAAGATTTACTACATTACCAATATTTCTAATAATTCCCGTGGGATAAGTGATGGAGTCGGTGACTTTGTGTTCCGTCACAACTCTTAACAGTATTCGTGTCTTGAGAACACCGATTCTGTTAACAACATAGCAGACAAGGTGGCCCATGACCAGACAGACCCTTCTGGCATTTGCCAGAATTGCCAGATGGCCAGTCCGGGCCTGCATACCGGCCACTTACAATAATGCCGGACGTTGTGTCAACATCACAGTTAGGCCGGGATCACACATACGCGAGATACGGCCGAGTCTCGCAGGTGAAAACCCAGCTCTGGCGCCAGCACTCCAGAGCAGAGCATGCAGCTTCACAGCAATACACGGAGCTGCACGCTCCGCTCCGGAGTGCCGGTGCCAGAGCTGGGTTTTCACCTGCGAGACTCGGCCGTATCTCGCGCATGTGTAATCTCGGCCTTATGCTTGCGACTGCCATGCTTTCTCATGACCTCAATAAGCCTCTGTGCGTATTTCTGAGGAGACCATGCAGCACTCCCTACCTGTATCAGAGGTCACTGCATCACAGTACACATTCAAACTGTGGCCATTAACTATTAAAACCTAAAATAAAAACAATGCGTAGATGCCCTGCAGTAAGGCTGGTTTCACACTTGCGTCTTAAAACGCAGCGTTTTTAACGCAAACGCATTTGATGCAAAAACACGTTTAAACGCATGCGTTTTTTGCGTTTAAACGCGTTTAGACGCGTTTAAACGCATTTTCCCCGCGTTTGCGTTTTTGAAACGCATAATGAGAAGTGTGTGACAGCTGCCAATCATCAAAATCAACTAGAAAACCCACTATAAACATAAATACTTAGGGTTAGGGTTAGGGTTAGGATCCCTAGTAACCCTAGGGATACTAACCCTAACACAAACTCTAACCCTAACCCTAGCACAAACCCTAACCCTAACCCTAACCCTAGGGATCCTAACCCTAACACAAACCCTAACCCTAGGGATCCTAACCCTAACCCTAACACAATCCCTAACCCTAACACAAACCCTAACCCTAGGGATCCTAACCCTAACACAAACCCTAACCCTAACACAAACCCTAACCCTAACCCTAGGGATTCTAACCCTAACACAAACTCTAACCCTAACCCTAACACAAACCCTAACCCTAACCCTAGGGATCCTAACCCTAACACAAACTCTAACCCTAACACAAACCCTATCCCTAACCCTAGGGATCCTAACCCTAACCCTAACCCTAACACAAACTCTAACCTTAAACCTAACACAAACCCTAACCCTAACACAAACCCTAACCCTAGGGATCCTAACCCTAACACAAACCCTAACCCTAACACAAACCCTGACCCTAACCCTAGGGATCCTAACCCTAACACAAACCCTAACCCTAACACAAACCCTAACACAAACCCTAACCCTAGGGATCCTAACCCTAAGCCTAACCGTAACACAAACCTTAACTCTAACCGTAACCCTAACCCTAACCCTAAGGGATCCTAACCCTAACCCTAAGGGTTAGGGTTAGGATCCCTAGGGTTAAGGTTAGGGTTAGGGTTAGGGCTAGGGTTAGGGTTAGGATCCCTAGGGTTAGGGTTAGGGTTAGAGTTTGTGTTAGAGTTTGTGTTACAGTTTGTGTTACAGTTTGGGTTTTAGGGTTAGGGTTTGTGTTAGGGTTAGGATCCCTAGGGTTAGGGCTAGTGTTAGGGCTAGGGTTAGGGTTAGGGTTTGTGTTAGGTTTAGGGTTAGGATCCCTAGGGTTAGGGTTAGGGCTAGGGTTAGGGTTAGGGCTAGGGTTAGGGTTAGGGCTAGGGTTAGGGTTAGGGTTTGTGTTAGGGTTAGGATCCCTAGGGTTAGGGTTAGGGTTTGTGTTAGGGTTAGGATCCCCAGGGTTAGGGTTAGGGTTTGTGTTAGGGTTAGGATCCCTAGGGTTAGGGTTAGGGTTAGGGCTAGGGTTAGGGCTAGAGTTAGGGTTAGGGTTAGGGCTAGGGTTAGGGTTAGGGTTTGTGTTAGGGTTAGGATCCCTAGGGTTAGGGTTAGGGTTTGTGTTAGGGTTAGGATCCCTAGGATTAAGGTTAGAGTTTGTGTTACAGTTTGTGTTACAGTTTGTGTTACAGTTTGTGTTTTAGGGTTAGGGTTAGGGTTTGTGTTAGGGTTAGGATCCCTAGGGTTAGGGCTAGGGTTAGGGCTAGGGTTAGGGTTTGTGTTAGGGTTAGGGTTAGGATCCCTAGGGTTAGGGTTAGGGCTAGGGTTAGGGTTAGGGCTAGGGTTAGGGTTAGGGCTAGGGTTAGGGTTAGGGTTTGTGTTAGGGTTAGGGTTAGGATCCCTAGGGTTAGGGTTAGGGGTTGTGTTAGGGTTAGGATCCCTAGGGTTAGGGCTAGGGTTAGGGTTTGTGTTAGGGTTAGGGTTAGGATCCCTAGGGTTAGGGTTAGGGCTAGGGTTAGGGCTAGGGTTAGGGCTAGGGTTAGGGCTAGGGTTAGGGTTAGGGTTTGTGTTATGGTTAGGGTTAGGATCCCTAGGGTTAGGGTTAGGGTTTGTGTTAGGGTTAGGATCCCTAGGGTTAAGGTTAGAGTTTGTGTTACAGTTCGTGTTAGAGTTTGTGTTACAGTTTGTGTTACAGTTTGTTTTACAGTTTGTGTTACAGTTTGTGTTTTAGGGTTAGGGTTAGGGTTTGTGATAGGGTTAGGGTTAGGATCCCTAGGGTTAGGGTTAGGGCTAGGGTTAGGGTTAGGGCTAGGGTTAGGGTTAGGATCCCTAGGGTTAGGGTTAGGGTTTGTGTTACAGTTTGTGTTACAGTTTGTGTTTTAGGGTTAGGGTTAGGGTTTGTGTTAGGGTTAGGGTTAGGATCCCTAGGGTTAGGGTTAGGGCTAGGGTTAGGGCTAGGGTTAGGATCCCTAGGGTTAGGGTTAGAGTTTGTGTTACAGTTTGTGTTAGAGTTTGTGTTACAGTTTGTGTTACAGTTTGTGTTACAGTTTGTGTTACAGTTTGTGTTTTAGGGTTAGGGTTAGGGTTTGTGTTAGGGTTAGAATCCCTAGGGTTAGGGTTAGGGTTAGAGTTTGTGTTATAGTTTGTGTTAAAGTTTGTGTTAGAGTTTGTGTTAGAGTTTGGGTTACAGTTTGGGTTACAGTTTGGGTTAGAGTTTGGGTTAGAGTTTGTGTTTTAGGGTTAGGGTTAGGGTTGGGGGATGGCTTATAAGTGTGTATTCTTGTGTTTTTCTATAAAAATGCATGCAAACGCATGTGCTTAAAAACGCATGCGTTTACATAGACATCAATGGGGTTTTTTACCGCGAAAAAACGCAGTACAAAATGTAAGTACCATAGAGTACTCAGTTCACACTATTTTGATCAAAAGAACATAAAAGTCAATCCACTGCAAAAAGGCATACCCAATTAGGATGAGGGTGGACCATAACTCTTAGTATGTCACCTCACTATGTGTCAACAGGCCTCATAATAGATGTGGACAGAGCAGGACTAAAGGTACCTTCACACTGAGCGACTTTAGAACGATAACGATAGCGATCTGTGACGTTGCAGCGTCCTGGATAGCGATATCGTTGTGTTTGACATACAGCAGCGATCAGGATCCTGCTGTGACATCGATGGTCGGAGCTAGAAGGCCAGCACTTTATTTCGTCGCTGGATCACCCGCTGACATAGCTGAATCGGTGTGTGTGACGCCGATTCAGCGATGTCTTCACTGGTAACCAGGGTAAACATCGGGTTACTAAGCGCAGGGCCGCACTTAGTAACCCGATATTTACCCTGGTTACCATTGTAAATGTAAAAAAAACAAACACTACATACTTACATTCCGGTGTCTGTCGCGTCCCCCGGCGTTCTGCTTCCCTGCACTGTGTCAGCGCCGGCTGGCCGTAAAGCAGAGCACAGCGGTGACATCACCGCTCTGCTTTACGGCCGGCGCTTACACAGTGCAGGGAAGCGGACGCCGGGGGACGCAACAGACACCGGAATGTAAGTATGTAGTGTTTGTTTTTTTTACATTTACACTGGTAACCAGGGTATACATCGGGTTACTAAGCGCGGCCCTGCGCTTAGTAACCCGATGTTTACCCTGGTTACCCGGGGACTCCGGCATCGTTGGTCGCTGGAGAGCTGTCTGTGTGACAGCTCTCCAGCGACCACACAACGACGAAACAGCGACGCTGCAGTGATCAGCATCGGTGCCTATATCGCTGCAGCATCGCTTAATGTGACGGTACCTTTAGACCTGACTTTCGCACTTGCTCATGGAAATCAGTTCTTAGGCTCATTGCTGAAACAATGGGGCACATGTATGGATAATCTTGTTTATCTGCAGCCTCAAAAACAACACACATAGTTAATTAATAGATTACCACATTTTACACAATTAGTGATCAGCTTTATAAACGTTATTTGCATATAATTTTACAAATCCTTTAAAGGAAAGTCAGTCAGTATGATTAACCCTCCTAAGTCGTCAACACGGGCATGCAGGTAATAAAATGATACATTGATATCTGTGATCTAATGTTTTATTCTAGAGAAATCCACATTTTTCTTATATGTAAATGAGCTGTTAAGATCTTTGGACCGGACACAGATCTCCCTGAGAATCTGCCTCTGAGCTTATTTTAAATGAAAGAGGGCGCCTACCAGTGTGAGACATGTAATGACTGAAACTTTTCTTTTGTAATCACAGACAGCTCTGTGCTGAGGTCAGAGCTAACAAAGTATAGAAAAACTTAATTTTGTCTTATTGCAAAAACATTTTCAGCTGCATCTGTCCTCTCATAGTGCTTCAGTTTCCATCTCACAGGCTGCCAGTTTGGGAGAAGGGCAGTACAGCAGAGCTGACAGCACTGTGAGAAGACAACTGCAAATGTGCTTGTTGTTTTTATAATAAGACAAGTTAGAACTCTGATGTGCTGCCTTAGTTATAAGTAAGCACAGCTCTACAGCAGAGCTAAAGCACTGTGAGTGGACAACTGCTGCTGCAGATGTTTATAATGTGACAACGTCCACTTCTATTAAGTACAGCATTAGTTCTGATCTCACTGCTGAGCCGTGTGTGATTATGAGAGCAGATTGTCAGTCATTACATGTCTCGCACTGCTAATGCCCCATTTCATTTAAAATAAGCTCTGGAATTTTTATGCAGATCTGTGTCCAGCCCATAGATCTTAACAGATCATTTACATATTAAGACAAACATGGATTTCTCCTGAATAACACATTGAATTGCAGATATCAAGGTGTCATTTTATTTAGCTTCATATAACCTACATATCTTTGTAGATGGCTTAGAAGAGATAGTCCTACTGACAAATTCCATTTATGTGCACAATCACACATATCAGATTTTGTTTAATATCCTCTTTATGGCTATATGCTTCGGATTTAAGACTGTATTTGCAGTGGATTTACCTTTAGCCCAGCAAACCTGCATTTAATACAGCGTGCCTGGCGTACAGTTTCAAGACCCAATGCAAAGGCCGATTTCAGCCCATATATATACTAAAGACAAGCAGATTGGGGAACTCAATCAGAATGCAGGCTACCTCCAGCCTGCGCCCTGTTGGAGACCGCACACGCAAGGGATGTTGGATTTCTCGATACAGTGACATCATTATGCCATACAGTTTTCACTGCTGTACAAGATCGAAGAAGAGATGGAGGCTGCGCTCATCGAGGAGCCTGAATTAGGTAAGTATAAGCTTTTTTTTTATTTTTCATATACTGTATTGTCGCTGAGTAGGGGTCATCAAACAAGGGGCTGGTTATGGGAGACATAATACTGGGGGCTGATGCCTGAGCAGGCAAAATGCTGTGGGGGACATACTACTGGGGGTTGCTGGCTGTGGGGAACATTATACTTGGGGCTGCTGTGTGGGAATATCACACTGGGGGCTGGCAGTGGGGGACTATCACACTTGGGTCTGGTTGTGGGGGATACCATACTGTATAGGGGGCTGCAGGTGACATACTGAGGTCTGTGGTGACCATACTGTATTGGGGACTGTGTTGACCAGTCTCTATATCTCTATAGGGCGCTATGGGGGGGACATTAATCTGTATATGTGGCTGTGGTGACCATATTATTTTCAGAGCTGTGGTGGACATCATGCTGTACATTGAGGGTCTGTGGTGGATATCATACTGTATATTGGGGCAGTGGTGG
This sequence comes from Ranitomeya imitator, assembly GCF_032444005.1. Taxonomy (NCBI): domain Eukaryota; kingdom Metazoa; phylum Chordata; class Amphibia; order Anura; family Dendrobatidae; genus Ranitomeya; species Ranitomeya imitator. The sequence goes on from NC_091285.1 coordinate 443,272,644, forward strand.
ATATCATACAGTGTGGGGTGCTGTGGGGACATTCTACTGTATGGGGTGCTGTGGTGGCCATCATACTATATATGGGGGGCTGTGGTGATGACAACTATGTTGGGCAAAATACTGAATGGGATGCTGTCATGGACATCATAATGTATATTGGGTGGCCGTGGTAGCCATCATAGTGTATACTGGGTGTAGGAGTTGTGGTTATCATACTGTATGGGCAGCTGAGGTGACCATTATACTGTATAGGGGGATAGTGTGAGGAGGAGAAAAGTCTGGAGAGGGCATTGTGGTGGGCAGCATGAGGGCATAGTGTAAAGAGGTGACACAATTGATGTGGAAAAGGGGCAGCATTAAATGGGGGTACAGTAGGCGAGTAGAGGCTAGCAAGGTAGGCGGGCGGGCGGGCATCTCAGTGTAGAGATATAGAGAGTGTAACGGAAAGCAGTGGAAAGAGGACAGCCATGGTATAGACCGTTGTTAATAAGGGTCACGGATGATAATGGCCGACAGTGTGGTGGCTATAGCTCATTAAGGCGGACAGTGTGGAGGCCACATACCATAGAAGGCTTATTTAGGGCATAGGTTGGACAGATATTTTTATGCAAAAGGCATTTTAATAACACTCTTATTTTTAAGGGCACCGTATTAGGATGTGCTGCCGAAGACCAAAGAAAAGAGAAGTCTGCAGAGAAGAGATGTGGGTGTTAAAAAAAATCATAAAGTCTGAACAAGATGGCGATGAATAGAAAGAACAACTCCACAACTCCAATCAGAGAAGAGGACACCCATAAGGTACCTGGATGTAACTGTCTACTTATTTATACTGACTTTGTCACATCAGTACTGTGTTTCCTTTATGGTCTGCAGTCTAATATTGACTGATAACAATTACCAATCTGATAGGGAGAAGGACTTGGGGATCCTAGTTAATGATAAACTTACCTGGAGCAGCCAGTGCCAGGCAGCAGCTGCTAAGGCAAACAGGATCATGGGGTGCATTAAAAGAGGTCTGGATACACATGATGAGAGCATTATACTGCCTCTGTACAAATCCCTAGTTAGACCGCACATGGAGTACTGTGTCCAGTTTTGGGCACCGGTGCTCAGGAAGGATATAATGGAACTAGAGAGAGTACAAAGGAGGGCAACAAAATTAATAAAGGGGATGGGAGAACTACAATACCCAGATAGATTAGCGAAATTAGGATTATTTAGTCTAGAAAAAAGACGACTGAGGGGCGATCTAATAACCATGTATAAGTATATAAGGGGACAATACAAATATCTCGCTGAGGATCTGTTTATACCAAGGAAGGTGACGGGCACAAGGGGGCATTCTTTGCGTCTGGAGGAGAGAAGGTTTTTCCACCAACATAGAAGAGGATTCTTTACTGTTAGGGCAGTGAGAATCTGGAATTGCTTGCCTGAGGAGGTGGTGATGGCGAACTCAGTCGAGGGGTTCAAGAGAGGCCTGGATGTCTTCCTGGAGCAGAACAATATTGTATCATACAATTAGGTTCTGTAGAAGGACGTAGATCTGGGGATTTATTATGATGGAATATAGGCTGAACTGGATGGACAAATGTCTTTTTTCGGCCTTACTAACTATGTTACTATGTTACTATGTTACTATGTTACCAGCAACTCCTTACCATTGCTAATGACACACTGGGTGTTGTAGGTTCATGTGATGCAAATGTAGATGGGGCTGACTTGGCATTACATTTGATTGCTGTATTAAACTTGGTGATGTAGTCATGTACTGATGATGGTTCTAGGGACATATACCTATACTGGTTTATTTATTTACCGATGGTGGTTCTTGTGATGTATTCATGTACTGATTAAGGTTCTGGTGATGAATTCATGTATTGATAGTGGTTTATTTGCTGATGATGGTTCTGGTGGCATATTTATGTACTGTTGATGGCTTTGGTGTTCTCTTTATGTTCTGATGATGATTTTGGTTTTGTATTCATGTACTAATGATCATTTTGTTGATGAATATATTATTATTATTTATATAGCACCATTAATTCCATGGTGCTGTACATGAGAAAGGGGTTACATACAGAGTTATAGATAACGTTTACAGTAAACAAGTTTACAGTGATAGACTGGTTCAGAGGGGAGAGGACACTGTCCTTGCGGACTTACATTCTATGGGATAGTGGGGAAGAGGCAGAATGTAAGGGCGAGGCAGCAGCTCTGGCGATGGCGAGGCAGCGGCTCTGGCGATGGCAAAGTGGCGGCTCTGGTGATGGCGAGGTGGCGGCTCTGGCGATGACGAGGTGGCAGAATGGTTATTGCAGGCTGTAGGCTTTCTTGAAGAGATGGGTTTTCAGGTTCCGTCTGAAGGAGCCGAGGGTGGTGGATAGTCGGACGTGTTGAGGCATGGAATTCCAGAGGATGGGGGATATTCAGGAGAAATCTTGGAGGCGGTTGTGTGAGGAACGAATAAGTGTGGAGGAGAGTAGGAGGTCTTGGGAGGATCGGAGATTACGTGAGGGAAGATATTGGGAGATTGGTTCAGAGATTTAGGGAGGGGACAGGTTGTGGATGGCTTTGTAGATCAGTGTTAGTAGTTTGAACTGGATTTGTTGGGGAATTGGGAGCCAGGCAGCAGAGTTGAGGACAGACTGGAGTGGTGCAAGAGAGTTAGCGGGGAGGCCACAAAGGAGGGTGTTGCAGTAGTCGAGGCGGGAGATGATCAGGGCATGCACAAGAGTTTTGGTAGATTGTGGGCTGAGGAAGGAATGGATTCTGGCAATATTTTTGAGTTGGAGGCGACAGGAGGTGGCAAGAGTTTGGACGTGCGGTTTGAAGGACAGGGCAGAGTCGAGAGTTACCCCAAGGCAGCGGATTTCAGGTGCGGGAGACAGCGTGATGCCGTTTACCATAATAGATAGGTCAGGTAGGGGGGATACGTGAGATGGGGGAAAGATGATGAGTTCGGTTTTGTCTACATTGAGTTTTAGGAAGCGAGAGGTGAAGAAGGAGGATATGGCTGACAGACACTTCAGGATTCTGGACAGCAGAGAGGTGACATCTGGGCCAGAGAGGTAGATCTGAGTGTCGTCCGCATTCAGGTGGTACTGGAAGCCGTGGGACTTTATGAGTTGTCCTAGGCCAAGAGTATAGATGGAAAAAAGTAGGGGCCCCAGGACAGAGCCTTGAGGGACTCCAATAGAGAGAGGGCAGGATGAGGAGGTGGTGTGGGAGTGGGAAACGCTAAATGTGCGGTCGAAAAGGTATGAGGCAATCCAGGACAGGGCAAGGTCTTTGATGCCAAGGGAAGAAAGAATCTGTAGCAGTAGGCAGTGGTCGACTGTGTCAAAAGCAGAGGACAGGTCAAGAAGGAGGAGGATGGAGAACTGTCTGTTAGCTTTGGCTGTGAATAAGTCATTAGTAATGTTTGTCAGGGCAGTTTCGGTGGAGTGGTGGGGGCGGAAGCCAGATTGGAGGTTGTCAAGGAGAGAGTTAGATGAGAGGTGGGAGGAAATTTGAGCATGGACATGCTGCTCAAGGAGTTTTGAAGCAAACGGGAGCAGTGATATGGGGCGGTAGTTGGGCATAGCAGTTGGGTCAAGGTTAGTTTTTTTGAGGATGGGTGTGATGGTGGCATGTTTGAAGGCTGAGGGGAAGGTACCAGAAGATAGCGATAGGTTGAAGAGATGGGTTAGGGCTGGAATGAGCATGCTAGTGAGGTTGGGGAGCAGGTGGGAGGGGATGGGGTCAAGTGCAGAGGTGGTGAGGTGCGATTTGGAAAAGAGGCGAGTATACTGTATATTACCATAACCTTCATCACTACATGAATACATCACCAGAGCAATCAGTAGTACATGAATATAGCACCAGAACCACTATCAGTACAGGAATACGACACCAGAACTAACTTCAGTACATGAATACGCTACTAGAAACACTATATGTACAAGAATATGGCACCAGAACCACCATAAGTTTTAATGCAAAACTGTATTTGTCACCTGATGGATGCAAAAAACATCAAAAGTATCCCTTTATAAGGTCTGTTTATTTTCCACTAGGGTATCCGCCAATTGCGCGGCATCTTAATTAAAACTTAAATGGCCCCCATTATAGTTAAACTATATTAGCTTCCATGACTATCCTTGTGCCTGAAATTTAAAATATGGGAAGGCAGGGATGAATCTCTCTATTTGTCCCTGGTGTTATGTAAATGAATGATTCTTTATCTAACTTTGAAATTGCACTCCCAGTTGAGCAACACCCGTAAACCTCACCACTTTTTTTTTTACTATTGCTGTTATTTTTTGGTGAAAAATGTAACATTTCTAGAGGAAGTGGTCATCGGAGCTTGTTACCTGACCCTTCAGAGGAATGGGGGGCACGTTAGGGGTCCCGTTACCATAGTTTCTGACCCATTCCTTTGCTTCCTATCTGAGGGTTAACTGGTGAGGAGGGGGGCATAGTTGGGTTCAACTTCCTAAGGTACCAAGATATGTTGTTTCAGCCCTTCTGATCAACAGCATATTTAAATAGGTGGAATGTTAGAAATGAGCATTCTTATGAACACTTGTTGGCCAACTTTTGATAAATATAATGCGACCTTCACTCTATTGTAGAAATCTCAGCAAACCTGGAGTTTGTGTGAATATGGGATTAAATGTAATGGCATGTCACCCTTCTACTATGTCTTTCCCTATGGCCATGCATGTAAAGAAGCTGCGGAGACACCATCACGTGTTTCTCGACGCAAGCAGTGAATAGCCAGGCCTTTCCCCGGGAAGGAACAACCACGGGAAGGGCAGCATCCTATGAAGGAAAGCCACCTATGCCAAGAATGGTATCCATCCACAGACAGCTGTTTCGGGGTTTTTGCCCCTCATCAGTGTGGAGTAGGAATCTGGCTATTAGGAGCAGTGCCTAGTAAAAAGACTATAAAGGCACAGATGATTGGCCTCGGGGAGACCAAAACATCCAACACCGCGGAGACACCATCACGTGTTTCTCAACGCAGTGATTCCAGAACACTTTTTTTGTGGAAAGCGGGAGAACATCTATAGCATCAATGAGTTCCCTAATCAAGGTAACTACGATGTTACTTTTATGTCGGAGCATTATTGCCTGAATGTCTATGAGTGGTTTCGGAATCATGCCGGAGATCCCTGTTTGAAGGGAGTCAAATGTGAACCACTGTTTGGTCTTCAGGAAAGGCAGGTGACTATCACTGTCTATAACCCCTTTACTGAACCTGCATTGTTGGAGAGCTTCCTCTCACAGTATTGTGACTTTGTTTCAAAGGGAGAGAAGCAAGTGAACTGTTTAGGAATCTTCAATTGTCGATACAAATATCGTGTAAAGTTCAGAAGAGATCCTGGCAGTGTGGGTGGGTTCAGACACCCTCCGGCGAACTTCTCTGTGGCAGGGCATAGGGGTTTCCTCACGTACCCTGGGCAGCCTCTGTTTTGCAGGAGATGTTTCTCTTTTGGACATGTCCAGGCAGACTGCCAGAAGGGGCAGTGTTGCCGAAACTGCAAGAAGGAGGGGCATATGGCTGGTGATTGCCTGATGGCTAAGACCTGTGACGTGTGTGGTAGTAGTGACCACATGTATAAGGATTGTCCGTGGAGGGCGCCTAGACGCTCAGAGAGTGAATGGAGAGAGGAGGAGGAGAGAAGGAGGAGGTTGGCGACTATCAGGAAGGAAACTGAAAGAATGGAGAGAGAGGAAAGGAGGGAGAGGGAGAGGGAAAGACGCTCTGTGACTCCAAATGACATTGTGCTAGCACCCCGTGGTACTATGAGTGATGCACAGAAGGAAGATAAGGAGTTTTGGTTGGCGGCAAAAAAAGTAGAGAAGGGGTTTAAGAAGAAGGAAGAAGATCAGGAAGAAGATGAGGAAGAAGATGATGACTCTACTGTGCCTGAAATGTTTTCTCTTGAGGAAGCAATGGATGCAACGGAGGAAGACGTGCGTATTTCTGAAGCTGAGAGCCCTGTGCACCCCTCAGATCCTCAGAATATTAGAGGGCTTTCTTCAGATCAGGACAGGGGTGCGAATAAGTGTCAGAGGGAGGAGGATGGGGAAAGTGATGAGGCATGCAGTAGTATGCCTAAGAGGAAAATTGGGCCAGCTAAAAAAAAATGGAGTGAGCACGAAGGGGCTAGTGGTTCAGAGACTTGCTGTTCAGTCCGAATGGCAGAGGAGGACAATGGTGATACTGGGTAAAATGAAAGCTCAGTGGATCTGTTGTTTTTTTTTCTCTCCTTTCTGTGAGTCTTGACCTTTGTCAAGGGCTTTTTGTGTAATGTGTGTAGTTTTGTGGTAATTTTTGCATTGTTTTTTGTTTTTATAGTATGGGTTTTTCTATAGTTTCTCAAAATGTGAGAGTTTTTAAGAAAGCGAGGAGGAGAGCAGCAATTTTGGATTTTTTAGCTATGCAGAGTGCATCTATTTTTTGTTTGCAAGAATGTGGGATTGTGGATGGTGTGAAAGGGGATGAGTGGTCTTATGGTGCGTCTGTGTGGTCTGGTAGTGCAAATAATAGAAATGATGGTGTGGGTATTTTAGTTAAGGGGCAGGAGGTGGTTTTGAATAATTATTTGGTGGTGGAGGTGGGGAGGTGTATCTTAGCAAATTTTGAATATAAAAATGCTAAGTTTTGTGTTATCAATATTTATGCGCCAGTAGAAAAAAATGAGCGTAAGTTATTATTTGAAAAAGTGAAGCTTTTTGTTCCAGGAAGAGTGCCTGTGGTGATTGTGGGTGATATGAATTGTGATGTGGGGGGAGTGAATGTGGATGTGTCTGGAAAAGTTTTGCTGGAGTTAGTTACTGACTTTGATTTGAGTGATATGCAGCGTGTGTGTAAGGTTAACCCTTTGTTAGATACCTTTTTTTCTGATAGTGGAAGAGCACAGTCCAGGTTGGATTATTGTTTTATTTCTAAAAATATTATTCCTGTTGGATATAAGCAGGATAGGGTCGTTTTTTCGGACCATGTTTGTGTGTTGTGCGAGTTAGATATTAATGTTAGTGGTGTGTTTGGAAAGGGTTTGTGGAAATTAAATGTGAAATTGTTGGAAAATGAAGCTGTGAGGAAGGAGTATGTGAGAAAGTATGAACAGTGGTGTAAAAGTAAGGAAAGTTTTGGGAATGTTTGTGAGTGGTGGGATTGGGTTAAGAGGCAGACAAAAAAGTTTTTTAAAAGTGTGGGGTATGAATTTGCGGCAATTAAGAGGGAAAAGTTTGTTAAGTTGAATGCCCGTTTATGTTTATTGTATAAATTGAGGGAAGGAGGAATGGAGGTGGAGGAGGGGATAAAAAAGGTTAAAAAAGAAATTAAAGAGTTTTTGGAAGAGAAAGGGAAGAGTATTATTTTTAGGGCAAAAATTGATAGAATGGAGCAAGATGAAAGGTGTTCGAGGTTTTTCTTTAAAAAGATTTTTGGGAAAAAGCAGAGTATGGGTGTTTTGAATGCAGAGGATGGAAGAGAGGTAAGTGGGGAGGATATGTGTGAACAGGTGGCTAAGTTTTATGAGGAGCTGTATGCAGTGAAGTGGAGGGATGAGGCTTTGGAGGAGGATGTACTAAGTGTATTAGAAAATAAATTGAGTGAGATGGAGAGAGAGAGAGTGATGGGTGAGGTGACAGGTGATGAGGTATGGAAGGTAATGAATAGCATGGCGTTAAATAAGACTCCAGGAGAGGATGGTCTTCCTATAGAGTTTTATAGGGTGATGTGGCATGTGATTGGTAAGGATTTTGTGGATGTGTGTAAGTATATGTGGTCTAGAATGGAGGTGGCTGAGAGTATGCATGCAGGGATGGTTGTGTTAATACCTAAAAAAGGAGATTTGAAGAGTTTAAAAAATTGGAGACCGATAACGTTGTTGAATTGCGATTATAAGATCTATGCGAAAGTAATGGCGAATAGGATGCGTGATGTGATAGAGAGTGTGATTGGGGATGAACAGTGTTGTGCGGTGCCTGGGAGACGTATACATGAGTGTGTGTGTATGTTGAGAGATTGTTTGTGGGACTGTATGAGTCGGAAGAAGAGTGTATTTGTTTTGAGTTTGGACTTTGAAAAGGTGTATGATCGGTTATCACATAGTTTTTTGTTCCGGGTATTATTGAGAATGGGGTTTCCGCCTGATTTTGTTTGGAGGGTGAGGAGCTTATATAAAGACATTTATAGTTGTGTTTTGATGAATGGTTCTGTGGGTAGAAGAGTGAATGTTTTTTCAGGTGTGCGACAAGGTTGTCCTTTGTCTCCTGTGGTTTTTATTTGTGCGATTGAACCGTTGCTTTGTATGTTGAGGAAAGATAAAGTGATTAGAGGAGTACAAGTGCCAGGAGGTGGAGGGAGGGAATGGAAGGTTAGTGCTTATATGGATGACGTGTGTGTGTTGTGTGATTCAGAGTATTCTGTGAGGCGGGTGAAGTTATTAGCGTCTATTTTTTGTGGTGCGTCAGCATTTAAGGTGAATTGGGAGAAGAGTGAGTGTAAGGTTTTTGGGGGAGGGGTTTTAAGTAAGGATGTAGGAGTGAATGAGGTGACTGGGTCCATTAAGGTTTTGGGGGTGAAATTTTCAGAGAGTTTGGATGGGAAAGAAAGTTGGGATGATGCAAAAGGAAAGGTTGAGCGGAAGTTATGTTTTTGGAAGATGAGAAGTCTTTCGTTTTTTGGAAAAATCTTAGTTATTAAAAGTGTGATTTTGCCTATTTTCTTATATATTGCAGTGGTCTTTCCGCCGGGGTATATGTGTATGAGAGGGTTAAATAGGATTCTGTTTGTGTTTTTGTGGAATTCTAGAATGGAGAGGGCTAGGAGGGAGGTTTTGGTGAAACGTTTAGAAAAAGGTGGGTTGGGTTTTCCAAACCTTGAGGTGTTTCTTGGTGTAAATATTGTGGTTTTTGTGTTGAGGGTGATTAGGATGGATGGCAAGTTTTCTTGTCTGTGTAGGTTTTTGTTTGGGGCGTATTTATTTCGTTTGAAGTGGCAAGAGAGGGATCTGAGGTATCCGGTTGCTTTTGACGTGCCTAGATGGTATGTGTGGGTTTATAAATTTTTGGTGAAGTATGAGTTATGTGATGTGGATGTTAGGTTGTTGAGTAATAAGAAGGCTGTATATAGGATGATTGAATGTAGAGAGACAGAGTGTGGAATAAACATGGTAAGAGGGAATGATATAGAAAAAGTATGGAAGAAAGTGCGGTTAGACGGTATGACGAATAGGCAGAGTGAGATTGTGTGGCAGTCTTTGCATGGAGTGTTACCAGTTAGAGAATTTCAGAAGAATCGTGGGTTGGGGAGAAATGATATGTGTCCGAGAGGTGGGTGTGGTGGAAGGGAAAGTGTAATACATGTGTTTTGGAATTGTCATTATGCTAGGGAGGTGATTGGAAGAATGGGACCGTTGTGTAAAGAATTGTGTGGTGTGAGCTTGTTATCATTCGAGTTGTTCATGTTTGGCTTGGGAATGTGTGATGGAGTGAAGGAGAGAGTGTTGTGGTTAATAGTTGCATGTATAAAAGAAGTATTATGGGATGTGAGGAATGTGTATGTTTTTAAGAGAAAGGAAATTGTAGTAAAGAATAGTCTAAAAGTGATTTTGGGGAAGATGTATGTGTGTTTTCTATGGGATAAAAGAATAAGGGGGGAGGTGGATGCCGAAGGGATTTGGAAGGTGAAGAAGTGGAGATACCTTGTAAATATGTCTTGACTTGCTTTTTCTGATGTTGTATTAAACTGAAATTTTCCGATGATGATGGGAACAGCTTTTGTGTTTTGGATTTGACGCAGCTGTTTGGGATTTTTCTTTGGTCTTGGATTTCTGGACCGTGGATTTTCCCATCTGAGGGAAAAAAAAAAAAAGAAACAGCTGTCTGTGGATGGATACCATGCTAGGCATAGGTGGCTTTCCTTCATAGGATGCTGCCCTTCCCGTGGTTGTTCCTTCCCGGGGAAAGGCCTGGCTATTCACTGCTTGCGTCGAGAAACACGTGATGGTGTCTCCGCAGCTTCTTTACATGCATCTGCATATTTCCCATAAGGGATGGGGGCAGTGTTCTGGAATCACTGCGTTGAGAAACACGTGATGGTGTCTCCGCGGTGTTGGATGTTTTGGTCTCCCCGAGGCCAATCATCTGTGCCTTTATAGCCTTTTTACTAGGCACTGCTCCTAATAGCCAGATTCCTACTCCACACTGATGAGGGGCAAAACCCCGAAACAGCTGTCTGTGGATGGATACCATGCTTGGCATAGGTGGCTTTCCTTCATAGGATGCTGCCCTTCCCGTGGTTGTTCCTTCCCGGGGAAAGGCCTGGCTATTCACTGCTTGCGTCGAGAAACACGTGATGGTGTCTCCGCAGCTTCTTTACATGCATCTGCATATTTCCCATAAGGGATGGGGGCAGTGTTCTGGAATCACTGCGTTGAGAAACACGTGATGGTGTCTCCGCGGTGTTGGATGTTTTGGTCTCCCCGAGGCCAATCATCTGTGCCTTTATTTCCCTATGGCCAAACATCAGACAGCACTCTGACCAATGTTATTCTATGGGGCTGTGTACATGGCCAATTTTTTCTTCGGACAGAGGCGATCTGAGGAAAGATATCACTGCATGTCTGAGTTTGATCCAATATTTGCTCTAGGCTATAGAAGCAATGAGTGGTGGAAATCATCACACTGCACTGAATTTGACATCTGAGTGCAGTCCAAATTCCACTCATTGACACAATGGAGAAGGAGACATTTTGTTATCTGTCATCTCACAATTCACTCATCTAAGAGTATCAGATCGCACTGTGTCGACATTCGGATCAAACTCTGATCAGAGTTTGATCAGATTGTTATTTGCATGATCAGCCCAATTTCTTCGGATGAAAGGGTCTATGGCCATCTACTCCTGCCCTATTAGTCAGCTACATTTTGCTAATTGTGATGTTGTGAATCAGTGAAAAAAGAATTCAGTCTCATTTATTAGTATACATTATAAGGACAAAAGTATTGTGACACTTGTACATTACATTATGCTTTCTGACATCTCATTTTAAATCCGAAGTCATTAAAATTGAATAAAGCATTTCAATAGCTTTGACTGTTCTGGAAAGGTTTTTTTTTTTTTACAAGATTTTGGAGATGTCTGTGGATTTTTTGCCTATTCATCCAGAAAAGCATTTGTGAGGCCAGACACTAACGGGGGATGAGAAGACCTGGCTCATCATCTCCGTTCTAGCTCATCCCACAGGAGTTTGATGGGGTTAAAGTCAGTGTTCTGAGTGGGCTAGTCTAGTACTTCCTCACTAAACTCACCCAACCCTGCCTTTATGAACCTTGCTTTGTGCAATGGGGTACAGAAAATGGCGTTCCCAAAACTGTTCCCACAAAGTTGGAGGCAAACAATTGTCCAAAATGTCCTGGCATGCTGAAACAATGAGACTTATCTTCTCTTGAAACAAGCCTATAGCATTATCCTTCCTACACAAAACGTTACAGTTGCACAATGTAGTCATTTTTTGGACTACCCAAAAATTTTTTGAAAAAAATGAGAGGTGCATCTCAGGGGTGTACCTGCTCTGGCTATGGATAGGGGAGCAGCAGTGGCGGATGAGCGGGTCACAGGAGGCAGGAGCCGTTACTGGTTGCTGCGGCTAACCCCTATGCCAGCTGTTAAAGAAAAATTAATATTCACTGCTCCCCATGCCCATAATCCCTCCCACATCTATAGTATTAATACACAGAAATGCCAAATGGTGACTGTATGTATATTTTATATATATCTCATTGTGTCTCATACCACTTATTTATCAGTCCCAGGTATTCTGTGCAGTTTTTGTGATTACCATCACCACGTGGAATGAACAATCCCAAACACCTAGACCATAGACTAACCAGAGATCAACACCACACAAGGGAATATATTATAATTATATCTGCCTTTATTACACAATTTTTAAAAATTTTTATATATAAACAATCAATTTTCCATAAAACCATAAAAACATCATTTAGTCCATACCACAGGGCAATATAAGAATGTTACAAATAATAATAGCGTACCCAATATGATTCACACAAGGTCCCCACTATAATATATACATAAAAAAATCTCTCTACTTCATGATTCCCATAAAAACGTCATTATAGATAAATGCAAATGTAAAAAGATATGGTGAATAAATAAATATAAATAAAGTGCTATGTGCAAAAAACCATATACACAGCGAAAAAATGCCTACAGGTGCCAATTAAAATCAGTTGTTCCAGACCAAAACACAGTGTTAAACTATAGGATAATCAATCCTCAGCGAAAAAAGTGCTAAGTGCAAAGAATCATTCAGGACATACAAACAGGTGCCAACACAATATATGAGGTCAGTAAGTAAAGATTATATCAGTGTGGTACCAAGTATAAAGAGGCACTCGTGGCACTACAAGTGCCGATCCACATCAAACAACCAAGTGTGCAAAGAGTGCACTAAGGGGACCTGAATCATAGACTAATTAACGGTAAATACCTTGGGTCGCTTGTGCCCTGTGGTAACGCACCCCGACGCGCGTTTCGGACACTTCCTTCGTCAGGGGGTGTGGGTTAAGAGCCCGAAATGGTGTTTAAATACCGGAAAACTCCTATTCCTCGCGCCCCCTGTGAATGCGGCGCATGCGCAGTCAGGAGGATCCGGCGGAGTGACGCCGCGCCCCACATGACCGGAACGTACGGGGCCGAGTACCCGACGTTGCCAAGGACACGGGGACGCGACGAACACAACCCCGGGACTACAGACCACGCATGCGCACCACCTGGAGCGCAGTATAGGAGAAGACTCTGAATAACATAACCGCTACTAAATCTACAAAGGTAGAATTAAATGGGTACTTATAGGAACTGAAGGTCTAATAAAGAAAAAATGTGTACTATACTTCACTCAAATATTCCTGTATGATGGATGTATATCCATAAGGAGTATAGGTACATACCCATACAAAATACTAGTGTGTTACACAACTACACTGTATCCACAGTGACACCATATTGATATCTGTGCTGTCGGCATATTGCCGGTGTACATAACACAATACAATGAACCATATCTATTGTGAGGCATATACAACATAGAAAAAATAAATGAATAAATGGCATCCTTGTTGAGTACTAGTATGTGTCACATATACAATATAACTACCCGTGCTGATGACATAGATCCTTCTGTACAAAAAAATCCTTTATATATAGTAAAATCATAGAATATGCACCGTGTTAATCCCAGTCAAGAATTATACATATTCAAATTGCATACATGTACCTAAAATATACATACATATATGCTTACATGGATGTACACATCAAGTAACAGTACATACGGAACGCTATATATCAAAATTAAAAATATCCTCTTTTATCTCAACTTGAATAGATGATCCAGACTATGTCTCAATCTTCACCCACACGGGCAGAGGACTTTCCATCAGGATCCACACGGTACGACCCGCAACAACAGGGACCACAGATGCCCACCACGATTCACCGACCCAAGGTAAGTAGCAGTCTAAAATTGTTAAAAAATGAGATTTATTATCAACATAATAATATAAGACCAATAAAATCCGGACCGTAGGATACAAAATGACATTTCATATGTAATAAAGAAAACAACAACAAAAACTGGTTAGTTTAAAAAAATTATAAAAAAAATTATAAAAAAAAATTATAAAAAAATTATAAAAAACATTTTCATAAAAAGGGGGCAAAGCTTAAATTCTCATTAAGACCCTTTGGTGATACAGTATTTAAAACCCAAATCCATTTTGCTTCTTTTTTGGACAAAGGTATAGTAATTGGTCCACCTCGTTCCCCATTTACCATGGTATCAATGCCAATCACCTTGAATCCCGAAGGGTCACAATTGTGATACATTCTAAAATGTTTCGGGATTGTTTTCAAGACCGAGACATCTTCTACTTTTTGTGCAGCAACAATCCCCAAGACATGTTCCCGAACCCGTGTTTTTAACTGCCTCGTAGTCATTCCCACATAAATCAGGGAGCAAGGACATGTGGCGTAATAAATAACTGCTTTGGACGTGCACGTTATATTATGTCTGATTTGAAAAGTTTTTTTACTGTCTGAGTCACAAAATGTCTGCTCCCTCGCTATATTTGGGCACGCCACACATTTCCCACATGGCCTACATCCAAGCATCAATTTAGTGTTATCCAAAAATGATGCTAAAGTTGGATTGTGCGGGTAATGACTTTTTACAAGGCAATCTTTTAAATTCCTAGCTCTTCTATACGTAATCATTGGTTTCTCCCCAATATACTGAGATAAAATAGGGTCAGCTTTTAAAATGCCCCATGATTTGCTCAATTGGGCCCTTACCATTTCACTTTGCCCATGATATTGAGTAATGTATCTTACCATTTGGTTAGTTTTAACTGGTTTCGCTCCATAAAGTGCTTGGTGCCTTGAAATATTCCTTGCCCGGTTATAACCCTTTTTCACTGACCGTCGGCTGTAGCCCCGTTCAAGGAACCTATCTTTCAGTTCAGAGGCCTGCCTTTCAAACTCACCATCTTCAGAGCAAATTCTTCTCAACCGCAAAAATTGGCCAATAGGGATGGAGTTAATCATTGTGGGGGGATGTGCAGATGTCGCATGCAACAGGGAATTCACGGCTGTTTCTTTGCGAAACATCTTCGTCTGTAAGCAATTTTCATCGTCCCTGTGTACACTCACATCTAAAAACTCCATCACCTCCCTATTATATTTATAGGTCAGCCTTAGGTTCAGGTCCCCTTAGTGCACTCTTTGCACACTTGGTTGTTTGATGTGGATCGGCACTTGTAGTGCCACGAGTGCCTCTTTATACTTGGTACCACACTGATATAATCTTTACTTACTGACCTCATATATTGTGTTGGCACCTGTTTGTATGTCCTGAATGATTCTTTGCACTTAGCACTTTTTTAGCTGAGGATTGATTATCCTATAGTTTAACACTGTGTTTTGGTCTGGAACAACTGATTTTAATTGGCACCTGTAGGCATTTTTTCGCTGTGTATATGGTTTTTTGCACATAGCACTTTATTTATATTTATTTATTCACCATATCTTTTTACATTTGCATTTATCTATAATGACGTTTTTATGGGAATCATGAAGTAGAGAGATTTTTTTATGTATATATTATAGTGGGGACCTTGTGTGAATCATATTGGGTACGCTATTATTATTTGTAACATTCTTATATTGCCCTGTGGTATGGACTAAATGATGTTTTTATGGTTTTATGGAAAATTGATTGTTTATATATAAATTTTTTTAAAAATTGTGTAATAAAGGCAGATATAATTATAATATATTCCCTTGTGTGGTGTTGATCTCTGGTTAGTCTATGGTCTAGGTGTTTGGGATTGTTCATTCCACGTGGTGATGGTAATCACAAAAACTGCACAGAATACCTGGGACTGATAAATAAGTGGTATGAGACACAATGAGATATATATAAAATATACATACAGTCACCATTTGGCATTTCTGTGTATTAATACTATACAATTTACTGTGTTTTGCACAGGCCTCTTTTCTCCTTCATCGCGATTATGGACTTTAAAACCAGGGAGGCATCATGGCAGGGCCAGATTAATGAAGTTTTTTCAAATAGTGATATGACAACTACACTAACTGGTGGTGTACAGTTTGAAGAGATGTTCAAAGCAATAAAATATCTAGCATATAAGAGAACCCGTTCCTGGTGGAACAGAGCCTTTTTAGAGAACTACATACAGCATCACTTGATTCCGAGAGGATTACGAATCCATGTCACTCCAGCATTTCCAGTAAATGATGATGAATTTATTAAAAACTGGGAGGAGGTATGCAATATTGCATCAAAGCAACTTATGGAACTCCTGGTTAAACATCATTCTAAGAATTTATTGGAAGTAGATAGAATGCTGGATGAGATGTTTATCAAAGCTAAGGCCTGTTTACCTAGTGACCAATTTTCCTCTATGGATAGTCAGCTTGAAAAATTGATGGACCAATGGATTAAGGAGATCCGAATGAGCCAAACAAACAAATTAACACGTGATCAGAGAGACTTCTCAAGTGGGAAAATTTATAGGTGGCGAAAGGATAACCCGAATGTGGAAATCAGAAGTCGGAATATCTCTGTATCATCCAGTATTGCTGCTACGGACATGTCTGGTGCCTCCTCTTCCGCCTCTGGGTTTACAACTAAAGTTTCAACACCTAAAAGGAAACGGGAGCCACGTTACATACCAGCTAAACGGAACTTTGGACAATCTCCCGAGAGATATGGAAACTCTTTAAAGGTGATTAACTTGAGTTCTCATGTGTTATCAATGAATGAAATCGATGTCCTTCAGAGAGGTTTAATGTTTTGTCCTACGGCTAATTTTAATAAATTTGAAGCCGTTAAGGACTTGCATTTATTTGCAAGAAAATTGTTGTTCAAGAGACATTTTCATAATGAGGACACATTACGATTATTCCCTACAGAGGCGGAACAGGAGGCACTAGCTACCCTGGAGGAGTTGGCCCATGAACACAGTGAACCTATAGGAGGTAAGATTCCACTGTCCATTCGCCCTAAATCAAATAAGTTCCCACCGTTGTCAGCCTGCTCTACAATTGATGTTTTTGTGAAGACTGTAAGTAAAGCCTTTGATAAAATTCCTAAATTTCCTCATAGTGAGAATTTAAATGTGGGTGAAAAGGTAGCCCTAAAAAATTTACAAGGTTTGAGAGATGTAGTAATAAAGCCGGCTGACAAGGGTGGGAACGTGGTAATATGGCCTAAATGTCTTTATGAAAAGGAGGCCCTCCGCCAACTGAGAGATGAAGTATGCTACAAAAAGATGACATTCAATCCGTTGATTAAATTTCAGGGTGAACTTTTGTGTATACTCCGTGAGGCCTATGAGGGAAAGGTGATTTCTAAGGACCTATTTTTGGCTCTTCAAGTGATTGAACCTACTATACCAACGATGTATTTGCTGCCTAAGGTCCACAAAGATCAAAACAACCCACCTGGAAGACCAATAATATCAGGGTGTGGAAATTACATAGAAAAAATAAATAAATTTGTGGATGATAAATTAAAACCATTAGTTGAAGAGCTACCATCGTTTATTAAGGATACCAACGAGTTTTTAAAAAAAGTAGATGGTTTATATGTTGGTGCAGATTCCCTCTTGGTATCATGTGATGTGGAAAGTTTATACACAAATATCCGACATAGTGACGGGATTCAGGCTGCTAGTTATTTTTTGGAGTCGTCTTTTTTGCCTATACCCATGAGACAGTTTACCATCCAGTTGTTGGAATTCGCACTAACCAAAAATTTTTTTCTGTTCAGGGGGTCCCTCTACCTGCAGCTCCAGGGCACTGCAATGGGCGCGGCTTTCGCGCCCAGTTATGCAAATTTGTTCCTGGGGCTGTGGGAGAGGGACCTGTTGATGTTAGGGCCTGAGTCATCAATGGATCGCATCCCATTGTGGGTGCGATTCATTGATGACATATTTTTTATCTGGCAGGGCTCGGCAGAATCTTTGGACAGCTTTATGTTGGCACTGAATCAAAATTCTCGCAACCTAAGGCTGACCTATAAATATAATAGGGAGGTGATGGAGTTTTTAGATGTGAGTGTACACAGGGACGATGAAAATTGCTTACAGACGAAGATGTTTCGCAAAGAAACAGCCGTGAATTCCCTGTTGCATGCGACATCTGCACATCCCCCCACAATGATTAACTCCATCCCTATTGGCCAATTTTTGCGGTTGAGAAGAATTTGCTCTGAAGATGGTGAGTTTGAAAGGCAGGCCTCTGAACTGAAAGATAGGTTCCTTGAACGGGGCTACAGCCGACGGTCAGTGAAAAAGGGTTATAACCGGGCAAGGAATATTTCAAGGCACCAAGCACTTTATGGAGCGAAACCAGTTAAAACTAACCAAATGGTAAGATACATTACTCAATATCATGGGCAAAGTGAAATGGTAAGGGCCCAATTGAGCAAATCATGGGGCATTTTAAAAGCTGACCCTATTTTATCTCAGTATATTGGGGAGAAACCAATGATTACGTATAGAAGAGCTAGGAATTTAAAAGATTGCCTTGTAAAAAGTCATTACCCGCACAATCCAACTTTAGCATCATTTTTGGATAACACTAAATTGATGCTTGGATGTAGGCCATGTGGGAAATGTGTGGCGTGCCCAAATATAGCGAGGGAGCAGACATTTTGTGACTCAGACAGTAAAAAAACTTTTCAAATCAGACATAATATAACGTGCACGTCCAAAGCAGTTATTTATTACGCCACATGTCCTTGCTCCCTGATTTATGTGGGAATGACTACGAGGCAGTTAAAAACACGGGTTCGGGAACATGTCTTGGGGATTGTTGCTGCACAAAAAGTAGAAGATGTCTCGGTCTTGAAAACAATCCCGAAACATTTTAGAATGTATCACAATTGTGACCCTTCGGGATTCAAGGTGATTGGCATTGATACCATGGTAAATGGGGAACGAGGTGGACCAATTACTATACCTTTGTCCAAAAAAGAAGCAAAATGGATTTGGGTTTTAAATACTGTATCACCAAAGGGTCTTAATGAGAATTTAAGCTTTGCCCCCTTTTTATGAAAATGTTTTTTATAATTTTTTTATAATTTTTTTTTATAATTTTTTTTATAATTTTTTTAAACTAACCAGTTTTTGTTGTTGTTTTCTTTATTACATATGAAATGTCATTTTGTATCCTACGGTCCGGATTTTATTGGTCTTATATTATTATGTTGATAATAAATCTCATTTTTTAACAATTTTAGACTGCTACTTACCTTGGGTCGGTGAATCGTGGTGGGCATCTGTGGTCCCTGTTGTTGCGGGTCGTACCGTGTGGATCCTGATGGAAAGTCCTCTGCCCGTGTGGGTGAAGATTGAGACATAGTCTGGATCATCTATTCAAGTTGAGATAAAAGAGGATATTTTTAATTTTGATATATAGCGTTCCGTATGTACTGTTACTTGATGTGTACATCCATGTAAGCATATATGTATGTATATTTTAGGTACATGTATGCAATTTGAATATGTATAATTCTTGACTGGGATTAACACGGTGCATATTCTATGATTTTACTATATATAAAGGATTTTTTTGTACAGAAGGATCTATGTCATCAGCACGGGTAGTTATATTGTATATGTGACACATACTAGTACTCAACAAGGATGCCATTTATTCATTTATTTTTTCTATGTTGTATATGCCTCACAATAGATATGGTTCATTGTATTGTGTTATGTACACCGGCAATATGCCGACAGCACAGATATCAATATGGTGTCACTGTGGATACAGTGTAGTTGTGTAACACACTAGTATTTTGTATGGGTATGTACCTATACTCCTTATGGATATACATCCATCATACAGGAATATTTGAGTGAAGTATAGTACACATTTTTTCTTTATTAGACCTTCAGTTCCTATAAGTACCCATTTAATTCTACCTTTGTAGATTTAGTAGCGGTTATGTTATTCAGAGTCTTCTCCTATACTGCGCTCCAGGTGGTGCGCATGCGTGGTCTGTAGTCCCGGGGTTGTGTTCGTCGCGTCCCCGTGTCCTTGGCAACGTCGGGTACTCGGCCCCGTACGTTCCGGTCATGTGGGGCGCGGCGTCACTCCGCCGGATCCTCCTGACTGCGCATGCGCCGCATTCACAGGGGGCGCGAGGAATAGGAGTTTTCCGGTATTTAAACACCATTTCGGGCTCTTAACCCACACCCCCTGACGAAGGAAGTGTCCGAAACGCGCGTCGGGGTGCGTTACCACAGGGCACAAGCGACCCAAGGTATTTACCGTTAATTAGTCTATGATTCAGGTCCCCTTAGTGCACTCTTTGCACACTTGGTTGTTTGATGTGGATCGGCACTTGTAGTGCCACGAGTGCCTCTTTATACTTGGTACCACACTGATATAATCTTTACTTACTGACCTCATATATTGTGTTGGCACCTGTTTGTATGTCCTGAATGATTCTTTGCACTTAGCACTTTTTTCGCTGAGGATTGATTATCCTATAGTTTAACACTGTGTTTTGGTCTGGAACAACTGATTTTAATTGGCACCTGTAGGCATTTTTTCGCTGTGTATATGGTTTTTTGCACATAGCACTTTATTTATATTTATTTATTCACCATATCTTTTTACATTTGCATTTATCTATAATGACGTTTTTATGGGAATCATGAAGTAGAGAGATTTTTTTATGTATATATTATAGTGGGGACCTTGTGTGAATCATATTGGGTACGCTATTATTATTTGTAACATTCTTATATTGCCCTGTGGTATGGACTAAATGATGTTTTTATGGTTTTATGGAAAATTGATTGTTTATATATAAATTTTTTTAAAAATTGTGTAATAAAGGCAGATATAATTATAATATACTCCCACATCTATGCACTGTTGCCAGCACTGAGAGGTCAGAGGGACACTGGGCGTGTGGAACAGTGAATATTTATTTTCTTTAATAGGAGACACACTGTTAGCCACAGGCACTGGCTTCCTGCAGTGGCTGGGCGACCAAGTGTGCCCGCTATTAAAAAGAGAATGAATATTCACTGCTCCCCATGCCCATGGGAGTGGAGAGTACTGAATATTCATTCTCTTTAGTACTGGGCACACGCGATAGCCCAGCCACTGCAGGAAGCCGGCGTCTGTGGCTAACAGTGTGCCTGCTTTTAAAGAAGATGAATATTCACTGCTCCACATGCTGCTCACAGTCTTGGGTGTGGGGAGCAGTGAGTTTCTGGCAGCTGTCCTCAGCTTGTAAGCAGCCAATGATGTCACTGCCATGTGCTGCTTACATGCATAAATCAGCTGCTGGAATTAGAACAGGATACTGAGATGGATCGCAGGGAAGGTAAGTAGAATGGTGTATGTTTTTTTTTATGTTTTTCTGATGGGGGCCATGTATACCAGGATGAAGATGGGTGTATGCATACCAAGATGAGGATGAAGGAACTATGTATACTAGAATAGGTATGGGTTGACCATGTATAATAGAATGGGGATGAGGGGACCATGTATAGCAGGATAGGGATGAGGGGGGCTCTGTATACCAGGATGGGGACTAGGGGGCCATGTATACAAAGATGGGGATGAGGGGACCATGCATATCAAAATGGAGATCAAGGGATCGTGTATACCACAATGGGGATGAGGGGACCATGTATACCAGATGGGGATGAGGGGGCCATGTATACCAGGATGGTAATGAGTGAGTCATGTGATTTAGGACATATATATATATATACCAGGATACAGGATATCAGTACATAATTGGGGGACATTACCCCTGTAGCATTGTCAGCAGCAGATCCCCCTCCCAGTGTGTCATGACCACATTTTTTGCTTCAGTTTGTTTTTTCCATTTTCCTCCCCTAAAATCTATGTGCATCTTATGGTCCTGCGCATGTTACAGTTCGAAAATTACAGTAGATAACGTTCTCTTGGCATTCACCAAACTAAGCCTCTTCGAATAAACAGCCAGATAAAGAAGCGTGATTCATCACTCCACAGGACACATTTCCTCTGCTCTAGAGTTGAGTTGCAGTGTGCTTTACAATATTACTTTCAATAACCGTTGAAAGCATTGTGCTTGGTGATATAAGGCTTGCTTGATGAACTTGTACCACTGGCGTAAATTTAGTAACGTACTGACAAATTAAAAGAAGAAAAGCAATATGCAGTAATCTTGTCATCTATATGGAGCATTCAGCAAATTGTGTAACTTTCACAGCGATTATATTTATTTCTTGGGAAGGATGTGATATGTGTATGGTTGGTTTTTGTGCATGATTTAGGTTTTGTAGGTTTTATATTTTTTTACGTGGTAGCACAGCCTGACTGCTTAGGCTACGTTCACATTTGCGTTGTGCGCCGCTGCGTCGGCGACGCAACGCACAACGCAAATAAAAACGCACCAAAACGCACGCAAAAACGCTGCGTTTTGCAACGCATGCGTCGTTTTTTGCCGAAATTTGGACGCAAGAAGAATGCAACTTGTTGCGTTTTCTGCGCCCGACGCTTGCAGCAAAAAAAACGCATGCGTCGCACAACGCAGCACAACGCATGTCCATGCGTCCCCCATGTTAAATATAGGGGCGCATGACGCATGCGTCGCCGCTGCGTCGCCCGACGCAAACAAGCAAAACGCTAATGTGAACGTAGCCTTAGCTGGCAATACTGATAAATCCATTATGAGGTATTGTGGGCAACTTTTAACACCCAGTGCTACAATTTTATTTTTTTTCATTGCTGCATTTCTGGAGTAATAACTTCTAAGCTGTTTCTGAGAGGTAACATCAATTCTGATATTGATGTATTTGCATTATGATCACTATGCTCTGTTCATCATTCGGTGTAAATAATATGTTCTCTTTATTGAGTCAGTATGAGTATGGTAATGTCAAATATATAACTTTTTTATGTTTTGATAATTTTGCACAATGATGGCACATTTTATTGAAAGAAATAGTTTCCATTCTAATAGTCACACCTTTTACATTTTTCTGTCGATGTATAAAATGGATTAATACATATTTTTTAATAGACCAACTCTGGAGAACATGCAAACTATTGTTTCTTTAATTTTTTTTTAATCTATGGTTGGGGTGGAAAAATAAAAATTCTGACACAGTTTTTGTGTTTTTGTCATATAGCTGACCTGTTGTCAAAAGTAATCTGTAACAGCAGAGATGCCAAGAGGCAATACTGGACGTGGGGTATTCCTGTGTCTCTCCACTCCTATGCTCCTATTTATAAAAATGGATACAGGAATAATAAAAGTCAGGCTGATAATTTAGGGCAGGCAATTTACCGGACAATTGCAAGTGCAAAACATGCCGGAGAAAAATGGATAAGGACTTTCAGCACCAATAGTGCTGGGAGAATGTTGATGAAGAGGTACTTTCCATAGAAAAAGGGTGTATGTATCCTTGTGCAATGTTATCCTTGACATATTAGGCTGCCATGTGCCCAAAAGAAACCACTATCCAAAAGCATAATCATATTGGACATTGGCCGCACAGCATGGAGGCCTGCGTGTGTCCAAATATCAGGGTTGAATTTATGTCCTAGTCTGACCCTGTATCGTAGTTATCCATCTTACCAGCTGGACATGCGACAGACAACAGCGGAGAAGTGGCAAACGTGTGTCTAATCATGGTGATCCTCCTTGGATTGCTATCGATAGCAGAGTAGAAATAGTTCAAGGATGCCCTGATTGAATTTAGAGTGGCCATTAATCTTCAGATGACCCTTCTTATTGCAACCCATGTTGTCAGAAAAAGGTGAAAGGAGTTTATGAAATAACAAAAATTGTGGCAGAAAGAGTCTGTTCCTTATGTTGTTAGAATAGAAACCTGCTTTGTTACAATTACAGTATTACAAAAGACATAACATTTTACTTGAAAAAATTAGTTTGGATTTTATTTCAAAATGCATTGCAACTTCCTGTCTGAGAACTATAAATTGTGAGAAAAATAATAATGGTTAACTTGGAAAAAAAAAACACCACAGGAACATAGGAAGCAAAGCAATTTGAAATGTCTTGTGACAAAACGTCAAGGAAAAAAAGAGCTGCAATATCAAACACATCCCATGGACAGTAGAGGCGCTGTTTCTGAAACGGTTGTGCCAGAAATAAACAACAATTTCAATTATAATCTTTAAAAAAAATGCTCACGTGTCAAGACATCGCTGTTACATGCTTATGGTTCCTCCTTATGTTAATTTGACTCACTCTAATAACGAGCACCTAATATGCACAGTATGGGTGGTCACATATGCCCACCAGCACAGACCCAACGCTTGAAGAGAACCTGTCAAGTAAAAAAATGCTGTTAACCTGCAGATACAAGGTTAACCTGCAGGTTAATGGCATTCTAAAACTTCCCAGCACCAGCACTGAAAGCCCGGCCACTCACTATTCACTAAGTGATGACTGAAGCTGCAGCGGCCCATCCCTAGGATTCAAAGATCGAGTCTGAAGGGAGGATTAAGGTTAATTTCCTCCTGGCAGCGGGGCTCTCAGTGCAGGAAATGGGCAGCTTCAGAACACTATTAGGCTGCCGTCACACTAGCAGTATTTGGTCAGTATTTTACAGTATAATAGAAACATATGCACCACTTCAGCATTAATCACCCACTCCTGGTTTTGGCTTACACATACTGATGTAAAATACTGACCAAATACTGCTAGTGTGACGGCAGCCATACTGTGCAAATTTAACCCATATAATCAAGTTAAACTGATTTTGTGCATACAAGCCTTTAAGAATCAGCACACTCCATGTGGATATTTCTTACCAGCAATTATATTTATTCTGAGAGGGAATCAGAAGAGCAGTAGGGGGCCCCTTTAAAAAGAATGTACCTTAACTATCTAGACACCGAGCATTTTTAAATATAAATATATATTATTTTTTGGGTGATCCAACCAAATACATTAAAATGTAATCATAGGATAATCCCCTTCATTTGGGGAACTGCTGTGATGCTATAACCGGCGATACACATACAATATTCTCCATATCAATGCCAGACTTTATTCCGTACATATATCCCCTAGGCCGTCATATGACACATTACATGACACACACTTCAGCCACCCCTACTCCTCAAGTGCGGCTGTCACTAAGCTGTGCTGGAAGATGCCAGACATTCATTTGTGATCTGTCACTAACAAGGATCACAGCTGTCTGCTCGGAGATTAGATAAGAACTCAATTACATTATGAGATGTTAGCTGCTTATGCTAAACACCTTTAAGACACAGAATGGAACTTTACAGATGGATAATAACTGGTGACGGCAGCAGTGCTGATACGGATATGTAGGGTGACTGTGCCAAGTGGCAGAATACAGTGACAAGGCCGAGATTGTGTCTAGTGATATACGTTACACTTGCAGTCTGTGCCTTCATTCAGATAGGGGAGGTTTTCTCCTGAAATATGAATTATCTTTCCATTATCACCTCATTAGCATCCTCTTTCTTAATTAGCAGCACTTATTTCCTATTGATTAGTTGATGTGGCCCGGCCCCTCGTAGACGCTGCCGAGGAGATAGCATTCAATGGCCGCGTTTCCTCAGTCACACCCACAATTAGCAGACTGACCTGTTTACCGTCTGGAAGTAATGAGGTGAAACGCTTACCTGTCAGAGAGACGTTCATCATCTCTCATGGGAAAATGACAGAATACCCACACACCTTATAGCAACTCTTTCAGTAAAGTGCAATTATTTCAAGCCATCTCTTCTGATCCTTTATTACTGTATAGAGAAACCCAATTAGACGCATTCAACATCTTCATCTGATAATTAACGTCTCGGGGTTAATACTTACAAAACTTCCAAAGGATCTTCTGAAGCTTTAGGTGAGAGAAGTGTTCATGAGTAAGGGCATTTTTCCTTTATACCAGATCATCGCATGCAGTGACAATGTCTTTCACACTTCTCATCTCCACGGGGAAAGCTTTTTCACAAACCGTCAGGCTCTGGAGCTCTCTATTCACATTACCTGGCTGTGGAACACTTTGTACACATATTAGTGTTGGATAACTTTAGGCCACGCTGTTATGTATGATTCCCTCCTTCCTTTTTGTCCTCCCTCTTTCTCACTGATTTTTGAGGTTTGCAGAAATCAAAAGTAGTCGATTCTTTCAAAAATCCTATTTTGTAACTTGTTTTGTATTAAAACACAGTCTAGCTAGGAGACAATCGACACATGACGGTGTAAAACCAAGCAGTTATTCTGCTCACAGCACCTCAATAGAAAGGGCAGGTTTACATGAACCATTCCTTGAAGAAAAACGTTTAAACGGAATCTGTCAGGTACAAAAAACACCTACTTTCAAAATGCATTGCAACTTGTCTGTCTGAGAACTATAAATTGTGAGAAAAATAATAATGGTTAACTTGAAAAAAAAAACACAGGAAAATGCATTGCAACTTGTCTGTCTGAGAACTATAAATTGTGGGAAAAATAATAATGGTTAACTTGAAAAAAAAAAACACCACAGGAATGGTTTACATGAACCATTCCTTGAAGAAAAACGTTTAAACGGAATCTGTCAGGTACAAAAAACACCTACTTTCAAAATGCATTAGGTGTGACATTATTCTTGGATGTGTAATCCATTTTTCACAAATCACCCACTGTCCCATGGAATGTGCCCAGAAAGAGTTTCAGAAGCTGCTGTCAATCATTGTATCAGACCGCCCGCTCACTCCTCAGCGGTACTCTCCCCTGACTATTGAACATTTATATAGTGACATGACTATATCACCCTATCTACTGTCCTGCTCTGTCAGAGTGAAATTTCAGTGGAGATCTCGTGCCTGCGCACTGCACCTCTGAGGCTCCGGCACAGTGTCCGTGTAGTTTGCAGGTGATGTACCAGGAGCTAGTGGGCAGTCTGGTCGAATACTCACACTGTGCCTGCTCCGTGCTTGGTGTGTTCACACATGTGTAAGCAGGTTCGGAGATGCAGTAACGCAGGGATTGCAGAACAATGATGTGTAACAATATTATTTTATTTTAACAAAAGGATGAAAATGATCTCCTCGCAGGGAGTTGATAAACAATAAACAGGAATCAAGGGAGGTAAATAGTTAACGCAACAGTCTGATAGTTAAACGGCACTTATCGTAGTCTTCTCTGATCCTCATCCGCATACCGCCTGATGGCGTGGTGTCCTCGGATGGATCCCAACAAGTCATGGTCCAGCTTCTGTCGGCAACGGGCAGTCACCGGTTTTTCCCGTTGAGCTCCTAGTCCATAAATTTGTGCAGCAGAATTGGAGAGTGCTGCAGAAGTCTCTGTCCACAGCGTGCTCCACTGCAAGCTGGTCAAAGATGGGGAATGCACCTCAGAACCTGGCACCCGCTCCTCAGCGCAAGCAACGCATACTGTTTCGCTGTGTGTCCAATGCTCTGGGCGCTCACAGGCTCTTGGGGGCACTAACTGAAGTTCCGCTGGGGCACAGCTCTGCACTACCTCACTCGCTGCCGAGCGCTGCACACACCTCCTTCCTTTCTCGCAGCTGGCGGAAAACTGAGAGCACTTTCCCACACTTCCTGCTCACTGCCCGACTTAGTCATGCCCCCTCTCCCCGGGTCATGGGACCTGTCCGGTCCCTCATTCTTTCTCCCTGGCAACACTGGACACAGTCTCGACAGTTCCGGACCCGGCACAACGCAGATACTCGCAGCCCGGCCTTCCTCCTTACACATGCACGGGATTTGTAAAAGCAGTGACGTGCAGTGCAGGGTAAGCTATAAGGAGTGAGAATGGGCATGAATCTGAGCGGCTCATTACCATGTGGGAGAATAGGTGGCACGTGCCACATAATAAGCCACCTAGTTACAGCTGCAAGGCGCCCTCCTTGTGTTGTGCCTTTTAGTAATAGTATATCGTGCATTAGTAAGTCAATGGACAAAACTTGTAGAAATCTTGAAGATGTGTGACCACTTAAGTTAAGATCCATGCACACATTGCATGATAATCATGAACAAAGCAATGCTCCTTTCACAATAAACATGCAGTCTAAGTAGGCTGCCAGTCGCCCGACAAACAAGCATTTTGAAATGATCTTTTGGGTTGCACAGAAGATCATAGTATTCAGCCTTATCATCCTGTGTAAATAGGACTTGCACTGCTAGTGTTCATTCAGAACAATGGCAGCCCATCTACTACAGATCAGCCAATGTGCATCAGAAGTGCGATCTGCTTGTGTAAACAGGTTATTAACCCATTTCTGCCATCTGACATACTATCCCGTCCATGTGCCCTGGGCCCGTCTGACCATGCACGGGATAGTATGTCATCGAAGATCGGCCGTGCACACGGGTGGTGTACGGCCGATCACAGCCGAGTGTAAGCTGATTCTCACAGGTGACACCCAGCACTAAGTGCCAGGAGCAGTCACGGACCGCTCTCGGCACTTTAACCAACGGAACACTGCAATCAAATAAGATCGCAGCGTTCCGGTGGCGGCAGAAGCATAGAAAAGCATTGCGCAGGGAGAGGGCTCCCTGTGTATTTCCCTCAGAATAATGCGATGTGATTGTGTTGTCATCACATTGTCCTGAGGTTCTCCTTTTAGACCTCTGACTCCAAGATGGCCGCGGGGTCCTTCCGGGTCCTGCAGGGAGGTGGCTTCTCAGTGCCTGTCAGATCGCTGCAGTGCAGTGCAAAGTGTCAGATCAGCGATCTGACTTTATATAGTGATGTCCCATCCTGGGACAACGTAAAAAAGTTTAAAAAAAAACATATTAGTATGTGTAAAAACATTTTTTTAAAAATTCCTAAATAATGAAAAAAAAGAAATATTTTTCCAATAAATACATTTCTTTATGTAAATAATAATAAAAAAGCAATAAAAGTACACATATTTAGTATTGCCGCGTCTGTAACGACCTGACCTATAAAACTTTCCCACTAGTTAACCCCTTTAGTGAACCCCATAAAAAAACAAGGCAAAAAAATGCTTTATCATCATACCGCCGAACAAAAAGTGGAGTAACACGCGATCAAAAAGACAGATATAAATAAACATGGTACCAATGAAAACATCATCTTGTCCCGCAAAAAACGAGCCACCATACAGCATCATAGCGGGTTAGGGTTGGGGCTAAAGATAGGGTTAGGGTTGGGGCTAAAGTTAGGATTACCTGCATATATGGGGTATCAGCGTACACAGGACAAATTATACAACAACTTTTGGGGTCCAATTTCTCCTGTTACCCTTGGTAAAATAAAAAAAAATATATAAGACGCACTTCGGTTCCCCCAAATTTTGGGTGAAAGTGGGGGGTGCGTCTTATAATCCGAATCTGTGTGCTGTGCTGTAGAGGAGGGGGAGCAGCTCTGGAGTGGTGTCAGGGGGCTGCAGTGGGCTGGCAGCCTGTAGCTGAGACAGCAGGAGGTCTTGTGCTCCTGCTCATTAGCCTCATGTAATATTCACTGCACCTGCTGTCCATCACCTCAGTGCTGAAGCTGCAGGAGTTGATTCACAAGGGAGCAGCGAATATTACCTGTGCCTGCATCTCCCCCCCTCCCATCATGGATATGGCCCCTCGTCACTCTTATATCCCCCCTGTGCTACTGGCAGACACATGCCCCCCCGTGCTGCTGGCAGACACATGCCCCCCGTGCTGCTGGCAGACACATGCCCCCCTGTGCTGGTGGCAGACACATGCCCCCCCGTGCTGCTGGCAGACACATGCCCTCCCCCGTGCTGCTGACAGACACATGCCCCCCCGTGCTGCTGGCAGACACATGCCCCCCCGTGCTGCTGGCAGACACATGCCCTCCCCCATGCTGCTGACAGACACATGCCCCCCATGCTGCTGGCAGACACATCCCCCCCGTGCTGCTGGCAGACACATGGCCCCCGTGCTGCGGGCAGACACATGCCCCCCCATGCTGCTGGCAGGCACATGCCCCCCTGTGCTGCTGGCAGACACATGCCCCCCCCCGTGCTGCTGGCAGGCACATGCCTCCTCTGTGCTGCTGGCGGATACATTCCCCCATGTGCTGCTTACAGACACATGCCCCCCCATGCTGCTGGCAGACACATGCCCCCCCTGTGCTGCTGGCAGACACATGCCCCCCGTGCTGCTGGCAGACACATGCCCCCACCCCGTGCTGCTGGCAGGCACATGCCCCCCCCCCCTGTTCTGCTGGCAGACACATTCCCCCTGTACTGCTGGCAGGCACATGATAAAATAACAAACACTTAGCTCACCTTCTGATGATGGCTCTGTGCTCACAGCTCCTCAGTTGCGCTTCCTGTTTCCCAGGCATCGGATCATGTGACCTGGGCACACAGTGATGTCATCACTGTGCTGTGCTGATCACATGATCGAATGTCAGCACAGACACAGGAAGCACAACAAAGAAGCTGGGAGCACGGAGCCATCATCAGAAGGTGAGTTAAGTGTTTGTTATTTTATCATGTGCATGCCAGCAGCACGGGGGGGGGGGCATGTGTCTGCCAGCAGCAAAGGGGGAGCATGTTTCTGCCAGCAGCATAGGGGGGCATGTGTCTGCCAGCAGCACGGGGGCCATGTGTCTGCCAGCAGCACGGGGGGGGGGGATGTGTCTGCCAGCAGCATGGGGGGCATGTGTGTTGTGAATTCCGCTCTTGGGCTCCCTCCGGTGGTTGTAAGTGGCACTTTTGTGAGTTCTGCTCTTGGGCTCCCTCTTGTGGTTTCTAGTGGTATGGCTGCTCCTTGGAGTTAGCTGTCATCAGCTGCCTCCACTTATCGTCCGCTATTTAAGTCTGGCTCTTTCTTCAGCCTGTGCCACTTGTCAATGTTTCCTGGCTGGATTCACATCTCTGCTTGGATTCTCCTGGTTTCCTGACCAGTTCTGCAAAGATAAGTTCTGGCTTTGCTCATTTCAGTCCACATGTTGTGGACTTATTGTTCTGATTTGTTTTTTGGGGACAGATCCAAGTTTTTGAACTTTAAAAATAACTGCAAATTGTTTTTTGCTTTGAAACCCCGTTCTTCTGGTGATCCCATTCAGCAGGTGAAAATCATCATATCCTTGCTGCGTGGTGACCCTCAAGACTGGGCTTTTTCTCTTGAAACAGGGGATCCGGCATTATTGAATGTAGATGCATTTTTTCAAGCGCTCGGATTATTGTATGACAAACCTAATTCTGTGGATCATGCAGAAAAAACCCTGTTGGCCTTGTGTCAAGGTCAGGAAGCGGCAGAGTTATACTGCCAGAAATTTAGAAAATGGTCTGTGCTCACTAAATGGAATGAAGAGGCTCTGGCTGCTATTTTCAGAAAAGGTCTTTCTGAAACCCTTAAAGATGTTATGGTATACCAGTGATCGACATTCACCATTTGTTACTCTTGTAATACTCTAGAAGTGATAATGTAATGTGAGTAATTGCATTTTATGATATAATGGAAAATGATGGACACAAATGCAAATGTGTGTATTGTATGATTTATTTTGCAACTAATAAACGAATTAAAAAAAAAAAAAAGATGTTATGGTGGGCTTTCCTACGCCTGCCGGTTTGAGCGAATCTATGTCTCTAGCCATTCAGATTGATCGGCGTCTGCGCGAGCGCAAAGCTGTGCACCATATGGCAGTATCCTCTGAGCATAGTCCTGAACCTATGCAATGTGATAGGATTTTGACTAGAATAGAACGGCAGGAATTCAGACGTCAGAATAGGCTGTGTTTTTACTGTGGTGATTCGGCTCATGTTATCTCTGATTGCCCTAAGCGTACTAAGAGAGTCGCTAGGTCTGTTACCATTAGTACTATACAGCCTAAATTTCTCTTATCTGTGACCCTGATTTGCTCATTGTCGTCGTTTTCTGTCATGGCATTTGTGGATTCAGGCGCTGCCCTGAACTTAATGGACTTAGAATTCGCCAGGCGCTGTGGTTTTTCCTTGCAGCCTTTGCAGAGCCCTATTCCTTTGAGGGGCATTGATGCTACACCCTTGGCCAAGGATAAACCTCAGTACTGGACACAGATGACTATGTACATGGCTCCTGCACATCAGGAAGATTGCCGTTTTCTGGTGTTGCATAACCTGCATGATGTTGTTGTGCTGGGATTTCCATGGTTACAGGAACATAATCCGGTGCTGGATTGGAAAACTATGTCGGTGACTAGTTGGGGTTGTCGAGGAGTACATAGTGACGTTCCTTTGATGTCAATTTCCTCTTCCCCCTCTTCTGAGGTCCCTGAGTTTTTGTCGGATTTCCAGGATGTATTTGATGAGCCCAAGTCCAGTTCCCTTCCTCCACATAGGGACTGTGATTGTGCTATTAACTTGATTCCTGGTTGTAAGTTCCCTAAGGGCCGACTTTTCAATCTGTCTGTGCCAGAGCATGCCGCCATGCGGAGCTATGTTAAGGAATCTTTGGAGAAAGGGCATATTCGTCCCTCTTCGTCACCATTGGGAGCGGGTTTCTTTTTTGTTGCTAAGAAGGATGGCTCCTTGAGACACTGTATTGATTATCGTCTTCTTAATAAGATCACGGTTAAATTCCAATACCCCTTGCCTCTGCTTACTGATTTGTTTGCTCAGATTAAGGGGGCTAGTTGGTTTACTAAGATTGACCTCCGAGGGGCATATAATCGTGTTCGTATTAAACAGGGTGACGAATGGAAAACTGCATTTAATACGCCCGAAGGCCATTTTGAATACCTTGTGATGCCATTTGGGCTCTCTAATGCTCCATCTGTGTTCCAGTCTTTCATGCATGATATTTTCCGCAATTATCTTGATAAATTCATGGTCGTATATTTGGATGATATTTTGATTTTTTCCAATGATTGGGAGTCTCATGTGAAGCAGGTCAGGATGGTGTTCCAGATCCTTCGTGATAATGCTTTATTTGTGAAGGGGTCTAAGTGCCTATTCGGAGTTAAGAAGGTCTCTTTTTTGGGTTTTATTTTTTCTCCCTCGTCTATAGAAATGGATCCTGTTAAGGTCCAAGCTATTCATGACTGGATCCAACCCACATCTGTGAAGGGACTTCAAAAATTTTTGGGCTTTGCTAATTTCTATCGCCGTTTCATTGCCAACTTTTCCAGTGTGGTTAAGCCCCTTACTGATTTGACGAAGAAAGGCGCTGATGTGACGAATT
Source organism: Ranitomeya imitator (assembly GCF_032444005.1). Classification (NCBI taxonomy): domain Eukaryota; kingdom Metazoa; phylum Chordata; class Amphibia; order Anura; family Dendrobatidae; genus Ranitomeya; species Ranitomeya imitator. The sequence continues at coordinate 443,305,369 of NC_091285.1, forward strand.
GGTCCTCTGAGGCTGTTGAGGCCTTTCAGGAGCTTAAATGCCAATTTACTTCTGCCCCTGTGTTGCGTCAACCGGATGTTTCTCTTCCTTTTCAGGTTGAGGTCGACGCTTCTGAGATTGGGGCAGGGGCCGTTTTGTCTCAGAGGGAGTCTGATGGCTCTTTGATGAAACCGTGTGCCTTTTTTTCCAGAAAGTTTTCGCCTGCAGAACGCAATTATGATGTCGGCAATCGGGAGTTGTTGGCTATGAAGTGGGCGTTTGAGGAGTGGCGACATTGGCTTGAGGGAGCTAAACACCGTGTTGTGGTCCTGACCGATCATAAGAATCTGATTTACCTCGAGTCGGCCAAGCGGCTGAATCCTAGACAGGCTCGATGGTCTCTGTTTTTCTCCCGTTTTGATTTTGTGGTCTCGTATCTCCGGGATCTAAGAATGTTAAAGCTGATGCCCTCTCTAGGAGTTTTTTGCCTGATTCTCCTGGAGTCCTTGAGCTGGTTGGCATTCTTAAGGAAGGGGTGATTCTTTCTGCCATTTCCCCTGATTTGCGGCGGGTGCTTCAGGAATTTCAGGCTGATAGGCCTGACCGCTGTCCAGTGGGGAAGCTGTTTGTTCCTGATAGATGGACAAGTAAGGTAATTTCTGAGGTTCATTGTTCAGTGTTGGCTGGTCATCCTGGGATTTTTGGTACCAGAGATTTGGTTGCTAGGTCCTTTTGGTGGCCTTCCTTGTCTTGCGATGTGCGTGCTTTTGTGCAGTCCTGTGGGACTTGCGCCCGGGCCAAGCCTTGCTGTTCCCGCGCTAGTGGGTTGCTTTTGCCTTTGCCGGTCCCTAAGAGGCCCTGGACGCATATTTCCATGGATTTTATTTCGGATCTTCCTGTTTCCCAGAAGATGTATGTTATCTGGGTTGTTTGTGACCGGTTCTCTAAAATGGTCCATCTGGTACCTTTGCCTAAGTTGCCTTCCTCCTCAGATCTGGTTCCATTGTTTTTTCAGCATGTGGTTCGTTTGCATGGCATTCCGGAGAATATTGTGTCTGACAGAGGTTCTCAGTTTGTCTCTAGATTTTGGCGGGCCTTTTGTGCTAGGATGGGCATTGATTTATCTTTTTCTTCGGCGTTTCATCCTCAGACTAATGGCCAAACTGAGCGAACTAATCAGACCTTGGAGACCTATTTGAGATGCTTTGTGTCTGCTGATCAGGATGATTGGGTGTCTTTCTTGCCGTTGGCCGAGTTTGCCCTTAATAATCGGGCTAGTTCGGCTACTTTGGTTTCACCTCTCTTTTGTAATTTTGGTTTTCATCCTCGTTTTTCTTCTGGGCAGGTTCAGCCTTCTGATTGTCCTGGTGTTAATTCTGTGGTGGACAGGCTGCAGCAGATTTGGACTCATGTGGTGGACAATTTGACGTTGTCTCAGGAAAGGGCTCAACGTTTTGCTAACCGCCGTCGGCGTGTTGGTCCCCGGCTTCGTGTGGGGGATTTGGTTTGGTTGTCTTCTCGTCATGTTCCTATGAAGGTTTCTTCTCCTAAGTTTAAGCCTCGGTTTATTGGTCCTTATAAAATTTCTGAAATTATTAATCCGGTGTCTTTTCGTTTGGCTCTTCCTGCCTCTTTTGCCATTCATGATGTTTTCCATAGATCTTTGTTGCGGAGATATGTGGTGCCCGTTGTTCCCTCGGTTGACCCTCCTGCCCCGGTGTTGGTTGAGGGAGAGTTGGAATATGAGGTTGAGAAGATTTTGGATTCTCGTTTTTCGAGGCGGAGGCTTCAGTATCTTGTCAAGTGGAAGGGTTATGGCCAGGAGGATAATTCTTGGGTTGTTGCCTCCGATGTCCATGCTACCGATTTGGTTCGTGCTTTTCACTTGGCTCGTCCTGATCGGCCTGGGGGCTCTGGTGAGGGTTCGGTGACCCCTCCTCAAGGGGGGGGTACTGTTGTGAATTCCGCTCTTGGGCTCCCTCCGGTGGTTGTAAGTGGCACTTTTGTGAGTTCTGCTCTTGGGCTCCCTCTTGTGGTTTCTAGTGGTATGGCTGCTCCTTGGAGTTAGCTGTCATCAGCTGCCTCCACTTATCGTCCACTATTTAAGTCTGGCTCTTTCTTCAGCCTGTGCCACTTGTCAATGTTTCCTGGCTGGATTCACATCTTTGCTTGGATTCTCCTGGTCTCCTGACCAGTTCTGCAAAGATAAGTTCTGGCTTTGCTCATTTCAGTCCACATGTTGTGGACTTATTGTTCTGTGCATTCTATATTTGTCCAGCTTGTCAGTATGGATTTTTTTCTGTTAGCTGGAAGCTCTGGGAAGCAGATTTACCCTCCACACCTTTAGTCAGGTGTGGAGATTTTGTAAACTCTGTGTGGATTGTTTTGTAGTTTTTATACTGACTGCACAGTATCCTTTCCTGTCCTATCTATCAAGCTAGACTGGCCTCCTATGCTAAAATCTGATTTCATTTCTGCGTATGTTATTTTCCCCTCCTCTCATCGTCAATATTTGTGGGGGCTATCTTTCCTTTGGGGATTTTCTCTGAGGCAAGATAGGTTTCCTGTTTCCATCTTTAGGGGAAGTTAGATCTTAGGCTGTGCCGAGGGGTCTAGGGAGCGTCAGGTACCCCCCACGGCTATTTTTAGTTGCGCTGCTAGGTTCAGGGTTTGCGGTCAGTACAGATACCACCTCCTTCAGAGCTTGTCTCATGTTGTTCCTAAACCACCAGATCATCACACATGTGTCTGTCAGCAGCACGGGGGAGGGCATGTGTCTGCCAGCAGCACGGGGGGGGTGTTGTGAATTCTGTGGCCAAGCTCCCTCCTGTGGTCGAGAGTGGTACTTCGGATGGTTCTGTCTATGAGCTTCCTTTGGTGGATGAGAGTGGTACTGCGGCTTCTGAGTTTCCTTCCTCAGGTGATGAGGTTAAGTTGTTAGGTGCTGCTCTATTTAACTCCACCTGGTGCTTTGATCCTGGCCTCCAGTCAATGTTCTAGTATTGGTCTTGCTTCCTCCTGGATCGTTCCTGTGGCCTGTCTATCCTGCATAAGCTAAGTTTTGCTTGTGTTATTTTTGCTTGCTATTTTTTCTGTCCAGCTTGCTTTATTGGTTTTTCTTGCTTGCTGGAAGCTCTGAGACGCAGAGGGAGCACCTCCGTACCGTTAGTCAGTGCGGAGGGTCTTTTTGCCCCTCTGCGTGGTTGTTTGTAGGTTTTTGTGTTGACCGCAAAGCTATCTTTCCTATCCTCGGTCTATTCAGTAAGTCGGGCCTCACTTTGCTAAATCTATTTCATCTCTGTGTTTGTATTTTCATCTTACTCACAGTCATTATATGTGGGGGGCTGCCTTTTCCTTTGGGGAATTTCTCTGAGGCAAGGTAGGCTTATTTTTCTATCTTCAGGGCTAGTTAGTTTCTCAAGCTGTGCCGAGTTGCATAGGGAGCGTTAGGCGCAATCCACGGCTACCTCTAGTGTGGTGTGTTAGGATTAGGGATTGCGGTCAGCAGAGTTCCCACGTCTCAGAGCTCGTCCTTGTTTTTGGTAATTGTCAGGTCACTTTGTGTGCTCTGAACTTCAATGTCCATTGTGGTTCTGAATTACCTGATCATAACAGGGGGGCATGTGTCTGCCACCAGCACAGGGGGGCATGTGTCTGCCAGCAGCACGTGGGGGGGGGAAATGTGTCTGCCAGCAGCACAGGGGGAATGTGTCTGCCAGCAGCACAGGGGGGCATGTGTCTGCCAGCACCACAGGGGGCATGTGTCTGCCAGCAGCACAGGGGGGAATGTGTCTGCCAGCAGCACAGGGGGGGGCATGTGTCTGACAGCAGTATGGGGGGGCATGTGTCTGCCAGCAGTACAGGGGAGGGCATGTGTCTGCCAGCAGCACGGGGGTGCATGTGTCTGCCAGCAGTACAGGGGGGGCATGTGTCTGCCAGCAGAACAGGGGGCATGTGTCTGCCAGCAGCACGGGGTGCATGTGTCTGCCAGCAGTACAGGGGGGGCATGTGTCTGTCAGCAGAACAGGGGGCATGTGTCTGCTAGCAGCACAGGGTGGTCATGTGTCTGCCAGCAGCACAGGGGGGCATGTGTTTGCCAGCAGCACAGGGGGGCTTGTGTCTGCCAGAAGCACAGGAGGGGGGCATGTGTCTGCCAGCAGTACAGGGGGGCATGTGTTTGCCAGCAGTACAGGGGGGCATGTGTCTGCCAGCAGCACAGGGGGCATGTGGCTGCCAGCAGCACAGGGGGGCATGTGTGCCAGCAGCACAGGGGGCATACAGTGTCCAGGGGGCTGTACCTGTCAGCAGCACAGGGGGGCATATTGTGACCCAGGGGGGCATGTGCCTGCTAGCACAGGGGAGCAAATAGTGACCCAGGGGGGCATGTGCCTGCCAGCACAGGGGAGCATATAGTGACTCAGGGGGGCATGTGTCTGCCAGCACAGGGGGCATATAGTGACCCAGGAGGGCATGTGTCTGCCAGCAGCACAGGGGGGCATATAGTGAACCAGGGGTGCATGTGCCAGGATGGGGGTTATATAGATACCAGGATGAGGGACATATGATTTGTAAGACAGACACTGGAATTATAAGACAGACCCCCTTTTAACATAAAAAATTATTTTTTTCTCTTTTGCTTCACCAAATTTGGGGGTGCGTCTTATAATCAGGTGCGTCTTATAAAGCGAAAAATACGGTACATTTTTTGTGAAAAAAAGTTAAATGTTCATTTTTTCTTTTAAACATTCCAAAAATTCCTATGAAGCACCTGAAGTGTTAATAAACTTATTGAATGTGTTTTTGAGCACCTTCAGGGGTGCAGTTTTTAGAATGGTGTCACTTTTGGTTATTAACTATCATATAGACCCCTCAAAGTGACTTCAAATGTGATGTGGTCCCCCAAAAAATGGTGGTGTAAAAATGAGAAATCGCTGTTTAATTTTTAACCCTTATAACTTCCTAACAAAAAAAATTTTTGGTTCCAAAATTGTGCTGATGTACAGTAGACATGTGGGAAATGTTACTTATTAAGTATTTGGTGTGACATGTCTCTGTGATTTAAGGGCATGAAAATTCAAAGTTGGAAAATTGCGAAATTTTCAAAAATTTTGCCAAATTTCCATTTTTTTCACAAATAAACGCAAGTCATATCAAAGAACTGTTACAACTATCATGAAGTACAATATATCATGAGAAAACAATGTCAGAATCACCGGGATCCATGGAAGCATTCCAGAGTTATTACCTCATAAAGGGACAGTGGTCAGAATTGTAAAAATTGGCCCGGTCATTAACATGTAACCACCCTCGAGGGTAAAGGGGTTAAATGATAAATCAGTCAAAAAAATAATTATGGGCATTTGTTTAATGTTGAAAAATTGTTTCATATCAATTGACCTTTAGTATTTGACCCAGCTCAACCTTGTGGTATGTAAGATCCTTTGTCCTTACCAAATTACCAATAACCTAAAGGTGTTTATGAAAGGGCTTAAATGGTCACTGTCATTTCAACCAACTGCATAAATCCATAATTCACAGAGTCTCCAGCATCATGGCCAATATTATAAATGTGGAAATGCTGCTGGTCCTGGTGCAAGAGAAGCCCGAAATTTGGGATCAGAGAGATGCCCATTACTCCAACCGGGCCAGAAAAGAGGCGGCATGGAGGAGCATATGTGGGATCCTTTTCCCAGAATATGAGCAGTGGCCACATGAGGTCCAGAGGCAGATAAGTAAGTACACTCATGTTTCTCACACTCTGAATAATATTGCAAACTGCATTACCAACAGGAATGTGGTCCTAATGATCTTTAAATTAAGATTAATCTAATTTATTTATATAGCACCATTAATTACATGGTGCTGGACATGAGAAAGGGGTTACGTTCATATTTGTTTACATGTCATTTACATTTTCCAAATTTCCAATTACATACTGCTACAGAGGGGAGAGGACCCTGTCCTTATGGCAGGAAAATCTATGTATTTTCCATTATATCATATTGTGCTGTTGGAGGTTACAATATTTATGTTGATGATCTTTTTTGACAAATGCAGGTTACTAGGCCACATTAAAATCTGTAATATCAATGACACATTGTGGTACCACTGTGCACAATGGCCTAATACATTATTTTTTGCCCTTTCATTACAGTGGAAGATGTTATGAGACGATGGCGCAGCATACACGAATAATATAGGCGAGAAAGACAGCAGCAGGCCAGGAGTGGGTCAGCAGCGCCTTCCAAAAAAAAAAATATATCTATAATGGCCAACTTTCCTTTTTGGACCTCAGTATGGATCTGAGACTGTAAGTAAAAACATCATAAAACATAACACATATGTTTAACCCCTTAATCCCATAAGACGTACTATCCCGTCCAGGTGACCTGGGACTTAATTCCCAGTGACGGGATAGTACGTCATATGCGATCGGCCGCGCTCACGGGGGGAGCGCGGCCGATCGCGGCCGGGTGTCAGCTGCCTATCGCAGCTGACATCCGGCACTATGTGCCAGGAGCGGTCACGGACCGCTCCCGGCACATTAACCCCCGGCACACCGCGATCAAAGATGATCGCGGTGTGACGGCGGTGCAGGGAAGCATCGCGCAGGGAGGGGGCTCCCTGCGGGCTTCCCTGAGACGATCGGTACACGGTGATGTGCTCACCGTGTACCGAACGTCTTCTCCCTGCAGTCCCCGGATCCAAAATGGCCGCCGGGCTGCATCCGGGTCCTGCAGGGAGCACTTCCGGGTCAGGATCAGGCTGCAGCTGCAGCTCTAATCCTGCCCGGCTGTATGTCAGATCACCGATCTGATAGAGTGCTGTGCACACTTGTCAGATCGGTGATCTGTGATGTCCCCCCCTGGGACAAAGTAAAAAAGTAAAAAAAAAAATTTCCACACGTGTAAAAAAAAAATTAAAAAAAAATTCCTAAATAAAGAAGAAAAAAAATATATATTATTCCCATAAATACATTTCTTTATCTAAAAAAAAACAAAAAAACAATAAAAGTACACATATTTAGTATCGCCACGTCCGTAACGACCCGACCTATAAAACTGGCCCACTAGTTAACCCCTTCAGTGAACACCGTAAGAAAAAAAAAAAAAAACGAGCCAAAAAACAACGCATTATTATCATAACGCTGAACAAAAAGTGGAATAACACGCGATCAAAACGACGGATATAAATAACCATGGTATCTCTGAAAACGTCATCTTGTCCCGCAAAAAACGAGCTGCCATATAGCATCATAACCAAAAAAATAAAAAAGTTATAGTCCTCAGAATAAAGCGATGCCAAAATAATTATTTTTTCTATAAAATAGCTTTTATCGTATAAAAGCGCCAAAACATAAAAAAAAAGATATAAATGAGGTATCGCTGTAATCGTACTGACCTGAAGAATAAAACTGCTTCATCAATTTTACCAAACGCGGAACGGTATAAACGCCTCCCCTAAAAGAAATTCATGAATAGCTGGTTTTTGGTCATTCTGCCTCACAAAAAATCGGAATAAAAAGCGATCAAAAACTGTCACGTGTCCGAAAATGTAACCGATAAAAACGTCAACTCGTCCCGCAAAAAACAAGACCTCACATGACTCTGTGGACCAAAATATTTAAAAATTATAGGTCTCAAAATGTGGAGATGCAAAAACTTTTTTGCTATAAAAAGCGTCTTTTAGTGTGTGACGGCTGCCAATCATAAAAATCCGATATAAAAAACGCTATAAAAGTAAATCAAACCCCCCTTCATCACCCCCTTAGTTAGGCTAGGTTCACATTACGTTAATTGGTTAACGCTAACGGACAGCGTTGCATGGCGAAAATGTCACAATTAACGCCGTGCAATGGGTCCGTTAGCACACCCATTGACAGCAATGTGATTTTCGGGTGTAGCGCATCGCTAGAGCGTGCCATTTTCGGCTCGCGCTAGCAAGGTGCCGTTCTTTTGTGGCGCGCCTCGGACGCTGCTTGCAGCGTCCGCGGCGCGCCCGAGGTCCGATCCCCGATCTTCCAGGGACGTTAACGCGACCACTAAACATGAGACCTAAAAAGACATTGCGTTAGCGCAATCCGCTAGCGCTAAACGGATTTCCCTAACGCAATGTGAACCTAGCCTTATGGAAAAAATAATAAAATTTAAAAAAAATGTATTTATTTCCATTTTCCCATTAGGGTTAGGGCTAGGGTTAGGGCTAGGGTTAGGGTTAGGGCTAGGGTTAGGGCTAGGGTTTGGATTACATTTACGGTTGGGATTAGAATTAGGGGTGTGTCAGGGTTAGGTGTGTGGTTAGGGTTACAGTTGGGATTAGGGTTAGGGGTGTGTCTGGGTTAGAGGTGTGGTTAGGGTTACAGTTGGGATTAGGGTTAGGGGTGCGTTTGGATTAGGGTTTCATTTATAATTGGGGGGTTTCCTCTGTTTAGGCACATCAGGGGCTCTCCAAACGCGACATGGCGTCCGATCTCAATTCCAGCCAATTCTGCATTGAAAAAGTAAAACAGTGCTCCTTCACTTCCGAGCTCTCCCGTGCGCCCAAACAGGGGTTTACCCCAACATATGGGGTATCATCGTACTCGAGACAAATTGGACAACAACTTTTTGGGTCCAAGTTCTCTTGTTATCCTTGGGAAAATAAAAATTTGGGGGGCTAAAAATCATTTTTGTGGGAAAAAAAAAGGATTTTTTATTTTCACGGCTCTGCGTTGTAAACTGTAGTGAAACACTAGGGGGTTCAAAGTTTTCACAACACATCTAGATAAGTTCCGTGGGAGGTCTAGTTTCCAATATGAGGTCACTTGTGGGGGGTTTGTACTGTTTGGGTACATCAGGGGCTCTGCAAATGCAACGTGACTCCTGCAGACCAATCCATCTAAGTCTGCATTCCAAATGGCGCTCCTTCCCTTCCGAGCTCTGCCATGCGCCCAAACAGTGGTTCCCCCCCACATATTGGGTATCAGCATACTCAGGACAAATTGGACAACAACTTTTGGGATCCAATTTATTCTGTTACCCTTGTAAAAATACAAAGCTGGGGGCCAAAAAATCATTTTTGTGAAAAAAAAAAAGAATTTTTATTTTCACGGCTCTGCGTTATAAACTGTAGTGAAACACTTAGGGGTTCAAAGTTCTCACAACATGTCTAGATAAGTTCCTTGGGAGGTCTAGTTTCTAATATGGGGTCACTTATGGGGGGTTTGTACTGTTTGGGTACATCAGGGGCTCTGCAAATGCAACGTGACTCCTGCAGACCAATCCATCTAAGTCTGCATTCCAAATGGCGCTCCTTCCCTTCCGAGCTCTGCCATGCGCCCAAACAGTGGTTCCCCCCCACATATTGGGTATCAGCGTACTCAGGACAAATTGGACAACAACTTTTGGGGTCCAATTTATTCTGTTACCCTTGTGAAAATACAAAACTGGGGGCTAAAAAATAATTTTTGCGAAAAAAAAAAAATTTATTTTAACGGCTCTGCATTATAAACTGTAGTGAAACACTTGGAGGTTCAAAGCTCTCAAAACACATCTAGATTAGTTTCTTAGGGGGTCTAGTTTCCAAAATGGTGTCACTTGTGGGGGTTTTAATGTTTAGGCACATCAGAGGCTCTCCAAACCAACATGGCGTCCCATCTTAATTCCAGTCAATTTTGCATTGAAAAGTCAAATGGCGCTCCTTCCCTTCCGAGCTCTGCTATGCGCCCAAAAAGTGGTTTACCCCCACATATGGGGTATCGTCGCACTCAGGACAAATTGCACAACATCTTTTGTGGTCTAATTTCTTCTCTTACCCTTGGGAAAATAAAAAATTGGGGGCGAAAAGATCATTTTTGTGAAAAAATAAGATTTTTTATTTTTACGGCTCTGCATTATAAACTTCTGTGAAGCACTTGTTGGCGTCAAAGTGCTCACCACACATCTAGATAAGTTCCTTAAGGGGTCTACTTTTCAAAATGGTGTCACTTGTGAGGGGTTCCAATGTTTAGGCACATCAGGGGCTCTCCAAACGCAACATGGCGTCCCATCTCAATTCCAGTCAATTTTGTATTGAAAAGTCAAATGGCGCTCCTTTCCTTCCGAGCTCTGTCATGCGCCCAAACAGTGGTTTACCCCCACATATGGGGTATCAGCGTACTCAGGACAAATTGCACAACAACTTTTGTGGTCTAATTTCTTCTCTTACCCTTGGGAAAATAAAAAATTGATGGCGAAAAGATCATTTTTGTGAAAAAATATGATTTTTTATTTTTACGGCTCTGCATTATAAACTTCTGTGAAGCACTTGTTGGGTCAAAGTGCTCACCACACCTCTAGATAAGTTCCTTAAGGGGTCTACTTTCCAAAATGGTGTCACTTGTGGGGATTTCAATGTTTAGGCACATCAGGGGCTCTCCAAACGCAACATGGCATCTCATCTCAATTCCAGTCAATTTTGCATTGAAAAGTAAAATGGCGCTCCTTCCCTTCCGAGCTCTGCCATACGCCCAAACAATGGTTTACACCCATATATGGGGTATCAGCGTACTCAGGACAAATTGTACAACAATTTTTGAGGTCCAATTTCTTCTCTTACTTTTGGGAAAATAAAAAATTGGGGGCGAAAAGATCATTTTTGTGAAAAAATATGATTTTTTATTTTTACGGCTCTGCATTATAAACTTCTGTGAAGCAATTGGTGGGTCAAAGTGGTCACCACACATCTAGATAAGTTCCTTAGGGTGTCTACTTTCCAAAATGGTGTCACTTGTGGGGGGTTTCAATGTTTAGGCACATGAGGGGCTCTCCAAACGCAACATGGCGTCCCATCTCAATTCCTGTCAATTTTGCATTGAAAAGTCAAATGGCGCTCCTTTCCTTCCGAGCTCTGCCATGCGCCCAAACAGTGGTTTACCCCCACATATGGGGTATCAGCGTACTCAGTACAGATTGTACAACGTTTGGCATCCACTTTATCCTATTACCCTTGGTAAAATAAAACAAATTGGAGCTGAAATAAATTTTGTGTGAAAAAAAGTTAAATATTCATTTTTATTTAAACATTCCAAAAATTCCTGTGAAACCCCTGAAGGGTTAATAAACTTCTTGAATGTGGTTTTGAGCACCGTGAGGGGTGCAGTTTTTAGAATGGTGTCACACTTGGGTATTTTCTATCATATAGACCCCTCAAAATGACTTCAAATGAGATGTGGTCCCTAAAAAAAAATGGTGTTGTAAAAATGAGAAATTGCTGGTCAACTTTTAATCCTTATAACTCCCTAACAAAAAAAAATTTTGGTTCCAAAATTGTGCTGATGTAAAGTAGACATGTGGGAAATGTTACTTATTAAGTATTTTGCGTGACATATCTCTGTGATTTAAAAGCATAAAAATGTAAAGTTGGAAAATTGCGAAATTTTCTAAATTTTCGCCAAATTTCCGTTTTTTTCACAAGTAAAAGCAAGTTATATCGAATAAATGTTACCACTAAAATGAAGTACAATATGTCACGAGAAAACAATGTCAGAATCGCCAAGATCCGTTGAAGCGTTCCAGAGTTATAACCTCATAAAGGGACAGTGGTCAGAATTGTAAAAATTGGCCCGGTCATTAACGTGCAAACCACCCTCGGGGCTTAAGGGGTTAATAAAGGTAAAATGGAAAATTTAAAAACAATAATCATAAACTTTACTAACAGAACACAGTCCAACCTCACTCAGAGGGAGACCGGCTCAGTCTCGGAGGCCCTGATAGATCCGGTTGGGGAAGGAGAAGAGGTGGCTGGCCCATCTTCACATCCTTCTAGTGACATCCCTCCTGCATCAACTTCAGTTGCACCACAAGATCCGGCAACAACTGGCAAAGAAGCTGCTCCACCACCCACAGCAGGACCACATCCAGTAAGCCAAGAAGATCAAGGAAACAGTAGCAGCCCTACTGTTCCACTGGAGACATCCCCACAGCCTGCTGTCATTTCCCGCCGTGGCCGCAGAAGGAGAGAGCTGCAAGAATCTTGCAGGAATGTGGACATTGGGGTCCTTAATTATTTGGCCACAGGATGATGGTGAGGAGGCCTATGCGAGGAGCCTGGCCTGGTACCTCCGTCCCATACCCCGTGAGGTGAGGCTACATGTGAGAGGGTGTTTTCAAATACTTATTGATGCATGTACCACACCAAATGAACCTTATGAATTGTTTGAGTTCATTGAGAGGTGGCAGCTGTCACTACGTAACATCCTGCACCTTCCATGATCTCAACAGGTGCATGCTCAACAAGTATTTGAAGCACCCCCTCCACGTGTGCCTACACCTCTACCCCTTCCCACCCAAAACCCACCAAGGCCAGCACATTACCATATGCCATCATACCATCAACCTTCCCAATATGGCCACTTGTCCAGACCCAGTGCTGGAGGCTGGTCCCAACCTGGGTTTGGAAGACATGGCCATATTGGTGGGGGTTATGAGGCAAGGCCTTATTTCCAACATCATGAGGGCCATAGTCAAAACCCTTATTATTCTAGCCAATACACAACTGCCCAATATGAGCAAGGGCATCATTTAGAGCAGGGTCATACATCATACTCACAGGATGATGTACAATTGGCCCAACAAAGGCCACCTGACCAGGACCCTGAGCTTCCACCATCACCTCCACCAACTTACAGAAATCTGTAATGCAAATTGGTTTATGAGGCTTAGTTTTATATTTTTGTGTAAAAAAAAATTTGTTTCATTCTGCTGTGATAGCACTTTGGTTTTACCAAATGGTTTTTTGATGCTTAAAATTTGATATAAAACCATATGATATGAATATGGTGTATGACAAAAAAAAAGGCTTTTGATATAAGTAAAAAAAAGATTCAAATGTCAATTTTATGTTGTTGGACCAATCATTACAACATCATACTCAATTACTCGGTTGATAAAAATCAGGTAAATAAATCAAAGAAACACACATAGTTAACTAATTTAAGTAATTTCTGCATTATGACCAAAAAAAATAAGAATATATATATATATATATATATATATATATATTTATATATATATAAACATTACAACAAAAAACAGCATTATCTTGCCAAGGAGTAGCTCCATGAGGAGAAACAAAATAATTTGTAAAAATATCCCAAATTTTTAAGCCAGAAAGGCGACGCCGCGGAGGAAGGACTTGTGTTGTAGGCCTACCCACATTAGCCAAAATGCCTTCAACACAGTCAGCTGGGGAACAGTCATGAATTCTTGTGAAGTTGTGCAGAACAACACAAGCTTTAATTACTTCATTTACATTTTGCTCACTCAGCTGAATGGCAAACTGGAGAACACGCCATTTGGATGCCAGAATGCCAAAGGCACACTCCACCAGTCGCCATGCCCGTGAAAGTCTGACATTAAATACACACTGCCGGTGGTCCAGGTTGCGCCGGGGATAAGGCCTCATGACATTCCTGCTCAATTGGAAGGCCTCATCTGCCACAAGAACATATGGGACTGCTTCAGCATTGGAGCCTGGGAGTTGTCGTAGTCGTGGGAGGTCACACATATTGCCCAACTACCACCAAAACACCTACACAAGCACAGCAACAAAATGGCCATATGGGAGGGTTCCACCTGTTGTAGAGGCCTTAAATAGGATTATGCTGATGATTTAAATTATTTTCAGGCCTCTCTGACCTTTCTGGCGCCTGCGCACTGCAGTACTTTGTTCTGCCCTCAACAGGGCAGACAAAGTACGCCTGCGCCGGAGCCGTGTCTGAAGATCAGAAGAGGACGTCTTGGAATGAAGATGGGAGGCGCTACAGCGGACCAGAGACACTAATCCGACCGGACCAGTAGTGGGACCGCCCCTGGGTGAGTATAATCTAACGTCTTTTTCTCCTCTTTCAGGATACATCGGGGCTTATCTACAGCATTACAGAACGCTGTAGATAAGCCCCTGATGCCGGTGGGCTTACCTCACCCGCGATTTTCAGGGTGACAGGTTCCCTTTAAAAGGATTCAGCTAGTCATTTTTTAATCATGTGATGTCATAGATCTAATGGAAAAGAGAACAATTAGCTAGGTAGAAAGGCAAAAATGAGGAATTATAAGTACACAGTGCTATATAATATGATTATTGCAATATATTAATAGGATAAACATTTTGATGGGAGGAGGAGTGCTACTTTACAGACATTTGCATGCAAGATTAGAATCTGCTTACAGTATTGAGCATCTTAGTATATACTCAGCATTTATACCGATTATAAGCCGCATGGCATTTTTCTTTCTGCTTATGTCCAATGCAAAATTATGTATTCTGCAAGTTTCCTGTTCCCTGAGAGCAGTGCAGTATGGGAGCGCAGATCACAGTTAAATGGTTAGGGCAAGGTCATTAGGTTACGTGTTACAGTTGAGCAGATATTTATCTAAAGGCAACGAGTTGTATCCAGCTGTATATATGAAAGGAAAGAAAGATAAAAAGTCCAAAGTGAATAAACCTTATTTAAAAATATGAAATGTCTTCACAAGTGTTCTCAACATTGGAAATAGTCTGTAACTGGCCACATCACATAAATTAACTATAAAATGTATATGAAGGTTCCCAAAGATAATTTAGCACATGTGGATCTGCAGGGGGGTGTAATGATAGCAGTCGTGTCCAGGGCCGGACTGGGACCAAAAAGCAGCCCTGGCACAAATAAAAATTCACCAGCCCACATACGAGTGTCGTAGAATCAAATCGGAAAGCACTGACAGGTTGTGCCGACTTTTTTGCTTTATTTGTTACACCAATCAAATGTGTTAAACCACTTTACATATGTAACCTGCAGTGGCTATAGGGGGAATAGACATCAGTTCAAACATCACACTGCAGAATATGCTAAAAATACAGCACTGATCACACAAATGTAACACACACACACTACAGATATTTCACACACAAGTAACACACACACACACTACAGATACTTCACACACAAGTAACACACACACTACAGATACTTCACACACAACACACACACTACAGATACTTCACACACAAGTAACACACACACTACAGATACTTCACACACAAGTAACACACACATACTGCAGATACCTCACGTACAAGTAACACAAACTACAGATACCGCACACACATGTAACACACAAACTACAGATACCACCCACCCACACTACAGATACCACACACACACACTACAGATACCACACACACACTACAGATACCACACACACACTACAGATACCACCCACCCACACTACAGATACCACACACACACACTACAGATACCACACACACACTACAGATACCACACACACACTACAGATACCACCCACCCACACTACGGATACCACCCACACTACAGATACCACACACACACACACACTACAGATACCACACACACACACTACAGATACCACACACACTACAGATGCCACACACACACACACACTACAGATACCACCCACACTAGATACCACCCACCCACATTACAGATACCACCCACACTACAGATACCACCCACCCACACTACAGATACCACACACCCACACTACAGATACCACACACACTACAGATACCACACACACACTAGATACCACCCACCCACACTACAGATACCACACACACACACTACAGATACCACACACACTACAGATACCACCCACCCACACTACAGATACCACACACACTACAGATACCACACACACACTACAGATACCACACTACAGATGCCACACACACATACACACACTACAGATACCACACACACTACAGATACCACCCACCCACACTACAGATACCACTCACCCACACTACAGATACCACACACACACTACAGATACCACACACACTACAGATACCACACACACTACAGATACCACCCACCCACACTACAGATACCACACACACTACAGATACCACACACACACACTACAGATACCACACACACTACAGATACCACCCACCCACACTACAGATACCACCCACACTACAGATACCACACACACACTACAGATACCACACACACACACTACAGATACCACACACACACTACAGATACCACACACACACTACAGACAACACCCACCCACACTACGGATACCACCCACACTACAGATACCACACACACACTACAGATACCACACACACACACTACAGATACCACACACACACACACTACAGATACCACACACACACTACAGATACCACACACACACACTACAGATACCACACACACACACACACACACTACAGATACCACCCACCCAGACACTCTGTGCTGCAGGAGAGGCCACTATACATGTGCAGCTCCTTCTGCTCACAGCAAGCACTTTCCCAGCACCTCCCCCGCTCTCTCCTTCTCTGTCGGGGCTGTTGACCAGAGCAGGAGATGTGACCATGGGGAATTGAGCTGCTTCTCTATCTGTCCCTGGGAGCACACACAGGTAGATATTCCTGACCTTGCAGCTTTATTGCAGGCTCTCTCCCTCAGAGGCGCTCAGTGCAGGGGGACAGGAGCTGTGGCCAATCAGCTCTTCTATCAATCTGATGCTCATTGGCCAGTGTTCTTCTCCAGCACAGCATGCCCCTTTTTTGAATGGCTGAACCCGGAGCAGAAAAAAAAAATCAGTGTATAGAAAAATGTTTGCACCCCCACCCAACCAGTGGCACCGTGGGCAGGCAGCTACCCGTCCTCCGTCCCAAAATACACAGAAACTTACTGCTGCAGTCTCCCTATGTTCTGTCACTGCCATCAGGGACATCTTCAGTGTAAATACTTTCATGCCCTATCCCCGCACTAGACAGGAAGAAGTGGGCGGTCTGATCACAAGCTGCAGTGGGAGGCATGGCCGCTGCACAGCGCTGCCCCCATCCTGTTCTATGTAACCTCACTGCAGCGCTAATGATAAGGTCTCAGGGCATCAGACCGCCCACTTCCTTCTTTCTAGTGTGGCGCGATCAAGTGCGCAAGGCAAGCAAATGCCGCCTGATGTGCTGGCTGTTGAAGTTAACTCTGCAACTCCCACTGACAACGCGGAGAGGGCGATATGTCTAGCGGCCCATTACAAGGACCAGCCCTTCTGGCATTTGCCAGAAATGCCCAATGGCCAGTCCGGCCCTGGTCGTGTCTGTTCAATTGAGCTTAAGGGGGCCCAAACGGGACCCATATTAGAAGACTAATAATGCCATTAGCCTGTCATAGTTGCCCGTTCATGTTGCAAATTTTGCATTGGATCTTGATAGGTTATTGACCAAATAAATAAAACTATTATCCTAATTCATTAAAACTAGTGTTGTGCAGCTCAGTCATAATAAAAGCGTTCCCCTGCAGTAAGATGCCGCTCAATGAATTAGGGGCATCTTACATAGTTACATGGTTATATAGGTTGAAAAAAGACCTAGGTCCATCAAGTTCAACCTTTCTACACCAATTGTGCATTTGTCACTAATTTAACTATAATTTGCAATGTTACGTGTATCAAGGAAATCATCTAGCCATTTTTTAAAAGCTGTTATAGTGTCAGCAATTACTACCTCTTGTGGTCAGGCAATCCACAGTCTGACTGCTCTAACCAGAGGCGTAGCTAGGGTTTTGGTTTGGGGGGAGGTGAAGCTTCTGAGTGGGCCCCTAACCAGGTAACCTTCATTACAACTCGGTGATGCACCCTAATAGTGGAGGAGAACTTCAGCAGATGACAGCGCAAATACTGAAGATAATCTCTATATAAAGACCAATATTGATATTACCGCCATATGGTCAGTGGTAGATACCAGTCCTACAGAACATATAAAAGATCAAAGAACAGTTGCAGATAATGTCTTACCGCTGATGTTCTTTCTCATTGAATTGTTCACTTTTCCCGTCTTCTCCATCTGGCCCAGATCGACATGACAACTTCTTCCACCCAGGACTCGACTACAGAGAATACATTAAAGACACATTTCAAGTCTCATATTCCAGCCATCACCATCTATTCCCAACCTGCAAAAACTCCTCATCCTGCTGATACCCCAATACTGAGCCTCTGCCATATGTGTCCCTATTACTGCCCCTGATACCCCAATACTGAGCCGCTGCTGCCGTATGTGACCCTATTACTGCACCTGATACCCCAATACTGAGCCGCTGCTGCCGTATGTATCCCTATTACTGCACCTGCTGTGTGGTTCTCTGTAGTTTCTAAATTCTAAAGCAACCCTCTAGAATATAGTAATGCCGGGTGCAAGTGCCCTAGAAAACAGTGCCCATATTTTGCTCCCTAGAAAGTAATATTGTGCTGTTTGCCCCTTTGATAGTCACAGTAACCTGAGCTCCCCTACAACAGTAAGCGCTCACTTTAAATTTAATAATGTCCTGAGTCTCCCCCCCTTACAGCTCCCCTATACACAGTATAATGCACTTTTATACACAGTATAATGCCCCCTCACTGTATAGTACCACCCACACAGTATACTGGCCCCTTAGTAGCCCCCAAGCTGTTTGATGGCTCCAAAACCGTAAGATGGCTCCCTCAGTGTAAACCCCACACTGTATGATGGCCCCTTCACTGTAAAACCCACACTATACGATGACTCCCTAGATAGCCTCCATATAGTGTAATGCACCAGATCATCCTAAATATAGTATAATGCACCCCCCTAGGCAGACTCTATAGCACAAGGCAGCATCCATAGGCAGAATTTATAGCACAAGGCAGAACCCATAGGCAGACCCTGTAGTATAAGGCAGCACACTCATAGGCAGACCCTGTTGTATAAGGCACCACCCCATAAGCAGACCCTGTAGTATAAGACAGCACCCCATAGGCAGACTCTGTAGTATAAGACAGCACCCCCATAGGCAGACCCTGTAATATAAGACAGCACCCCATAGGCAGATTCTGTAGTATAAGGCAGCACCCCATAGGCAGACTCTGTAGTATAAGACAGCACCCCATAGGCAGACCCTGTAGTATAAGACAGCACCCCCATAGGCATACCCTGTAGTATAAGGCAGCACCCCATAGGCAGACCCTGTAGTATAAGGCAGCACCCCCATAGGCAGACGCTGTAGTATGAGGCAGCTCCCCATAGGCAGACTCTCTGGTATAAGGCATCACCCCATAGGCAGACTCTGTAGTATAAGGCAGCTCCCCATAGGAAGACCCTGTAGTATAAGGCAGCATCCCCATAGGCAGACCCTGTAGTATAAGGCAGCACCCCCATAAGGAGACCCTGTTGTATAAGGCACCACCCCATAAGCAGACCCTGTAGTATAAGACACCCCCCTAGGCAGACTCTGTAGTTTAAGACAGCACCCCCATAGGCAGACTCTGTAGTATAATACAGCACCCCATAGGCAGACTCTGTAGTATAAGGCAGCTCCCCATAGGCAGACCCTGTAGTATAAGGCAGCACCCCATAGGCAGACTCTGTAGTATAAGGCAGCTACCCATAGGCAGACCCTGTAGTATATGGCCGCACCCCATAGACAGACCCTGTAGTATAAGGCAGCACCCCATAGGCAGACCCTGTAGTATAAGACAGCACCCCATAGGCAGACCCTGTAGTTTAAGACAGCACCCCATAGGCAGACCCGGTAGTATAAGGCAGCACCCCCACAGGCAGACCCTGTAGTATAAGGCAGCACCCCCATAGGCAGGCCCTGTACTATAAGGCAGCACCCAATAAAAAAAACAATACTCACCTCTCTTCTTCCTTGTTCCTACGGTGCTCTGAGCTCCCGCTCATCTTCTGACAGCGGGCGCCGGGTACTGGTGTCATCGCTACCCCCTGACAGTGTCGGCGTCGGTGACGTCAGATGCTGACAGGGGGATGATGGCAGAAGGAGCGCAGCACAGCGCTCCTTCCCTCATCAGTGTGGTCAGCTGTATCAGCTAAATGCCGAAACAGCTGACCTTGCGATGTTGGGCGGGGGGTCACTGCTGGCACTGAGCCCCCCCCCTCCTGCTCAGGGACCCAATAGTGGCAGAGCAGGGAGATCGATTCTTCCTGCTCTGCTGCAGAATGTAACTGCATCAGCGCACTGCGTAGCAGTAGCTTAGCTTCGGGTGGGCCCCCTCAGTGCACCGGGTCCGGGGCCACTGCACCCTCTGCCCCTCCCGGTAGCAACGCTACTGGCTCTAACTGTAAAGAACCCTTTCCTATTTAATCGCCTTTCTTCCACCTGTAATGAATGCCCCCTCGTCCTTAGTATAGTCTTCGGAAGGAATAAGTCATGTGCCAGTCTTTTGTACTGACCACACATGTATTTATACATGTAAATGAGAACCCCACTGAGGCGTCTTTTTTCAAAGCTAAAGAAGCTGAGAGGCCTTCCATCCCTTGTAATAATCTAATGCCCACCTTTGAACTGACTAACTTCTGAATATCCTTTTTAAAATGTGGAACACAAAACTGGATCCCATATTCTAGATGTGGCCTCACCAGTGATTTAAAGGTTAATAATACATTTTATGTATATGCAGCAATAGGATTACTCTGTCCCAGGTCCATTACTTTACATTTATCTATAATAAATCTCATTTGCCAAGTGTTTGCCCATTCAGTAATCTTATTCAGATTGTTTTGTAATATTGTACTATCCAGATCAGATTTTAGTATCCTACATCAGGGCCCAGGGTGTCAAACTGCATTCCTCGAGGGCCGCAAACCATGCGTGTTTTCAAGATTTCCTTAGCATTGCACAAGGTGCTGCAATCATGATGTGTGTAGGTGATTAAATTATCACCTGTGCAGTACAAGGAAATCCTGAAAACATGACCTGTTTGCAGACCTCGAGGAATGCAGTTTGACACCCCTGTCCTACATAGTATGGTGTCATCAGAATAGACTGACACTTTACTCTCAATCCCCTCCACATGGTCATTAATAAAGAGGTTAAAAAGAATCGGTCCTAGCAGATCCCTGCGGTCCCCACTGCTGTTTATATCCCATTTAGAGAATCTACCATTTATGACGACTCTTTGTTTCCTGTCAATTAACTAATTCCTTACCCATCTGCATATAGTTTCCCCCAGTCCTTGCTTCTGTAGCTTGGGTATAAAGCTGTTATGTGATACAGTATCAAATGCTTTTGCAAAGTCCAGATAAATCACATCACCTTTACCAACATCCAGATTTGCACTCACCTCCTCATAGAAACCCAACATTTTAGTTAGATAAAACCTATCTTTCATGAATCCATGCTGGTTGTCATTTATTATATTATTCTCTGCAATATATCTCTGCAAATCAAAACTTTGCACACTACTGATGTCAGGCTTACTGGACGGTAGTTACCTGGATCTACCTTATAACCTTTTTAAATATCCTTTTACAAGAGAGTCTAAGAATATGAGATACAGCGGTCTGTCAATTACTGAGCTCAATTCCCTCAGTATCTGTGGATGAATGTCATCTGTTTGATTTGCTCAGACGCAACCGTACTTCTTTTTGTGTTTAATTATATCAGGTGGTAAACTTTGATTTTTGAACAATACAATAACAAAGACCTGGTTATCTGTCCAGCTGACAAGGGGGGGGGGATTGTTATACTGGACCAAGAAACGTATCATAAGGAAGCCCACCGTTTACTTAGCGACTCCCAAACTTATGAAACTAAATAGAAACCGAACTGATGACTACATCAAGGAAATGCAAATTCTAAAAAAGAAGGGTTTGGATAAGGGATTTATCAATAAACAAGAGTTCGAATTTATTAACTTCGGATCTCTGAGACTGGCAGTATTTTATTATCTACCTAAAATACACAAGGACATTAAAAATCCACCCGGTAGACCAATTGTATCTGGCATCCAGTGCCTGACAGCCAATATGTCAAAGCTGGTAGATTCTCATCTACAGAATATTGTTCCGCTTTTGTCATCACATTTAACCTTCGTCCGGCTGAGTAGGTACAATTGTAACTATTCCGTTTTAAAATTGCAATAACTTTTTTTTTCGAAAAGCCGTAGAGGGCTGAAATTTCGTGACATCTCTGCACTTTTAATCCAGAATATATTGGCCAAATTTCAATAAAATATATATGAAGGTACAATTGTACCTCTGCAGCCTGTTAACGTTGTAAAATTATGCAGCCTGACGAAGGTTAAAAGATAGTGCACACATTCTGCAACTCCTACAAAAAGTTATATGGTGCAAGGAATATATATTAGGCACTCTCAAAATAACTTCATTATATACGGTCATTGACCACAACAAAGGATGCAAGGCTGTCAAACATTTTTTAACTAAATATTCTGAGGTTCCTTCAGAACAGATCAAATTTTTAGGCAAACTTATGTATGTTATTGTAACACACAATTATTTTTTATATAAGGACTACTACTACCAGCAGTGGGGTACTGCTATGGGGACCAGGTTCGCTCCCAGTTATGCTAGCCTCTATGTGGGTAGATGGGAAGAGCATGCCATTTACCCGGGGGGCCGTCTGCGCACGAACCTGGTCCTCTGGCAACGTTTTATAGACGATATAGTTTTTATTTGGTCTGGTGGCCTGGACACTCTTAATCAGTTTTTAATAGATACTAATAAAAATCAATATTTTTTAAATTTTACGTCAACCACCAGTACCACTGAAATAAATGTTTTCGATTTAAAATTTTTTATTGATGACTCCAAGATCCAAACTTGTACTTTCAGTAAACCAACCGACACAAATAGTTATATCCCCTTGGATAGCTGTAATCTTCCCAGCTGGTTGCTGAATATCCCAAAAAGCCAGTTTATGAGAGTTCACCGCAACTGTTCTAGGCCTCAAGATTTTGATATGGAAGCCGAGATACTTACAAATAAATTTTTGGAGAAGGGATATGATAAAGAAATGCTGGAGAAATCGAAAAAAACAGCTCTGTTAAAATCCAGACAGGAGCTCATTAATCCAGCTTCCACATCTAAAGATACTATGGATTCTATTCCCATAATAACAAAGTATAATGCTAATTCAAATATCCTCCGTAAGATAGTCACTAAACACTGGCATATCTTGAAAAATGATAAAATATTGGGGGATAAGATTACCAACCAGCCCTGTTTTGTTTTTAAAAAATCTCAAAATTTGGGAAATTTGATCGCCCCTACAGTCCAGAACAGACCCTCTCTTAAACAGTCTTTCGTTTTTCATGTCAACTTAAATGGTTTTTCCCATGTCAGAAATGTAGCATGTGTAAACAGACCACGATGCATAAATGCACAAATATCAAGAAAGGAGATAAAGTATTTCAGATTGAGGACTTTATCACATGCTCCACGACAGGGGTAAATTATACCATACAGTGCCCCTGTGGAAAAACATATGTGGGGAGGACAAAACGACCTTTACAAACAAGAATTAGCGAACATATGCATAACATGAAAAACAAGTTTTTGGGTCACCCACTTTCTCAACATTTTATTGAACATCATGGCGGACTGGTACAATATATGCAAATATCAGGTATAGCCATAGTACATCGACATTGGAGAGGGGGAACTATGTCAAAGCTATGTCAAGAGCAGAGACGAAGTGGGTTTTTACTCTGGACACCATTGCACCAAGAGGATTGAATATTGGGGTGGAACTTTTTGGTTTCCAATAATTACGTTGTATTATGGGAGGCTATATAAGGACAAACAAAATGGGGTAAGGACCTGCCCTGAGGAAGGAGACAGGAGTCTCTGAAATGCGTTGTTTGATAGGTCCTTACCGCACTTCGCACACACTTCCGGGTTTCAGTAGCGGTCACGTGATCCATCGCGTCACGAAGGTCCTGCGCACCATCCGAACTCACCGCTTACACTACATGTGGCGTCGGCTCTGCAGGATTCTGCTCCTACCTGGAGGTTAGTTAGTGGTGGCTGCTGGATTAATACCTCTCCTGTTTGGATTCATCCCGCAATCAAAACGGCACCACTGCGGTCTTCAACTCCCCAAGAGACTTATCAGTGGAGGTAAGAAGACCTGCATGCACTTGGAGGAACCCCTCTTGGGTTTTTAAGCTTTGCATTTAGTTGTGTTTATCGGGTATCTGTACCTATAATTGTATCATATAGGGAGACAGTTTGTTTTCTGGTGTTTTCCACACAGGACCTTTTTACTGGCTATATCCAGCGCACACCTGTATATACCGAGGTATATACTTTCTTATGCAAACTTTGATGTTTGCCTTGTTGAATGATCCCTGGAAGAAACAAGTGAATTGGTGAATATGGATGAAAAGTGCCCGTTTAATATCTCAGCCTTTTGTTTGTCTTCTATAATTATCTTGTTATTATCGTCTTTTAAAGGGCCGATACCATCTGTTTTTTTTTTGTTGGCATTGATGTATTTATAAAATCTTACAAGTACAGAGACTAGATTACTTTTCTGGTATAAGTTACTCCAGTAAAGTGGTGTAAGTTTTCAAGAGCTAGATGAGGGGGCTTAGCCAATGCTTCATTCAATTTGGGGAGCTGGTAGGAAATGGTGTGAAAATGCAAAAGTGATATTTTTGCTCAAATACCAATTGTTCAAAAAATAGCACATTTGAGGGTGTTTTATGGCAGATAACTGGCGTAAACACCTTTATGAATTGGGCCTATTATTTTTTACTAATTTAACAACGATCAAACAGTCAGCTCTTCTTTAGAGAACACATGCATTGTAGCTTGAGCAGGCCTCAGGCACACATCAGTGTCATTATGATTCCCTTTTATCTACTGGTTCACAAGCACCATCCAGCGGCAAATGCAGTGCCCAAAGCTCCATGAAGCTATGGACGTCCCATGTGTCGGTTCAGGCTCCATGCAAACAGCATTTTAGGGTTGTCAAATCCAACATCTCTCAAATTGTGAGGTGCACGTGTACAGTCATCTGGCAGAAGTTGCAGTCCATCGTGATGCCTTGCCCAACCGAGGAGACTTGGCTGCAGGTTGCAGCAGGCTTTCAAACTGTGGCCAATTTCCCCAACTGTGTAGGTGCTGTTGATGGCAAACATGTGAGAGTGCTGAAGCCACCACGATCAGGATCACGCTTCTTTAATTATAAGAAGTATTTTTCTGTGGTCCTGATGGCGGTGGCTGATGCACATCACAAGTTAGTTGCCATCGATGTCGGTGCTTATGGCAGTTCTGGGGACTCTCGGGTGCTGCAATCATCACAGATTGGACTTCAAATTCTTTGAGATGGCGGAATGCTCCCAGCCCCAAGACCTTTTCCGGGTTCCACACATCCAGTGCCCTTTGTGATGGTATCGGATGAGGCATTTCCCTCAAAGCCCAACCTGCTGCGCCCATACCCACAAAGAGCACTGGATGACCGGCGGAGGATTTTTAATTATAGGCTGAGCCGTGCATGAAGATTTGTGGAATGTACCTTCGGGATCATGTGTAGTCGGTGGAGGATCTTTCACACTGCCATCCAGTTAGATCCGGAGACCGTTGACACTGTGATAAAGGCATGCTGTGTGCTCCACAACTATGCTCGGGAATACAGCACAGAGGTAGTTGAGGAGCCACAGGTGTCGGAATTAATTGCAGTGGACAACTTTGGTAAAAGAAGGCAATGTAACTTGGGTGTGCATGTGAGAGAAACCTTCGCTGACTACTTCATGAGTTCTGAAGGTGCCGTGCACTGGGCCGGTGTTGAGCAGCCTGAACTGCAGAGAAGATCAGATGCCTAAACCGAATCAAGGCCCCAGCCTGGACGTCAGTGATAACAGCTGAGAACATATGACGCCTAAACCCTATCTACAAAAGGTACCTTCACACTGATCAACTTTCCAATGATCACGACCAGCGATACGACCTGGCTGTGATCGTTGGAAAGTCCTTGTGTGGTCGCTGGGGAGCTGTCACACAGACAGCTCTCCAGCGACCAACGATGCCGAAGTCCCTGGCTAACCAGGGTAAACATCGGGTTACTAAGCGCAGGGCCGCACTTAGTAACCTAATGTTTACCCTGGTTACCATTGTAAAAGGCAAAAAAAAAAACACTACATACTCACATTCCAGTGTCTGTCACGTCCCTCGCCGTCAGCTTCCCGCACTGACTGTGAGTGCCGGCCGTAAAGCAGAGCACAGCGGTGACGTCACCGCTGTGCTTTACAGCCGGCGCTCACAGTCAGTGCGGGAAATTTTTTTCCTCTCATTATGAAACAATTTTTTTTCAAAAACTGAAATATGTTTTAAATAAATTTAAATAACTTTTTCACTTTTGTTCTGGAACACACTTGGTAAAGCATTGTCCAAACTCCCATCTCGACTCCAAAAAGAGGAAACGTCTAAAATCAAAACTGGTGATATTCATGGTCGTTAGAGACTGGAATTTGGCGTACTTGTACGATGGCCAGTTGCAGTAGGTACAGGTGTATGGCCATAACTGTAGGTGCCAACATTGTCGGGCCTGTATGGTGCCGCCTGCCCAAAACGCTGCGATGCAGCTGCTGGTGGTGGTGGTGGAGGCACAATGGGGTTATTAAAAAATTTCAAAATACCAATCATTATATGTTGTGCTGGGGTAGGGTGGATGTGCCATCAATTGCCGTTAACAGACAATTGGCTGCTGTCTTGTATATTTGCTGCTTGTCCTGTGGCAGTGTCCTTAGGTGGTCTGCCAAAAGTGACCCAAATTTGTCATGCTCATCTTGCTTGCCCAAGCAGATTGAGCGTTCTGCTAGTTAGATTTTCGCTAACTTGCAATTTTTTGGACTTCTTGGTTGCCGCCCTTCTCAATGCCACGGGACGGGCAGAAGCAGCCCCCATCCCCATGTGCCTCGCCACACCACCACCAGAGCTGGATGCAGCGTCCGAGGCAGTTGAAGCATTGTTGGACTCCGACACCTTGCCCGTATTAGCTGGAATGGCCATTACTCCAAAGGTATCTGTCAAATCTTCTGACGTTCCAGCCGAATACATGTTCCCCGGAGAATCTTGGCTGACCATCCTGCAGTCTTCAACCTCCTCTCCAATATTAGGCTCCGAGGTGTCACCTTCATGGTCCGGGGGTGTTTGGCCATAGACGTTGCTTTCTGTTCTGTAGACCGAAGAAAAAACCATGTTACGAAAATACTATTTTAAATCATGACGTAAACCAAATAAATTTTGATATATAATCTACCTCCTCAAATTCCGGCTACTCAATATAAACTGCAGCTGGTCTGCAAATGGCACCCTCTTCCTTGACGGCGAGCTGCCACTGGGAGTCTTGAGGGATTTGATGAATCGGTCTGTCACAGACCGCCATCTCTTCCTAACATTGTCCACTGAAATTAAATAATATAAAAAAAATTATTACAAATCCTTTTTTCATACATTTTCCAAATAATTTAAATAATCAATACTTACAAATCATTTTTTGCCCCGGTTTCGGTAGATTTGGCCACTTCGGATACAGAGCGGTGGCAATTTTTGTCCAGGCATCACGTTTCGACCCCTTGTATTCATCACTTAACCGGTCCCAGACCTCGGGGTGTTTTTCAATCTAAAATATATCATATTACAAGGGACAAATTTTTTTAAACTTAATTGTGGACTATTAGAAATATATCGATATCTACACTAGTACAAAGACACACACTCAACATCACATACACTGCGCGTTCAACATAATCTAACGTATAAATTATGAAGAAAATGTCCAAACATTACGGGTGAAATAGAGAAACACAAAAACATCGCATAATGGACAGAAGCAGTGAAAAACTACCCATTCAAACTCATACACTAACCCCAAGACTCCCCTAAGGCCTCTTTCACACTTGAGTCGCTTTGCATCCGTCGCAATCGGTCCTTTTGGGGAAAAAATGGATCCTGAAAATGGGCTCGCAGGATGCGGTTTTCTCCCATAGACTTATATTAGCGACAGATGGCCACACGTCGCTTACGTCGTGCAACGAATCCATCATGTTTTGTCGGACCGTGGGCAAGAAAAAACATTCACGTTAACGTTTTTTTGTCCGTCGCGTCTGCCATTTTCCACCGTGCATGCACAGCTGAAACTACGCCCCCTCCTGCCCGGACTTCGAAATGGGCAGTGGATGCATTGAAATACTGCATCTGCTGCCCACATCGTGCACAAATTTAACAACGTGCGTCGGTACATCGGCCCGCAGCATAGCTACGGACCCGTACCAACGCAAGTGTGAAAGTTGCCTAACCCAAGACACAACCATAGACACAACCTTAACCCTACCTATAACACTAACCCTAGCCATAACCCTAACCCTAGCCATAACCCTAGCCATACCCCTAGCCATAACCCTATCTCTAGACATTACCCTAACCCTAGCCATAACCCTAACCGTAACCCTAGCCATAACCCTAGCCATAACCCTAACCCTAGCCATAACCCTAACCCTAGCCATAACCCTAACCCTAGACATAACCCTAACCATAACCCTAACCCTACATACAACCCTAACCATAGCCATAACCCTAACCCTAGCCATAACCCTAACCCTAGACATAACCCTAACCCTAGCCATAACCCTAACCCTAGCCATAACCCTAACCATAACCCTAGCCATAACCCTAACCCTAGCCTTAACCCTAGCCATAACCCTAACCCTAGACATAACCCTAACCCCAGCCATAACCCTAACCCTGGCCATAACCCTTGTCAGTGTACAAAATTTGGGGGCTCTAGCTGTTAAAATAAAGGGTTAAATCACGGAAAAAATAGCGTGGGCTCCCGCGCAATTTTGTCCGCCAGAGTGGGAAAGCCAGTGAGTGAGTGCAGATATTTATAGTCTAGAGAGGGACCATGGTTATTGCCCCCCCTGGCTAAAAACATCTGCTCCCAGTCACCCCAGAAAAGGCGCATCTCACAGATGCGCCTTTTCTGGCACTTAGCATCTCTCTTCCCACTCCCGAGTAGCGGTGGGATATGGGGTAATGAAGGGTTAATGTCACCTTGCTATTGTAAGGTGACATTAAGCCAGGTTAATAATGGAGAGGTGTCAATAAGACACCTATCCATTATTAACCCTTGCACATATAAAGGGTTAATAAAGACACACACACACACACACATGATTAAAATATTTTAATCAAGTAATGACACCAAGTGTTATGACCTGGTGGTTAGGAGCACCCGACCTGATAATTAAACTCATACAGGACGAGCTCTGGGATGTGGGAGCTCTGCTGACCGCAAGCCCTAATCCTATCGCACACACTAAAAATAGCCGTGGAGCGCTCCTGACGCTCCCTAGGCGCCTCGTCACAGCCTCAGAGCTAGCTAGCCCTAGAGATAGAAAATAAAGCCTACCTTGCCTCAGAGAAATTCCCCAAAGGAATAGGCAGCCCCCCACATATAATGACTGTGAGTAAAGCTGAAAGTCACAAACGCAGAAATGAAATAGGTTTCATCAAAGGGAGGCCAGACTTACTAAATAGACAGAGGATAGGAAAGGAATCTTTGCGGTCAGCACAAAAACCTACAAAAGACCACGCAGAGTGTGCAAAAGGGTCCTCCGCACCGACTCACGGTGCGGGGTGCCACTCTGCATCCCAGAGCTTCCAGCTAGCAAGACAAAATCAGGATAACCAGCTGGACAAAGAAACAATGAGCAAAAATAACAATAAGGAACTTAGCTTCTGCAGGAGAAGACAGGTCACCAGGCAGATCCAGGAGCGAACTGAACCAATGCTAAAACATTGACAGCTGGCATGGAGTAACGATCTGAGTGGAGTTAAATAGAGAAGCCAACCAAAGGATAAACCACGTCACCTGTGTAAGGAACCTCAGAAGCAGCAGCTTCACTCATAGCCACCAGAGGGAGCCCATAGACAGAACTCGCCGAAGTACCATTCACGACCACAGGAGGGAGTTCGACAACAGAATTCACAACAGTACCCCCTGTTGTGAATTCTGTGGCCAAGCTCCCTCCTGTGGTCGAGAGTGGTACTTCGGCTGGTCCTGTCTATGAGCTTCCTTTGGTGGATGAGAGTGGTACTGCGGCTTCTGAGTTTCCTTCCTCAGGTGATGAGGTTAAGTCGTTAGGTGCTGCTCTATTTAACTCCACCTGGTGCTTTGATCCTGGCCTCCAGTCAATGTTCTAGTATTGGTCTTGCTTCCTTCTGGATCGTTCCTGTGGCCTGTCCCTCCTGCATAAGCTAAGTTTTGCTTGTGTTATTTTTGTTTGCTATTTTTTCTGTCCAGCTTGCTATATTGGTTTTTCTTGCTTGCTGGAAGCTCTGAGACGCAGAGGGAGCACCTCAGTACCGTTAGTCGGTGCAGAGGGTCTTTTTGCCCCTCTGCGTGGTTGTTTGTAGGTTTTTGTGTTGACCGCAAAGCTATCTTTCCTATCCTCGGTCTATTCAGTAAGTCGGGCCTCACTTTGCTAAATCTATTTCATCTCTGTGTTTGTATTTTTATCTTACTCACAGTCATTATATGTGGGGGGCTGCCTTTTCCTTTGGGGAATTTCTCTGAGGCAAGGTAGGCTTATTTTTCTATCTTCAGGGCTAGTTAGTTTCTCAGGCTGTGCCGAGTTGCATAGGGAGCGTTAGGCGCAATCCACGGCTACCTCTAGTGTGGTGTGTTAGGATTAGGGATTGCGGTCAGCAGAGTTTCCACGTCTCAGAGCTCGTCCTTTGTTTTTGGTAATTGTCAGGTCACTTTGTGTGCTCTGAACTTCAATGTCCATTGTGGTTCTGAATTACCTGTTCATAACAACCCCCCTTGAGGAGGGGTCACCGAACCCTCACCAGAGCCCCCAGGCCGATCAGGATGAGCCAAATGAAAGGCACGAACAAGATCGGCAGCATGAACATCAGAGGCAAAAACCCAGGAATTATCTTCTTGACCATAACCCTTCCACTTGACCAGGTACTGGAGTTTCCGTCTCGAAACACGAGAATCCAAAATCTTCTCCACCGCCCCCCACATATAATGACTGTGAGTAAAGATGAAAGTCACAAACGCAGAAATGAAATAGGTTTCAGCAAAGGGAGGCCAGACTTACTAAATAGACAGAGGATAGGAAAGGAATCTTTGCGGTCAGCACAAAAACCTACAAAAGACCACGCAGAGTGTGCAAAAGGGTCCTCCGCACCAACTCACGGTGCGGGGTGCCACTCTGCATCCCAGAGCTTCCAGCTAGCAAGACAAAATCAGGATAACCAGCTGGACAAAGAAACAATGAGCAAAAATAACAATAAGGAACTTAGCTTCTGCAGGAGAAGACAGGTCACCAGGCAGATCCAGGAGCGAACTGAACCAATGCTAAAACATTGACAGCTGGCATGAAGTAACGATCTGAGTGGAGTTAAATAGAGAAGCCAACCAAAGGATAAACCACGTCACCTGTGTAAGGAACCTCAGAAGCAGCAGCTTCACTCGTAGCCACCAGAGGGAGCCCATAGACAGAACTCGCTGAAGTACCATTCACGACCACAGGAGGGAGTTCGACAACAGAATTCACAACAACCTAGGTTTTGACCACATTTTATTGCACTGGTAATCCAAGGGTTAAAAAAAAAGCTTGCCCCCCCAAAAAAAATTAACATTAGTTTACAATGGAACCGGTGCAAATGCACCAGCCCTGGTGTAAACATCACTGCAGATGATATATATCATCTCTGCGCAGCCTCCCCGGCTGACCAGAGATGACCTGATATAGCGTGGGAAAATTTCCCACGCTCCAGAGTTCACCTCCGGTCAGCCGGTGAGTCCGCGCAGCCGCAGTGAATACCTAACGAGTTCCCCCGAACAGCGCGAGCTGCATTCGGGAGAACTTGGGATACAATGAACGGTGTCGCTTTACGATCCCATTCATTATATCGGCGGCCGCAGTTTAGAGCAGCCACATGTTATGAGGCTGCTCTAAACTCAAGATCATCGTGGGACACTCGTTTAATTGGATGTTGCGGAGGGTAGGTATACATTGTGGTTTCTTTTTTACTTTTTTCTGACGAGGGATTCGTGGAATTGGGTGTTTAGGTGAGTACGGGTTTGTTTTTTTTAATTTATTTTAGGTGGCGATCGGCGGGGACAGGTATGTATAATTTATTTCCACAGGTAATTTCCACCAATGAAAATGAATTTTATGGACTATAATAGGGACATGGGGAAAATATAATTTATTTATATTTACCACTGGCCACCAATGTAAATTATTACACACTGGCCACCAATGATAATTTTTTTGGAGGTGAATAATTTAATATTTTAATAATTTATTAAGGGGCAATTTATCATGGGCCCGTGACCACTGGTCACCAATGAAAATTATTCGTATGTAACAGCAGGGACAGTTCGATGGGAAATACTGCTCCCAGCGAGCTGAGCCTACTGCCACGACTTGGAGGTAACAGACATAGGCCGATGGGAGTAGCACATCCGATCATACCACTCCATGTCGACAGCCCTAATACAGGAAGACGGGAATGATCTGGGAGCGTCGTCTTCCTGGATTATGGGATGCGCCTGCACGGCATGATGGGATAGCCATTATGGGATGGACATTGTGTTGTCACTTCCTGTTGTGTTGCATTTTTACCGCAAAACAAACGCTAGAAATCTGCAAATTTTTATAAGTTTGCAGATTTCTAGCCTTCCAATGCAAGTCTATGTGTGCGGAAAATAAGCGATTCCGCAAAATTATTGAACATGCTGCTTTTTTTCCCGCGATGCGAT
The DNA here is from genome assembly GCF_032444005.1 of Ranitomeya imitator. Classification (NCBI taxonomy): domain Eukaryota; kingdom Metazoa; phylum Chordata; class Amphibia; order Anura; family Dendrobatidae; genus Ranitomeya; species Ranitomeya imitator. The sequence goes on from NC_091285.1 coordinate 443,337,914, forward strand.
GTTTTTCGCGGAAAAAAAGCAAAATTTGCAGAAATTTTGCGGAATACATAGAAACTATTGGGAGGCATATGTAACCGTTTTTTTTGCATTTTTATAGCGAAAAAACACGAAAGATACTGAACGTGTGCACATACCCTAAGGTGCTTCTAGCTATGGGCGCTAACAGATACTTCACACTGTATGCCTTTCTCTTTCTTACAATGAGATAAGGTAATTTGAAGTTGCTATAATTGTTGATTCTTACACACACAAGCAAATTCCTTCGTTTATTTATACATTTCTTATATTCCATACCTTCAGGGTTTAGCCTTGAATTCCGTCCTTTTCATTCATTTAGTTACACAAAAAATGTTCCTTCACATCTTTGTCGGATTTCTCTTTTAAGATGTTTCCTGCTATGTAGTACAGCTTTATGTCTTATCCAGACAAGACGGGTTTCCCATGGTTATCATAGAATTCTTTCTCATTTTACTTAGTTGTAAGAAAGATTTTTTTTTCCTATGTGGTTAACATAATTCTTTTGCACCTTATACTTTTATGACAGCAATTTTATAACGTTTACCTGGAGAATATTTGAGACCTTTGTGTTACAATTGCATTTCTTCTTGCTGAGCCAAACAACCTAGCATTAATTTACTTCCTATGTATTTCACCAAAGTAGGATGTTTTCCCATGTGTGTTCCCTAGCTATAATTGCATTGCCTCTTATCGCCTGCAATGCTATCCCTTGAATCTTTCCCTTCTCTGTAAGCTTCTTCCCCTGTGTCTTAACCATTTTTTAAATAATATTCACTTATCTCATCAAGCTCTGCTAGTGTTTCTTTGTATCTCACCAACTTTGACAGCACTGCATCTTAAAAAGCTATGGTCGCATTTCTTTACACCTCTCCCACGCTAACCAGTATTCCCAATGTCCCAGATGTCGCCCAGTCACACAAGTGTTCGCATTGTATCGAGTTATAATAGCATTTCCTCTGATTTTGCCCTTCTGCGATAAGCTTCCACCCCATTTAATCTATTTTTGACTACATTTTGCCATCTACCAGTCATGGTAACCTTCTCTAAGCTCATGATAATTCTTCCTTTGATCCACCTCCAATGCTTTTTGCTTCTCCTTCCCATGCCACCAATGTTATCTTTCTCTGAAAGACTACCCATTTGTGCTGGCATTACCTGGTATTTCACTCCGCTGTGATGGTGCTTGCTTGTTTCCCATCCACCTCATATCGCATTTACTGTCGCTAATGTGTGATGACGTTTCCTTGTATCTCAAAGGAATATAATCGCTTTTACCCGCAGCTTACCAAGATATGAAAATGTCATGTACTGTACTTTTGACAGGGTTCACTTACCTTAGGGCTTCCGAAACCCATTATTGTGTTCTATTTCATGTTATCTTAATCTTAGCCTTATGTGCATGCTTCTAGCTGGTGTAGAACGGCATAATCTTGAAGTCCTCTGAGAAAAATTAGCCTTTTCCCTCTTTTGCAAATAGTCAGGAAATAGTATTACAACTTCAAAAGGCTGGAAAAAACTTTCTTTATCCTGAAGTCTGATGAAATACTCTCAAGTCTTAAGCCTTCAGCTCTTTCTGGGAAGAAAACTTTTACAGAGGGAAAAAGCAAAACACTATAGTGCTGCTAGATGCTGTGAGCCACTAAAGGGAACCTGTTACTTGAGTGCTGCCCAAACCATGGGTTGCGTGAATCAGAGAAAATATGCTGTGAAGATCTGTCCTGGACCATGGCCGGTGACAAGAGTAGTCCAGACCCGTCCTAGACCGGCTCCTCCCAACTCAGCTGAAGGTGATTGACGGGTCTCTCCCATAGCTAGCAAATAACCAAAGCACTTCTATACATAAAGTGCTGAAGTAGGATCCTGTCCCGTAATTTGACGTTTAAGAGACTTGTCACTCAAAATGATGAACATGAATGATTTTTAATGTAACCCAAATAAAACACAAACGTTTCGGTCAATAGGAAACCTTCATCAGTGTGCGGATTGCTCACGAAGAAGCACTTTAACCAGAAGATATATCCAACACCGATATCCACCGCTGGTAGCAGGAGAGAGGCGCCGTTTTTAGAAACATATATTCTCTGAGAAAAATATACCTGGCAATAATAATGCAGCCGGCTTTGATTCAAGCAGTCCCCAGTTTGGAAACCATGGAGGTGACAAGTTGTTCCCAATAACAAAAGCCTCACACATCATCTCAATTTTATGAATTAAAAGAAGGCAACTGTTTGTTTAAAAACATATTGTAAAAGAAGTTAAGGAATACCCCGAAATGCGTTTTTATATTTGCACCCAGCAAATATTGCTGGGGCTGTTTGTTACATCGGTTCAACCATACAAGAACAGTAACGTATTCATATTATAGAAATACAATTTGCAGTGTTCCTATTCAATGTTTCAATGTATCAGGTCTCCAGTCACTACTATACCTTTGTGTAAATTGAAGAACTAAGTTGTGGAAAATGATGTAAGTATATTTTTATAACGTATTCACAGATCGCTGAACAACACAAGTACAAGCAATGGTGAAACTTTGGATTGTGAGTAATCTCAAGTACATGCGGCAGTTTACATTCTTTACACTACAACAAAATTTAGCCATACCAGCGTCCAATATGCTCTCTACTATTATTATTATTATTATTATTATTGATCGCTACGTTCATGATGTGATTCACCTTACTTGGATCGGTTATGTAGAGTTATTTGCGAGGGCCCCATAATAAGAAACCTTTTATCGCATATTTGCTTTTCTAATCTTTGGACTGCAGATACATTTTGTTTCGTCTTATGAGTGTTTTTATTTCAATGTTGTGCATTTAATTGTTTTAGCTTTAGTTATCATTAGGGGTAATGTCATTTTTTTCTTCAGGCTTCTTTACGATACTTTAAATATCCCTGGAAAAAAAAAGTATGTTCTAAATATTACAAAATAAAAAATATTAACAAAAGCAACTCTAAGAAATTTTGCGTAAAATTTAAAATTACTTAAAAAAATAAAAAGTGTGTAAAAGAATCCCTAATTGGTTTAGATGAATGGGATTCACTAAACTTGAATATTATAGAAACTGTCAGTTTACAGCCTCATATACAGTAGACTATAGCCAGCCAATACTATCAATATTGGTGGGATCAGACAGGCCTACTGTATGTGTATGGGAGGCTCCCGATGCATGCCCTTTTTCTTAAAGATTTTTGTCATTTTTTCTGCTATACAATTACTGTTCACACATAAACCCCAGTGTGATCCGGTGAGTTGGACTTTCAGTCACAAGAATGAGAAGTGGACCGGACAAGCGCTGGAAACTGATGAAGTCAGTGATCAATAAGTATATTAATGCATTTACACCATATTACAAATACATTTAGACAGATTTAGCAAATACATTTTTTTAGTGATGCTCCTTCAAATGTACCCCATTCTTTTTATTTCCCTTAAGATCATTTTGGATAATAACTTTGAAAACACTAGATTTAAGCTCAAATGTTTTTACTCCTACTTTGACCCAAAATGACAATTAAAGAGAAGCTGTAGCAGCCTTTTTCTATTTTATCCAAGAGCAGTATAATATAGGGCACAACAATCTGGTAACATGGATCTGTCACTTATTAGGCTGTATTTTGTAGTTTCAATACAATCAGTATTTTATCACCAGGAGATTATCACTATAGGACTATATCTCACATACAGACCAGTCAGGCTAATCGGTGTAGTCCCGCCCCCACCACTGATTAGCAGCTTTCTGACAATTCACAGTGTACACAGGAAGCTGTCTGTCATGGGTGTGGGCTGGGTTATACAGAGCACAGAAGTCTTAGCACTGCTACATTTACAGCAGACAAAACAATGATTCTATCAAAATCTGCAGCAAATTAAGTTTAATCATAAATACTAGAGTGCTTGTTGTCACCCTGGCTAGATTTGCTTTGGCATGCCAGCACTTTCAATCACCAGTGAGGAATGGGCGGGCATACAAAACCAGTGGGTGGAACAGTGCACTGAGCCTCTTGGCCATACCAAGGGCAGAAGACTGATCGCCCTAGTTAGTATGATTGATTAAACTTCACCTTTTGCAGAACAGATGCAGCTATTAGAAAATGAAAATAGCAGTTTTAATAGAGGCTACTGGCCTAATTTATCAAAGCTTTTACACCAAAATTCTGGCATAAAAAGCTTTGAAGTCACATAATTTTGGCACAACTCAAGGCTGCCCTAATATTTTGACTTTTGGCATTCGCATGCCATTTTTGCCAGGTCTGTCAAAGAGGGCAGTTGCATTGGGAAAGGGGAGTGGCAATAGCCACTCATTAAATTTATTATGAGCTGCAGTGTTGGCTACACCACAAACCTTAATCCAGCAGTGACTGGAGTAGGCACAGAAATGTATACCACTTGTCAGTACACCTCTTCATGAATCAGGAGCATCTGACTCCATCACACCCCCTCATCAAGACCAATGTGAACAGAGCCCTTTATCTCCTAAAAGACTTTGTATTAGTGTATACTGTCAGTTTGGGCTGACAACTTCTATTGAAATAGCCAAATAGATCCATGGAGCTAAAGTCATCATTCATAGACAAAATGGTAATGCCATCTATATATACAGGGTAAAGGGAACTTTGAAACATCTTTAATAGTGATGAGCGAATATACTCTTTACTCGAGATTTCTCGAGCATGCTCGGGGGTCCCCCGAGTATTTTTTAGTGCTCGGAGATTTCGTTTTTCTTGCCGCAGCTGAATGATTTACATCTGTTAGCCAGCATAAGTACATGTGGGGGTTGCCTGGTTGATAGGGAATCCCCACATGTAATCAAGCTGGCTAACAGATGTAAATCATTCAGCTGCGGCAAGAAAAACGAAATCTCCGAGCTCTAAAAAATACTCCGAGGACCCCCGAGCATTCTCGAGAAATCTCAAGTAATGAGTATACTCGCTCATCACTAATCTTTAACTTTGTTCCCAATATAATGATATCTAGCTTACTGTATTTCCAAAGGTACCCAGCTCTTCAGCTATCAGCAGCAGTACCTGACTATGGGAGAGCTAGCTTCGCTGTTGCAATGAGTTAGTCAGTCAGCCCCTTTCATTTACATCCAGTGGCGTACCGCCAATGGTGGCAGGCCATGTGTCTGCTATCGGGCCCGTGAGCCGATGGGCCCAGTGCCAGTGCCAAAACAGGTTCACCCATCTGTCATCGCATGTTCAACAGAATCTAATGGAAAGTAATGATGAAAGAGGGAGAGTCAGCTCTGTTATTCTTCCTTGGCAACTGAAGCTTCAGCGCAGCGTATACGATGATATCACTACAGTACATGTCGCATGCTGCGTTGTGATGTGCAGGTGCTTCAGAACACTCTCTGCAAAGTATTGTTCTTTAAACAAAAAAAAATCGCAGAGTACATTAACGTGGCCATAATACTGTATGGATAACTATGGGGAATGTATTATACTATGTGGAGGACTACTATGGAATACATTATACTATATAGAGGACTATGGGGAGTGCATTATACTGTATGGAGGACTATTGGGTGCATTATAATATATGGAGAAGTATGGTGAGTGAATTATACTGTATGGAGGAATATGAAGAGTGCATTATACTGTATGGAGGACTATGGTATGCATTATACCATATGGAGAACAATTGTGAGTAAATTATACTGTATGGAGGAATATGGAGAGTGCATTATACTGTATGGAGGACTATGGGGAGTGCACTATACTATATGGAGGACTATGGGGGGTGTATTATACTGTATGGAGGACTATGGGATACATTATACTGTGTAGAGGACTATGGGGTGCATTAAACTGTATGGAGGACAATGGGGTGCATTATACCGTATGGGGGACCATGGAGTGCATTATACTATATGGAGGACTATGGGTGCATTATACTATATGGATGAATATGAGGTGCATTATACTATATGGATACTACATGGAGGACTATTGGGAGTGCATTATAATGTATGAAGAACTATGGAGAGTGCATTATTTATACTACATGGAGGACTATGGTGAGTGCATTATACTGTATGGATGACTATGGGGTAAATTATACTATATGGAGGACTATGGAAGTGCATTATACTATATAGAGAATTATCGAGTGCATTATACTGCAAGGAGGACGATGTGGTGCGATACACTATATGGAGAACTATGAGGAATACATTTTACCGTATGGAGGACTATGGGGTGCATTATGCTATATGGAAGACTATGGGGAGTGCATTATACTGTATAGAGGGTGCATTATACTATATAGATGACTATGGGGGTGCATTATACTATTTGGAGGACTATGGGGTGCATTAGCATACCATTATACTATATGGAGGAATATGGGGTCCATTACAGTACATAGAGGGCTACAGGGGGCAATTAAAATATTTGGATTGCTATGTAGGGGTCATTATGATATTTGGAGGACTATCTGGGAACCTTTATACTTTATGGAGGACTATGTGGAATGCACTAGGCTGACAGACACAGCAAACCTTCTTGCCACAGCTCGCATTGATGTGCCATCCTGGATGAGCTGCACTACCTGAGCCACTTGTGTGCGTTGTAGAGTCCGTCTCATGCTACCGAGAGTGTGAAAGCACAACCAACATTCAAAAAAAGTGACCAAAACATCAGACAGGAAGCATTGGTACTGAGATATGGTCTGTGGTCTCCACCTGCAGAACCAGTCCATTATTGAGTGTGTCTTGATAATTGCCAATAATTTCCATCTGTTGTCTATTCCATTTGCACAACATCATGTGACATTTATTGTCAAACAGTGCTGCTTTCTAAGTGAACAGTTTGATTTCACAGAAGTTTGATTTACTTGGAGTTATATTCTGTTAAGTGTTCCCTTTATCTTTTTGAGCAGTGTATACATATATATATACAGTACAGACCAAAAGTTTGAAAACACCTTCTCATTTAAATATTTTTCTGTATCTTCATGACTATGAAAATTGTACTTTCACACTGAAGGCATCAAAACTATGAATTAATACATGTGGAAATATATACTTAACAAAAAATTGTGAAACGACTGAAATGATGTCTTATATTCTAGGTTCTTCAAACTAGCCACCTTTTGCTTTGATGACTGCTTTGCACACTCTTGGCATTCTCTTGATGAGTTTCAAGAGGTAGTCATCGGGAATGGTCTTCCAACAATCCTGAAGGAGTTCCCAGAGATGCTTAACACTTGTTGACCCTTTTGCCTTTACTCTGTGGTCCAGCTCACCCCAAAACATCTCGATTGGGTTCAGGTCTGGTGACTGTGGAGGCCAGGTCATCCGGCGTGGCACCCCATCACTCTCCTCCTTGGCCAAACAGCCCTTACACAGCCTGGAGGTGTGTTTGGGGTCATTGTCCTGTTGAAAAATTTATGATGGTCCAACTAAACGCAAAACGGATGGAATAGCATGCCGCTACAAGATGCTGTGGTAGCCATGCTGGTTCAGTATGCCTTCAATTTTGAATAAATCCCCAACAGTGTCACCAGCAAAGCACCCCCACACCTCCTCCTCCATGCTTCACGGTGGGAACCAGGCATGTAGAGTCCATCCGTTCACCTTTTCTGCGTCGTAGAACCAAAGATCTCAAATTTGGACTCATCAGACCAAAGTACAGATTTCCACTGGTCTAATGTCCATTCCTTGTGTTCTTTAGCTCAAACAAGTCTCTTCTGCTTGTTGCCTGTCCTTAGCAGTGGTTTCCTAGCAGCTATTTTACCATGAAGGCCTGCTGCACAAAGTCTCCTCTTAACAGTTGTTGTAGAGATGTGTCTGCTGCTAGAACTCTGTGTGGCATTGACCTGGTCTCTAATCTGAGCTGCTGTTAACCTGTGATTTCTGAGGCTGGTGACTCTGATAAACTTATCCTCAGAAGCAGAGGTGACTCTTGGTCTTCCTTTCCTGGGGCAGTCCTCATGTGAGCCAGGTTCTTTGTAGCGCTTGATGGTTTTGCCACTGCACTTGGGGACACTTTCAAAGTTTTCCCAATTTTTCGGACTGACTGACCTTCATTTCTTAAAGCAGGGTGGATAAAAATCAATGTTTTTTTTAAAAAAATCAAAAAAATCGGATTTTTTTTATTTAAATCGGATTTTTTTTATTTAAATCGGATTTTTTTTATTTAAATCGGATTTTTTTCAATAAACTGCCTTTTGAGGAAAATATTTTGCCATCCAAAGGTTCTTCCATCATGAGATAAAGCTGAGTTGTTTAACTCAGTAGAATAAAGGCTGTATATGTGTAACATTCACAATGCCACGCTCTTCCAGAGGTTTCTGTAGGATTAGTGGGCAGTTTCTCTCCTATATTATCACAGACGCTCGCTTTACTTACGCAGTTCTCAAAACTGAATTTGACTCCGCACATGAACAGAGTTGAGAAAAAGACCTTAATCCTATTGTTCTACAAACCTATGAATACAGAATCAACCCCTTCAGTGCCAAGTCCAAGAAGTTAGACAATATGTTTGATTGTTTGGAGTGGAATAGATCTGCACAACACAAGAAGAATGTGAATCTAAGTGTGAGGAGGAGGAAGGGCAAGCAGACAAGAAAATGAAAGTGAAACTTTGAGCACAATACTGCAGCATAGCCACAGACAGACAAGTCTGGATCTGTTTGTGTGTACGATCTGAGGTTTATTACATTCTTTCCTTATAATGGCAGCAGGCCGTAAAAGAGACCCAGTTTGGGAATATTTTAATGACGCTCCTTCGCCTATCGGTAAGGCAGGCATGCGTGCAAAATGCAAACGATGCAACAAAGAAATGCAAGGCCTGGTGGCGCGAATGAGGCAACATCATGAGAAGTGCGGTGATGAAGATGAGTCATCTCATAAGGAAAGAATGTAATAAACCTCAGATCGTACACGCAAACAGATCCAGACTTGTCTGTCTGTGGCTATGCTGCAGTATTGTGCTCAAAGTTTCACTTTCATTTTCTTGTCTGCTTGCCCTTCCTCCTCCTCACACTTAGATTCACATTCTTCTTGTGTTGTGCAGATCTATTCCACTCCAAACAATCAGAAACATATTGTCTAACTTCTTGGACTTGGCACTGAAGGGGTTGATTCTGTATTCATAGGTTTGTAGAACAATAGGATTAAGATCTTTTTCTCAACTCTGTTCATGTTGTAACATTTTTGCCGTGAAGAAGAGGCTGGGACCTCTGCGGAGTCAAATTCAGTTAGGTAGAAACTTTGATTTAAATCACTGATTTATCAAGCCTTAGTGACTAGTGATTTAAATCGTGATTTAAATCGTGATTTAAATCAGTTAGATTTAAATCAAATCCACCCTGTCTTAAAGTAATGATGTCCACTCGTTTTTTCTTTACTTAGCTGCTTTTTTTCTTGCCATAATACAAATTTTAAAAGTTTGTTCAGTAGGACTATCAGCTGTGTATCCACCAGATTTCTGCACAACACAACTGATTGTCCCAACCCCTTTTATAAGGCAAGAAATCCCCCTTATTAAACCTGACAGGGCACACCTGTGAATTGAAAACCATTCCAGTTGACTACCTCTTGAAGCTCATCAAGAGAATGTCAAGAGTATGCAAAGCAGTCATCAAAGCAAAAGGTGGCTACTTTGAAGAACTAGAATATAAGACATAGTTTCAGTTGCTTCACACTTTTTTGTTAACAACAAAAGACCAAAGATGAAGATACCGTACCCAAAACCTCCACCATGCTCACATCCCAAGTGGGGGAGCTATCCAGGGGGAGGTTTGATACCACTAGTATAAATGGACACTCCTATCCATAGCAATAAAGAAGAAACAATGGAGTTACAGTCCAAAATCAAGTTTTATTCAACAATAGTTGGCAACCATAGCCAGAACAGTATACAAAAATCCTAATTTAATTAAACACAACATATACCTGAAAAGGAGAGTGGATGGTAGCAATCGATGGAATTTAGACACCACGTAGGTATTCCTGGTACCAATTAAGTATCAATAAAGTGCATAGTGCCATATAGTAATTTGGGAAAAAAGGATCAAATGGTATACTGGTACCCCTATAGATCAATACTTCACGGCTGAGTGTACATATGAGTAGCCCTGCGCACAGGCTATGTGACCACTATATCCGGTCATTCATCATGAGCCAAAAGGAAGTAAAAAGGAAGACACCGTTACAGAATTATTATTGAACCTTACCCGAAGTTTAGTAGCCAGGATAACCCACGTGGTGGCCCCAACGCGCGTTTCGCGTCAGCTTCGTCAGGGGGCGGTGCTGCTACATATCTAAGGTGTGCCATTTAAATGTACGCAATCAGCTACAATAACTGCCACCTGAAGCGGCGCATGTCGCCGCGCGTCCAGACGGGAACTGCATCCCCAGGCGGCATCCAAGATGGCTCCGCGGCCAGTTCCGTCGTAGTGACGTCACTGAGCCGCCCGCGTCATCAACCGGCGCCGCCCACAATGCCCCGAATTCAGGACGTCAGCGGACATGCGCACAGTGGAGCTGTGCTGCTACAAAGAAGTCGCATGACTCTATAAAGGCGGGACTAACCGATAAAAACAAAGTGGAGCCGAAAATGTCTCAGGGCCAGTTAACCCCTAAACAGCTATGTCCTCTCCTATACGCCCCCTGACAGTGATAAAAGATGTGATTAATATGTTAAGAATTACATATAGCAATAATATATAGTGTAATGATAGATGTTAAGAGGCCCATAATAGGGGCCTATAGGGGTACCAGTATACCATTTGATCCTTTTTTCCCAAATTACTATATGGCACTATGCACTTTATTGATACTTAATTGGTACCAGGAATACCTACGTGGTGTCTAAATTCCATTGATTGCTACCATCCACTCTCCTTTTCAGGTATATGTTGTGTTTAATTAAATTAGGATTTTTGTATACTGTTCTGGCTATGGTTGCCAACTATTGTTGAATAAAACTTGTTTTTGGACTGTAACTCCATTGTTTCTTCTTTAACACTTTTTTGTTAAGTATATAATTCCACATGTGTTAATTCATAGTTTTGATGCCATCAGTGTGAATGTACAATTTTCATTGTCATGAAAATGCAGAAAAATCTTTAAATGAGAAGGTGTGTCCAAACTTTTGGTCTGTACTGTATATATATATTCTAGTCTAACCTGTCAGTGTGATTTTATCTGTATATCTATATATATATGTGTGTGTTTTGACGAATATTTCCTTTGAAAACGATGTATAAATAACATAGAGAATTGCTGTATGTAAAAGCTCATATGAAAATCGCATTGCAATAGGATAGCAATCGCAATGCACTCGAATGTAAATCGGATGCTAGGTGTGAAAATCGCATTGTACTTGCATGACACTCACATGGCACTCGTCCGTTTTTTCGGTCCAGATATCGGAAATGTTTTTTTTTCTCGCATATGGGTATGTACCCTTAGTAAAAGATTTAAATATCCTTAAAAATGTAAATATATTAATAAAATTGATATATTTATATCAGATAGTTTATTTTTTCGTGTACAAACCCTTTAAGGCTCCTCTGGTTATTAAAGCTTTTTATATATCAACATATTTCCGCACTAGCACGATGACACTAATGTATATAACTAGCAATGTCACTAATAAAACTGTGGAACAGTTTTATTTTGTGTGGCAAATGAATGAGAGAGATGACATTATAAAAATTATTTACTATAACATTTGGTTAATTTTTATCTGCACGTACTACTTTATGCAGGTGATGTCCTTAAAAAGGTTATCCATTACTTTCACATTGATGGCCTATTTTTATGACAGGTCTTCAATATCTGATCAGTCGTGGTCTGACATCCGGCACCCCCGACGATCAGCTGTTCTCGGTGTCAGACGCGGCCACCATCTGGAAGTACTCACTCGCCAAGCTGCTCCATCTACTTGTAGTGGCTGCCACATGGTAATGCACATCCTCCACCTATTGATTTGAATGTACAATACCAAGCTCCGGCCACTACAAGCAGACGGAGCAGCTCGGCAAGTGAGTAATTCGAGATGGTGGCCACCTCCGACACTGATAACATCTGATTGGTGGTGGTGCTGCATGTCGGACCTTGACCGATCAGACATTGATGACCTGTCCTAAAAATAAACCATCAATGTAAAAGTAGTGGACAACCGCTTTAAGAATTCTGTATTATAGATGAACTATAGATGCTACTATCAGTGTCAGAGACAAGGTTCATCTCTCCAATCGCAGTTATTCATAAATACTTTGCTGTAAAAATGCATTGATAGCCTCTGACTGCAAATAAAGTGGTGTTCTCAACCCTCTTTGGGTCTGACTCTTGTAGCCCCCAAGGGTCCCAAGAACCATGGCTGTACAAGAAGCGAGGCAAAATAGAAATGTTAGATAAATTGTGGTTTTCGTGGCTTGAAATGGGATAAACTCGTTATAGGAGTCGGGTGGGGGGGGCGCAAGGACAGGAGTGGGTGACCACTAAATATGAGGACTGCGTCATAAATGAGAGGATAGTCAATCAATATTATTGATGATTGAGCTATTAAGAGTGGACGGCTGTCGTATCGGGAGGGGGTGGGATAAGTTGGGGATGTTGGGGTTGGGTTTTGGGGGAAAAACTCTGTATTGAAACTGAGAATACAATATGTAAATTGTAATGATATTCTTAATAAAAATGTATTTGAGTTAAAAAAAAGAACCATGGCTCTGAAGAACCCTGGCTAAATGGAGTTTGTGGTCAATTGTCATACTACTGCAGAATTCATCCTTAATGTGAGCACCGGAGATTGCCAAGCGCTGCTCTTAGAATGAACGGAGCGGAAGTGCACATGATGGCCTCCACTACATTTAGCCAGCAGGCACTGTTCTTGGGATAGCTGGGGACTGCAGCAATCTGTTTAATTTAGAGAAAATCAATCTGGCAATATAAATTAATGTGTTTTTCCATTGTATCTTTACGTTTTTACAAATGTATTGGGGACATGATTTTGTGGCATTTACTAATATATAACTATTACAAGTTCTCCTGCTCTTGTAATACTTGTATATCAAAAATACCTCAAATTCATGCTCCCAACATATTTATTAAAATAAAGATCAAGTGTTCATTCCCTTTAATATTTGAGACCGAATCGACAGAGCTAATGGTTCACTGATCAAGTCAAGTGAATCAAGTCATGCTTGTGCAGATGTGTAAAGTACTTAAAGAGTAACTAAACTTTCGGATAATTTTTCATAATTTTTTATAAATATTTAATTCTGTACAGATTGCTGCGAGTCCAAGCCCTGAGATTCCACCGATTGTGCAAAAGACCTTTTAGTAGTGCACAACTCATGAGGCAGTAGTACATAGCGCATGCCGGAACACATGCAGACAGCAGAGTAAGAATTCAGTAGAAATCCTATTATTTTCATAACCATCCTATGACTTGCATAGGCATACTCTGGTCTGTGCACTCGCTTAGATAGGAACTAAGCAGCACAGCCCTAAGGTTTTTTGAGTGACACATAAAAATTTATTAAAAAGTTTAATTACTATTTAATTGTATCTACTTTTGTTTATGAATTTTTTTTTTAAAATGTATAAATTTATAATTTGATTAACATGTATACTCTATAAAACCTTAATGTCCGCTGCTTAGCTTAAATGTCAGCAGCATTTAATCCATAAACTCCAATTACCATAAAACAGACAGCACAAAATTGTCATTTTTAAAATAAGATAACTTTTTTGGAGTTTTTACAGTTTTTCTTTAATTTTTTCCATAATATTGTTATTTATTTTTTTCATAAAAATCACAGGTATTGAAATCAGGAGAAGATACAGAGGTCAAAGTTCATTTTAAGTCTCTTGGCCTCCCTCACTCAACACCTTGTGCTTCCCTCTGTAAATATTCCAATTCATTTTTTGTTATTATATTCTTTGAACACAACCTGGTCTCATAAAGGCCATATCAACAAATTTATTGTTGGTATGGACCAGGGGGCATTTTTTTGAGAGCTGGGGAAGTTTTGGGGATAAAACTCACAAGGTTAAAAGTGCAAAGGTCATTCCCCAAACATACAAAGTCCATGGATTGAAAACAGCAGGATAAGGAATCCCTGTTACCATTGCTTCCCTTAAAAAAGTCATGTTGCTTGTATTTAAACAGCTGTGTAGAGAGAAGGTAGGATGAGAACAGGCTTCGTGCATTCCACAAACTGCCCAAATAACTCCATCCCTCACCTTCCCCAGTGCTCAACCAATATCAGATCATCTTCATATTAAACTTGCGGGGTGCATCTGCAGAGGACAGTCCAGCATCTGACTTTCGTGGCACATACTCAATCTCAATGTTGTGTTTGGTGTTTCCTTTGCCCCTGCTCCAAAGAAAAAGAAGGACCAAGCAGAATAAAACCACCCCCAAGAAGGATATAAAGCCCATTGTGGTTGCAATAATTAAAGTCTTAATATCGAATGGGAACGGTACACTTGTTCGAGTGCTGTTGACATCACTTTCATTCGGCTGGTTTGAGATGAAGGCAAAGGTCTTATTGGGTTGGTGAGGCCAATCTGGAGAATAACTGCGCACATGGAGATGAGCTAATGAAGTATCGTTGCCACCAGCATTACTTGCCACACAGTGGTAAGTCCCATTATCTTGTATCTGAGCATAACGTACCTCCAAAGTTCCATCTGGAAATACAGTCAGACGCCCATTGCTTTTGCTGGTAATGAAAGTCTTTCGTGGGGACTGCCACAGTATGGTTGGTGGTGGATCACCGTCAGCCCGGCAGAAAAAGTGTACAGTATGACCTTCATCTACATGTACAACTTGTGGACTTCGGTCCTGGATTCGTGCACGTCGGCAAGTAAAGTAATTAGGTTGCAGGACATCAGGAAAATCTTTAAATTCCTTTCCTTGTACATATTCTGGACTGGAACAGGATGGCTGTTGTTTATTGAAGTTGAGGCGCCAACGACGCCGGAAGATCCATAATAGTCGGCAGTCACAAGCTAGTGGGTTGTGATCTAAAATGAGTGCCTCCAGATTACCAACAGAATGGAAGGAAGATTCCTCCAGTGTACTGAGAGAATTGAAGGATACATTTAGTACTCGCAAATGGTTAAGACCTCGAAAAGCATAGGGTTCCACCACAGTCAGTTGTCCGCCTACCAGGTGAAATTCCTGAAGTCTGAGTAACTCATGCAACATAGATCCCTCCACAGATGTTATGGGGTTATATGAAAGATTAAGAAATCGAAGGTAAACAAGATGTCTGATTGCCACATATGGTATACTGCTCAAATTGCAATAGGTAACAGATAGCGAAGTTAAATTCAACCCGTAGAGGCTATTGGATGTCATTGTGTCCAAGAATGGCCAATGCGATACCTCTAAGTTTTTCAACCGAAACAACCTTTTGAAAGAATAGTCACGGATGACATTAATATTCAGGTACCTTAGCCGTAGGGACATGAGACCAGGAAGGTGGGACAAAGCTTCTGTGGGTACCAAAGTGAGGTTACATTTTTCCAATGACAGCTCTTCCAGACTGTTGAGTCCACGGAAGGCACGGTGAGTGATGTATACCAAATCATTATCTCCAACTTCCAGAGATTTCAGGTTATACAGGTCCTGGAACATGTCATCCAGAAGAATAACAATTTTGTTCTCACTAATATCAAGTTGTGTAAGGTTACTGAGTCCTGTAAATACACTTTGTGGAATGAGTTTTAGACGATTATTTCGCAGCCCTAGGAATCGCAGATTGAAGAGACCATTGAAGGCACCTGGTTCAATGGTGGATAAAATGTTCTCATTAAGTTCCAACTCCTCCAAATATGGAAAGGCAGAAAATTCGTCCTGATTGAGTGTCTTGATGCGATTTTTGCTTAGGTCCAGCAGTCGTGTATCTGTGGGGATGCCTTCAGGAATGGTAAGATGTCTTTTACGATGGCAGAGAACTGATCGATCCTGAGCGGAGCACTCACAGCGTTGGGGACAACCTGAGGCAGTGCCAGACAGGTAGGAGCCCACTATAAGCAACAGGATGGGACACAGGCAGGGTGGCAGCGTGAGAATCATACTGGACCTTTGACTCACCTAGAAAGAAAAAAATAAAACCTATTAGTGCATACATAACAAAAAATCTACATTAACAATTCTTAATGGAAAAGTAAGCATTTTGCATAAGATAGAACATTGGATTCTACAAATAAGGGAAGGTTTACACAAGCATATTAATGCCATATTTTTTTGTCCATATTATGCCAAATTTCCAGCCCAAATGCAGGTCTCGTAATCCGAACTACAAGCATCATAGGCCCAAAACCGTTGTGTGAACCTTCCCCAATTAAACCTTTTTAGGAAAGTAAACTGAATTGCTTTTGACATTCATTTTGAAGAGATTAAAAGTAAAGTAAAAGTTGAAAAGTTAATATTTGTTTGAAAATATGACACTATTTTAGATGGCATCTATCTATTTATAAATTAGGATGAACTGCAAGGTTTTACTATAATATATATTTATGTAGAAGCATAGAAAGACAAAGTGACTAGCTGTTGCTCAATAGCTGATGACTGGCTGGAAATTATCAAAGATGGGCTGCACTTGAAATGACATTTGGTCATCTGTTGATTTGATACAGGATTATTGATACTGTTCACTCATGGAAAAAATTATAATAGTCATTAAAATCAACAGTGATAAATTAGATCCTGGAAACAATATGACAACATTATTATTTATCTACCAAATAGATGGAAAGCTGTATGAAAAAAGGCTCAAACATTATGTAAGATATAAGAAGGACAGGAACTAAGCAGTTTACACATTAATCTACTCGCAGGGTGTCTGCTGGCTGACAGGTGCATTTAAGTACGCGTGGGTAGTGTAAGGACTCATTCAGACGTCCATTGTTCATATACGAGTTCTATGCTTGTTTTTCACAGATAGAATATGTACCCACTGTAATCTATGAAGTTGTTCACGTCTGTGGTTTTTATTTTGAGGAAAGTGTGCCCGCAAAAAATCACGGAGATATGTTTTTTTTTCAAATCATGGATCAAAATCAAAGTCTACGTGTCCGTAAAAATCTTGGACAGCACCCAGATGGCATCCATGTGTACTGTCCATGATTAACATTGTAATTTATAGGAGAAGCTTTGTAATTTATTTACTTTCCCATATGAAAAAATGAAACACCGAACAAACACCAATAAAAATCGAATGAAAAACACTGACGAAACTGGACCATTTTTACATACCAGAAAAATCACTGATGCCTAATTGAGGCCCTCACAAATCTGATGCACGGCATACCCAGATGTAATATCCAATCAACTCCACAACGTTAATGTTTCTTTATTTTCCCTTTGGTACATGTTAGGTGATGGCCAAGTTGATTTTACTTAACATTTCAGGTGCCGTAAATCATCGACTGTTTCCCTGCCTTTGACACAGGCTTTCAGGCTAAGCCGGTATCTTTCACCGCACTTGACGGGTGTTAACCAGTTAAATGCCACTGTCAATCATTGACTGGGACATTTAATATTTTCAGACATTGATTCCATCTATCGGCGCTCTAGTCACGTGATCGCGTGGCGCTGATGGGTTGTCCTGACAGCCGGGGGGCTGCTGAAGACATAGGAAATCACCAATCATGATTTCTGCTATGTATATCGCAGCTTCAAGTCTCCTAAGGGGTCTATTAAATACAGTAAAAAGTAAAAAAATAGTTACAAAAAGACAAAAATTAAAATTGCCACCCTTTTGCCCCATTAAAAAAAATATATATACACATATTTGGTATAGCCGCGTTCAGAAATGTTCAGTCTATCAAAATCTAAAATAAATTAACTTGATGGGTAAACAGCGCAATTAGAAAAAAATTAACATGCCTGTAGTATGGTTTTTGGTTGCCACAACATTGCAATAAAATGCTATAAAAGGCGATCAAAACATCGTATCATCCCTAAAATGGCATCAGTAAAAGCATCAGCTCAGGGCATAAACAATAAGATCTCACACAGCCCCAATTCCCGAAAAGTGGAATGGCAACAAAAGAAGGAAATTTTTATTTTATTTTTTACAAATTTCTGATTTTTTTTCAACATTTAAATAAAAATAAAAAAACTATACATGTATGGTATTTAGTGTTACGTACTAATACTGTTAGAGAAGGGATCAAATAATCCATGAGGATGAGTTACCATATGACAAGAGTATTCTCTGCGCCTAAACTGGTGAACTGAACATAGACACTCTTCACACAGCATGTGGTGCACTCATGGGAAGCATTTGTCTGATTTTTTTTATCACATCCATACA
Organism: Ranitomeya imitator; assembly: GCF_032444005.1. Taxonomy (NCBI): domain Eukaryota; kingdom Metazoa; phylum Chordata; class Amphibia; order Anura; family Dendrobatidae; genus Ranitomeya; species Ranitomeya imitator. Next base: position 443,356,230 of record NC_091285.1, read on the forward strand.
CACAATACTTCTGTACTTTCTCGCTCCTCACATTTTATCAAAATGCTCTAGTGCCAATGGACAAAAACATAAATTACATCTATTTGTGGAATCTCTTATTTGGTTCACTATATCCTCTAATTCATTTCCTATCTGAGCACGGGGTTGTATACAGGGCCGTATTTGCCACTAGGCACTTGAGGGCACGTGCCTAGGGCGGGAGGATGCCGGGGGGCCGCGCCTGAGCAAGGTTTTTTTTTAATAGTGCGGGGTAGCGCCCACCCAAACCCACCCGCCCTCCCTATCTCCCTCTTTCCCTCCCTCTTTTCCTCCCTCTTATGTCTGCTGCGGTGCTATCGGATCCTGCGCTGCACTATCACCTATACTGCAGTGGAGGGAGCTGGAAGAGGAAACACGTCACACTGCAGGCTCGCCCCCCTCCTCGCTATGGCGCCAAGTTCAGTTCCTGCCTGAGCAGCTGTGGGGGAGGATGGTGTGAGGATTGTTGTGTCCAGGTCAGTTGTGCGGTGTTTGGCATGTAACTGCTAGTCCCAGCATGTCCGGCAGCTTCAGCGCTAGCAGGAGAGGCCAGGCCCGCTCAGCTAGAGACTGCACAAGATTATGCTGACAGGGGCCCTGTCCTCACCTGTTAAAGGGACTCTGTCACCTGAATTTGGAGGGAACAAGTTTCAGCCATAGAGGCGGGGTTTTCGGGTGTTTGATTCACCCTTTCCTTACCCGCTGGCTGCATGCTGGCTGCAATATTGGATTGAAGTTCATTCTCTGTCCTCCGCAGTACATGCCTGCGCAAGGCAATCTTGACTTTTATTCTGTAACTGCAGGATAACTACAGGTTTAGGTTACATGTCCTGTCATTCTAATTATGGAGATGTAGGACTGCAAATCCCAGCATGCCCTGTGGTTGATACCGTAGGGACTCCAAATCCCAGCATGCCCTGTGGTTGATTCACTAGGGACAGGTAGTGATGGCTACTTGCCAACATGTGTGGCACTTGCGGTGAGACAAAAAAACACTTCTAGCAGTGTTTTTTTTCCGTTGCTGCAAGTGCCGCACATGTCCACAAGTCCCATAGGAAATGAATAAGGCCGTGTAATTTTACTGTACACCGGACATGAATTGCCAGCTTTTCAAAGGACGCTGGTGCATAAAAATCGGACAGCACTTGCATGGTGCGAGTGCTGTAGGATTTTTTCTTTACACCCATTGACTTGCATTGGCAAGTCTCGGCCGATATACGAGTGAAATCACTCGCACTGATAATACGGCCGAGAAAAAAAACGATGATGGGAGCTGCCCCGTAGATTAATACTGGTCCGAGTGTGGTGCGATTTTTTTTTTCTCACATAGCACTCGCCCGTATTCCTCGCTAGTGTAATTTCAGCCTTACTCATACTCGCCAATAGGGGAGGCAGCACTAAAAGTGCCTAGGGCAGCAGAAACTCTAAATACGGCCCTGGTTGTAATGAGTATTTATGTTCACATAGATTGTCTTCATGTGCTCTTTCCCACTTCACTACAAACTCCCATCCGGGACCTTCCTGTAAGTTTTTTCAAGTAGCAGCTAACCGGAGAGTTTTATCTTACTCACTGCTTTTAATGAAAAGGCTATTTATATATTGAGCACACATCATTTAGTCTCCATACATCATGAGCGCTGCTCCGTACCCCACAACATAGATTCAGCAATATATCAGAAACACAGTAGAATCAGAAAAGTTCAGCACAGCTCTATCAGTACTACTTATCAATTAACAACTGACAAGGCACCAATAAACTCAACTAATATAATTAACTAACCAAAAGCAGAATAAAAGTAATAACACATACATAGTACCAGTATAGCAGAGCAGAATCAAGCCACTTCTATTACAATATTTACAGTATCAACAAACATTGACATCGTTACAAACAGACAGACAGGAACCCTTATTATAGATACAGACAAAACAAATGATGGAAAATCATCGTACTTCATAATGAAACAAAAACAATTGTTAACAGCACTTAAACAAACATACAAAACAGACAAAGACAAGCAAGAGACAACAAAACAAATAACATACTTTCTTTTACCTGAGGGCTTTCCCGTTAGAAATCCCCAAAGACTGACTCTAGAAAGCCTCCTTTCCCGGATAGAAAACTTTGTGAGTAATAAATCTACTCACTTACCCGGGATCTGGTTTTCTGTTCAGGACGGAGGCAGTCAATTGTTCAGTCTAAGATGAAAGTCGAAGGAGAAATTATATTATCCCGCTGAAGGCCTCCAAGTTGTTAGAGAAGGGATTTCCAACCTACTCAGGTGTTCTGTCATTTAGGTACCTATGCAATGAAGCAGTAATCAGAGAGACACACGCTCGTTGTCTGTCCAAATAGTCTCTGGTCTTTATTTTTAGGGCTGGGCTTTTTAAAGCCCCAAGATCAAAAGGAAATATAGAGTTACATAATAAAAATTGGCAAGGAGATATATTATACAATGAGTTGTCATACACATCCTGGTATCCAAGATAGATCACATGAGAATAATTGGGGGGGGGGGGGGGGGTGCTTTGCACATGTCTGCGTTTTATGAGATTTTGGATGAACATTCTGGAATCGGCGATTCTGAGAAATTCTGACCACTACTATGTGGAATGTCCGGGAAATTGTCCACAAGGAGAGACAGATGATAACATCTTGCACAATACTTGCTTTTCTGTAATTCTGTGATTTTTCTTTTATATAAAAGTGAAGATTAACCATTTCTTTAACAATACTCACCTGGGGAATCATATTGCCTGGTCAGTTTTACCGTACAGTGAACATGATAAATAAAAAAAAAAAAAAAACATTGTGGAATTGCACTTTTTTTTGCAATTTCATCGCACTTGGAATTTGTTTCCCATTTTCCAGTACACTATGTAGCAGAACGAATGGTGTAATTCAAAAGTACAACTTGACTCACAAAAAAACAATCACTCATATGGCTATATGGCTGGATAAATGAAAAAAAATGATGGCTCTTGGAAGAAGGGGAGGAAATAACAAAGACGAAAATCAGTAAATCAACCGCGTTGAATGGGTTAACATACTTTGCTTATAGGGAACTAAGGATGATATAATCAGCTTCTTTTAGGGAATAATTTCTTTATCTTGTTTGCTCGGTCTTATTGCTAGACAAGATCTAGAAAATGATCCTTAAGTAGTCTTTAGTATTGTGACTGTGGTTTGGTTGTGTAACATTCTGCCAGCGGTACTTGGAATATACATGGAGGACGCACATACACTGATAAGGTAGACTACACCCAGTGACTATGGTAAGAGAGGGCTCCAGCCTGGCCGCCAGGAGCCCGTTCTAAACATTTTGCTCCACCTTTTCCGCACATTAGAGATGTAAACAAAGACACGGCCCCCACTTCCTCTGCTATTTCATTGCAGACAGCGCAATTAGACGATTAACGATAATTACAGACAAGGAACTTTAGTCTGGGAAAAAGGAGGATGAATTAACACATGGTGTGACGGTAAGCAGAGCCTTAGTTCCGTACAGAATATGAACACTCACAGCTACTTTCCATCGTGTATGTTCATTATACATGTAGATAGATTTCCAGATATATCACATATAGTGATCTCTCAATCTTCTGCTCGAAATACGCAGCTATCCATTGTGCAACTTAATATAATGGCAAAATATTCCACAGAGATTTCAGAGATTATCACCATTAGGAAAGATACACATTGGATTCAAAATTCTGCACAAGTCCTTTTTACGGTTTTGTGGTAGATCCTGTTACAAATTCACATCAGATTTCAGCCTTCACACTACAGGGGTAACATTTTTAGTGAAAATCCAGCTGAGAAATTGGTAAAATATAGATTCTACATTACTGTATGTGAATAAGATTGGTTATATTCTCATCCTCACCTCAACCACCGTATTCTGCTGTAAATCTCACGTGGGGAAAACTGATGGTACAATTAGTGTCTTTTCTATCCCATATGGATTTAGTCTCAAACTAAGGCCTTATTCAGACATCCATCTTTCGTGTACGTCTTCCAGGGATAGAGCATGTATCTATTATAGTGTACTGGGCTGAGAGTAAATGCCAAAAAATTAAACAAAAAGGGGACATCCGTTTTTGTTCCAAGTCACGGATCAAACATGCTCATTCACATGAATGGGTCCATGAAAAAAAAAACCCACTCAGCACACAGTATACCATCAGCATTTGCCAGAATTGCTACATGCCAGTCCGGCCCTGCTGGCCCCGATTCATCAAGACCAATGAATGGAGTCAGACTCTCCTGATCCATGAAGAGATGTGCACCTGACAAGTGGCATGTGCCTCCGTGCTCCTCGCCAGAAATCTTACCCCAGTCACGGAACGCTGCTGCTCATCATGAATTAGACAAGCTTTGTTGTCATGCCCTGTTCCATGCCAGTTTGGCCCATTTTGGTGAAGCTTGGAGAAACTAGCGTGAAAACTCTCTTTTGTACCAACATTTTGTGAATTTTCAAAGCATTCTACACCAAATTCTGATGAAATTGTTTTGATGAATCGGGCCCATTGTAATTATTTAAAGAGATAGTCCACATAATTCTTTAATGTACTAGTATAAACCTGTAAGTGTTGCCAAGTCATTGGATGCCTTCTATCCTCAATGTCAACTCGCCCTAAATGAAGACTTGTTGCTAGGGAGATACACTGCATGACAATGGCAATCAAAAGGCTGTTTCATAGTGCAGTAGGCGAGTATGTCTAGCAATCGGAATGTCAAATATGATTCAACTGTATTTATCTGTGTTCTGTATTTATGCTGTGCTTCAGCAGAATAAGTGATAGTAAAAGGTCTATTCCCATCTTATAAATTTGTTGGCATATCCACGGGATATGACATTAATGCCTGACAGGAGCAGGGACCTTCACCTACAGGGAGAACAGGGCTCCCGTGATCCTACTTCTCCCATTTACACAAGCAGATGTCCCTATCAAATGTAATAAAGCAGTGGCAATTGATGAGGAAAAGATTGAGCACGGCTTAAATAAAGCCACCTCTCCCAGCAGGTAATCATGTAATGAACCTTAGCGTATGTTCACAAATTGCTGATGTGTGCAAAAATATTCCACGCGGCACCTTAGGTTTTCCTCTTTCTATATTCGCTACGTTTTTGCACGGCAATTTACATGTGGATTCAAATGTAGATTTCTTCTATTCATCTGGGATGGGTGAAGTCTGAAAATAGCTTCATGAAATAAAGGGCCCCCATATTTCCATTAAGTGTGGGGGAAGAAAATGATTCACTAGGGGCTAGAACGTCGCTCACAATGCACTATGTAATTATGGAACTTAAATGTATAGTCAAATAGCGTGCAAAACCCAATTAGCAAATATGGGGGATTTGTATGGGTCACACTCAGCATTCACTATTTCATCTCCCCCAAGACTAAAGATACACATGCCCCGTGTTAGATTAGATATTATACTTTGAATATTACTTGGACCAAACATCTTCCTCCAGCCGCCTATAAACCCAACGTCAACAATGCATTGTACTTTGAGGATCTAAATGTCAGCCATATTCTGGAATCACCTCCGCAATACAGGAACGTTCACCTCACAAATAAGTGTTTCATAAACCAGTAAGCTCTTAGTAAATTACCCAATATATCAATTATAAAACGGAAGCTGAGACAGTCTTCTCATGCAGTTTTAATGCCTATTGCAAGTGCAAAAAAATAAAGTTAGCTTTGTGAATAAATCATGTGATGCACCACAGCCTTCCATTTTCCCTTCATCTAACAAATAAGGAATATACATATTTAATAAAATGCAAAACAAATGTTTATTTAAAATGGAAATGAAGCAAGTATCTATTTTTTGTTTGCAAAATGATAAATGAGAACTTCAGCTGATAGTTATATGTAGGACTACGGTGACACCAAATTAGAGTCACTTATATAAGTTAAAATATCAAAAATACATCACCGTCAAAAGCTGCTGGTTTTCTTGGACAATTGAATTAGATTTTATTTCCCGACTGCCATTCCCATCTCTACAGTACCATCATAAGAATGTAAGCAGGAGAAAAGCCACTATGATCAGTATCACCTTAGAGGCCAGAGAATCTGTCAGTAGAGTCAATCTTCCTAAGCCGTCTGAATAAAATGATACCTTGATAATTGTGATCTGATGTCTTTTACCAGATAGATCCATGTTTTTCTTATATGTAAACTACATCTTCTAGCCTATGGGGAGGACGATGCCTGAAGATAACTCTGCCTCCAGAGCTTATTTTACATGAAGAGGAGTTACCAGTGTGAGGCAAGTAACTAACACATAACAGAGGAAATTAAATTTGTCTTCTTGCAAACACATTTTTTGTAGTTCTCTGAGCCCTGCTGAATTGCAACATGTTGCAAGCCTGTCTGCCTGTTATCTGGAAGCTGAGAGGAACCTGCAGAGATGTGTGTGATCAGGAGAGCAGAGAGCGGCCATTACATATTGCACTGGTAACTCCCCCTCCATGTAAAATAAGCTCTGGGGGCAGAGCTTTCTTCCAGGCAGCATCCTATCCATAGCCTGGAAGATGTCATTTATATAAAGTAATAAAAGATGATTCATCCGCAACAAGGCATTTGATATGAGACATACAGGTAGGACTTTTTTCAGCAGTCTATAACCTGTATGTCCATATTAATAGTTTAGACAGGTAAAATATGATGACAGATCCCTTTAACCCCTTCATGACCAGAGGTATTTTCATTTTTGCGTTTTCGTTTTTTGTTCCCCTCTTTCCAGAGCCATAACTTTTTTTATTTTTCGGTCAATATGGCCATGTGAGAGCTTGTTTTTTGCGGGACAAGTTGTACTTTTGAATGTCACAATTGGTTTTAAAATATCAGGTACTGGAAAATGGGAAAAAAATTCCCAGTGCGGTGAAATCACAAAGAAAGTGAAATCCCACAGTAGTTTTTTGTTTTGCTTTTTTACTATGTTCACTAAATGGTAAAACTACAATAACTGAAGAAAATAATCGATGGCGCTCACCAATGCGGTTTTCACTTGCTTTATTAGACGATGTGTGGCTCAGGCACGGGAGACATGTGCTAGGTATGAAATACAGCTGTTTCGCCCTTCAGCGCTTCAACGGGTCCTAAATGCTAAAACTGACCTGCCATTATGATGCTCCAGTTCATTATGAGTTCATAGACACCAAACATTTCTACATGTCTAGGTTCTTTTTTATCTAAGTGGTGAAAAAAAAATCCAAACTTTGTCATGCCAACACATCGATGACCCACGATCACGTGACGGGGGTCACCGATGGGCGGATTTCCGGTGCGCTTGCCGGAAGCGCGTGTAAAGTGCCGCTGTCAGGGTGACATGACATGTGACGGGAAAGATGTGGGCTCAGTGCTGGAGCCCACATCAAAGGGAGGCTGTCCGACATCGGCGTATTATTAAGCCCAATGTCAGAAAGAGGTTAAAGGCCATCTTAGTCATTAATAATGCATTCAGCTCAACTGATTTTGTAACTATATTGCAGAAAGTAGGGTACATTCTACTATTTTTGAATGTTGAGAGACACTTTAGAAATTTCAGCAGAAGGACAAATGACCCTAGAAATAGAACCTCCTCCAAATATTTATTACGTTTGCTTTGTGTATTAGTGAGATTACCCTTTTAAGAATCTAATAATATCTAAAAAAAAATTGTATTCCGGATATAACCTCTAATAACCTCTAACTCCACAGCTCTGACATATTCTGGTACATAACACTGTGTTCAACATTTTGAGCAGAATACAATATCACTTGGTTATATATTTGGTTAATCTCTGGTTTAGTACCATAAATAATTATGTAGAGCTTCTAAGTCACAGATACATCAGGAGGAGGCCTAGCGGCTAATAATAATCTCTATTCATATAGAGCTAACATATTCCGCAGCGCTGTACAATTCAGCAATTCATACACAACAGTCACAAGTAACAAAGTTAAAGATAATATAATAATTAAAGCAAATGTATGATAATGTAAGAACTTACAATCTACAATAACCTTGATGCAGTTGAAAATTGCAAGCCACCATGGTTTTAAAACTTGGTTATCAATTAATCACCAATGGTTAATGTCCACATGGTTTGCTGCTTCAACTGCAAAACCACATGGCAATTAGCAGGAACAGACACAGACAGGAGCAGGCCCCTGTGCATTCCATGCGTCTGCACCCTAACCGTAATACAGAGGTCAGGAAACATAAAGCACCACTCTAGCAGTTGTTTTTATTTCAGCTCTGGAGTGGTGCTACTAATCTACATTCCCTTCCCCTAATATTATGCTCATCAGCCGCCATCATCTGTTATCAGCGCCGCTCTGGTCTGTCGTCTGCAGGTTGTGACCTGTTGGGTCACTTCAGTGTTTGTTGGGCGATCCGGAAGTCCCAAATCAATGTCAAAGTCAGAACATGGCCAGAAAGAGGTTCTCATAAACTTGCAATGAAAACTTGCGAAGGTCAGTCAAAAGTTGCGGTAACAAGATGGCGGGACAAGACTGGTGCGGCACAGGGAAGGGCTGAAAATGGTGGCTGGCAAATATAAAACTAGGATCAGGGAACTTACGTTAGTGGCGCCACTCCAGCACCAAAATAAAAAACGACGGGGTGGTGCATTAACATAAACAGGTGTCATCATGACACATTTTCTGGCTAATGAGACCCCAGTAGATTAGGTTGGGAAGGACTGACATGGAGTATGCCCTAGAGACAGAGGACATTTCCTGTGTGGGGGCCGGTGTGGAGGTGCGTGGGAAGAGGTAACAATACATTAGTGGAATAGAGTTTACGGAAGTGTGCTGCTTTCGGCTTTGGCTTTCTTTTTCTGTGATGATTATTGCACTTATTATTTTTCAATTGTAATGCTTCTTAGAATTTAATAAATAAATATGGAAATTCGATTGCTGCAATGTGCTACATTTTAAACCAAATGTTACATGATCATAAAACAAAGCTCCATTTTGATACAAATATGGTAAAACATAGATAAATGCTGGCAGTACAATGAGGGGGCCATTATGAAACAGGTGAAATCTAATAGCTGTAATGGATTTTAATGCACGTTTCTGCAAAGAATAAACCAGGTGTTAAGTGCAGGGTGGGGGCATCATAAAAGATGGAGCAATGTAAGATATACTAGCTGAGCTGGGCTACAGTGTAATAAATGTGTCTAATAAAGAAACATGAATCCTAGGAATGAATTATAAGAAGTAGATAGTCTTGTCTCCTCTGTTGGCAACATTTTCTGCATGTTCCTAAAACAAGCATTTGTGCACAAATATTCAAAAGAAAAAGTGTTAATAATGGGGGTGTGACTTATTAAAAGGTCTGGGCTTATTGTGCCTCGTCTACTATTCCATGGGCAGAGGACTTCTACTGCAGCCACTTGTAATACAGCAAGCTCTAATATGAGGTTTGTGAAAAGGAAAGGTAAAATGGCCAATCTCCTGGGACACATGGAATAAATGGCAGAATATAGAAGTGCAGAAAGTGGCACTCACCACTACTATGTCAGCAAAAGGCAGTTTTATTTGGTAATTAGATGGTAAACACAGACATAGAAAGAATAAGCAATAGCTGTTTCCCATTAGTACACACTTCTGCTGGTTCCCCAAGCATGCAGTCACACGAAACAGCTGTTGCTGGTTCACCATCCGATGACCAAATAAGACTGCCTTTTACTGACATGCAGTGGTGATTGCCACTTTCTGCGTTTCTACAGTGGGGGAAATAAGTGTTTGATCCCTTTCTGATTTTGTAAGTTTGCCCACTGACAAAGACATAAACAATCTATAATTTTAAGGGTAGGTTAACTTTAACATTGAGAGCTAGAATATCAAAAATAACATCCAGAAAATCACATTGTATAAATTATTATAAATTTATTTGCATTTTGCAGTGAGAAACAAGTATTTGGCCCCTACCAACCATTAAGAGTTCTGGCTCCTACAGACCAGTTAGACGCTCCTAATCAACTCATTGCCTGCATTAAAGACAGCTGTCTTACTTAGTCACCTTTATAAAAGACTCCTGTCCATAGACTTAATTAATCAGTCAGACTCTAACCTCTACAACATGGGCAAGACCAAAGAGCTTTATAAGGATGTCAGGCACAAAATCATAGACTGGCACAAAGCTGGAATGGGCTACAAAACCATAAGTAAGAAACTGGGTGAGAAGGAGACAACTGTTGGTACAAAAGTAAGAAAATGAAAGAAATACAAAATGACTGTCAATCGACATCGATCTGGGGCACCATGCAAAATCTCACCTCATGGGGTATACTTGATCACGATGAAGGTGAGAGATCAGCTTAAAACTGCATGAGGGGAACTTGTTAATGATCTCAAGGCTGCTTAAATCACAGTCACCAAGAAAACCACTGGTAACACATAACGCCGTAAAGGTTTAAAATCCTGCAGTGCTCACAAGGTTCCCACAAGCTCAAGAAGGCACATGTGCAACCCATCTGAAGTTTGCCAATGAACACCTGGATGATTCTGTGAGTTTGGGAGAAGGTGCTGTGGTCATATTAGACAAAAATTGAGGTCTTTGGCATTAACTCAACTCGTTGTGTTTGGAGGAAGAGAAATGCTGCCTATGACCCAAAGAACACCATCCTCACTGTCAAGCATGGAGGTGGAAACATATTTTGGGGGTGTTTATCTACTAAGGGCACAGGACTACTTCATCCCATCAATGGGAGAATGGATGGAGCCATGTACCGTAAAATCCTGAGTGACAACTTCCTTCCCACCGCCAGGACAATAAAACTGAGCCATGGCTGGGTCTTCCAGCAAGAGAATGACCCAAAACATACAGACAAGGCAACAAAGAAGTGGCTCAAAAAGAAGCACATTAAGGTCATGGAGTGGCCTAGCCAGGCTCCAGACCGTAATCTCATAGAAAACTTATGGAGGGAGTTGAAGCTGCGAGTTGCCAAGTGACAGCCTCAAAATCTTAATGATTTAGAGATCACCTGCAAAGAGGAGTGGACCAAAATTCCTCCTTACGTGTGCGCAAATCTCATCATCAACTACAAAAAACTTCTGACTGCTGTGCTTGCCAACAAGGGTTTTGCCACCAAGTGTTAAGTCTTGTTTGCCAGAGGGATCCAATACTTATCCCTCACTGCAAAATGCAAATGACTTTATATAATTTATACAAGTGATTTTCTGGATTTTATTACTGATATTCTGTCTTTCATTGTTACAATTAACCTACCCTTACAATTATAGACTGTTCATGTCTGCGTCAGTGGGCAAACTTACAAAATCAGCAAGGGATCAAATACTTATTTCCCCCACTGTATATTCTGCCAAGAATCAAGCTGTATCTTTTTGAAACTGAGCAGTGCAAATCTGGGCATAGATTCCGAATATTTTGGTTGATTCTGTTTTCCTTGAATTTGGGTAGGCCAGTGTTTTTCCTTTTACACTTTTGTTTACATATGGAAAGAAAACTTCATATTGTATGGTTTTTAAACTTTTTACTAAATAAAAGACCGGATAAAGTCAAAGCAAAGGAGAATATATAAAAGAAATTGAAAGAATTTTCTGTTTTACATATGCCGTTCATTTAAAACTATATAATATAGGTTAGATAAGAATGAAATAGTATTCAAGGGCGGATGTTCACTTCATGGCTTGTATCCAATTTAAACATATACCAATTATAATTTGTTCTTTAGGCAAGCTTGAACTTGATTGTGCTGGGAATTCCTGGTAAGAGGCAGGGAGAGAGAGCTGCTTCATTCACATTCGGGGATCAATGTATAGTTATAGCAGCAACAAACAATACAAAATACTGGTAAAGGAAGAAGAAAAACACATATGATTTGTGTATTCAACCTCAAGATTGCTTTATTGATGTCATAATGTATCATGGCTGCCACATCATACTACATTCCCCAAAGTGCAAATGTCTGGTGGGCCAGTACTTTCCCATCAATTGTGGAAGTAGCGCCATGACAATCAGCTGATCGCCAGGCCCGATCCCTCTTTATGGTGGTTATCATGGCGAGTCAACCCCTTAAACGTAGGGATGAATTTACAAATCAGTAAGGATCTTTGTGATGAGTTGACAGTACTCAGGAAGGAGAGAACAATATAAACAGTACAGATCTCACCGTGATTTGTTGTTTTCCAAATTTCATTTATTATGAGCCAAAAGGTTGTCATTCTATTAGATGGGATGATATATCACTAAGCTATGTTATCACTTCTGATCAATAATTATTGGGACCTCCACTAATCTGCAGAAGCCCTGAGGTCCTTAATATATGAGTACACACAGAGCCAGGGGCAATGGACATTGAAGGACTTTTATGCCATTGAAATAGGCTATGTAGATGGCATGGAATGTCTTCAGGAATAGAATGGAATCTTGTGATAGGAACATAATGGCATTAATAATTGAATCCATCCTAAAGCAAAACATATCACTAGTGGAAACCGCATAAAACTACTATGGTTAATATGTAAAACTTATAAGAGGCGCTGGACAGAAATTGCCAAATTGTCTTTGCATTTAAGATTGCTTGTTTCGCCACTGTACACAATGGTGTTATTACTAGCACGGCAGAACATATGCTGAATATATAATCTACATCTGGAACTGTCACAATGGTAACAAACACAAATACCAAACAACAACCACTCATAAACAGAATAAATATTGGATGCGGTTTTCATTTTATGCAAACGAGAAAACAGATTTGCCTGCTATTATAGCAAAAACGGTGACGATTACAAAAGATATAATAGAGCTTATGTAATACGCCTCGGCTGCAAGTCAAGCTGGTTGGGATGTTGGGTACAGACTAAAGAAGGAAATGCATGTGATGGAAAGAATGAATAAAAAATAAAAAAAGGCTATGCTCCTTTTTTTTCTAAGATGAAGGCCACCTAAAGCTTTGTCTGATGAAGCGCATTGTAAAGCGCGGCCCCAGCGTACAGAACCTGTGAAGGGTCTTTACTCTATACTGGGCCTTATTAGCCTGTAAAGCATTCAAAGGGCTAATCCTCCAGTGAGAGAGATGTGAGAAGCCGCTCTGATCTTGTGAAATCGGTGAGCTGCTCGGATGCTGTTTGTGCTCTGGTGGGTTTCTAGGCAGACTCTCCTGTGACAAGCCCCATAATCCTTTTAATGTGTGGCTATATTATTGGTATTGATATAACCATCTATTCCTGCTTATCTATAAACTGTACAGTCATCTGTCTCCATGGCTCCATCTCTGGAATATATAGAGCAGTCTCCCTCTACTGTTCTTCCTCCCCACTGGGTACACATTCCTCCTTCTTCCTCAGTCATATCTACAGACACCTCCAGATTCCGCCTTTTGTTCTGTAATATTCTCAGTGCCTACATAAACAAGAGCGATTCCTAAAGCTTAATCTCCTTTTATACAGGTATTTCCACCCAAAGGAATATGAACACTGTGACCAATGTCCTCCGTCTCCCATTTTTTTTTTCAATGAGCTGTTAATATTCTCTCGAAACCATTCTCCCTGCCTTCATTTTGTACACAGGTCTCCTGGGTCATCTAGTAGAATATAGGGTCAATAATGCTGCTGAAGTACATGGACATGAGAGGAATACCGAGAGGAGGCCAGAAACACCAGAAGCACATATGTTCTCACGATACTAGCGGAATATTAACATGCCTGGGAGGTGGAACGGGATGGATACTCAGAAGGGGAAAATGAAAAATGGGGAGGATGAGGGAAGGGCTGCTAAAGCAACGATGCCGTGTTACTGTTGTGGGATGTATATACTGTACAGAAATGAACAAAAGGCAAAAAATAAATTTAAAAAATGCAGTAAACTTACAATGCAAGATCAGCATAATCATATAAATGGTCAGATATTTTTCAGAAATGTCCGTTCTACACAAAATATTTATATACGAAGAGGAGAATGGAGATGTCTGCAAAGATACCCATCCATCTCAGATGGAACATAATGGTATTTTTGTAGACTGCACTTTGTAATGTAGCATAATTGGCTACATAAACCGTGACATCCATATCAAAAGCATAGATAGATGATATCTGTACCTGGCCTTCATTTTTCGCAGCTGCGAGATGCCTTTTCCCATTTCCATCGCCAATGAGAGGGTAGCAGTGAAGGACTTCAATACAATCTTCCTGGCGTTCGGAGCATGATATGTAGAATCACACACACACGCTGATCTGCAGTGACAGAGGCTCTCGCACAATTAAACATGGGTTCAGTACCAATCATACAGCCAGTGACACAGTTATCCTATGGATATTACAATACACAGCCACAGAGGTTCATACACATACAAGGACGCTTACAGGGAGACAGCGACGCACAAGGACACACATCCACTGCCACTCAGCAGAAAAAAAAATCCAGAGGTTGATGTGAAGCTGCAGCTCACACGGTACATATCACGGTATAGACGCACATCAGCTACACAGCAGAAAGAGACAAAATGAGGCTGAAATGATGAGAGAGAAGGGTGAGATAGCAAGGAAAACACACAGGGTGAGGGAGAAGAAGCAAGCAAAGAGGAGGGACAAACAGATACAGAATCAGAAAGAAGCAGGGAGGAGAGGAAAGAGGGGAGAGGAGAGGAGGAACTATGACAATGAGCTGGAGAGAAGGAACAGCTGTGAGCAATGACTCTGCTCCTTATTCCTATATACAAGTACTACGCAGTAGTGTGCACTACACAGACAACGCAATGCTACCGCTGCCAAGCGTGGCATGCTGATAGAATTCTAATGTCCAGCACCCAACATGGATAGATAGCTGCGCTGGCCCCTGCTGGACTCTGTGAGATAACTATGCTGCCCAGAACTACATTTAAAGAGATAATTACTCTTCTCACCTCTGGATGCTGACATACTGTACATCTGTCTGCTAAAAGATAACTGTCCTGGTCGGCGCTGTGCGCTGAAGAATGGTATACTCATTTATGCTTGGAAATTTCACCACTATTTTTTTTAGCTATAGAGCAACAGCTATGTTATCCAACATTAAATACTAAGAGATATTTCTACTGCCCAGCCTGATAAAATAAGAAGTAAATTTACTCCTCCGTACAATAAAGCACAAAGAGTGATGTGATTCTGTCTTCCATTCTTAATATGGGTTGATGGGTTAGGTCACTATTGAGCAATATCAAGATATAAAGTCGACTGTTTATAAAAGTGCATCATATATAAAGCGTTCCTGTACTAATTTTGTATGTTGCAGGAATACTAATCACTTGGGTGCGTGGTGAGGCAACACTGAATCCGTTTCCATTTAAATGTCCAGGCTGGGTTATTGGTGCTTTATGGTGTCTGGCAGCTACCTTACATACCTCCCCCTTTTGCCTAAAGCCAGGGGGATTGGCACCTTCTACCTCTAGACATGGGATTCTTAAGAGGGAATTGGCATTAGCATGTGGCTTCCCGGCTCTATGTTCTATGTGGGTGCTGAAATTCTGTAGGGCTAGAAACCAATGGGTAAGGCTATGTGCACACATAGGAAAAGAGGCGCAGAATTTTCTGCACAAAATCCGCAGCCGCGGATTTGCTGCGGTTTTTATGCGGAATTGATGCAGATTTTGTGTGGATTTTCTGCGGTTTTTGCCACTGCGGAATTTTAACATGGAGGGGTGCAGAAATGCTGCAGATCCGCACAAAAGAAGTGACATGCACTTCTTGGAAATCCGCAGCAATTCCGCACTGATATTTCCGCACCATCTGCACAGTTTTTTTCCCATTGAATAACATTATACTGTACATCACAGTGCGGATCTGCAGCGTTTCGGCACGGAAAAATCCGCTGTGGATCCGCAGCAAATCCGCAACGTGTGCACATACCCTAACTAAAGCATTTTTCTCCCTCATCCACCTGAATGGAGCATAGTTTGATACTAATTTAAATTTTCACCCTAACAGATAGTGTCATAATGTGTCCACCGCCCACTTTATGGCCGAGTATTATTTTCTGGAAAAGAGTAATTTTTCTCACATGCCAACAGCTTCCTACTTAGGATGAGAACAGGGTGCTCCTTTCCATGCATCTCTTGAGAAAAGACCGCTCCTAATCCAACTTCTGAGCCATCTGTCTGGAGTACAAATTCCTTCTTAAAGTCAGGAGCAACCAGAACCAGCTGCTTACAGAGAGCTACTTTCAGTTTTTGAAAGACTGTCTCTGCCTCCTTAGTCCATAGTTTATTTTGTCCCCTTAAGGAAGTCAGTCAGGGGTGCGGCCATCATGGCAAAATTTAGGAGGAACCTCAGCTCCCTATAGTTGTTACAGAATCTTCATTCGTCATTGGGTTTTAGAGACAGTAAAATCGGGCATCCTGGTTAATTAACCTTGTAGTTCACTCCACCAAGCTTCTCCACCACCTCATAGGGGCTTGCTATTTAGCCAAGAACTTCATCTCCACTGCGGGACTAAGTACGAGGACTGGTCCTTGGGGCTAAACTGCCTCAACCTGTCTGACCAATTGTAGACCCTAGCATGAGCCTCTTGTGCCTGGAGATGTCCTTTTTTACAATGGGCATCACCTTCACAATCGTCTCCTGCATCTGGGTGACATGCTCGATGACGCTCCGGTGGTGCGTAACTTCGGCTTCCCAGGTTTCCTTTGCTATATCAAGGAGTTCCCGCAGATGTTGGCCATACAAAAGTTCAAATGGGGAGAATTCAGTAGAGGCTTCAAGAACTTCTCGGATAGAAAACAACAGATAAGGTAGGAGAAACATCGGGGGCTTATCTACAGCATTCCAGAATGCTGTAGATAAGCCCCTGATGCCGGTGGGCTTAGCTCACCTTCGATTTTGGGGGTGACAGGTTCCTTTTTAGCATACTCTTCAATAATTCATTGAACCTTTCCACAAGACCGTCCATCATGGGATGGTAAACTGATGTCTTCAATTGTTTAATTTGCAGGGCCTTACACAGTTTCCTCCTCACCTTACTTATGAAGAGTGTTCCTTGGCTGGTCAAGAAGTCCCTCGGCAACAGTGTCCAAGGAAAAACTTCTACCAACTCACGGGCTATATTTTTCGCAGAGTAGTTTCTCAGGGTAGCACTACAAAGATGACCAATATATATTGATACTCACGAGCAAGTTGAACCAACGGACTGTCCAAGTCCATGGGAATTCTTTCAAACGTCACTTCTAAGATAGGTGATGGCATGAGAGGACTTCGAAAGTGGAAGGTGGGGGTGGTTAGCTAGCATGTGGGACAGAATATGCAATACTTTAAGATGTCCAGGTGGCATCCAGGCAAATAGAACCTCCACATGACCCGTTCTTGAGTTTTATCCACCCCCAGATCCCAGAAGGCCACCCAGGACGTGTGAATGGGCCGTGTCCAGCACCCTCCGTCTATGGGTCCAGGTACCAACAATTGTTCCACTATCTCCTCTCTCACTTTAGTAACCCGCTACAATAGATCCCCGCTTAACATAAAATAGGGAAATCTGGTGTCAGCCCCCGGCTCCTGCGCATCCGTTTAGGATGGTTACATTATTGAACACCTCTATCAGAGTTAGGTCCCTATGTTGAGCAGACCCTAAATTTTCACTGGCCACCCCTAACTCAGAAATGTTGGCCTCAGTGGACACTACCTCCTCATCCCCACGTCAGACACTGGTTGTGGTGACAATTCTTTAGGGGTGACTAGTCTCTTATATGAGCAACTGAGTTCTGTTTCCTTTCTTCTTCCCCCACAAGTCCAAAAAACAAACAAAAGTCCCAGCCTTTCATAATAAGGTGCAATAAATTCTGGACCATGCTGACCTCGTGGGACTCAGTAGCTTGCGCTGTTTCAATGTCCCCTCTGGCCACTGGATAGTTTTTATCATCCCAGTGGATGCAGGGGACACAAACCTTTTTAACAGGCCAGGAATCAGTTTGCAAGGGTCAGCAAACTCCCTGAGTCTAGCAGTCCAGTCACTTTCACCTTTACAGGATAAGCTAGTGGCTCCTCGCTGGTTCTACCATTCATACTGAAGGCTGGATATACATAGTATGAACAACGTCATCCCTGGCTACTCTGGTGGGAGTTTCTCCTTCTCAACGACCCTTTTAAAAATGGTCAAAAAGGCCACTATGTCACCACCCAGGGTCATTTTCTGCAGGGCTAACTGCCTTCCGGATGGTAAGATCATCAGATGACCATTGGAGTCAAATGCCACCATGCCACAAATCACCCCTGTGAGCAACTTAATCTGCTGCTGCTGTTGACAGTGCTGAACTTGTTGCTGCTGCTGGATCTATTGCATAAGCAGCTTACTTGTCTCCTGTTGTGACAGCTGTTGCTGTGGTAGTTGTTATTGGTGCTGTCGCTGCTGGGCTTGTGCTGTGGCCATGCTTGCACTAGGTGTTTAATCACGTCCTCCACGCTGTCTAACGTTGCCTGCTCGCTTATGGCCGTCTTCACCCAGGACACGCAGTCACATGTGATGACTGAGAATGCTGCCCGCATGTCTAACACCAATTGTGGGAATGCTACTCACTTGGGTGCTAATGAGGCATCACAGAACCAGTTTCCATTTAAATGTGCTTCATAAACCATGCCACAAGCATAGGAAAATAAACGGCATTTCAACTCAGCCACTTTAGAGACAGTCCGGGACACACAGGCTGGATAGCATTCAATATAGCGGCTCAGTCTGGAGACATCACACAGGAGGTCTTCTCACCTCCAGATACAGACCATGTGTCAAACAGACTCTATTTTACTTTGTGAACCACACCCCGGGATGGGCATGTGGGCAGCTAAACCCACCCATCTCTCAGGATGCCAGTAAAACCTGGCCCAGATGCACAAGACAAGCCTATTAGTACTATGTGCACTAGAACATTACCCCAGTTTAACATCACAAAGGGCAACCACCTCCCCGATATATACCTCACATCAACTATGTGTCCAGCAGCCACCTTGCATAGTGCATATTTAGACTATATATACAGTACAATGATGAGGGTTCACAATATTGGAAATATGTGGCAGCAACTCATACTATAAAATCATGAAGACTTGGTCTGATGGTTTAACTAGATTTAACCACCAAAATTGAGAAAAAGTGTGATATATAATTTTGTGGGATATTTGTAAGTGTCAGTTAGGGCAGGGTGGGTTAATGGGTTAATAAGAAGGAGACATCACAAATAAGGTGCAACATATACCAGATTTCTGGCACCACATAAATAGTAACTGTGGCCCATTATCTCAAGTTGTACAGAAACATGACGAGTTCAGTTTACTCTTCATACACTTTAGATGGCTATTGATTTGTGAAGTCTCGCGAGACTTCGGCGCTATCTTCAATGGAGCACTGTGGCCTGCTCCACTGCGCAAGTGCCAGATTCCTGGCCCCGCAGTGTGAATACATCATAACACACTGCGGGGCGGGATCTGGGGCCTCGGCTACATGAAGGCGCCGGTGATGTCACGACAGAGAGGAGGCGGCACACGGTGGGATGACGGATGGCTGCGAGGCGCTTGAGTCAAGGAAAACTCATACCTCCCAGACTCAATAGAGGTATGGCGCCAAATTTATAAAAGTGATTATTTCAGCATTCCTAGGAATGCTAAACATAAGAGCCACCTTCACATTGCAGCCTTAGTGCTGCTGAAGGTGGCTCTTTTACTTAAAAATGCCCTGGGGGTGTGACAGGTCCCCTTTAAGAAAAATACTATCCCTTACTATATTTACCTCTAGTGTCGTGTTATGTCACTTGATCCCTTTGGCCAATCAGTGGCCGCTTTAGTGACCCTTCCTTCAAACCTATTTGACATCTGTAGGAACTGAGAGCAGCCGCAGTTCTGATTTCCTCCGAGCTGACTTCTAATTTGTCCAATGGATGGATCAGTGAAGTGGCCACTGATTGACTGCAGGGATCATGTGAACTCCATGTGATATAACATGTGAACTCCGAGAGAGCCAGTTCTGACACTGCTGCAATGGCACAGTCATTTTAGCGGAGTATAAGTGTTATTATTTTAATGGGAGGAAACAGTGATTGGGAAGGGGTTGATTGAGTACTGGACAACCTCTTTAATGTGTATGGGGGTGATAATGGCCTACATGGTGTTTACAACTGTCTAAAAGACCATCTCTGTGATATTTGTATCATAAATATGCAGTGATGTCCATCCCCAGAATCATATAAAATTATCCATGCCATTAAAAATTTAGGCAGCTCTGCGAACAAAGGGTCATCTTATGCAATACTGGAAAAGAACCTTGTCACTTTGGAAATGTAGTCCAATCTGCAGAGAGCCTGCTATTGAACAAGAAGAGATGAGTATATTGATATATAGTTTTATGGGGAAAAAAATTGTATAACTCATTTTTTATTCATTTAAAGGGAATTCACCACCCAAACTATTTATATGTACATGTAGATCTCTACAAGGCAACTTCAGCAGTATCTTTACATGGTGTGTTCCTTCCTCCATTACTGAGAAATCAGCATTTGAAATGATCGGCAAATAAAGATGAAGAACTATTGTAAATCTTAAGTTCCTATCAAACCAGTTCTATTCCCCCCCAGCGCTGCCTCTTCCTGTTTGACTGACAGTCTCTATGCCTGGGGTCTCATGCGCATGCAGCCCCTGAGACTGCTTCATACGGCCTGTAAGCACTGTAGACCCCTTGGCGATCCCTGTCCGGTTCAGGGGGGCACCGACGGCGGTGTTTTATTTCAGCTGAATGTGCGTCCTTAGACATATCTACCATATGGGTACCTGGATGGGGACATAACAACAATATGGGGACATAAATACAATATGAGGACCTGGATGGGGACATATGTACAATATGGGGACATACATACAATATGAGGACCTGGATGGAGAAATATCTACAATATGGGGGTTAATTTAGATCCAACCCAGTGCCTGTCGCCTACTATATATACTGGTAAACGCCGCTCTTTATGCTCAATGGGCTTTTGTGGTGATCTTTACTTGTTTGACTGGAACTGATATTATATTGAGCAGCTCTCTGCCCTGATACTTATTGATTGAGTCGGCCACTCACACCGGGGGTTCCTTCCTTTTTCATCCTTGTGCACTTTATTGATTTTGTACTCTTGCATTTTACTGTATTGTGTATTGTGAATAAAATAAAATTTTTTATACCTACATACTCCTTCATTCTCCTTCTTTGGAATATGGGGACCTGGATGGGGACATAACTACCATATGGGGACATAACTACAATATGGGGACCTGGATATTGGGACATAACTACAATATGGGGACATAACTACAATATGGGGACCTGGATATGGGGACATAACTACAATATGGGGACATAACTACAATATGAGTGCACATTTGTTATCACCACCTCCATAACGAACCAAGTTCTAAAAAAAATAAATAAACACGGCAAAAATGTTCAAAAAGTGTATAAAAATGGCATAATTAAAAATGTTACTTTGTTCTTGAAAGAATGTGGCCCCCCAAATTCAATTTTTTTCTATACGTGGCCTAATATCCAGCCGAGTTTGAGACCCCTGCTCTATGCTGTGTGTTGCATGTGCAGCGCCCCAGAGTCCTGGTCGTTGCAGTAATATTATTCTTCCACCAGGGGAAAAATGTTACGTTTGAGGGCAATGAAGGAGATCTTCTGTCCAGGTATCACAACCACAATACATACTTCACACTCCAGGCCACCAGGGGGAGCCATGCTTCTATCTATTAGGGCACTCCTCACAATTAGGTAAAACTGGTAGTCGGGAGAGAAAGTTAGTCAGAGTGAGAACGAGGAGAGGAGAGCAGACGGAGGTCTGTGGGAAAACGAGGGTTCACGGAGCTGCGCCTGCCCCACGTGCGGCAGCATCCAAAGAAAGAGACATTGAAAGGAATTGTGTGGCAGTGAGTGAGAAACAAAGTCATAACAAAAGGAGAGGAACATCAGGGGGAGACCAGCTAGAAGCAGGCTGCCTCCTTCTGAAGCACAGTAACTGGTAGCCAGAACACTGAGGGAGTAAATTAAATTAAATTAAAAAACAAATCCAGAAAATCACCTTGTCTAATTTGGTAAGATTTATTTTGCAAATTATGGTGGAAAATAAGTATTTGGTCAGAAACAAACAATCAAGATTTCTGGCTCTCACAGACCTGTAACTTCTTCTTTAAGAGTCTCCTCTTTCCTCCACTCATTACCTGTAGTAATGGCACCTGTTTAAACTTGTTATCAGTATAAAAAGACACCTGTGCACACCCTCAAACAGTCTGACTCCAAACTCCACTATGGTGAAGACCAAAGAGCTGTCAAAGGACACCAGAAACAAAATTGTAGCCCTGCACCAGGCTGGGAAGACTGAATCTGCAATAGCCAACCAGCTTGGAGTGAAAAAATCAACAGTGGGAGCAATAATTAGAAAATTGAAGACATACAAGACCACTGATAATCTCCCTCGATCTGGGGCTCCACGCAAAATCCCACCCTGTGGGGTCAGAATGATCACAAGAACGGTGAGCAAAAATCCCAGAACCACGCGGGGGGACCTAGTGAATGAACTGCAGAGAGCTGGGACCAATGTAACAAGGCCTACAATAAGTAACACACTACGCCACCATGGACTCAGATCCTGCAGTGCCAGACGTGTCCCACTGCTTAAGCCAGTACATGTCCGGGCCCGTCTGAAGTTTGCTAGAGAGCATTTGGATGATCCAGAGGAGTTTTGGGAGAATGTCCTATGGTCTGATGAAACCAAACTGGAACTGTTTGGTAGAAACACAACTTGTCGTGTTTGGAGGAAAAAGAATACTGAGTTGCATTCATCAAACACCATACCTACTGTAAAGCATGGTGGTGGAAACATCATGCTTTGGGGCTGTTTCTCTGCAAAGGGGCCAGGACGACTGATCTGGGTACATGAAAGAATGAATGGGGCCATGTATCGTGAGATTTTGAGTGCAAACCTCCTTCCATCAGCAAGGGCATTGAAGATGAAACGTGGCTGGGTCTTTCAACATGACAATGATCCAAAGCACATCGCCAGGGCAACGAAGGAGTGGCTTCGTAAGAAGCATTTCAAGGTCCTGGAGTGGCCTAGCCAGTCTCCAGATCTCAAACCTATAGAAAACCTTTGGAGGGAGTTGAAAGTCCGTGTTGCCAAGCGAAAAGCCCAAAACATCACTGCTCTAGAGGAGATCTGCATGGAGGAATGGGCCAACATACCAACAACAGTGTGTGGCAACCTTGTGAAGACTTACAGAAAACGTTTGACCTCTGTCATTGCCAACAAAGGATATATTACAAAGTATTGAGATGAAATTTTGTTTCTGACCAAATACTTATTTTCCACCATAATATGCAAATAAAATGTTAAAAAAACAGACAATGTGATTTTCTGGATTTTTTTTTCTCAGTTTGTCTCCCATAGTTGAGGTCTACCTATGATGTAAATTACAGACGCCTTTCATCATTTTAAGTGGTGGAACTTGCACTATTGCTGACTGACTAAATACTTTTTTGCCCCACTGTATATGGCACAGCATTATAAGGAGCATCTATGGGGCCATAATCAAAGGTGCAGAGCATTATATATGGCACAGCATTATAAGGAGCATCTATGGGGCCATAATCAAAGGTGCAGAGCATATATGGCTCAGCATTATAAGGAGCACCTATGGGGCCATAATCAAAGGTGCAGAGCATTATACAGGTCCTTCTCAAAAAATTAGCATATAGTGTTAAATTTCATTATTTACCATAATGTAATGATTACAATTAAACTTTCATATATTATAGATTCATTATCCACCAACTGAAATTTGTCAGGTCTTTTATTGTTTTAATACTGATGATTTTGGCATACAACTCCTGATAACCCAAAAAACCTGTCTCAATAAATTAGCATATCAAGAAAATGTTCTCTAAACGACCTATTACCCTAATCTTCTGAATCAACTAATTAACTCTAAACACATGCAAAAGATACCTGAGGCTTTTATAAACTCCCTGCCTGGTTCATTCCTCAAAACCCCCATCATGGGTAAGACTAGCGACCTGACAGATGTCAAGAAGGCCATCATTGACACCCTCAAGCAAGAGGGTAAGACCCAGAAAGAAATTTCTCAACAAATAGGCTGTTCCCAGAGTGCTGTATCAAGGCACCTCAATGGTAAGTCTGTTGGAAGGAAACAATGTGGCAGAAAACGCTGTACAACGAGAAGAGGAGACCGGACCCTGAGGAAGATTGTGGAGAAGGACCGATTCCAGACCTTGGGGAACCTGAGGAAGCAGTGGACTGAGTCTGGGGTGGAAACATCCAGAGCCACCGTGCACAGGCGTGTGCAGGAAATGGGCTACAGGTGCCGCATTCCCCAGGTAAAGCCACTTTTGAACCATAAACAGCGGCAGAGGCGCCTGACCTGGGCTACAGAGAAGCAGTACTGGACTGTTGCTAAGTGGTCCCAAGTACTTTTTTCTGATGAAAGCAAATTTTGCATGTCATTCGGAAATCAAGGTGCCAGAGTCTGGAGGAAGACTGGGGAGAAGGAAATGCCAAAATGCCTGAAGTCCAGTGTCAAGTACCCACAGTCAGTGATGGTGTGGGGTGCCATGTCAGCTGCTGGTGTTGGTCCACTGTGTTTCATCAAGGGCAGGGTCAATGCAGCTAGCTATCAGGAGATTTTGGAGCACTTCATGCTTCCATTGGCTGAAATGCTTTATGGAGATGAAGATTTCATTTTTCAGCACGACCTGGCACCTGCTCACAGTGCCAAAACCACTGGTAAATGGTTTACTGACCATGGTATTACTGTGCTCAATTGGCCTGCCAACTCTCCTGACCTGAACCCCATAGAGAATCTGTGGGATATTGTGAAGAGAAAGTTGAGAGACGCAAGACCCAACACTCTGGATGAGCTTAAGGCCGCTATTGAAGCATCCTGGGCCTCCATAACATCTCAGCAGTGTCACAGGCTGATTGCCTCCATGCCACGCCGCATTGAAGCAGTCATTTCTGCCAAAGGATTCCCGACCAAGTATTGAGTGCATAACTGAACATTATTATTTGTTGGTTTTTTTGTTTGTTATTAAAAAACACTTTTATTTGATTGGATGGGTGAAATATGCTAATTTATTGAGACAGGTTTTTTGGGTTATCAGGAGTTGTATGCCAAAATCATCAGTATTAAAACAATAAAAGACCTGACAAATTTCAGTTGGTGGATAATGAATCTATAATATATGAAAGTTTAATTGTAATCATTACATTATGGTAAATAATGAAATTTAACACTATATGCTAATTTTTTGAGAAGGACCTGTATATGGCACAGCATTATAAGGAGCATCTATGGGGCCATAATCAAAGGTGCAGAGCATATATGGCACAGCATTATAAGGGGCATCTATGGGGCCATAATCAAAGGTGCAGAGCATATATGGCACAGCATTATAAGGAGCATTTATGGGGCCATAATCAAAGGTGCAGAGCATATATGGCACAGCATTATAAGGAGCATCTATGAGGCCATAATCAAAGGTGCAGAGCATTCTATATAGCACAGCATTATAAGGAGCATCTATGGGGCCATAATCAACGGTGCAGAGCATTCTATATGGCACAGCTTTATAAGGAGCATCTATGGGGCAATAATGAACGGTGCAGAGCATTCTATATAGCACAGTTGTATATGGAGCATCTATGGGGCAATAATGAACGGTATGGAGCATCTATTTTTATTTTTGAAATTCACCGGTAGCTGCTGCATTTTCTACCCTAGGCATATACTCGAGTCAATAAGTTTTCCCAGTTTTTTGTGGCAAAATTAGGGGGGTCGGCTTATACTCGAGTATATACGGTAGTTCTTAAAAAAACATTTCCTTTTTACTGCTTTAAAACCTGTCTAGGGTTATTCCTTAAAGGGGTCCCAAGTTAAAGGGATCCTCAGTTTTGCACAAGTTTCATCATTGTTTCAAAAGAACTGTGGAATCATGAACTGTGCATGATCACAAACTGCCTGTACATAGTTTGCACCTTCTTAAAGGTGCTCTCTACTGGTTTTACAAGAAGAACTTTTCGAAGAGACTGTTCCTGATGACATCGTGAAAGTTTTTGCTGTTTTAAAGTTGATAATTGACTTGTCTACTGATACTTTGCACTACCTCATTGAAAAGACTTGAGTTTACCCTTAAAGGGGATGTTCGTTTGTTGCACTTTCCTTAACAGTGATAATGTTTGAAAGTATTGAATAGTTAGATAGTAATAATGTTTACATAGTTGATAGTATGTAGCCAAGAATAGGAAATGTTAAAGTGATGTACTTTGAATAAAATTGAAGTTCAGTTAAGTGATAAGTTGAATAAATGCAGTAGGCCCATGGGGGTAGACAGATAGTCCTGCATGTGTAGAAGAGAGGTAAAGAAAATGTTGATTTGCACTTTAAGGATTAATGATAGTATACCCTTAGATGGTACTTGCATTAAGTAGATAGTATACCTGTATAGGTAATTGTGTTTCATAGTTAGGTAATAATTGTTTTAGTAGTGCTTGCAATGTAAATATGTTCTTGTTTGTAATGTTCAAGTGTTCTCACCTCCCATAAAGGGAAGCAACAGTTAAATTAATTTGTTTTATAGCATTTAAAAAAAAAAATTGCATGTCTTTTGCTGATGTGTTGTTGTTTTCTTTTTCCCAGTCCGGGAGTACTGGATTTAACAGGGGGTGTGCAGCTCCCCAGAGTCCTGGTCGTTGCAGTAATTTTATTCTTCCACCAGGGGGAGTGATGTTACGTCTGAGGGCAATGAAGGAGATCTTCTGTCCAGGTGTCACAACCACAATACACACTTCACACTCCAGGCCGCCAGGGGGAGCCATGCTTCTATCTATTAGGGCACTCCTCACAATTAGGTAAAACTGGTAGTCAGGAGAGAAAGTTAGTCAGAGTGAGAACGAGGAGAGGAGAGCAGACGGAGGTCTGTGGGAGAACGAGGGTTCACAGAGCTGTGCCTGCCCCACGTGCGGCAGCATCCAAAGAAAGAGACATTGAAAGGAATTGTGTGGCAGTTAGTGAGAAACGAAGTCATAGCAAAAGGAGAGGAACATCAGGAGGAGACCAGCTAGAAGCAGGCTGCCTCCTTCTGAAGCACAGTATCTGGTAGCCAGAACACCGAGGGAGTAAGGATCTCTATGCTTTACTTCAGAGTCTGGCAGGACAGTTGATTCCACGTTGGCTGCCCGACCATATACCCAGGAGGCACGGTGGCAACTTGTGGGGGCCAGGGCGTCTCTAAGGTCCCTATAAAAAGCCTCAGGCCACCAGTCATATGGGTTTGTCCTATCCATCAGGGGGACAGAGAGAAAGAGACATTACATCTACAATAGTTGTGAGGACCTCACCGAGGATCTCAGCAGGGAGGAACTACAACACTCAGGCGCTAGAAGAAGGCTACTGATTTCCACCTGGATAAGAGGACTCTGGAATTGCCTTCAGACCGGCCAGACTCTGCCTACCCTGTGGTCCCTACCCTAGACTGTGGATGCTGTAGCCTTCAGTAAAGGTAAAGAGACTGCAACCTTGTGTCCTCATTATTCACTGCACCTTACATCATCCACCATCCACCATCTACACTCTGGGAAGCCCTGGGGACATACTTCACCTGTGGGAAGATATACCATCTAGCTGCCATAACATCACCCCAGCGGACCCCTAGGCAGCGTCGGTCACCCTGACCGTATACCACAGGTGGCGTCACGAACATTATCCCTTTAAAGACCTTTCCCCCCATTTATTAACGGTTGTTCCCCTAGGGCCACGGACCAGGTGAGCCACCGTGACATCCCTGACGAGAACCGAAGGGCCCGGCTCGGAGTACCCCATTGCCCTACTGGGGGCGATCCACATGTACCGTATTTTCCGGCGTATAAGATGACTGGGCATATAAGATGACCCCCCAACTTTTCCAGTTAAAATATAAAATCTTCTTAAAAGTCAGGGGTCTTCTTATATGCCATGTGTCGTCTTATAGGGCCGGTGACTAATGTGCCTTTTGGGGGGGGAGTGGTCCCGATGACGAAGAGGGGCATCTCACAGGAAAGTGTGAGTGGAGTATCCTGCATTACCTCATTGTAGCCGCAGCGTGGGGTCCCTGTGCTGGGGGGCAGCGGCGGCTGCTCCTCTTTGTGCCGCGTGGGTGCTGTGCGGTGGGGCAGCGGCTCCTCTTCGTGCAGCGTCAGGGCTCTGTGCTGTGGGGCGGCGTATCTTCGTGCAGAGTTGGGGCTCCTCTGGCATTTCCTAATTCTTCAAAGCCCGGAGGCACCGGCAGCTCCATTGCTGCGATGCGGTGGCCCAGGACGAGATCTGAATCTGAGCATGCGCCGCCCCCAGTGGCCATTTTCCCGGAGGCCACTGCATCGCAGCAATGGAGCTGCCGGTGCCTCCGGGCTTTGAGAAATTGGGAGATGCTGGAGGAGCCCTGACTCTGCACGAAGATACGCCGCCCTACAGCACAGAGCCCTGACGCTGCACGAAGAGGAACCGCCGCCCCACAGCACAGCACCCACACGGCACAAAGAGGAGCAGCCGCCACCGCTTCCCAGCACAGAGACCCCACGCTGCGGCTACAATGAGGTAATAGGGGAATACTCCACTCACACTTTCCTGTGAGACGCCCCCTCTTCGTCATCGGGACCACTCCCCCCCACCCACAATATACACATTGGTCTGCACCCGGCGTACAAGACAACACCCGGCGTATAAGATGACCCCCGACTTATAAGAAGATTTTCAGGGGTTAAAAAGTCATCTTATATGCCGGAAAATACGGTACACAACTCAGTATATGAAGGTGATACAAAGGAAACATGACTTCTTTTTGGAATCCTGGGGAAATCTTACTCAGGGTGACCATTAATCCTAATTCTTCACAGTAGAGGGAGGTAACGATTTACAGGCACACAGCTATTACACAGTTCTGAGCTGGAGTTGATCACAAGGGTTTTATTCAAGCTACATTTCATCACACAGAATCATTTCTCTTCATGCAATGCTTCATCAATGTATGTGAAAGTCTCTTCACAGATAACTTCTCTTCACACACAGTGTCTTAACCTAAGCAGAACTCTACCTTGCTCATGCACTGAGATGGGGAGAAGGGATGAGTTCTGTGCAGTAGCTCTCTCACTTCTATCTTGAGGTAATAAAGATGCTTATGGCTGTCCTGACTGCTTCTATGACTGCTTCTATGATAACAGCAATCGCCTCCCAGGAAGAACTTATCTATACAGCTTGTCTGATTTCAGTTTGACAGGAGACTCTCTAACACATACCTTACTCTTGAATGTCCAGGACACGATAACAACTTTCCCAGTATCACATGGGGCTTAGCTAACCACTCCCTGTCTTCTATAACCATTTTAACCCCTATAGTTGCTTGATGATTCTAGAATAACAGTGCAGCTTCTATCCAGACTCGGACTGGCCCATAGGGTAACAGGGGAATCCCCCGGTGGGCCCCTGTGCAGATCTGGACCCACAACCCCACTATATGGGCATTATTTGGCATAATTCAATTGATTCTTTCTGTACATAAAAAAGCAGCCTATCATCATGGTCTTCTTACTTCTCGAGCAGAAGTCCTCCTGCAGGGTTGTTCCTCTGATACTATCGATTCTTCCATTACAGGGTTTTCTTCCTCCACATTCATTTCCAGTACTTCCATCGATGCTCTTAGAATTATATCCATAAGTTCTCGTTCTTCTGTCAGATCATCCATTTCTGTATGGTCTGGTGATTCCTCTAACCCTAGGTTTCTATCAATATCTATGGCAACTGGTATTTGATTTTTAGATTTCAAATAAACCTCGGTTGTGTTTCTTGAAACAAACTCTGGAGCTTCAGTTCTAAGTTCACGTTTATGAGGATGGTAAGTTTCTCTTCTTGTTGGTATGCGAAATACAAATTCTGGTCTTCTTCATCTGGAATCTCAAGGTCCATCTTAGAAGCTTTAGTCTGTGGTAGTCTCTCAGTTTTGGTCAACATTGATATTTTTCTGATATGTCTTGTTGTGGTGTGAGGTAATCACAGGGTAGTAGCAAGTTCCAATGTACTATTCTTGTTTTGTTGCCTCCCATTTGATAAACTAGGCTGTCATCGGACTTCCTCTTGATGACCACATACACAATGTCTTCCCAGTATGAACAAAGTTTTCCTGGACCACCTTTCTCACGTACGTTTTTGACTAGCACACGATTTCCAGGTATCAGTTCTGCTCCATGGCATTTCCGATCATAGTATTCTTTGCTCTTGTGTTGCCCTTCTGTGAACACTAGAGATGCTATATTGTATGCGTCTGCCATACGTTCTTTCCATTTCTGAACATAGTCAGGGTACGTCTTGTAAGTCTCTGAAACTAGAATATCGAACATTATATCGATTGGTAGTTTTGAAGATAGACCAAGCAACAGGAAGAATAGTGAATAACCCATTGCTTCGCACTTTGTACATTTGTAGGCATGCACCACTTTTGATACAGGACTCTTTCAAACCTTCTTCTCCTTGGCTGTTAAAGTTCTCAACATGGGTGGTTTACATGGTAATCCGCTAATTCTTCCAATATATCCTTGTGATCTGACGTCAAGCTAATTCGTTGCTGAGCAGAAACTGTGTTTCTTCCTTTTAGGAAGAATCCTGTGTGTGTGTTCTTTTTCTTCTTCAATGATGTGGCTGGATTTGTTCTTCCCCCCCAATAGGTGGTATAATGGAACGGCAATCCAAGAAAAGTTTTTTTATGTAAGTTCTGTAGTAGATGAACCCTAAGATTTTTCTTAGGTCCCCCACATTAAACTGATGCTTGTCTTTTAAGGTCATTACCAGAGCGATTTTCACTGGATCCATTGTGTATCCATCTCCAGACATGATTTTTCCCAGGAATCGAACTTGCCTTTTGAACAGTTCTCACTAGGGTTGAGCGAAACGGGTCGGCCATTTTTAGAAGTCGCCGACTTTTGACAAAGTCGGGTTTCATGAAACCCGACCCGACCCCTGTGTGGGGTCGGCCATGAGGTCGGCGATCTTCTGATCTGGTGTTGGAATTCCGATACCGAGTTCTGATATGTTTGCGATATCGGGAATCGGTATCGGAATTCATATTTAAGTGTAAAATAAAGAATAAAAATAAAAAATATTTATATACTCACCCTCGGACGCGCCCTGGTTCTAACCGGCAGCCTGCGTTCCTAAAAATGAGCAAGTGAAGGACCTTCGATGACGTCGCGGCTTGTGATTGGTCGCGTGAGCGGGCACATGGGTGGTCACGTGACCAATCACAAGCCGCGACGTCATCTAAGGTCCTTCACACGCTCATTCTTAGGAAGGAAGGCTGCCGGTTAGAACCAGGGCGCGTCCGAGGGTGAGTATATTCCTATCAGGGATATACTCACCCTCGGACGCGCCTTGGTTCTAACCGGCAGCCTTCCTTCCTAAGAATGAGCAAGTGAAGGACCTTCGATGACGTCGCGGCTTGTGATTGGTCGCGTGACCGCTCATGTGACCACTCACGTGACCAATCACAAGCCGTGACATCATCGAAGGTCCTTCACTTGCTCATTTTTAGGAACGCAGGCTGCCGGTTAGAACCAGGGCGCGTCCGAGGGTGAGTATATCCCTATTTTTTATTTTTATTCTTTATTTTACACATTAATATGGATCCCAGGGCCTGAAGGAGAGTTTCCTCTCCTTCAGACCCTGGGAACCATTAGCATCCCATTGCACTGCATTGGGTTTCGTGTTTCGGCCGACCCCGACCCCGACTTTTCTATAGGATCGGCCGATTTCACTCGACCCGACTTTTGAGAAAGTCGGGTTTCGTGAAACCCGATCCAATCCTAAAAACAGAAAAGTCGCTCAACCCTAGTTCTCACTTCTCCATACATATCATCTCCAGATATTTCATGTTTGGGGGCTGTTGCTGGGCATCATTGAGTTTCAGCTCTCTCCAAAGATTTTCTATTGGGATCAAGTCTGGAGACTGCAGGACAGGACATTGAAATGCTTCTTACGGAGGCACTCCTTAGTTGCTCTAGCAGTGTGTTTTGGGTCATTGTCATGCTGGAAGACCCAGCCACAACCCATCTTCAATGCTCTCACTGCAGGAAGGAGTTGGCCAAAATCTTGTTATACATGACTCCATCCATCCTCACTTCAATACGATGCAGTCGTCCTATCCCCTTTGTAGAAAAGCATCCAAAAAGTATGATATCTCCCCCATCCTACTTCACATTTGAGACAGTGTTCTTGGAGTTGTGCTCATCCTTCTTACTCCAAACATGCTGAGTGGAGTTCATACCAAAAAGTTCTATTTTGGTCTCATCAGACCACATGATCTTCTCCCATGACTCCTCTAGATCATCCAGATGATCATTGGTGATCTTCAAATGGGCCTGGACATGTGAATGGCATTAGCAGGGGGACTTTGTGTGCCCTACAGGATTTTAATCCATGACTGCGTAGTGTTTTACTAATGGTAATTTTTGAGATTGTGGTCCCAGCTCTACTCAGGTCATTGAATAGGTCCTCCGATGTAGCCCTGGGTTGATTCCTAAACTTTCTCAGAATCATCCTTACCCACGAGGCGAGACCTTGCATGCAGCCCTATACCGAGGGATATTGACAGTCATCTTGTGTTTCTTCCATTTTCTAATAACTGCGCCAACAGTTGTCGCCTTCTCACCAAGTTGCTTGACTATTGTCCTGC
This sequence comes from Ranitomeya imitator, assembly GCF_032444005.1. Classification (NCBI taxonomy): domain Eukaryota; kingdom Metazoa; phylum Chordata; class Amphibia; order Anura; family Dendrobatidae; genus Ranitomeya; species Ranitomeya imitator. Next base: position 443,388,976 of record NC_091285.1, read on the forward strand.
AGCCTATCCCAGCCTTGTGCAGGTCTACAATTTTGTCCTGGTGTCCTTAGACAGCTCTTTATTCTTGGTCATGGTGGAGAGGTTGGAGTGTGATTGACTGAGTGTGTGGACAGGTGTCTTTTATATAGGTAATGAGTTTAAAGGGAACCTGTCACCTCGTTTTGCTGCTATAAAGGTACTGTTACACTAAACGACTTACCAACGATCACGACCAGTGATACGACCTGGCCGTGATCGTTGGTAAGTCGTTGTGTGGTCGCTGGGGAGCTGTCACACAGACAGCTCTCTCCAGCGACCAACGATCAGGGGAAAGACTTCGGCATCGTTGAAACTGTCTTCAGTGATGCCGAAGTCCCCACACTACATACTCACATTCCGATGTTTTTACGGCCGGCACTGACACAATCAGTGCAGGGAAGCTGACGGCGGGGGACGTTACAGACATCAGAATGTGAGTATGTAGTGGTTTTTTTTAAACTTTTACAATGGTAACCAGGGTAAATATCGGGTTACTAAGCGCGGCCCTGTGCTTAGTAACCCGATATTTACTCTGGTTACAAGTGAACACATCGCTGGATCGGCGTCACACACACCGATCCAGCGATGACAGCGGGTGATCAGCAACCAAAAAAAGGTCCTGATCATTCCCCATGACCAACGATCTCCCAGCAGGGCCCAGATCGTTGGTCGCTGTCACACATAACGAGATCGTTAGCGGGATCGTTGCTACGTCACAAAAAGTGTGACGTTGCAACGATATCGTTAACAATATCGTTATGTGTGAAGGTACCTTTAGATGCAGCCACTGCCTTTCAGGGCTTATCTACAGCATTCTATAATGCTGTAGATAAGCCCAGGTCTGACCTGAAAGAGAAGAAAAACAAGTTTTATTATACTCACCCGAGGGTGGTCTGGTCCGATGGATGTCGCAGATCCCGGGTCCAGCGCCTCCCATGTTCATGCGATATCGTCATCCTGCTTGCTTCGTGCCACGCTCCTGCACAGGCATACTGATCTGCCCTGTTGAGGGCAGAGCAAAGTACTGCAGTGCGCATGAAGATGGGAGGCGCTGGACCCAGGATCTGCGACACCCATCGGACCGGACCACCCTCGGGTGAGTATAATAAAATTTGTTTTTCTTCTCTTTCAGATCAGACCAGGGCTTATCTATAGCATTACAGAATGCTGTAGATAAGCCCCGAAAGGCAGTGGCCGCATCTTATGGTAGCAAAACGAGGTGACAGGTTCCCTTTAAATAGGTGCAATTAATACAAGTAACGAGTGAGGAATAGAAGGGCTTCTTAAAGAAAAACTAACAGGTCTGTGAGAGCCAGAATTCTTAGTGGTTGGTAGATGATCAAATATGTATTTAATGCAATAAAATGCAATTTAATTATTTAAAAATCATACAGTGTGATTTCTGGTTTTTATTTTTAGATTCTGTCTGTCACAGCTGAAGTGTACCTACAATAAAAATTACAGATCTCTCCATTCTTTGTAGGTGGGAAAACTTGCAAAATTGGCAGTGTATCAAATACTTATTTTCCCCACTGTATAACTCAGAATTTCAGCAAATACACTGTATATTTAGGCTAGAGGTAGCGTAAGGAAAGTCTGTAATGGGCACTGCAGCATAATACACATTCTGACTATATCAGTTCAATCCCAATAAACAGAAAGTGACCAATGTATGATAAGGTTTAAATTGATTTCTTGTAATGAATGGCTTTACTAAGTGCTTCCCTTCATAATGAATGAATTTGTTTTTTCGAATTGGTTTGCAGTTATCCTTTTATGTACGTATAATAAAATATACATCTGTTTCATCTCTGGCAGCAGTCAGTTTGTCCTGACCTCTTTATTTCTGTATCCTGTGCAATATTAAGTCGGGATCTATACATTGTAAACCCAACAGTAGTTGATAGTTTTAATAATAGGGCTGTACATTGACAATGCCATATATTTACATGTGATGGCTCAATACTAGTCAGTAAGTGCTGTTATGCCTAGACCTTGGAATGGCAACGTGATGCACAGAATCTCACTGATAAATGCAGGATGGTATACAGAGGGACATGTATACTAGTTTTACAGTGGGGAAAAAAAGTATTTAGTCAGCCACCAATTGTGCAAGTTCTCCCACTTAAAAATAAAGAGAATCAAAGGGATCCAATGGCTGGATATCCTTAAGGACAAAAATGTCCAGGAAGGCTGGGAAATCTTGAAAAATACGGTTCTCAAAGCACAATCGTTAACAATTCCAAAAAGAGGGAAGAATACAAAGCATTTAAGGAAACCAGGATGGATGAACACAGAACTTAACCACATGCTGAAAAGGAAGAAAGAAATGTTCATCAAATGGAAAGGGGGAGGCATATCTAAGGAAGAATATAATGCTGTCTTCAGAACCTGCAGGTTATGAATCAGATTAGCTAAAGCTGACAATGAATTAAGGCCTGCAAGAGATGTCAAAAGCAGTAAAAAAAATTTGTGGGATATGTGAAAAGTAAAAGAAAAGTCAAAGATTCTATAGGATTTTTACAAGATGAAAATGATGAAATGGTTAAGAAAGTATGTTCAGAAGGACGAACTTTTAAATTCCTATTTTGATTCTGTTTTCACTCAGAAAGGAAATGTAACCTCAACTGATCTTCACTGTCCTATTAAAGGAGTAGAAGAATCCAGGATATCTATAAACAGAAAGATAGTGAGAAAATACTTAGCTAATATAAATTAACTAGATGGTGGCCCGATTATAACGCATCGGGTATTATAGAATATGCATGTCCACATAGTATATTGCCCAGCCACGTAGTATATTGCCCAGCCACGTAGTATATTGCCCAGCCACGTAGTACATATATTGCGCAGCCACGTATTATATTGCCCAGCCACATAGTATATTGCCCAGCGATGTAGTATATTGCCCAGCCACGTAGTATATTGCCCAGTGACGTAGTATATTGGCCAGCCACGTAGTATATTGCCCAGTCACATAGTATATTGCCCAGTGACGTAGCATATTGCCCAGCCACGTAGTATATTGCCCAGCCACGTAGTATATTGCCCAGTCACGTAGTATATTGCCCAGCTAAGTAGTATATTGCGCAGCCACGTAGTATATTGCCCAGTGACGTAGTATATTGGCCAGCCACGTAGTACATTGCCCAGCTACGTAGTATATTGCCCAGTGACGTAGTATATTGCACAGCGACGTAGTATACAGCACAGAGCCACATAGTATATTGCCCAGCCACGTAGTATATTGCCCAGTAACGTAGTATATTGCCCAGCCACATAGTATATTGCCCAGTGACATAGTATATTGGTCAGCCACGTAGTATATTGCCCAGCCACGTAGTATATTGCCCAGTGACATAGTATATTGCACAGCGACGTAGTATACAGCACAAAGCCACGTAGTATATTGCACAGCAACGTAGTATATTGCACAGTGACGTAGTATATTGCCCAGTCACATAGTATATTGCCCAGCCACGTAGTATATTGCCAGCCACGTAGTATATTGCCCAGTCAAGTGGTATATTGCCCAGCCATGTAGTATATTGCCCAGCTACGTAGTATACAGCACAGAGCCATGTAGTATATTGCACAGTGACGTAGTATATAGCACAGAGCCACGTAGTATATTGCCCAGCTACGTAGTATATAGCACAGAGCCACGTAGTATATTGCACAGCGACGTAGTATATTGCACAGTGACGTAGTACATTGCCCAGCGACGTAGTATATTGCCCAGCCACGTAGTATATTGCCCAGCGACGTAGTATATTGCCCAGTCACGTAGTATATTGCCCAGCCACGTATGTCACAGGTTAAAAAATAAAAAATAAACATGCTCACGTTTGGATCCGAGTGCCCTTTGTAGTTGTAACATACTCATCTTCGGATCTGGTGCAAGCGATGAGCGCGCGGCTGCCACCATCTTCCATTCCCAGGATGCATTGCGAAATTACCCAGATGACTTAGCGGTCTCGCGAGGACGCTAAATCTTCTGGGTAATTTCGCAATGCATCGCTGGGAACGGAAGATGGCGGCCGGCTCTGCGGACTATAGAGGGTGAGTATAGCAGGTTTTTTTTTTTTTTTTTTTAACATTAGATTTTTTACTATTGATGCCGCATAGGCAGCATCAATAGTAAAAAGTTGAGGACACACAGGGTTAATAGCGGCGGTAACGGAGTGCGTTACCCATGGCATAACGCAGTCCGTTACCGCCGGCATTAGCCCTGTGTGATCGGTGGCTGGACGGGAGTATGCGGGCGCCGGGCAGTGACTGCGGGGAGTAAGGAGCGGCCATTTTCTTCCAGACTGTGGCCGTCGCTGATTGGTCATGGCATTTTTTTTGTGACCAATCAGCGACTTGGATTTCCTTGACAGACAGAGGCAGCGACCAATGAATATCCATGACAGACAGACAGAAGGACAGAAAGACGGAAGTGACCCTTAGACAATTATATAGTAGATTCAAGTCTCCAGGTCCAGATGAATTACACCCCAGAGTACTGAAGGAGATAGCAGAAGAAATTTTTGAACCACTCTCCATAATTTTTGAAAATTCTTGGAGAACAGGAGAAGTCCCAGAAGACTGGAAAAGAGCAAGTGTCGCTCCTATCTTCAAAAAGGGGAAGAAGGTGGACTCAGGGAACTATAGGCCAATGAGTCTGACTTCCATACCAGGAAAGATCTTTCAACAAATTATTAAACAACATGTATGTAAGTATCTGGATAAGAATGAAGTGATTAACCAGAGTCAGCATGGGTTTGTAACTAATAAGTCTTGTCAGACTAACTTACCGTATATACTCGAGTATAAGCCGAGATTTTCAGCCCAAATTTTTGGGCTGAAAGTGCCCCCCTCAGCTTATACTCGAGTCACGGTAGCGGTGGGGTCGGCGGGTGAGGGGGAGAGGGCGCTGAGGTATACTTACCTAGTCCCAGCGATCCTCGCGCTGTCCCTGCCGTCCCACGGGCTTCGGCGCTGCAGCTTCTTCCTCTCTTCAGCGGTCACGTGGGACCGCTCATTAGAAAAATGAATAGGCGGCTCCACCTCCCATATTCATTTCTCTAATCAGCGGTGCCGGTGACCGCTGATAGAGAAAGAAGCTGCGGCACCGAAGACAGCTGTGACAGGCGGGGACAACGCGAGGATCTCCAGGACTAGGTGAGTATGTTATATTCACCTGTCCACGTTCCAGCCGCCGGGCGCCGATCCATCTTCCCGGCGTCTATCTGCGGTCTGACTGTTCAGGTCAGAGGGCGCGATGACGCACTAGTGTGCGCGGCGCCCTCTGCCTGATCAGTCAGTGCAGAGAGACGCCGGGACCGGACGCTGGGAACTGCAATCAGCGAGGTGAGTATGGCTTTTTTTTTTATTGCAGCAGCAGCGGCCATGGCACAGACTTATACCGAGCATCTATGGGGCAATATGAACGCAGCAGAGCACAGTATGGGGCAGATATGGGGATATATGAACGCAGCAGAGCACAGTATGGGACAGATATGGGGATATATGAACGCAGCAGAGCACAGTATGGGGCAGATATGGGGATATATGAACGCAGCAGAGCACAGTATGGGGCAGATATGGGGATATATGAACGCAGCAGAGCACAGTATGGGGCAGATATGGGGATATATGAACGCAGCAGAGCACAGTATGGGGCAGATATGGGGATATATGAACGCAGCAGAGCACAGTATGGGGCAGATATGGGGATATATGAACGCAGCTACTGATGTCTCAATTAATTTTACTTTTATTGGTATCTATTTTTATTTTTGAAATTCACCGGTAGTTGCTGCATTTCCACCCTAGGCTTATACTCGAGTCAATAAGTTTTCCCAGTTTTTTGTGGCAAAATTAGGGGTGTCGGCTTATACTCGGGTCGGCTTATACTCGAGTATATACGGTAATTTACTTCTATGACAGAAACACTGACTGGGTGGATCAGGGAAATGCTGTAGATATAGTATATCTTGACTTCAGAAAAGCATTTGACAAAGTATCTCACACCATCCTTATTGAAAAAATGACTAAGTATGGAATGGACAAGACAACTGTTATGTGGATTCATAACTGGCTTAGTAATCGGACCCAAAGAGGGGTCATAAGGCTGCACATCCAGTTGGAAGAATGTCTCAAGTGGGGTACCACAGGGTTCTGTCTTGAGCCCTGTATTGTTCAACATCTTTAGCACTGATTTAGATGAAGAAATTGAGGGTACACTAATTAAATTTGCTGATGACACAAAGCTAGGAGGGATAGCTAATACTAGAGAAGAAAGAGAGAGGATTCAAAAAGATATAAACAAACTGGAGCAGTGGGCAGCAACTAACAGAATGGTTTTTAACAAGGAAAAATGCAAAGTGCTACATCTGGGCAATAAAAATGAAAAAAGCATTTACAGAATGGGAGGCATAGGGCTAAGCAACAGCACATGTGAAAAAGACTTTATACTAATACTAATAGATAATAAACTAAACATGAGTCAACAGTGTGATGCAGCAGCAAAAAAGGCAAATGCAATTCTGGGATGTATTAACAGAAACATACAGTCTAGATTGTGCTAAGTCATTATTGTTCTCTACTCCTCTTTGGTCAGACCTTATCTGGAATACTGTGTCCAGTTTTGGGCACCACATTTTAAAAAAGACATCAACAAACTGAATCAAGTTCAGAGAAGAGGGATCAGAATGGTGACCGGTCTGCAAACCATGTCCTATGAGGAACGGTTGCAAGATTTGAGAATGTTTAGCTTGCAGAAAAGAAGACTGAGAGGAGACTTAATGGCTGTCTACAAATATCTAAAGGGCTGTCACATTTTAGAAGGATCATCTTTATTCTAATTTGCACAAGGAAAGACTAGAAGCAATGGGATGAAATTGAATGGGAGGAGACACAGATTAGATATTAGAAAAAACTTTTTGACAGTTAGGGTGATTAATGAGTGGAACAGTCTGCCACAAGAGTTTGTGAGTTCTCCTTCCATGGAAGTTTTCAAACAGAGGCTGGACAGATGTCAGTCTGGGATGATTTAGTGAAACCTGCGTTGAGCAGGGGGTTGGACCAGATGACCCAGGAGGTCCCTTCCAACTCTATGATTCTATAAGATGAGAGAGGCTTGTAATTGACATCATAGGTAGACCACAACTATGAGAGTCAAAATTGAGAAACCAAATTCAGAAAATCACCTTGTCTGATTTGGCAAGATTTATTTTTCAAATTATGTTGGAAAATAAGTATTTGGTCATAATAATCTTTTTTTGGTTTTGCATTTTCTTTTTCCGCTCCCCTCCTTCCCAGAGCCGTAACTTTTTTACTTTTCCGTCAATATAGCCATGTGAGGGCTTATTTTTGTGGGACGAGTTGTACTTTTGAGCAACACCATTGGTTTTACCACATCGTGTACTAGAAAACGGGAATAAATTCCAAGTGCGGTGAAATTGCAAAAAAAGTGCAATCCCACACTGTTTTTTTGTTTGGCTTTTTGCTAGGTTTACTAAATGATAAAATGGACCTGCCATTATGATTCTCCATGTCATTACCAGTTCATAGATGCCAAACATGTCTAGGTTATTTTTTATCTAAGTGGTTAAAAAAAATTTGATTGCCCATTATTGCAGTTTAATGCAATGTCGCGGCAACAAAAAAAACGTAATTCTGGCATTTTTATTTTTTTTCTCACTACGCCATTCAGTAATCAGGTTAATCCTTTTATTTTATTGATAGATTGGGTGATTCTGAAAGCGGCGATACCAAATATGTGTATGTTTGATTTTTTTATTGTTTTATTTTAATTAGGGCGAAAGGGGGGTGATTTGAACTTTTATATTTTATTAATATTTTTTAAAACATTTTTTGTTTACTTTTCCCATGCTTCCATAGCCTCCATGGGAGGCTAGAAGCTGGCATAGCCTGATCGGCTCTGCTACATAGGAGCGATGCTCAGATCAGTCCTATGTACAGAGTGGCGCTCACATCAATCTGGCATCAACAACCATAGAGGTCTTCAGGAGACCTCTGGTTGTCATGCTGATGCATCGCTGACCTCCGATCACGTGATGGGGGTCAGCGATGCACGCATGTCCGACCCGATGGCCAGAAGTGCTTGTTAAATGCCACTGTCAGAGTTTGACAGCAGCATTTAACTAGTTAATTGGCGTGGGCATATCACAATTCTGCCCGCGCCTATTGCAGGCATATGTCAGCTGTTCAAAACAGCTGATATGTCCCAGCTTTGATGCGGGCTCACCGCCGGAGCCCGCATCAAAGTGGGAGTTCTGCCATCGGACGTACTATTCCGTCCGATGGCAGAAAGGGGTTAACAAACGTTCATCTCAATATTTTGTTATATATCCTTTGTTGGCAATGACAGAGGTCTAATGTTTTCTGCAAGTCTTCACAAGGTTGGCACACACTTCTGGTGTTATGTTGGCTCATTCCTCCATGCAGTTCTTGTCTAGAGCAGTTTTGTTTTAGGCCCGTCGCTGGGCAACACAGACTATCAACTCCCGCCAAAGGTTTTCTATGGGGTTGAGATCTGGAGACAGGACCTTCATGTGCTTCTTATGAAGCCACTCCTTCATTGCTTTGGAGGTGTGCTTGGGATCATTATCATGCTGAATGACCCATCCACGTTTCATCTTCAATGCCCTTGCTGATGGAAGGAGGTTTGCACTCAAAATCTCACGATACATGGCCCCATTCATTCTTTCATGTAAAGGGCTCAGTCATCCTGGCCTTTTGCAGAGAAACAGCCCCAAAGCATGATGTTGCCATCCCCATGCTTCACAGTAGGTATGGTGTTCTTTGGATGCAACTCAGCATTCTGTCTCCTCCAAATACGACGAGTTTTGTTTCTACCAAACAGTTCTACTTCGGTTTCATCAGACAATAGGACATTCTCCCAATACTCTTCTGGATAATCCAAATGCTCTCTTGCAAACTTCATACGGGCAAGAACATGTACTGGCTTAAGCAGGGGGACACGTCTGGCATAGCAAGATCTGAGTCCCTGGCGGCATGGTGTGTTACTGATGGTAACTATGGTTGTCCCAGCTCTATGCAGGTTATTGACTTGGTCCCCCCTTGTGGTTGTGGAATTCTTGCTCATCGTACCTGTGTTCATTTTGACCCCATAGGGTGAGATCTTGCGTGGAGCCCCAGATCAAGGGAGATTATCAGTGGTCTTGAATGTCTTCCATTTTCTTACTATTGCTGCCACAGTTGATTTCATCACACCAAGCTAATTGCCTATTGCAGATTCAGTCTTCCCAGCCTGGTGCAGGGCTACAATTTTATTTCTGGTGTCCTTCGACAGATTTTTGGTCTTCACCATAGCAGAGTTTGGAGTGTGACTGTTTGAGGTTGTGGACAGGTGTCTTTTATACTGGTAACAAGTTCAAACAGGTGCCATTACTACAGGAAATGAGTGGAGGACATAGGAGCCTCTTAAAGAAGAAGTAACAGGTCTGTGAGAGCCAGAAATCTGGCATGTTTTTAGGTGACCAAATACTTATTTTACACCATAATTTGCAAAATAAATCTTACCAAATTAGACAAGGTGATTTTCTGGATTTGTTTTTTAATTTTAACTCTCATAGTTGTGGTCAACTTATGATGTCAATTTCAGGCCTCTCTCATCTTTTTAAGAGGGAGAAATTGCACAATTGGTAGCTGATTAAATACTTTTTCCCCCACTGTATCTGTATGTCACATTTGCCTTTCTTTTCATGCTGACAAACAGTTATTTTCAGTTGCTTATAGCCCTTACATACATCTTCCAACAATTTGCACAGAAAGTAGTTTTATACAGAAATCTATATGTTGAGAGATTACTGTAAAGATCAGCAATGTCCAAGAGGGCATGAAGCAGTCCTTCTTCCAGATCTAGGCAGAAAAACACATATAGCTATGGGGATCCAACATACTCGATGTAAATATTGATGATAAACGAATATCCCATAGCCAATATACTGGACTAATAAAGACCCACTGAAGTCCAAATAAGAAACACCACAGAAAAAATTCAGTGATCAAAGGTCCAAGAAGATTATAAGATATATTGCAACAATTATGTTTATTAATACAAACAGGTCAACTGACAAAGGACATGGCTAAAAGGTGACAGGCGATGCCACGTACACAAAGGCGGTGATAGACAGCTTGATACCCCCGGAATGATAGATAAATACAGACATATAGCTGCCCAAATACTAGTACATAATGGCAACATGAAAATCACATACCTAGTACTACACAACAGGGGCGCATGCAATCTCCCGCCCTCCCCGACGCGCGTTTCGGAAGTTCACTTTCCTTCCTCAGGGGATCTTCTTCGAGATCTGCATAGTGACCGAGCTCTACCATGAGATATACTGATGCCGCGCTACACTGGTACTCCTGCGCTGGCCAGAAATAGACAATGACAGATAACTGTGCTACCCACTACTGTAGCCCTGCTCGCCAGGCCTATGCAGTTAGACAAAACACTGCTGCCAGCACTGTAAAAAGAAATAATTATGCTCTCCATTGCTGCATAATAAGAGATTACTGAATTGACCAGCACCGTACAACGAAAAGCAATTCAGCTCTCACAACTACAGCGCGTGATAATTATGCTGCCCAATGAGTTATAATCAAAATAATTGTGCTGTAAGGCTGTACAAAATTAGAGGAATCCACTGCGGTCAGACTTTACAGAGGGGGCTTACTGCTCTGACCTGCAGTGCTCAGCGTAACTCTGCTGAGAACACTATGTACAGAGATACAATCGGGTGATGGGAGACTACTGTATAATGAACAAAGAAAAACTATGCTGAGCCACCACATGGAAATATTCCCATGCAGAGCAGCACTGTACAGTGAAATATCACTGTATGCCTAATATCTACATACACTAATGAAAGGTAACTGGGTGAGATATCTGCTGAAACTATTCTACTACTTGTAGGATTGTATTAAGAAACAACTGATCATCAGCTGTGCTGTCTTGTACTATAGAAGGAACAGTAATTATGCTATCCAGAAATACAGGAGGAGTAACTATACTTTCCCCTAGTACAGAAGGAGACGTAACTACCGTATACTGTCCACTAATACAGGAGACATGACTGTACTGTCCAGTAGTACAGAAGGAGACCTAACAATACTGTCACAGTAATACAGGAGATGTAACTATACTGTCCCAGTCATACAGAAGGAGACGTAACTACGGTATATTGTCCCAGTATTACAGAAGGAGACATAACTATACTGTCCAGTAGTACAGAAGGAGACATAACTATACTGTCCCAGTCACACAGAAGGAGACATAACTATACTGTCCCAGTAGTACAGAAGGAGACATAACTATACTGTCCCAGTCATACAGAAGGAGACATAACTATACTGTCCCAGTAGTACAGAAGGAGACATAACTATACTGTCCCAGTAGTACAGAAGGAGACGTAACTATACTGCCCAGTAGTACAGAAGGAGACATAACTATACTGTCCAGTAGTACAGAAGGAGACGTAACTATACTGTCCAGTAGTACAGAAGGAGACGTAACTATACTGTCCCAGTAGTACAGAAGGAGACGTAACTATACTGTCCCTGTCGTACAGAAGGAGACATAACTATACTGTCCCAGTAGTATAGAAGGAGACATAACTATACTGTCCAGTAGTACAGAAGGAGACATAACTATACTGTCCCAGTCATACAGAAGGAGACATAACTATACTGTCCCAGTAGTACAGAAGGAGACGTAACTATACTGTCCCAGTCATACAGAAGGAGACTGTTGTGAATTCCGTTCTTGGTTGTAAGTAGTATTTTTGTGGGTTCTGCTCTTGGGCTCCTCCTGTGGTCTTTAGTGGTATGACTGCTTCTTGGATTTAGCTTCTCAGCTGTTTCCTTTGATTGTCTTTTGGGCTCGGCTATATTAGTCTGGCCTTAGCCCTCATTCAATGCCAGTTGTCAATTGTCTCTGCCTGGAGTCTTTGCTCTTTGGATTGTCCTGACACTCTGAGCAAGTTCTGCAAAGCTAAGTCTTTCCATGTCCTTTGCAGTTCACTTATTGTGGACTTGTTGTTTTGTACGGTCTTGTTTTTTGCTCATTTGTCCAGTTTATCAGTATGGATCTATTTAGCTAAACTGGAAGCTCTGGGCAGCAGAGTTTGCCCTCCACACCTTTAGTAGGTGTGGAGATTTTTGCATTTCTCTGCGGTGGACTTTTTCTAGTTTTTTTCTACTGACCACACAGAGCTCTTTTCTGTACTTTCCTTTTTAGCTAGAAGTGGCCTCCTGTGCTCAATCTTGTTTCATACCACGTATGTCATTTCCTTCTCCTCTCACAGTCATTACATGTGGGGGGCTGTCTTTCCTTTGGGGATTTTCTCTGAGGCCAGATAGTTTTCCTGCTTCTATCTTCTATCTTTAGGGGTAGCTAGCTCTTAGGCTGTGACGAGTTGCCTAGGGAGCGTTAGGAGCAATCCACGGCTGCTTCTAGTTGTGTGTTGAGCTTAGGGTCTGCGGTCAGTATAGATACCACCTGCTCAGAGCTAGTCTCATGTCACTCCATAATCACCAGACCATAACAGGAGACATAACTATACTGTCCCAGTAGTACAGAAGGAGACATAACTATACTGTCCCAGTAGTACAGAAGGAGACATAACTATACTGTCCCAGTAGTACAGAAGGAGACATAACTATACTGTCCCAGTCATACAGAAGGAGACATAACTATACTGTCCCAGTAGTACAGAAGGAGAAATAACTATACTGTCCCAGTCATACAGAAGGAGACATAACTATACTGTCCCAGTAGTACAGAAGGAGACATAACTATACTGTCCCAGTCATACAGAAGGAGACATAACTATACTGTCCCAGTAGTACAGAAGGAGACATAACTATACTGTCCCAGTAGTACAGAAGGAGACATAACTATACTGTCCCAGTAGTACAGAAGGAGACATAACTATACTGTCCCAGTAGTACAGAAGGAGACGTAACTATACTGCCCAGTAGTACAGAAGGAGACATAACTATACTGTCCCAGTAGTACAGAAGGAGATGTAACTATACTGTCCCAGTAATACAGAAGGAGACATAACTATACTGTCCCAGTCATACAGGAGACATAATTATACTGTCCCAGTAGTACAGAAGGAGACATAACTATTCTGTCCCAGTAGTACAGAAGGAGACGTAACTATACTGTCCAGTAGTACAGAAGGAGACGTAACTATACTATCCAGTAGTACAGAAGGAGACATAACTATACTGTCCCAGTAATACAGAAGGAGACATAACTATACTGTCCCAGTAGTACAGAAGGAGACATAACTATACTGTCCCAGTAGTACAGAAGGAGACGTAACTATACTGTCCCAGTAGTACAGAAGGAGACGTAACTATACTGTCCAGTAGTACAGAAGGAGACGTAACCATACTGTCCAGTAGTACAGAAGGAGACTTAACTATACTGTCCCAGTAGTACAGAAGGAGATGTAACTTTATTGTCCCAGTAATACAGAAAGAAATATAACTATAATGTCCCAGTAGTACAGAAGGAGACGTAACTAACTATACTGTCCCAGTAGTACAGAAGGAAACATAACTATACTGTCCAGTAGTACAGAAGGATATGTAACTATACTGTCCAGTAGTACAGAAGGAGACATAACTATACTGTCCCAGTAGTACAGAAGGATATGTAACTAACTATACTGTCCCAGTAGTACAGAAGGAAACATAACTATACTGTCCAGTCATACAGGAGACATAATTATACTGTCCCAGTAGTACAGAAGGAGACATAACTATTCTGTCCCAGTAGTACAGAAGGAGACGTAACTATACTGTCCAGTAGTACAGAAGGAGACGTAACTATACTATCCAGTAGTACAGAAGGAGACATAACTATACTGTCCCAGTAATACAGAAGGAGACATAACTATACTGTCCCAGTAGTACAGAAGGAGACGTAACTATACTGTCCCAGTAGTACAGAAGGAGACGTAACTATACTATCCAGTAGTACAGAAGGAGACATAACTATACTGTCCCAGTAATACAGAAGGAGACATAACTATACTGTCCCAGTAGTACAGAAGGAGACGTAACTATACTGTCCAGTAGTACAGAAGGAGACGTAACCATACTGTCCAGTAGTACAGAAGGAGACTTAACTATACTGTCCCAGTAGTACAGAAGGAGATGTAACTTTATTGTCCCAGTAATACAGAAAGAAATATAACTATAATGTCCCAGTAGTACAGAAGGAGACGTAACTAACTATACTGTCCCAGTAGTACAGAAGGAAACATAACTATACTGTCCAGTAGTACAGAAGGAGACATATCTATACTGTCCCAGTAGTACAGAAGGATATGTAACTATACTGTCCAGTAGTACAGAAGGAGACATATCTATACTGTCCCAGTAGTACAGAAGGATATGTAACTATACTGTCCCAGTAATACAGAAGGAGACGTAACTATACTGTCCCAGTAATACAGAAGGAGACGTAACTATACTGTCCTAGTCATACAGAAGGAGACATAACTATTCTGTCCCAGTAGTACAGAAGGATATGTAACTATACTGTCCCAGTAATACAGAAGGAGACGTAACTATACTGTCCTAGTCATACAGAAGGAGACATAACTATTCTGTCCCAGTAGTACAGAAGGATATGTAACTATACTGTCCCAGTAATACAGAAGGAGACGTAACTATACTGTCCTAGTCATACAGAAGGAGACATAACTATTCTGTCCCAGTAGTACAGAAGGAAACGTAACTTTATTGTCCCAGTATTAAAGAAGGAGACATAACTATACTGTCCCAGTCATACAGAAGGAGACATAACTATACTGTTCCGAGGTAAAGAAGGAAACGTAACTTTATTGTCCCAGTATTACAGAAGGAGACATAACTATACTGTCCCAGTAGTATAGAAGGTGATGTAACTTTATTGTCCAAGTAATACAGAAAGAAATATAACTATAATGTCCCAGTAGTACAGAAGTAGACGTAACTATACTGTCCCAGTAAGGCTACTTTCACACTAGCGTCGGACTCGGCCCGTCGCAGTGTGTCGGGCCGAGGTTCCGACGCTAGCAGTGAAACGGAGGCACAATGGAGGCAGCGGATGCATTTTTCCTGAGCATCCGCTGCCCCATTGTAAGGTGCAGGGAGGTGGAGGCGGAGTTCCGGCCGCGCATGCACGGTCGGAAAAAGCGGTGCGTCGGCAGCAAAAAACGTTGCGACGTGTGTCAATGCGTCGCAATGCGTCGCTAATGTTAATCTATGGGGCAAAAACGCATCCTGCAAACAACTTTGCAGGATGCGTTTTTTCCCATAAACGACGCATTGCAACATATTGCAAAAACCGCTAGTGTGAAAGTAGCCTAATCGAAAAAGGAGTCAATCTAGCTCTTTGTTCCTTTAAAATCCATCATTTATTGAAGCAATAATTTAAAATCCAGTATCATATCATACAGTATAAGTGTCACCAGCTTCCCCAGGGATCCATAAGCAGACGCGTTTCGAGCTTAGTGCCTCTTATTCATTCATAAGCATAGAAGTACTGTCCATTAATACAGAAGGAGACGTAACTATACCGTCCGGTAATAAAGAAGGAGACGTAACCTATACTGTCCACTAGCACTGAAGGAGACACAACTATACTTTTCAACTACAGAAGGAGAAGTAACTACTGTATATTGTCCACTAGTACAGAAGGAGAGTTAATTATACTGTCCATTAGTACAGAAGGAAATGTAACTATACTGTCCGCTAGTACTGAAGGAAAGATAATTATACTTTTCAAATAGTGCAGACGGAGAAGTATCTATACTGTCCAGTACTACAGAAGGAGAAATAACTATTTTGTCCAGTAGTATAGAGGAGAAAGTACGGTAACTATGCTGTCTAGTAGATGTGAGCCAACCTGAACTTAACAGTTTGAGTTTCGTGCCAGACACTCAGTGTTCAGTCCTAAACTCCAAACAAGGACTTCTCCTGGAAGTCCGTTTTAATGTTTGGAGTTGCGGGGAAATCTGGGACAGAAAGAGATATGCTTTCAATGGTGTTCGCGTTCTGGTTCAAGATCGGGTACAGTTCTAGTACCGGAACCGAACTTTGGACTAAATTTCAGTTTTGCTACCATAAGGCTACTTTCACACTAGCGTCGGAATCTCCCCGACGCAATGCGTCGGGGAGAGATTCCGACGCTAGCGTTTAGCGCATTGCACAATGGAGGCAGCGGATGCATTTCTCTGGCGCATCCGCTGCCCCATTGTAAGGTGCGGGGAGGTGGGGGCAGAGTTCCGGCCGCGCATGCGCGGTCGGAAAAAGCGGTCCGTCAGGAGCAAAAAACGTTACATGTAGCGTTTTTTGCTCCCGACCGTCCGCAGAAGAACGACGCATCCGTCGCTCGACGGATGCGACGTGTGGCAATCCGTCGCAAATGCGTCGTCAATACAAGTTTATGGGGAAAAAACATGTCTGTGTGTACATGTGTAATACTTGTAGCATACGCATGGCAACCGTGTGCCGCATAAGTACCACACGTATCGTTCGGACTGTTCCACGGCGCTGGGTGCTGAAGACAGTTCTCATCATTATCCATTATTAAATAATTAAAAAATACGGCATGGAGATCCCTGCATTTTTGATAACCAACCTTACTAAAGATGACAGCTTAGGGTTGCAGCCCGCAGCTGTCAGTTTTGCCTGGCTGGTTATCAAAAATACAAGGGAATTCCAAGTCCTAATTTAATTATTTATTTATTTATTTATTTCATAGACAGCGGCTGATGAATAATCTCATCAGCTGCCGCCTGCTCTCGCTGTTATCAGCTGAATATAATTCTCAACATTGTTCCCTGCTAGCACTTATCGCAGGGCGGGTAGCGGAAAATGAGGAGAGCTGTCTTCAGTATCCGGCGCTGGGGAACAGGGTGAACAGTACAACTGATTTCCAGGTACCGGTATGTGTCACATCCATATGTCATTGGTGTAAAAGTGTGGGGGACGTTTTGTGGACCGTGCTGCTGTTAAAAAGAGGAAAGTCTGTGTGGTCCCTGGAAACACACTGACATGTGCACAGACCCATTCACTTGAATGGGTTGTGAGATAGCACTCCCTGAGTGCATTGGGGGACACTCGCTTGGCAATGGGATTAAAAACCACAGGAACGTTTTTCCTCACATAAACAGTCTATCCGGTTTATTTAGACTCATAAACCGCACCACAAACAGTTCCTTATATACAACAATGGAACATAATAACCACCGACAGTCTGTTCCAATGGCAGAAACTTCTCTGCCAGTAACCCCCTTTATCTGTAGTTACCTTACAGGAGTTCCTGCTCCACACACTGACTCCTGTCAGTCCTGGCTCCCAGAGAAGCTGCCTAACTGGGATCACCGTCCCTGTGACCAGGGCACTTCAGATAGTTCAGACCCACAGAAGGAATGGTAGCTTCCCCAACGCAGTGCCGTCACAAACTCTGCACATACGGCCTCTCCATGTGTTATTCAGGAAGACCAGTCCCAGGAACTTCTAACATACAGGCCTTCAGTCCATGGCCTCACCATGTACTTCCAGGAATCCAGTCCACTCCAGGACATTCCAACACACAGGCCATCCAGGACCTCACACGCTGACCATTCAGGTCCACACACTCTGAACATGTGACACAAACCCTAGTCATATTACATACCTGTAACCACCCCCATAGGTGGGAGGTGTGTGTGGTTAGTCCGTCCCACCCAGCTCTCCAGCTAACCCTGTAAGCCTCCCTTTAAAGCTACACAAACATAACTCTTATGGAACTACAAGTCCCAGAACAACAATACTGGCTGACAGCGCAGACTCCCTCCCTCTGCGACACATACCGGCCATTTACAATCATGCTGGTGACCCTGTTTCACAAACCCCGTTATGCCTCAATGCATATCCTGAGGAGCCCACACAGCGCCCCCTGGCTACAGCATGGGTCACTGCATCACAGGGTCTAAGTGTGTAAGTGTCACTGGTACATGTGAAAACTGTCACCACACGCACTGGAAACACTGATGTCTGAAAGAGCCTTAACATGGTACCAAACCCTTTTATTCTGTCCTGTCATACAGAATGAGGAGTTACTATGCTAACCAGTAACACTGAAGAACTAACTATGCCTGGTCGTTGCAGTAGTATTGCTTTCCTCTCGGGGAGAGTGTTGCTACGTTTGGAGGCAAAGAAGGATGACTGCATCCAGGTATCACAAACATGCAACAGACTTCACCCTGCAGGCCACCAGGGGGAGCTTCTGACCCTATTTATTAGGTCACTCCCCACATATATATAACTGGTAGTGTGTAGGGTAAGGATGGAGGGTAAAAGGAGCTGTGCATGCCCTCAGAGCTGCAGCTCCCGGAAAGAGACCTTGAAAGGCAGAACTATATTGCAGCGAGCGTGAAGGAAGTCGAAGCAAAGGAGAGGATACCAGAAGGGGACCAGCCCCGCTCAAGCTGTCTCCTTCTGAGGAGCAAAATCCCGGTAGCCGGAACACCGAGGGAGTAAGGACCTCTACGCCTTATTTCAGAGACCGGCAGGACAGCTAATTGCAGGTTACCTGTCCACACTTACACCCAGGAGGCACGGTGACACCTACAGAGCCGGGATATCTAAGAGACCCTATAAACAGGCTCAAATCACCAGTCATATGGGTATTGTGCTATCCTATATGGGGGACAGAGAGCGAAACATCACATCTGTGAGACCCTTATGTGAAGTCATAGGCAGCAAGGGACTACACCACCACAGCGCAAAGGAAGGCTACTGATTTCCACCTGGATAAGGAACTCTGGACTTGCCTCCAAACCGGCCGGACTCTGCCTGCCCTGTGATCTGGTACCTTGGACTGTGGATGCTGAAGTCTTCAGTAAAGGTAAAGAGACTGCAAACTTGTGTCCTCGTTCTTCACTGTGCCATTTATCATTTACCATCAACACATAGGGAAGCCCTGGGGACATACTTCACCTGTGGGAAGGTATACCATCTAGCTGCCATAACATCACCCCAGTGGACCCCTTAAAGCAGCGTCGGTCACCCTGACCGAATACCACAGGTGGCGTCACAAACATTCCCCTTAAAGACCTTTCCCCTTTTACACGGATGTCCCAGGGCGATGGACCGGGTCAGCCACCGTGACATCCCCCGGTGAACACCAGACCTGGTACTGAGTACCCCACTGCCCTTGTGGGGCGATCAACTTTGGCGTCATGAACAGGATCTACTAAACCCCATAAGTCGGGTCATGTGCGCCTATAGACTGTGCCAGAACTGTGCCTAAACGTTATTTGTGCTAAAAGACTGTGTGACTAATGGACTGTGATATACCGCCAAAAATTCCCGCCAAAACCGCCGCCATTACAGCACCACGAGGAGCGCTGGAGAAGAAGGGTGTGCCATCGTGGGCGGGAACAAACTGAGAAGCGCCAAAAATAATGGCCTCCTGATCCTAAATGGTGGGAGGAGACCAAGAAGAATTAACCGCCCCCGGAGGCAAGAGTGGGAAAGAGACCAGGATGGAGCAAGCAACGTGGAGGACGCCATGGCCAGCAGCCCGGAACCAGAGCATGGGGTGGAAGCGGAGGACTCCCCATTAGCCACCTGGAAAGACACCGCGGCCAGGCATCACCAGTCGGCTCTGAATTCCTGCAGGCCTGAGTGGAAGAGCTCATCGACCAGATCCTACAGATGCAGCTGAGCGCCAAGGCCACGTGTCGGGTGGCGCCTGCGGAAGACTCACCAGCACTGCTTCCAGCACCACTTCCTGCCAAACAGTCTCCGCCACTGACAGGACCGACCGGCAATGGAGACACCGCTGCGGCAGGTAAGAATACCGACCCTGCCCCGGTTACCGAGGAACTGTTAGTAGGCCTTGTAGCAGCGCCACCTCCCCGCGGGTCCAGCCGGCTCCAAAATATTGAACCCTGGGACCAGGCCACGGGGATGGAGTTCTTAAAGGCCCCAATTCAACCTGCCAGCCTACCTGGAGAGGTGTACGTGGAAAAGACCATTTATCGCTGGGTCAACCCTGGACCCGACCTCATAGGGTTCCCCGGGACCTTTAAGCAGAAGGGAGAAACTTTAGAGGTCCTGAGCTGGGACGAGTACCAGTGCCAACTCGCCCGTAAATGGGAAGCACAGGAGGAAGAACACCAGGCCCAGCGCAGAGCCTTTGACAAGCAGAATCTGCGAACCAAAGCCCAGACCTGAAAGAACTACCAAGCAAACCAGGCCCGCTGAAGCAGGGCACCGTGGTGGCTTTTAGACTACAAAAAGGCTGGGGGTTTATTAAAGAGTCAGGTCTCTATGCGGAGATCTTTGTCAACAGGAGGGACGTGAAGTCCCACCTTTGGGAACGACACCCGGATAGGGATCTGTACCCAGGGGATCGCATCACATATACCAGACACTTTGGCGCCAAAGGGTGGTTCACTCTCAACGTCCACAAATACAGAGACCCTATCTCAAGACTGTCTAGCTCCAAGACACCAGCCATGCATCCTCATGCAGTAACAGCGCCCCCTTGTGCTAAAGCAGCTGCCACTACCACCACTCCTACTGTCACCCCTGCCTGCACCACTACAAAAACCATGGTGTGTACTAGAGTTGAGCGACCTTGACCTTTTTAGAGTCGAGCCGGGTTTTGCGAAACCCGACTATGTCCAACGTCGGGTCGAGTGAAATCGGCCGATTATGACGTAAAGTCGGGATCGACCGAAACACGAAACCCAATGCAAGTCAATGGGGCAGCATAGTCGGCAGTGAGTGGGGGCCAGGAAAACACCTAGAGTGCCCATTTTAATGTCAAAACCATCCATTCTTCTTAATGAAGCTTGTCAAGCGTAATTTACCTTATAATAATTGGAAGGCATTTGAAATTGGGGGTCATTTGGCTAAAGTTGTGGGGGGTAGGGCTGGTTCAAGTAATTAGTGGGCCCAGGAAATCTGGACCACGTCACGGCAGTGGAGCAGGGAGAGGTAAGTATTTCAACTTTGCAAGTGCTGTGAACCTGAGCAAGCAGGGGGGGCCCACTCGTTGGCATTGGCACTGGCACAGGGCCCCTCAAAGTACAGCGGTGTGTTTGCACGGCGGGGGCGCCTCCCACCGGCAGCAACACTTTTGCGTACTATGAGAGGCCCTGTGCCAGTGACGTCGCCAACTAGTATTCCTCCCCCCACCTGATGAAGGAACCTGCACTTTCATCTGCACCTTCCTCTTTGTCCCCGTGTAAGGTGGTATGGTATGCGGGAAGAGCAACCTGACTTTCAGCAGGGTCACAATGTTGTTGTGTAGCGTGCACGGGGAATGTTGCGTTATGGGTCAATGTACCAGCAGACTCATCTATCACTGGCTGGGCAATGGGCACGATGAAGTGGAAACACAGATATAGGCCCAAAGAAGAAAGTGGGCTAAATGCAGTTCAAAATTGGTAACACAGGAATAACCAGGGGGCATTGCAGTGGAGGACAACTGGAATGAGAGGCTGACACAGAGAGTAGGGCCAAATCAGTAAGTAGTCGAAATGCAGTTCAAAATTGGCAACCGTAGTAAACAGGCGGCACAGCTTTGTTCAGTGGAGGAGAACAGCAAGGAGTGGCAGACACCGATAGTAGGCCCCAACCCAACTAGTAGGCCAAATGCAGTCTAACATTAACAACTACTTAACGAGAGGCTGAAAATGGTATTTCAGGACAGGAAACCAGGAGAACAGCAAGGAGTGGCAGACACCGATAGTAGGCCCCAAACCAACTAGTACGCCAAATGCAGTTGTTCCATTTAACCACAATTTAATGAGAGCCTGAAGATAGAAGCTCAGGAAAGGCAACCTGGGGAACACCTTGGAGTGTAACACACCATCTCTCTCCACCCCATACCCATTTTGTAGGCCTAATGCTGTGTACTTTTCTACAACTACTAAACGAGAGTCGGAAGACCGAAGCAATGGCAAGGAAACCTGGGGAACACCTTGGAGTGTAACACACCATCTCTCTCCACCCCATACCCAATTTGTAGGCCTAATGCAGCCTACTTTCCGACACCTACTAAACGAGAGCATGAAGATCGAAGCTCAGGAAAGGCAACCTGGGGAACACCTTGGAGTGTAACACACCATCTCTCTCCACCCCATACCCATTTTTTAGGCCTAATGCAGTGTACTTTTCTACAACTACTAAACGAGAGTCGGAAGACCGAAGCAATGGCAAGGAAACCTGGGGAACACCTTGGAGTGTAACACACCATCTCTCTCCACCCCATTCCCCATTTTTTAGGCCTAATGCAGCCTACTTTCCGACACCTACTAAACGAGAGCATGAAGATCGAAGCTCAGGAAAGGCAACCTGGGGAACACCTTGGAGTGTAACACACCATCTCTCTCCACCCCATACCCATTTTGTAGGCCTAATGCTGTGTACTTTTCTACAACTACTAAACGAGAGTCGGAAGACCGAAGCAATGGCAAGGAAACCTGGGGAACACCTTGGAGTGTAACACACCATCTCTCTCCACCCCATACCCAATTTGTAGGCCTAATGCAGCCTACTTTCCGACACCTACTAAACGAGAGCATGAAGATCGAAGCTCAGGAAAGGCAACCTGGGGAACACCTTGGAGTGTAACACACCATCTCTCTCCACCCCATACCCATTTTGTAGGCCTAATGCTGTGTACTTTTCTACAACTACTAAACGAGAGTCGGAAGACCGAAGCAATGGCAAGGAAACCTGGGGAACACCTTGGAGTGTAACACACCATCTCTCTCCACCCCATACCCAATTTGTAGGCCTAATGCAGCCTACTTTCCGACACCTACTAAACGAGAGCATGAAGATCGAAGCTCAGGAAAGGCAACCTGGTGAAAACCTTGGAGTGTAACACAACCTGTCTCTACACCCCATACCAAATTTGTAGGCCTAATGCAGCGTAGTTTCCACCAACTACTAAACGAGAGCCGGAAGATCGAAGCTCATGAAAGGCAACCCGGGGAACACCTTGGAGTGTAACACAACCTCTCTCTACACCACGAAAGGGCTGATTCTTAGGAAGGAAGGCTGTTGTAAATAAGCATTGCGCGTCCGAGGGTGATTATATTCTTATTCGGTATCTACTCACCCTCGGACGCGCCATGCTTCTTGATTTGTAATTAATGTTTATTTGCAATGTGCTTTTGACTTACTCAATTATTTTTTTAATTATTGATTTTATTAAATTAATAGTTTAACATCTTATTGGAAATAATTTAAAGGAGACGCGACAGGACAACACTCGGTGGATGCCATATCTGTGTTAACAACTCCAAAAAACTTTCAGTTAACTTCTTGCAGGAGAAAGAAATTGTAGCTGTTGGACCTTTGTAGTACAGTTCCAGATATTTGTTGTGTGTTTGTTTTGATTGTTAAAATGTCTGCATTTGAGATCTCAACACGATCTTATTTTTTATAATCAAATTAATTTTTTAAATATTTTATTAGGTTGGTTCAAGGGGTACACGGGCCGCAGTAGACAGGTCAGTGGAGGCCTAGTGGAAGGAGGGACCGCAGATGCGCCACTGTTTCACCCATACACAATTAGTAGGCCTAATGCAGCGTAGTTTCCAACAGCTACTAAACGAGAGCCGGAAGATCGAAGCTCAGGAAAGGCAACCTGGGGAACACCTTGGAGTGTAACACAACCTCTCTCTACACCACGGAAGGGCTGATTCTTAGGAAGGAAGGCTGTTGTAAATAAGCATTGCGCGTCCGAGGGTGATTATATTCTTATTCGGTATCTACTCACCCTCGGACGCGCCATGCTTCTTGATTTGTAATTAATGTTTATTTGCAATGTGCTTTTGACTTACTCAATAATTTTTTTAATTATTGATTTTATTAAATTAATAGTTTAACATCTTATTGGAAATAATTTAAAGGAGACGCGACAGGACAACACTCGGTGGATGCCATATCTGTGTTAACAACTCCAAAAAACTTTCAGTTAACTTCTTGCAGGAGAAAGAAATTGTAGCTGTTGGACCTTTGTAGTACAGTTCCAGATATTTGTTGTGTGTTTGTTTTGATTGTTAAAATGTCTGCATTTGAGATCTCAACACGATCTTATTTTTTATAATCAAATTAATTTTTTTTATATTTAATGATGTTGGTTCAAGGGGTACACGGGCAGCAATAGACAGGTCAGTGGAGGCCTAGTGGAAGGAGTGACGGCAGACAGGCATCAAAGGCCTAACATTGGGCTGGCTGTAGGCAAGTTAAAATTGGTTCCAGGGGAACACGGCCATCAGTGGCCTGGTCAGTGTAGTTGTAGTTGAAAGAACGGGACGCAGACAGGCTTCGAAGGCCTAACATAATAACATAGGGCTGGCTGTAGGCAAGTTAAAATTGGTTCCAAGGGAACACGGCCATCAGTGGCCTGGTCAGTGTAGTTGTAGTTGAAAGAACGGGACGCAGACAGGCTTCGAAGGCCTAACATAACAAACTTGGGCTGGCTGTAGGCACTTTTAAATTTGTTCCAGGGGTACATGGGCAGCAGTGGTCTGGTCAGTGGAAGTCTAGTGGAAGGAGTGACCGCAGACAGGCTTCCAAGGCCTAACATAACAAACTTGGGCTGGCTGTAGGCACTTTTAAATTGGTTCCAGGGGTACACGGGCAGCAGTGGTCTGGTCAGTGGAAGTCTAGTGGAAGGAGTGACCGCAGACAGGCTTCCAAGGCCTAACATAACAAACTTGGGCTGGCTGTAGGCACTTTTAAATTGGTTCCAGGGGTACACGGGCAGCAGTGGTCTGGTCTGTGGAAGTCTAGTGGAAGGAGTGACCGCAGACAGGCTTCGAAGGCCTAACATAACAAACTTGGGCTGGCTGTAGGCACTTTTAAATTGGTTCCAGGGGTACACGGGCAGCAGTGGTCTGGTCAGTGGAAGTCTAGTGGAAGGAGTGACCGCAGACAGGCTTCCAAGGCCTAACATAACAAACTTGGGCTGGCTGTAGGCACTTTTAAATTGGTTCCAGGGGTACACGGGCAGCAGTGGTCTGGTCAGTGGAAGTCTAGTGGAAGGAGTGACCACAGACAGGCTTCCAAGGCCTAACATAACAAACTTGGGCTGGCTGTAGGCACTTTTAAATTGGTTCCAGGGGTACACGGGCAGCAGTGGTCTGGTCTGTGGAAGTCTAGTGGAAGGAGTGACCGCAGACAGGCTTCGAAGGCCTAACATAACAAACTTGGGCTGGCTGTAGGCACTTTTAAATTGGTTCCAGGGGTACACGGGCAGCAGTGGTCTGGTCAGTGGAAGTCTAGTGGAAGGAGTGACCGCAGACAGGCTTCCAAGGCCTAACATAACAAACTTGGGCTGGCTGTAGGCACTTTTAAATTGGTTCCAGGGGTACACGGGCAGCAGTGGTCTGGTCTGTGGAAGTCTAGTGGAAGGAGTGACCGCAGACAGGCTTCGAAGGCCTAACATAACAAACTTGGGCTGGCTGTAGGCACTTTTAAATTGGTTCCAGGGGTACACGGGCAGCAGTGGTCTGGTCAGTGGAAGTCTAGTGGAAGGAGTGACCGCAGACAGGCTTCCAAGGCCTAACATAACAAACTTGGGCTGGCTGTAGGCACTTTTAAATTGGTTGCAGGGGTACACGGGCAGCAGTGGTCTGGTCAGTGGAAGTCTAGTGGAAGGAGTGACGGCAGACAGTCTTCGAAGGCCTAACATAACAAAATTGGGCTGACTGTAGGCACTTTTAAATTGGTTCCAGGGTAACACGGCCAGCAGTGGCCTGGTCAGTGTAGTAGTTGTAGAAAGAAGGGACCGCAGACAGGCTTCGAAGGCCTAACATAACAAAAATGTCAAAACAATGGTATTGTCAGTGCCAGGCATTGAAGGATGTCAGCGCCTAGACTACACATTGGTGAAGCTGTGAGAGATAATTTTGCTAGTGGTAGAGCACTGTTTGAGCTGGGGGGGGGGAACTGTCTTGTGGCCGGCGGTACAGGCACAGGGCCCCTCATATTACAACGGTGTGTCTGACGTTGGGTGCGCACCACCACCGCCAGAGACACTTTATTGTACTATGAGGGACCCAGTGGCAGTGCCGTCGACCAAAAGCGGCCACACCCACCTCTTCAGACAAACAGCACTCTCAAGGGTCCAAGCGCAAAGTGGCGATAGCACGGCCCCGTGTGGGGAGTTTGGCCATTTCGTGAGGTGGAAACATGTCGTATGCTGGACAATCAGGTGAAGAAAATTACGAGATTGGAAAAGTCATTCAGAATAGTCCACAGGCAAGACCTTTTCATAGGAAAGCTAGGTGTCAGCCAGGCAGGGTGGGGCAAAAGATTTTGAAATCCAGTTGTGGTTCATTTTAATGAAGGTTAGATCATCTACATTTTGGGTAGCCAGACGAGTCCTTTTTTCTGTTAGTATTGAACCTGCAGCACTGAATACTCTTTCTGATAGGACACTAGCTGCCGGGCAAGCAAGCTCCTGCAATGCATATTCTGCCAATTCTGGCCAGGTGTCTAATTTGGATGCCCAGTAATCAAATGGGAATGACGGTTGAGGGAGAACGTCGATAAGGGATGAAAAATAGTTTGTAACCATACTGGACAAATGTTGTCTCCTGTCACTTTGAATTGATGCTGCAGTACCTGTCCTGTCTGCGGTCATAGAAAAATCACTCCACAACCTGGTCAGAAAACCCCTCTGGCCAACGCCACTTCTGATTTCTGCCCCTCTAACACCTCTGGTCTGCTGGCCCCTGGAGCTCGTGTGAGAACGATCACGGGCGCTGTGTGCAGGGAATGCCAGAAGCAAACGGTCAACAAGAGTTGATTGTTTTGTTGCTAATATTAGTTCCAAGTTCTCATGTGGCATAATATTTTGCAATTTGCCTTTATAGCGAGGATCAAGGAGGCAGGCCAACCAGTAATCGTCATCGTTCATCATTTTTGTAATGCGTGTGTCCCTTTTGAGGATACGCAAGGCATAATCCGCCATGTGGGCCAAAGTTCCCGTTGTCAAATCTGCGGTTGTGCTTGGTTGAGGGGCAGTTGCAGGCAAATCTACGTCACTTGTGTCCCTCAAAAAACCAGAACCCGGCCTTGCCACGCCACCAATTTCCCGTGCCCCCGGGAAAGCTTCCTCATTAAAAATATACTCATCCCCATCATCCTCCTCATCCTCCACCTCCTCTTCGCCCGGTACCTCGTCATGTACACTGCCCTGACCAGACAATCGCTGACTGTCATCAAGGCTTTCCTCTTCCTCTGGTGCAGACGCCTGATCCTTTATGTGCGTCAAACTTTGCATCAGCAGACGCATTAGGGGGATGCTCATGCTTATTATGGCGTTGTCTGCACTAACCAGCCGTGTGCATTCCTCAAAACACTGAAGGACTTGACACATGTCTTGAATCTTCGACCACTGCACACCTGACAACTCCATGTCTGCCATCGTACTGCCTGCCCGTGTATGTGTATCCTCCCACAAAAACATAACAGCCCGCCTCTGTTCGCACAGTCTCTGAAGCATGTGCAGTGTTGAGTTCCACCTTGTTGCAACGTCTATGATTAGGCGATGCTGGGGAAGGTTCAAAGAACGCTGATAGGTCTGCATACGGCTGGAGTGTACAGGCGAACGGCGGATATGTGCGCAAAGTCCACGCACTTTGAGGAGCAGGTCGGATAACCCCGGATAACTTTTCAGGAAGCACTGCACCACCAGGTTTAAGGTGTGAGCCAGGCAAGGAATGTGTTTCAGTTGGGAAAGGGAGATGGCAGCCATGAAATTCCTTCCGTTATCACTCACTACCTTGCCTGCCTCAAGATCTACAGTGCCCAGCCACGACTGCGTTTCTTGCTGCAAGAACTCGGACAGAACTTCCGCGGTGTGTCTATTGTCGCCCAAACACTTCATAGCCAATACAGCCTGCTGACGTATGCCAGTAGCTGCCCCATAATGGGAGACCTGGTGTGCAACAGTGGCAGGTGCGGATGGAGTGTTTGTGCGACTGCGGTCTGTGGACGAGCTCTTGCTTCTGCAGGAGGACGAGGAGGAGGAGGAGGAGGAGGGGGTGCGAACGGCTACAGACAACTGTTTACTAGACCGTGGGCTAGGCAGAACTGTCCCAAACTTGCTGTCCCCTGTGGACCCTGAATCCACCACATTTACCCAGTGTGCCGTGATGGACACGTAACGTCCCTGGCCATGCCTACTGGTCCATGCATCTGTTGTCAGGTGCACCTTTGTGCTCACAGATTGCCTGAGTGCATGGACGATGCGCTCTTTAACATGCTGGTGGAGGGCTGGGATGGCTTTTCTGGAAAAAAAGTGTCGACTGGGTAGCTCGTAGCGTGGTACAGCGTAGTCCATCAGGTCTTTGAAAGCTTCGCTTTCAACTAACCGGTAGGGCATCATCTCTAACGAGATTAGTCTAGCTATGTGGGCGTTCAAACCCTGTGTACGCGGATGCGAGGCTAAGTATTTCCTTTTTCTAACCATAGTCTCATGTAGGGTGAGCTGGACTGGAGAGCTGGAGATCGTGGAACTAGCGGGGGTGCCGGTGGACATGGCAGACTGAGAGACGGTGGGAGATGGTATTGTTGCCGCCGGTGCCCTAGATGCAGTGTTTCCTACTACGAAACTGGTGATTCCCTGACCCTGACTGCTTTGGCCTGGCAAAGATACCTGCACAGATACAGCAGGTGGTGCGCTAAATGGTGGTCCTACACTGCCGGAAGGGATGTTGCGTTGATGACTAGCTTCATTGGCCGAGGGTGCAACAACCTTAAGGGACGTTTGGTAGTTAGTCCAAGCTTTCAAATGCATGGTGGTTAAATGTCTATGCATGCAACTAGTATTGAGACTTTTCAGATTCTGACCTCTGCTTAAGGAAGTAGAACATTTTTGACAGATGACTTTGCGCTGATCAATTGGATGTTGTTTAAAAAAATGCCAGACTGCACTCTTTCTAGCATCGGATACCTTTTCAGGCATTGCAGACTGAGCTTTAACCGGATGGCCACGCTGTCCTCCACCAGGTTTTGGCTTTGCCACGCGTTTTGGGCAAGATACGGGCCCGGCAGATGGAACCTGTGGCGATGTTGATGTCTGCTGCGGCCCCTCCTCCTCCTCTGCTTCAGAACTGCTGCCGCCTGCACCCTGTTCCCCCAATGGCTGCCAATCGGGGTCAAGAACTGGGTCATCTAATAACTCTTCTTGTACCTCCTGCGCAACTTCGTCTGTGTCACCGTGTCGTTCGGTGGTATAGCGTTCGTGATGGGGCAACATAGTCTCATCAGGGTCTGATTCTTGATCAGCACCCTGCGAGGGCAATGTTGTGGTCTGAGTCAAAGGACCAGCATAGTAGTCTGGCTGTGGCTGTGCGTCAGTGCACTCCATGTCAGATTCAATTTGTAATGGGCATGGACTGTTAACTGCTTCACTTTCTAAGCCAGGGACGGTATGTGTAAAGAGCTCCATGGAGTAACCCGTTGTGTCGCCTGCTGCATTCTTCTCTGTTGTTGTTTTTGCTGAAGAGGACAAGGAAGTGACTTGTCCCTGACCGTGAACATCCACTAACGACGCGCTGCTTTTACTTTTACCAGTTTCACGAGAGGAGGCAAAAGAGCTAGAGGCTGAGTCAGCAAGATAAGCCAAAACTTGCTCTTGCTGCTCCGGCTTTAAAAGCGGTTTTCCTAATCCCAGAAAAGGGAGCGTTCGAGGCCTTGTGTAGCCGGACGACGAACCTGGCTCCACAGCTCCAGACTTAGGTGCAATATTTTTTTCCCCACGACCACCTGATGCTCCACCACTACCACTACCCTCATTACCAGCTGACAATGAACGCCCCCGGCCACGACCTCTTCCACTAGACTTCCTCATTGTTTTAAAAACGTAACCAAACTAACGTTATTTGTTGCAGTCACACAACTTACACGGTGAGCTATAACTTCAGTATGATTTAGCTACCCCTTTACAGGTTGGTGAGACCACAGCGAAAATCAGGCCCAATGTTACACACTCTTTTTTTGGTGGCTGCAAATTAGAGAGATGCCCCACACGCAGGACTGTCACTGAAGCACAAATGTTAATATTAATGTCACACTATTATTTTTTTTTTATTTTTATTTTTTTCAGGAACACTTTAGAAACCCCCCAAAAAAAAAAAAATAGATTTTTGCAGGGAGAATTTAGAAAACAAATGTAACAAACTATATGCTTTCTATGGGCCACTGAGTGAGAGATGACGCACACAGGAATCAGGAGTGGCACACAAGCCCAGAGGCCAATATTTTTCTACCAATGATTGATGGAGTTATTTTCTCTGGTAGATTTTGGAACCCAAATCAAGGAAAAAAAATATAGGCTTTCTATGGACCACAATTGGAGAGAGAGAGAGAGAGAGAGAGAGAGAGAGAGATGGCACACCCAGGAGTCAAGACTGGCACACAAGCAGAAAGGCCAATATTAATCTCCCATTTTTTTGGGGGGTTTGTTTTTTTTTTTTTTTTTTTTTTTTTTTCAGGGAGACTTTAGAAAAAAAAATAATAAAAAAAATATGATTTTATCAGGAAGAATTTAGAAACCAAATAAAATAAAATTATTTTTTCAGGGAGAATTTATAAAACAAATAAAAACAAAAATAGGCGTTCTATGGCCCACTGACTGAGAGATGACGCACACAGGAGTCAGGAGTGGCACACAAGCCCAGAGGCCAATATTTTTCTACCAATGATTGATGTAGTTATTTTCTCTGGTAGATTTTGGAACCCAAATCAAGGAAAAAAAATATAGGCTTTCTATGGACCACAATTGGAGAGAGAGAGAGAGAGAGAGAGAGAGGGCACACCCAGGAGTCAAGACTGGCACACAAGCAGAAAGGCCAATATTAATCTCCCACTGTTTTTTTTGTTTGTTTTTTTTTTTTTTTTTTCAGGGAGACTTTAGAAAAAAAAATAATAAAAAAAATATGATTTTATCAGGAAGAATTTAGAAACCAAATAAAATAAAATTATTTTTTCAGGGAGAATTTATAAAACAAATAAAAACAAAAATAGGCGTTCTATGGCCCACTGACTGAGAGATGACGCACACAGGAGTCAGGAGTGGCACACAAGCCCAGAGGCCAATATTTTTCTACCAATGATTGATGTAGTTATTTTCTCTGGTAGATTTTGGAACCCAAATCAAGGAAAAAAAATATAGGCTTTCTATGGACCACAATTGGAGAGAGAGAGAGAGAGAGAGAGAGATGGCACACCCAGGAGTCAAGACTGGCACACAAGCAGAAAGGCCAATATTAATCTCCCACTGTTTTTTTTGTTTGTTTTTTTTTTTTTTTTTTCAGGGAGACTTTAGAAAAAAAAATAATAAAAAAAATATGATTTTATCAGGAAGAATTTAGAAACCAAATAAAATAAAATGATTTTTTCAGGGAGAATTTATAAAACAAATAAAACCAAAAATAGGCGTTCTATGGCCCACTGACTGAGAGATGACGCACCCAGGAGTCAAGACTGGCACACAAGCAGAAAGGCCAATATTAATCTCCCACTGTTTTTTTTTTTTTTTTCAGGGAGACTTTAGAAAAAAAAATAATAAAAAAAATATGATTTTATCAGGAAGAATTTAGAAACCAAATAAAATAAAATGATTTTTTCAGGGAGAATTTAGAAAACAAATAAAACCAAAAATAGGCGTTCTATGGCCCACTGACTGAGAGAGAGAGAGAGATGGAACGCTTAGTACTGGCACACAAGCCCAAAGGGCAATATTAATCTCCCTTTTTTTTTCCAGGGAGAATTTCTAAAACCCAAAAAAAAAAAAAAATAGGCTTTCTATGGCCCACTATTTGTGAGAGAGATGGGATGCTCAGGACTGGCACAGATGGCACGCTCAGGACTGGCACAGAAGCCCAGAGGCCAATATTAATCTCCCTTTTTTTCTGGGAGAATTTATAAAACCAAAAAAATATTTAAATAGGCTTTCTATGGCCCACTATTTGTGAGAGAGATGGCACGCTCAGGACTGGCACAGATGGCACGCTCACAACTGGCACACAAGCCCAGAGGCCAATATTAATCTCCCTTTTTTCAGGGAAAATTTATAAAACAAAAAAAAAAATTAAATAGGCTTTCTATGGCCCACTATTTGTGAGAGAGATGGCACGCTCAGGACTGGCACAGATGGCACGCTCACAACTGGCACACAAGCCCAGAGGCCAATATTAATCTCCCTTTTTTTCAGGGAGAATTTATAAAACCAAAAAAAAAATTAAATAGGCTTTCTATGGCCCACTATTTGTGAGAGAGATGGCACGCTCAGGGCTGGCACAGATGGCACGCTCAGGACTGGCACACAAGCCCAGAGGCCAATATTAATCTCCCTTTTTTTCAGGGAGAATTTATAAAACCAAAAAAAAAATTAAATAGGCTTTCTATGGCCCACTATTTGTGAGAGAGATGGCACACTCAGGACTGGCACACAAGCCCAAAGGCCAATATTAATCTCCCACTGTATTTTTATCAGGGAGAATTTATACACCCCACAAAAAAAAATACAGAAAAATGAAAAGGCTTTCTATGGCCCACTATGTGAGAGAGATGGCACACACAGGGATGGCACTCTAGCAGAAATGCCAAATTGCCAATTTTAATCTCCCACCAAAAAAAAAAAAAAAAAAAAAACAGGGAATGTCCTACAATTACTATCTCCCTGCCTGCAGTAATCTCAGCCAGGTATGGCAGGCAGCTACTATCTCCCTGCCTGCAGTAATCTCAGCCAGGTATGGCAGGCAGCAATAAGGAGTGGACTGATGCACAAATGAAATAAAAAGTGTGGACAAACAAAAAAGATAGCTGTGCAGAAAGGAAGGAACAAGAGGATTTGTGCTTTGAAAAAAGCAGTTGGTTTGCACAGCGGCGTACACACAGCAATGCAGCTATCAGGGAGCCTTCTAGGGCAGCCCAATGAGCTACAGCGCTGAGGGGAAAAAAAAAAAAAAAAAAACTTCCACTGTCCCTGCACACCGAGGGTGGTGTTGGACAGTGCAAATCGCTGCAGCACAAGCGGTTTTGTGGTTAATGGACCCTGCCTAACGCTATCCCTGCTTCTGACAAAGCGGCAGCAACCTCTCCCTAAGCTCAGATCAGCAGCAGTAAGATGGCGGTCGGCGGGAACGCCTCTTTATAGCCCCTGTGACGTCGCAGACAGCAAGCCAATCACTGCAATGCCCTTCTCTAAGATGGTGGGGACCAGGACCTATGTCATCACGCTGCCCACACTCTGCGTTTACCTTCATTGGCTGAGAAATGGCGCTTTTCGCGTCATTGAAACGCGACTTTGGCGCGAAAGTCGCGTACCGCATGGCCGACCCCGCACAGGGGTCGGATCGGGTTTCATGAAACCCCGACTTAGCCAAAAGTCGGTGACTTTTGAAAATGTTCGACCCGTTTCGCTCAACCCTAGTGTGTACTATTACCACTACAGAGACTGCAGTAGCTACAGGACCAACAATCACCTGCACCCAAGCTGTTGTGGAACAGAGGTCAGTGGGCACCCAAACCCCCGTCAGAAGTGCAGGTGCACCCTATGTAGTACCTGATAGCCGCCCATATCCTAAGGGACAGCCTCCGCCAGTACTACCTCCAGAACTGCTAAAGTAATTTAGAAATGTGAAAAATGACTGTAAATAGTTCACTGTTGCCTTTTTGCTGCTAACGTTTACTGACCCCGACCAGGGTTTCTTCTTAAAGGGGTCCCATGTAAAAGGGATCCTGTGTTTTGCACAGTTATCTTCCATTTAAAGAACATTGGAATCATGGACGGTGAATGATTCACAAACTGTCTTGTAAATAGTTTGCCCTTCTTAAAGGTGCTTCCTACTGGTTTAAAAAAAAGAAGCTGTTAAAGAGACTGTTTCTAATGTTGCTAGAAAGTGTTTTGTTTTCAGAGACCTGAAGAAAAACCTGTCTGGCGCGGCAGGATTCCGGGTCTGGATACACGCCTTGTAGCCAGCCCAAGAAAATCGTTGAGGGTTAATGACGGGTCCCTCACATCGTTGATGCTGTTTCTAAAGTTTTAGTTGACTTGGATATTAATGTGATTGCTACTTTGCACTACGTCATTCAAAAGACTTGAATATTGATTAAACCCTAAAAGGGAATGTTTAATCGTTGCACTTTGACAAAGTATATTAAAGAGTTAATATAGTAAATTGTAATAGAAGCCGAAATTTGAATTTAGTTAGAATGGTGTCTGATAATGTTCTAGAAGTTAGAAAAGTTGTATTTTTGCATAGCAGATAGTGAGTTATTGTGATGAGCAAGACCAAATTAAAGATTATGTACTTTTGATGAGCTGAAGAAGAATAAAGTAACCCGCGGGGGTTGGACGATAACTTTGCACTTGAAAAACAAAAGATAGAATGTTTGCCTTAGCACTTAAGAGATAGTATACCCGTAGTGGGTAATGGCATTTCATAGCTAGTCAATTGTTGCACTGTTTCATTAGATTGATCCTAGAACTGGATCCACAATGTACATAGTTAATTGAACGTTCAACTGTCCTCACCTTCCATAAAGGGAAGCACCAGTTCATATTAATTTGTTTTATAGCATTTCAAAATTTGTAAGTCTGTTTGCTAACCTGTAACTGTTATTTTCTTTTCCCAGTCTGGGAGTACTGGATTTAATGGGGGGGGGGGGGGGGAGGGAATTACGGTGCCCCAGGGTCCTGGTTGTCACAGTAGTATTGCGTTCCTCTCGTGGAGAGTGATGCTACATTTGGAGGCAAAGAAGGATAACTGCATCCAGGTATCACAAACATGCAACAAACTTCACACTCCAGGCCACCAGGGGGAGCTCCTGACCCTATTTATTAGGTCACTCCCCACATATATATAACTGGTAGTCTATAGGGAAAGTTAATAAGTTCCTATGCAGAGCTCCAGACAGGAGTTCTGTTAGTTCCAGACCAGAGTCTGAGGAGGATGGAGGGTAAAAAGAGCTGTGCATGCCCCCAGAGATGCAGCTCCCGGAAAGAGACCTTGAAAGGCAGAACTGTATTGCAGCGAGCGTGAAGGAAGTCGAAGCAAAGGAGAGGATACCAGAAGGGGACCAGCCCCGCTCAAGCTGTCTCCTTCTGAGGCGCAAAATCCCGGTAGCCGGAACACCGAGGGAGTAAGGACCTCTACGCCTTATTTCAGAGATCAGCAGGACAGCTAATTGCAGGTTACCTGTCCGCACTTACACCCAGGAGGCACGGTGACACCTACAGAGCTGGGATATCTAAGAGACCCTATACACAGGCTCAAGTCACCAGTCATATGGGTATTGTGCTATCCTATATGGGGGACAGAGAGAGCGAAACATCGCATCTGTGAGACCCTTATGTGAAGTCATAGGCAGTAAGTGACTACACCACCGCTGTGCAAAGGAAGGCTACTGATTTCCACCTGGATAAGGGAACTCTGGACTTGCATCCAAACCGGCCGGACTCTGCCTGCCCTGTGATCTGGTGCCCTGGACTGTGGATGTTGAAGTCTTCAGTAAAGGTAAAGAGACTGCAACCTTGTGTCCTCGTTCTTCACTGCGCCATTCATCACTTACCATCTACACACCAGGAAGCCCTGGGGACATAATTCACCTGTGGGAAGGTATACCATCTAGCTGCCATAACATCACCCCAGCGGACCCCTTAAAGCAGTGTCGGTCACCCTGACCGAATACCACAGGTGGCATCACGAACATTCCCCTTAAAAACCTTTCCCCTTTCACATGGACGTCCCAGGGCCACGGACCGGGTCAGCCACCGTGACATCCCCCCGTGAACACCGGACCCGGTACCGAGTACCCCACTGCCCTTGGGGGGTGATCCATCTGCATTTTGGCAAATGTGGATTTTTGTAATATTCAAGTAAAATTGCTTGAGTTGGGAACAACCTCCAGGGTCAACGGGTCAAACCCACTGCTCAATGCAGGATTTTCTAAACCATCTCAGACCGATGTCTGTCCAGCCTCTCATTGAAAAATTCCATTGAAGAAGAACTCACCACCTCTCGTGGAAGCCTGTTCCACTCATCGATCACCCTCTCAAAAAGTGTTTTCTTATATCTAATCTGTTTCTTCTCTCTTTCAGTTTCATTCCATTGCTCCATTGCTTCTTGTGTTTCTATGAGCAAATGAGAATAAGGATGATCCCTCTACACTGATATCCCTTCAGATATTTGTAGACAGCTATTATGTCTCCTCTTAGCCTTCTTTTCTGCAATCTATACATTCCCTGATCCTTTAACCATTCCTTGTAGGACATACTTTGCAGTCCGCTCACCATCCTGGTAGCTCTTCTCTGAGCTTGCTCCCGTTTTTCAATTTTTTTAAAATGTGGTGCCCAGAACTGGGCACAGTATTCCAGATGAGGTCTGACCAAGAAGGAGTAGAGAGAGATAATTACTTCACGTGATCTAAAGTTCATGCTTTTCATAATAGATCCCAGAAATGTGTTTGCCTTTTTTGCTGCTGCTGCATCACACTGTTCACTCATATGCAGTCTGTGATCTATTAGTATGCCCTAGCATTTTTAACACATGCTGTTGCTTAGTTCTATTCCTCCAATTCTGTAGATGTAATTTTCATTTTTCTTACCCAGATGTAAAATCTTGCATTTCTCTCTGTTAAATATCATCCTGTTAGTCACTGCCCATTATTCAAGTTTATCTAGATCCTTCTGAATCCTTTCTCTGTCTTCTCTAGTGTTAGATATCCTTCCTAGCTTTGCATTTTCTGCGAGATTATTTATTGTACCTTCAGTTCCCTTATCTAGATCAGACATAAAAATGTTGAACAACACTGGGGCCAGGACAGAGTGCTGGGGTACCGCACTTGAAGCACTCTTCAAATTGAATGTCCGACCATTTATTACCATTCTTGGAGTGTGTTGACTGAGGCAGTAATGAATCCACCTAACTATAGCCATGTCAATCCCACACTAGGTTATTTTTCAATAGAGATAATAAGAGATTCTTTATCAAAAGCTTTGCTGAAATCGAGATATACTGCATCTACCACATTTCCCTGAATCACCCAGTCAGTGATTCCATCATAGAAGGAAATTAGATTAGCCTGGCATGACCTGTTTGTGGCAAGCCTATGCTGTCTCTGATTAATTACTATATTCTTATCCAAGTACTTACACACATGCTGTTTAATAATTTGTTCAAAGATCTTTCCTGGTATAAAAGTAAGACTCACTGGTCTGTAATTTCCTGGCTTTATCTTCTTTTCGTTTTTGAAAATAGGAACAACATTTGCCCTTCTCCAATCTTCTAGGACTTCTGTTCTCCAGGAATTTTCATGTAAAACATCCCAACAAGTTTCAGTGTTGTCTATGACTCTTCTTGTGTTAGCAGCTCCAATTATCTGTGTTTGTTTCCCATGCACTGTGCATTTGTATAGACACATTTTAGTTTGTAGTCGGTTTCTCTTGCGTTTCTATTTTCGTCCAGAATTTGTTGTTTTTGTTCTTTATTTCCACTTCTAGCAGGGCTTTGAACATAATTCATTAGCTGCATACTTTTCCTTGACCTTTTATTTCCCATCCATTATTGCTTTAGTTTTAAGTTCTTCTGATGAGTGTAGCAAGGCATCTACAAAATGTGTTTTGTTGTAGACAGCTGTTCACCTGTAGAATCCTGTTCAATCTCCTTGTTACATGATCAGCCACTGGTATGATAGATGAGAAGACGATTTCACTGACATCCAGAAATAACTATGCTGTTAATTAGTACAGAAGGGAAGTATCTATGCTATCTTGTAGTACATAAGGAGAAATAATTATGCTGTCTAGTAGTAAGGAAGAAGTTTTTATACAATAAAAAATGACAAAAGAAGTAACCATCCTATTCAGTGGTACTGAAGGAGAAATAAGGCCGGGTTCACATTTGCGTTTGGGGGCTTTGCGGAGGGCTGCATACGTCCTCCGTAAAGCCCCACCTACTTCTGCATACTTCTGCATGTGTCCTCCGTAGCTATCTTTAACATTGGGTACGCAGGACATGTGGATGTATGCAGATGTATGCAGATGCGTCATTTTGACGGGCCCGCCGTCCGCACAAAATGCAAATTGTTGCGCTCCTGTGCGGTCAGCAGGCGCATCAAAACAACGCATCCACATACGTCTGCATGTCCTGCGTACCCAATGTTAAAGATAGGTATGCAGGACGCATGCAGAAGTGTGCGGAAGTAGGCGGGGCTTAACGGAGGACGTATGCAGCCCTCCGCAAAGCCCCCGAACACTAATGTGAACTTTGCCTTATTGAGCTGTCCTGTTACAGTGGGAAAAAAGTATTTAGTCAGCCACCAATTGTGCAAGTTCTCCCAATTAAAAAGATGAGAAAGGCCTGTAATTGACATCATAAGTAGACCACAACTATGAGAGTCAAAATGAGAAAACAAATCCAGAAAATCACCTTGTTTGATTTGACAAGAGTTATTTTGCAAATTATGGTGGAAAATAAGTATTTGGTCATTAACAAAAGTTCATCTCAATATTTTGTTATATATCCTTCCTTGGCAATGACAGAGGTCAAACGTTTTCTGTAAGTCTTGACAAGGTTGGCACACATTGTTGGTCCATTCCTCCATGCAGATCTCCTCTAGAGCAGTGGTGTTTTGGGCCTGTTGCTGGGGAACAAGGACTTTCAACTCCCTCCAAAAATTTGCTATGGGGTTGAGATCTGGAGACTGGCTAGACTACTTCAGGACCTTCATATGCTTCTTACGAAGCCACTCATTCGTTGCCCTGGCTGTGTGCTTGGGATCATTATCATGCTGAAAGACCCATCCATGTTTCATCTTCAATGCCCTTGCTGATGGAAGGAGGTTTGCACTCAAAATCTCACGATACATGGCCCCATTCATTCTTTCATGTCCACGGATCATTCGTCCTGGTCCTTTTGCAGAGAAATAGCTCCAAAACATGATATTGCCACCCCCATGCTTCACAGTAGGTAGGGTGGTCTTAGGATGCAACTCAGCATTCTGTCTCCTCCAAACACGGCGAGTTTTGTTTCTACCAAACAGTTCTACTTTGGTTTCATGAGACCATATCACATTCTCCCAATACTCTTCTGGATAATTCAAATGCTTTCTAGCAAACTTCAGACGGGCCCGGACATGTACTGGCTTAAGCAGGGGGACACGTCTGGCACTGCAGGATCTAAGTCCCTGGTAGTAGTGTTACTGATGGTAGCCTTTGTTACGGTGGTCCCAGCTCTATGCAGGTCATTCACTAGGTAGGTCCCCCCGTGTGGTTCTGGGATATTTGCTCACCGTTCTTGCGATCATTTTGATCCCATGGGGTGAGATCTTGCATGGAGCCCCAGATCGAGGGAGATTATCAGTGGTCTTGTATGTCTTCCATTTTCTTATTATTGCTCCCACAGTTGATTTCATCACACCAAGCTGCTTGCCTATTGCATTCAGTCTTCCCAGCCTAATGCAGGGCTATAATTTTGTTTCTGGTGTCCTTCGACAGCTCTTTGGTCTTCACCATAGTGAAGTTTTAGGTTATGTGATGCAGTGACCCATGCTGCAGCTAGGGGGCTCTGTATGTGCTCCTCAGGATACGCATGAAGGCATATCTGTAATGGTGACAATGACATAGTGACTGGCATTATTGTAAATGGCCGGTATGTGTCGCAGAGGGAGTCTGCGCTGTAAGCCAGTAATGTTGTTGTTCTGGGACCTGTAGACCC
Organism: Ranitomeya imitator; assembly: GCF_032444005.1. Lineage (NCBI taxonomy): Eukaryota > Metazoa > Chordata > Amphibia > Anura > Dendrobatidae > Ranitomeya > Ranitomeya imitator. The sequence goes on from NC_091285.1 coordinate 443,428,794, forward strand.
ACAAGTATTTGTATAGTTTGTAAAGGGAGGCTTGCAGGGTTAGTCAGAGAGCTGGGCAGGTCTGGCTAACCACACACACCTCTTACCCAGGGGGTGGGGTTACAGGTTTATAATGTGACCATGGTGTGGTCACATGGTCTCTGTAGTAGAGAGTGTATAGACCTGAATGGTCTGTGTGTAAGATCCTGGAAGGTCTATGTGTTGGGAGAACCTGAGAGTAGGATCGGATCCCTGAAAAGCAAATGGTGAGGCCTTGGATCTGAAGTCCTGTGTTGGAAGTTCCTGGGAGAAGGACTTCCTGAATAGCACATCCTGTGTTGGAAGATCCTGGCAGGACTTCCTGAATAGCGCAAGGAGGGGCCATGTATGCAAAGTCTGCAACGGCACTGCACTGGGGGAGCTACAGCCCATCTGAAAATCTGGACTGTCAGGTGGCCTGGTGAGCAACGGATTGTCCGGGATGTTGGTCCCAGTTCGACAGCTTCCCTGGGAGAGAGAAAACTGACAAGGAGTCAGCGGATGGAGCAGGAGCTCCAATAAGGTACCTCCACAGACTGTTGGTGCTTATTGTGTTCCATGAACTAAAGAACTGTGCGGCATGCGGTCACCCATGGCAATTGGACGAAGTAAGGTCCAAGCATGTTTAGTGTCTGCGAGTTAAAGCCATTCACTATGAAGTGCTGTGGAGTATGTGTTAAGCCTGTGATATATAACATGGCCTCCAGTGGTTTATGACGTGAAGTTGGATTGCCCCTATGGGGCCGTGGGGTACTCGGTACCGGGTCCTTCAGTTCACAGGGGGATGTCACGGTGGCTGACCCGGTCCGTGGCCCTGGGACGTCCGTGTAAAAGGGAAAGGTCTTTAAAGGGATAAAGTTTATGCTCGTGACACCACCTGTGGTATTCGGTCAGGGTGACCGACGCTGCTAAGGGGTCCGCTGGGGTGATGTTATGGCAGCTTGATGGTATATCTTCCCAAAGGTGAAGTATGTCCCCAGGGCTTCCTGGTGTGTAGATGGTGGATGGTGAGAGGCGCAGTGAAGAACGAGGACACAAGGTTGCAGTCTCTTTACCTTTTACTGAAGATTTCAGCATCCACAGTCCAGGGCACCAGACAACAGGGCAGGCAGAGTCTGGCCGGTTTGGAGGCAAATCCAGAGTCCACTTGTCCAGGTAGAAATCAGTAGCTTTCCTCTAGTGCCATGGTGTTGTAGTACCTTACTGCTAAGCTTCTCATAAGGTCCTCACAGATGTTGTAGATGTTAAGTCTCTCTCTGTCCCCCAGATGGATAGGACAAACCCGTATGACCGGTGACTTGAGGCGTTTTACAGTGACTCTATCATGCCCCAGCCTCTAAGGGGTGCCACCTTGCCTCCTGGGTAGAGGGGCGGACAGGTAACGTGAAATTAGCTGTCCTGCCGGTCTCTGGAGCAAGGCATAAAGGATCGTTGCTCCCTCGGTGTTCTGGCTACCGGGATCCAGCGCCTCTGAAGAAGGCAGCCTGTGTAGGGCAGAACTCCTCTGATATCCACTCCTTTGCTACGACGTCTTCACCCTCTCAATACAGTTCTCCTTCAATGTCTCTTTCTAGAAGCTGCAGCTCTCAGGTCATGCACAGCTCCGTGCCCTTCTGTCTCTATCTCTGACAGGATCCCACCCCTGTCAGAGACCAACTAACTGAGCGAAGCTCAGCCAGCAGCTAACTAACTTCCTCCCCAGGCAACCAGTTTTACCTAAGTGTGAGGAGTGCCCTAATAAATAGGAGCAGCGCTCCCCCTGGTGGCCTGGAGTTTGAAATGTCTTGCATGTTTGTAATACCTGGATTCAGTTGTCCTTCTTTGCCTAGAGGAAAATTACATTACTGCAACAACCAGGACCCTGGGGTGCTGCATAAATAAACCAAATGGACTGTTTTGATGTGAAAAACCATGCCTGTCTGCGTTTATGCCGTTGCCAAGCGAATGTCCCTCCAACACACTCAGTAAGCGCTATCTTACAGTGACCAAATACTTATTTTTCACCATAATTTGCAAAATAAATATTGCCAAACCAGACAAGGTGATTTTGTGGATTTGTTTTCTCATTTTGACTCTTATAGTTGTGGTCTACCTATGATGTCAATTACAGGCCTTTCTCTTCTTTTTTAAGTGGGAGAACTTGCACCATTGGTGGCTGACTAAATACCTTTTTCCCCATTGTATATAGCAAAATAACAACAGTATGCTGTCCTTTAGTACAGTATAAGAGTTATTCTGTTTTGTATTACATAGAAGGGTTTTGTATTACATAGAAGGGTAAGTAGCTATGCTACCCAGTAGTATAGCATGAAAAATACAATGTTGTTCTGTAGTATAGAGAAGTAACCCTTGTATGATGTCCTGCAGTACAGAAGAAGTAATTATGTGTCCATTAGTACAGAATTAACTATGCTGTCCTGTCGCTCAGAAGGAGAATTAACTACAGTATGTTGTCTTGTACAACAGAAATAGTAACTATGCTGGCTAGTCTAGTGGCAGAGAAGAATTAACAATACTGCCGTAAAGCACAAAAGACGTTAACTATGATATCTAGTAGTACAGAAGTAGCTATGCTCTACAGTAGTACAGATAAAGTAACTGTGCTATACAGTAGCATAAACAGTAGCATAAACAGAGAAGTAACTATGCTATCTAGTAGTACAGATGTAGCTATGATCTACCATAGTACAAATGAAGTAACTATGCTATCTAGTAGAACTAAGGATGGTATTTATATTATGTATGGGAAGATCTGTAATCAATATTCATATACTGCTGTTCATTCCATTTGTTGCTTTTTACTTTCACTGTACTTTAAGAGTATTTAAAAATAATCAAGTTACAATAAAAACTATGGCCCTAATTCATTAAGACTGTTATCTTGCACATCTGTCTTGATAAAGAGCATTGCGGAATCAGATGTATTAAATTCATGAAAAGGCATGCACCTCTTAATGGATTGGTGCATCTTTCAGCTACCATGTGCAACTGCAAGAAATGTACTATGGCCAGTGACTGCACTACATTTCGGTCATAACTAGCGCCACCTTGGTGGGGTAAATTATAATGTCTTTTTTATAATCAGCTGAGAGTAGTGATCATTAGATTTAGCTGTTAGAAGATCATTAGAGACATTAGTTAGGACAGTAGTACAGAAGAAGTAACTATCCTGTATAGAAGTAGAAATTAAATAACTATACTACTCAAAAGTACAGAAGGAACTATGCTATTCTGTGATACAGAAGAAGCAACTATACTATTCAATTGTACAAAAGGAGAAGTAACTATGCTTTCCCTTAGAACAGAAAAAGAAGTAACTATTCTGTCCTGTAGTACATAGAAGGGGAAGCACCTATTCTATCTGATAGTACAGAATGAGATGCAACTATGCTATTATTACAGAAGAAGTAACTATACTATCCAGTAAAACAAGATAACTACACTATCCAGCTATAGAGAAGAGGAAGTAACTATGCTATGTTGTAGTCAAAAGATATAAGTCAGTTCACCACTTTCACTGCTCTGCACATGGATGGGAATGGAATCCTCGCTGCCTGCTGCAGGTCGAAGCAAATGCAGGAAATATGTCAGGTAGCCAGAAAGGCGGTGGCGGTCTTACAGGTGCAAGCGTGCCCCTCGTGCTTCCTGGGCGAACTCCGGCTTCCCTTCTTGGTTGCCTCTCATCCGTCACTGGTTAGGTGCCAGAGGAGGACCTGCCTTAGGGCATGGTGTGGTTGGGAGATGGGACATCATTGACACTATTCAGGGGTCCCAGGACGCTGAGTTCCCCAGCATTAGCTGATGTCCAGGTTCAGGTATGTGGTGGGAGGTTCCTTTCTCTCCACCCTCCTCGCTTCTCCCTCTATGGGCAGAGGGTGGAGATTGGTCGTTACCTCAGTGTTGTCAGGTGATCCATGAGAGGAATATTTAAACCTGTCATAGCTTCTTGTTCACCGCTGATTAGTCAGTTGCGCTTCAGTGGCACAGTTGGTAGCTGTTTGGTTTGTCTCTGATTCTGGTGTATGGTGACCTCTGGTTCCTATGTCTCTATTTTAGCTCGCTGTTTTGTTTGTTAGGTTAATTTCTACCTTATGATTAGAGCTTATTGGTGTGTTTGACCCAACTGTGGCCAGTGTGCCCAACCACCCCACTACTGGCATGTGGCAAGGCCTCTGCAAATGTCCCCCTGCCTTTAGTGAGAGCATGTGAAGAGTACCTCGACACTCAAGGGTGTGAATAAGCGTGATGGCTTGTGCCAAGTGTGTTAGGCATACTGCTGCTGCTGGCCTTCAGTAAGGTCATCTCATCACTACTCGAGTGTCATAAAATAGAAATGCTCCAGGGATGGAAAAGTAAATATAAAACTTCACTCTCATTGCAGTGATTTAAAAAATTGTGACAGACATATCACAGAGGTTAGGGCAGACCGACGCCTTAGTCATGGTAAGTTTCTAAATTACAAACATGCACTTATATATATCATTAGAACAAGTAACCCATGTGTGAATATCAACCAACTGCAATTAAAGGACACACTCATGGGAAAATAAAGGGTTAAAACCTACCGGTGATTGACACATCAACATTGCCACATTCCTTCACCTACTGTATACACCTGCTCATACCAGATGGAGATGTCATTTTCTAACATCCAAAATGGTTTGTCCTTTAAAAAACTTGGTATAAACCACTCTAACTATATATTTTTTCTTATGTAAAAAAATGCCAGCCCTAAAAGATGTATACCCGTGGGTTTCCAAAACACACACTTCTCCAGTCACTTACGCATACTCATGTATGTTAAAATCATGTAACCGGTACATGTAATAGTTGCATTTTTGATTGGGAAAATCGTGTTAAAGTGCAATGTAATTACCTGCCCAGCAGCGACACTACTTTCCCTGAGCAGGTGCTGCCTTCCAGAAACTGGAGGCAGCACAGCCATAACTCAGAATATACAGTAGGACAGCACACTTGTGTCTCAGGCTGTACCTTGGGCCAGCACGGTTGTCTCTTACTATATAGTGCAGGGCGCCACAGTTATATCTACTTATATTGAACCTTGCAGCTTCTTCTAGAGCAGTCTGACAGCAGTGCTACCTTTCCTAACTGCTCTCCTGCACCTGCGAGTACAACCATATCGCTGACCGTTGCATATATTTGTACTGCATGTGTGTGTACTCTGCACTGGAGAGGAGGCGGGACAGAGTCAGCACCGCTGCACTCACTGCTCCACTCCGGTGGGGCAGCTGCCTTCTCCAGATGGTGTAAATTCCACCCACAGCCTCCTGCAGAGCTGTCTGCTGCCTCTAGGGAACACGATACTTCTATGCTGGTGATGGACAGTCTGGCTCTTCTTGGTGATCTGGCTCTCCTGGCTCTACTCACCTTCTTATTAAATATGGGGAACACACATTTAAGATGACATTAACCCCTCTGTGACCTTAGACATACTATCCCGTCGAGGTGCCCTGGGCTTATCTGACCCTGGACGGGATAGTACGTCATAGCGATCGGCAGCGCTCACGGGGGGAGCGCCGCCGATCGCGGCCGGGTGTCAGCTGCTTATCGCAGCTGACATCCGGCACTATGTGCCAGGAGCGGTCACGGACCGCCCCCGGCAATTAACCCCTGGCACACCGCGATCAAAGATGATCGCGATGTGCCGGCGGTGCAGGGAAGCACCGCGCAGGGAGGGGGCTCCCTGCGGGCTTCCCTGAGCCCCCCGCAGCAACGCGATGTGATCGCGTTGCTGCGAGGGTCTCCTCACCTCCCTCCCTGCTCGAGCCCCGGATCCAAGATGGCCGCGGATCCGGGTCCTGCAGGGAGGGGAGGTGGCTTCACAGAGCCTGCTCAGAGCAGGCACTGTGAAGGCTGCAGCGCTGCATGTCAGATCAGTGATCTGACAGAGTGCTGTGCAAACTGTCAGATCACTGATCTGTGATGTCCCCCCCTGGGACAAAGTAAAAAAGTAAAAAAAAAATTTTCCAAATGTGTAAAAAAAATAAAAAAAAATATTCCAAAATAATGAAAAAAAAAAAAAAAATATTATTCCCATAAATACATTTCTTCATCTAAATAAAAAAAAAAAACCAATAAAAGTACACATATTTAGTATCGCCGCGTCCGTAACAACCCGACCTATAAAACTGTCCCACTAGTTAACCCCTTCAGTAAACACCGTAAGAAAAAAAAAAAAAAAACGAGGCAAAAAACAACGCTTTATTATCATACCGCCGAACAAAAAGTGGAATAACACGCGATCAAAAGGACAGATATAAATAACCATGGTACCGCTGAAAGCGTCATATTGTCCCGCAAAAAAAGAGCCGCCATACAGCATCATCAGCAAAAAAATAAAAAAGTTATAGTCCTGAGAATAAAGCGATGCAAAAATAATTATTTTTTCTGTAAAATAGTTTTTATCGTATAAAAGCACCAAACCATAAAAAAATGATATAAATGAGGTATCGCTGTAATCGTACTGACCCGAAGAATAAAACTGATTTATCAATTTTACCAAACGCGGAACGGTATAAACGCCTCCCCCAATAGAAATTCATGAATAGCTGGCTTTTGGTCATTCTTCCTCACAAAAATCGGAATAAAAAGCGATAAAAAAATGTCACGTGCCCAAAAATGTTTTCAATAAAAACGTCAACTCGTCCCGCAAAAAACAAGACCTCACATGACTCTGTGGACCAAAATATGGAAAAATTATAGCTCTCAAAATGTGGTATTGCAAAAAATATTTTTTGCAATAAAAAGGGTCTTTCAGTGTGTGACGGCTGCCAATCATAAAAATCCGCTAAAAAACCCGCTATAAAAGTAAATCAAACCCCCCTTCATCACCCCCTTAGTTAGGGAAAAATAAAAAAAAATGTATTTATTTCCATTTTCCCATTAGGGCTAGGATTAGGGTTAGGGTTAGGGTTAGGGCTAGGGTTAGGGCTAGGGTTAGGGCTAGGGTTAGGGCTAGGGTTAGGGCTAGGGTTAGGGTTAGGGCTAGGGTTAGGGCTAGGGTTAGGGTTAGGGCTAGGGTTAGGGCTAGGGTTAGGGTTAGGGCTAGGGTTAGGGTTAGGGCTAGGGTTAGGGTTAGGGTTAGGGCTAGGGTTAGGGCTAGGGTTAGGGTTAGGGTTGGGGCTACAGTTAGGGTTGGGGCTAAAGTTAGGGTTAGGGTTTAGATTACATTTACAGTTGGGAATAGGGTTGGGATTAGGGTTAGTGGTGTGTCAGGGTTAGAGGTGTGGTTAGGGTTACCGTTGGAATTAGGGTTAGGGGTGTGTTTAGATTAGGGTTTCAGTTATAATTGGGGGGTTTCCACTGTTTCGGCACATCAGGGGCTCTCCAAACACGACATGGCGTCCGATCTCAATTCCAGCCAATTCTGCGTTGAAAAAGTAAAACAGTGCTCCTTCCCTTCCGAGCTCTCCTGTGTGCCCAAACAGGGGTTTACCCCAACATATGGGGTATCAGCGTACTCAGGACAAATTGGACAACAACTTTTGTGGACCAATTTCTCCTGTTACCCTTGGGAAAATACAAAACTGGGGGCTAAAAAATAATTTTTGTGGGAAAACAAAAAGATTTTTTATTTTCACGGCTCTGCGTTATAAACTGTAGTGAAACACTTGGGGGTTCAAAGTTCTCACAACACATCTAGATAAGTTCATTGAGGGGTCTAGTTTCCAATATGGGGTCACTTGTGGGGGGTTTCTACTGTTTAGGTACATTAGGGGCTCTGCAAACGCAATGTGACGCCTGCAGACCAATCCATCTAAGTCTGCATTCCAAATGATGCTCCTTCCCTTCCGAGCCCTCCCATGCGCCCAAACGGTGGTTCCCCCCCACATATCGGGTATCAGCGTACTCAGGACAAATTGGACAACAACATTTAGGGTCCAATTTCTCCTGCTAACCTTGGAAAAATACAAAACTGGGGGCTAAAATATAATTTTTGTGGAAAAAAAAATATTTTTTATTTGCATGGCTCTGCGTTATAAACTGTAGTGAAATACTTGGGGGTTCAAAGCTCTCACAACACATCAAGATGAGTTCCTTAGGGGGTCTACTTTCCAAAATGGTGTCACTTGTGGGGGGTTTCTACTGTTTAGGTACATTAGGGGCTCTGCAAACGCAATGTGACGCCTGCAGACCATTCCATCTAAGTCTGCATTCCAAATGGCGCTCCTTCCCTTCCGAACCCTCCCATGCGCCCAAACGGTGGTTCCCCCCCACATATGGGGTATCAGCGTACTCAGGACAAATTGGACAACAACTTTTGGGGTCCAATTTCTCCTGTTACCCTAGGGAAAATACAAAACTGGGGGCTAAAAAATAATTTTTGTGGGAAAAAAAATTTGTTTTATTTTTATGGCTCTGCATTATAAACTTCTGTGAAGCCCTTGGTGGGTCAAAGTGCTCACCACACATCCAGATAAGTTCCTTAGGGGGTCTACTTTCCAAAATGGTGTCACTTGTGGGGGGTTTCAATGTTTAGGCACATCAGTGGCTCTCCAAACGCAACATGGCGTCCCATCTCAATTCCTGTCAATTTTGCATTGAAAAGTCAAATGGCGCTCCTTCCCTTCCGAGCTCTCCCATGCGCCCAAACAGTGGTTTACTGCCACATATGGGCTATCAGCGTACTCAGGACAAATTGGACAACAACTTTTGAGGTCCAATTTCTTCTCTTACCCTTGGAAAAATAAAAAATTGGGGGCAAAAATATAATTTTTGTGAAAAAATATGATTTTTTATTTTTACGGTTCTGCATTATAAACTTCTGTGAAGCACTTGGTGGGTCAAAGTGCTCACCACACATCCAGATAAGTTCCTTAGGGGGTCTACTTTCCAAAATGGTGTCACTTGTGGGGGGTTTCAATGTTTAGGCACATCAGTGGCTCTCCAAACGCAACATGGCGTCCCATCTCAATTCCTGTCAATTTTGCATTGAAAAGTCAAATAGCGCTCCTTCCCTTCCGAGCTCTCCCATGCGCCCAAACAGTGGTTTACTGCCACATATGGGGTATCAGCGTACTCAGGACAAATTGGACAACAACTTTTTGGGTCCAATTTCTCCTGTTACCCTTGGTAAAATAAAACAAATTGGAGCTGAATTAAATTTTTTGTGTAAAAAAGTTAAATGTTCATTTTTATTTAAACATTCCAAAAATTCCTATTAAACACCTGAAGGGTTAATAAACTTCTTGAATGTGGTTTTGAGCACCTTGAGGGGTGCAGTTTTTAGAATGGTGTCACACTTGGGCATTTTCTATCATATAGACCCCTCAAAATGACTTCAAATGAGACGTGGTCCCTAAAAAAAAAATGGTGTTGTAAAAATGAGAAATTGCTGGTCAACTTTTAACCCTTATAACTCCCTAACAAAAAAAAAAATTGGTTCCAAAATTATGCTGATGTAAAGGAGACATGTGGGAAATGTTACTTATTAAGTATTTTGTGTGACATATCTCTGTGATTTAATTGCATAAAAATTCAAAGTTTGAAAATTGCGAAATTTTCAAAATTTTCGCCAAATTTCCGTTTTTTTCACAAATAAACGCAGGTACTATCAAAGAAATTTTACCACTATCATGAAGTACAATATGTCACGAGAAAACAGTGTCAGAATCACCAGGATCCGTTGAAGCGTTTCGGAGTTATAACCTCATAAAGGGACAGTGGTCAGAATTGTAAAAATTGGCCTGGTCATTAACGTGCAAACCACCCTTGGGGGTAAAGGGGTTAATGTGGCCAAAACCACACCCACCCATGACCAAAACTCCACCAACTTACTGTTAGCCAATTAAAGTGATGAGTGGGTGGAGTTTGGTTTGGGTGGGTAGAGTTACAGTATATCCGCCAAACACCAAAATTTTACACCCAGTAAGAGCCATTCAAGGAATTTAGTGGCTCTCACTCTCACAAAAAGACATGGGCATGTGAATAGCCCCATAGACTCTAATGGGAACATGTACACATCTGATTGAGGCCTGACAATGCAGTGTTCATTGGGAAATTTCTCAGCATAGATGCCAAACATAATGTGAATAGGGCCTTAAAGGGAACCTGTCATCAGTTTGTCCCATATGAGATACCACCACCATCTTTTAGCCCTCATATACAGTACACCATTCTCTAATGCTGGATATAAGCCCCCATCCCGACCTGCAAGACAAGAAAATGACCTTTTATCATACTCACCTGCGGGGCAGTCTGGCCCAACGGGCATTGCTGTCTTGGTCTTGTGCCTCCCTTCTTCTTGTAATGCCTTCCTCCTCTTTGCTTCATGTTGATGAAGCATCCCTACATCATCCACACATTGTCCCCGGCATTGTGCTCCTGGGCAGTTGTACTTCTCTGCCTTGTTGAAGGCAGAGCAAAGTACTGCAGTGCACCTGAGCTGAGATAGGTCAAGGAGCCTCGGGGCCTGCACACTGCAGTGCCTTATTCTGCCCTAGCAGAGAAGTATACCTACGCAGGAGCATGACGACGAGGACACTGTGTGGATGACGTAGGTACGTGTCATCCACATGATGCACAGAAGGACGGTATTGCAAGAAGCGAGGCGTTGGACCAGGACGAGCGATGACCATTGGACCCGACCGCCTCATAGGTGTGTATAATAATACAATAAAAGTTATTTTTCTTCTCTTACAGGTCAGGTTGGGGGCTTATATACAGCATTATAGAATGCTGTATATGAGGGCTGAAAGATGGTGGTGTTATCTCATGAGGGATTACCGTGTATACTCGAGTATAAGCCGACCCGAGTATAAGCCGACCCCCTTAATTTTGCCACAAAAAACTGGGAAAACTTAATGACTCGAGTATAAGCCTAGGGTGGGAATTGCAGCAGCTACCGGTAAATGTCAAAAGTAAAAATAGATACCAATAAAAGTAAAATTAATTGAGATATCAGTAGGTTAAGTGTTTTTGAATATCCATATTGAATCAGGAGCCCCATATAATGCTCCATGAAGTTTATGATGGCCTCCTAAGATACTCCATATTAAAATATGACCCATATAATCCTGCATGAAGGTACATAATGTGAATAGGGCCTTAAAGATGCTCCATACAGACACTTGCCCCATATACCGTAATGCTCCACAAACGTTAATTATGGCCCCATACAGATACTTGCCCCATATAGTGCTGCACAAATGTTATGGCCCCATATAGTGCTGCACAAACGTTATGGCCCCATAGATGCACCATACAAACACTTGCCCCATAAAGTGCTGCACAAACGTTATGGCCCCATATAGTGCTGCACAAACGTTATGGTCCCATATAGTGCTGCACAAACGTTATGGCCCCATATAGAGCTGCCAAACGTTATGGCCCCATATAGTGCTGCACAAACGTTATGGCCCCATATAGTGCTGCACAAACGTTATGGCCCCATAGATGCTCCATACAAAACACTTGCCCCATATAATGCTGCACAAACGTTATGGCCCCATAGATGCTCCATACAGACACTTGCCCCATTTGCTGTTGCTGCGCTAAAAAAAAATAAATCACATACTCACCTCTCCGTCGCTCAGGCCCCCGGCACTTTCACTAGTCACCTGCTCCTCATTCCGGCGCCACTCCATGTTCAGCGTCTCCTGCACTGCCACTGACGTTAAGCAGAGGGTGCGCACTAACCACGTCACCGCGCCCTCTGACCTGAGCATCACAGCTGAAGACGGAGCGGCGCCGGAACGAGGAAAGGTGACTATCGCGCAGCGCTCCCCTCCCCGATATACTCACCTGGTCCTGGCGCTGTGCAGGTCCCTGCTTCCCCGACGCCGCAGCCTCATCCTGTACTGAGTGGTCACCGTTACCGCTCATTACAGTAATGAATATGCGGCTCCACCTCTATGGGAGTTGGAGCCGCATATTCATTACTGTAATGAGCGGTACCATGCGACCGCTCAGTACAGGAAGAAGCTGCTGCCGGCGCCGGGGAAGCCAGGGACCTGCAGGGACCGCGCCTGGAGTAGGTGAGCATTATTAGGCAGCCCCCGCTCCCCCTCCCCTGCCGAACCCTGGGTATGACTCGAGTATAAGCCGAGAGGGGGACTTTCAGCCCAAAAAAGTGGGCTGTAAATCTCGGTTTATACTCAAGTATATACGGTACCTAACATCTGTGGGACATGCAGCCGCAGTGACATGCAGCTGCGGGGACTCAAACATATTATTCGAGCACGCCAAAATCACTTGGTTAGCACCCAAGCATGCACCGATAACACCTTATCCTAGCTCGTTCACTCATCGCTAATATCTATGCTATCCAGTAGGACAGAAGAAGTAATTATGCTAATTAGCAATCCAAAATAAAAAGTAACCATCTATCCAGAAGTATTAAAGTAGAAGTAGCCATGTTTTCCTGTGGCACAAAAAAAGGTAACCGTGTTGTTTTGTATAGAAGAAGTGTCTATACTGTCCTATAGTCCATGAGGAAAAGTAATTATACTACCCAGTGGTACAGGAGTAACTATAGTGTCTTGTAAGACAGAAGAAAAACTATAGTGTCCAGCATTACATCTGAGGCAGCTGAGCTGTAGTGTCCACTGATACAAAAGAAAAGCAATTATTCTATCGAGGAATTCTTGAAGAGAGATAACCGTGTTGAAAATAAGCTGCACAATGGAGATTACTGAGCTGCAAGGTTCAATATAAGTAGAGATAACTGTGGCACCATGCACTATATAATAAGAGACAACTGTGCTGGCCCGAGGTACAGTCTAAATAAGGCCGGGGTCACACTTGCAAGTGCAATGCGGGAAACACGCGCGAGTTTCTTGCATTGCACTCACAAGTGTGATCCGGCCTAAGACACAACTGTGCTGTCCTATATTCTGAGTTATGGATGTGCTACCTCAAGCTTCTGGAGGGCAGCACCTGCTCGGGGAAAGTAGTGTCGCTGCTGGGGCAGGTAATTACAGCAGTGGCTCATTAATAGTTAACGGATAAACAAGTAAACATCAGAGAGGGACATAGATCACTACGGGTGGTGTGACAAACACTAGGCTTTATTGCCAGCTATCTTGGATTAACATATGATTTGAAATGGGAAATGTGTGTGTTTATGTGGATTAGATTGCACATTAACATGACTTTCCAATAAAAAATGCAGCTATGTATCTGTTACATGATTTTAACATACATGAGTATGAGTGAGTGACTGGAGATGTGTGTGTATGGAAACCCACGGGCATACATTTATTAGGGCTGGCATTTTTTACATAAGTATAAGAAAAATATAGTTAGAGTGGTTTATACCAATTTTTCTTTTTTAAAGGACAAATAATTTCCAACAATCTTGATGTCAGAAAATGACATCTCCGTCTAGTATGAGCAGTTCTATATAACAGGTGCAGGAATGTGGCAACGTTGATGGAAGAAATTATGGGCACTTACGGAATTTAACATTGTAAGGGCTCTTTCAGATGTCAGTGCGTGTCCGGTACGTGTGGTGACAGTTTTCACACGTACTGGAGACACTTACACAAGTGAATGGGTCTGTGGACATGTCAGTGTGTTTCCACAGACCGTGTATCCGTGGGCAGAACACGCTGGCATTTCAGTTTTAACAGCAGCACAGGCCGCAAAACGTCCTGCATACGTGCACATTGATGATACATGGATGACATCCTTCTGTGATTACTGTGACATGTACCGGCACCTGAGAAGCAGCGGTACAGTTCGCGCTGTTCCCCGGCACCGGGTGCTGAAGACAACTCTCATCATTCTTCCCTGCTTGCGTAGGGGAGATTTATTTATAGCGCAGGCAGTGGTTGATGAATGATCCCATCAGCTGCCACTTGCTCTCACTGTTATTATCGGCAGCAGGTGCAAGTTGATGGAAGTAGTAGTCCCATCAGCCGCCACCTGCTCTCAATGTTATCAGAATATAACTCTCAACATTCTCCCCTGCTAGCAATTATCGCAGCGCGAGCAGGTGAGAATGATGAGATCCGTCTTCAGCACCTGGTGACGGGGAACAGCGCTAACTGTCCCGCTGCTTCCCTGGTGCCGGTATGTGTGGTACTGATGTGGCACATGGGTGGCACACAGTTGCAACACGTATGCCATAAGTATTACACAAACGTACAAATAGACACCAATATCTCCGGTACTGGATTTTCTGGTACTGGAAATCTCAAGAGCCCTTAAGCAAATGTAGCTGTAAAAAACAAAGTAATAAAATGCCAATAAACTTCTTTTATTGTGTCAGTTTTTAGGTTTACCCATATTATCAGTTGAAATAAGTTATATTTATTCAACTATATAAATATTATTGAGACACCCTGTCTCGGATATTATACCATTTTATGGCTGTAAACATAATGAATTTTCTTTTTAGGCTGTTTGCCCACAATGTGATTTTGGTGTGTTTCTGATACTGTGTATTTTCGCTGTGTCAAAAACACAGAGTCTTACAGTTTCAGCAAAGTGGATGGGATTTATAGAAATCTCCTGCACACTGTGCTTCTATTTTACTCAGAACAAACTGACTTGCGGTGCGAGTTTTAAATCCGCAATATTTCAATTTCTCTTGTGGGTACACTGAGTTTTCCATGTGGATTTTCCCCATAGACTTGCATTAGATTCGGAAAATTTGCACACATGCATTTTTAGGGGCATTTCCACTGCAGAAACGCATGTAATCCACAAAGGACTATCAATTAAGTTTTGCCAAATACCAGTAAGTATCAATAGCAAAGAAGCTTTGTTTAAACCATGATGCACCAGCGAGAGACAAAAAGTGCAGAGATAAATGCATATAAAAATTGCACTCAAAAACGTAATGAAAAAATGCAAGTAACCTAATGTCATTGGTAGAGAAATGGTGCAGAAAATCGGCAACATCAAAAACTCACCAAAAGCTCATCATGGGAACTCAACTTTAGAGACCACAACAACTTTAACACCAATTTTCAAATTTTGGCCAAATTTGTGAGCAAAATGTGAGCAAATTGGATGCATGTCTTGATTCGCAACAATTTTTGTCTCAAACTACACAAAAGAATTATCGTAAACTACTCAATAAAATCATTTGCGTTTTTCAATCCAGAATAATTGATAGTAAAAAAACAACAACAGTTAAACTGCATTTCATGATTTTCAGTATTTCTGAGCAACACAACATGGTAGAGCGCAGGAAGAGCAATGCCTGGGGAACTCAGAGAGTAATGTGCATTATTATACAATACCATGGCTCACAACATATTTGTTGCTATATTACTTTGAAACACAGGGGAACCGACAATGATAAAGAAAAAAACAGTATATCCTTGTGTTACTACGCTGTGTCCCGGTAATTCTTAGTGTTGCTGGGGTTAAAGTGTACTACAGAACATGGTCCTCGCTGCCCCCTCAGGCCTGTAATACTATTATAGGATTAAATAGATTTCCTGCGTTCTAACGGCTGTCAGTAAAAGACAGGAGGAGATGGGAGCGATTAGAAAAGGAATGATGCAAAAGACAGAGAAAAAGATATAACAGATAGTATATTCATCAAATTAGAGGGTATAAAGAAATATGGGATTTGTAATATTAGATAATGTTAAAGGGACTCTGTCAGCACAAAATGACTGTTCAAAGTCTAGGCACTAGATGCACCCTTAGTGTGGTCAAACATTTAGGTGCACCTTCCCACCTTCTTGTTACCCCTCTATCTCCACACCCCTTTTCTTTGATTGAAATCTCTGGCTTTATAAAGCCCAAGAACAGCAGAGATAGATGGAAAACAAGCAGGTGGGAAGATACACTTAAATGTTTGGCCACAACAAGGGTGCAACGAGTGCCTGTACTTTGTTTGAACAGTCAAAAGTGAAGGAACTAAGTCAGGCATCATTGTCAAAGAATAAAACTGTCTTTGGTGCCCGTAGCAACCAATTAGAGGTCAACTTTGATTTCTTATACTGGTCTGGTAAAATGCAAGCAGTGCTTTGATTGGTCATTATAGGCAACAAAGACAGTTTGTTTGTCAGTTTTCATAAATTTGCCCTAGTATACATAGTATTGTTATTCTTATGAATCCACTGTGGAGATCCTCATTAGAGC
The DNA here is from genome assembly GCF_032444005.1 of Ranitomeya imitator. NCBI lineage: Eukaryota > Metazoa > Chordata > Amphibia > Anura > Dendrobatidae > Ranitomeya > Ranitomeya imitator. The sequence continues at coordinate 443,444,877 of NC_091285.1, forward strand.
AATATTTTAGGGTATGTGCCCAGGGTCAAGAATCGGCAGCGCTTTGGACACAGAACATGTCCGCTGCGTCCAAAGTGCTGCCGGCTTTTGAACGCAGATGATACCGCATGTGTTCATTGAACCGTGTGGATTCACCGAGTCCTATACATTGTAGGGGTAACATTTATCTTGCATCTCTGCAAGATAAATTGGCATACTGCGGTCTGAAAAGACGTGCCACATGTACGTCTCCGCAGGTGATCCACAGGTGTCTCAGCACGCATAGTGGACATAGGATTTCTTGAAATACCATCCACTATGCTGTAACATCTGGCCACTGCGGGTTGCACTATGCGCAGGTACACAGCGTCCAATCTGCAGCACTTACTGACGGGATGTTCACCCATGGCAAAATCTTCAAAAAGCTTTGAAGCTTACTGAATTCAGCAATGCGCAAGGCTCAGACCATTAGAATTCAGCTCCGCTAGCCATTTCCAGCAATCATGACCGCAGTAAGTGGTTTCCATTTTTGTAGTCATGTGCCGACTAGTATCTGTAGCATCTCTCAGACGCTCTAGTCAGCACAATCAGAACAAAAGTGTGCAAATCACATACTTCCAGTCAGGTAACAACTGCTGGAACAGGAAGAGAAGACAAATCCTAAGGCCACATTCACACGGTCACACGTTCAGTATTTTCCATCAGTATGTGTAAGCTAAAACCAGGAGTCGGTGATAAATACAGAAGTGGTGACGTGTTTCTATTATACTTTTCCCCTGATTGTTCCACTCCTGGATTTGGCTACAAATACTGAGGTAAAATATGAAAATATGGTATGTACATGTAGGATGATGGATAAGGCTAGTGGTCTCTCTCGCGTGTCCGGGACGGAACTGTCGGGGCTGTCACCATTGTTGCTGGGGGAAGCACTTTCTGACTGGAGCAGGCCTTGGCACTTGACTGTTGGGGGCGGGTCTGATATAAAAGAGACTAAGCACGGGAGAACGGGGCTTTTGGCAGGTACCCAGCATGTGCAACAGAAGGTTGACTCCCTCTCCGCTGACCGACGCCAACCTACAGGCCCGTGTTGCACCCTTCCATCCGCCACGCATACACACTGTGTACCTCCAAAGACCATCTCTCCGTTACCCTCTGACCCTAACAGTACTAACCGTCTGTACCGCTGGCAACTACCGACACTCTTTGCAGGACTGATCCTATGGTGCACGCAGTTTGTAGTAGTGAGACTGCGGCTTCCACTCTGGAACTTAGTACACCATTTGCGGTGCTTCAGACCTCCCCTCGGTCAGCACCTCGTTCCAGGACCACGTGTAGGAAGACAAGAATACTTCATCGCCGTTCAGAGACAGTGCTTCACTTTCCCCCTAGACTGACTAAAAGACTTCTCGTGCCACCTACAGCACCATCGTGGGATTTTCCAGCCTCCACCGTCCAGGAACCAGAGACTGAAAAGTTAAAGGGAACCTGTCACTCTCAAAATCGAAGGTGAGCTAAGCCCACCAGCATCAGGGGCTTATCTACAGCATTCTGGAATGCTGTAGATAAGCCCCCGATGTATCCTGAACGATGAGAAAAAGAGGTTAGATTATACTCATCTGGGCGGGTGGTCCGATCCGATGGGCGTCGGGGTCCGGTCCGGGGCCTCCCATCTTCTTACGATGATGTCCTCTTCTTGTCTTCATGCTGCGGCTCCGGCACAGGCGTACTTTGAGGGCAGAGCAAAGTACTGCAGTTTGCAAGTGCCGCGCCTCTTTGACCATTCCTGGTGCCTGTGCGCTGCAGTACTTTGCTCTGCCCTCAACAGGGCAGACAAAGTATGCCTGCGATGGAGCCGCAGCGTGAAGACAAGAAAATTACATCATCGTAAGAAGATGGGAGGTGCTGGACCGGACCGCGCCACACATCGACACGCAGCGGGAATGCCTCTGGGTGAGTATAATCTAACCTCTTTTTCTCATCTTTCAGGATGCATCGAGGGCTTTTCTACAGCATTCCAGAATGTGGACTTAGCTCACCTTCGATTTTGGGGTGACAGGTTCCCTTTAACTCGTTATTTGACCCTCTGTTATTACTCTATTACCGTTCACACGTTGTATTCCTTTTTACCTTCACCCCCTTACTCCCTGTGTGGAGAGTCTATTGCTTTCATAACTTTATATAAAAAACCCGTTAACTCTTGCTCTGCCTCCTGCTCGTCACTACATCCCACATACCTGCTAGAACCTTGCATACATCACACACTGTTGAAGATTTCACCGGGGGTGGACAACTCCTTTAAGACTGAAAAGTGGTCCATGTACAGACCATCAATGGATCTTCTGACCCAAAATAAACAGCCTTGTATAAGTATATGAGGCTGTTGAGTTTGAATGAAGAGAAACATAGCCGATCTGGAAATCACAATCCGTACACGGACAGAGCAACTTTGATGTGAGAGACTGGCCTTAAAGGGAGTGTTCACCCCTAGTGAAATCTGGTGAAACTGTCCCAAAGCTACTGAATTTAAGATACATTTTTATTGGTAGAAAGCCTAATTGGAGGCTCAAAATAAGAAAGGAAAGTCAAAATTAAATGTCACAAGAAAGAAACCCATAATTAAATGTTAGAAACTGTAAGACAAGCTGCATGAATAACAAATATCCCCTATGTTTGTTACTGCCATGAGCTGGTTTGTCACAATGTGAAAGTCAAATGAGCAGTCAAATGACAGTAATTTGTCAAAGGGTGCTGGGCTATAGGAATACGTGTTTTGGCTTCTCACCTACAATGCATGGCTAGGCAATAAACCATACAAGGAGCAATAATGACTTAGTTGTGACATAGCCAAACATTGTGAAATGGTGACGGTGTTAAGGTTGTCACAATTGCTATGTGGACGGCATTCAGAAACATAGAAGATAAATTTGTAAAATGATCCATAAAAGTCCAGCGTCTCTCATTGATAGGTTTGTAACATCTTTCTTTCAATTAAATATCTGTTTTCTCAGAAATCCAATTTAGAAAAAGCACAAGATTTACACATTTGCTGGGAAGAGATTCACATACCACATTTATTCCACATAAAAAAGACATATGGCCTGGCATTCATAGAATAAAAGAATTTTATGACAAAAAGAGCATCCTAGTATTCCATTAAAAAATAAAAAGCTCCTAGCCCTGGGTGACACAAACAGCACGTACATGTGATATGTGTGGCGACACTGTGAGAGAATTCTGCAGATCTCTATCATAAGCAAAATCCCTTCTCTGTTTTGCACCCTGAGGACATAGTCAGGGAGACCCGATAAAACAATCAATCGATAATGTGAAAGGAGTTGTGCGAAGAATGAAGGAAGGAGGAGGGAGACACAGAGAGAAGAAGGAGGAGGGGGAGATGAGGAAACAGCAGAAAGGGGAAGAGGAGAGGGAAGATGGAAAAAAATATACTCAGGGACAGAAAGCATCTTAAGAAGCCCTGCAATAAAGAAATAGATGAGCATTCACAATTCACTCTTATAATCCTGCAATCATACAACAGTACTAGGAGCCATATTTCAATAATTGAACATTAGTTTCCTTGTCAGGCATTTCTCAGCTATTTATATAAGACTGATTATAGGCCTGTGCTGAATTCATCAATCAATGGTGGAAATGATGCAAAGGTGGTCACAGTTTCACCATACAGTGGGTATGGAAAGTATTCAGACCCCTTTACATTTTTCACTCTTTGTTTCATTGCAGCGCAGCCATTTGGTATATTCAAAAAAGTTATTTTTTTTTCTCATTAATAGATATCCAACATTTGAACAACGATAGGCTGAATGGCACTAGGAACATGGCCGATAATAGAGGAAGCTTTCTCTCACGCCCGTTAGCTTGATTTTCCTATTGACATGCGGTATGACACCCCACTGGTTAGTTGGTGCTCAGCATATCTACTATATAATTGTCTAAGGGTCACTTCCATCTTTCTGTCTGTCCTTCTGTCTGTCACGGATATTCATAGGTCGCGGCCTCTGTCTGTCATGGAATCCAAGTCGCTGATTGGTCGTGGCAAAACGCCCACGACCATTGCCACGACCAATCAGCGACGGGCGCAGTCCGGCGGCAACATGGCCGCTCCTTCCTCCCCGCAGTCAGTGCCCGCTCCATACTCCCTCACACAGGGTTAATGGCAGCGCTAATGGACCGCGTTATGCCGCGTTGCATCGCACTCCATTAATGCTGCTATTAAGCCTGTGTGACCAACTTTTTTACTATTAATGCTGCCTATGCAGCCTCAATAGTAAAAAGATCTAATGTTAAAAATAATAAAAAAAATAAAAATCATCATATACTCACATTCCGGCGCCTTTCCCGCTCCTCGCGACGCTTCGGTGACCGCTCCATGCAAGTGGCAGGTTCCGGTACTAAGGATAGTATGCGACAAGGACCTGCCATGACGTCACGGTCATGTGACCGCGACGTCATCACAGGTCATGCGCCCATACCAACCCTGGGACCGGAAGCTGCCGCGTGCACCGCACACAGGGCCAGGACTTCAACGGAGGGTGAGTATATGTTTATTTTTTATTTTAAGTCTGTATACTACATGGCTCTGTGCTGTATACTCCGTCGCTGTGCAATATACTACGTGGCTGGGCAACATACTACGTGACTGGGCAATATACTATGTGTCTGTGCTGTATACTACGTGGCTCTGTGCTGTATACTCCATCGCTGTGCAATATACTACGTGGCTGTGCAATATTCTACGTGGCTGGGCAATATTCTATGTGGCTGGGCAATATACTACGTGACTGGGCAATATACTACGTGACTGGGCAATATACTACGTGGCTGTGCAATATACTACGCGGGCTGTGCAATATATTACGTAGCTGGGCAATATACTATGTGGCTGGGCAATATACTACGTTGCTGGGCAATATACTACGTGGCTGGGCAATATACTACGTGACTGGGCAATATACTACGTTGCTGGGCAATATACTACGTGACTGGGCAATATACTACGTGGCTGGGCAATATACTACGTGACTGGGCAATATACTACGTGGCTGGGCAATATACTACGTGGCTGGGCAATATACTACGTGGCTGGGCAATATACTACGTGGCTGGGCAATATACTATGTGACTGGGCAATATACTACGTGGCTGGGCAATATACTACGTGGACATGCATATTCTAGAATACCCGATGCGTTAGAATCGGGCCACCATCTAGTATGTGTATGTAATCGGGCCACCATGTGTATGTGTATAATTATTCAATCTTCACATCTAAAGCAAAAGGAAAGAAAATATGCGGCACTCACCCAGCTTGCGTGAAACTGAAGTCTCTTTAATAATCCAATAAACTGGTTACAGCCATTGCATTAAGCTCGGCAGGTGAAGGTGAGGGTGTGGGGAGTGTGGATGGGATGACGGCCGTTTTGCGCGAGTTGCGCTTCTACGGGTCCAAGTGACTGGGCCAGTCAAGAATGGTCACAGAGTTGTTCTGAAGCCACTCCTTTGTTATTTTAGCTGTGTGCTTAGGGTCATTATCTTGTTGGAAGGTGAACCTTCGGCCAAGTCTGAAGTCCAGAGCACTCTGGAAGAGGTTTTCATCCAGGATATCTCTGTACTTTGCCGCATTCATATTTCCTTCAATGGCAGCCAGTCGTCCTGTCCCTGCAACTGAAAACCCCCCCATAGCATGATGCTGCCACCATCATGTTTCACTGTTGGGATTGCATTGCGCAGGTGATGAGAAGTGCCAGGTTTTCTCCACCCATGCTGCTTAGAATTATCAACAAAAAGGTCTATCTTCATCTCATCAGACCAGAGAATCTTATTTCTCATAATCTGGGAGCCCTTCATGTGTTTTTTAGCAAACCCTATGCGGGCTTTCATATGTTTTAAACTGAGGAGAGGCTTCTGTCAGGCTGGTGGAGGGCTGCAGTGATATTTGACTTTGTGGAACTTTCTCCCATCTCCCTACTGCATCTCTGCAGCTCAGCCACAGTGATCTTGGTGTTCTTCTTTACCTCTCTCACCAAGGCTCTTTTCCCACGATTGTGTAAGGGGGTGAAGAGGAAGACGAGCCCAAAGGAGGTTGCTTTCCCTGCTCCTTACCTGGAACCACTTAGTTGGACAGCTGGGTTGTTGGGGGGAGGACTTTCTGCCCTGGACAGAGGGGACCATGTGACTGCTGGGGGCAGAGAGGAAGAGAGAGGAGTGTGGTCAGAAAAGAGCGGGAAAGCAAAGCACGCGGGACAGAGGGGACAGTGCGCGAGAGAGAAAGCAGGTTGCAGCGCCGCGCTCCCCACGAGAGAGTGTTCCCCGTGAGGGCACTGAGGCTGAGATAGCCATAGTGAAGGCTGTATGCGAGGGTGTGGACTCGGAAGCCTCCGTAATCAGAGAAGACTTTTCCCCTGACAGTGCTGAGAAAGTGACCCGAGCGCGCAGCCCTGGTGACCGCAGTGACAAGCCAAGACCCCTGAGTGTGATAAGTAAACAGCCCAGTTTGTGTGTATCATTGCTACTGCAGAGAGACTGCCAGCCCAACATACAGAGACTTGTGCAGCAGTGCGACTGTGCTACTTCCTGCTTCCAGTTTCACTCTGAGAAAAAGACTGCAAAGATTTAACCCCGGAATCTCCAGTTCCCAGGAGACAGAGGAGAGACTTCAGAATCTTCAAGTGCTGCTGGTAACTGTACCCATGTTGGAATAAGGACCCTCCAGTCAGGACCTCGCTGGACTGATAAGTTACAAGAACACTCGTTAACCATTTCTATTCTGCTTAACTGTTTCATAGGTTCAGTTAGCTTGCTGTGTATTGTTATACTGTTTGCTTTATCTCTACTAACCCCGTGTTTTCTCCCTGCGAGGAGAATCTTACTCCTATTAATAAATCCCCCTCAACAGTTGGTCTGTCTGTTCCGTGGTGACATACTCAACCCTGCACCCTATTACAATTGCACAGTTTGGCAGGATGGCCAAGTCTAAAAAGACTTCTGGTGGTCCCAAACTTCTTCCATTTAAGGAATATGGAGGCGATTGTGCTCTTAGGAACCTTCTGCAGAAATTCTGTTGTAACCTTGGCCAGATCTGTGCCTTGCCACATTTCTGTTTCTGAGCTCCTTGGCCAGTTCCCTTGACCTCATGATTCTCATTTGGTCTGACATGCACTGTGAGTTGTGAGTTCTTAGGCTATGTGCACACGTTGCGGATTTTGATGTGTTTCCGCAGCACAAGCAATATTAGTCAATGGGAAAATTACAATTGGTGTGCACATGCTGCGGAAAAAACGTGCAGATTCGCAGCATTTTATTTTCCGCAGCATGTCAATTCTTTTTGCGGATCTGCAGCATTTCTGCAACCATTGATTCATTCAAATCCGCAGCAAAACTGCAGGTTTACAAAGATCTGCAGTCTTGCTGCGGAGTTGGGTGTGAGAAATGCTGCAGATCGGGAGGAGGAAGAGTATGTGGGCAGACACTGTGTGTGTGCGGAGATGTGCGTGTGTGTGTTCAGGTGTTTGTGTGTATTTGTGTGAAGGGCTATATGTGTGTGCGGGGCTGTGTGTAGGCAAGCACTGTCCCATCTGGCTATGCCTGCTGCAGTGACAGCTAGCCGGATGATGAGATAGCAGTAGTCCCATCATCTGGCTACTGTGTAAAGAGAAAAAACACATACACACATATACACATACAGTACATACAGTACATACAACCTACTCACCATACAGCTCACCCCCGATTCCCTCGATGACCTGTAAAAAAATAAAATAATAAACCAACAGTATACTCCCTGTTCCGCCGTAATCAATTAAATAATGAGAGTCCCATAACAATTTCCCGTGGAGAGCTGTTACATCGGCAGATGTGACCGCTCTCCAGGGGCTCCGGTTATACAATGACAGGAGGTAATCCTCTGCACTGTATCTCTCCGCGAGTTCAGCAGAGTTCATACTGTCACTTGCGGCACCGGTGCATGGGAAAATTCTCACACAGCAGTGCCGTAAAGTGAGAGCCTGAACTTATTGAACCCTCAGTGATAACACTGCAGGAGCCATTGTCTCCTGTCAGTGTGTCATTGGAGGCCTATAGAGCAGTCACATCTCCTGCTGGGCTCAATTTGGACTTCGACCCCTTCCAGCGGGATGCTGGCTCATATAGGCAGGGGAAGCACCATCTACCCAGGGGGCAACACTCGATTGACTGAGGCAGGGGTGACGACTTTGCCGAGTTCCTTTCCGTCGCTGTATGCTGTATGTGTCAGTTGTTAAAAGACCCTTCTCTGGGGGGTTTGGTCGCTCCATTGTTGCAGGAACTGTTCCGGGGACTCGTTGAAAACCAGGCTTCCAAGGTCTTTTAACACATTCATGCCCAGGGTCACGGTATGGTCTTTAGCTACCTCTCCATCCACCAGTACCACTCCTCTTCTCCCGAGGTCTTTGCTGCAGACCTCTATGTTCATCCATACCACCTCTGCGACTGGGATGGGCAAGTGATTGGCCGCCATAAGTTTGATCACAGGGCTCCATTCGAGCCGTAGCGCCTCTGTGAAGTGACGGCGGAAATATCTCTCAGGCATAGTGGTCACTTGTGAGCCGGTGTCTATCAAGCACTGCACTGCTCTTCCATTGATTTCTGTCCAGACCAGAGGGCACGTGGAAACAAGGCTGTGGGAACTTTTACTACTCCTCCTCTGTTCTTCATGCTCCGAGCGGTGCCCCTCGAGCTCAGAGCCACCTAGTTTAAAGGAGGGTGCGGGGATGGTCGGCTCCGCCGGGGACACCATCGAGCAATGTGGCTGGATTCTCCACAAGTGTAGCATGTAAGAGGGCTTCTCCTCCTGGAAGTTTCACCCTCCCTTCAGGGGGCAGCTTCTCTGTCTCGCACCAGAGGGCCGGGCCCTTCTGCCAGAGTTCTTCTGGAGGCTGCTATTTCTTCACTGACCTGTCTAATCTCCATTCTCGGGTCTTCCACTCACTGGGGGATATTGTCTGCTGTGGTGGTTACCTCCCCGCTCTGCACCCTTCCCACCAGCCCGGTCACTCCCTGTTTTTGTTCTCGCACACGCACCTCACTGCCAACCTCTAAGAAAGTAATGTCTGGCTTTACTCACATGCACTCTCGCAGTGCCTGTTTCGTCATTGTGTCACGCAGTCCCGTCACCAGCTGATCTCTGAGCACCACATCAACTGACCCAACCCCTACACCATCCTTTCGTCTGATAGCAGTGTAAAGCTCAACAGGGCAGACAGAGTACACCTGCGCTGGAGCCGCGGTGTGAAGACCAGAAGAGGACGTCATGGAATTTAGATGGGAGGCCCCGGACCGGACCTGCGATGCCCATCGGAGCGGGACCGCCCCTGGGTGAGTATAATCTAATGTCTTTTTCTCCTCTTTCAGGTAACATCGGGGGCTTATCTACAGCATTACAGAATGCTGTAGATAAGCCTCTGATGATGGTGAACTTACCTTACTTAGCTTAGCTTTTGGGGGTGACAGGTTCCCTTTAATTATTAGGCAACTTCCTTTCCTTTGGCAAAATGTGTCAGAAGAGAAATTTGACGGCTCTGAAAAGTCCAAAATTGTGAGATGTCTTGCAGAGGGATGCAGCAGTCTTGAAATTGCCAAACTTTTGAAGCGTGATCACCGAACAATCAAGTGTTTCATGGCAAATAGCTAACAGGGTCGCAAGAAGTGTTGGGCAAAAAAGGCGCAAAATAACTGCCCATAAATTGAGGAAAATCAAGCGTGAAGCTGCCAAGATGCCATTTGCCACCAGCTTTGCCATATTTCAGAGTAACAAACAGCACAAGGTATGCGATACTCAGGGACATGGCCAAGGTAAGGAAGGCTGAAAAACGACAAGCTTTGAACAAGAAACATAAGATATAATGCCAAGACTGGGCCAAGAAATATCTTAAGACTGACTTTTCAAAGGTTTTATGGACTGATGAAATGAGGGTGACTCTTGATGGGCCAGATGGATGGGCCAGAGGCTGGATCAGTAAAGGGCACAGAGCTCCACTCCGACTCAGATGCCAGCAAGGTGGAGGTGGGGTACTGGTAGGGGCTGGTATTGTCAAAGATGAACTTGTGGGACCTTTTCGGGTTGAGGATGGAGTGAAGCTCAACTCCCAGACCTACTGCCAGTTTCTGGAAGACAACTTTTTCAAGCAGTGGTACAGGAAGAAGTTGGTATCGTTCAAGAAAAACATGATTTTCATGCAGGACAATGCTCCATCACATGCCTCCAACTACTAGACAGCGTGGCTGGCCAGTAAAGGTCTCAAAGAAGAAAAAATAATGACATGGCCCCCTTGTTCACATGATCTGAACCCCATAGAGAACCTGTGATCCCTCATAAAATGTGAGATCTACAGGGAAGGAAAACAGTACACTTCTCGGAACAGTGTCTGGGAGGCTGTGGTGGCTGCTGCACGCAACGTTGATCGTAAACAGATCAAGCAACTGACAGAATCTATGGATGGAAGGCTGTTGAGTGTCATCATAAAGAAAGGTGGCTATATTGGTCATGGTCACTAATTTTTGGGGGTTTTGTTTTTGCATGTCAGCAATATTCATTTCTAAATTTTGTGCAGTTATATTGGTTTACTTGGTGGAAAAAAAACAAGTGAGATGGGAAAATATTTGGGTTTTATTAAGTTGCCTAATAATTCTGCACAGTAATAGTTACCTGCACAAACAGATATCCTCCAAAGATAGCCAAATCTAAAAAAAACACCACTCCAACTTCCAAAAACATTAAGCTTTGATATTTATGAGTCTTTTGAGTTGATTGAGAACATAGTTGTTGATCAATAATAAAAATAATCCTCTAAAATACAACTTGCCTATTAATTCTGCACACAGTGTATTTAACCAAAGAATAGTGGAATTGACTGGAGTATAAGACATAATACTACAGCTGAATGGTGACTGCAGCTCTAGAGGTGAAAGGAGTATAAGACATAATACTACAGCTGAATGGTGACTGCAGCTCTGGATCTGACTGCATTATAAGACATAATACTACAGCAGAATTGTGACTGCAGCCAGTGGCGGATTATAATGAGGTAAATCTGGGCGGTAGCCCAGGGCCCAGTGGTATGGGGGGGGGGGGGGGGGCCCTGGGCTACAGCTGAGATTGACCTCAGCCACCATCAGGGCATTACTGCCTTGACTGGCATATGGGGCACGGTGGGCAGAGGGGGCCCGCATCGGGCCCCGTCTCATCTGCTCACCAGGCCGCTGGAGACACTGGGGACAGAGATGCTGGACATTGGGAGCAGAGATGCTAGACACAGATGGGGACAGTGATGCTGGACACAGATGGGGCAGAGATAGTGGACACAGATGGGGGCAGAGATGCTGGACACAGATGGGGGCAGAGATGCTGGACACAGATGGGGCCGAGATGTTGGACACAGATGAGGGCAGAGATGCTTGACACATTGACACAGATGGGGCAGAGATGCTGGACACAGATGGGGCAGAGATGCTGGACACAGATGGGGCAGAGATGCTGGACACAGATGGGGCAGAGATGCTTGATACAGATTGGGCAGAGATGCTAGACACAGATGGGCAGAGATGCGGGACACAGATGGGGCAGATATGCTGGACACAGATGGGGCGGAGATGCTGGACACAGATGGGGCAGAGATGCGGCAGAGATGCTGGACACAGATGGGACAGAGATGCTGGACACATGGGGCAGAGATGCTGGACACAGATGGGGCAGAGATGATGGACACAGATGAGGGCAGAGATGCTGGACACAGATGGGGCAGAGATGCTGGACACAGATGGGGCAGAGATGCTGGAGACACTGGGGACAGAGATGCTGGACACAGATGGGGCAGAGATGCTGGACACAGATGAGGCAGAGATGCTGGACACAGATGGGGCAGAGATGCTGGACACAGATGGGGCAGAGATGCTGGACACAGATGGGGCAGAGATGCTGGACACAGATGGGGCAGAGATAATGGACACAGATGGGGGCAGAGATGCTGGACACAGATGGGGCAGAGATGCTGGACACACATGGGGCAGAGATGCTGGACACAGATGGGGCAGAGATGCTGGACTCAGATGAGGGCAGAGATGCTGGACACAGATGAGGGCAGAGATGCTGGACACAGATGAGGGCAGAGATGCTGGAGACACTGGGGACAGAGATGCTGGACACAGATGGGGCAGAGATGCTGGACACAGATGGGGCAGAGATGCTGGACACAGATGGGGCCGAGATGCTGGATACAGATGGGGCAGAGATGCTAGACACAGATGGGCAGAGATGCTGGACACAGATGGGGCAGAGATGCTGGACACAGATGGGGCAGAGATGCTGGACTCAGATGAGGGCAGAGATGCTGGACACAGATGAGGGCAGAGATGCTGGACACAGATGAGGGCAGAGATGCTGGAGACACTGGGGACAGAGATGCTGGACACAGATGGGGCAGAGATGCTGGACACAGATGGGGCAGAGATGCTGGACACAGATGGGGCCGAGATGCTGGATACAGATGGGGCAGAGATGCTAGACACAGATGGGGCAGAGATGCGGCAGAGATGCTGGACACAGATGGGACAGAGATGCTGGACACATGGGGCAGAGATGCTGGACACAGATGGGGCAGAGATGATGGACACAGATGAGGGCAGAGATGCTGGACACAGATGGGGCAGAGATGCTGGACACAGATGGGGCAGAGATGCTGGAGACACTGGGGACAGAGATGCTGGACACAGATGGGGCAGAGATGCTGGACACAGATGAGGCAGAGATGCTGGACACAGATGGGGCAGAGATGCTGGACACAGATGGGGCAGAGATGCTGGACACAGATGGGGCAGAGATGCTGGACACAGATGGGGCAGAGATAATGGACACAGATGGGGGCAGAGATGCTGGACACAGATGGGGCAGAGATGCTGGACACACATGGGGCAGAGATGCTGGACACAGATGGGGCAGAGATGCTGGACTCAGATGAGGGCAGAGATGCTGGACACAGATGAGGGCAGAGATGCTGGACACAGATGAGGGCAGAGATGCTGGAGACACTGGGGACAGAGATGCTGGACACAGATGGGGCAGAGATGCTGGACACAGATGGGGCAGAGATGCTGGACACAGATGGGGCCGAGATGCTGGATACAGATGGGGCAGAGATGCTAGACACAGATGGGCAGAGATGCTGGACACAGATGGGGCAGAGATGCTGGACACAGATGGGGCAGAGATGCTGGACTCAGATGAGGGCAGAGATGCTGGACACAGATGAGGGCAGAGATGCTGGACACAGATGAGGGCAGAGATGCTGGAGACACTGGGGACAGAGATGCTGGACACAGATGGGGCAGAGATGCTGGACACAGATGGGGCAGAGATGCTGGACACAGATGGGGCCGAGATGCTGGATACAGATGGGGCAGAGATGCTAGACACAGATGGGCAGAGATGCTGGACACAGATGGGGCAGAGATGCTGGACACAGATGGGGCAGAGATGCTGGACACAGATGGGGCAGAGATGCTGGACACAGATGGGGGCAGAGATGCTGGACACAGATGGGAGCAGAGATGCTGGAGACACTGGGAACAGAGATGCTGGACACAGATGGGGCAGAGATGCTAGACACAGATGGGCAGAGATGCGGGACACAGATGGGGCTGTGTTATATACTACATGGCAGTGTTATACACTATGTGGCTATGCGCTGAATTGACGGCTTTTCTATAGAACACCGGTGCGTATTTCTCACAAGTCACACTGATGGTCCATGTGTAATCCGTATTTTTCTCGCCCCCATAGACTTTCACTGGCAGATTTTTTGCACAATTCCCTGACAAATGCAGCATGCTGCGATTTTCTACACCCGTAAAATACAGCTGAGAAGTATACGGCAGATAGGAGCTGCCCCATAGAGAATCATTGGTCCGTGTGCAATGCGTAGTTTTTGCGCCTCTCACACGTCCGTAAAACTCTCTAGTGTGACCCCGGCCTTAGACATAATACTACAGCAGAATGGTGACTGCAGCTCTGGATCTGACTGCAGTATAAGACATACAGTAATACTACAGCAGAATGGTGACTGCAGCTCTGGATCTGACTGGAGTATAAGACATAATGCTACAGCAGAACATCCGTCTGTTTGTCTGTAACGGAAATCCCGCTTCGTTGATTGGTCGCAGCAGCCCGGCCTGCCGCGACCAATCAGCGACGGGCACAGTCGGGCTGCGAATTCGCCCTTCCCTACTCCCCTCTAGTCAGTGCCCTCTCCCTACTCCCCAGTCAGTGCCCCATAGCGATTTAGCAGTCCGTTAAACGGACTGCGTTACACCGCGGTATAACGCGGTGTAACGCAGTCTGTTAACGCTGCTATTAACCCTGTGTGACCAACTTTTTACTATTGATGCTGCCTATGCAGCATCAATAGTAAAAAGATCTAACGTTAAAAATAATAAAAAAAATAAAAAATCATTATATTTTCACCTTCTGGCGCCTTCCCCGCTCCTCACGACGCTCCGGTCCCAAGAATGCATTGCGGCAATGACCGGAGATGACATAGCGGTCTCGTGAGACCGCTACATCATCACGTGTTATTGCCGCAATGCATTCTTGGGACCGGAGCATCGCTAAACACCTGAGCTGGATCCGGGGGCCGAAGGAAGGTGAGTATATAACTATTTTTTATTTTAATTCTTTTTTTAACAGGGATATGGTGCCCACATTGCTATATACTACATGGGCTGTGTTATATACTGCGTGGGCTGTGTTATATATTACGTGGGCTGTGTTATATACTACGTGGGCTGTGTTATATACTGCGTGGCCTGTGTTATATACTATGTCTCTGTGCTGTATTCTACGTGGGCTGTGCTATATACTACGTGGCTGTGTAATATACTACGTGGGCTGTGTTATATACTACGTGGGCTGTGTTATACACTACATGGGCTGTGTTATATACTGTGTGGCCTGTGTTATATACTATGTCTCTGTGCTATATACTACGTGTGCTGTGCTATATACTCTGTGCACTGTGCTAAATACTACGTGGGCTGTGTTATATACTACGTGGCTGTGCTATGTACTACGTGGCTGTGTAATATACTACGTCGCTGTGCTATATATTATGTGGGCTGTGCTATATACTACGTGGCCTGTGTTATATATTACTTGGGCTGTGTTATAAACTACGTGGGCTGTGTTATATACTGCGTGGGCTGTGCTATATACTACTATACATATTCTAGAATACCCGATGCGTTAGAATCGGGCCACCATCTAGTAAGACATAATTCTACAGCAGTAGTGACTGCAGCTCTGGATCATACTGCAGTATAAGACATAATACTGCAGCAGAATGGTGACTGCAGCTCTGGATCTGACTGGAGTAGAAGATATAATACTACAGCAGAATGGTGACTGCAGCTCTGGATCTGACTGCAGTATAAGACATAATACTACAGTTGCTTCAGTAGTAACAGTATATTTCACATCATTTCAACCAAAACATTAGTTTCAAAATGTGGATCATAGGCAGAAGAGAAACATCCTAGGAGAATAGGAATATCCTATGATCAGACTCCAAACGACGAAAGTTGTTCCTTTGCTCCATTTCCAAAACACAGAAAACTGCACAGGGGCCTATTTCCATCCATGGCGGCTCACTAGCTTCTTGTACTGTGATGCTCGTGCAGTGCCTGTATTGTTGCCAGGAGGCTGGTTAAACAAGGAGCCAATAAAACGGCAAGTCCTTGAGTGTTGCTGAGGGCTGCATGTGAATTCCAAGGAGAACAGAGTACGAGGGAAGCAAAAAGTGTCAGATTCTAACATGAAATTGACTCAACGCATTTATTTACTTTTTGTGAAACTGCATGTGGGTGGTCTTTAGTGCTCATTAAGGCCACTTTTACACAATCAGTATTTGGTCAGCATTTTACATCTATATTTTTAAGTAGAGATGAGCAAACCCGAACTTAAAAGTTCAGAGCTCGTACCGGACAGATAGTATCCATCACTTCTCCTGGAAGTCCCTTGCATTGTTCAGCGTTCCAGGGGAAGTCTGGGGGGAGAGAGAATTTTCCAGCTCAAAAGCTCAGATCCTCATTGTTTTCAATGGGGTTTGGGTTCCGTTCAAGTTCGGGAACCAGAACTCAAACTTCCACGGGTCCACTCATCCCTATTTGTAAGCCAAAAGCTGGAGTGGAACAATCATAGGAAAGGTGTAATAGAAACACGTCACCACTTCTGTATTTATCACCCACCCTTGATTTGGCTAACAAATAAAAAACTCACCAATTACTCAACATAGGCACGTAGCCTAATATATTAGTTTTATTTTTCAGATCGATGGTCCACATAAAAAAATGGCAACATCCTTCTTTAGTCTGATTTGTGGATAAAACTTGCCAATTAAAGTGAATAGGTCAGAAAAAAGCAGACTGACGACTGATGGCATCTGTGTGCGGTCTATAACTAATGCTAGGAAAACCTTTGATAAACCCCCATAATTTTTCTTCTTAAATACAATGAGAAATGGCATATGGATAATAAAAACGGACAATAATGGATCTGGAACACTAATGTAAATGGGTCTGCTTATATGCATATGACAAGAAAAACATGACATGTGAATTAGGCCTCAGTGTAATAAAGTACTACATTGTATGGAGATTTCATTTGTAAGGTTTGGTTAATGTGATTTTGTCCCAATCCGACATCAGGATAATTCATCATCAGACAGACTGAGCTAGCCATTTATACACCAACATACTTCACAGGGCAAATTGTTCCTATACTATATGATAATAGCAAGCTAAAGCCTTAGTAATTCCTTATAATGGGGTCATTTGTAACAATTTGATGATGCTATGATGATAGGGATCTCGGCTATGAATTCCGAACCACTTAGCTACGTCATTACTACATGGAAATTCTTGTTATTATTGATGATTTTGAGTTAGAATGTGAAAAAATTTGCATATAAAACATCAGACTAAAATATGACCAAAATAATACACAGTTTTAGAACTTTGTTCTATCAAATCTTTCACAGTAATGTATACAAAGAGCAAAATAGGTATTGAACACGTCAACAATTTTCTAAGTTAATGTGTAGTAATGTGAAATAATTAGAAATGACCCAGGGAAAAAAAGTACTGAATACATGGAGAAAGAGAGATGCAAAAAGCTACCAGCAGAAATCTATCAGTAGTTAGAACGCAATCCAGCCGCTTAGTGAAAAATATTATCAGCTGGTTCAATTGCTTTACTATAAAAAGATGTGTCATTACCAGGGGTCATACAAGAAACATCTCATGATGGGTAAAACTAGTGAGGTGTCTCAAGACCTTTGCAACCTTATTGTTACCAAACACACTGATGGCATTGATTACAGAAGAATTTCTATAATACTGAAGGTTTCACTGAGTACTGTTGGGGCCGTAATCCGTAAGCGGAGAGAACATCATTTCACCATAAACCGACCACGCCCAGGTGCTCCCTGCATGATTACAGACAAAGGGGTGAAAAGAATTATCAGAAGAGTTGTCCAAGAGCCAAGGACTACCCGTGGAGAGCTACAGAAAGATCTGGAATCAGGAAGTATAATTTCAAAGAAAACAATTAGTAATGCACTCAAATGACAAACTTCATGTAATAGAAGGAAAGATAAATAGCTAAATGTACCAAGACATTCCTGAAAAAAATCTGCTGCCATCAACCAGTATGATAAAGATGAAATGGTGGACATTTTAGCAAGACAATGATCTCAAACACACAACCAAGGAAACTCTCAAATGGTTTCAGATAAAGTAATGAAAGCTGCTAGAATGGCCCAGCCAATCACCTGACCTGAATCCAATAGAAAATGTATGGAAAAAAAACAAAACCTCAGAGTTCATACAAGACGCCCATGGAACATTCAGGATTTGATGAGTGTTTGTGTGGAAAAATGGGCCCAAATCACTCCTGAGCAATGCATGTGACTAGTTTCTCCATACAGGAGGAGTTTTGAAGCTGTGATAACCGACAAAGGCTTATGTACGAAGTATTAAATATATTTCAGCAATCGTGTTCAATACTTTTTTCCTGTATCATTTGTCATTGTTATACATAATTTATAGACATTTATGGTTTAATTTCTTTGCCTGTGTGGATTGGATGGATTGCTACTGACATCTGATGAGAATTTCTTGTCAATAGCACCTTTAGAAACATATATACTTAGAAAATTGATGACATGTTCAATACTTATCACACCAGCTGTATAATAGATCCAAAGACAGAGCTTGTTTTGTCTAAGGGTAGATGCACACAGTATGGATTTTCATACGCAAACAATAACAACTAAGTAAATGAGATTTTAAAGATCTCATCTACACATTGCAGATATTTTATTTGCAGAAATTGATGTAGATTTTTAAATCCACAGCATGTCCATTCTTCCTGCGGATTCACTCTTTGCAATACATAGGATGGGAAATCCATGACAAAATCTCAGTGTTAAGTATGAGGATTCTGCTGCAGATATGCGCTGAGTGAAAACAACAGAAAAATAAATATACTACTAGGGGGCCAAAATACGATAAACCAAAAACTTCCCTAGAATAATAATTATTTATTAGATATGCATAATTAATAAAAACAAAATATTGTTTTAGTGAGGTTTAGGTTTTTGGTTTGTCGGTGCTACGGGTGCAGGTTTTCCTAGAAACTAAAAAGTAAATTCACCCAGTATTTTAGGCAACAGATCCTGGTAATTCATGGACAATCGAAGGCGTAACTTGTCAGACATAAATACGGATCCCATAGGATGGTATTCCTTTCATACTTCAACCAGAGATAGGCATCACTAAATGGGTCTGGTGTCTTCTTATCTTCTCCTGATCCACTAAAATAGCAGGCAAGTCCAGCTAAGCCAGGGAAATCACCACCGACAATCATCAACTTTCTCCTGACCCTGACACTGCGAACTGAGAAGGCCGGACAATAAATCCATTTTTTCCCTCATATCACAATTACCTTGTGATTTTTGTCTTGCTAGTCTACAAAAAAAAGTCACAGAAGTGTTTCTTGTAAATCCAGTTATCCAAAACACATTCTTGAATTTCAAAAATCTCTGACTTCTGCTAGGGATAGAATGGCTTTATCCTCTCCTTACACTCTGGGAGTTGAAGAATGATAAGATGCAATTTTGAATGAGAGTAGACTACAAACTGCAGATAGCAAAGCTCTACCCAAGTAATAAGTCTGACATGATGAGTTATTTTCTGGACATTGCAGATATACTGTCTATTATCAGATATAAATTCTAATTGCATCAATGAAACATAGTCAAATATTCATTAATCTAGTAAAAACTGTGTGTTGTCATTAGGGAAAATTAAAGGGAATCTGTCACAAGGTTTATGGTTCCCGATATGAGAACATATATTATAAAATATTAGCAGAGACTCATTGCAGCGATGTAACACTACCATTCCTGGGCTTCTTGCTGTAATTTTCATAAAATCACTGTTATCTGATGCAGCTCTGCTAGTCTTCTAACCCTGTCCATATGATGGACAGACAATTTTCTGCTTAAATTGGTCATATGCAATTATTGGTGGGGACGAGGAGAGCCAGAGCTCATGATTATTGATATAGAAGGGTTAATAGTTTGCCTTTAAGTGCTACGACATTATCAAGAACTACATAGCAGTGGAACAGAAGCTTATCAATGAGAGGACTAACAGATCTGCAGTAGATAAAACAGTGTTTTATCAAAACCACAAGGAGCTCAGAATTTACCCAACACTAGAATCAGGATATTTGTGCCTACATAAACTGCCCTCAGAAAGACTAGCAAAAACGCTGGTGACAGGTTTATTTTCAGAAATACGCATCAAATAATCCAACATGTGTTGATAATTCGGACTACAAACTCTAATATAAAAATCTTAAAAAATGTCTTGAAAGCCAAGGATCCTGGTCCAAGGAAGGAAAATTTTATTAGAGTTGATTGGACCCACAGAGTTTTCCAGGTCTGATTCTAAAATGCAATTTATAGGAAAGATAGAAAATGCTGTTTCAAAGAAACAAGATGTCTAAATGTCAAACAGAAATACTTCTGACTAGTGTTGAGCATTCCGATACCGCAAGTATCGGGTATCGGCCGATATTTGCGGTATCGGAATTCCGATACCGAATTCCGATACTTCCCGCGTATCGGATACCGGAATCGGAAGTTCCCAGAATTCAAACTGCACGCAGCAGCCAATGAGGAATGATTGGAAGTGTGGGCACATCCTGTTTAGCATGGTGGGCATGTAAGTACTGGCAAGGCTGTGATTGGCTGCTGAAATGATGTCACTCTGCACTATAAAAAACGCTGCCGCCATTTTGCGCTCACTCTGCTGTGATTTCAGTTAGGGACAGGACGCTGTGTTCTAACTGAGGGCCAGTTGAGCTAGCTAATTGCTTTATTTTCCTTTCCAAAGGCTAATTTAGCAAAACGCTGTGTGTTCTTCACTGTTCACCTTGCTCTTGCCTTGCAGCGCTGTTTTAACAGCGTTCTGCAAGGTCTCTGTGTGTGTGTGTGTGTGCAGCTCACTCTGTAGTCTGTGTGCAGCCATATACCCGGTTGTATTCAGCTCAGGGGGGGTTCACACTGCCTCACACAGTTGTCCTTTTTTGCTCATAGTGCAGCCTGCTGCACATTTTTTCTCAAATTTCCTATTAGTGTCTTTCCACCCGTCTCCAGCTAAATTGTGGAAAAACACTACATAGGATAACCTAGAGGGGGGTTTTTGGGCCTTGCAGCGCCGTTTACGGCTGTCTGCATGGTCTCCGTGTGAGCCCAGCTCGCCCTGTAGTCTGTGTGCAGCCATAGCCAGTTGGATTCAGCTCAGGGGTCGTTACTGGCTCATACCTTGAGAAAAATTTTCCTTTCTTTCAAATAGTGCAGCCTGTTTAAAAATTTAAAAAAAAATTCCCTATTAGTGTTTTTCCACCCGTCTCCAGCTAAATTGTGGAAAAACACTACATAGGATAACCTAGAGGGGGGTTTTTGGGCCTTGCAGCGCCGTTTACGGCTGTCTGCACGGTCTCCGTGTGAGCCCAGCTCGCCCTGTAGTCTGTGTGCAGCCATAGCCGGTTGGATTCAGCTCAGGGTTCGTTACTGGCTCATACCTTGAGAAAAATTTTCCTTTCTTTCAAATAGTGCAGCCTGTTTAAAAATTTAAAAAAAAATTCCCTATTAGTGTTTTTCCACCCGTCTCCAGCTAAATTGTGGAAAAACACTACATAGGATAACCTAGAGGGGGGTTTTTGGGCCTTGCAGCGCCGTTTACGGCTGTCTGCACGGTCTCCGTGTGAGCCCAGCTCGCCCTGTAGTCTGTGTGCAGCCATAGCCGGTTGGATTCAGCTCAGGGTTCGTTACTGGCTCATACCTTGAGAAAAATTTTCCTTTTTTTCAAATAGTGCAGCCTGTTTAAAAATTTAAAAAAAAATTCCCTATTAGTGTTTTTTCACCCGTCTCCAGCTAAATAGTGGAAAAACACTACATATGATAACCTAGAGGGGGTTTATTGGGCCTTGCAGCGCCGTTTACGGCTGTCTGCACGGTCTCTGTGTGAGCGCAGCTCGCCCTGTAGTCTGTGTGCAGCTCTAGCCGGTTGGATTCAGCTCAGGGTGCGTTACTGCCTCATACCTTGAAAAACAATTTCCTTTTTTTTCAAATAGTGCAGCCTGTTTAAAATTTAAAAAAAAAAATCCTATTAGTGTCTTTCCACCCGTCTCCAGCTAAATAGTGGAAAAATACTACATAGGATAACCTAGAGGAGGGTTTTTTGGCCTTGTAGCGCCGTTTACGGCTGTCTGCACGGTCTCCGTGTGATTTAAACTAGCTCTGTAGCCCGATCTGCACAAAAAAAAAAGTAAAGTTCACCAAACACAACTTAACACTTGTGTAGGCCACATTTGAAAAATAATAAAGTTTAGTCCACACTTTACAACATTAGTGTTTCTTACACCTGTTAGGAGGAGCATTTCAGGAATAAGCACGCTAAGGCCTTAGTACTTTTCTGCTTATCTTTATCTGTCAACCAAGATGAAGAGGGCAGGGAGTAAGGCACGTGGGCGTGGGCGCGGAGCAGGGAGAGGAGCAGGGAGAGGACGTGGTGATTCTGTGCCTGCTGCGGGCGCCGGTGACTCGTCGTCACTCAGTTTCAGCAGGGAACAGTCCTTCATGCGCAGCTTTGTCGGAGAGCGCCGTGCACCGCTGCTGCGTGAAGACCAAATTGAAGCCGTTGTCGGGTGGATGGCAGCTAACGCCTCGGCATCGACTTCAGTTAGTGCCACATCCTCTCAGGCACAGAGCACTGGAGAGCAGCCATCTGTCTCTTCACCACCTGCCAAATTGGCCAGGCAGTCAGAGAGCCCAGGACAGGAGCCGTCTCTACTTCTGTTCTCTGAATCTCTTGGCTTGGAAACAGGGGGCCAGCCAAGCAGCATTGGAGAAATGGAAGAAGAGGCAGTGTGCAGTGATGCCCAACAGCTTTTTCTCTCTGACTCTGAAGAGGCAGGTGGGCCAGTGCCTCCGGTGACCACAGCGCAGTACGCATCTGATGATGAAACTCAGGTGCCGCTTTCTGATGCGTACTGTGCTGCCGAGACTACCCAGGAGGAGCAGTTGGTGGCAGAGGGTAGTGGAGATGATGAGGTCCTTGACCCATCGTGGCGTGAGGAACAGGAAGGTGGTGGGAGCAGCTCTGAGGAAGAGCTTCCCCTTACGGGCCAAAGAGGGAGAGGGAGGGGGAAGACTGCGGAGCCTGTAGCCTCCACTTTGGCACCCGTTAGGAGCCTGTCTCTTTCCAAAGCCAAAAAGGGCGCTCCCAAGACTTGCAGTGCCTGGTCCTTTTTTGACACAGTTGCAGATGACATTTGTTTTGTCAAATGCAAGCTGTGTCATCAGAAAGTAAAAAGAGGTAAAAGTGTCAGCAACCTCAATACCACAAATATGTGGAAACATGTGCGGACCAGGCACGCGGTGGAGTTACAGAAACACAGTGAAGACGTAGGCCAACCAACAGCGGCAGCTACCACCTCTTCATCTCGTGTTGCCTCTTCCTCCACTGTTGTCCAGAGACCTAGTGTAATTCCACCCACAGCACCACCTTCCCAGTCATCCTCACACTCCCAGTCTACTCTACAGCCATCGGTAGTACAGGCATGGGAGAAAAGGCGGGCATTCTCGGCCAACCACCCCCGAGCACAGGCTCTGAATGCAGGCATTGCCAAACTGTTGTCCCTGGAAATGCTCTCGTTCAGGCTGGTGGAGACTGACAGCTTCCGTGACTTGATGGCATTGGCAGTCCCACAGTACAAGGTGCCCAGCCGCTTTTACTTCAGCAGGCAGGCTGTCCCTGCCCTGCACAGGCATGTTGAGGCAAACATAAAACATGCGCTACTGAACGCCGTCAGTAGCAAGGTCCACCTCACCACCGATGCGTGGACCAGTCAGCATGGACAGGGGCGATATGTTTCCCTCACTGCCCATTGGGTTAATGTTGTTGAGCCAGGTACAGATCGTGCGAGTGGCGCAGGACGTGTCCTGCCCACTCCAAGGATTGCAGGAATCCAGTCTGTACGCATCGACTCCTCCTCTTACACCAGTTCCTCAGATTCCTCTCTGCAGGATCCGTCACAGTCCACCTCCACATGGACCCGTGAACGTTTACCTATGACCGACATGAGCACAGCCGTGGCCAAACGTGAGCAGGCCGTCTTGAAACTAGTTTCATTGGGGCATCGAAGCCACACAGCACAGGAGCTCTGGAATGCCATCAAGCAGGAGAGCGATGTGTGGTTACTGCCAGCGAATCTCCAGCCAGGCATGGTAGTGTGTGACAATGGCCGAAATCTGGTGGCAGCTTTGGCCCTTGGCAACCTCACTCACATCCCATGTCTGGCACATGTGCTCAATTTGGTTGTGCAGAGTTTTCTGAGGGACTATCCGGATCTTGATGCCCTGCTGCACAAGGTCCGCCTAGAGTGTGCTCACTTGCGGCGTTCCAGCTTGGCCAGATCCCGCATTGCTGCTCTGCAGCGCTGATTCCGCCTTCCGGAACACCGCATCATATGTGACCTACCTACCCGGTGGAATTCCACGTTACATATGTTGGAGCGGTTGTGTGAGCAGCAGCAAGCAGTTATGGAGTACCAGCTGCATCAGGCGCAAAGAAGTCGCAGTCAGCGCCGATCAGACTTCACAACCACAGAGTGGGCCACTATGAAGGACGTCTGCCAGGTTTTGCATCCTTTTGATTATTCCACGCGGATGGCAAGTGCAGATGATGCACTAGTCAGCATGACTGTCCCCCTTATCTGCCTGCTTCAGCAAACTTTGCAAGGGTTAAGGGATGATGTTGTGGAAGAGGTGGAGGATGAGGAGTCACCTTTTCCATCAGCTTCTGGAGAGTCAGCGCCACGTGGTTCCTCACAAAGGGGTACGCAGGGGCCAATTTGTGAGGAGGATGAGGAGGAGTCAATGGAGGAGGAAGAGCTCCGTCCAGAGGAGGGAGCGACACAATTGTCCAGTGGTCAGTGTGTACAGCGAGGGTGGGGTGATGACGAGCGGGCAGAGATCATGTCTCAAGCAGGGGACAGCGTTTCTGGGCCAGTTGGCACTCTGCAGCACATGGTGGATTTCATGCTGCAGTGCCTGAGAAACGACCGCCGCATCGACCACATTCTCAACATGCCTGATTATTGGGTGTTCACCCTCCTCGATCCTCGCTACCGGGACAACGTCCAAAACCTCATCCCTGCGTTGACCCGGGAGCGTAAATTGCGGGAGTACCACGACACACTGGTGAATTCCATCATCTTCTCCTGTCCAACTGAGAGGAGTGCTGCTAGTGCTTTACAAAGCAGCTCAGTGCGTCGAGGCAGTGGGGGAGGCTCTGCCCAAAGAGGGAGCAGAAGCAGTGCCTCTGCCCAAGGCAAGCCCAGTATGGCACAACTCTGGCACACTTTTGTGTGCCCGCCCCAAATGTCTACACCATCACCGGCGGCTCCAGTCAGCAGGAGGCAACGGTTCCGTCAGATGGTGACAGACTACATGGCTTGCCCTCTTACTGTACTCCCAGACGGCTCTTCCCCGTTCAAGTTTTGGGTCTCTAAGCTGGATACATGGCCAGAGCTAAGCCAGTATGCATTGGAGGTGCTGGCTTGCCCTGCGGCTAGTGTCTTATCGGAACGTGTCTTTAGTGCCGCAGGTGGTGTACTAACAGACCGTCGCATGCGACTATCCTCCGATAACGTTGACCGGCTTACTTTCCTGAAAATGAACCAGGCCTGGATCTCGCAGGAATTTGCCACTCCTCTGCCTGATTAAGTAATTGGGTGGCATCCAGGTCTCCTGCTGTGTTCATCTTTCTACCACCTGAACTGCTATTCCTGGGCTCCAACACCGTCAGTTGCGGCTCAGAAGTGCAGGCTGCACAGTAAAAACATACGACCCAGTGTTATTGGGTTTCAGTAACGTCAGCTGATCCCCAGCTGTGTAGCCGGCAATGTGTCCTGCAACCGCCACGCTGGCACAACAACCTAAATGTAAGGGAACCTGTCCTCCCCCCCCCCGTCGTTTGTTACTGAAAGAGCCATCTTGTGCAGCAGTAATGCTGCACAAGGAAAAGGTAGCTCTTTTTTTTTAGCTCCTTGCACACGCAGAACTTAACACTTATAAAATGTGTTCACTGATACCGGCTTATTGTCCCGGAGCTGGGACTTTCCTTCGCAATGTGACGCAGCACAGCCGTCATTCCTACCCCCTTGGTGCCATGCGCTGCCTCCTCAGCGTTGTTTTAAGCTGTCACGGAGCCTGCGCTGTTCTGTTATCCCTTGGGCATGCCCTATTTGCGCTGCCTGTCTTCTGACATAATTTGGTGTCAGGCTGGCTGCGCCTGTGCGGCCGCGCTGCCCGAGATCCCGCCTCGCTTTGTCTTCTGATTGAGTCACACTGCGGGCCTGGGATCCATGGGCATGCGCAGTGCATATCTTCCCCTCGGGCTCTCGCTCATTTCCCTCCGCCTTCTTTAGACTGTGCGCCGTCAGCTGATCCCTAATAGCATGCCACGGCCGTGACACCGCACAGTCTGAAGAAGAGGGAAGGAGGGGAGTGAGAGTCGAGGATATGCACTGTGCATGTCCATGGTTCCAAGGCCCGCAGTGGGATTACATTGGACGAGACTGCGAGGTGGGATCTGGAGCAGCGTGGACGCACAGGCAGTAACAACCTGACACCAAATTATGTCAGAAGACAGGCAGCGCTAATTGGGCATGGCCAAGGGCTAACAGAACAGCGCAGGCTCCGTGACAGCTTAAAACAACGCTGAGGAGGCAGCGCACGGCACCAAGGGGATAGGAATGTCAGCTGTGGTGTGTCCCATTACGAAGGAAATTCGCACCTCCGGGACGGTTTAACGGTATAAGGGGACACATTTTTAGTGTTTACTTCGGTGTTTGCAAGGAGCATAATTAAAAGAACCACCTTTTCCTTTTGCATCGTTAGTGATGCACAAGATGGCTCTTTCAGCTACAAACGTCTTGGGGGGGGTTAAAGGTTCCCTTTCAACTTGCTACAATCAGGCTTCGGCCTACACTCTGTTCCTCTGCTCCTCCTGCTGTCCCTGGGCTCTAACACCGCCAGTTGGTGCCTGGAAGTGCTGTGTGCACAGTCAACAGTCGCTCCTCTGTTATTGGGGTTCAGTAACGTCAGCTGATCCCCAGCTGTGTGTGCGGCAATACCTCCAATCTGCTCCTCCTGCTGTCCCTGGGCTCTAACACCGCCAGTTGGTGCCTGGAAGTGCTGTGTGCACAGTCAACAGTCGCTCCTCTGTTATTGGGGTTCAGTAACGTCAGCTGATCCCCAGCTGTGTGTGCGGCAATACCTCCAATCTGCTCCTCCTGCTGTCCCTGGGCTCTAACACCGCCAGTTGGTGCCTGGAAGTGCTGTGTGCACAGTCAACAGTCGCTCCTCTGTTATTGGGGTTCAGTAACGTCAGCTGATCCCCAGCTGTGTATCCGGCAACGTGTCATGCGACCGCCACGCTGGCACAACTAAAATGTAAGGGGACCTGTCCCCCCCCCCCTAGGCGTTTGTCACTGAAAGAGCCACCATGTGCAGCACTAATACTGCACAAGGGAAAGGTCGCTCTTGAAATTATGCTCCTTGCAAACGCTGAACTACACACTCATGTAATGTGTCCCCTCACACCGTCCAACCGTCCCGGAGGTGGGACTTTCCTTTGTAATGTGACGCAGCACAGCCGTCATTGCTACCCCCTTGGCACCGTGCGCTGCCTCCTTAGCGTTGTTTGATTCCGTCATGGACCCTGCGCTGTTATGTTATCCCTTGGCCATGCACAGTTTGCGCTGCCCGTCCTCTGACATCATTTGTTGTCATCCTGGCTGCGCCTGTGCGTCCACGCTGCCCGAAATCACACCTCGCAGTGTCGTCTAATGTGATCCCACAGTGGGCCTGGTATCCATGGCCATGCGCAGTGCATCTACTAGCCTCTCACTCCCCTTCTTCACGCTTCTTCAGACTAGGCGGCGTCAGCTGATCCCTTATAGCATGCCACGGCCGTGACGCCGCACAGTCTGAAGAAGCAGGAAGGAGGTGAGTGAGAGGCGATGATATGCACTGCGCATGCCCATGGATCCCTGGCCCGCAGTGGGACTACATTAGATGACACTGCAAGGTTTGATCTCGGGCAGCTTGGACGCACAGGCACTGCCAGCCTGACACCTACATGATGTCAGAAGACGGCCACCGCTAACTGTGCATGGCCAAGGGATAACATTACAGCGCGGGCTCCGTGACAGAACCAAACAACGTTGAGGAGGTGGCGCCCGGCACCAAGGGGGTTGGAATGACGGCTGTGCTGTGTCACATTACAAAGGAAAGTCCCACTTCCGGGATGGTTTGACGGTGTGAGGGGACACATTATATGAGTGTGTACTTCAGCGTTTGCAAGGAGCATAATTTTCGGAGCCACCATTTTCCATGTGCAGTATTACTGCTGTACAAGATGGCTCTTTCAGCAACAAATGCCTGGGGGGGGGGGGGGGTTAAAGGTTCCCTTTCAACTTGCTCCACTGCAGGCTTCGGCCTACACTCTGCTCCTCTTTGATTCCCTGGGTTTCAACACTGTCAGTTGCCACCTGGAAGTGTTGTCTATACAGAAAAAACACTAGGTGATGTGCCAGTGGGGTTCAGCACCGCCAGCTGTTCCCCTGCTGTGTAGTCGGCAACGTGTCCAGCACAAGCCACGCTGGCACAACAGAACAAAAGCTGCCACCAGTGCAGGCTTCGGCCTACACTCTGCTCCTCTCCTCCTCCTGCTGACCCTGGGCTCAAACACCGCTAGTTTTTGCCCGGAAGTGCTAGCTGCACAGAGAAAAACACCAGCCAATGTGTTAGTGGGGTTCAGCAACGCCAGCTGTTCCCCTGCTGTGTAGCTGGCAACGTGACCTGCAAACGCCACGCAGGCACATGAACTGAAATTGAAGGGAACCTGGCCCCACCCACCCAGGTGTTTCTATGTATAACAGCCACCTAGTACAGCAGTACTGCTGCATTTGTACAAGGTGGCTGACTTTTTCTCCTTGCCCACGTTGAACTCAACACGTACAAAATGTGTCTCATTGAGACCATTCCACTGTCCCTGAGGTGTGACTTTCCTTTCTAATGATACGCAGCACCCCCCTTGGTAGCGTTTCCCGTCTTTTGTCATCATGGTTAGCTGGCTGCGCCTGTGCATCCGCCCTGCTAGAAACAACGCCCCTCGTTGTCATATTTATTTTGTCAGCGAGGGTGTGGTTTATGGGCACGAGCAGTGCATATGTTCGCCTGTCTTAACTCATCTCCTTCCGCCTTCTTCAGACTGTGCGGCCTCCTGGCCGTGGTAGGCGATAAGGGATCAGCTGAGGCCGCCCAGTCTGAAGCAGGTGTAAGGACATGTGTGAGCGGCAAACCTATTTACTGCACAAGGCCACGAATCCCAGCCACGCAGTGTGATTTTTTGAAAACACACTGTGGGTCTGGGATTCATGTTCATCGCTAACCGCAATGGCCGACATGAAATGAGGTCAGAAGACAGGAAGCGCTCACAGCGCATGGCCAAGGGATCACAATAGCGCAGACTCCTGTACAGCAAATAACAACGCTCAGGAATCTGCGCCCAGCAGCTAGGTGTAAATTTTGACACCTGTGCTGCATCTCCTTAAAAAGACAAGTCACGCCTCCACTACTGTTTGACAGTATAGTGGGCTAAATAGCGTACGTGTTTTATTCAGCGTGTGCAAGGAGCAAATTAAATAGAGCAACCTTTTACTTGTGCAGCATTAATGCTGCACAAGGTGTGGCTCTTGTACCTTGCAACACCTGAGGGGGGGTTAAAGGTAACCTTTGAAATTGGTTCAACTAGGCTTCGGCCTACACTCTGCTCCTCTCCTGCTGACCCTGGGCTCAAACACCGCTAGTTTTTGCCCGGAACTGCTAGCTGCACAGAGAAAAACACCAGTCAATGTGTTAGTGGGGTTCAGCACCGCCAGCTGTTCCCCTGCTGTGTAGTCGGCATCGTGTCCAGCACAAGCCACGCTGGCACAACTGACCAAAAGCTGCCACCAGTGCAGGCTTCGGCCTACACTCTGCTCCTCTCCTCCTCCTGCTGACCCTGGGCTCAAACACCGCCAGTTTCTGCCCGGACATGCTAGCTGCACAGAGAAAAACACCCACCATTGTGTCAGTGGGGTTCAGCACTGCCAGCTGTTCCCCCGCTGTGTAGCCGGCATCGTGTCCAGCACAAGCCACGCTGGCACAACTGACCAAAAGCTGCCACCAGTGCAGGCTTCGGCCTACACTCTGCTCCTCTCCTCCTCCTGCTGACCCTGGGCTCAAACACCTCCAGTTTCTGCCCGGAAGTGCTAGCTGCACAGAGAAAAACACCAGCCAATGTGTTAGTGGGGTTCAGCACCGCCAGCTGTTCCCCTGCTGTGTAGCTTGCATCGTGTCCAGCACAAGCCACGCTGGCACAACCGACCAAAAGCTGCCACCAGTGCAGGCTTCGGCCTACACTCTGCTCCTCTCCTCCTCCTGCTGACCCTGGGCTCTAACACCGCCAGTTTTTGCCCGGACATGCGAGCTGCACAGAGAAAAACACCAGTCAATGTGTCAGTGGGGTTCAGCAACGCCAGCTGTTCCCCTGCTGTGTAGCTTGCAACGTGACTTGCAAACGCCACGCAGGCACATGAACTGAAATTGAAGGGAGCCTGCCCCCCACCCCCAGGTGTTTCTATGTATAACAGCCACCTTGTACAGCAGTACTGCTGCATTTGTACAAGGTGGCTGACTTTTTCTCCTTGCCCATGTGGAACTCAACACGTACAAAATGTGTCTCATTGAGACCATTCCACTGTCCCTGAGGTGTGACTTTCCTTTCTAATGATACGCAGCACCACCCTTGTTAGCGCTGCCCGCCTTTTGACATCATTGGTTAGCTGGCTGCGCCTGTGCGTCTGCCCTGCTCGAAACAACGCCCCTCGGTGTCTTATTTTTTTGGACAGCGAGGGTGTGATTGATGGGCATGTGCAGTGCATATGTTTGCCTGTGTTCACTCATCTCCTTCCGCCTTCTTCAGACTGGGTGTCCTCATGGCCGCGGCAGGCGATAAGGGATCAGATGAGGCCGCCCAGTCTGAAGCAGGTGTAAGGACATGTGTGAGCGGCAAACCTATTTACTGCACAAGGCCACGAATCCCAGCCACGCAGTGTGATTTTTTGAAAACACACTGTGGGTCTGGGATTCATGTCCATCGCTAACCGCAACGGCCGACATGAAATGAGGTCAGAAGACAGGAAGCGCTCAGTCACAGCGCATGGCCAAGGGATCACAATAGCGCAGACTCCTGTACAGCAAATAACAACGCTCAGGAATCTGCGCCCAGCAGCTAGGTGTAAATTTTGACACCTGTGCTGCATCTCCTTAAAAATACAAGTCACGCCTCCACTACTGTTTGACAGTATAGTGGGCTAAATAGTGTACGTGTTTTATTCAGCGTGTGCAAGGAGCAAATTAAATAGAGCAACCTTTTACTTGTGCAGCATTAATGCTGCACAAGGTGTGGCTCTTGTACCTTGCAACACCTGAGGGGGGGTTAAAGGTAACCTTTGAAATTGGTTCAACTAGGCTTCGGCCTACACTCTGCTCCTCTCCTGCTGACCCTGGGCTCAAACACCGCTGGTTTTTGCCCGGAACTGCTAGCTGCACAGAGAAAAACACCAGTCAATGTGTTAGTGGGGTTCAGCACCGCCAGCTGTTCCCCCGCTGTGTAGCCGGCATCGTGTCCAGCACAAGCCACGCTGGCACAACTGACCAAAAGCTGCCACCAGTGCAGGCTTCGGCCTACACTCTGCTCCTCTCCTCCTCCTGCTGACCCTGGGCTCAAACACCTCCAGTTTCTGCCCGGAAGTGCTAGCTGCACAGAGAAAAACACCAGCCAATGTGTTAGTGGGGTTCAGCACCGCCAGCTGTTCCCCTGCTGTGTAGCCGGCAACGTGTCCTGCAAACGCCACGCAGGCACATGAACTGAAATTGAAGGGAGCCTGCCCCCCACCCCCAGGTGTTTCTATGTATAACAGCCACCTTGTACAGCAGTACTGCTGCATTTGTACAAGGTGGCTGACTTTTTTCTCCTTGCCCACGTGGAACTCAACACGTACAAAATGTGTCTCATTAGAGACCATTCCACTGTCCCTGAGGTGTGACTTTCCTTTCTAATGACACGCAGCACCCCCATTGTTAGCGCTGCCCGTCTTCTGACATCATTGGTTGGCTGGCTGTGCCTGTGCGTCCGCCCTGCCCGACACAACGCCCCTCGTTGTCTCATATATTTTGACTGCGAGGGTGTGATTGATGGGCACGAGCAGTGCATATGTTCCCCTGTCTTCACTCCCCTCCTTCCGCCTTCTTCTGACTGTGCGGCCTCATGGCCGCGGCATGCGATAAGGGATCAGCTGAGGCCGCCCAGTCTGAAGCAGGTGTAAGGACATGTGTGAGCGGCGAACATATTTACTGCACAAGGCCACGAATCCCAGCACCGCAGTGTGACTTTAGGAAAAGGCACTGTGGGTCTGGGATTTATGGCCATCGTTAACCGCACCGGCCAACATGAAATGAGTTCATAAGACGGGCAGCTCTAACAGGGCATTGCCAAGGGATAACACAAGAGTGCTGACTCCTGTACAGCAAATAACAACGCTCAGGAAGCTGCGCCAAGCACCAAGGCGTTATTTGGGACACCTGTGCTGCATCTCCTTAAAAAGCCAAGTCACGCATCCACAACAGTTTGACTGTAGAATGGGCAAAATTGTGTACGTCTTTCATTCAGCGTGTGCAAGTAGACAAATTAATACAGCAACCTTTCACTTGTGCAGCATTAATACTGCACAAGGTGTGTCTCTTGTACTTTGCAACACCTGAGGGGGGGTTAAAGGTTTCCTTTGAAATTGGTTCAACTAGGCTTCGGCCTACACTCTGCTCCTTTCCTCCTCCTCCTCCTGCTTCACCACGGGCTCTAACATAGCTAGTTTTTGCCCGCAAGTGCTAGCTGCACAGAGAAAAACACCCGCCATTGTGTTAGTGGGGTTCAGCAACGCCAGCTGTTCCCACACTGTGTAGCCGGCAAAGTGTCCTGCAAACGCAACGCTGACACAAAGCTGCCTCCAGTGCAGGCTTCGGCCTACACTCTGCTCCCCCTGCTTACCCTTTGCTCCAGCACCGCTAGTTGGGGCTCTAGGAAGACAATCTTTAATAGGCAACGCATCTGGGTTCCAGCACCGCCAGCTGGTTCTCGGCAGTGTTTTTGTCACAGGTACTCCCTCGTGCCAAACCTGGTTTCAGCACCGTCAGCTGTTTCCGGGTTGTGTCAAGCTCACTGAGACGCCTATGCTTGCCCCGTCGTGGTGCGGTCGGGTTAGCCAACTCAAGGGTGCCTCCAGTTTAGGAGCTTCCTATGTGGGCTGCGTGAACTGGTAGTCAAGGCTGGTTCTGTAGTGCCAGTAGGCCCAGCTCCCCCTGTAGGACTGTTGGGGTTCGGTAACTGCGGCTGCCTCGCGGCCTAGCTGTTCTCTCCTCTCCTGTGGGCCTTCGGGTCCACCACCTGGTTCCAGCACCGTCAGCTGGTTCCAGGCCGAGCCTTTGGCTTAGGTGCCTCCTCCTGGGTATCCGAGTTCCGCCAACGTCAGGCGGTCCTTGGTAGTGCTTTTAAGCGCGGGCACCTACAGCTTAGTAACCGGGTTCCAGCACCGCCAGCTGGTCCTCGGTCGTGCCATTGGCTCTTGCACACTGGGGCAACGCATCTGGGTTCCAGCACCGCCAGCTGGTTCTCGGCAGTGTTCTTGACACAGGTACTCCCTCGTGCCAAGCCTGGTTTCAGCACCGTCAGCTGTTTCCGGGTTGTGTCAAGCTCACTGAGACACCTATGCTTGCCCCGTCGTGGTGCGGTCGGGTTAGCCAACTCCAGGGTGCCTCCAGTTTAGGAGCTTCCTATGTGGGCTGCGTGAACTGGTAGTCAAGGCTGGTTCTGTAGTGCCAGTAGGCCCAGCTCCCCCTGTAGGACTGTTGGGGTTCGGTAACTGCGGCTGCCTCGCGGCCTAGCTGTTCTCTCCTCTCCTGTGGGCCTTCGGGTCCACCACCTGGTTCCAGCACCGTCAGCTGGTTCCAGGCCGAGCCTTTGGCTTAGGTGCCTCCTCCTGGGTATCCGAGTTCCGCCAACGTCAGGCGGTCCTTGGTAGTGCTTTTAAGCGCGGGCACCTACAGCTTAGTAACCGGGTTCCAGCACCGCCAGCTGGTCCTCGGTCGTGCCATTGGCTCTTGCACACTGGGGCAACGCATCTGGGTTCCAGCACCGCTAGCTGGTTCTCGGCAGTGTTCTTGACACAGGTACTCCCTCGTGCCAAGCCTGGTTTCAGCACCGTCAGCTGTTTCCGGGTTGTGTCAAGCTCACTGAGACGCCTATGCTTGCCCCGTCGTGGTGCGGTCGGGTTAGCCAACTCCAGGGTGCCTCCAGTTTAGGAGCTTCCTATGTGGGCTGCGTGAACTGGTAGTCAAGGCTGGTTCTGTAGTGCCAGTAGGCCCAGCTCCCCCTGTAGGACTGTTGGGGTTCGGTAACTGCGGCTGCCTCGCGGCCTAGCTGTTCTCTCCTCTCCTGTGGGCCTTCGGGTCCACCACCTGGTTCCAGCACCGTCAGCTGGTTCCAGGCCGAGCCTTTGGCTTAGGTGCCTCCTCCTGGGTATCCGAGATCCGCCAACGTCAGGCGGTCCTTGGTAGTGCTTTTAAGCGCGGGCACCTACAGCTTAGTAACCGGGTTCCAGTAACGTCAGCTGGTCCTCGGTAGTTCCATTGGCTCTTCGACCTTCGGCTACCCATCCGGGTTCCAGTACCGTCAGCTGGTTCTCGGCAGTGTCTTTTGCTCTTGTACCTTCTGCTCCCCATCCTGGTTCCAGTACCGTCAGCTGGTTCCGGGCAGAGCCTTTGGCTTAGGTGCCTCCTTCTGGGTATCCGAGTTCCGCCAACGTCAGGCGGTCCTTGGTAGTGCTTTTTAGCACGGGTACCTCCTGCTTAGTAACCGGGTTCCAGTAACGTCAGCTGGTCCTCGGTAGTTCCATAGGCTCTTGAACCTTCGGGTAGCCATCCGAGTTCCAGTTCCATCAACTGGTTCTTGGCATTTTCTCAGCCTTCTTGTACCTTCTGCTACATTTCCAAGTTGAAGACCCTAAAGTCGACGACCCGGAAGACCACCCCGATGACGACGACGACGACCCGGAAGACCACCCCGATGACGACGACGGCGGAGACGACGACGGCGGAGACGACGACGGCGGAGACGACGACGGCGGAGATGACGACACTGGAGACGACGACCCTGGAGACGACGACATGGAAGACCGAGAAGCAGAAGAACAAGAGGCTGCAGAACAAAGAGCAGAAGAACATTAAGCATAAGACTTAATATCAGAGCAAAAGATATTATCTAAATTATATGCAGAAGAAGACTAAGCAGTGTATGGGGGTGAGTCCGTTCCTCCTCGTGGTGCCCCTGGATAAAGCCTGATGCTGCAGGCCAAACTGAACGCGGACAAATGTAACTTTTGTGACTGGCAGAACGGAAGGTGTAATCTTCCAACTTTTATAGATAACAACTACGGGAATGCCTGTCACAAATGAGAATATGATGAAGAAGTAGAATAGGAAGAATAATAACAGTGGAATAAAAAGAATATGTAGAATAGGAAGAATAATAATAGTTGAATAAAATGAATATGAAGAATGTAATAAAAAAAAAAAAAAAGGTAAAGGATGAAGAAGAAGATGAATAAGGTGAAGAAGAAGTTGATGTCAAAGATGCTGATGATGATGAAGATGAAAGTGTGGGAAAAGAAAAAAAAAAAAAGAAAAAAAAGAAGGGGAAGGGCGTGGAATAGTGAAACATCAATATCTGACAAAATAAAAAAAAAAATTTACATAGTCAATATCTTTGTCACTCCGAACGTCTTAAAAAAAAACAAAAAACATGCTATTCTATTTGATTGGGATAAACCTCTATGACTTTAATGTCTCCGCCACCTCCCCAAATACATCCGGCATTATTCTTAGTTTTCCTTCATGTAGAATGAACCTACAAGGCAAGAAAGGGTTTATTTTAATTCCGATATTTTGGTCCCATTGACTTGCATTGGGATCGGGTATCGGTATCGGCGATATCCGATATTTTTTGAATATCGGCTGATCCAATCCGATACCGATACTTTCCGATATCGGAAGGTATCGCTCAACACTACTTCTGACATATTACAGTTTACGTGGGCATAAACATAGGAGGGCTCTTGATTACTTCAGTCTTGATAGCCATACAGATTAACCCCTTGGAGATGCAATCATTTTTTGTCTTCAATATTACTTCTTCTCCTTCCAAGAGCTGTAACTATTTTTATTATGCCATTGAAACAGCCGTATGAGGGCGTTTTGTAGGACATGTTGTAGTTTTGAATAACACCATTCATTTTTACTTTGTAATGTACTGAAAAATTGTTAGGAAAAATTCAAGTGCTGGGGTAGAGGCATTTCTAACCACTTAAATGCTATAATCATGATTGACAGCGGAATCTAAAGGTTTATACTGTTGTAATGACAGCAGTTTCTCTTGCGTGATGGCTAAATTGAGCAGGCTCAGGTTCTGAGCCCACCTTGTACAAGCAGTACAAGGGAGATGGAACACAGAGAACATATCCCTAGAAGAAGATCCAAATGGATTAACAATGAAAAGAAAAATAGCAAGTAGGCCATAGGCTATGTTCACACGTCCAGTAGTTATTTCTATTTGGGTGGATAAAAATGGAAATTAAATGATTCAGTAGAGGCAGAGCAGCCATTGGAATATCTTGAGCCCAGTACAGCTCAATGACCAGTGCACTCTGAACTATTCCAACATCACTGCTATCATCTATAAGGGGGTAATCAGGACTCTATTTTATACCATATTATGGCCCAATCATGGGTCTCTTGATTTGGACTAATAGCAGCATAGCATATATTAAGCACGCATAATTCAGGAAACACATGGACATTATGGTCATAAGATGGTGAATACAAATTCTACACAAATTCTACACAGAAACAGACAGATGTTGCAATATGTTGCCAACTTGAAAATTTCATGCCTAGAAGACTTGGTGCTGTCCTTAAAAATCATGGAGGTAGTACAAAATACTAGACGCAGGGTCGGACTGGCGCATCGGATAACTGGAGGATTCTCCGGTGGGCCCAGGCACTGACACCTGCTGGCATACAGGGCCGGCAGTGGCCTATGGTCCCGATGCTCCAGGTGGCCCCAGCCAGTTGCATGTCACTAATAGTGGCACAACACACAGCTGCTATGGGACAAGTGAGTCACGGAGACCTGCCCGATTCCAGCGGACCAGCAGAGGGTGACAGGAGGCAGAAGCCTGCTGCTGCGGCTAAAGCCTGTCCCGCTGATAAAGAGAAATGAATATTCACTCTTCCCCACATCCCCATGGGCATGGAGAGGAGTGAATATTCATTTCACTTTAATAGTGGGCAGTGTTAGTCACAGGCTGCGGCTAACACTGCTTGCTATCAGGGCCGGCAGACCAGGGCCCCGCTCCCCCTGAAGCCCCCTGCCCACACGGCCGCTATGGGGCCCGTAAGTCAGGGGGGCCCGACGCCGATGCTGCCCCTCACTGCACGCAGCATTCAACAGTATGCCGATAAAGTTGAAAGCAATAATGGAGGAGAGAGTGTCATCTGACGTTCCCTTTCCCATCATTACCCTCTGCCTCTGACACTGCGGGTGCGCGATGACATCACTTCATCGAGTACCCGCTGTGTGTCAGGCAGATGGCAGTGCAGCTGCTGATACCGGAGCAGAGCCGGAATCAGCATGGGTACGAGGAGGAGAAATGAGTATTGTGTTTGTTTTTTTATATATTTATCAGTGAGTGAGTCCTGGTGGCTATAAGACTGTAGGACTATGGGGGGGCTACATTATATTCCATGTGGGGCTGCATTATACTCTATGAGGGTTTACATTATATTCTGTGGGGGGAGGCTACATTATACCATATGAGGGGGGCTGCATTATACCCTATGAGGGGGGCAGCATTATATTCTGGGAGGCTGCATTATACCCTATGAGGGAGGCTGCATTATACCCTATGAGGGGGGCTGCTTTATACCCTTGGAGTGGGCTGCATTACACCCTATGAGGGGGCTGCATTATAATGTGAGGGGTCTACATTATATTCTGGGGTGTACATTATACTCTGAGGGGGCTGCATTATATTCGGTGGGGGACTACATTATACTATAAGAGGGGGGCTGCTTTATACCCTATGAGGGGGTTGCATTATACTCTGAGGGGGCTACATTATATTCTATAAGGGGGCTGCATTATACTATATGAGGGGGCTGCATTATACTATGAGGGGGCTTCTGTTATGACCTGGTGGTCAGGACAATAATGGACCTGGTGGTTAAGAGCACACGGAATGACCTGATAGTTACTGATAATAAGGACGAGCTCTGTGACGTGGGAACTCTGCTGACCGCAATCCCTAAACCTATCAAACACACTAGAAATAGCCATGGATTGCGCCTAACGCTCCCTATGCAACTCGGCACAGCCTAAGAAACTAGCTAGCCCTGAAGATAGAAAAATAAAGCCTACCTTGCCTCAGAGAAATTCCCCAAAGGAAAAGGTAGCCCCCCCACATATAATGACGGTGAGTAAAGATGAAAATACAAACACAGAGACGAAATAGATTTAGCAAAGTGAGGCCCGACTTACTGAACAGACCGAGGATAGGAAAGGTTACTTTGCGGTCAGCACAAAAACCTACAAAAAGACCACGCAGAGGGCGCAAAAAGACCCTCCGCACCGACTCACGGTGCGGAGGCGCTCCCTCTGCGTCCCAGAGCTTCCAGCAAGCAAGACAACAAATTAAATAGCAAGCTGGACAGAAAAATAGCAAACCCAAGAAATACAAGCTGGAACTTAGCTTCTGATGGGAAGACAGGTCACAAGAACGATCCAGGAGTGAACTAGACCAATACTGGAACATTGACAGGTGGCATGGAGCAAAGTGGAGTTAAATAGAGCAGCAGCTAACGAATTAACCTCGTCACCTGTGAAACTCAGAAACACCCACCAGAGGAAGTCCATGGACAGAACCAGCTGAAGTACCATTCATGACCACAGGAGGGAGCCCGACAACAGAATTCACAACAGTACCCCCCCTTGAGGAGGGGTCACCGAACCCTCACCAGAGCCCCCAGGCCGATCAGGATGAGCCAAATGAAAGGCACGAACCAGATCGGCAGCATGAACATCAGAGGCAAAAACCCAGGAATTATCTTCCTGACCATAACCATTCCACTTGACCAGGTACTGGAGTTTCCGTCTCGAAACACGAGAATCCAAAATCTTCTCCACCACATACTCCAACTCCCCCTCAACTAACACCGGGGCAGGAGGATCAGCGGATGGAACCACAGGCGCCACGTATCTCCGCAATAACGACCTATGGAACACATTATGGATGGCAAAAGAAGCAGGAAGGGCTAAACGAAATGACACAGGATTGATAACCTCAGAAATCTTATACGGACCAATGAAACGAGGCTTAAACTTAGGAGAGGAAACCTTCATAGGAACATAACAAG
Organism: Ranitomeya imitator; assembly: GCF_032444005.1. Lineage (NCBI taxonomy): Eukaryota > Metazoa > Chordata > Amphibia > Anura > Dendrobatidae > Ranitomeya > Ranitomeya imitator. The sequence continues at coordinate 443,484,164 of NC_091285.1, forward strand.
ACGACAACCAAACCAAATCCCCAACACGAAGTCGGGGACCCACACAGCGCCGGCGGTTAGCGAAACGTTGAGCCTTCTCCTGGGACAATGTCAAATTGTCCACCACATGAGTCCAAATCTGCTGCAACCTATCCACCACAGTATCTACACCAGGACAGTCTGAAGACTCAACCTGCCCTGAAGAGAAACGAGGATGGAAACCAGAATTGCAGAAAAACGGCGAAACCAAAGTAGCCGAGCTGGCCCGATTATTAAGGGCGAACTCAGCCAACGGCAAAAAGGACACCCAAACATCCTGATCAGCAGAAACAAAGCATCTCAGATATGTTTCCAAAGTTTGATTAGTTCGTTCAGTTTGGCCATTTGTCTGAGGATGGAAAGCCGAGGAAAAAGACAAATCAATGCCCATCCTAGCACAAAAGGATCGCCAAAACCTTGAAACAAACTGGGAACCTCTGTCAGAAACGATGTTCTCCGGGATACCATGTAAACGAACCACATGCTGGAAAAATAATGGCACCAAATCAGAGGAGGAAGGCAATTTAGACAAAGGTACCAAATGGACCATCTTAGAAAAGCGATCACAAACCACCCAAATGACCGACATCTTTTGAGAGACGGGGAGATCCGAAATAAAGTCCATAGAAATATTTGTCCAGGGCCTCTTCGGGACCGGCAAGGGCAAAAGAAACCCACTGGCACGAGAACAGCAGGGCTTAGCCCGAGCACAAGTCCCACAGGACTGCACAAAAGAACGCACATCCCGCGACAAAGACGGCCACCAGAAGGATCTAGCCACCAAATCTCTGGTACCAAAGATTCCAGGATGCCCAGCCAACACTGAACAATGAATCTCAGAGATAACTCTACTAGTCCATCTATCAGGGACAAACAGTTTCTCCGCTGGGCAACGGTCAGGTCTATCAGCCTGAAATTTTTGCAGCACCCGCCGCAAATCAGGGGAGATGGCAGACAAAATTACCCCCTCTTTGAGAATACCCGCCGGCTCAGGAACACCCGGAGAGTCAGGCACAAAACTCCTTGACAGGGCATCAGCCTTCACATTATTAGAGCCCGGAAGGTACGAAACCACAAAATCAAAACGGGAAAAAAATAACGACCATCGAGCCTGTCTCGGATTCAACCGTTTGGCAGACTCAAGATAAGTCAAATTCTTGTGATCTGTCAAGACCACCACGCGATGCTTGGCTCCTTCCAGCCAATGACGCCACTCCTCGAATGCCCACTTCATGGCCAACAATTCACGATTACCAACATCATAGTTACGCTCAGCAGGCGAAAACTTTCTAGAAAAGAAAGCACATGGCTTCATCACCGAGCCATCAGAACTTCTCTGCGACAAAACAGCCCCTTCTCCAATCTCAGAAGCATCAACCTCAACCTGAAACGGAAGCGAAACATCTGGTTGGCACAACACATGGGCAGAAGAAAAACGACGCTTCAACTCCTGAAAAGCCTCTACAGCCGCAGAAGACCAATTGACCACATCAGCACCCTTCTTGGTCAAATCAGTCAACGGTTTAGCAACAGTAGAAAAATTAGCGATGAAGCGCCGATAAAAATTAGCAAAGCCCAGGAACTTTTGCAGGCTCTTCACAGATGTCGGCTGAGTCCAATCGTAAATGGCCTGGACATTAACAGGGTCCATCTCGATGGTAGAAGGGGAAAAAATGAACCCCAAAAGTGAAACCTTCTGAACTCCAAAGAGACACTTTGACCCCTTCACAAATAAGGAATTCGCACGAAGGACCTGGAACACCATTCTGACTTGCTTCACATGAGACTCCCAATCATCCGAAAAGACCAAAATATCATCCAAATACACAATCAGGAATTTATCCAGGTACTCTCGGAAGATGTCATGCATAAAGGACTGAAATACTGATGGAGCATTGGAAAGCCCGAATGACATAACCAGGTACTCAAAATGGCGCTCGGGCGTATTAAATGCTGTTTTCCATTCATCGCCTTGTTTAATACGCACAAGATTATACGCCCCTCGAAGATCTATCTTGGTGAACCAACTAGCCCCCTTAATACGAGCAAACAAATCAGACAGCAACGGCAAAGGATACTGAAATTTGACTGTAATTTTATTAAGAGGGCGGTAATCAATACAAGGTCTCAAAGAACCATCCTTCTTGGCCACAAAAAAGAACCCTGCTCCTAACGGTGATGACGACGGGCGAATATGGCCTTTCTCCAAGGATTCCTTTATATAACTCCGCATAGCGGCGTGTTCTGGCACAGATAAATTGAACAATCGGCCCTTAGGAAACTTACTACCAGGAATCAAATTAATTGCACAATCGCAATCCCTATGAGGAGGTAGGGCACTGGCTTTGGGCTCATCAAATACATCCCGATAATCCGACAAAAACTCTGGAACTTCAGAAGGAGTGGAAGACGAAATAGACAAAAATGGAACATCACCATGTACCCCCTGGCAACCCCAGCTGGACACAGACATAGATTTCCAGTCCAATACTGGATTATGAACCTGTAGCCATGGCAACCCCAAAACGACCACATCATGCAGATTATGCAACACCAGAAAGCGGATATCCTCCTGATGTGCTGGAGCCATGCACATGGTCAATTGGGTCCAATACTGAGGCTTATTCTTGGCCAAAGGCGTAGCATCAATTCCTCTCAATGGAATAGGATACTGCAAGGGCTCCAAGAAAAAACCACAGCGCCTAGCATACTCCAAGTCCATCAAATTCAGGGCAGCGCCTGAATCCACAAATGCCATAACAGAATAGGATGACAAAGAGCAAATCAGAGTAACAGACAATAGAAATTTAGACTGTACCGTACCAATGGTGGCAGACCTAGCGAACCGCTTAGTGCGCTTAGGACAATCGGAGATAGCATGAGTGGAATCACCACAGTAAAAACATAGCCCATTCCGACGTCTGTGTTCTTGCCGTTCAGCTCTGGTCAAAGTCCTATCACATTGCATAGGCTCAGGCCCATGCTCAGATAGTACCGCCAAATGGTGCACAGCTTTACGCTCACGCAAGCGTCGATCGATCTTAATGGCCAAGGACATAGACTCATTCAGACCAGCAGGCATGGGAAACCCCACCATGACATCCTTAAGGGCTTCAGAGAGACCCTTTCTGAAGATCCTGGGTGGCACGGTGGCGCAGTGGTTAGCACTACAGCCTTGCAGCGCTGGGGTCCTGGGTTCTAATCCCACCCAGGACAACATCTGCAAAGAGTTTGTATGTTCTCTCCGTGTTTGCGTGGGTTTCCTCCGGGCACTCCGGTTTCCTCCCACATTCCAAAGACATACTGATAGGAATTCTAGATTGTGAGCCCAATCGGGGACAGTGATGATAATGTGTGCAAAACTGTAAAGCGCTGCGGAATATGTTAGCGCTATATAAAAAAAATAAAGAAAGAAGAAAGAAGATTGCTGCCAGGGCACATTCATTCCACTGAGTGAGCACAGACCACTTTCTAAACTTCTGACAATATATCTCCGCTTCATCCTGACCCTGACACAGAGCCAGCAAGATTTTCTCTGCCTGATCCACTGAATTAGGTTCTTCATAAAGCAATCCAAGTGCCAGGAAAAACGCATCAACATCACGCAATGCCGGATCTCCTGGCGCAAGGGAAAATGCCCAGTCTTGAGGGTCACCACGTAACAAAGAAATAATGATCTTTACTTGTTGAACAGGGTCACCTGAGGAGCGAGGTTTCAAGGCAAGAAACAATTTACAATTATTTTTGAAATTCAAGAACTTAGATCTATCACCAAAAAACAAATCAGGAATTGGAATCCTAGGCTCTGACATCGGATTCTGAACCACAAAATCTTGAATGTTTTGTACCCTTGTAGTGAGATTATCCATCCAAGAGGACAGACCTTGAATGTCCATGTTTACACCAGTGTCCTGAACCACCCAGAGGTAAAGGGGAAAATAGAGACAAAACACACTGCAAAGAAAAAAAGATGGTCTCAGAACTTCTCTTATCCCTCTATTGAGATGCATTAGTACTTTGGGCCACCTGTACTATTATGACCTGGTGGTCAGGACAATAATGGACCTGGTGGTTAAGAGCACACGGAATGACCTGATAGTTACTGATAATAAGGACGAGCTCTGGGACGTGGGAACTCTGCTGACCGCAATCCCTAAACCTATCAAACACACTAGAAATAGCCATGGATTGCGCCTAACGCTCCCTATGCAACTCGGCACAGCCTAAGAAACTAGCTAGCCCTGAAGATAGAAAAATAAAGCCTACCTTGCCTCAGAGAAATTCCCCAAAGGAAAAGGCAGCCCCCCACATATAATGACGGTGAGTAAAGATGAAAATACAAACACAGAGATGAAATAGATTTAGCAAAGTGAGGCCCGACTTACTGAACAGACCGAGGATAGGATAGGTTACTTTGCGGTCAGCACAAAAACCTACAAAAAGACCACGCAGAGGGTGCAAAAAGACCCTCCGCACCGACTCACGGTGCGGAGGTGCTCCCTCTGCGTCCCAGAGCTTCCAGCATATTAATCCACAAAAAATACTACCAGTTCCAAAAGAAATATTAATATGCAGCAGGGTAGAAAGGAAACTATATTAAATAAAATTTAACTTTTAATATTAGTATTAAAAATGTAAAAGACAAGAACAGCTAACATACAAAACATAAACCGCACGCCACAAAAGTAGCAGAAAAACACCCACCGTTCAAAACATATATCAACTGCTGGGTGTATCATAGATAAGCTACTAGGGTGAATTAACAGGTACCGGTCAATAAAAACCAATGAGGCCGAGCACCAATCACAATACAGCACTGTCTCTGGGTAATATCAGTAACCTCTAAAATAGAGAGTCCAACTGTACCATATCAACATAATATACATAATATACCATATGGTTACCCTCACATAAGAAAAGACATATGCTGGAAAAGGAAATAAATGGAACGGTCTCACCCAGGTAGATCATACTTCATGTTCCTCCTGGCTTCTCTTGCAGTTCCAAAAGGGATACTTCAGATGGATCCCAAAATGTGTGGAAACGGATGAACATTAATGCCGTAATATTATAAACCCACCATTAGGATCCATGAGTACCCAAGATTACCCCCATGGCCTCCCGACGCGTTTCATTGTTCATAATCATCAGGGGAGGAATGAATGAATTAAAGTATTGCCAGCTTGGGGAATGAAGGGGTTTTTCGGGCACAGAATAAACCTCCTCCTTGTTTAAAGATCATCCAGCGGTCTGCCGCCGCTCTTATCTCAACCATTTATAGGGTATCTACCTTTACTACTTCCGGAATCCTCCACGTGTGTCCCCTCCACGTGCACTGAAAGAACGCCGAAGGTTACAAATGGGAGATCCGCCTCCATTACCGCAGCACCATAGCTCCACCCATCCAGTCCGTTATCCACACCTGACTATCGGACTGAAGGGAGGCACGATCTATCCCCTGCAGCAACAAAGCTACGTTTATCAAGACCAAAGATCGTGACTCAATCCCGGACACCCTGGTGGGAGGCGTGCCTCTGTACTACGGCGTCATAGCTCCGCCCATCCAGGCCGTGCTACATACATCATCATTAGACAAACTGGACAGCGGCACGCCTCCATATTGTGGCGTCATAACTCCGCCCAGGCTCGCGCTATTCAAACATACCTAAGCACGGGCATTAACCCTCTGCCTTTCGAACCCCATCATAACCACGCCCCCTCTATCAATTAACAGGCGCTGCGGCACTAAAAGCACTATGCAATTCTTGATGTGCGGGCGATATCTATGCCTTCCCAAATGCGCCTCAGGGCAGCAACGTAGTTATCCCATATGTGTAAAGCACTAGTGAGGGGAATGCCTCTGTACGACGGCCTCATAACCTTTATGGACTTCACTTGATGAATCACTGTGAAAGCTCCTACTCCTGGAGGGCAGACTGTATACTTCTGTATCAGAAAGATGCATCAACAACTCGTATAAATGGCATCATACCTTTAGAGAAACCTTACTTCATAGGCACAAACCCGTCCCTGGGATACATAATATGTCTAAGGTATATAAACAGTCTAATACTACAAAATGCCACAAGGACCTTCAATACAAAAAATAGAAAAAGGTAGATAATAACCCAATGTAAATTAACCAGTTCTATACTGGTCCCAACTAGAAAAAACACACACCTACAACCTCAGAAACTGAAGGAGGAGAAAAAAGGCTAAATGCCCTCTCAAGCTCAAACCACAGACACGGACCAACATGGACAACAGAAAAAGAGGGGGAAAAAGAAAAGGGGAACAAGGTGCTCACCCTATCCAAACCCTAACCCTTCCTAAATACGCCCTACCTATCAGCGGGGGTTGGCACCCTAAGAAAACGAGAAGGCGCCCGCACTCCACGACGGCTAGCCCTCATCTAACCCTACTGACCCTAATTCTAGGTGAGGGAAAATAGAGGAAAAAAGGAAAAAAGATGTATATAGGGAGAACTCCAAGGCTTAACCAATGCCATTGAATGTATATAGCAGTGGCGACTAAATCGGGTACCAAATAAATGTATGCCTACTATTCCACTGTAGAAATATCCCTACCTAGACAGTGGAGGTTGGCACCCTACAGGGACAACGATAATGGCGCCCCCACTCCGCGGCGGCTAGCCCTAAATGTCCCTGTCTCAGGCCATGTATTTTACAAAAAACAGCTAAAGGTGAGGGTCTCATTGAGGCCTGTCGGTGTCTGTGTCTTCAGGCTTTGTATCCACCTTGCTTCACACTGCAGTATCCTCTGATCCCAATCCCCTCCCCTTTTTGGCTTCTCAACCTTGTCAATACCCACAAACTTTAACTGAGAATAGTTTCCATCATGCATGGTATTGATATGTCTGGAAAGCGGAGTATCTCTTTTAAGCTCGATATCTCTTAGGTGTTCGCCCACTCTCCTACGCCATTCTCTGATCGTCTTTCCCATATATTCTAAACCGCAAATGCAGTCAGCTTTATAGATAACACCCTTAGATCTACAATTTATGAAGTGTCTTATTTCAAATTTCTTTTTAACAGCATTGCCCTCAAAGAACTTTCCTTTTTTGATTACGGGACAAGCCACGCAACCACTGCACGAAAAACACCCTTTTACCTCCCGTGTCAACCAAGTCTCTTTTTTGGGGGGCACAAAATGGCTAGACACCAACCTGTCATTTACATTTTTAATACTAATATTAAAAGTTAAATTTTATTTAATATAGTTTCCTTTCTACCCTGCTGCATATTAATGTCCCAGAGCTTCCAGCAAGCAAGACAACAAATTAAATATCAAGCAGGACAGAAAAATAGCAAACCCAAGAAATACAAGCTGGAACTTAGCTTCTGATGGGAAGACAGGTCACAAGAACGATCCAGGAGTGAACTAGACCAATACTGGAACATTGACAGGTGGCATGGAGCAAAGATCTAAGTGGAGTTAAATAGAGCAGCAGCTAACGAATTTACCTCATCACCTGTGAAACTCAGAAACACCCACCAGAGGAAGTCCATGGACAGAACCAGCTGAAGTACCATTCATGACCACAGGAGGGAGCCCGACAACAGAATTCACAACAGTCTTCATTATATGGGGGCTGCATTTTACTATATGAGGGGGGTTGCATTATACCCTATGAGGGGGATGCATTATACTCTGAGGGGGCTACATTATATTCTATGATGGGGCTGCATTATACTATGAGGGGGCTACATTATGTTCTATGGGGGGCTGCATTATTCAATATGGAGGGCTACATTATATTCTATGGGGGGTTGCATTATACCTTATGAGGGGGCTGCATTATATGAGGAAAGGATACATTATGTTCTATGGGAGCTGCATTATACCTTATGAGGTGGTTGCATTATACTCTGAGGGGGGCTACATTATATTCTATAAGGGGGCTGCATTATACCCTATGAGTGGGCTACATTATATTTTATGTCGGGTTGCATTATACCTTATGAAGGGGCTGCATTACACTATGAGATGGATACATTATATTCTATGGGGGGCTGCATTATACCTTATGAGGGGGTATAATAGATGTGTACTGCTTTATATTATACACTGATATTAGTGTGTTTTACCTCACAATTGGTGGTCTTGTATTTATTTCTATGTAGCTATATAGAGGGCCCCAAGAATGATTTTCTCTGGTGGGCCTAAGGTGTTCCAGTTTGACACTGACTAGATGTAGTAGTTTTTGATGTGTGGTCTCTTAATTTTTGTACCAACTAATCTAATTAAAACTGAAGATCTTATAATGAATGTTATATTGTCAACTTTAATTTCATGTTATGGGTTAAAAAACGTTCCATGAAACTCAGACTTGCCAAAATATATGTGCAATATACTATATATATATATATATATATATATATATATATATATATATATATATACATATATATATGTATATATATGTATATATATATATATATATATATATATATATATATATATATATATGTATACATATATAATATATTAGATGGTGGCCTGATTCTAACGCATCGGGTATTCTAGAATATGCATGTTAACGTAGTATATTGCACAGCCCACGTAGTATATTGCCCAGCCACGTAGTATATTGCCCAGCCACATAGTATATTGCCCAGCCACGTAGTATATTGCCCAACCACATAGTATATTGCCCAGCCACGTAGTATATTGCCTAGTGACGCAGTATATTGCCCAGCCACATAGTATATTGCCCAGCCACATAGTATATTGCCCAGTCACGTAGTATACAGCACAGAGCCACGTAGTATACAGCACAGACACGTGGTATATTGCCCAGTCACGTAGTATATTGGTCAGTCACGTAGTATATTGCCCAGCCACGTAGTATATTGCCCAGCCACGTAGTATACAGCACAGAGCCACGTAGTATACTGCCCAGCCACGTAGTATACTGCCCAGTCATGTAGTATATTGGCTAGTCACGTAGTATATTGCCCAGCCATGTAGTATATTGCCCAGCCATGTAGTATATTGCATAGCTCGCGTAGTATATTGCACAGCCCGCACAGTACCACGCACACAGTAATAACACATAGTGTATAACACAGGCCACGTAGTGTATAACTTAGGCCACGTAGTGTATAACACAGCCCACGCAGTACATTGCACAGCCCGCGCAGTACATTGCACAGCCCACGCAGTACATTGCACAGCCTGCGTACTATATTACACAGCCCGCGTAGTACATTGCAAAGCCTGCACAGTACATTGCACAGCCCGCACAGTACATTGCACAGCCCGCGCAGTACATTGCACAGCCCGCGCAGTACATTGCACAGCCTGCATACTACAGTATGTTGCACAGCCCGCGTAGTACATTGCACAGCCCGCGCAGTACATTGCAAAGCCCGCACAGTACATTGCAAAGCCCGCACAGTACATTGCACAGCCCGCGCAGTACATTGCACAGCTCGCACAGTACATTGAACAGCTTGCATACTACAGTATATTGCACAGGCCGCGTAGTACATTGCACAGCCCGCGCAGTACATTGCAAAGCCCGCACAGTACATTGCACAGCCCGCGCAGTACATTGCACAGCCCGCGCAGTACATTGCACAGCCCGCGCAGTACATTGCAAAGCCCGTGCAGTACATTGCACAGCCCGCGCAGTACATTGCACAGCCCGCGCAGTACATTGCACAGCCCACGCAGTATATTGCCCAGCCACGTAGTATATTGCCCAGTCACGTAGTATATTGCCCAGCCACGTAATATATTGCCCAGTCACGTAGTATATTGCCAGGCCACGTAGTATATTGCCCAGCCACGTAGTAGTGTATATAATACAGCCCACGTAATATATTGCACAGCCCACACAGTATATAGCAATGTGGGCGCCATATCCCTGTTAAAAAAAGAATTAAAATAAAAAATAGTTATATACTCACCCTCCGTTGGCCCCCGGATCGAAGCGGTTACCGACGCTCCTCGCACGCTCCGGTCTGAAGAGTGCATTGCAGTCTCACGAGATGATGATGTAGTGGTCTCGCGAGACCGCACGTCATCATCTCGCGAGACCACAATGCATGAAGCGGACACCGAGGCGTCGCAAGGAGCGGGAAAGGCCTGTTCCTGATCCGACGGACAGTGAGTATATAACTATTTTTTATTTTTGCATTATTTTTAACATAGCATAGGCCGCATGAATAGTAAAAAACGTTAACCGAGTGCGTTACACCGCCGTCAACGCTGCCATTAACCCTGTGTGATCTCTGACTGGAGGGGACTGTGCTGTCGCTGATTGGTCATGGCTGTTTTGCCACGACCAATCAGCGACTTGGATTTTCATGACAGACAGAGGCCGCGACCAATGAATATCCGTGACAGACAGAAAGACAGACAGACGGAAGTGACCCTTAGACAATTATATAGTAGATATATATATATACACACAGTACAGACCAAAAGTTTGGGCACTCCTCATTTAATTTTTTTCATGACTACGAAAATTGTAAATTCACACTGAAGGCATCAAAACTGTGAATTAACACATGTGGCATTATATACTTAACAAAAAAGTGTGAAACAACTGTTATTGTGTGTTATATATGCCTTATATTCTCGTTCTTCAAAGTAGCCTCCTTTTTTGGAGGTGCATTGAACAGCAAGGTGGATTGCTGCTGAGGGGAAAGAGAAAAAAAATTCTTTCAATCTTCAGCTTAGCGAGTGTGACCTGAGCGTAAGTGTGAACGGCGGTAAGTGTGACTTGTGATTCAGTGACTTTGGATTCAGGGAGTTTCCAAGGGAGGAAATACTGAATTGCTGTCTGTGTTTTATTGATACTGTGCATTTATTTTTTATTTAACTTTTCTGTCTGGTGCAATCCCCATTAGGAAATGTGCTCCACTATCGTTACTGCCACCCAGTGCACATCTTGCCACATGTATGCGGTCCTTGAGCAGCCGATCGAGGGTGCATACTGCTGTGCGAGATGTGAGCACGTTGTGCATTTGGAAACCCAGATTCTGAATCTAAATGTGCAGCTGGCAACACTGAGATCCATTGACAATATGGAAAGGAGTCTTCTGCACACTGAGCAGATGCTCAATGGAATAGATGAGGCGGGGGATGGTAGGATGGAGCTGCAGGACAGTGAAGCAGCAAGCTGGGTGACAGAAGGCCGGGTAGAGGGAAGAGTACAAAGGATGCTAGTCCTGATCTGGCACACCCCAATAAGTTTGCTAAGTTGGCAGATGAGGGGGGTGCCAGTACAGGGGTAGCACTGCTGCAGCCAGGCATGTCCTCTGAAAGCCGGAGGAGTGACTGCTCCAGTAAGGAGGGAAATAGGAGAGCAGGGCAGGCAAGACAGGTGCTTGTAGTGGGGGACTCAATTATTAGGAGAACAGATAGGGCAATCTGTCACAAAGACAGGGATCGTCGAACGGTGTGCTGCTTACCTAGCTCTCGAGTCCGACACATCGCTGATCGGGTGGACAGATTACTGGGAGGGGCTGGTGAGGACCCAGCGGTCATGGTGCACATTGGCACAAATGACAAAGTTAGAGGTAGGTGGAAGGCCCTTAAAAAAGACTTCAGGGAATTAGGCTGCAAGCTGAAAGCAAGGACCTCCAATGTGGTATTTTCCGAAATACTGCCTGTACCACGTGCCATGCCAGAGAGGCAATGGGAGATTAGGGAGGTTAATAAGTGGCTCAAGAATTGGTGTAGGAAGGAGGGGTTTGGGTTCCTGCAGAACTGGGCCGACTTCTCAGTTGGCTACAGGTTCTATGCTAGGGACGGGCTGCACCTCAATGGGGAAGGTGCAGCTGTGCTGGGGGAGAAAATGGCTAGAAGGTTAGAGGAGTGTTTAACCCCTTCATGACCAGGGGATTTTTCGTTTTTCCGTGTTCGTTTTTCGCTCCCCTCCTTCCCAGAGCCATAACTTTTTTATTTTTCCGTCAATTTGGCCATGTGAGGGCTTATTTTTTGCGGGACGAGTTGTACTTTTGAACGACATCATTGGTTTTAGCATGTCGTGTACTAGAAAACGGGAAAAAAATTCCAAGTGCGGTGAAATTGCAAAAAAAGTGCAATCCCACATTGGTTTTTTGTTTGGCTTTTTTGCTAGGTTCACTAAATGCTAAAAATAACCTGCCATTATGATTCTCCAGGTCATTACGAGTTCATAGACACCAAACATGACTAGGTTATTTTTTATCTAAGTGGTGAAAAAAAATTCCAAACTTTGCTAAAAAAAAAAAAAAAAAAATTGCGCCATTTTCCGATACTCGTAGCGTCTCCATTTTTCGTGATCTGGGGTCGATTGAGGGCTTATTTTTTGCGTGCCGAGATGACGTTTTTAATGATAGCATTTCGGTGCAGATACGTTCTTTTGATCGCCCGTTATTGCATTTTAATGCAATGTCGCGGCGACCAAAAAAACGTAATTCTGGCGTTTCGAGTTTTTTTCCCGCTACGCTGTTTAGCGATCAGGTTAATACTTTTTTTTATTTGATAGATCGGGCAATTCTGAGCGCGGCGATACCAAATATGCGTAGATTTGATATTTTTTTTATTGATTTATTTTGATTGGGGCGAAAGGGGGGTGATTTAAACTTTTATGTTTTTTTTTATTTTTTTCACATTTTTTTAAACTTTTTTTTTTAACTTTTGCCATGCTTCAATAGCCTCCATGGGAGGCTAGAAGCAGGGACAGCACGATCGGCTCTGCTACATAGCAGCGATCTGCTGATCGCTGCTATGTAGCAGAATTGCACGTGTGCTGTGAGCGCCGACCACAGGGTGGCGCTCACAGCGACGGGCAATCAGTAACCATAGAGGTCTCAAGGACCTCTATGGCTACAATGGAGACGCATCGCCGACCCCCGGACATGTGACGGGGGTCGGCGATGACGTCATTTCCGGCCGCCCGGCCGGAAGCGGTAGTTAAATGCCGCTGTCTGCGTTTGACAGCGGCATTTAACTAGTTAATAGGTGCGGGCAGATCGCGATTCTGCCCGCGCCTATTACGGGCACATGTCAGCTGTTCAAAACAGCTGACATGTCCCGGCTTTGGTGCGGGCTCACCGCGGAGCCCTGCATCAAAGCAGGGGAGCCGGCATCGGACGGTATAGTACGTCCGATGCCGGTAAGGGGTTAAACTAGGGAATGGGGGGAGGGTATTCATTTTATAGGAGGGGAAGATAGTGCAGATAGAGACCTGGGCACAAACAAGGAAGTTGGGGGTGGCGGTGGCATGGGGATGGGGTTAGATCAATTAAAAATTTAAGAAAGAATAGAGGTGCAGAGAGATACGTAAAATGTATGTATACTAATGCCAGAAGCCTTGCCAACAAAATGGACGAATTAGAATTAATGGTGTTGGAGCATAATTATGACATGGTGGGGATATCTGAGACGTGGCTGGATGAGAGCCATGACTGGGCTGCTAACTTGCAGGGCTATAGTCTGTTCAGAAATGACCGAATGAATAATCGAGGGGGAGGTGTGTGTCTATATGTAAAATCATCCTTAAAACCCATCCTGCGTGATAATATAGATGAATCTAATGAAAATATAGAGTCCCTGTGGGTGGAGATAAGGGGAGGGGGAAAAAGTAATAAATTACTGATAGGGGTTTGTTATAAGTCTCCAACAATAATGGAAGCAACGGAGAATATCCTCATAAATCAAATAGATGAAGCTGTGACTCAAGGAGAAGTCATTATTATGGGGGACTTCAACTACCCTGAAATAGATTGGGGAACAGAAACATGCAGTTCCAGCAAAGGTAATCGGTTTTTGACAACTATGAGAGACAATTACCTTTCACAACTGGTTCAGGATCCAACAAGAAGGGGTGGCACTACTAGACCTTATATTAACCAACAGGCCATACCGCATATCAAATATAAGGGTTGGGGGTCACTAAGGGAATAGTGATCACAAAATAATAAGTTTTCATGTACCCTTTAATAAGATGTGTAGTAGAGGGGTTACAAGGACACTAAACTTCAGGAGGGCAAACTTCCAACGGATGAGAGATGATCTTAGTGCAATTAACTGGGACGATATCCTGAGGCATAAAAATACACAAAGAAAATGGGAGACGTTTATTAGCATCCTGGATAGGACCTGTGCACAGTATATACCGTATGGGAATAAACATACTAGAAATAGGAGGAAACCAATATGGCTAAATAGAGCTGTAAGGGGCACAATAGGTTACAAAAAAAAGCATTTAGAGAATTAAAGGAAGTAGGTAGTGATGAGGCATTAAATAAATACAGAAAATTAAAAAAATTCTGTAAAAAGCAAATCAAGGCAGCAAAGATTGAGACAGAGAGACTCATTGCCAGAGAGAGTAAAAATAATCCCAAAATATTCTTTAACTACGTAAATAGTAAGAAACTAAAAAATTATAGTGTTGGCCCCCTTAAAAATAGTCTGGGTGAAATGGTGGATGAGGATGAGGAAAAGGCCAATATGCTAAATGACATTTTTTCATCAGTATTTACAGAAGAAAATTCCATGGCAGACAATATGATCAGTGATAACTAAAATTCCCCATTAAGTGTCACCTGCTTAACCCAGCAGGAAGTACAGCGGCATCTAAAAATTATTAAAATTGACAAATCTTCGGCCTGGATGGGATACACCCCTGAGTACTGCAGGAATTAAGTACAGTCATTGATAGACCATTATTTTGAATCTTTAAAGAGTCCATAATAACAGGGTCTGTACCACAGGACTGGCGCATAGCAAATGTGGTGCCAATATTCAAAAAGGGGACAAAAACTGAACTCGGAAATTATAGGCCAGTAAGCTTAACCTTTACTGTGGGTAAAATCCTGGAGGGCATTCTAAGGGATGCTATACTGGAGTATCTGAAGAGGAATAACTTCATGACCCAGTATCAGCACGGGTTTACTAGGGACCGTTCATGTCAGACTAATTTGATCAGTTTCTATGAAGAGGTAAGTTCCGGATTGGACCAAGGGAACCCAGTGGATGTAGTGTATATGGACTTTTCAAAAGCTTTTGATATGGTGCCACACAAAAGGTTGATACATAAAATGAGAATAATGGGGGTAGGGGAAAATATGTGTAAGTGGGTTAAGAGCTGGCTCAGAGGTAGGAAACAAAGGGTGGTTATTAATGGAGCACACTCGGACTGGGTAGCGGTTAGCAGTAGGATACCACAGGGGTCAGTATTGGGCCCTCTTCTTTTTAACAAATTTATTAATGATCTTGTAGGGGGCATACAAAGTGGAATTTCAATATTTGCAGATGACACTAAACTCTGCGGGGTAATCAATACAGAGGAGGACAATTTTATATTACAGGATGATTTATGTAAACTAGAAGCTTGGGCTAATAAATGTCAAATGAGCTTTAATGGGGATAAATGTAAGGTCATGCACTTGGGTAGAAGTAATAAGATGTACTGTATAACTATGTGCTTAATTCTAAAACTCTGGGCAAAACCATCAATGAAAAAGACCTGGGAGTATGGGTGGATGACAAACTCACATTTTGTGGCTAGTGTCAGGCAGCTGCTACAAAGGCAAATAAAATAATGGGATGCATTAAAAGAGGCATAGATGCTCATGAGGAGAACATCCTTTTACTTCTATACAAGTCACTAGTTCGACCACACTTAGAATATTGTGCACAGTTCTGGTCTCCGGTGTATAAGAAAGACATAGCTGAACTGGAGCGGGTGCAGAGAAGAGCGAGCAAGGTTATTAGAGGACTGGGGGGTCTGTAATACCAAGAACGGTTATTACACTTGGGGCTATTTAGTTTGGAAAAACAAAGGCTAAGGGGTGATCTTAATGTATAAATATATGAGGAGACAGTACAAAGACCTTTCTGATGATCTTTTTAATCACAGACCTGATACACGGACAAGGAGGCATCTACGTCTGGAGGAAAGAAGGTTTAAGCATAATAACAGACGTGGATTCTTTACTGTAAGAGCAGTGAGACTATGGAACTCTCTGCCGTATTATGTTGTAATGAGTGATTCATTACTTAAATTTAAGAGGGGACTGGATGCCTTTCTTGAAATGTATAATGTTACAGGGTATATATATACTAGATTCCTTGTTAGGGTGTTGATCCAGGGAACTAGTCTGATTGCCGTATGTGGAGTCGGGAAGGAATTTTTTTCCTCAATGTAGAGCTTACTCTTTGCCACATGTTTTTTTTTGCCTTCCTCTGGATCAACATGTTAGGGCATGTTAGGTTAGGCTATGGGTTGAACTAGATGGACTAGATGAAGTCTTCCTTCAACCTTTAAAACTATGTTACTATGTTACTATGTTTTGCTTTGATGACTGCTTTGCACACTCTTGGCATTCTCTTGATGAGCTTCAAGAGGTAGTCACTGTGAAAGGTCTTCCAACAATCTTGAAGGAGTTCCCAGAGATGCTTAGCACTTATTGGCCCTTTTGCCTTCACTCTGTGGTCCACCTCACTCCAAACCATCTCGATTGGGTTCAGGTCTGGTGACTGTGGAGGCCAGGTCATCTGGTGTAGCACTTCATCACTCTTCTTCTTGGTCAAATAGCCCTTACACAGCCTGGATGTGTGTTTGGGGTTATTGTCCTGTTGAAAAATAAATGATGGTCCAACTAAATGCAAACCGGATGGAATAGCGTGCCGCTGCAAGATGCTGTGGTAGCCATGCTGGTTCAGTATGCCTTCAATTTTGAATAAATCCCCAACAGTGTCACCAGCAAAGCACCTCCATACCATCACACCTCTCCATCCGTAGAGTCCATCCGTTCACCTTTTCTGCGTCGCACAAAGACACGGTGGTTGGAACCAAAGATCTCAAATTTGGACTCATCAGACCAAAGCACAGATGTCCACTGGTCTAATATCCATTCCGTGTGTTCTTTAGACCAAACAAGTCTCTTCTACTTGTTGCCTGTCCTCAGCAGTGGTTTCCTAGCAGATATTTATCCATGAAGGCCTGCTGCACAAAGTCACCTCTTAACAGTAGTTGTAGAGATGTGTCTGCTGCTAGAACTCTGTGTGGCATTGACATGGTCTCTAATCTGAGCTGCTGTTAACCTGTGATTTCTGAGGCTGGTGACTCGGATAAACTTATCCTCAGAAGCAAAGGTGACTCTTGGTCTTCCTTTCCTGGGGCAATCCTCATGTGAGCCAGTTTCTTTGTAGCGCTTGATGGTTTTTCCACTGCACTTGGGGACACTTTCAAAGTTTGCCCAATTTTTCGGACTGACTGACCTTCATTTCTTAAAGTAATGATGGCCACTCATTTTTCTTTACATAGCTGCTTTTTTCTTGCCATAATACAAATTCTAACAGTTATTCAGTAGGACTATCAGCTGTGTATCCACCAGACTACTGCACAACACAACTGATGGTCCCAACGCCATTTATAAGGCAAGAAATCCCACTTATTAAACCTGACAGGGCACACCTGTGAAGTGAAAACCATTCCCGGTGACTTCCTCTTGAAGCTCATCAAGAGAATGCCAAGAGTGTGCAAAGCAGTCAGCAAAGCAAAAGGTGGCTACTTTGAAGAACCTAGAATATAAGACATAATTTCAGTTGTTTTACACTTTTTTTTAAGCATATAATAGTATATACACGTGTGTATATATATGTATATATATATATATATATATATATGCTATATAACGATCCAAAACAAAAGGCTAAGTTGACCTAGTATTGGCTACAGCAGAACAAAGTGAAGGTTCTGGAGTGGCCATCTCAGTCTCTTGATCTCAATATCTTTGAGCCCAGGGCTGGCTCCAGGTTTTCGTGGGCCCCGGGCGAAAGAGCCTCAGTGGGCCCCTTTAACACATACCGCAATTCATAATGCACAGTTACAACAGAGAAATATAGTTATAGTACATTGCTAAAGATTTCACTTCGTACATTACATGAGTGATATCTATTGTAAATTCTTCAATGGGTCAGAAACCGAAAGGATAGTCCTCCAAACAGTATTATGGGCATCACATAATGCTCCATGCAGAATAATGTGCCCCATGTATTGCTCCTTGCATTATTATGGGCACCACATAGTGCTCCATGCAGAATAAAGTGCCCTATATATTGCTCCATACAGTCTTATGGGCACCACATAATGCTCCATACATAATAAGGAGCCCCACATATTGCTCCATACAGAATAATGAGCAACATATATTGCTCCATACAGAATAATGGACCCCATGCAATGCTCCGTACAGTATAATGAGCCACATGTAATGCTCCATACCTTTCAATGAGCCACATATATTTCACCGTACAGTATTAAGGGCACCATATATTGCTCCATACAGAATAATGAGCCCCATATATTTATCCATACAGGATAATAGACCTCATAAAGTGCTCCACACAGTTTAATGAGCCACATATACTGCTACGTACAGAATAATGAGCCCCATATATTGCTCCATACAGTATATAATAGGCCCCATATATTGCTCCATACAGTATAAGGAGCCCCATGTATTACTCCGTACTGTATAATGGGCCCCATATATTGCTGCATACATAATGGGTCCCATATTATGTTTCATACAGTATATGATGAGCTCCATATAATGCTCCAGTATATGATGGGCCCCATATATTGCTCCATATATAGTGGGCCCCATATAATGCTCCATACAGTATAGGATGAGCCCCATAGAGTATAATGAGCCCCATATATTGCTCCATACAGTATATAATAGGCCCCAAATATTGCTCCATACAGTATAATGAGCCCCAAATAATGGTCCATATAGTAAAATAAGTCTCACATAATACTCCATACAGTATATTATGGGCCCCATATAATGCTCCATATAGAATAGTTCTCATATAATGTTCCATGTATAATGGGCCCCATATATATGCCCATATCATGCTCCATATATAACTAGCCCCATATATGATGCTCCAAAATATGATGGGCCCATATATGATGCTACAGTGTATAATGAGCTCCATATATGATGCTCCAGTGTATAATGAGCCCCATACATGATGGGCCCCATATATTATGCTCAAGTTTATGATGGTCAATATATATAATGCTCCAAAATAAAAAAAAATGAAATACTCACCTCTCATCCTTGGCTGCTGCTCTGCTCCGGACCTCCTCAGCATCGTCGTCTTCCAGCTCTCTGAACTGTGACTGCTCAGGCAGCGGGCGCACAGACGTGACGTCATCGTGCCCTCTGACCTGAACGTCACAGTCATCAAACGCCGCGATAGTGGAGCTGAGAGAGTTAAGTATCACAAGTGCCGGGACTCTGATCAAGTGGAGGGGCCCACTCGTGGGTGTCTGCACTAGAACAGACACCGGGCCCTCATAGTGCACAGGTGTCCCTGACCGCGAGCAGGCCCCTCCGCCTGCTCAGGGCCCTGGCACTTGCCCGGGTATGCTGGGTGCTGACACAGGCCCTGATTGAGCCACTCTGGGGGATCTCAAGCGCGCAGTTCATGCTAGACAGCCCAATAATTTACAGGAACTGGAGGCTTTTTGCCAGGAACAGTGGGCAGTTTTACCATCTGAGAAAATAAAGAACCTCATCAACAACTACCACAAAAGACTTCAAGTTGTTATTGATGTTAGAGGGAGCAATACACGGTATTAAGAAATGCGGTATGTTAACTTTTTATCAGGGTCATTTGGATGTTTTGGGTTGTCATTATGATTTAAAAATAGAAAACACAGTAGTTTGACAATATATGGCTTCACCCAACCTCTAAGCATGAGTGGAGAAAAGGTTTTGGTGTCATCATTCATATTCTCTGAAAAAAGGCCAAGAAAGCAAAAATTCTGCGGGGTATGTAAACTTTTGAGCACAACTGTATGTATGTATATTTATATATACATATATACATACTGTACATATACTGTATATATATATATATATATATTGTGATGCAGTGACCCCTGATACAACTAGGGGGCACTGTAAGTGCTCCTCGGGATGCGCATTGAGGCATATATCTGTGATTATGATGGTGAAACAGTGACCAGCATGATTGTAAATGGCCGGTATGTGTCGCAGAGGGGGTCTGCGCTGTAAGCCTGAAGTAATGTTGTTCTTCTGGGACCTGTAGTCCCACAGGTATTTTGTATAGTTTGTAATGGGAGGCTTGCAGGGTTAGCTGGAGAGCTGGGCGGGTCCAGCTAACCACACACCACCCATCTATGGGAGTGGTTACAACTACATAATGTGACCATGGTGTGGTTACATTGTCTGTGATGGAGAGTGTGTAGATCCTGGACGGCTTGTGTCTTGGGAGGTCCTGTGTGTGGACTGAATCCCTGAATAGCGCACTTAGAGGCAGTGGATCTGAAGACTTGTGTATTGGGAGATCCAGGAAGTAATATCGGATCCCTGAATAGCGCACTGAGAGGCCTGCATGTTGGATAGCCCCAGGTGGATATGGACGTCCTGAAGAGCGCACGGAAAGGCCGAATGTATGCAGAGTCTGCAACGGCACTGCATTGGGGGAGCTACAGCCCATCTGAGGATCTGAACTGTCAGGTGGCCTGGTGAGCAAGGCATTGTCCGGGATGGTGATCAAAGTTTGGCAGCTTCCCTGGGAGAGAGAGAACTGACCAGGAGTCAGCGTGTGGAGCAGGAGCTCCAGAAAGGTAACACCTGGGAGGGGGCCTATCGTACCAGCAGAGAAGTATCTGCCAGTGGAACAGAGACTGTTGGTGCTTGTGGTGTTCCATAGACATTGATGAATTGTTCGGCGTGCGGTCACCCATCGTAACTGGATGAAGTAAGAAGTCCAGTGTGTTTAGTGACTGTGAGTTGAAGCCGTATAAAATGTATATACTAAAATGTGCATGACCCAGTTTATGCTGCATAAAATAAACTGGAGAGTCTGTTTAAGTAGAAACCCGTGTCTGTGTGACTGAATCCCGTGCTAAGCGCGTGTCCCCCATCATATGCAGTAAGCGCTATTTTACAATATATATATAAACATGTATACATATACACATACTCATATATACACTATATGTGTGTATACATTATAGATTCAATCAATTTTATGTAAAATAGCTGGGTCTGCACCATGCATTGGCAGATAGAGGGGTTTTGAGCTTGTAGAAGAAGCAAAGCCATATAAGGTATGCACAGGACTCCACCTCTTCCACTATTCCTTTTCTCAGTCCCACACTTTCTGCACTCCCTCCCCCCTGTGTTCCGACCTACATTTACACTGGAGTATGCATTCATCAGTAGGGCTGTGAAGGACAAGGGATAATCTATTTTGGATTTTAAGTTCAGGACATCTCCTTCCACTCCTGAAACGTGCCTCCACCCTTGGAATTCCACAGGCTCATTGTTTTCTTTTAATTGAAAGAGCTAGAACAAGCTCTTTTGAAGCTGTTAACACAAGGGTGCGAACTCTTCTGCAGCTATAGTAACCTGAACCTCTTTGTGTGACCAAGCACATGGCACAGTAAGGCTATGTGGTATGGAATCTGGAAAATGACCTATAGTAAAAGAATGCAATATCTCTAAAATGAGCCGAGCACATACTCTGAATCAGTGTTCCTTTCCCCACATGCCCATATTATTTAGCCACTTGTAGCACTCTGGATTATGGCGTTATAAAGCATAGCTAGCAGTAATTACATACGGTAGTCATATTTAGTATCTATACGCAGATAAAATCTAGCGGAATCCAGTGGCAGTACAACCAATCCATTCAAAGCTTCGAGCGCAAAGTTAAGGGCCAGCCACAGTTCTAGGCAGAAAATCATATTCTCAGACATGGGAGGAGAGAGACTGCACCACCCAGGGGTGGGAGCAGATGTGTGAGGTAGCAGCCTAGTAGATATAAGGCAGCCCCTCATTTTGGATTGGGTTTTTTGATGGCCAGAGGATACATTTGCTGAAACAGCCCGGAAAGCCTGTAACTAAGATTTGGACCTGTGATCCATCAGCGCCTCCCTGTGGTCACATGCTACATAACACATTAATTGCAACCTATCTATACCCTATCCTTGTACTACAAT
The DNA here is from genome assembly GCF_032444005.1 of Ranitomeya imitator. Taxonomy (NCBI): domain Eukaryota; kingdom Metazoa; phylum Chordata; class Amphibia; order Anura; family Dendrobatidae; genus Ranitomeya; species Ranitomeya imitator. The sequence continues at coordinate 443,506,200 of NC_091285.1, forward strand.
TCTGATTTTCTAGTGAGCCTCCTCGGCGATTAAATATAAAATTAATCTTGGGCTGCTCTTTTATCTCGATCCACAAATCCCCACGTCCACACACTCCGTTGGTTATATTATACGCTACCACAGGGTTGGATCCTGACCCGATATAAGCCTGCTGTCGGATGGGGCTTATTTTAAATGAGGAACTGGTGGCAGAATACTGTACTGTTTTATTGAGGAACTCTGGCAGTGATGGACTGGTGATATACATCCCCCCTCACTGGGAGCGTCTCACTAACTCGTACCTATAAAGGAAGCCTTTCTGGCGACTATTTGCCCTCGGAGCGATTCGCTGACTGACCTGAGGCAAGTGATGGTGCCAGAGAGCCAATCCCTGTCAAGTCCTTCTCTCCCCTCCCCCGAGGTGAGCGTAGTTGACGCCCCCTTTCCCTGTGAGATCCCTTACAAGGGCGAAGAAGCTTGTGTTGTTGTATAGCTGGCCTTCTCTAATGTGCAAGATTCCAGGGCTTTCTGCAGCATTAGACATTACCAGCACAGTGGCAGAATGGCTGGCTGAGTTAGTCACCTCTAATACTGCTGCCTTCATATTCCGAAGCCTGTAGGAAGAGTATACTGCTGCCAATCCTACTTCACAGCTGCAATAAGCCTGGAAAGTTTCGGTGAGGAAGTATTTTAATCTAGTAGTAACTTGTCTTGCCCCATTTTTTATCAGAAAGTACGAGGTCCCATACCTCAGTACTGATGTACGCCTGGATGGTAGTAGTGCAGAATCCATTCATATGAATGGAAAAGGAAATGTTCTAAAATCTATTCACTGTAGAGAACGTAGAAAGCTAGCACTCTACCACTGTGATTCACGGTGCCAGTGAACGGGGCCAAGGGTCCCATAAATCATAAGATAAAGGAATCACTGCACTCGTATAATGAAAGTTGCATATATCAGAATTTTATTCGGCTAGGACTTATAGTGAAGCGATAGACAAGTTAACGTTTCAACCAAGCCGTGGAGCAAGCGTTGGTGGCCAAGTGGGAAGGCTTCCTCACTGCCTTGACACATATGGTGTCGGCACTTCCCACCTGGCCACCAACGCTTACTCCATGTGCAGGAAACGAAGAGACACAGATCGCTATCTCCTCTGTTCCCTCTGGGATATATCAAGTTACACGGGGACGACACACCCTGACCCATAGCCCTGATTCTATATACAAGAGAGCCATACTCTCCAATTCTATAAATTCATCCCCAGTTGGAGCTACGTTTATATTGCACTGGCAAGTTGAGCGCTTAGACCATACCATTTTGGTTTTCACTTTTGCATCCTTTATCAGATTCCCCAGTTATGCAATATTCTTACCTTAACATCAAATCCTATTTGGCGATATTGTGATCAAGGCCACGGGTTGGCCGAAACATTACCTTGCCTATCGCTTCACTATAAGTCCTAGCCGAACAAAATTCTGATATAAGCAACTTTCATTATACAAGTGCAGTGATTCATTTATCTAAAATCTATTCAGTGTGCCTGCAAACCAGCTACAATCTTTTTTTTTTAGCAGGAACAAAAAATGCAGTCTGGCCATAAAAAGGTATAGTAACTGGATTTTTTTTTTAACATTGAAGTTTATGGGAAACAGATCATAATGTCCTCAATTATGTCATATGTTAATGGGGATTCAATTTTTATGAAATGTGCATGCCCATAACACTAGTGGTGTTCAGGGACACCTTTAGTAAAAACAGATCAGTCATAAATGGAACAAACACGGATGCAAAATGGAAACTAAAAAGGGCATCCATTTTTTGCTCCATTTGCTATGGATCCAGTTTTTTTAATACTGAATCTGTTAGAGACAGATGATAATTGGACATGTGAACAAATCCATAGGGTCCCCAGACACAATAAACAGATGTCAGCTTAATGATGGTTTGGCCAGCAGGTATCTCTCCTGACTTCTCCATACACATGAGCACTCATTCTGCTGAGTATTTCCATGTTCTCCAATAGTGAGTCACTGCCAGGCTTCTCTGGTGGTGACTTATATCTCCAAAATTGGGCATGTCAGATTTTTATCTCTCATTACATCATCTGTCAGGAGAAAACAAGAAGGCCCCGCTATATTGGCAGGTATGGCAAACGTTAGTCTAGATGTATGAGGGCCTTTAGAGTATTGGCAAATATCAGCAGGATTCTAGTCAGTAGGATCCTTGAATGGAAAGACAATGACCAGAAACAGTGCTTTATTATGTGCAATTAAAGCTTAGATGATTGACAAATAAGCATTACTAACCATTGGATATGGTTGACTATGGACTCTTGATACTTTAAAGGGTGAAATACTGACTATGTGCACGGTATGTGCATATGATGTCTCTTAGACACCAGCATATCAGCAGAGTTTTTTTTATACAGAAGGTGTTTCAGGGAAAAGTTGGCAGCGTTTTTCTTGAAGCATTTTCTTTTACATTATTTTGGTTGTTTTGGCACAGCTTTTTTTTTTTAAATTATGCATGAGTGGCATCCAAACGGAAGCCACCCGAAGAATGGTCAGGTTACTTTCTTAGCCTTTACTTGGCTTTCAAAGTCTGAACCGGTTAAAGGAAGCTCAAAAGCATAAAGGCACAGTAAGTCGTTTTGACATTGCAGTGCATATATTTATACTTTTTGGCATTTATACCCTTATAGAGAAGCTACCTTCACTAGCTGGCTTTACTTAGCTTTTTTTCTTTCCAGGAGGGAGATACGGTAAATTGCATATTTTTCCCATAGAGAATTCCCATATGACTCCATACTCAGCTTGTCTCCTAAGGAGAGTACTCTTACTAGTTACATAATAAATTTACCTAACTTTGTAATAGCATTTCACATCAATATGGTCCTATCAGTAAATAAAAATTAATAAATTAATTGCCATATGTTACTTTCTACTGGAGGACAAAGCATAAACCTAATAGTGTTGAGGGAGGATCTAAATTGATCCTTCACGGTTGACTCAGAGATTTCCAAATTAATCTACAGGGCATTGCCGGCAACTGAAAATGACCAGACGGAGACGTGTGTCTCTGAATGGGGGATCGAGCAGATCTCTGGCCCCCCCGTTTATTGTGTATCACTTTTAATAATCATAGAAATTATACTTCAACCAATCAGCATAAGAACACGCTCTCGGTTCTTAACCTATAAGAATGCAGGAAAAAGTTAACCCATGAGGATACAGAAAAACCAGAAACTACATATATGGTCATGTCTTGGCATAGAAAAAGCATACCAACAGGTGCCTCAGAGTTTTGTATAGCGATTCACCCCCGAGTCTCTTATCTGGTTTGAGTTAGAACACTCAAGGTCTTTATACAAATTATGAACCATAGCCTAGTTGAATAACAGACTTGTGAACAACAAGATAAAGTTACTTCATAGCATCTATAACCTTTTACCTAATTAAATAACAGAATTTATCTTTAAGCAACAGGAAAATGGAGTCAAAAGCACAAAATGGAGAATCTTTCTTAATTTGTCCCTTCACAAAAGTTGACAATTTGTTTCCATGGTTTTAAAAAAAATTGCATGAAAAGTGTAGATAAAGGCTGTAGGTAGCCTGCCATACTGATGATGTGACCACTCAGTTCATAACCAAGATTAACTGATCTTCAATTAGAAAACAGTAGTAGACTTCTTAACTCAAAGCCTGAACTGTGAAGAGTAAACTGACTGCTATAAATTCTGTGAGCAATCCAATAACCTGTAATGACGCTTATCTGGAAATCCGTAATTCTTCAGCCATATTATAATATTACCTCACACGCTACCTTAAGCCTCTGCTTACCCAAAACCCAAATTACTTTACCCGTTTCTATTCAAATAGCTAAATAGTGGCAATGACCCCTACCCCAAAGCTGCCACACAACGCTACCTGTTTATTACAGTCTTATTACTGAGGTGAACTACAGATGATTTGGTGTAACTACATTATCAATATTTGTTCCATTAAATTAACCAACCGTACAGTTTCCAGTGGATCTTCTAATTAACGATGACCTTTACTGGAGAGAACATTGCACTTTCATAATTTCTCCAATCTTTACAAGCAGGAAAACTACTGCTACACAAAAGCTTGTGTTTTTTTTGCAATCCATGTCATTTTCTCCACAATGTCCTCATGAGCTGAAATGTCAAGCACATCTGTTTAGAGGGACATAAGTAATGTACATAAAATGACATAGCGGTGTTCCAATGTTACTACATGAGGCTCATCTCACCGACTCCTCGGCAATTAGAGCCCGGCTCAGTCATACATTGGCTTGAATGTTAACAGCTAAAATGTAATCTATAATAGAGATGTCAACGTCAGATAAGTATGCAGCACTATTCAGTGGAAAATGTTTTGGTTTTACTACACTTTCAAGGTGTCATTATGACTACTTACACACAAGTGTGATGTATGATGTAATATAGTAAGGCCACAATGCAAAGCAATATACTTATATGGGTTCTCTCACAAGTGGCTAGCCATTAGAGCATTCTGATGACCAAGCCACTGGCCAGAGAAGCAGTTTCCGCTCTTTAGGACTAAGCAAAATTGTGCATTATCTTATCGCTCATATATTTGAGTGACTACTATCAAAAGGGTGGAAAGAGAGGTTTGTGGATGGTTTCCGCATTTGCTGACAGTCAATGAGACATACGAGTATTTCCCAGGATATAAAACGAAATGGTGGTTTATTCAACGCGTTTCAAAGAAAAAATGATTTAATCAGGAAAGACCACTTGTGGTCTTTTCCTGATGAAGAAGTCATTTGTAATTTGAAAGTATACTTGTGGTCTTTCCTGATGAAGACGTCATTGCTGACCCATGGATCTGATGCAGCTGATTTTTCATATGACATGCTTTCACAACATCTTCAAATGGTGAGTTTAATCTGATTACCGTATATACTCATATATAAGCCGAGATTTTCAGCACATTTTTTTGTGCTGAAAATGCCCCCCTTGGCCTATACACGAGTCATGGTCCCAGAAAGCCGGTGGGGGAGGGGGAACAGTTCATTAAGGTAATGAATATGTACGCGTCTCCACTCCCATAGACATGGAGCGCATATTCATTAACTTAATGAGCAGTACCACGTGACTGCTGAGCAGAGGAGAGGAGAGCTGCCGGCGGCGGACAACGGAGATGCAGGGACATGCAGGACCGCGCGAGGAGGGTGAGTATGATGGGGGAAGACGGGGAAGGATGCGGATCCATGCATACAGTAGAAGGGGGAGGATGGGGAGGACACTGAGCCATTCATAGAAAGAGGAGGATGCTGAGCCATGCATAGAAGGGGGAGGATGCCAAGCCATGCATAGAAGGGGGAGGACGCTGAGCCATGCATAGAATGGAGAGGACAGGGAGGACGCTGAGCCATACATAGAAGTGGGAGGAAGGGGAGGATGCTGAGCCATACATACAACTAGGAGACCGGGGGAGGCACACATAGCAGGACAGGGATGAGGGGACAATGCATACCTGGCTTATACTCGAGTCAATAAGCTTACCCAGTTTTCCGTGGCAAAATTAGGTACCTCGGCTTATACTCTGGTCGGCTTATACTCGAGTATATATGGTATATCACCTTTTATATCTCTCGGATAAGACCCTATTTTTGCGCTGACCTCTCCTACAGTTCTTTAAATGGCTACAATGGAATCTTGCATTGGTCCAGCATCCACTGCTGACTCCGAGGTGTTCCCTTTGCTGGACCTGCTGCGATTCACTGATCACCAAAAGGTTCAGTGGAACTGAATTTTCCTTGAATTTTCCAAAAATTTGTATTCTCCAGAATATGGATTTTTATGTAATTTGCCGGATGCAGACACCATTTTGATGAACCATAGAGGACCAGGCAAATGGTTAAAAAAGAAATGTTTTATGCAAGGAGATATTAAGATGTTATTCATAACTGCAGAATAAAAAGACATGAACTGCACATCCAAACATTATACATCGATCTACTGCGGCTAAGCAAACGTTTTCAAAGCTGAACATGAGGATCTTAGTTAATATTTTGATAAAAATGTATAAGTCGCTGCCTTGTCATGGTGAACTTATTAGTTGGTAGGCATAGTACTGTTTGACAATCACAGCCACCCCATCCAGGTGGTTTACAGCCCCCATTCTACCAGGCAAGGACCCCACAGCTCTAGGTCACACCCCAACCACAACAATAACAACTGTCATTAAGAATTGTTTTCTAGTCCAGCATTGAAACGCGTTGTGGAAATAAAAACCGTTCAACTCATCTTGGTCCTAAGGATTGTTCATTACAGCAGTGCAGCCTATTATCTGCTATCTGATGCGCTTTTTTATGCCTATTTGTCTGAACAGGTTAAACAAGTTTTTAGGTCTATTATTTATGGACTGGTTTACCCTTCATCCTCTGCAGTGGTGAAACTTGAAGTTCATGGGCCCCAATGAAAAAACTGCAATTGGGCCCCCAATTATTGCAAGTCTTTAATAGTATTGGTCTTTTCATATAGGCCAAATGGACTTTTTGGGCCCCTTAGGCTCCAGGGCCCAGGTGCAAATGCAACCCCTGTATCTATTGCAGTTACGCCCCTACAACTCTACTATATGAGCTCATTACCGAGCCTGATGCCTGACATACTAACACTAGCCTTGTGATAAGAGTTCTGTCTAGGCGAGCAAACCTGTTATATGTTTATGTGACTTACTGAACTAACCTGCACTTTGCTGTTGTGGTAATTTTTTGGACTTTCTAAAGGCAAGCTTGGACTTTTACACCTGAACCGTGTGCGACATTCCTCATTGTCAACCATGCCTCCAATGCAAGACCCTGACACTGTCTCACGAGTCATATTTATCATTACATTTTCCCCATTTCTAAAAGATAGATGAAAATTGCTACATTCTTTCGTCCTACAAAATGTGGCGTTTCTACATTATTGATAAATCTGTATTCAGTTCCTGTTTTTTGGCACCTGGCCTGGGTGCTATATTTTTTATGTATTTTTTTAATGAGAAATTTCATTAATAAATCTGCTTTAAATGTCTTTATTACAAGGTTTAAAGAAACCAAAGCAGAATGAAGCAAACAGAATTTCTAGTAAGCCCATGACTTCAAGCATTGAAAAAAAAATCAGCAAAGTATGCGATTGAAATACTGTTCTCATCTATTTGCACTTCGTGCCCTTTGTATATTACTTGGGTTATTCTCCTGTAACACATTAAAAATAAATAAGTGTGAAGTAAAAGAATCAACAATGGAGACATAATGAATGTACTAATATGTACCAATCCCTGTGGTTCCAAATACAGTATTTAACGAGGTTGTCCACTACCTGAACAACCACTTTTAAAATAAAGTAGCCCCCTTACAGCATACAAATAACATATACTCATCTTCCTTACAGGTGCCATTTCAGTGATGTTACCACCGGGTCTCTTGGGACTTACGCGACATCGTTATGCAATATGACCTCAGCAGGCGCTATAAGACTGATGCGCTGTCACTACTTCCATTTGTCCGAGGTATGGACAAAAGGAAGTGAGAGTGCAGCAGCTCAATAGCATCCGCTGATTGGCTGCAGGGCTCACATTGCATAACAATGTCACGTGAGTGGCGACAGACCCAGTGCTGACATCACTGGAACAACGCCAGCAGAGGAGCATATGTTATTTTTATGTTTTAAGGGGGACTATTTTATTTGAAAAGGGGATGTCCAAGGAGTGAAAAACCTCTTTAAACTCTTCTCCATCATTGGTATGTAGCTCGGTACTGGGTTTGAGAATCCTGACATGCAAATCCACATTTTCAGACTTTTGAGGGTGTAATATTTGAGAAGGAGTCTGATATTAGTACTAACTACGGTTACATCTATACTTTTGGGTATGGAATTGGGATTTTCCAGGAGATGAAAATTATTCCTATAAGGACTCAGAAGGATTAAAAATCATATAAGCTACAATAATCACCAGCACTGATACTCCCACCAATCCCGATGCTGAACCAGTCCCTGCTGAAACTTGCGGAATGTGAGTTTCACTGAGTGCTTGTTAATATATACTTACCTTGTAATGTCTTCACATCCTGTTCCGTCCAGATGTGTCCGGATCCCAGAATTCCATGCGGCGGAAGTTCACTGACCTCCATATTGGGACACCCAAGTGATGGGTGTCTCAATATGGAAACTGCTGGTGGTACCAGCCTCTTGCGCGGTACCACCAGCGGAATATCATCGCACAACACACACACTGTGGTCCCGCAGGTAAACCCTTCTATATTTCAACTGGTAATGCGCTAGCATCTTTGCACATTTTCTATGGACACTTCTACTTAAAGCTTGTATGGTGCCTTATACACTGTGTAGTGACCTGTGCACATATACATATGCGCATGCCTGCTTTTAGCTTTTTCTTGGCAAGATACATAAGCTTATTTGTGCTGACCATTTACTCTATGTATGGTGGTTTGCCTGTCGGTTACCACTTTGCCACCTTTTCTGGTGTGTTCCCTGTCATTTCCCTGTGGTCTTTGTTGTCATTTTTTATATTTGATTCAATAAAATTGTTATTTTTATATTATTTGGTTCTCTTGGTGCTTTTTTTCTTTTTGGTTTTCCTATATGCATGCACTGAACCCTCTCATTTACATCCTGGCACCCCCTTTTTTTGATTTCTTAGTGAGGGTGTTTTTGGTTTGGTATTTATGATTTAACACACACACACACACTGTATACACCACACGCACCACACACACAAACACACACTGTATAAGCCGTATGCACCACACACACTGCATACGCTGTACACACCACACACACAATGTATACGCCGTATGCAGCCTCTTGCGCAGTACCACCAGCGGAACACTGCCGTGAACATGCCGCCGCCTGGATCAGCCGAATGATTCACTAACCGACGCCATCTTTGTACAGAAGCAGCGCATGCACAGTTTTAATGTGACCGTCACTATCTGTCTGCACAAAGATGGTGGCAGTCTGATTTACTGCACCTGCATGAATTCCACGCAGGTGCAATGAATCATTCGGCTGATCCCGATGGCAGATGTGTGACATGTCTACAGGCAGAGGAAGCTGGTCACATTAAGGGGGTTTTCTTGTGAACAAAAGTTCACTTTAACAATTGTCTGTGTCTGACCGTGTACGGAGCATAGCACATCTCCTGGGCAGGGGAGGAAGCAAAAGACAATACTGACATTACAGCAGGGGATCACAGATGATTTCTTTTATCAGGTAAAATATTTCACTGACTGTTTTTAAACAATATTTTACCTCACAAAATGTATCCTCTGCAATCTCCTGCTGTAATGTCAGTATTGTCTTTTGCTTCCTTCCCTGCCCAGGAGCTGTGGTACAGCACAGTGGTGGAAAGAGAGAGGGCAGACAAGGGGGAGAGCACATGGGGTACACAGGTCAAAGAAGAGATGACATGAGAGGACAAGACAGCAGATGGGGAGAGAGAAAGATCACAAGGGTGAGAGAGACATAGCACAAGGGGGAGACAGCTCAAAGAAGAGAGCACAGGCAGGAGAAGTCAGCACATGGGGAAAGAGAGAGTGGATAGGTGGGTGAGCACATGGGGGGGGAGAGATTGTCAACACTGCAAAGCCTGCCCCCATCATGACATTACCGCCCTCCCGATGTGATAGCATTGGGCCTCCATCTAGTTTAAGAATAATTTTAATCGACTGGAAAACCCCTTAACACTTAACAAACGGCTTTCTGGTTCTTAAAGGGGTTATCCACTACTGTGACAACCCCTTCTTGATCTGAGTGTTAGCCCCCGTGAAAATAAAAACACTTATACTAAATTTGTATATGTAATCAAGAGGATTACAATCACGGGGTTGAAGTTGGATTGTCTTAGTTTTTAATTGTATAATTTTGCCTCCTCCTGTCACTACCATAAACCTGGTATGGAAGTATTAACAGAATTACAGAGTACCTTCATCAAACCCCCACCATCACAAAAAATATTCCCATAAATCTTTCCTGCAGTACAACTTATTACTAATCTACAATATATCATTTACTTCTTAGCCAGAACATTACTCCAGTTAGTTCACATTCCTGCAATTGCAGTCTGGACCCAAGAGGCCATGAGGAGGAGGAATACTATGAGCTTGTGAGTTGTGCTCTGGCGCAGTAAGACTCATTAACCTCCCTTAAGATACCCATTAAACATCTCAAAGATAGGACACTGTTTCAATATTAAAACATAAGTTTCATTTTCTGCCACCTCCTCTGTGACTTTTAGAGGATATGGAAAATTATTTTTGACAGATATTTTGCTGCAAGACACAGCACGGCTTTTTAGCATTGTGAAAACTCAAGAGAATACCACACTTTATTTTTAATGTTGATTGTCAAGTGATATGGGGTCCATCACAGTGGAGATTTTATGTGGGCATCTAGTATGTAAAAACATATGATCAGTGACATAGATATACTGTTATGATAGTCCTCGAGAGCTAGTAAGACTGCTTCTTGCATCAAGAATTTTGATATAACTCAAAAAGTTGAGCCCTGATAGGAAATATCAAGACACAAAGATTTCATCCTACAGGAAACCATACCTCACATTTGGTTTTCTTAATATAACAAGGTCCTGGTGCAAGTGCTGATAAATTTCATGATATATCTATATAGGGGCCAGACTTCTGTTTTTCTCTTATAGATCTACAAATTCCTAGAGTCACTTCTGGAGAGTTCAAATTTCAGTCATGTGAGAAAAGGGCGGGAGCTGAATGCAAACCGGGAAAGACTGCAATCTGTCTGTATGTTATTGCCCTTATATTAAAAGTGTATTTAGAAAAATGTAGCGATTCATGAATTATTGCATTGTGAAATCTCCCCACTTGTCTACTATAGTCCTCTGTGGGTTTTGCCTTTGAAAATCTAGACTTAAAATCTGCTGTGCATTTGCCTCATCTAGATTCCCCCACTATCAGCGATGCGGACTGGCCTTGAAGGATCATGTGTTATAGTTTGGACTACTGCATTCAATATGTATAAAGACAAAACTGATAATTACTCCATTATACGGATTTTTCATTTCATTGTTCGTTTTTGTAGACAGCGCAGGTGAATACCATTTTCCTTATACGATATATTCTACAGGTCCACACAGAACCTGTCATAATCACCAGCAGCACTCTACATTAAGCATTTGTTCCCTCACCAGGAACCATCAGGCGTGCCAGTGCTTTCTGCTTCCCTTCTTCATAATTACAAATATCTATAACATCATATTTGGGACATTTAAGCACTGCTCAATAAATGTCCCCAAAGCGTGCCGTCTCCTGGGTGTCATTTTTGCTAAACACCACCCCTTTCGCGGCTCGAATTATGGGAAAGTCCCGACAAAATTGAGGCTGTTTGCATATCAATGGACAGATTATCATGTCCGAATGAGAGAAGGAAATGTAAGTAAATCTCATCTGAAAGCTAGACCTGCAGCCTGACCAACACAAATGCTCCTCACATTGCAGTGTGCATTCTACGCTCATTATAAAAAATCATATGAATAATAGAGTCCATAAGCCAAACTGCGAATGAGTGCCCCTAGTAGCAGCACACAGCATACAATCTCACATTGTGGGCTCTGATGCTAAACAATTTCTAGTAGGGATTTCGACTGATCGTTGCTATTTTTGGCTTCCAATCTACATGTTCCAGCTGCAGGTACAGTAAGAACAGAATAGCAACTTCACCTGCCAGAAATGATTGTAAATGGCCATGAATTCCTTGCTATATAGGACACCTACACAATATGTCTAAAAATATCTTCACTTTGGAAGGAATTCCTACGTATTTAATTTCAGCCAGGAAATGACCCTGTAATCATTTATACTGTTGTTTCATGAAACCTTGTGAGACGTTTCTAAGACTACACTTATCTCATTATTAGAGTTCAGTGAAAAGAGCTATAGGATTCTGATCCAAAGGTCACGTTGGTAGTCTGTGGCTGCCGCACCAGAGCCCTACATACCTCCTTCTACTTGCGGGAATCCTAGGCACTTCAAATTAGTAGCCCAGTGCAACCCCATCGTTGCAGCACGTCGTATGCATGATGTCAAGCCAAGTCTTCTAATCAGAAGAAACAACGGGGGTGCAGGCAAGCAGGGAGAGACTCACAGGAATCTGGTCCAGTGGCCACAGACTAAGAACGTGGCCACTGGACCAGGGTCCTGCAAATATTTTTGGTCAACTTTACTCAATAAAATTACTCTACCATTGCTTATATAGCATCAAAATGTTCTGCAGCCCTCTACAGAGAACATAATCACTTTCATCAGTCATGGTTAAGTTGGCCATACACTGGTGATAGCTGATGGTTGAATGACAGCTATCTCTCCTGACTCCCCCATGCACATGAATGCTTGCTTTAAGGTACCGTCACACTAAGTGACGCTGCAGCGATACCGACAATGATCCAGATCGCTGCAGCGTCGCTGTTTGGTCACTGGAGAGCTGTCACACAGACCGCTCTCCAGCGACCAACGATCGCGAGGTCCCCGGTAACCAGGGTATACATCGGGTTACTAAGCGCAGGGCCGCGCTTAGTAACCCGATGTTTACCCTGGTTACCATCGTTAAAGTAAAAAAAACAACCACTACATACTTACCTTCCGCTGTCTGTCCTCGGCGCTGTGCTTCTCTGCTCTGGCTGTGAGCGCCGGGCAGCCGGAAAGCAGAGCGGTGACGTCACCGCTCTGCTTTCCGGCCGCTGTGCTCACAGCCAGAGCAGAGAAGCACAGCGCCGGGGACAGACAGCGGAAGGTAAGTATGTAGTGGTTGTTTTTTTTACTTTAACGATGGTAACCAGGGTAAACATCGGGTTACTAAGCGCGGCCCTGCGCTTAGTAACCCGATGTTTACCCTGGTTACCAGCGAAGACATCGCTGAATCGGCGTCACATACGCCGATTCAGCAATGTCAGCGGGAGATCCATCGACGAAACAAAGTTCTGGACTTTCTTCCCCGACCAGCGATATCACAGCAGGGGCCTGATCGCTGCTGCCTGTCACACTGGACGATATCGCTAGCCAGGACGCTGCAACGTCACGGATCGCTAGCGATATCGTCTAGTGTGACGGTACCTTTAGTTGAGCATTTACTTGTTTTCATTGGATCACTATGTTTTCATCATACACACTGAACGGGAAACCACTGGGTAAATCTGACAGGGAGAAGGACTTGGGGATCCTAGTTAATGATAAACTTACCTGGAGCAGCCAGTGCCAGGCAGCAGCTGCCAAGGCAAACAGGATCATGGGGTGCATTAAAAGAGGTCTGGATACACATGATGAGAGCATTATACTGCCTCTGTACAAATCCCTAGTTAGACCGCACATGGAGTACTGTGTCCAGTTTTGGGCACCGGTGCTCAGGAAGGATATAATGGAACTAGAGAGAGTACAAAGGAGGGCAACAAAATTAATAAATGGGATGGGAGAACTACAATACCCAGATAGATTAGCGAAATTAGGATTATTTAGTCTAGAAAAAAGACGACTGAGGGGCGATCTAATAACCATGTATAAGTATATAAGGGGACAATACAAATATCTCGCTGAGGATCTGTTTATACCAAGGAAGGTGACGGGCACAAGGGGGCATTCTTTGCGTCTGGAGGAGAGAAGGTTTTTCCACCAACATAGAAGAGGATTCTTTACTGTTAGGGCAGTGAGAATCTGGAATTGCTTGCCTGAGGAGGTGGTGATGGCGAACTCAGTCGAGGGGTTCAAGAGAGGCCTGGATGTCTTCCTGGAGCAGAACAATATTGTATCATACAATTATTAGGTTCTGTAGAAGGACGTAGATCTGGGGATTTATTATGATGGAATATAGGCTGAACTGGATGGACAAATGTCTTTTTTCGGCCTTACTAACTATGTTACTATGTTACTATGTTACTGCCCCTCAGACACTGGCAGTGGCTTATTTCTACTGAGAACAAAAGGATCGGGTATCTACATTTCAAGAATCTGCTCCTTATCTACTTCAACTTCATCTATTAGGGTCAGGAGATGACATACATATTTGATAGTCAGTTTGTCCAGCTGAATAATAAATGATCTGTAAGTGGGGCTTTAAAGGGAACCCGTCATATTGAAAATGCTATCCGATCTGCAGGCAGGATGTTATACAGCAAGGGGTGCTGATCATATTAATATATATTGTTGTGGTAAAGGTTTCAGTAAAATTGAAATCTCTGGTGTTTTTATGTATATACACTACCGTTCAAAAGTTTAGGGTCACCCAGACAATTTTATGTTTTCCATGAAAACTCATACTTTTATTAATCAAATGAGTTGCCAAATGAATTTAAAATCTAGTCCAGACATTGACAAGGTTCGAAAAAAAGATTTTTATTTGAAATAATAACTTTCTCCTTTAAACTTTCCTTTCGTCAAAGAATGCTCCCTTTGAAGCAATTACAGCATTGGAGACCTTTGGCATTCTAGCAGTTAATTTGCTGAGGTAATCTGGAGAAATTTCACCCCATGCTTCCAGAACCCCCTCCCACAAGTTGGTTTGGCTTGATGGGCACTTTTTGCGTACCATTTGGTCAAGCTGCTCCAGCAACAACAGCTCATTGGGGTTGAGATCTGGTGACTGCGCTGGCCACTCCATTACAGATAGATAACCAGCTGCCTGCTTCTTCCCTAAATAGTTCTTGCATAATTTGGAGGTGTGTTTTGGGTCATTGTCCTGTTGTAGGATGAAATTGGCTCCAATCAAGCGCTGTCCACAGGGTATGGCATGGGGTTGCAAAATGGAGTGATAGCCTTCCTTATTCAATATCTCTTTTACCTTGTACAAATCTCCCACTTTACCAGCACCAATGCAACCCCAGACCTCAAATTACCTCCACCATGCTTTACAGATGGCGTCAGATACTCTTCCAGCATCTCTTCAGTTGTTCTGCGTCTCAAATGTTCTTTTGTGTGATCCAAACACCTCAAACATGGATTCGTCTGTCCATAACACTTTTTTCCGATCTTCCTCTGTCCAGTGTCTGTGTTCTTTTGCCCATATAAATATTTTCCTTTTATTAGCCAGCCTCAGATATAGCCTTTTCTTTGCCACTCTGCCCTGAAGGCCAGCATCCCGGAGTCGCCTCTTCACTGTAGATATTGACACTGTTGTTTTGCGTGTACTATTTAATGAAGCTGCCAGTTGAGGACCTGTGAGGCGTCGATTTCTCAAACTACAGACTCTAATGTACTTGTCTTGTTGCTCAGTTGTGCAGTGGGGCCTCCCACTTCTCTTTCTACCTGTTTGTGCTCTCCTCTGAAGGGAGTAGTACACACCGTTGTAGGAAATCTTCAGTTTCTTGGCAATTTCTCACATGGAATAGCCTTCATTTCTAAGAACAAGAATAGACTGTTGAGTTTCACATGAAAGTTCTTTTTTTCTGGCCATTTTTAGAGTTGAATGGAACCAACAAATGTAAAGCTCCAGATTCTCGACTAGCTCAAAGAAAAGGTCAGGTTTATAGGTTCTCTAATCAGCCAAACTGTTTTCAGCTGTGCTAACATACTTGCACAATGGTTTTCAAGGGTATTCTAACCATCCATTAGCCTTCTTACACAGTTAGCAAACACAAAGTACCATAAGAACACTGGAGTGATGGTTGTTGGAAATGGGCCTCTATACACCTATGAAGATATTGCATTATAAACAAGACATTTGCAGCTAGAATAGTCATTTACCACACTAACAATGTACAGAGTGTATTTCTGAATCATTTAATTTCTAAATGACCCTAAACCTTTGAATGGTAGTATAGGTCCAGTGGGCACTCCTTATTCAGTGATTGTCAGTCTTCCCTATTTAACTGTGCATGCAGAAAAAGCTGTCAATCAGGTAAACACAGTTCTGGTAGGACCACCCACTGGACTCATGGGTATACCTAAACAGCATAGATTTAAAAAAATAAAATAAAAGTTATGCTGAATATTTTCCAAGAAATCTATATATCATTTTGATCAGCTTCTCCTTCTCCGTACCATGCTGTCAACAGATCGGACTGCATGAACAACATAACAGGTTCTCTCCTTCAACCAAAGAAACCAGTTATGCAAAGCAACGCTGCTGCTAACAACCAATCCTCCTTGATACTCAAATTATCATGAATAGCATAATATATACCCTCTTTTGTTGAATGATAGACGTTTACAATGACTCCCTATACTTGGTGAACCAGTACTGTTCATACTTAAATTTTATAGGCAAATGTTGACCACTACATTACACTAAATTCTAAGTGAGATGGTGGTTATTACATGGGCTGTAGCTATGGAATGATCTCAGCCATTGTAAGTGCATATTATTATTATGTGTTGCTATTTAAAGGGAATCTATCACCAGAAAATGACATTTGTTTAAATCAAGTTTTTGTGCTACATTTTTATTTTGGCAGGTTAGCATTTTCAGCAAAGCTCCTCATCATCAGAGACAGGATTACAATGACAGATGATGCCTTTATACACAGCTGATAACACAGGATCCACCAATCACAATAGGCGATGTCATAGCAGACCCTGCTCTCCTCCCTTCACAATAAGCACACTCTTATTAGATGCTTCGATACTAAAGATAAGGTCTGAATCTGTTCATTTTGGCTAATGTACTTTTCCTTACACAACAGGAAGAGTCTAAATTAAACCAAGTGGCAAGTGTGAAAAAAGATTGCATGTTTGCATGATTTCATTTTTTAAAATCTTTTTATTTTTTAATATAGATCAAGACATGGAAAAAAAACATTTACAAAAGTAAAAAAAGAAATAATTAACACAAAAACCTGATTTAAACAACGGGTCCTTTTTTTAGACCTATCTTATATGATTACTAATTACAATATAGCAAAAGGAATCATTCGAGTATTTTATCACTAATGGGAAACATATGCTGTGTGTATGCAAAATAATTAGAGCAAATCTTTCATGACTCCAGTAGTAATTTTATTAATGAAAACGTGTATACACAGACCATCAATTACGGTACCTTTTATACATTGTAGTATTTAAAAAAAAAAAGGTTTTACTAACACTTAAAAAAATATATGTGACTTTTTCATTTAATATTTGTGACTATTCTTGAACCTTCATCCTCTGCCAGTTAGTCAATTTGGATCCGCTTTATTAGCCAATCAGAAAATCAGTATCCATGGCAGGAGATGCGCTCTGGTCTTGCGTTATGTGCTGTCTGCCCTGTTGTGTGATTATGGTAATACAGATATATGGGAACCAGCTGGGGACAGACCGGAATAATACAAAGTTCTGTACACAATTTCCCCTTTACCCTTTTTAAGATGAAAGGTACAAGACAGAGAATGACATATGACTTATGAACTTACCTGGTTATTCCATGAAATCCTTGGAGTCGACTCTTTGTAACCTAACTTTAAGGGCATCTTCAAGGGGAAATGTGAGTAGGCAGGAGTAATGGTGTCAAAGAGCGCCAGCACTCAATATATTGCTTTCGCCACGTCCCATGTTGTGGCGAACATGTCTATTACACAATATAGATTTTATATGTGACATGAAATAATGCGTGACATTATCACACATTGTTTATAAGCTGCATTTCTCTTTATTGCTGCAGGTGAAGTCGCAAGTTTTGCCTTTAGTATGAATCCTAGAAATACGCGGCAGCTTGTCACAAAGGTCTAGTTCCATATTCTGCATCCATAGATATATCTATAGACCACACAGACATATCTATATACCACTCACACACTGAGATATTGATTTCCTCTGTAATATTGTGCTTCACTGAGCAGCTTCAGTAAAACAATTTACCAAGATTAACCCTTAACCCGCCGATGCCTAGACATTTACTTCTGCATTCCTACTCGCTATATTTTGTTCCCTTCTTGCAAAAAATCTATAGAAACCGAATCTGCTGCTTCCTTGGCCAGAACAGCCCTTTTGGGGGACCTATCTTTTGGTCCATTATTTGTTTGTTTTGAATGCAATATTATCATTTCTAAAGAAACACTTCGTAAAAAAAAAAAAATGATTTACTATACACTGATGTAGTGTGACATGCTCAATTCCATTAAGCTTTTTATGCATACTTTTGTGCTTGGTTTACAGTCTAAAAAATCCATTATTTTTTCACTGACGCTTGCAGTTACCCGGGGAAAGCAATGAAAGGTTTTCACAACCCCCAGATGCAAGTTTAATCAAAACAAAGCGTACCAATGCCCCTTTGACACAAACTATATGCCATATTTTACCAAATAAAGGCTTAACAATTCCACCAGTATGTACCTCTGCTCTGAATTGTATCAACGATTGCAAATAAAGAAAATTACAATAGTGATGTTCCACTTTCGACAACCCTTTCTTATAAGAGGGGCTTTTTTGTCAAAAGGCTGATCACAGAACCTCCCACTATCAGATGCAATATGTAAGGAAAGTGGGGAGCGAATGATGAGCTTCCTGCAGTGCCTCTGCAGGGCATCAGAAGCATTACATGGCGGCCATTCTACTCAGTTGGGTGACGTTAGTGAAATGAAAGTGCTAGATGCTCCAGAAGGACCATTCTCCATTTAATTAATGAATGAGGAATCCAAACAGGCGAACCAGACAATCTTATTAAATAATACATTCCTTGTCTTGTTCTGAAGTCCCTGTGGATCTACTATCTTACAAGAACTAACAGACTTTACCTTTTTTGCTTGGTTATCAAGCCTTAGAATGGGGTTTTCGATACGCAATGCCAACAGTATTGTTCCAAAAATCAACAGAAAAAATATCTTTGTATTGTGTTAGCCAGTAAATAAAGAAACAATAAAATTTGAGAGTCCTCAAACGATGAAAAGATGCTAACAAATAGCCGCTTTCGAGACAACTTAGTAGTTTGCTCTTTGTTACAATCTTTTCAGTTAGCCATTAAAAGGTATTAACTACTGAGAACTCTCACATTTTAATATTTTTCAAAAAATTGAACATTTCTATGTACAGTATGCCTTTGGTTGAGTTGCTAGATATTCCATTCAGTCACTTCTTAGTTATATGTGTTTCTGGGAAAAACAATCAATATAATAACCACTCTGACTCCCACATAGGATGTCACCCAAATCCACAAGCTCTTGAGCAGCAGCTCTGCCTGGTAATGCTGGTCTATAAAGACGCACACCCCATGTCTTCAAGTATAAAATACAGCTACAAGGTCAGATATAAATTACAACCCGGTTTTAATACACTTTACCAGTGTCATGTTGACTCTTGAAATGGCATTTCTGTCATCCTTCCAGGTCCCATAAATTTAATTAAATGAAATGTATTTAGGTGCTTTTTTTTTATTAGCAATGAAAATCGTTATTCCTAGACTTTAGAAATGTTCCCCCTCCAAGCAGAGGAGTTACATAATATAATGTGTATGGAAGATGAAGAATATTGCTGCAGCATAATCTACATATTCTGATTTCTATATTCAAGTGCTCCAGTAGACTTCCTATAGGGATTCTGCAAGAGTTCATATAGTGCAGAGAGATGGATTCCTCCCCTACACAACCACCCTACTACATGACCCCAGAAATTACCACCGGTCATTCTTACGTGATCACTACCAGTGACCTTCTGACTTACTGCTACATCTAATAAATGCATTCTCCGTTCCCACTGTCCCCCTCCCTTTGTTCTTTTGTCTTGATTTAATTTTATATTTCCCTGATACCTAATTCTATGTTTTATATTTAAGCAGTAAAACAAGTCATCTCGTATTGAGCATTGCTAATGATTCACAACATTGTACAGTATTCCTCTATGAGAGTTGTAGATATAATGATTATTGCATAAAGGTGTCTAATTAATGCCGGTGTAACCTAAATTATAACCCTGTAATCAGAGTTTATCTATCCTAATATTTATCAAATTCAGCACGGGCATAAAACGCTATACTATCCAATGCCTGTATACGACCTGATAGCCACTGGCGTGACAGGTTGGTCTTGAATTTGACGTATAACCATATTCTCTTATCTTTGTGAAGCTCACTGCAAACAATGATTAACATGCAGCCCAGATTACCTGCAGCCAAGTCTGAAGGTCCAGTGAGGAACAAGTTAATTATCCCACGAAGAAAGGGAGCAGTGGGATATAGAATGTGATTGATGCTACTATTGATCAGGGGATTAATAGAGGATGGATCAGTCTGAGAAGATTTCATGTCTACTGGTATTGATGACACTGGAGGAACAGTAAAGTGGAGTTAAGTGGAAAGAAAAGATGGCAAAAAAATGACGCTTTCTAGGGACAGAAGTAGAATAATATGATGTCGAATAGTACTGTGCACAAGTTTTAGGCAGGTTCGGAAAAAATGCTGCAAAGTAAGAATGCTTTAAAAAAAATAGAAGTGTTAATAGTTTATTTTTATAATGTAATAAAATGTGAAGTGAACGAACAAAAGAGAAATGTAAATCAAATCAATATTTCGGGCTACTTTGCTTTACCTTCAAAACAGCAACAATTTTGGTCAGGACCCTTTCACACAGTTTTTGAAGGACCTCACCAAGGAGGTTGTTCCAAACATCTTGGAAAATGAACCACAGATCTGTGGATGTTGCGTGTGTAAATCCTTTTGTCTCTTCATTTAATTTCATATAGAATCAATGATGTTGAGGATCAGGGTTCTGTAGGGGCCATATCATCACTTCCAAGACTACTTGTCCTCCTCGTACTGGAGGAAGGCTATTTTTAATAAGCACATAGCCGAAACGGGTTGTTCTATATATTGGTTTTTATTTCAAATAAATTACTGAAGATTTGTAATACCCCTGCCTGGTGCCTGTTACCTGGGAGCGCTGAACAGACTGGATGAACTCTTTTTTTTTTTCTGATCGTCTGTTATTGCATTTTATTGCAATGTTGTGTTAACCAAAAAACGTAATTCTGGAGTTTTTAATTTTTTTCTTGTTATGTCAAATTAATTACTTTTATATTTTGATATATTGCACGTTTCTGAATATTTTAAAGATTTTTAAAAACATTTTTTTACACTTTTTACTAGCTTTAACAGTCTTTTTATGAGACTTGAAGCTGCGATCTTCTGATCACTTGTGCTACACATAGCAGGGCTACAGCACTGCAATGCGTAGCAGAAATCCTCATCTGTGATGAACCCTGGCCATGGAGCGGCACTCATAGCAGATCTGGAATGACAAGCACTGGGGTCTCCTGCAGACCCCCAGTTGTCATACCAACTCATCGGTGCCCCGCGATCATGTGACAGGTGCACTGATGGAAAGGGTTAGTGATGCGGTTCTGGCGGGGGCAAGCTAAATGCCACTGTCAGAGATTGACAGTGGCATTTAACATGTTAACAGCCATGGGTTGATCATGATTCCACCAGCGGCTGTTAGGGGCACATGACAGCTGATCAAATCAGCTGTCATGTGCCGGAAAAGAGGCATGCTAAGGTTCTAAGCCTACATCAAAGAGTGGGAGACGACCTATGACATATAGATACGTCATCGTCATAGGTTGTATAGGAGTTAAAGAGGCACTTCTCGCATCAAAGATTTTATCCTTTTAATATATTGCAGTCATCATATTATATATCACTGTGTACTTACAATTGCTCATTTTGCCTTTCTACTGAGCCATTTCTTCTCTTTTCTATTAGATCTATAAAATCACATCATTAAAAACTAACCAGCTAAATCCTTCTAAGCTCTACAGGAGCAAACAGGAGGTCAATTGTCCCTGTCAATTGTCAGCAGTCACTGCAAAACTCCCTGGAAAGGGGGAAAAGGGAGCAGCTGGGTCAAGAGTTGAAGAGGGGAATGATAAATGCAGGGACTAGAGACGTCCTTTTTCTACATAGAGCAGAGAAAAGAGAAGAATTCGTTGGGTAGAAAGGCAAAATGGGCAATTGTAAGTACACACTACAATATAATATAATGATTGCAATATGTTAAGAGTATTAAAACTTTAATGGGAGTGCTTCTTTAACCCCTTTCTGACATCGGACGTACTATCCCGTCCATGTGGGGTGGGCCCCTATGACCATGGACGGGATAGTACGTCCAGCGCGATCGGCGGCGCTCACGGGGGGAGCGCCGCCGATCGCGGCCGGGTGTCAGCTGCCTATCGCAGCTGACATCCGGCACTATGTGCCAGGAGCGGTCACGGACCGCCCCCGGCACATTAACCCCTGGCACACCGCGATCAAAGATGATCGCGATGTGCCGGCGGTGCAGGGAAGCACCGCGCAGGGAGGGGGCTCCCTGCGGGCTTCCCTGAGCCCCCCGCAGCAACGCGATGTGATCGCGTTGCTGCGAGGGTCTTACCTCCCTCCCTCCCTGCTCGAGCCCCGGATCCAAGATGGCCGCGGATCCGGGTCCTGCAGGGAGGGAGGTGGCTTCACAGAGCCTGCTCAGAGCAGGCACTGTGAAGGCTGCAGCGCTGCAAGTCAGATCAGTGATCTGACAGAGTGCTGTGCAAACTGTCAGATCACTGATCTGTGATGTCCCCCCCTGGGACAAAGTAAAAAAGTAAAAAAAAAATTTTTCAAATGTGTAAAAAAAAATAAAAAAAAATATTCCAAAATAATGAAAAAAAAAATAAAATTATTCCCATAAATACATTTCTTTATCTAAGTAAAAAAAACAAAACAATAAAAGTACACATATTTGGTATCGCCGCGTCCGTAACGGCCCGACCTATAAAACTGGCCCACTAGTTAACCCCTTCAGTAAACACCGTAAGAAAAAAAAAAACGAGGCAAAAAACAACGCTTTATTATCATACCGCCGAATAAAAAGTGGAATAACACGCGATCAAAAAGACAGATATAAATAACCATGGTACCGCTGAAAACGTCATCTTGTCCCGCAAAAAACGAGCCGCCATACAGCATCATCAGCAAAAAAATAAAAAAGTTATAGTCCTGAGAATAAAGCGATGCCAAAATAATTATTTTTTCTATAAAATAGTTTTTATCGTATAAAAGCGCCAAAACATAAAAAAATGATATAAATGAGGTGTGGCTGTAATCGTACTGACCCGAAGAATAAAACTGCTTTATCAATTTTACCAAACGCGGAACGGTATAAACGCCTCCCCCCAAAAAAATTCATGAATAGCTGGTTTTTGGTCATTCTGCCTCACAAAAATCGGAATAAAAAGCGATCAAAAAATGTCACATGCCCGAAAATGTTACCAATAAAAACGTCAACTCGTCCCGCAAAAAACAAGACCTCACATGACTCTGTGGACCAAAATATAGAAAAATTATAGCTCTCAAAATGTGGTAACGCAAAAAATATTTTTTGCAATAAAAAGCGTCTTTCAGTGTGTGACGGCTGCCAATCATAAAAATCCGCTAAAAAACCCGCTATAAAAGTAAATCAAACCCCCCTTCATCACCCCCTTAGTTAGGGAAAAATAAAAAAAAATGTATTTATTTCCATTTTCCCATTAGGGCTAGGGTTAGAGTTAGGGCTAGGGTTAGGGCTAGGGCTAGGGTTAGGGTTAGGGTTAGGGTTAGGGCTAGGGTTAGGGCTAGGGTTAGGGCTAGGGTTAGGGTTAGGGCTAGGGTTAGGGCTAGGGTTAGGGCTAGGGTTAGGGCTAGGGTTAGGGCTAGGGCTAGGGTTAGGGCTAGGGTTAGGGTTAGGGCTAGGGTTAGGGCTAGGGCTAGGGTTAGGGCTAGGGTTAGGGCTAGGGTTAGGATTAGGGTTAGGACTAGGGCTACAGTTTGGGTTGGGGCTAAAGTTAGGATTAGGGTTTGGATTACATTTGCGGTTGAGAATAGGGTTGGGATTAGGGTTAGGGGTGTGTCTGGGTTAGAGGTGTGGTTAGGGTTACTGTTGGGATTAGGGTTAGGGATGTGTTTGGATTAGGGTTTCAGTTATAATTGTGGGGTTTCCACTGTTTAGGCACATCAGGGGCTCTCCAAACGCGACATGGCGTCCGATCTCAATTCCAGCCAATTCTGCATTGAAAAAGTAAAACAGTGCTTCTTCCCTTCCGAGCTCTCCCGTGTGCCCAAACAGGGGTTTACCCCAACATATGGGGTATCAGCGTACTCAGGACAAATAGGACAACAACTTTTGGGGTCCAATTTCTCCTGTTACCCTTGGGAAAATACAAAACTCGGGGCTAAAACATATTTTTTGTGGGAAAAAAAAAGATTTTTTATTTTCACGGCTCTGCGTTATAAACTGTAGTGAAACACTTGGGGGTTCAAAGTTCTCACAACACATCTAGATTAGTTCCCTGGGGGGTCTAGTTTCCAATATGGGGTCACTTGTGGGGGGTTTCTACTGTTTAGGTACATTAGGGGTTCTGCAAACGCAATGTGACGTCTGCAGACCATTCCATCTAAGTCTGCATTCCAAATGGCGCTCCTTCCCTTCCGAGCTCTGCCATGCGCTCAAACGGTGGTTTCCCCCAACATACGGGGTATCAGCGTACTCAGGACAAATTGGACAACAACTTTTGGGGTCGAATTTCTCTTCTTACCCTCGGGAAAATACAAAACTGGGGGCTAAAAAATAATTTTGGGGGGAAAGATTTTTTTTTTTAATTTTCACGGCTCTGCGTTACAAACTGTAGTGAAACACTTGGGGGTTCAAAGCTATCACAACACATCTAGATGAGTTCCTTAGGGGGTCTAGTTTCCAAAATGGTGTCACTTGTGGGAGGTTTCTACTGTTTAGGTACATTAGGGGCTCTGCAAATGCAATGTGACACCTGCAGACCATTCCATCTAAGTCCTCATTCCAAATGGAGCTCCTTCCCTTCCGTGCCCTCCCATGCGCCCAAACAGTGGTTCCCCCCCCACATATGGGGTATCAGCGCACTCAGGACAAATTGGACAACAAATTGTGGGGTCGAATTTCTCCTGTTACCCTCGGGAAAGTACAAAACTGGTGGCTAAAAAATAATTTTTGTGGGAAAAAATTTTTGTTTTATTTTTACGGCTCTCCATTATAAACTTCTGTGAAGCCCTTGGTGGGTCAAAGCGCTCAGCACACATCTAGATAAGTTCCTAAGGGGGTCTACTTTCCAAAATGGTGTCACTTGTGGGGGGTTTCTACTGTTTAGGTACATTAGGGGCTCTGCAAACGCAATGTGACACCTGCTGACCATTCCATCTAAGTCTGCATTCAAATGGCACTCCTTCCCTTCTGAGCCCTCCCATGTGCCCAAACAGTGGTTCCCCCCACATATGGTGTATCATCGCACTCAGGACAAATTGGGCAACAAATTTTGGGGTCCAATTTCTCCTGTTACCCTCAGGAAAATACAAAACTGGGGGCTAAAAAAATAATTTTTGTGGGAAAAAAATTTTGTTTTATTTTTACGGCTCTGCATTATAAACTTCTGTGAAGCACTTGGTGGGTCAAAGTGCTCACCACACCTCTAGATAAGTTCCTTAGGGGGTCTACTTTCCAAAATGGTGTCACTTGTGGGGGGTTTCAATGTTTAGGCACATCAGTGGCTCTTCAAACGCAACATGGCGTCCCATCTCAATTCCTGTCAATTTTGCATTGAAGAGTCAAACGGCGCTCCTTCCCTTCCGAGCTCTCCCATCCGCCCAAACAGTGGTTTACCCCCACATATGGGCTATCAGCGTACTCAGGACAAATTGTACAACAACTTTTGGGGTCCAATTTCTTCTCTTACCCTTGGGAAAATAAAAAATTGGGGGCGAAAAGATAATTTTTGTGAAAAAATATGATTTTTTATTTTTACGGTTCTACATTATAAACTTCTGTGATGCACTTGGTGGGTCAAAGTGCTCACCACACCTCTAGATAAGTTCCTTAGGGGGTCTACTTTCCAAAATGGTGTCACTTGTGGGGGGTTTCAATGTTTAGCCACATCAGGGGCTCTCCGAACGAAACATGGCGTCCCATCTCAATTCCAGTCAATTTTGCATTGAAAAGTCAAATGGCACTCCTTCGCTTCCGAGCTCTGCCATGCGCCCAAACAGTGGTTTACCCCCACATGTGGGGTATTGGCATACTCAGGACAAATTGTACAACAATGTTTGGGGTCCATTTTCTCCTGTTACCCTTGGTAAAATAAAACAAATTGGAGCTGAATTAAATTTTTTGTGAAAAAAAGTTAAATGTTCATTTTTATTTAAACATTCAAAAAATTCCTGTGAAGCACCAGAAGGGTTAATAAACTTCTTGAATATGGTTTTGAGCACCTTGAGGGGTGTAGTTTTTAGAATGGTGTCACACTTGGGTATTTTCTATCATATAGACCCCTCAAAATGACTTCAAATGAGATGTGGTCCCTAAAATAAAATGGTGTTGTAGAAATGAGAAATTGCTGGTCAACTTTTAACCCTTATAACTCCCTAACAAAAAAAAATTTTGGTTCCAAAATTGTGCTGATGTAAAGTAGACATGTGGGAAATGTTACTTATTAAGTATTTTGTGTGACATATCTCTGTGATTTAATTGCATAAAAATTCAAAGTTGGAAAATTGCGAAATTTTCATAATTTTCGCCAAATTTCCGTTTTTTTCACAAATAAACGCAGGTACTATCAAAGAATTTTTACCATTGTCATGAAGTAGAATATGTCCCGAGAAAACAATGTCAGAATCACCAGGATCCATTGAAGCGTTCCAGAGTTATAACCTCATAAAGGGACAGTAGTCAGAATTGTAAAAATTGGCCCGGTCATTAACGTGCAAACCACCCTTGGGGGTAAAGGGGTTAAATAATGGTAAAGAAGTGGCACAATAGTCAGGGATGCCGCAATAAGAGATGCAGTGTTAGCTCCCAGGTCCTGATGCCCAAGGCCCTCTACCACATAGGACCATGTCTGACTGCGGCATTTAACATTCCCACGAAAGAAGTGCGTCACTAACCCAGCCCATCAGCGCACTTGTCACATGATCGTGGGGCACCGAGGGGTTGGTATCACAACCAGGGGTCTGCAGAAGACCCCCGTGCTTGTCATTCCAGATCTGCTAAGAGCATCGCTGCGTGGCCGGGGTTCATAGCAGATGAGGATTTCTACTAAACAAACCACCTTCATTATAAATAGAACATGGTAGGTAGAAGAGAAGGTAAAGTTATGTCTGTGGCTACATATACGTCCAAGAACACAATGCAATACTGGGAATATTATTAGCCATAGAGCTAAATTAATTTTCAAGTTGTGTTATATTATATTCATAAAGCCTATTTGTGTACTGCAGGAATAGTTAGAATACAATCAGATCAGTTCCCTTACACAGTAAACCAATAATCATTAAGTATCACTTAAGCTTTTCAACAAAGAATCATGAAGCACAAAACTAATGCCAGGCCGAGAGTAATATAATATACCTCTCCCACTTGTAATACCCAGATATACTGGTTTAATGGGGCCACTCCAAGAGTCAAATATTATAGCAAAAAAATGGAGTAAAAGAATCCCAGATATCATATTAAAAACAAATAACTTTATTATAACATACAGAAATAACAAAAAATCATCAGACACCAGTAAAATTGCAATAATGCACCAAAACAGATGGAAACTAAGGAGAAAACTCTAGTAGTACTACAGGTGTGTAGGGGGAGCATAACATATATCCGGGGGTACAAATAGTATCATTAATATAGGGCCATGAACATAATCATAAAATAGAGGTACCTCCTGCATACATCCCCCGCTGTCACCAACAGCACTTATGGAATGAACACTAGGTCCATCAACCAGTATACACTGACCACTGTAAGCTTACCCATGTAATAGCCGGACAGCTCACCCACTGCACACCAGGAACCCCTTGACGCACGTTTTGTACCCCCGGATATATGTTATGCTCCCCCTACACACCTGTAGTACTACTAGAGTTTTCTCCTTAGTTTCCATCTGTTTTGGTGCATTATTGCAATTTTACTGGTGTCTGATGATTTTTTGTTATTTCTGTATGCTATAATAAAGTTATTTGTTTTTAATATGATATCTGGGATTCTTTTACTCCATTTTTTTGCTATAATATTTGACTCTTGGAGTGGCCCCATTAAACCAGTATATCTGGGTATTACAAGTGGGAGAGGTATATTATATTACTCTCGGCCTGGCATTAGTTTTGTGCTTCATGATTCTTTGTTGAAAAGTTATGTATCTGTGTTGTTCACAGCTTCTGGTCTGAGGCAAATGGACTACCGCACCCGAGACCAAACCTGGCTATCTCGATTACAGGAGGTCTTTAAGGAGGACTCTGGTGGTATTTTAACTACGAGCGGTGACGATTCAAGGGAGAGAATTGAGAGACTCAGAACTCTGTTACATAGGCGGACTAAATTATGGTGGAACAGGGCCTCTCTGGGACAATACCTGGCTCGCAGCTTGATTCCCAGGGGTTTAAGGATACAGATCTTCCCATCATTTCCAGTGGATGATGAAAATTTTAAAAAAGAATGGGAGAATCTGGCTACCACTTGCTCCCGGGGGTTTATAGAGCTACTGATGAAATTTGATGAGGCAAGATTGGTTGACATTGAAAAAGAGATTGACAGTATCCAGACTATTGTGAAAAATGATTTGACCACAGAGGCATTGGATAAACTTAATGGAGATTTGGAGAAAGATTTCTCCAAGTGGGAACAGGAGATAGGAGCTGTAAAAACTAAGAAGCTACAGAGGGACAGCATGGACTATAAGGAGAATAAAGTGTACCGTTGGAGGGCCAATAAAAAAGCTCGTCCTATTCAGTCTCATGCAAGGTCAGGCTCGGTTTCATCAATAACATCTGCAGATGAATCGAGCATAGCCTCCGATGTATCCGTGATTGCGGGGGGTGCCAAAAAAAGAAAACAACAGCCAGGAAGACTAGCCAAGGAGAAATATAATAATAAGAGAAAACCTATGTCTTCCCCAAGTTATGACCGTAAAGCTAAAAATACAAATTTGGAGGTAATAAACCTTTCCACACATATTTTGTCTGAAATACAACTTGAAGTATTGAGATTGGGTCTTAATTTTGTTCCATGCGCTGCCTTTGATTTTTTCACAGCTGTGAAGGATACACATCTCTTTTGTCGCAAGCTTATTTTAAAGAAGTTACATGGCCAAAGGAATGTAGATCCACAATTCTCCAATGATATGGAACAGGAGGCTCTTGATGTATTGGAAGATCTACTAAGGGAGCAAGATGCTGAGGATGTAGGTAAATTTCCTACCCCTGTTGGGCCCAGATCTCTCACTTTCCCCCCCTTGTCCCTGTGTCCACAAGTGGAAATCTTCTGCAGACTCGTTACGGAGGATTTGAGAAAGATCCCGGGGTACAGACGTAATGAGAACCTCACAGGCCCACAGAGAAAAGCCCTGAGGGAATTGCAAACATTGGAATCTGTGGTGATTAAACCTGCGGACAAGGGGGGGAATGTGGTGATCTGGCCAACTGATAAATATGAGAGAGAAGCCTTTCGGCAATTGAGAAATAAAACAACTTACCAAATGTTATCATGTAACCCGACACCAACTTTCTCTAGGGAGTTGGATGTTATTATATCTAATGCTGGTGAGTCGGGTGTTGCTCCCAGAAGGGTCCTGGATGGTCTACTGCCCAAATTCCCTAAAGTCCCAACTTTTTACCTTTTACCAAAGGTACATAAGGATATTGCTAATCCTCCCGGTCGTCCGATTGTCTCTGGCATAGGAGGGTTGAGTGATGGGGTTTGTAAGTTTATTGATTTCTATCTTAAACCACTGGTTGAAACCCTCCCCTCCTATGTCAGAGACACTACTGATGTGTTGACTCGGGTCAATGGATTGTCCCTCGAGGCGGGCATGTTATTGGTGACCATAGACATTGAGTCATTATACACCTCAATTAGACATGAGGATGGTCTTAGGGCGGTTCGCTTCTTCCTTGAGATGGCCAACTGGGATGGCCATTTTTCTGAGTTTATTTTGGATTTGATTCAGTTTGTGTTGACTCACAATTATTTTGTTTTCAAAGATAGGTTTTTTTTACAGTTACAGGGTACCGCGATGGGCGCGGCATGTGCCCCGGCTTATGCAAATTTATTTCTTGGGTACTGGGAAAGATCTATTTTCCAGGGAGACGGGGCGCATGCCGCGGACCAAGTGGTGGGCTGGTTTCGGTACATCGATGATGTGCTGATGATCTGGAACGGTGACGAGACCAGCCTAGCCACATTTATGCGGTACCTTGATGATAACTGTTTTAATTTAAAATTTACTTATTTTTGGCACCAGAAGGAAATTAATTTTCTTGACATTAAGTTGTGTGTCGGGGAGGACGGGTCCATTGAAACGGATTTGTACCGTAAAGAAACATCTGTTAACTCATTGTTGCATGCCTCCTCGGCACACAACTATTCTGTCATTAAAGCCATCCCAGTTGGCCAATTCTTGAGGGGGAGGCGGGTTTGCTCAACCAGTGCCCGCTTCGAGGGGCAGTCGGTGGCTCTTGCTGAGAGATTTAGGACGAGAGGATATAGCCGGAGATGTATTAGGGCAGGTTATAGACGGGCAAGAGCTACAGTAAGGGAGGATCTTTTGGTTCAGTCTAAAAGGACGAAGTCTATGGGCAAACCAGAAATTAGATTCATATCTACCTCTAATTGCCACTGGGATCGGATGCGAGAGATTTTGACTAGGCACTGGCCAATTTTGAAGACCGACAATGTTCTTGCGGCCCAATTACCTCAGGCCCCATTGGTGACACAACGCAGAGGGAGGAATCTTAGGGATAATTTAGTGCATAGTCACTATGTGGCGGCAAAAAAACCCCTATTTACTAACTGTCCTCCCCGCGTTGGATGTTTCCCATGTGGTTCGTGTGTCGCGTGTCCTAATATCCTGAGATGTGGGACCTTCAGTACATCTGATGGGAGCAGGGAATATAAAATTCGTGAGTATATCTCGTGTAGTACTACTCATGTTGTGTACTATGCTACTTGTCCCTGCTCCCTCATTTATGTGGGTCTCACATCTAGGGAACTGAAGATTAGGACACGCGAACACGTTCGTGACATTATTGCCAGCAAAGATGCCCTGGATGTGTCACTACTTAAAACAATACCCAGGCATTTCAGAAAGTATCATCGCTCCGATCCCAGTGGTTTGAGAGTTAGGGGTATCGATAGAGTACATGGTGGTGTCAGGGGTGGCAATCTTAACCAGTTATTGGCACAACGTGAGTGTAGGTGGATTGTCACCCTTGACACCATGACCCCTAAGGGCCTGAATGAGTCCATTAGTTTTGCTCCGTTTCTGTAGGCATTCCTATATGTACTATTATCCTCTTTGCTCCTTCCGTATAAACAGTGCATATATAGGCAGGGTTTTGGGTATCAGAGTCTGAGTCCTCATCCTCTCTCAATCGTACTATATGGATCGTCCCGTGTTATTTTTATTATGTTTGTATTTTTATTGTTCTTTTTTCTTATTTTTATTAGCCTTTGCTATAGTGGTTACCGGAATCTATCTGAGACCATCTTCTTCTTGTTGCTGCTGAAGAATCATCTTGCTGCTGAATCACCGAGATAAACCAGAGTGGTTTCATCTATTGCACAATAAATATAATTATTATATTTCATGTCTTTTTGTCACGTAGTTTTAATGCTATTGATGTATTTGTGGCCGCAGCTCGTGCCACTATATAGTCTGTGTATGTGTAGTTTTAGACTATGTATTTATGATATGTGTCACCAAACATCACTCACAAATGTCACATTCACTACTTATATCACCTGTTGATTTCTTGCAGCATATTGCTGCGTTGGGGGTGTGTGGTACCGTGTTCACGCTGGCCGCTCCCACCGCGGTTTGAGTATGTGTGTTTTCATAGTAATGGGTCTCTTACAATATGGCCGCTACTTCGGTCTTCATCTTAATGGCCGCTTTGGTGACGCATGCGCTCCTTGGATTCGGTGATTGCCATCTCTTCGGCGGCTATCTGGAACCGACGTGTGCGCATGTCATGACGTCATACGGCGGACTTCCGCCTCTATGCTCACACGTCGGTGACGGCCGCTGGGGATGTGGTGCCTGGCCCCAGGTACGCATGCGCCGGTGTCCAGCGGCAGTTCCGGTTTCGGCACTATATTAAGGGATTGGAACAGCTGATTTGTATCCCCTTTTGAAAAAGCTTGGCGGCGAAACGTGCGTCAAGGGGTTCCTGGTGTGCAGTGGGTGAGCTGTCCGGCTATTACATGGGTAAGCTTACAGTGGTCAGTGTATACTGGTTGATGGACCTAGTGTTCATTCCATAAGTGCTGTTGGTGACAGCGGGGGATGTATGCAGGAGGTACCTCTATTTTATGATTATGTTCATGGCCCTATATTAATGATACTATTTGTACCCCCGGATATATGTTATGCTCCCCCTACACACCTGTAGTACTACTAGAGTTTTCTCCTTAGTTTCCATCTGTTTTGGTGCATTATTGCAATTTTACTGGTGTCTGATGATTTTTTGTTATTTCTGTATGTTATAATAAAGTTATTTGTTTTTAATATGATATCTGGGATTCTTTTACTCCATTTTTTTGCTATAATATATATCACTTAAGCTTTGTAGATTTGCCGCCAACCAAAACACAGCAATATTTGTGAGAAGACAAAATAATGCTGATTTGTTCCAAACGTTCTCACTCTTAAGGATGATGTGTACATTTGTGGATTTAACAGCTAGCAGGCAATGCAATAATGGTCATCATGCTGGCAGAGTGGTTAGCATTGTTGCCTGGGGTTTTAAGTTTAATTCCAACTTAGAATGCAGCGTGAAGGGATCTGTGCACTCTCCGATTCTGATGTGGATTTTGTCAAGATCTTCCAGTTTCTTCCCATGGTTCAAACACACATGTACACATTACAAAACAATAATTGCTTCAGCGTGAATGAATGAAAGAAAGTACGATGGATTATAAGGGGGAAAGGACTACATCTCAGCGATTGTGTACAATTATAGAATATGCTGACAGTAGAAAAGAATGTAGATGTAGTATGGCAGTAAAGTGACGACATTGGTGATGTGAACATCTATTTCGTCTGTTTGTTCATATGTACCTCTCAAAAATGAAAACTAGAAGTTACAATTGTGTCCAAGCATATACTTACGCTTTTGTTTTTAGTTATTTGACTTTCGAAACTTTGACTTTTTCACGCAGTGTAATACAACCTATTGAACGTCACCCTATTCCTATATTACGGGCACATAATATTCTGATTTTGGAGACCTCAGGGTAGTGGCGAAACCAAAGTCTGATGGGCTCACACCAGCATGTTGGTCAGATGTATTGGTCCTTTAGCATTCTAGATCCTACCCCATAGATCACTTTCTTTTTAAATTCTTGCTATTGGGTTCCTCTAAAAAAGGTTTACAGTCAACCAATGATCCCCATCAGTTTTATTTTTTGTGAATGGGTTGAAACTCAGGGCACATTAATATATTAATATGTCTCCTTATAGATCAACTCTGATTTTCGTGACATAACTTCTCATTTCTACCTCTTATATATAATAGCACAGAAGTTAGGCCCTGTTCACATTGGATTTATGCAATGTGGCAAGAGGTTTTATCTAGGCCTCTTTCACACTTCCGTCTTCTGCTGGGCGTCGTTGTGCAGTAAAATGACATGTCGACGGACGTCACAAAAATAGTGAATAACGTGTGTGGCGCATCCAGTGCAATGACATGGGCGTCATTTGTGTTGTTGCCACAATTTCAATGGAGAAATTTCCTGGAATCAAATGTCCGGGGACGAGAGAGAGAAAGAGAGAGAGAAGCCATTCGTCACAATCCGTCGCTAATACAAGTCTATGGGAAAAAAACAGGATCCTGCAAATTTTTTTGGCAGGATCCTGTTTTCTCACAAGACGACGTATCTCGACGGGACACTGCCGACGGAAGTGTGAAAGAGGCCTTAAAAACGGACTTCAAACAGAAACAGAGGAGGATGGCGCTAGGCTGGAAATATTGTGGTGGGCCAACGCATTCACTGGTCTTGGATCTGCCCTTAATGCACTTTCAGGCTCATTTGCATATGCTTTTTAACCATGTTTTCTCTGTTCTGGCACATCACTTTGGGACCCATACAGGTGTACATGAAATTCTATAAGCTACATCGCCCTGTTTTTGGTTTAATTACATTAAACACTGACAGATTTCCTATAGGCCAGTACTAAGTATTTTACCTCCCCACCACTAACTCTACACTGTTACTATATCTGTACATGGTTGCCTGGCCTCATATTGCTATGTTTTGTGCTGTTGCTTAGAGTAGAGCTATTTTAGCTCTTTCTTGTAAGCTATGATATCTGTTAATGTGACAAAGATAGAATTAATGAGAACCTGCTTGCTACATGTTTGGTAATTGAGTTGTGCTGATGTACCGTATATTAAATGTTTTATTGAGAAAGAAAGAGTTATTGTTGAGACTGGGCCGATGCAGATGAGATAGGTTTACATATTGTGATGGACAGGATAGAGACAAGGGTACAAATGAGGGGGTAGAAGGAAGCAGACTGACCATCCCATCTGGCCTATAAAGAATGAAAGAAAGGGGAGAGGGAGATCAGCAGAGTGATGTAAATTATATGACTGCGTCCAGCCAGAGCTGTCACAGTATGTAACACTCAGCCAGAGGGCAAGAAGATGAAGAGAGCTGGAGCGGGTGCATCATCAGGAACGAGGCACTGCATGAGAAAGTAGGAACACAGTGCTCTCAGCATAGACAGAGCTACCGAGAAAAATCCAATAAAGTAAAGAAAGCAGCTTGATAACTGTGATGTCCCTTGAAATCAAAGACACCTCATCAATCATGTCACTTCAGACATTAGTCCCAGAATATAACGTGTTTTCTCCATTGACACAAGTCATCTTATTTTTCTTTAATAGAATAATATTGGCATTTTCGTTCATATTTTTCTTCCTCCATGAGTAGCATCTGTGTCCTGAAGAAGCCAGTCATCCCAAGTAAAAATCCTTTATAGGATCTTCCTGGCCAAAACATTTTCTCTATGACCGTATTCCTCCTCTTAATTGCTTGGCCCAGGTCCAACAGAAGGGAATTGTAGATTAAATACATTGTAATAGTAAAATACTTACCATCACCTTTTATCTTTGCATGCGCTAAGTGTTGGCACAGGGAGAAATGCTGAGAGAGAGAGAGTTACGGGTTGTGCATGTAGAAGAGCAAAACAAAAGCAACGCGCTCAATTAAGATGAGAAATAAAAATATGCATAGAGCTGGCCATACGGATCAGAAAAACTGTCATCGGAATACTCATCTGGACGACAGCTATTGCCCCTGACAACCTCATACACATGCACGTGTTCATAATGATGGGAGGTGAATACATTGTTGCCAGCTTACTTTCCTGAACCACATGATTTATTTTTGCTTTTGAGTTGTTATTCCCTCCCTTTATTCCAAGAGTCAAAACTTTGTATTTTTCGGTTTAAATAGCCATATAAGGGCTTGCTTTTAGTGGAATGAGTGGTACTTTTCAAATACATCATTCATTTTACAATATAAGGCACTAAAAACAAAGAAAAAAATCCAAAATAGGCAGAATTGAAAAAAAAAAAACATAAAAAACAGCAATTCTGCTTTTATTTTTTGGACTTTTGTTTTTACAACATTTCCTTGGCTGTAAAAATGACCTAGTAACTTTGTTCTAGGAGTCGGTACACTAAGGCGATACCAAATTTGTAGAGATTTTATTTTGTTTATAACATAAAAAAGAAAACACTAAAAAAAATTACTTCAATTTGCCATATTCTGAAGGCCGTAGCTTATATTTTTAAATTGACAGAGTTACAAGAGTTTTGTTTTGCAAGGTGAGCTACAGATTTTATTGCTATGATTTGGTGGTATATATGACTTATTGATGTCTTTAACTGTCATTTCTTTGGGGAGTTGATGTGACCAAAAAAAACATAGATTCCGCCATTTTGAATTATTTTTTGTTTGGTGTTCACCAAATGGGATATTTCTATATTTTATTAGATTGCACACAGCGATGCCAATATGTTAATTTTTTTTATTTTTTTTATTTCTCTATTTACATTAATATCACGATTTAACCTTGTATTTGTTTTCTTTAATTTTTTTTTTCTTCTACATTTTTTATTAGTCTCCTTAAGGGACATGAACCAGTGATCGCTTGATACAATGTAATAATGTCATACAATACACTGCAATACTGTAAAAATTGACAATCCGTTGGCACCCTGTGATCCTGTCATAGGAGGAAGAGGGGGATTTAGGTTTCGGAAGTGATTTTCCCCCTAATCACCTAAGTGCCACTGTCACTATTGACAGCACCTATGAGGTTAAACTGTTGCTATCAGAGCTACCTTAGATCCAATCACAGCAGTTACTCTTGGATGCAGGTTTAACATATGTCCAAACTGCATCTTTTTCTGCCATTTTATGTGCAGAAAACAGCAAAAATCCCTACAAAATGCTTCCAAAAAATGAACATATTCATTTCTATACAAAAATGACTTGCTGTTCATATGTTCTGACTTCTGAGCTTATTTTAAAAGCTAGGCTTTCAAAAGCCGCCAAGTGTTTAAAATAAGTAATGTACATTCTTCAAGCGTTTTTCACAAGGAAGTTGCTTCATACTTTACAATTTAAGTAAATGAGAAAGCTAATAAGATGGTATTTATAAAGCATTTTTTCAACGTTTGTGCTGAGAAAAACACAAGCGTTTTCTGAATTTCTTTATACATATAAAAAAGGTCTAGAAAACGTCAGAGAAAAAAAATCCAGTGGAAAATACGCAAAAAAAAAGCTCAAGAAAACATTAGCAAAAGACTCTTTCGATTTACAAAACTCCAAAGACAAGGAGAGTTCCTTGGAGCATCCTCCGCTTTATAAAGATATTTTTGGCTGCCAGAAAAAGATGCAGTGTGAACGTACCCTTAAAATACTGCAGGCACTCGAGTTATGAGTCCACTCCATCCAGTTAGCGTGCACATCTGCCATACCATAGAACAAAAGCAGACATGTTGTAAACTCTTTCGCTACACATCTTGAATGAAGAGTGTGACACCCCGTATACATTTGTATTAGAGGCACGAAGAGGTCCCAGATACATCATCGCCCTATTGCCTGAGGGGGCCCAGAGACGGTGCTAATATTATAAATGGCACATGGTAGTAGGGGGTCTTTGTATTATGATCAGAAGCTTCAACACCACCAGATTAGTAGTATTTTTCATATATTTACATTTATTTTTAACTTACAGTTGATGAAGCAGTCACCAGTGTGCAGTCATCTAAGGGTACCGTCACACAGTGCAATTTTCATCGCTACGACGGTACGATCCGTGACGCTCCAGCGTCGTAACAATATCGCTCCAGCGTCGTAGACTGCTGTCACACTTTGCAATCTACGACGCTGGAGCGATAATTTCATGACGTATGTGCGATGTAGAAGCCGTTGGTTACTATGCACACATCGTATACGATATATGTTACACCATGCAATCATGCCGCCACAGCGGGACACTAGACGACGAAAGAAAGTTTCAAACGATCTGCTACGACGTACGATTCTCAGCGGGGTCCCTGATCGCAGGAGCGTGTCAGACACTGCGATATCGTAACTATATCGCTCGAACGTCACGAATCGTGCCGTCGTAGCGATCAAAATTGCACTGTGTGACGGTACCCTTAGAGATGTCCATGGATCTACAGGACAATAGTAATGAGCATAACAGATGTAGCAAACAATGGACAAGCTATGTGACAAAATGATTAAAAAAATAAAGGAATGTATGGTATATTTAGAAAAAAAAGTCAATGATTGCTTGAAATCACATGACCGTGTATGGCCAAATTGGGCTCTTTCCCATATATCCACTCCTCCAACCCCTCCCGCTGTGACCAACCAAAATCCCGCCACCACCACTTAAACACTTATTACACAATAAAAACATAAAATGTTAAATTGTTTGGATAATTTTGGCCACAGCGGTCAGTTTATTAACAAACAAAATATAATAACGATATAATAAACATATGATAAAACTTGAGGGGAGGGTTCTTGGAGCTAAAAGATCTGGCATAATATATAGGCAAAACCACCACCAAATTTTAACCAACACTTTTTACCCTCCGCCATGACCACCAGCTCGAGGGCACCATGTAACCCTTTTTCGGGCAGACCAAAAACCCCAAAGCTCCAGAGGACAATCCCCGTCCAGAGCCCGTAACCACAAGCCAGATCAACCCCCAGCCAATTGAATCATCGTAATTTAACATACAATTCCTTCCTCCAATAAAACATCGCCAACTTCAAGAACCCCGCCCCTCACCAACCACGAACAGCCCCACCACCACCAGTGCCCTCTCAACTCCCTCCTGTATTCCAAGCGCCCACAAATCAATACCTATGTCATTTAAGTGCACACCATCCTCTCTCCAAAAGTTACCGATCCCAGACTCCAACTCAAAATGCCTCACCGCAATCCCCCCATTCCTAGATACAAAATTTGCCACTGCCCTATTAAGTTTTATCCTGGCCCTATTAATTCCTTTTAAGGATTGAGCCGCCCTCCATTGTTTTCTAGGCACTATGTCAGACCACACTGTCAGAATTCCAGGATAAGAGACCCACAATCTCAAAAAATCAAAACAGATATCCCTAATCAATTCCCTAACTGGTTTTGTACCTAAATCATTCCCCCCATGTGCACCAGTAAAATATCCGGCGCTCTGTCCAAACGCACGGCCCGTGAAAACTCTGACAAAACCCTATTCCACAACATACCCCTAAACCCCAACCATCGAATCACCACTGAATCCTAATTGCCTACCATCCGGCCTATCGTCAGCATGAAACGCACCCCAATACATGAACGAGTGTCTGAAAATCCAGGTCAATAAAGGAGCCCGACCTGAAAAACAGAACAACAGTTACGGACCAGCATAAAGCAATAGGCCCCAACATACCTAATGACGTACGTAAGTCAAATAACGATTCGAACTCCATCTGCCAAACCTTTTAATCGCATCAGCTCCTAAACCTAAACCATCTGCCTCCGTCGCAGCTCCGATCCTAAAAGAGTGAGACCCATAACTACCAGCATCAAAGCCTAACTCCGCCAATGCCTTCTTTAACACAGCTGAAAATTGAAAACGCGACAAAAAAGCCCCACCTTGGTGACGTAACATTGGGCCTCATCTACCAGACCACAAACTCCAGTACTCCTCCAAACAACACTGTGGGCACATTAAATATCCATCGACCCTCCCCAGTATGACCCGCTTACCCATTCCCAATTGGTCGGTTTTGGAACGCCTGATCCAGAACATAATGCCTCCAGCCCAAAAATCTACATCCTCCGCCAACAAATCCCCAGCCCTGTTTTTATTGGAGGACACCAGCTCCCCCATTTGCAAAGCCCTAAAGAATACCCAAGAATAAGCCAACCAGAAAAGCACTGCTTCAAAAAGAGAACAACAAATTTTTCCAACCACATCACCCAATTTTTCCAACATGCTAAACGAAATAGGTCTGCGCCTATCAAAACTACTCTTACCACTCCGAAGACCCTTCAACGCCTGCCTTATCAAAAATTCTTTCGTAATATCAACCTATCCCTGCAGCTTAAACCCAAAAGCCAAGCCTGCGATAAATTTGTTCACCTTTGAAACGGACCAACCCCATTCCGCAGCATTGCCAACCAAAAACAACACCTCCCGCGTCCTGTCTCTATCAGATTTGACCATTCCCCACTGACCCGACCAGCGTTCCCATATTCTCCACGCTGATTCATAAGCTAACCACGTCTGCTTCAAAACTGAGGCTTGAATCAACCAACCTCCTTGTCCGCAACAATTTGCCACAAATGTGAAGGGCATCCAACCCCTGAGGCCTCCGCGTCTGGCGCCAACTCCCAGAAATGATCCAACTGTTAACAAGATAAAGCATCTGCTATCGAATTTTGCACACCCGGTACGTGTACTGCAGAAATGTAGGCATTCAACTCCAAACACCGCAGCACCAATTCCCTAACCAACCTGATCACCGGGGGGGAGGAGGAAGTTAGACTATTAATAACCGAGACCACACTCAAATTATCACAATGAAACCTAACCCTCCGATTTTGGAAAATGTCACCCCAAACCACAACCGACACCACAATTGGGAATAACTCTAGTAGTGCCAGATTCTTGGTCAAGCCTTGTTTGCACCACCATTCCAGCCACAACCCGGCACTCCACCTACCACCGCAATAAGCGCCATAACCAACCCCACCGGCTGCATCAGTGTAAATTTCGCAATCAAAATCATTCAAAGTTTCCAGTTGGATCAACGATCTTCCATTGTAATTCTCCAAAAAACGCTGCCACACAACCAAATCTTCCTTGTGCTCCTTATTCAAACGAACAAAATGATGCGCTGCCCTGATTCCTGCCATCGCCTTTGACAACCTGCGGCAAAAAATCCTGCCCATGGGCATGATCCAGCAGGCAAAATTCAAACGTCCTAACAAGGACTGCAACTCCTTCAAAGTCACCTTGTGCAGTCTCCCGATCCTCTGAACTTCCTCTTTAAGCAACAAGAGCTTGTCCTCCGGTAACCTACACTCCATTCTTTCCGAGTCAATAAGAATGCCCAAAAAAATCAAAACCATGCCAGGGCCCTCGTTTTTTCTCTCGCCAATGGAACACCGAACAGCCCAGCCATCCACTCCATAGTAGCCAATAAATTCCTGCATAAAGCAGAGTCCGGCGGACCAATAAACAGGAAATCATCCAAATAATGAATGATGGAAGAAACTCCGGTGACGTCCCTAACCACCCACTCCAGAAAAGTGCTAAATGTCTCAAACAACGAACAAGAAATCGAACAGCCCATAGGCAAACATCTGTCCAAATAAAAACCTCCGTCCCAAAAACAACCTAGCAAACTGCAACTGCCGCATGCAAATCCGCTGACCTCAAATTCTTAATAGTAAAGGGGACCGTGTGGCTATGAGGAGGAATCCTAAAACCGTCTGAAAAACCACTTAAAAGAATCCCCGCTTTTTCTTGGTCCTACTTAGATAAGTGGCTATCTTTGCAGCCTCACTGGCATCTCCCCCTTGACCGCCACCCACTGCTGGCTTACCCCTTGCTTTCTTAAAACACTTTGATGCTTCATGGGAAGCCCCGTTACAGGGAACAAACATATTTGAATTTACAGGTGTTTCCAAATTTACATTGGCCATTGTTAAATTGCCAACATGTTCCCGATTTTTCTTTTGCACCCTGCGTCCCCTGACCCCCACTTCCATGTCCGTACTGCTGATTGTTGGCACCACGCCCCCATGAAAGGACTGCCCATACCTCGCCGGGGCCATATTTCGGGTCAAACCGCCTTCCTCTGACGAAATTGCTCATCATAGTGCAGCCACGCCTGGCCCCTATAAGTACAGTGTGCCTCCCCTATTGCGTCCAAATAGCAAAAGAGACCCGAACAGTTGTCTGGAAATTTCTCACCTATCACACTAGCCAGGATCGCAAAAACCTGCAGCCAATTAACAAATGTTTGCGGAATCAACCACCACCACCTCCTCTTCTCCTCCTCCTCCTTCTTACTGTCTTCCTTTTTACCCTTGTCCAAGTTAAATTTTTCCAAAGGAAGGAGGGAGAAAATCTCTACATATTCATCCTTCCAAATTTTTCCCCTCACTTCTTTCTTTAAATGGGCACCGAGCGGATCCTCAAAGCATACATACACCTCTCCTTTTGCTCTATCATCCAACTTCACTGCATCACCCTTGTCTTTTTCGGTCTGCACCGATACTGATACCCCTGCCTACGACACCTGCGCCGACATCCCTGACCTCCCTGTGTCGCTTACCACTCACGATCAACAACCCGACCCCTGTAACCAGGCCCCCACAGGTGACACCCCAGCACCTTCGGCAACTCCCCCCTCTAAACTCCTCAAAAATGCGACACCCCTGCCAGAATATCACTAATGCCCGAAACACCCGAGCTACCCACTCCAGTTAAGCCACTACCATCTGCCGCTACACTCTGACTTCCCCTAACCTCCCCTAACCCAACCCCCAATGGTGACAAATGAGACATGGACATATACTCACGATGCTGTGCGGGTGCTGTGTCCCTGCCAGCCGGACATCCGGACTCCTGCTGTTCTCCATTCTCTGGCTGCTCGCTTCCAGAATCACACATGTCATTGTCCCTTTGCTGCTCCAGGCCTGCGCCCCTGGCCTCCACATCACCAGGGGGGACCGAAGCTGGGGATCTGTGTCACTCCCTTGACCTCCTGTTGGACCTCCATCTGTCTGTGGCTGCAGTCTCTCGTGGCCTTCCTGCATTCGCTGCCCTGTTGTCATCAGCTCCTGGCGTATGGCCCCCGCGTCGAGGGCAAGGCTGAGCCACTTGCGGCTGCCTGCCCGCCATCTTGCTCTGCAGACCGCTCCCCCTGCCAGGTGCCCCCGCGTCGGCCGCTCCCAGGGTACCTGCCGCTGTTGCCACCACCCGATGTCCATCCGCAGCTGCCGCTTCCACCTGCTGTCCTCTCACCGCCATGACCTGGCCTCATCCACTGCTGCTCCACCATGGCCGTAGGGCTCTCTCCCGGCCTGCGCCATCCCGCATTGTGCTCGAGCAGGCCGCACTTCCGGTGGAGCCTGGCTGGCCGTCATGGCCCTTGCCATGTGCCGGGATTCCTGCCGGAGGGGGCACAGGGTGGATCAGTCGAACCGCTGCACCCGGTCTTCGCAGGGTCCCCGGAGGGGCTCCATGACCTCTGTCTGGCGCGCATCACCATGTCTGTAGACAGCAGTTCTGGGGGCCTCGTCCCCTGGTCCTGCTGCCTTGCCATCCTCCATCGCCCAGTAAAGATGATAGCTGCACCTCCAGCCAGCCGCTCCTCCGAGAATGAGCCACGTCCCATAGTCGCTCCACTAAGCCGTCCACAGAATCCATAGTGACTCTGCCTAAGAGGATTCCCTCAGGCAAGTGGTGATTTTCCCGCACTTTCCCTCCACTGAATCCTGCACCCAACCCCCAACTCCTCTCCTAAAAACCCTCATACCAATCCCAGCATTTTAATATTCAAAGAAAAACCCTCCCTTGTCAACGCAGTCATGGGGGCCTACATCTACCTGCTCTCATTCCAGCCCTCATCTTGGAAATGTATACACAGAAGATATGTAAAATAGTCCACACCTGATAAATATTCTTCATTAAATAAACCTATTATCTCAGCACTGATGAATTGCAATAACACAAAATAAAATAATAAACACAATATAGCATTAATCGTAGTGGTACCACTAGGGTTACTGTTGTAATGTGAACAACACGTCATTACACCATGTTTCAAATTATTATGCAAATTATATTTTTCTCGGATTTTCCAAAATGGTCAGTAAAAAATGACAGTCACTCTAATAAAAGTCATCACCTGTTAGAGTATACATCGAATTTTATAGAAGAAACCTACCAATGATAACAGTATAATCTCCAAAATGAATAAAAACTTAAAATGCACTGTTCCAAATTATTAGGCACAGTAGAATTTCTAAACATTTGATATGTTTTAAAGAACTAAAAATGCTCATTTGTGGAATTTGCAGCATTAGGAGGTCACATACACTGAACAAAAAAGCTATTTAACTCTAAAACATCCTAACAGGCCAAGTTACATGTTAACATAGGAACCCTTCTTTGACATCACCTTCACAATTCTTGCATCCATTGAACTTGTCAGTTTTGGGAGAGTTTCTGCTTGTATTTCTTTG
Source organism: Ranitomeya imitator (assembly GCF_032444005.1). Taxonomy (NCBI): domain Eukaryota; kingdom Metazoa; phylum Chordata; class Amphibia; order Anura; family Dendrobatidae; genus Ranitomeya; species Ranitomeya imitator. The sequence continues at coordinate 443,549,953 of NC_091285.1, forward strand.
CATGAAGTCAGAATAGCCTCCCAGAGCTGCTGTTTTGATGTGAACTTCCTCACACCCTCATAGATCTTTTGCTTGATGATACTCCAAAAGTTCTCTATAGGGTTGAGGTCAGGGGAAGATGGTGGCCACACCATGAGTTTATCTCCTTTTATGCCCATAGCAGCCAATGACTCAGAGGTATTATTTGCAGCATGAGATGGTGCATTGTCATGCATGAAGATGATATTGCTCCTGAAGGCACGTTTCTGCTTTTTATACCATGGAAGAAAGTTGTCAGTCAGAAACTCTATATACTTTGCAGAGGTCATTTTCACACCTTCAGGAACCTTAAAGGGCCCTACCAGCTGTTTCCCCATGATTCCAGCCCAAAACATGACTACTCCACCTCCTTGCTGACGTCGCAGCCTTGTTCGGACATGGTGGCCATCCACCAACCATCCACTACTCCATCCATCTGGACCATCCAGGGTTGCTCGACACTTATCAGTAAACAAGACTGTTTGGAAATTAGTCTTCATGTATGTCTGGGCCCACTGCAACTGTTTCTGCTTGTGAACACTGTTTGGGGGTGGCCGAATAGTAGGTTTATGAATCAAAACAAGCCTTTGAAGGATCCTACACCTTGAGGTTTGAGGGACTCCAGTAATGTAATGGCTTTTTAGCAGCTGCTCTCTTAATCTGATGAACTTGCCTGGCAGAAACCTTCCTCATTATGCCTTTATCAGCACGAACACTTCTGTGCTCAGATTCAGCCACAAATCTCTTAACAGTGCAATGATCACGCTTAAGTTTTGGGGAAATATCTAATGTTTTCATCCCTTGACCAAGGCATTGCACTATTTGATGCTTTTCGGCAGCAATGAGATCCTTTTTCTTTCCTATGTTACTTGAAAACTGTGGCCTGCTTAACTATGTGGAACATCAATTTTAAGCAGTTTTCCTTTAATTAGAATCACCTGGAAAACTAATTAACACATGTGTTTAAGATTGATTTCAGTGATCCATTGAGCCCTGAGAGACAATACCATCCATGAGTTTATTTGAAAAACAAAACAATTAAATCTTTATGACACTTAAATCCAATTTGCATAATAATTTGGAACACGGTGTATATAAGGTAGTTGGACTGTGTGGTCGCATTTCTACCCCTGAAGACACCAATCACGTCAGTGTGAAATGTGTCCTGCGTTTTCTGTAAATGCTATGTCATATGAATCGTGTTATAATTAGTGATAGCAACAAGGCAACCCCCACATGTACTTATGCTGGCTATCAGATGTAAATCATTCAGCTGCGGCAAGAAAAACTAAATCTCCGAGCACTAAAAAATACTCGGAGGACCCCCGAGCATGCTCGAGAAATCTCGAGTAACGAGTATATTCGCTCATCACTAGTTATAATGTATAGAGTGTGCTAAGTATTGATAGTATAATGTAAAATGCATAGCATGTGGCAGTGTTATAGGTAATGTTGGTAATGTGAAAGTGTAAGGTATAGATATGTAGATAGTGACTACAGGGTAAGATAGAGTTACTGTTTGGGACTAGCCCAAAGTAGGAGGGGCTAGTCTTAGGGAGAGTGACTGCTTCCTGCCAGGAAGTCAGATAGTGTTTGGAGTGTGATGTAAGCAGTGCTGCAATAAGAGTGTGATCCTAAGGGCTCATCTCCACTTGTGAGGAAAACGGACGAGTGCAATCCGATAAAAAATCGGATTGCACTCGGACCAATGTTAATCAATAGGTGACACTCCATTTGCGATTTTTTTCCCAGCCGAAATCGGACTGAGAAAAATCTGTGTCGGCTGAGAAAAAAATTGCAGCATGCTGCGTATTGCTGAGATTCTCGGACGAGACTCGCCAATGCAAGTCAATGGGTGCGAGAAAAAAAACGCATGGAATACGGACCATCCGTATTCCATCCGTTTTTTACGGATACCTTACCATTCTGTGGCACAGAACACTGTAAATAGTCCTGTAAATGACTGTATAAAAATATTTGCAGAGAAAAAAAACGGATTGCATACGGATGTCATACGGATGTAAAAACGGATGATGCGATTAAAAATCGCATTACACTCGCATGACACTCGCATGACAATCGCACACGTTACATCAGTTTTTTCGGTCCGTAAATCGGACCGTTTTTTTCTCACACAAGTGGAGATGAGCCCTAAGGGAGAGGAGAAAGAAGAAGGAGGGATAGCGTGATCCTGAGGAAAAGTGACCGATGAGACAGAGGACACTTAGCCATGAGACTTTGAGCTTCTAACACAGAAGGTAACGGGTCTTAGCAGGACTGAGAGATGGTTATTAGTGAAATGTCCCACACGGTAGATCCATAGCACCAGTAGCCGAAGAAATAGGATATGGAATTGCTGAGCTAGTAATGGAAATTTGTGAATCAAGAATGTAGTGTTAAAGCCAGGTTGTGGCAAAGTAGGGAGGAACAGTGTACCTTGAAAGCACTGGAGTATACTACAGAGGAAGGATGCTGTGTGGAATAATGCTTTGTACTGTAAAGGAAATATCCATAATATGTTGTACCCACGTACCCAGGTACCCACTGTCCTTTGTATGTAACCCTTACTACGTTACCATTCAGTAAAGAGTTTATTTTGGAATGATGATCTTCCTCATTGAACTGTGAGACATCTGGTCCTGGTAAGCCCACAACACTGGCTAGATACAATCAGCACAGGCATAGCACCCTCACAGCACAAGTCCCAACACTCAACACGGATCCCCACTTTCATGGAACGAGCACAGGTGCTGAAGAAGAGTGCCTCACCCACGGCCACTGCTCCAAGTCAGGTTGCAGTCAAATTAAGCAGCAAATGGATGAATGGGAAAATGTTAGTCCGTGGCACAGCATGCTTTCCTTACTATGCATCATCTGCACATATTATACCACAATTACTGATATGTCTATTAATGCTTACATGAGATAAAGCCCATTTTCTGTGGGAAGTGGTGCTCATATGGCAATCAATTAGACAACTCCACTCAAATGATCTTCGCTAGTCTGTAAAACATTTAGGCCGTGTTCCCACGTAGTGTAAACACAATTTCTTTTCACTGTGTTTTTTTTGCTGGTATCCACACCAAAATAAGCAATAGCAATCTGTTCCAACTTAGATATGAGCAAACATGTTCAGAAAACGTTCGCCAATATCAAATTCGTCACGAACGTTGCACATTCAGATTCGTGCTTGGATTCTCTATCTTTTTCTCAGAAAATCGGTAAAAGTCAGCCAAAGTTTGGTAAATGATCGAGTTCACCAAGGTCTCTTTCAGATTTCAAAGATTCCGGTAGCAGCATGTCCCACACACATGCACACCGATGAAAGACAGATTATATCCATGTGTCATCAGGGTGACATGTACCGGCACGTGGGAATCAATGGTACTGTTGGCGCTGTTCCCCGGCATCGGGTGCTGAAGTGAAGACAGCTCACATCACTGTACCCTGCTGGTGCTGTGATCAGCACTAGCAGGGGACAATGTTGAGAGTTGTATTCAACATGTCGCCGTTCTGGCTGAAATCCAGTAGACACTAAGCTGCTCAGAGTGCAGCTTCAGTGACATGCTGTGATGTTAGAGAGGTTACAGACAGTCACTAAAACTGCGGTTCCCACAGGCAGCTCATTGTGAGGTGAGTGGCCAGATGAACTGCGGTGACCTCAATAAGATCACCACTATCACCAAGAGAATTTTCTCATGGTTCTCACTGGCAGCTCATTGAGGTCACTGCAGTTCATCGGGCCAGCGCACAATCTACTGATGTTCATGCTGATGTCATCTCAGTGTCATCAGTCCATGCTGCGCAAAAAAAAATATGTGTGTGGATTTTTCACACGGATACATGGTCCGTGTGAAAAATCTAACATGTGCGCACCACCATTCAATGCAATGGCTGTGCGTATGTCCGTATTTGCAGTCCTTAAAAAACTAACATGTGAAGGATGCCTTAAAGGGTATGACATGTCTGAAGGCATCAACTGCACAGTATCACTTTTTTTTATTGGACTATATAAAATATGGATTATTTTTACTGAACTATATAAAATGCATATTTTGCACATCTCATTGTCCATTGAATACTAGTAGAAAAGGGAAGAGATGAAGAGAAAGGAGTGCTAATTCTTGTTGTCACTTTGTCTCTAAATGTTCTGGGCGTCTTTTAGAATTGCTTTAGCAAGCAAAATTTTGCTTATTTTGCAATATTTCCTCGTTGTAAAAGCTTATGTCAAAATGTATTTTTCATGACATATTGTACTTCATGATAGTTGTAAAATTTCTTCGATATGACTTGTGTTTATTCATGAAAAAAATGGAAATTTGGCAAAAAGTTTGAAAATTTTGCAATTTTTAATGTTTGAATTTTTATGTCACACAAAATAATTATTAAATAATATTTCCCACATGTTTACTTTCCATCAACAAAATTTTTTAAACTTAATTTTTTGGGGTCAGAGGTTAGAAGGGTTAAAATTGAGCACCGATTTCTCATTTTTCCAGCAAAATTTACAAAACCATTTTTTAAGGGAGCACATAAATTTGAAGTGATTCTAAAAACTGCACCTCTCAGGCTATGTGCACACGTCAGGTTTTTTTCCTGACAAAATCCGGAGATTTCTGGCAGAAATTTGCGTTTTTTTCCCCGTGGATTTTTCGCGGTTTTTGCGCGTTTTTTGCGCGGAATTTTTGCGGATTTTTTGCGTTTTTTTTTTTTTTTCCTGAATGTCCTTTTATCAGGGAATCCGCAAAAAATCCGCAAAAAGAATGAGCATGTTCATTTTTTTTGCGGATTGCGTTTTTTTTGCGGAAAAAAACGCATCCATCTGCACAAAAATTCCGGAATGCATTCTAAATGATAGGATGCATATTTTTAGCGTTTTTGATGAGGAATTATAGCGTTTTTATAGCGAAATTCCGCAAAAAAAACGCTAAAAATCCGGACGTGTGCACATACCCTCAAGGTGCTCAAAACCACATTCAAAAAATGTATTAACCCTTCAGGTGCTTCACAGGAATTTTTGGAATGTGGAAGGAAAAAATGAACAGTTAACTTTTTTCACAAACATTTTACTTTAGACTTCATTTTTTTATATTTGCAAGCGTAATAGGAATAAATGGAACCCAAAATTTGTTGTGCAATTTCTCGTGATGATGGTGATACCCATATGTGGGGGAAAACCACTGTTTGGGTTCACAACAGGGCTTGGAAGGGAAGGAGTGCCTTTGATGTTTTAATATAAAATTTGAACGAATAATTAGCAGATGCCATGTTGCGTTTAGAGAGCCCCTGATGTGCATAAACAGTGGATAGCACCCACAAGTGACACCATTTTGGAAACTAGACCCTTCAAAGAACTCAACTAGATGTGTGGTGAGCACCTTGAACCACTAGGTGCTTCACAAAAGTTTATAATGTTGAGCTGTGAAAATAAAAAAAATAAAAAATTTTCCCACAAGAATGTTCTTTTAGCACCCAATTTTGCATTTTCACAAGGGTAACAGGAGAAAATGGACCCCAAAATTTGTTGTGTAATTTACCTGAGTACATTGGTACCCCATATGTGGGGGAAAACTACTGCTTGGGTGCACGGCAGGCCACAGATTAGTGATGTTTTGGAACACAGACTTTGATGGAATAGTCTGCGGGTGTCATGTCGCGTTTGGAGAGCCTCTAATGTGCCTACACAGTAGAAACCCCCACAAGTGACCCCATTTTGAAAACTAGACCCCTAAAGGAATGTATCTAGATGTGTGGTGAGCACCTTGAACCCCCAGATACTTCACAGAAGTTTATAACGTAGAGCAGTGAAAATAAAAAAAATCTAATTTTTCACACAAAAATGTTTTTTAGCCCCAAATTTTGCACTTTTACAAGGGTAACAGAAAAATTTGCACTATACATTTTGTTGTGCAATTTCTCGTTACATACCCCATATGTACTATTGAGGTACAGTGCAAAGGTCAGAAGAGAAGAAGCGCCAAATTGGAGTTCAGATTATTCTGGACTGGTTTGAGGGTGCCATGTCACATTGGCAGAGCCCCTGAGGTGCCAGAACAGCAAAATCCCCCATAAGTGACTCCAGTTTACAAATTACAGTTCTCAATGAATTCATCTAGGGGTGCAGTGATCATATTCACACTACAGGTGTGTCACAGAATTTTATATCATTGGGTAGTAAAGAAAAATTTAGTTTTAGCCCCAGATTTTACATTTTCATAAGGGGAAATGTGCAAAAATGGCACCCAAATTTATCCCACAATTTCTGCTGAATGTTGAAATATCCCATATGTAGCTGTACAGTGTTGCTTAGCTATATGGCAATTCTCGGCAGGGACGGAGTGCTATTTGCCTACTGGAGAGCAGATTTTCCTAGAATACTTTGCGGACTTCTAGCCCCTAAGTGGTAGAAGAGCGAAGAGCCGTTTTGCTTTTCCAGAGCCTTTGTACTACCAGTAACATGAAAGCCCCCTATATTTTCATTGACAGATGATGGACCTAAATGGGGGCTAACTTTTTTTTGTGGATCGATTTGAAGCTTTTGTTAGGAACATTTTACATAACATTTGTGATCACATTTATCTATTGTTCTACACTCAACACGTACATTGGGGTTTCCATCTAAATCCCCGAGTGACGTGATTCAGATGAAACCCCAGAGGGATCCATTCACTATAATGAGGCAGCAGAGTTACTCTGGACTGCCTGGCTTCTGATCAGCATTTTCAGAGTTGCACAAAACTGTGACAGCACTTTAATGCACGCCTCAAAAGACGGACACCAGATCATAGGTCAGACAGAATCTACAGTGCCTCCATCTGCCACATTATAGGGAATCTTACGCCAGGGAATCCATCTGAATCTTATCTTGCAGAGAATTACACGGAAGCCCCGATGTAAGCACTCAGCGTAGAGAGCAGGATATTTACATTTTGTTTTAATTTCTTTTCACGTTTTTACTACGTGCCTCTACGGGACTTTCACTTTCTGCAGTCTGATAGAAGTTCTAATGCATTAGCACTGTCAGCCCTGCAGACATTAGTTAGTTAAATTATGACAACATCGGGTCACCATGGCAACGGTCGGGCCCACGCGATGATGTCGTGGGGGCGCAGGTCAGATTGCCGAGGTGTCTCCTTCCCTCTGCATGCCTGCTGTAAGTTGCGATCGCAGTATTTAGGCGGTTAAAGTGCCTAGAGTTGTGAGGGCACCGCTCCTATACTGACTGCCGGGTGTCAGCTGTCAGAATCAGCTGACATCCGGCAGCGATCACGCGTGCACAGCCTCAGTGTGTGCAAAATCGGCATGACGTATCCATATGTCCATGGTCAGTAAGTGCCAGCCAACCTGAACAAATTAATACGTCCAAGGTCGTCAAAGTTAAAGAATAAATCAATAATACATGTGAAAAAAGCAACTTTCTACTATACCTTATTAAATAAATCCTCTTTTTTCACCTCCTAAACTGATCATTCATTCTCAATATTCTCAATTCATGGGTAACATTCAGTGAATACACATTTCCCCATTACTAAAGTTGGTGCTCATACAGTTCTATGGAGAACAGTAACTGTCGTTCCAGGAGAACCTGTAGCAGAATGTCTGTGTCTGCTGTCAGCTCCTCCTCTCTCACAGAATTCTAGAAGCACTAACTGTCATCTCCAAACCTTTTCCCTGGATACAGATACTGTATTACGGGATTTACCCATCAATTAAAAGCGGAAGATCAGTCCAGGAGGAGATAGAAGCAAACTTCTCAGAAAAGATAGATTACAAAGTTGCTTATTTTTATGTGTACTATTGATTTATGAAATAAAAAATAAAATGACGGTTATTCAATAACCTTTTGGCTTTTAGTATGACATGTTTATGCATGCATTTCTATATAAAAGTGACAGAAAAGTTGCAAATTCTTCACAAGTTATATATAGCTGTCTTAAAAAAATTTGTAGATCAACATGCACATAAAATCGCAATTTGTGAAAAAATCAACATTAATATGAAACATTTTACCCATTGGCCTCTTGTTCTTTTCTAATGTTGGGAAATCTACTAATTGGCATTTTTGAAAACTAGAAATTTACACAACAATTCAGCATTAACGTGTTACATTTACCACATTGGTCTTCTGCTCTAATCCAACATTGGGTTGTGTACTGCCATAATTTGTGTCAAATTTGGCATAAAAATGTGACATATGATGAATATCGAGTGGCAGACGTGAAGTTAATGCATTAAAGATTTGGAGCAAATTACGCCATTTCTCATAAATGCGGGCCTGTATGTGCTAAAGAAATCCTCTGACCTCCCAATGAAAAAGCAAATTGTTATTTGATAACAATAATCTGCATGTGGACAAATCAACTTTTTCTAATGCGAACTGATTGACTGGTATTACGAACATACTCTTGAAAACGCGACAAATAAAATTATGCCATAGGTTGATTAAAAAATAATATACGGTACTTTTAATTCAGAAGTCAAGTTGAACTAAAAATAATGTGCACCATCAATGATGCTTACCTGCTGTAAAGGTTCCCCAGTCTGCTGCCTTTAAAGGGAATCTGTCACTAGATTTATTCTATCCCACGTGAGTGCAGCTTGCTGTAGAGGCAAAGACCCTAATTCTAGCTTTGTGTCAATTCCTGTTCTCCTTGGTGCAGTTTTCATAAAATCACTGTTTTATCTGCTGCAGATCTAGCAGTTCTCTAAATGCTGAGCTCTCTATAACCCCCACTCCATTGATTGGCAGATTCCTGTATACGCTGTGCATAGACAGAAGATGACAGCCAGTGGGGTAGGGCAGGATTACACGAAGCTCATGAATATGCATGTCTACATGGCGTCAGATTTACTAGTCCAGTTGTGATAATATCCAGTTGGTAAAACAATAATTTTACCAAAACTACAGCAAGCAGCCCAGTAAGTGAAACATCACTGGAATCAGGGTCTCTGCCCCTAATGTATGCTGCTATCATCTTAGATGACAAAAACCTGGTGACCGATTCCCTTTAACTCTAGGACAAGGACCTTTCGTGAAAGCTACAGCTCTGCAATTGTAGATTGGCTGCTTTGTAAGAACACAGGTCCATCACAGTGTCACCTGGAAGTCACTTCATGAAGATCTGATTCCTGTTAAAGCACATAGGTCGGATACTTATAAAGTACAGGCAACTAAACCATCAGAGAACCATAGACAAACACAGTGAAGCAAATGAGCCATTGTTAGGGCGAACCTGGAGAGGAATCTGTCATGTACATGCATCCACTTAGATGACCATTCTTTTTCTATCTGACCTCTATCAGAATAAAAAAAAATAGGTGTGGCATCATAAAGATCAAAGAAACAGTGACCATAGTCTACAATCACATTCTTTGGCAACTCTGGATAAAGCAGATGGCACTATGGCACTATGTTAAAATAACCATCCTCTCCACTCCTGTGACAACATGTACACTTTCCAAAACCCTGGAGGTGAATTAGATGTTAAAAATAATGCAATATATTTCTGTAAACATGGCATACAGCAATATATAATACATTGCTCACCTTGATGAGCCGTAAAGAAGGACACTGACTGGCCGCTGCAAACAGATTCGGAGGGTTTTAGCCTTCCAATGCCCGATCATGTACTCTGAAAGAAAGGAAGAGCATGACAATTAACACCTTCAATGTAGGTAGCTAGTAACTACATATTTGGCAATATACATTTGCAGCTTTTCGAAGTTCAAGATTGTCCAGGCTCGAAATTAGCGTCAATGCTTAAAATGGAGAAATCTGGGTGGTCTACGAAGCGACAACTGTTAGAAGATGCCTCCTTAGGGTCGTAAAAGTCTCTTTGTGGCACCTGTAGTTGCTTTATAGTCTCAGAGAAGAAACACGGATCATACCGTAATGATTGGCAAGAGAAGGATATTATGTATGTATTTTAAATGTCAAAAAAAAAATGTCAGTGTCAGACTTATTGGGTTATGATGCAGTTTCCCGTTAATTAAACATAGCGCCTCATGGCTCTGCTTCAGTATCACCCCGTCATTTCCAGAAAGACACACGTACTATCAGTTCTAGCAAAAACAGCTTTTGTATTAACTTCATGTTCGATATGACAGTAAATTGGGTGAGATCTTGTGCAGCAGTGTCTTCTTGAACTACAACATGCACCTCAACAGAATTATGGAGAAATTGTCCTTGACCTTTAAGGTGGCTGAGACACCGATGATTAAGCTGCTATGTACAAAACAGCTGCAGTCACAACACAGGGAATTAACACTATATTTCCAACTAGCGAAACCTCGAAAATTGGTAACGCCCTTACCAAAAACTGCCAATTTTATTAACCACAATGATCACTGATGGCAATGTATGTTTTATTTGGCGCCTTTTTAATCCCATACTGTTTTTTTTTTTGGCAAACATTGCTTTTTACATATTTTACAATCTGACGAATGGCCACCAACAACTACTGATGATTTGATTATTGAGAATTTACAAAAAAAAGTACAATAAAATGTCAAGATCTGGGTTGCCAACCATCCATAAATTCCAGGATAGTCTGTAGAAAAAGGACAATTTTTTGATCTGATATAAAAAACAAATATATAAGGCGTCTGAGATCTTTTTAAAGCTTTCGAAATATTTTGACTGTAATTATCATCATTTTGAAATTTAAAGTAAATACACCTGACATCATCATATCAGAATGATGGGCTGCAGACATGGATCACTTATAATCTTAATGATTTATTATGGTTTTCCAATGCGTCCGTAAAAAAATTGTTGGAGAATTTTTTGAAAGCTGTCTAGAAAATAAAAATTAAGTTGGCGGCCCTTATCAAGATAGCATCTCTGTTTTATAGTGCTGGGTCATATTGGCATTTCATCTGGCACTGAATGTGTTAACGCTGCCAAAGATGCCAAGGCTATGGAGCCGAATCTACCCAAGGAGTGAAGTACCGTCTCGAAAGAGAAGCAAAGAAATGGAGAAGAATCGGATGGAGAGAGGAGAATGGGAGGAAGGACAGGAGGAGGATTCTCGATGGGAGGAGGGTTTGTGGGTTTTGTTTTTGCACAGATAATAGGATTCAACGAAGCGCTGAGAGCATCCAGCCATCCGCTTGGGCTGTCCTGTTAAATACAGAGCACTGGGGAGACGGAAGGAGGGGGAAGATAGAGAGAGGGAGCAGACGAAGAGATAGGGAAGAGAGGTGATGTACGAGGAAGAGATACTGGTAACACTGATGTATGTTTCTGGAACAGACCAACGGCAAAGTAATGAGAGAATGAAGACTAAAAAGTGATAAGAGGAGATCATAAGGTGGCGGGCATGATGAGCTACTGTATAAAAACAGATCAGACCTAGAGAGGAAGACAAAGAAAACGAAGCATTACACGTTTAGGAAAGTTGGTATCAAGGGAGCTATGAAAGACATGACAGGTTCTGCTGTCTGCAGTCCTGATCTGACAGGCATCAAAGACACATTTTACATCATTTTTAAAGCACCAACTTTCACAGAAATAGACTCGGTATATGGCATTATAAATAATACAGAAATTTATTATTAATAGTGCTGCCATGATGTGTTTACAGATGAGCGAAATTCTCCTCTCAGGAAGGTAAATCAAGTCGATTTGCAGTAAAGTTTGACCCTTCCATAGTGCTCCACGTACAGCAGCAGCGTATATTCCTATAATCCAGGTCATGAAGCCATGTAAGAGGCAGGAACTGCCAGGGATTCAAGCTGCTGTTTTAATCGATCCGTCGCTCCTTCTCTCACCTCCCTCCGCCTCCACTTCTTCTCTCCTCTATTCATATTTCCCTGGTTTCTGTGCCTGTGAATTCTCCTCTCTGCTGTATTTTCCACTTGCCAGCCTCTCCTGCCCGTAGCACTGCATCTCTTGTTATATGCCACTTAGTCTGAGGCTGCATACAGCATCGAGCACCGAAATCGACATGAGAACTCGTAGACGATGCAATGCAGGAGTGGTACTGGAGAACTTGGCTGGGATCCGAACAAACCCCCACTGCCATATGTGATACTTCTAATTAAAAAAATAATTAATGAGAAATTCAGGGATAAAAATGTGATGACATATATATCGAGAGGGGAGGAGGGAACAAAGGCCAGCGAAGAGAAAAGAGATCAGGAAAATTATCAAAATAGACGTAGGCATGAATGCATGCAAGACTGACAAGGCCCGAACTCACATATGTAGAAAATTTGCCAGTCACATTAGAAGGAGGCCTAGAAAGTATATGATATTGGCACATAGCAATTTTTATTCATTTCTCCACAGGGTTAATGTTACAGATGGGGCAGGATGAATGAAGTGGGGCAGTGTTTTAACAATCGGACGACTGTGAAGATGTGAGACATTTTGATGTGTGAATAATTGTGTACCATTTTGGTCATACATATATTAAAATCATAGTTTACATGCAGTGAAGCGCTGTAGGATAAAACAAAGAATCTAGAAAGGCAGGTGCTCGCTCCTTCAAACGTGCCTGACTTTCTGAATCCATCCAAGCTCCCAGAAGCCTACAATCCCCTTCTCGCTGTGGAAAATTTTATTCTGCCCTATATATTTTTTTCTTTCACCTGAGGGAAAGAGTAATAACGTCTCTGCCAGAGGGGCAGTAAGGGAGACTAAATGACAGTGATATGTTTAATTGGTTAAAGTGCTAGCCCAATGTGCGGGGAAAAGTAATTGTCGAAATTATCTGGGTTATTGGATAAACGGTACTATAGCTTACTAGAAAAAGGAAAATTGACCTGACAAACTCAGAGCAAGAGTCAGGGCTATACAGAACTGTAACAGAAGCACTTGGTTCATGCTGGTCAAATGACGGGAAGCATGGATTAGCGCCTGGCGGCACGATTACAGATGGGTATGTGCTACTCAGAAACAGTCCGGCATCTCAGAGAACATATAGTTTGAAGATTGGCTTTTTCCCAGCATTATTCCAGGTAACCGACAAGTTACTTGCTAAGTTCATATATGGGAGAGTGTTCTCAATCAATTAGAGCGATGTGTAGAAGAGCCCACCTATGATCTCGGTTGAAGGTTCAAACTATATTTTCTCGCACATCAGAGGAAAATATTTCTATCTGCAATTGTGAAGCCAGGAACCGATTCACACTGCCTGTGGTTTGGGCAGCATTACTCAAGTGGCAGGTTCTCTTTAACAAACAATGTTGTAATGAACCATAATAGTTAAAGCACCACTAAAGTGTTTTTTTATTGCACCGTTGGAGTGGTGCTTTAAATATAAGTCCCCTGCCCACTATCTCATACTCACTTGCCGTCCCCTTCATAATTTTCCAGCATCGCTACGGTAGGTCTCCAGTGAAAAGTGACCTGCTGGCACACTCCAGTGTCTGCTGGAGAAGCGCAGAGGTCAGTTTTCAACACAAATCTATGAGAGCCTTGCTCTGGCTTTGTACTTGCATTGAGAACTTGTGACGTTGATTCTGACTTCCGGCCAGTCAGAAGCTATTTCCACAAGATGGCGTGGCGCTTTATTGGCAGGTTAGAGGGCAATTAAAAATATGCACATTAGGACAAGACCCCACGTGATCATATATTATATTGCATACAACTTACAACTACCTTTTCATATTAAACTAGCCCAATGATCAGGCTATTATGCCGTACACGACTGCAGAAACCCTGACGATCAGCTCAATCACTGAAGAAGCTCTAGCCAACAGACTGTTAGCCACTGTCCGCTGAGGCTCAGAGGAGGATGTCAAGCATAGCCCCTTCTACGATGGTTATATGCACTAAAAGGGCACTTATGAAAGAATTCTCTTGATTATAATAACCAATACCCAACTACATGATGCAATCACAGTTGTGGAGAATGTTTGTATCTACAAAATCGCTATCAGGGACTACAGCCTTGCTCCAATTTCTAAAAACAAGGAGAGAGAGATTTCATCCTAGAAAGGGTCTCATGACCTGCTTCCTTGTAGATTTTCTAAATGTTTCTAAGGAGTCAATGAGGTCGGTGCACTGAGATTTGGATGGGGAAATGTAAATTACAATCTCATATATCTTTTTAATCTCTCCACTACTCGGACAACGCCTTTGAATTCCTATGTCTCCCTCTTGTAAAATTATAACTCTTATGTAGTAAAGAAGAAAATATGCGGCACTCACCCCAAATTGACTGTGAAGATTGTGGTCTTTATTGGAGAAAAAATATAATTACATCCGTCAGGACATCAGGCAAATACGAGGGTGCGGTATAGGAGCTCGGACGACGGCCGTTTCGCACACACAGGTGCTTCGACGGGTCCGGAATTATAACTCTTAAGGTACCTTCACACATAACGATATCGTTAACGATATCGTTGCTTTTGGTGACGTTGCAACGATATCGTTAAGGAAATCGCTATGTGTGACAGCGACCAACGATCAGGCCCCTGCTGTGCCATCGTTGGTTGCTGAACAAAGTCCAGAACTTTATTTCGTCGCTGGATCTCCCGTGGACATCGCTGGATCGGCGTGTGTGACACCGATCCAGCGATGTCTTCACTGGTAACCAGGGTAAACATCGGGTAACTAAGCGCAGGGCCGCGCTTAGTAACCCGATGTTTACCCTGGTTACCATCCTAAAAGTAAAAAAAACAAACAGTACATACTTACCTACCGCTGTCTGTCCCCGGCGCTGTGCTCTGCACTCCTCCTGCACTGGCTGTGAGCGTCGGTCAGCCGGAAAGCAGAGCGGTGACGTCACCGCTCTGCTTTCCGGCCGCTGTGCTCACAGCCAGTACAGGAGGAGTGCAGAGAAGCAGAGCGCCGGGGACAGACAGCGGTAGGTAAGTATGTACTGTTTGTTTTTTTTACTTTTAGGATGGTAACCAGGGTAAACATCGGGTTACTAAGCACGGCCCTGTGCTTAGTTACCCGATGTTTACCCTGGTTACCGGCATCGTTGGTCGCTGGAGAGCGGTCTGTGTGACAGCTCTCCAGCGACCAAACAGCGACGCTGCAGCGATCCGGATCATTGTCGGTATCGCTGCAGCGTCGCTTAATGTGAAGGGGCCTTTATACTCACCTCTGGTGCCGATGCAGCTCCAGCACTGGCTCTCCTGGGAATCACGTGACATAACAAAGAAGTCAGAACTGCACCTCTTTCATGTCCTCTGGTTGTATGTGATTTGTCACAAGATGGTGAGAGCGAAGCCAGCGCTGATTGACAACAAAAAAGTCAGTGCCGACATCACTGGAACAGAACCAGCATCAGAGTAGAGTATAAGTGTTATTCTTTTACAAGAGGGAAACATAGGGATTGAGATGAGGCTGTCTGAGTAGTGGACAACCCCTTTAAGGAGAGATTATAATGATATGTGAGACTGTAATTTACATTTCCCCCCCAAAGGGAAATTTAAAGGGGCAGTAGAAAATGTAATACAAGGCAGAGAGGGTCACATTTGCTGATGAAAGTGGCAGTGATGGAGTTGGACTCTAGTTCAGGTTTTACAGTTGAGCCTTATGAGCCATAACTAGATGGCTCAAAATACCAATAAAATCCATTGATGTGAAATATGAATAATATACATGGTAATGTGCTTCTAACATATAAATATGTGTAAAAGTAATATTTATTCTACACATTTATAGTATTTATTGCATTTTCATGTAAGGCATTGCCTCTATTGGTAGTAGTGCCTTTGGTCAAACCTGACGGCTACAGGGGGAATATTGATAAATGCTACGAGTAATGTCCCATTGGTAAATGGTTGTATAAAACATATAATTGGATATACAGTATAGTTATTACTTAGCATTCTTCCTACAATACAATGCAATACCCTATCATCTTTCAAAATAGAAATTAATGTCTTGGTCCATCTGACTATAATGACTTAATTAACCATTTATCCATTACAAAAACAATGAATAAATAACACTTTAATATGTTTGCCAAAATCCAGCAACCCGTTTCCAACCCACACACAACCTGCTATACTAAGACCCTCCATATACTTCCCATCCATTTAATTACATGTCCTTTCCGAGGGGCACACAGATTATAAGACATCACAAAAACACGGAAATTGCTTTTTATGGAAATTCCTATGCGTCTCCATTTGTCTGTATTATATAGATGCTTACGGGCACGGCTCCCTGTACCCCACCTAGGAATCCTCCATCCGCATTCTCCTCTTTTATCTTCCCACTATAAACCTTCTTGCGCTGAAATTTTTCCGCTCATGTCCTGTCTATTAATAACCCCCATCCCATTTCCTCTCCCATCCCCCTCCCTTCCCTTTCCCTCACAATCACTCTTTTATTACTGACCTTTTTACTTATCTCATTATACACAATGGAGCCATAATTAACTGTTACAAGAAAAAGGCAAAATGGAACAGAACCTCAAGGACTAGACAGTCAGCTGTCAAATTTACGAAAAGACTAATAACAAATCCTTCCCAAATCTCAGAAAACTTAGTGGGGGTTACAGTGTATATGGTGAAAACCTTTACATGCCTAAATAATAGCACCCCATTATGGAAATCAGCACAAAGCGCCATCCATTGTTGAGTGCAATAGGTTTATGTCGCAGGGAAATGGTCTGGTAATAACGTATTGCTTATCTATATACCTTAAACTGTCTTGTATATCGAGAAGAAGAAGCACTTTGCCCCTATATAGCAATTGGCATGGGGATTGGGCATTTTCTGCTTAATCAACTGACAATGAAGATCAGGAGAGCACCTTGCTAATTCATGCACCCTACGGACAAGTAAAGTGCGTAGAGATTGTCAGTAGGTAGATTATCATGTCAAAAGCCTTTCCTGTGAAGCGGAAACACCTTTTTTGCACAGTACTCTTGCAGAAAAACTGATGCACGGCCATCTGTGCTACACAAACCAGAGCGTCTTTCATTTTTATGGATTCTATTTATATATTACTGAGGCAGTATGCACCAAGGTGCTCGGCAGCATCCATGCTCACGTCCAGTTTACGACAGCTTTTATTTGGGATTTGTTAAGATTGTGGGGGCAGAAAATAGTTAAATGCAAATAAGAAGGCAGAGACTTAATTATGCTCATGTTATTTTCCTAATTTTTTTTTACTAATGTAAGGCTGCATAAAGTAGTCATTATGGATGAGGCTACTTTTGTTTTACATAGCTTTAGGATAAATTTATACATTGCAACATTTATGATAAGAATAAAAATTATAGTAATGTTTTACAACATTTTTAGCTGTCTACTTTCTCGTTCCCATGGGAATAATATAGAAAACACGTAGTAATAGAAATGAATATAAATAAGGTTGATGATAGCCGAATTCTTATCATCTACGTCCCTTTCTTCTTCAAATTTTAAACGATGCAGGGAACTTCAAATACACCTGGCTAACGCTTGGCTTAACTTGTCTGTACTGAAAAACATGATAAAAGGTGTAGGGATTATAAAGTGGCGTAACTTGAAGATTGTGATCCCCAATGCAGAATCTCCAATGGGACCCCTAACTGACACAGGTCTTTAATAGAAATAGTCTTTTCATATGGGGCAAAGGGACATTTGGGCCTCCCCTAGCCTCCAGGGCCCGGGTGCAATTGCAACCTCTTGTAGTTACACCCTTGGGGTTATAAGATCAGACTATAAATGTGACCAGAAAGAAGAAAAGTATGTTTCTCTGTAAAGAACTGGTTCCAATAGTGGTAGATGAGGTTGAATATAGTTACTGTATGGAATATTGTGGCTGGCTACACCATTTCATACAGTGGCTTCCAGTAAAAAAATAAAGCGTACTTTTTATAAAGACTGTGTGGCATCCATCTCAGAAAAAAGGCAGTGTAAAAATAGTTTTACTTGCTGAATGCTGCAAATAGATTAACCTTACAATCACTTTCTCTGGCTGACAAGTGAATTACAACATTATTAAAACACTTAAAACTTCTGAATACCCATGATCAATCTTACAGTCATCTCTCTTATCTATCCAATTAAGTCCAGACATTTAGAATTGGGTCAGTCGGTCAACTTCAGGAATACTGGGAATTATGCGCAGAACTCTATCAGCATCTAACAGACCGAAAATTCAGATTTTTTTTTCAACCAAGTTTTAATTTTAAAGCTGCAGCCATTTCTCATGGAGATGTCTAGAATCTTTCAACTACTGTATGGGATAAAAGTGGAGCAGTGGGTGAGATGTATAAAGTGGCCAGTGCTAAAACCAATGTAATTCCCACCACATTGGTTTGAGCCATTGATTAACATCCCGAGCACCACTGCTTAGGAAGAATCAAAAAGATGAGAGGCCATCGTTTATCGAGCCCCAGCAGACTCTGCATGTCTGTATGTCTAAGTGGCAGACAATTCTGTCTTTGGACTTATGAAATTGGGTCCCTAGAGCTTTGAATAAATTAAAAATATACATTGAACGTTAAAAAAATATATAAATCATTCAAGAGTAATGCTTGTCGGATTCTAAACCAGGCCGTACCGGTGAGGCATCCATCAATTGATTAAGAGACAGTTTTGACAGAAGTGATTATATGCAGATAAAACTTCTCTATGGGTGCAGCAATCTCTTGGTTAGTAACATGAGAGACTCATTCTTGCTTATTTGAATTTAATTCATGAGATGGGTGACAGAAATCAAGATACGTTTTAATATTACCAATTCTTAAATGGTAAGACGAAGTGATAACATGTTCAGGCTGGCGTGGACCCAGTTAAGAAAGGTTTAATAGCCCTAATTTTGACTTATGTTGCATTATGAAGCATTTACTGTACTGTTAATGTAATCATCCAATTACTAGTGTGCAAGAGGGGCTCCCCAGAATGAAATCCACGTCGTCATTGATCAAGTCCATTATTAAAACGTGGCTCAACCTTTCAGAGCAGATCTTGCTTGGCTGCAATTGTACAAGGTGTACATTGCATACTCTGTGTAACCCATACCAAATGGCCCCTAAACCAAATGGTGGTACTCTAGCTAAAAGTCCTTAATTATTGGATATCATCTCCTTCATTGCAGAGGACAATGTTAATGGTAATGATCGGTGACAAATGTAGAATCCACACAAATTCAGAACACACAAAATAATAACACATATTTTATTCTTCAAAATACTAGTGTCTTAGTCGCTGCAACCAGTGGGCACTGCATCATCCAGCCTCACATACACATGTCCTGCCCACTGTTATGGTATACAGTCATTTCTGTTATGGATGAGTTTCCATTTAGATCAAAGACCTGAAATAGTTTTAACACTGGTGATTCAGCATGATACATAATTCAGAAAGTTAACAGAACTAATCTTCCGATTTGCAGGGAAGGCAGAAGAGAAACTCAAGTTCCAGACAGAGGAGTAGTGCAGAGACCTCTTGGTCTGGCAATGCGAAGGAATGACTTGATAGTCGCACAGTCTAATGTGTAATCACAGCGTATCACAGATTACTGACTGATCTGTGTAATTACAGCATGATGAGAGGAGGAGGGAGAGGAGGGAGAAGCCAGGGAGAAGGTAGGAAGGAGGGGGGAGAGGATTGCGAAAACAGAACGAAGCAGATGAGGGAATGGTGCCAGATCTGTGAAGAGATATGCAAGATATGAGAGCATAAAATGACATGAAAAATGGATCAAAACAGACGAAACACAAGAAATGGCTGCTGCCAAGCTTTCCCAGACCCGAACGTCAAATCTTCCTTGATCTGACACAGGGGTGACAGGTTTATGACTACACCACCGCAAAACTGGATACATGTACCATTTATGACCTTGTCGGCAATGCTTGTTTGCAACCATCATGGTACACGTATAGCAGGCATATTTGTTTTAGATGGTTTTACCAAAAACAGAAATGGCCAAGAAATACCTTAGTAAAATTTGCATCTATAAAACTGGGAGACATTTTTAGTACAATGAAAGATCTACAGTATTATGCAATAAAAACCCCTCATACCTACACAGCCGGACAGTAAGATGGCCTTGCCAATTTAGCCTTTAGGAAAACTGAGTAATAATTTGGGATGGCATCCATTGGGGTTCCTGGCCTGCTGAAATGTGAATACACTGCATTATCTGTAACACATTATAGTAAGCAGGTAGTGCATGGAATAACATGGGAGACAGAATAATCTCTAGGGATAATGGAAGGGTGTTTTCCCTGCAGGGTGACCCAGCAGACGATTTAGGACACATGTCACCACTACTGTCTGGCTTGGTAACACAGTCCAGGGCAATGGCACGGTGCCCCTAATCTGAGCTGCCATATGCCACTTACACAGAGATGACAAGGACAAAGTACAGTGTGTGAGACAAGAACAGAATAGAGAAAGGACATAAGGGACAGGCAAGGAGTACAGCAACATAATAAAGATTTGGTGATACAGCACATCCATTCAGGAGGACAGAAACACAAGGAGCAAGCTCCATCGTAAACAGCAAGCAAGGTGAAAAAATGGAAAACAGGAGATGAAAGCTGCAGGCAAGTCTAATGAGAAAATATGATTAGCGTAAAAAATAATAAAGGAAGAACAGCAACAGGAAGAAATGAACCAAGAGAGGAAGAAAATAATGTCAGTGACAAGAAGCAGCCATGGAAGACGCTATGCCTGACCCGCAAAGTGTTACCTGAGGTAATACTAATGTGACAAAGACATTGAAAACTGAGAAGCTACAACTTCTCACCTCTAATTAGCCAGCAGTCATAAAAAGGGGAGAGAGCTGGAGAGGTGTATAGTTTGCAGGATCAAGAAGATGTTAAGGGAGGCACAATGGGCAGAAAGCAGACAACATGCCATGGCATTCATCATAGTACTATATTGCCGACATGTGTGGTGCTTCACCTACAGGTAGAGGAGACCAGCCCTTAATATTCAGTTTCGCGAAACGCCAATCTCACCCAGAAGACTGTATACTACAGCTAAATACTGTTGTAAAAAACACAGGCTGCTATTAATATTGGCATGAAATCAAACCAGAACAGGGACTTCATAAGTAATGATATGTAAAGATCAGTGATATTTTCACGGGCTCTACGGAAGCTGGACAAGAAGGAACCGTGAAAGAAAATCTCATGAAGTCTTTGAACTCTAACGTAGACTTTCATGTTAACTTTCACAATAACATGGATTTCAAGTAAATCAAGGAATAGGTTTCTTGACAAAAATAATTGATTTAGGTACGATTTGGACATAAGAAATATGAGAAGACCCTGCTGCTTGGAAATTGCATATATGTGCATAGTGAACAGGGCTTATGTTTAGACCTAAACAGAAGACAGGGGACCTAATTCAAAATTTGCAATTGCACTTTGCTTTTTTGTCTATTTTTTTGCCTTAATCTTCTTTTAATTTGCGCTAATTTAAAGTATTTTATGTGTTTGCATTTTTTTTTAATGTACGAAATTGTGGACGGGTTTCCAGATGTTTTGGGCTGATTTATCAATTGTGACTTTTAAAAAGGTGCAAAAACGCCACACAAATCTACTCCTGTCCCTCACCCTGATTTTATATGCCCATTTTGTGACATTTTACTGGAACATGACACTTTTTTTGCACCAAATGTTGCAAAAAGTCAAACTCATTCACTATGACTAAGCGTGGATACATATCAGAAATGCATCAGATGTTTTCTGTGAATTATATGCAATGCTACAAAATGCTGTTGTTTTATTCAAGATGGAATAAAATGTGGTTGCTTTTATACAAGTAATTGGCGCATGCATGTTTTTATAACCGTTTCATAAATCCAGTTGATGGTCTTCAACTTTAAACTGCACTCCAATATCCTGAGACCAGTTTCTATCACTATCAGAAGGGAACAGAATCACAAACGTGGTAAGCCCTGATCTTTTAATGCATAAGGTCAAAAGACTAAAATAAAAAGATTTTTTATTTTGCGCAAAATTTATGAATCACGTGTGCCATTTTGAAGAATTTGACACAAAAATTTCAACAAATGGCATACAAAAAAAAGAAAAGTGACTTAAAAATGCAAATGATGAATCAGGCCCAAGATGTTCCAGACAAATAAAATCCATGTATTTGTTGTTTAAGTTGTTTTCATGCATCTTATGGTATTGCCACGTGGCTTTCTTCAGTCTAGTCTGACACCAAGTACGGACGCTAGGTGGGACAATGCAATAGAATGACATCCAGCTAATATCGTATGATTGGTAGAATGCCTGCACATTACAATTGTCTTGCCCTACACAATGTCAGCTATGCTACTAATATATACCAGTACATACAAAAAAAGAGCAAAGTCACAAAAACACCATACATATCTAAAATAATTAATTTTTAGCAGTATCAAATATTAAAATATAAAATATCAAAGAGAGAAATACATATCTTGATACAAAAATTACCAAAAAAGTAACAATCAATATAATATGAGGTTCACGGTGATGTCCCAAAACAAGGAGAGAACAACATAGACATAAATGCATGGATATTAAAATACCATTTCCAATAAAAAGCCGTCGATGTGGGAACACAGATCATGCATATCGGGCAGCACGGTGGCGCAGTGGTTAGCACAGCAGCCTTGCAGCGCTGGGGTCCTGGGTTCTAATCCCACCCAGGACAACATCTGCAAAGAGTTTGTATGTTCTCTCCGTGTTTGCGTGGGTTTCCTCCCACATTCCAAAGACATACTGATAGGGATTCTAGATTGTGAGCCCCATCTGGGACAGTGATGCAAAACTGTAAAGCGCTGCGGAATATGTTAGCGCTATATAAAGATTGTTATTATTATTATGCATATATATGCAAAGAAAAAAAGCCGCACCACTCTTACTTTCGGTATAGTTAAAAAACCTTTGTCCTTTATTTTATACAATGTGGTATGGACATGGTTACAGAGGGCAGTACGTTTGCAGAAAATGCTGGTACAAGAAGAGGACTACGGCCGTTTCACGTATTGCACGCTTCTACGGGTCCATGTATTGATATATGATAATGATAATGTATTGGTCCATTGATACATGGACCCGTAGAAGCAGGGCTGGACTGGCCATCTGGCAATTCTGACAAACGCCAGAAGGGCTAGTCTGGTTGTAGGCTGCCTTGTCTGCTAGGTTATTAACAGAATGGGCGTTTTCAAGACAAAGTCACTGACTCCGTCATTTACCCTACCAGGCCACGGGTATCAATAGAAATATTGGTCTTGTCGTAAATCTTGCTTTCCTTCATCCAGGGTAATATTAATATATCCCATCTAGTGCTTTGGGACAGGAACAGCTTGGGCCTGTGTGATTCCAAATGCCAGGGTTGAATTTCAGCCCTAGTCCGTACCTGCGTAGAAGCGTGTAATACGTGAAACGGCTGTAGTCCTCTTCCTGTACCGGCATTTTCTGCAAACGTACTGCCCTCTGTAACCATGTCCATACCACATTGTAAGAAATAAAGGACAAAGGTTTTTTAACTTTACAGAAAGTTGGAGTGGTGCAGCTTTTTTTCTTTTTTCTTTGGATCTTTGCACATGTGTCTTCAAGCAAGCACACCCAGTACCGTGGATTCACCGGGCAAGGTGATGCTGACTCAGAAATTACCTTCTCCACCAGTGAGTATAAACGTTTTTCTTAGTGCCATTCTTTCTTTTTTCACTTTATGCATACATACAGCTGTGGCCAAAAGTATTGACAACACTGCAATTCTGTCAGATAATACTTAGTTTCTTCCTGAAAATGATTGCAAACACAAATTCTTTGTTATTATTATCTTCATTTAATTTGTCTTAAATGAAAAAACACAAAAAGAATTGTCCTAAAGGCAAATTGGATATAATTCTACACCAAACATAAAAAGGGGGTGGACAAGAGTATTGGCACTGTTCGAAAAATCATGTGATGCTTCTCTAATTTTTGTAATTAACAGCACCTGTAACTTACCTGTGGCACCTAACAGGTGTTGGCAATAACTAAATCACACTTGCAGCCAGTTGACATGGATTAAAGTTGACTCAACCTCTGTCCTGTGTCCTTGTGTGTACCACATTGAGCATGGAGAAAAGTAAGAAGACCAAAGAACTGTCTGAGGACTTGAGAAACCAAATTGTGAGGAAGAATGAGCAATCTCAAAGCTACAAGTCCATCTCCAAAGACCTGAATGTTCCTGTGTCTACCGTGCGCAGTCTCATCAAGAAGTTTAAAG
The DNA here is from genome assembly GCF_032444005.1 of Ranitomeya imitator. Classification (NCBI taxonomy): domain Eukaryota; kingdom Metazoa; phylum Chordata; class Amphibia; order Anura; family Dendrobatidae; genus Ranitomeya; species Ranitomeya imitator. Next base: position 443,574,097 of record NC_091285.1, read on the forward strand.
CCCATGGCACTGTGGCTAACCTCCCTAGATGTGGACGGAAAAGAAAAATTGACAAGAGATTTCAACACAAGATTGTGCGGGTGTTGGATAAAGAACCTCGACTAACATCCAAACAAGTTCAAGCTGCCCTGCAGTCCGAGGGTACAACAGTGTCAACCCATACTATCCGTTGGCATCTGAATGAAAAGAGACTGTATGGTAGGAGACCCAGGAAGACCCCACTTTTTACCCCGAGACATAAAAAAGCTAGGCTGGAGTTTGCCAAAACTTACCTGAAAAAGCCTAAAATGTTTTGGAAGAATGTTCTCTGGTCAGTTGAGACAAAAGTAGAGCTTTTTGGGCAAAGGCATCAACATAGAGTTTACAGGAGAAAAAAAGAGGCATTCAAAGAAAAGAACACGGTCCCTGCAGTCAAACATGGCGGAGGTTCCCTGATGTTTTGGGGTTGCTTTGCAGCCTCTGGCACTGGACTGCTTGACCCTGTGCATGGTATTATGAAGTTTGAAGACTACCAACAAATTTTGATAATAATGTAGGGCCCAGTGTGAGAAAGCTTTGTCTCCCTCAGAGGTCATGGGCCTTCCAGCAGGACAATGACCCAAAACACACTTCAAAAAGCACGAGAAAATGGTTTGAGAGAAAGCACTGGAGGCTTCTAAGGTGGCCAGCAATGAGTCCAGACCTGAATCCCATAGAACACCTCTGGAGAGATCTAAAAATGGCAGCTTGAAGAAGGCACCCTTCAAATATCAGGGAACTGGAGCAGTTTGCCAAAGAAGAATGGTCTAAAATTCCAGCAGAGCATTGTAAGAAACTCATTGATGGTTACCGGAAGCGGTTGGTCGCAGTTATTTTGGCTAAAGGTTGTGCAACCAAGTATTAGGCTGAGGGTGTCAATTAGGGTTGAGCGAAACGGGTCGAACATTTTCAAAAGTCGCCGACTTTTGGCTAAGTCGGGGTTTCATGAAACCCGATCCGACCCCTGTGCGGGGTCGGCCATGCGGTACGCGACTTTCGCGCCAAAGTCGCGTTTCAATGACGCGAAAAGCGCCATTTCTCAGCCAATGAAGGTAAACGCAGAGTGTGGGCAGCGTGATGACATAGGTCCTGGTCCCCACCATCTTAGAGAAGGGCATTGCAGTGATTGGCTTGCTGTCTGCGACGTCACAGGGGCTATAAAGAGGCGTTCCCGCCGACCGCCATCTTACTGCTGCTGATCTGAGCTTAGGGAGAGGTTGCTGCCGCTTTGTCAGAAGCAGGGATAGCGTTAGGCAGGGTCCATTAACCACAAAACCGCTTGTGCTGCAGCGATTTGCACTGTCCAACACCACCCTCGGTGTGCAGGGACAGTGGAAGTTTTTTTTTTTTTTTTTTTCCCCTCAGCGCTGTAGCTCATTGGGCTGCCCTAGAAGGCTCCCTGATAGCTGCATTGCTGTGTGTACGCCGCTGTGCAAACCAACTGCTTTTTTCAAAGCACAAATCCTCTTGTTCCTTCCTTTCTGCACAGCTATCTTTTTTGTTTGTCCACACTTTTTATTTCATTTGTGCATCAGTCCACTCCTTATTGCTGCCTGCCATACCTGGCTGAGATTACTGCAGGCAGGGAGATAGTAGCTGCCTGCCATACCTGGCTGAGATTACTGCAGGCAGGGAGATAGTAATTGTAGGACATTCCCTGTTTTTTTTTTTTTTTTTTTTTTGGTGGGAGATTAAGATTGGCAATTTGGCATTTCTGCTAGAGTGCCATCCCTGTGTGTGCCATCTCTCTCACATAGTGGGCCATAGAAAGCCTTTTCATTTTTCTGTATTTTTTTTTGTGGGGTGTATAAATTATCCCTGATAAAAATACAGTGGGAGATTAATATTGGCCTTTGGGCTTGTGTGCCAGTCCTGAGTGTGCCATCTCTCTCACAAATAGTGGGCCATAGAAAGCCTATTTTATTTTTTTTTGGGTTTTATAAATTCTCCCTGAAAAAAAGGGAGATTAATATTGGCCTCTGGGCTTGTGTGCCAGTCCTGAGCGTGCCATCTGTGCCAGCCCTGAGCGTGCCATCTCTCTCACAAATAGTGGGCCATAGAAAGCCTATTTAATTTTTTTTTTGGTTTTATAAATTCTCCCTGAAAAAAAGGGAGATTAATATTGGCCTCTGGGCTTGTGTGCCAGTTGTGAGCGTGCCATCTGTGCCAGTCCTGAGCGTGCCATCTCTCTCACAAATAGTGGGCCATAGAAAGCCTATTTAATTTTTTTTTTTGTTTTATAAATTTTCCCTGAAAAAAGGGAGATTAATATTGGCCTCTGGGCTTGTGTGCCAGTTGTGAGCGTGCCATCTGTGCCAGTCCTGAGCGTGCCATCTCTCTCACAAATAGTGGGCCATAGAAAGCCTATTTAATTTTTTTTTTGGTTTTATAAATTTTCCCTGAAAAAAGGGAGATTAATATTGGCCTCTGGGCTTGTGTGCCAGTTGTGAGCGTGCCATCTGTGCCAGTCCTGAGCGTGCCATCTCTCTCACAAATAGTGGGCCATAGAAAGCCTATTTAAATATTTTTTTGGTTTTATAAATTCTCCCAGAAAAAAAGGGAGATTAATATTGGCCTCTGGGCTTCTGTGCCAGTCCTGAGCGTGCCATCTGTGCCAGTCCTGAGCGTCCCATCTCTCTCACAAATAGTGGGCCATAGAAAGCCTATTTTTTTTTTTTTTTGGGTTTTAGAAATTCTCCCTGGAAAAAAAAAGGGAGATTAATATTGCCCTTTGGGCTTGTGTGCCAGTACTAAGCGTTCCATCTCTCTCTCTCTCTCAGTCAGTGGGCCATAGAACGCCTATTTTTGGTTTTATTTGTTTTCTAAATTCTCCCTGAAAAAATCATTTTATTTTATTTGGTTTCTAAATTCTTCCTGATAAAATCATATTTTTTTTATTATTTTTTTTTCTAAAGTCTCCCTGAAAAAAAAAAAAAAAAAAAAAAAACAGTGGGAGATTAATATTGGCCTTTCTGCTTGTGTGCCAGTCTTGACTCCTGGGTGCGTCATCTCTCAGTCAGTGGGCCATAGAACGCCTATTTTTGGTTTTATTTGTTTTATAAATTCTCCCTGAAAAAATCATTTTATTTTATTTGGTTTCTAAATTCTTCCTGATAAAATCATATTTTTTTTATTATTTTTTTTTCTAAAGTCTCCCTGAAAAAAAAAAAAAAAAACAACCAAAAAAAACAGTGGGAGATTAATATTGGCCTTTCTGCTTGTGTGCCAGTCTTGACTCCTGGGTGTGCCATCTCTCTCTCTCTCTCTCTCTCTCTCTCTCCAATTGTGGTCCATAGAAAGCCTATATTTTTTTTCCTTGATTTGGGTTCCAAAATCTACCAGAGAAAATAACTACATCAATCATTGGTAGAAAAATATTGGCCTCTGGGCTTGTGTGCCACTCCTGACTCCTGTGTGCGTCATCTCTCAGTCAGTGGCCCATAGAACGCCTATTTTTGTTTTTATTTGTTTTATAAATTCTCCCTGAAAAAATCATTTTATTTTATTTGGTTTCTAAATTCTTCCTGATAAAATCATATTTTTTTTATTATTTTTTTTCTAAAGTCTCCCTGAAAAAAAAAAAAAAAAAACAACCAAAAAAAACAGTGGGAGATTAATATTGGCCTTTCTGCTTGTGTGCCAGTCTTGACTCCTGGGTGTGCCATCTCTCTCTCTCTCTCTCTCTCTCTCCAATTGTGGTCCATAGAAAGCCTATATTTTTTTTCCTTGATTTGGGTTCTAAAATCTACCAGAGAAAATAACTACATCAATCATTGGTAGAAAAATATTGGCCTCTGGGCTTGTGTGCCACTCCTGACTCCTGTGTGCGTCATCTCTCAGTCAGTGGGCCATAGAACGCCTATTTTTGTTTTTATTTGTTTTATAAATTCTCCCTGAAAAAATCATTTTATTTTATTTGGTTTCTAAATTCTTCCTGATAAAATCATATTTTTTTTATTATTTTTTTTTCTAAAGTCTCCCTGAAAAAAAAAAAAAAAAAACAAACAAAAAAAACAGTGGGAGATTAATATTGGCCTTTCTGCTTGTGTGCCAGTCTTGACTCCTGGGTGTGCCATCTCTCTCTCTCTCTCTCTCTCTCTCTCCAATTGTGGTCCATAGAAAGCCTATATTTTTTTTCCTTGATTTGGGTTCCAAAATCTACCAGAGAAAATAACTACATCAATCATTGGTAGAAAAATATTGGCCTCTGGGCTTGTGTGCCACTCCTGACTCCTGTGTGCGTCATCTCTCAGTCAGTGGGCCATAGAACGCCTATTTTTGGTTTTATTTGTTTTATAAATTCTCCCTGAAAAAATCATTTTATTTTATTTGGTTTCTAAATTCTTCCTGATAAAATCATATTTTTTTTATTATTTTTTTTTCTAAAGTCTCCCTGAAAAAAAAAAAAAAAAACAAACAAAAAAAACAGTGGGAGATTAATATTGGCCTTTCTGCTTGTGTGCCAGTCTTGACTCCTGGGTGTGCCCTCTCTCTCTCTCTCTCTCTCTCTCTCCAATTGTGGTCCATAGAAAGCCTATATTTTTTTTCCTTGATTTGGGTTCCAAAATCTACCAGAGAAAATAACTACATCAATCATTGGTAGAAAAATATTGGCCTCTGGGCTTGTGTGCCACTCCTGACTCCTGTGTGCGTCATCTCTCAGTCAGTGGGCCATAGAACGCCTATTTTTGTTTTTATTTGTTTTATAAATTCTCCCTGAAAAAATAATTTTATTTTATTTGGTTTCTAAATTCTTCCTGATAAAATCATATTTTTTTTATTATTTTTTTTTCTAAAGTCTCCCTGAAAAAAAAAAAAAAAAAAAAAACAAACCCCCCCAAAAAATGGGAGATTAATATTGGCCTTTCTGCTTGTGTGCCAGTCTTGACTCCTGGGTGTGCCATCTCTCTCTCTCTCTCTCTCTCTCTCTCTCTCTCCAATTGTGGTCCATAGAAAGCCTATATTTTTTTTCCTTGATTTGGGTTCCAAAATCTACCAGAGAAAATAACTCCATCAATCATTGGTAGAAAAATATTGGCCTCTGGGCTTGTGTGCCACTCCTGATTCCTGTGTGCGTCATCTCTCACTCAGTGGCCCATAGAAAGCATATAGTTTGTTACATTTGTTTTCTAAATTCTCCCTGCAAAAATCTATTTTTTTTTTTTTGGGGGGTTTCTAAAGTGTTCCTGAAAAAAATAAAAATAAAAAAAAAATAATAGTGTGACATTAATATTAACATTTGTGCTTCAGTGACAGTCCTGCATGTGGGGCATCTCTCTAATTTGCAGCCACCAAAAAAAGAGTGTGTAACATTGGGCCTGATTTTCGCTGTGGTCTCACCAACCTGTAAAGGGGTAGCTAAATCATACTGAAGTTATAGCTCACCGTGTAAGTTGTGTGACTGCAACAAATAACGTTAGTTTGGTTACGTTTTTAAAACAATGAGGAAGTCTAGTGGAAGAGGTCGTGGCCGGGGGCGTTCATTGTCAGCTGGTAATGAGGGTAGTGGTAGTGGTGGAGCATCAGGTGGTCGTGGGGAAAAAAATATTGCACCTAAGTCTGGAGCTGTGGAGCCAGGTTCGTCGTCCGGCTACACAAGGCCTCGAACGCTCCCTTTTCTGGGATTAGGAAAACCGCTTTTAAAGCCGGAGCAGCAAGAGCAAGTTTTGGCTTATCTTGCTGACTCAGCCTCTAGCTCTTTTGCCTCCTCTCGTGAAACTGGTAAAAGTAAAAGCAGCGCGTCGTTAGTGGATGTTCACGGTCAGGGACAAGTCACTTCCTTGTCCTCTTCAGCAAAAACAACAACAGAGAAGAATGCAGCAGGCGACACAACGGGTTACTCCATGGAGCTCTTTACACATACCGTCCCTGGCTTAGAAAGTGAAGCAGTTAACAGTCCATGCCCATTACAAATTGAATCTGACATGGAGTGCACTGACGCACAGCCACAGCCAGACTACTATGCTGGTCCTTTGACTCAGACCACAACATTGCCCTCGCAGGGTGCTGATCAAGAATCAGACCCTGATGAGACTATGTTGCCCCATCACGAACGCTATACCACCGAACGACACGGTGACACAGACGAAGTTGCGCAGGAGGTACAAGAAGAGTTATTAGATGACCCAGTTCTTGACCCCGATTGGCAGCCATTGGGGGAACAGGGTGCAGGCGGCAGCAGTTCTGAAGCAGAGGAGGAGGAGGGGCCGCAGCAGGCATCAACATCGCCACAGGTTCCATCTGCCGGGCCCGTATCTTGCCCAAAACGCGTGGCAAAGCCAAAACCTGGTGGAGGACAGCGTGGCCATCCGGTTAAAGCTCAGTCTGCAATGCCTGAAAAGGTATCCGATGCTAGAAAGAGTGCAGTCTGGCATTTTTTTAAACAACATCCAATTGATCAGCGCAAAGTCATCTGTCAAAAATGTTCTACTTCCTTAAGCAGAGGTCAGAATCTGAAAAGTCTCAATACTAGTTGCATGCATAGACATTTAACCACCATGCATTTGAAAGCTTGGACTAACTACCAAACGTCCCTTAAGGTTGTTGCACCCTCGGCCAATGAAGCTAGTCATCAACGCAACATCCCTTCCGGCAGTGTAGGACCACCATTTAGCGCACCACCTGCTGTATCTGTGCAGGTATCTTTGCCAGGCCAAAGCAGTCAGGGTCAGGGAATCACCAGTTTCGTAGTAGGAAACACTGCATCTAGGGCACCGGCGGCAACAATACCATCTCCCACCGTCTCTCAGTCTGCCATGTCCACCGGCACCCCCGCTAGTTCCACGATCTCCAGCTCTCCAGTCCAGCTCACCCTACATGAGACTATGGTTAGAAAAAGGAAATACTTAGCCTCGCATCCGCGTACACAGGGTTTGAACGCCCACATAGCTAGACTAATCTCGTTAGAGATGATGCCCTACCGGTTAGTTGAAAGCGAAGCTTTCAAAGACCTGATGGACTACGCTGTACCACGCTACGAGCTACCCAGTCGACACTTTTTTTCCAGAAAAGCCATCCCAGCCCTCCACCAGCATGTTAAAGAGCGCATCGTCCATGCACTCAGGCAATCTGTGAGCACAAAGGTGCACCTGACAACAGATGCATGGACCAGTAGGCATGGCCAGGGACGTTACGTGTCCATCACGGCACACTGGGTAAATGTGGTGGATTCAGGGTCCACAGGGGACAGCAAGTTTGGGACAGTTCTGCCTAGCCCACGGTCTAGTAAACAGTTGTCTGTAGCCGTTCGCACCCCCTCCTCCTCCTCCTCCTCCTCGTCCTCCTGCAGAAGCAAGAGCTCGTCCACAGACCGCAGTCGCACAAACACTCCATCCGCACCTGCCACTGTTGCACACCAGGTCTCCCATTATGGGGCAGCTACTGGCATACGTCAGCAGGCTGTATTGGCTATGAAGTGTTTGGGCGACAATAGACACACCGCGGAAGTTCTGTCCGAGTTCTTGCAGCAAGAAACGCAGTCGTGGCTGGGCACTGTAGATCTTGAGGCAGGCAAGGTAGTGAGTGATAACGGAAGGAATTTCATGGCTGCCATCTCCCTTTCCCAACTGAAACACATTCCTTGCCTGGCTCACACCTTAAACCTGGTGGTGCAGTGCTTCCTGAAAAGTTATCCGGGGTTATCCGACCTGCTCCTCAAAGTGCGTGGACTTTGCGCACATATCCGCCGTTCGCCTGTACACTCCAGCCGTATGCAGACCTATCAGCGTTCTTTGAACCTTCCCCAGCATCGCCTAATCATAGACGTTGCAACAAGGTGGAACTCAACACTGCACATGCTTCAGAGACTGTGCGAACAGAGGCGGGCTGTTATGTTTTTGTGGGAGGATACACATACACGGGCAGGCAGTAGGATGGCAGACATGGAGTTGTCAGGTGTGCAGTGGTCGAAGATTCAAGACATGTGTCAAGTCCTTCAGTGTTTTGAGGAATGCACACGGCTGGTTAGTGCAGACAACGCCATAATAAGCATGAGCATCCCCCTAATGCGTCTGCTGATGCAAAGTTTGACGCACATAAAGGATCAGGCGTCTGCACCAGAGGAAGAGGAAAGCCTTGATGACAGTCAGCGATTGTCTGGTCAGGGCAGTGTACATGACGAGGTACCGGGCGAAGAGGAGGTGGAGGATGAGGAGGATGATGGGGATGAGTATATTTTTAATGAGGAAGCTTTCCCGGGGGCACGGGAAATTGGTGGCGTGGCAAGGCCGGGTTCTGGTTTTTTGAGGGACACAAGTGACGTAGATTTGCCTGCAACTGCCCCTCAACCAAGCACAACCGCAGATTTGACAACGGGAACTTTGGCCCACATGGCGGATTATGCCTTGCGTATCCTCAAAAGGGACACACGCATTACAAAAATGATGAACGATGACGATTACTGGTTGGCCTGCCTCCTTGATCCTCGCTATAAAGGCAAATTGCAAAATATTATGCCACATGAGAACTTGGAACTAATATTAGCAACAAAACAATCAACTCTTGTTGACCGTTTGCTTCTGGCATTCCCTGCACACAGCGCCCGTGATCGTTCTCACACGAGCTCCAGGGGCCAGCAGACCAGAGGTGTTAGAGGGGCAGAAATCAGAAGTGGCGTTGGCCAGAGGGGTTTTCTGACCAGGTTGTGGAGTGATTTTTCTATGACCGCAGACAGGACAGGTACTGCAGCATCAATTCAAAGTGACAGGAGACAACATTTGTCCAGTATGGTTACAAACTATTTTTCATCCCTTATCGACGTTCTCCCTCAACCGTCATTCCCATTTGATTACTGGGCATCCAAATTAGACACCTGGCCAGAATTGGCAGAATATGCATTGCAGGAGCTTGCTTGCCCGGCAGCTAGTGTCCTATCAGAAAGAGTATTCAGTGCTGCAGGTTCAATACTAACAGAAAAAAGGACTCGTCTGGCTACCCAAAATGTAGATGATCTAACCTTCATTAAAATGAACCACAACTGGATTTCAAAATCTTTTGCCCCACCCTGCCCGGCTGACACCTAGCTTTCCTATGAAAAGGTCTTGCCTGTGGACTATTCTGAATGACTTTTCCAATCTCGTAATTTTCTTCACCTGATTGTCCAGCATACGACATGTTTCCACCTCACGAAATGGCCAAACTCCCCACACGGGGCCGTGCTATCGCCACTTTGCGCTTGGACCCTTGAGAGTGCTGTTTGTCTGAAGAGGTGGGTGTGGCCGCTTTTGGTCGACGGCACTGCCACTGGGTCCCTCATAGTACAATAAAGTGTCTCTGGCGGTGGTGGTGCGCACCCAACGTCAGACACACCGTTGTAATATGAGGGGCCCTGTGCCTGTACCGCCGGCCACAAGACAGTTCCCCCCCAGCTCAAACAGTGCTCTACCACTAGCAAAATTATCTCTCACAGCTTCACCAATGTGTAGTCTAGGCGCTGACATCCTTCAATGCCTGGCACTGACAATACCATTGTTTTAACATTTTTGTTATGTTAGGCCTTCGAAGCCTGTCTGCGGTCCCTTCTTTCTACAACTACTACACTGACCAGGCCACTGCTGGCCGTGTTACCCTGGAACCAATTTAAAAGTGCCTACAGTCAGCCCAATTTTGTTATGTTAGGCCTTCGAAGACTGTCTGCCGTCACTCCTTCCACTAGACTTCCACTGACCATACACTGCTGCCCATGTACCCCTGGAACCAATTTAAAGTGCCTACAGCCAGCCCAATTTTGTTATGTTAGGCCTTCGAAGCCTGTCTGCGGTCACTCCTTCCACTAGACTTCCACTGACCAGACCACTGCTGCCCGTGTACCCCTGCAACCAATTTAAAAGTGCCTACAGCCAGCCCAAGTTTGTTATGTTAGGCCTTCGAAGCCTGTCTGCGGTCACTCCTTCCACTAGACTTCCACTGACCAGACCACTGCTGCCCGTGTACCCCTGGAACCAATTTAAAAGTGCCTACAGCCAGCCCAAGTTTGTTATGTTAGGCCTTGGAAGCCTGTCTGCGGTCACTCCTTCCACTAGACTTCCACTGACCAGACCACTGCTGCCCGTGTACCCCTGGAACCAATTTAAAAGTGCCTACAGCCAGCCCAAGTTTGTTATGTTAGGCCTTCGAAGCCTGTCTGCGGTCACTCCTTCCACTAGACTTCCACTGACCAGACCACTGCTGCCCGTGTACCCCTGGAACCAATTTAAAAGTGCCTACAGCCAGCCCAAGTTTGTTATGTTAGGCCTTGGAAGCCTGTCTGCGGTCACTCCTTCCACTAGACTTCCACTGACCAGACCACTGCTGCCCGTGTACCCCTGGAACCAATTTAAAAGTGCCTACAGCCAGCCCAAGTTTGTTATGTTAGGCCTTGGAAGCCTGTCTGCGGTCACTCCTTCCACTAGACTTCCACTGACCAGACCACTGCTGCCCGTGTACCCCTGGAACCAATTTAAAAGTGCCTACAGCCAGCCCAAGTTTGTTATGTTAGGCCTTGGAAGCCTGTCTGCGGTCACTCCTTCCACTAGACTTCCACTGACCAGACCACTGCTGCCCGTGTACCCCTGGAACCAATTTAAAAGTGCCTACAGCCAGCCCAAGTTTGTTATGTTAGGCCTTCGAAGCCTGTCTGCGGTCACTCCTTCCACTAGACTTCCACAGACCAGACCACTGCTGCCCGTGTACCCCTGGAACCAATTTAAAAGTGCCTACAGCCAGCCCAAGTTTGTTATGTTAGGCCTTGGAAGCCTGTCTGCGGTCACTCCTTCCACTAGACTTCCACTGACCAGACCACTGCTGCCCGTGTACCCCTGGAACCAATTTAAAAGTGCCTACAGCCAGCCCAAGTTTGTTATGTTAGGCCTTGGAAGCCTGTCTGCGGTCACTCCTTCCACTAGACTTCCACTGACCAGACCACTGCTGCCCGTGTACCCCTGGAACCAATTTAAAAGTGCCTACAGCCAGCCCAAGTTTGTTATGTTAGGCCTTCGAAGCCTGTCTGCGGTCACTCCTTCCACTAGACTTCCACAGACCAGACCACTGCTGCCCGTGTACCCCTGGAACCAATTTAAAAGTGCCTACAGCCAGCCCAAGTTTGTTATGTTAGGCCTTGGAAGCCTGTCTGCGGTCACTCCTTCCACTAGACTTCCACTGACCAGACCACTGCTGCCCGTGTACCCCTTGAACCAATTTAAAAGTGCCTACAGCCAGCCCAAGTTTGTTATGTTAGGCCTTGGAAGCCTGTCTGCGGTCACTCCTTCCACTAGACTTCCACTGACCATACACTGCTGCCCATGTACCCCTGGAACAAATTTAAAAGTGCCTACAGCCAGCCCAAGTTTGTTATGTTAGGCCTTCGAAGCCTGTCTGCGTCCCGTTCTTTCAACTACAACTACACTGACCAGGCCACTGATGGCCGTGTTCCCTTGGAACCAATTTTAACTTGCCTACAGCCAGCCCTATGTTATTATGTTAGGCCTTCGAAGCCTGTCTGCGTCCCGTTCTTTCAACTACAACTACACTGACCAGGCCACTGATGGCCGTGTTCCCCTGGAACCAATTTTAACTTGCCTACAGCCAGCCCAATGTTAGGCCTTTGATGCCTGTCTGCCGTCACTCCTTCCACTAGGCCTCCACTGACCTGTCTATTGCTGCCCGTGTACCCCTTGAACCAACATCATTAAATATAAAAAAAATTAATTTGATTATAAAAAATAAGATCGTGTTGAGATCTCAAATGCAGACATTTTAACAATCAAAACAAACACACAACAAATATCTGGAACTGTACTACAAAGGTCCAACAGCTACAATTTCTTTCTCCTGCAAGAAGTTAACTGAAAGTTTTTTGGAGTTGTTAACACAGATATGGCATCCACCGAGTGTTGTCCTGTCGCGTCTCCTTTAAATTATTTCCAATAAGATGTTAAACTATTAATTTAATAAAATCAATAATTAAAAAAATAATTGAGTAAGTCAAAAGCACATTGCAAATAAACATTAATTACAAATCAAGAAGCATGGCGCGTCCGAGGGTGAGTAGATACCGAATAAGAATATAATCACCCTCGGACGCGCAATGCTTATTTACAACAGCCTTCCTTCCTAAGAATCAGCCCTTTCGTGGTGTAGAGAGAGGTTGTGTTACACTCCAAGGTGTTCCCCGGGTTGCCTTTCATGAGCTTCGATCTTCCGGCTCTCGTTTAGTAGTTGGTGGAAACTACGCTGCATTAGGCCTACAAATTTGGTATGGGGTGTAGAGACAGGTTGTGTTACACTCCAAGGTTTTCACCAGGTTGCCTTTCCTGAGCTTCGATCTTCATGCTCTCGTTTAGTAGGTGTCGGAAAGTAGGCTGCATTAGGCCTACAAATTGGGTATGGGGTGGAGAGAGATGGTGTGTTACACTCCAAGGTGTTCCCCAGGTTTCCTTGCCATTGCTTCGGTCTTCCGACTCTCGTTTAGTAGTTGTAGAAAAGTACACAGCATTAGGCCTACAAAATGGGTATGGGGTGGAGAGAGATGGTGTGTTACACTCCAAGGTGTTCCCCAGGTTGCCTTTCCTGAGCTTCGATCTTCATGCTCTCGTTTAGTAGGTGTCGGAAAGTAGGCTGCATTAGGCCTACAAATTGGGTATGGGGTGGAGAGAGATGGTGTGTTACACTCCAAGGTGTTCCCCAGGTTTCCTTGCCATTGCTTCGGTCTTCCGACTCTCGTTTAGTAGTTGTAGAAAAGTACACAGCATTAGGCCTACAAAATGGGTATGGGGTGGAGAGAGATGGTGTGTTACACTCCAAGGTGTTCCCCAGGTTGCCTTTCCTGAGCTTCGATCTTCATGCTCTCGTTTAGTAGGTGTCGGAAAGTAGGCTGCATTAGGCCTAAAAAATGGGGAATGGGGTGGAGAGAGATGGTGTGTTACACTCCAAGGTGTTCCCCAGGTTTCCTTGCCATTGCTTCGGTCTTCCGACTCTCGTTTAGTAGTTGTAGAAAAGTACACTGCATTAGGCCTAAAAAATGGGTATGGGGTGGAGAGAGATGGTGTGTTACACTCCAAGGTGTTCCCCAGGTTGCCTTTCCTGAGCTTCGATCTTCATGCTCTCGTTTAGTAGGTGTCGGAAAGTAGGCTGCATTAGGCCTACAAATTGGGTATGGGGTGGAGAGAGATGGTGTGTTACACTCCAAGGTGTTCCCCAGGTTTCCTTGCCATTGCTTCGGTCTTCCGACTCTCGTTTAGTAGTTGTAGAAAAGTACACAGCATTAGGCCTACAAAATGGGTATGGGGTGGAGAGAGATGGTGTGTTACACTCCAAGGTGTTCCCCAGGTTGCCTTTCCTGAGCTTCTATCTTCAGGCTTTCATTAAATTGTGGTTAAATGGAACAACTGCATTTGGCGTACTAGTTGGTTTGGGGCCTACTATCGGTGTCTGCCACTCCTTGCTGTTCTCCTGGTTTCCTGTCCTGAAATACCATTTTCAGCCTCTCGTTAAGTAGTTGTTAATGTTAGACTGCATTTGGCCTACTAGTTGGGTTGGGGCCTACTATCGGTGTCTGCCACTCCTTGCTGTTCTCCTCCACTGAACAAAGCTGTGCCGCCTGTTTACTACGGTTGCCAATTTTGAACTGCATTTCGACTACTTACTGATTTGGCCCTACTCTCTGTGTCAGCCTCTCATTCCAGTTGTCCTCCACTGCAATGCCCCCTGGTTATTCCTGTGTTACCAATTTTGAACTGCATTTAGCCCACTTTCTTCTTTGGGCCTATATCTGTGTTTCCACTTCATCGTGCCCATTGCCCAGCCAGTGATAGATGAGTCTGCTGGTACATTGACCCATAACGCAACATTCCCCGTGCACGCTACACAACAACATTGTGACCCTGCTGAAAGTCAGGTTGCTCTTCCCGCATACCATACCACCTTACACGGGGACAAAGAGGAAGGTGCAGATGAAAGTGCAGGTTCCTTCATCAGGTGGGGGGAGGAATACTAGTTGGCGACGTCACTGGCACAGGGCCTCTCATAGTACGCAAAAGTGTTGCTGCCGGTGGGAGGCGCCCCCGCCGTGCAAACACACCGCTGTACTTTGAGGGGCCCTGTGCCAGTGCCAATGCCAACGAGTGGGCCCCCCCTGCTTGCTCAGGTTCACAGCACTTGCAAAGTTGAAATACTTACCTCTCCCTGCTCCACTGCCGTGACGTGGTCCAGATTTCCTGGGCCCACTAATTACTTGAACCAGCCCTACCCCCCACAACTTTAGCCAAATGACCCCCAATTTCAAATGCCTTCCAATTATTATAAGGTAAATTACGCTTGACAAGCTTCATTAAGAAGAATGGATGGTTTTGACATTAAAATGGGCACTCTAGGTGTTTTCCTGGCCCCCACTCACTGCCGACTATGCTGCCCCATTGACTTGCATTGGGTTTCGTGTTTCGGTCGATCCCGACTTTACGTCATAATCGGCCGATTTCACTCGACCCGACTTTGGACATAGTCGGGTTTCGCAAAACCCGGCTCGACTCTAAAAAGGTCAAGGTCGCTCAACTCTAGTGTCAATACTTTTGTCTGGCCCATTTTTGGAGTTTTATGTGAAATGATCAATGTTTTGCTTTTTACTTCATTCTCTTTTGTGTTTTTTCATTTAAGACAAATTAACCCCTTAATGACCGCCAATACGTCTTTTAACTGACCTGAGATATAAGAGAATAGCCTCCCCATACAGATGACAATCCAGCATCTGTCGGTTGTACACTATAGCTGACAACTTGCTGTATCAGCCACGATCAGTATTTGCACCATCTAAATCTGTTTAACCCCTTAGATGCTGCTGTCAATAGTGACTACATCATTATAAATGGTTAACAGAGTGTGGGGGCTTCTTCTTTGTCACAATTGGTGCCCTCAGATCATGATTTTGTTGTCCTGATGTTTGCCATGGCAATTCATGACCAAATAGTGGCCTTAGAGTCTGACGGCTGTAGTAATCTGTTTAGAAGTTAGCAACATTTAGGTGGTAAAAATACACATTTTCATTTCTGTCATACCACTTTGCATTAATTCCTGTAAAGCACCTGAAGGGTTAATAAACTACCTGACAGCAGTTTTCAATATGTTTAGGGGTGCTGTTTTTAAAATGGTATCACGTTTGTGGGTTTCCCAATATATGGGACCCCTAAAGTCACTTCAAACATGGATAAGTCCCTAAAAAAATAAATTTTGTAAATTTCTTTGAAAAAATGAAACATTTCTGCTACATTTTTAAACCTCCTAAAATGCTAACAAAATAAAATAACATTTTACAAATGGTGCTGATGTAAAGCAGACATGTGGGAAATGTTATTTATTAATGGTTTGCTGTTGTATGACTATCTGGATTAAAGGGATAATCATTCAAATTTAGAAAATTGCTAATTTTTTAACATTTTTCTCAAATTTTTGATATTTTTTATAAATAAACACAAAAAATGTTGAACAAAATTTACCATTATCATAAAGTATAATGTGTCACGAAAAAACAATCTCAAAATCACTGGGATTTGTTGAAGCGTTGCAGAGTTATTACCACATAAAGTGACACTGGTCAGATTTCAAAAATTTGGCTCGGTCACTAAGGGGTTAAATGAAGATTATAATACCAAAGAATTTGTGATTGCAATCATTTTCAGGAAGAAACTGAGTATTATCTGACAGAAATGCAGGGGTGTCAATTCTTTTGGCCACAACTGTATGCATTTGCTGAGAAATTTAATGTGACTGGTACTGTACTAATAGTTGCATGAAAAATATCTGTTGCCAAAAGACAGGCTACTAGGTTCTGTAAATGATTAATAGCTGCTGTTGAAAAAAAAAATGATTGCATGACACGGATGACAACTGAAAAAAAAATGTCCAAGTATTTTTCATAGGTTTATGTGAACTTAGCCATAAAGTTGTAGGTAAAGGTACAAGAGGAGGAACATGGAAATTCACATTGCCAGATGTGGATTTGGTGAAAATTCATGATTTAGTTATATTATTTACTTACCGTACTCTAAAAGTCTTAAGAGCTCTAAACACTAAACGTTATCATTTAGTTAGCAAGCTTAATAGAGAACAAGCTGTGGGCAGAGGGGCATGACTATTACCAAGAAGTATGAAGATATAATTCTTGACATAAAATCCACAAGTAATCAAACTGCAGTTTACTTTGTGGGGGCTTTTGTATATCTATGTGTTACATTTACATGAGGGCTTCTGTATTGCTCTCATTTCTTGAACTGTTGTGCAATCTGAGGTTTGCAGAAATCCATGCACATTGCACATTCTGCAGAAACGACTGCATTTCTTTGTACCGGTCTGAGTTTCTGTCACAAAGTATTCTACAACACATCTGTAAAATCTGAACATATCCTAATTCTTTATTCAGTTTTACAATACCTTTTTTTATTCTAGTGTCTCTAGAGAGAAAATACAACTCAGGAAAAAGAAAGATCTTCTATCTATTCTCTATGTTACTACTTGAGTGGAGTGACTCTCCCACTCACAAAGATGCTAACTAGACAATGACTTTATTTCCGAAACATATATTGCTTATAGGATGAAAATATAAATAAGTAGAAAGGAACAGCAGCGCTCCAAAGCAAAAAATGGTTTCAAAGGAACATCTGCATTATTAAGTCAAACATAGAAAAAGCAATGTTTCGAATCACATCAGAGTCCTTATTTAGCTTGGTAAAGCCAGTGGCGTATCCAGGGGGGGCAGCCGGGGCATTGCCCTGGGCGCAGCCGACAGGGGGGCACCAGCAGCCCGCCTGATGCAGTGGTCCAAGGAGGAGGCTCCCCGTCGGCGGAATTCTGCTGCCCCCACACTGAGATTCTTCCGTTCTCTGAGTCGACTGTCAAATTGACAGCGGGCTCAGAGAAAGTGCTGCGCGTCGGTTCCCAAGGATGTACTTCAGACGCTAGTACCCTTGATCTATGCCCTGACCGCCGCCAGCACTTCCGCATCAGTGAAGCACCAGCAGCGAGATCAGGTCACATGATCACGCTGCTGACATCACTCGCCAGCTCTTCACAGGCAGCCTTGTAGTTTGTGGTAAGTGCTCCAGCTCCAGACGGCTGGGTAATGGAGGCTGGAGCTGAAGACACCGTACTGCCAGAAGGAGAGATGCGGGCTGTGCTGTATACTACTGTGTGGGCGGTGCTGTATACTACTATGCAGGCTCTGCTATATACTACTATGTGGGCTGTGCTATATACTACTATGTGGGCAGTGCTGTATACTACTGTGTGGGCTGTGCTGTATACTACTATGTGGGCTATGCTGTATACTACTGTGTGGGCGGTGCTGTATACTACTGTGTGGGCGGTGCTGTATACTACTATGTGGGCAGTGCTGTATACTACTGTGTGGGCTGTGCTATATACTACTATGTGGGCTGTGCTGTATACTGCTATGTGGGCTGTGCTGTATACTATTGTGTGGGCTGTGCTGTATACTACTATGCGGGCTGTGCTATATACTACTATGTGGGAAGTGCTGTATACTACTGTGTGGGCTGTGCTATTTACTACTAAGCAGGCTGTACTATATACTACTATGTGGGCTGTGCTATATACTACTATGTGGGCTGTGCTATATACTACTATGCGGGCTGTGCTATATACTACTATGTGGGCAGTGCTGTATACTACTGTGTGGGCTGTGCTATATACTACTATGTGGGCTGTGCTGTATACTGCTATGTGGGCTGTGCTGTATACTATTGTGTGGGCTGTGCTGTATACTACTATGTGGGCAGTGCTGTGTACTGCTATGTGGGCTGCGCTGTATACTACTGTATGGGTGGTGCTGTATACTACTCTGTGGGTGGTGCTGTATACTACTATGCGGGCAGTGCTGTATACTACTGTGTCCCTCAGATTTCTCCACCACATGCAACTGCACCCGGGAAGGGAGGGGATGGGGGCAGAAATCTGAGGACATTATGGGGGCAGAAATCTGAGGACATTATGGGGGCAGAAATCTGAGGACATTATAGGGGGCAGAAATCTGAGGAGGGGGCCAAACTGATCCTTTGCCCTGGGTGCAGGAAGAGCTAGATACACCTCTGGGTAAAGCCTTGATAAAGACTCCGCTGCGAGTTGAAACGTTGCTGCTATTTTATGTTTGAAATAATAGAGAAAATTTTCTTTGAAACTGTTATTGCATTGAAGTTCCTTTCCAATTGTCTTGATCAAGGTCGGCAGACTCGGGCATTGTACTGGGAGAATTATTCCATTAAGTGGATCGACTGGATTATCCCAACAATAGAAGTGCTGTTTCTGTGTTTTTCCTCATGATGAATAAAAACAGTCACATAGTCAAATACTTTTCCTCCTTAACACCTTGGCACCAAGTGACACGATGAACGTCATATTTATCATGAGGTTGTGTCTGCACTAACAATAGCAGGAACTTTTTTTTGGAAATGGAATTTACATAATGAAATATATTTTAACATCCTGGCCCCCCCAAATTTTTTTAATTTTAAATTGTTTTTTTTTTAAATACTTCACCCATAAAAAAAAAAAAAAAAAAAAATTTTTGGTTCCTCCACTGTAGTGTTAAAAAAATGATGGCTAATTTGCTGTTTAATTCTGATATAAGTAGCCCAAATAGAGTAAAATTAACAACATATCCTACAAAAAGGTGTTTTCATTTGCAGCTCACACCCCAAGAAAAAGAATAAAAATATAACGTATGTGTATTGTATAAAAATTAGTCAAAGTATATGTTCCCACAAAGCAACACCTAAAAAACTCCAGAATATCCAGCAAAAAAATTCCAAAACAATCCTAGACAAGACTATGTACGTATGCGGAACAGAAAAATTACTAAAGTGTAAAAAAAAGGTACACATTTACTACTGCGATATTCATCCCAACAAGAAAAATAAAGTTGGCATAATTACGGTATTTGTACTGCATGGAAAATAGTGAAAACACCTACCAAACAATGCCAGAATGTTTGTTTTTAATATATCCCTATCCAAAAAATGTATGTCAACTAAACTAACAAATAACCCTTTCACAACCTTGGGATTTTCCATTGTTGCGTTTTCGTTTCCGTTCTTCACAGAGCCATAACTTCTTTGGGTTTTATTTTGAAAGTCAACATGGCCTTGTGAGGGCTTGTGTTTTGTGGGACAAGTTGTACTTTTGAACGATACTGTTGATATTACCATACAGTGTACTGGAAAACGGGAAAAAAAATCCAAGTGTGGTGGAATTGCAAAATAAGTGCATTTCCACAATTGTTTCTTTTACCATGTTCACTGAATGCTAAAATTGACCTGCCATTATTATTTTCTAGGTCATGACGAGTTTGCAGATACCAAACATGTTTAGGTTCTTTTTTATTTAAGTGGTGAAAAAAATCCAAAGTTTGTAAAAAAAAAAAATATATATATATATATATATATATATATATATATGTGTCATTTTCCGATTTTGTCACATCTTGAACACTGGCATAATTCTCTGAAATATGAGAGGAGGGAGATAAATAATCAGTTGTAACCAGGTGGAGTAGGTATTGCAAGAGCAGATAAGAGGGTCTCCTACTGAATGAGGATGAGTCCAAAGAAAAGGAGAGACAGTTTTTTTTAGCAAATGTAATTAGAGTAGGAGGTCACTGAGAGAGCACTTCTCACATATTGAAAATACTGGTTGATCACATAGAGCATAATAACTGTCCTGACTTCTGTGCATTAGTACTATTTAATGTGCCTCAATTAAAATAGGTTATGGGGTCAGTTGACACAGTCAGAATAATGTCTGGAACGGAGTTATTATTCTGCATGAAAACAATTGCTGGTTTCCAGTTAACCTGTCAATGAATTATTTCCTATTACCCATAATTTCCAACATAAAAAGTGAAGGCCAAGTTAAAAGGTAGATCAGATTTAATCAACAATTCAGGTTCCAGTGTAGGCCAGTGCTGGAGGCACCCTGGCAATCAGAACCAAGCCAAGTATGGAAAACACAGGAAATATGTTTTATCTGCATGGATGGTCAAAGAATCATAGTGCTATGGTCAAAAATGTCTGAGCAACTGACGAAAAAAAGCACTATGGAAAGTAATGCCAGTAACTCTATAAGGGTGATCTTGGTAGGGAAGCATGACAGCCGCTCTCTACAACAGTTCTAATTAATAGCAGTATACATGCAATGTAAAAGAAAGTATGATGCCTGTTTTTTCACAAAATGTACAATTTTAAATACCACGGTAATTATGTTTCTTATTATTTGATTGGTGTTATAGAACTATTTGATTGGGAACCTATATCAAAAAATCATGTTGCTTCGAGTATGCATGCATGAAATAGGCGGATAGGCTGAAAGATTATAGCGGAAAACTCCAGTAAAAAGTGAATTTCCCATTGTAATTATTCATTAGAGAATCATTCAGATTCCATAATCAATCATTTCTGCAAGCGCCCTGTGTGCTAACCAGCAGGTGACTGTGCTGGATAAGCTATCTGCTATGCTTACATCTTGGTAGCAAAACTTCTGGAACCAATAAAACTATGGGAAATGAAAATATATATAAAAATCTGTATTTCTCTGTATGTGGACATGTTTTGTGTACTTTATTAGCCAGTTCTTCTTTCTGTCTATCTATCTATCTAGAGCTCCAAAATCAGAGGCAGCACACCATTTATAGTGAAAAAATAGCTATTTAATTAGCCCATCTTAACGACGTTTCAGGCCAAAAAGATGTGGACCTTTCTCAAGGCTTGAGAAAGGTTTACATCTTTTTGGACCGAAACGTCGCCAAGGTGGGCTAATTAAATAGCTATTTGTTCACTATAAATGGTATGCTGCCTCTGATTTTGGAAGTTCTACAATTTGAGGTTTGGTATTTGCTTGGGGGGCTTTGCACCCAGATTTTCTTTTCTTCTGTGCTGCACTAGTTTATTCTTTTTCTATCTATCTATCCCATATCTATCTATCTATCCCATATCTATCTATCTATCTATCTATCTATCTATCTATCTATCTATCTATCCCATATCTATCTATTATCTATCGAATGATTTAAGGGTCAACAATTTTTTAGTGGGTTCCTTGCTGAAATAATACCACACAATTAGACATGGCAGCATTATTACAACTAGGAATGAAACAAGCATAACAGTAATTAGCTGCATATCTGCATTATTACTGCTTTGTGAGTAATAAGCAAAAACCGTAATAACACACCCGGCCTTCTTCACAACATTATTGTTGGAAAAAGCTTAATGTTCCAAACAGTTTTATAATACTGTATATGTTATTTTTGTTTCACTATGTTTTACCACTTAACATTGCTAAAATACTCATTATAGTGGCATGTATAAAATTTGGACACCCCTGGTCAAAATTACTGTTATTGTGAACAGTCAAGCAAGTTGAAGATGAAATGATCTCTAAAAGGGATACGTTAAAGATGACACATTTCCTTTGTATTTTATGCAAAAAAAAATTGTCATTTTTTACATCATCATATTATATAGCACTGTGTACTTACAATTGCTCATTTTTCCCTTCTACCCAGCTAATTCTTCTGCTTCCCATTAGGTCTATGACATCACATGATTAAAAAGTAACTAGTTGAATCCCTCTAAGCTCTATGTAGAAACAGGAAGTCTCTTTTCCCTGTATGAGTCATCAACAGAATTACAATCTTGCATCACTGCAAAGTTCCTGGCAGCCCAACTTCACCTCCTTTTAAACTCCTGACCCAGCTGCTCTGCTTCTCTCCCTGCCATGGTATGCTACTCCTTTTTTTAATTTTGTGGTTCTGACAATCTCATTGTATAGACACTTCTATATTTTTATGTAATTTGAGAGTGTTTTTTGCAATTGTGTGTTTTAGTGGTGATTTAATAAAAGTTATATTTTAGGGATCTACTAACATCTATTAGTAACCTTAACCCTAACCCCGAGCTACATTTACTAAGGTCTATTAGTAACCTTAACTCTAACCCGAGATACATTTACTAAGGTCTATTAGTAACCGTAACCCTAACCCCAATCTACATTTACTAAGGTCTATTAGTAACTTTAACCCTAACCCCGAGCTACATTTACTAAGGTCTATTAGTAACCTTAACCCTAACCCCAATCTACATTTACTAAGGTCTATTAGTAATTTTAACCCTAACCCCGAGCTACATTTACTAAGGTCTATTAGTAATCTTAACCCTAACCCCGATCTACATTTACTAAGGTCTATTAGTAACTTTAACCCTAACCCCAAGCTACATTTACTAAGGTCTATTAGTAACCTTAACCCTAACCCCAATCTACATTTACTAAGGTCTATTAGTAACTTTAACCCTAACCCCGAGCTACATTTACTAAGGTCTATTAGTAACCTTAACCCTAACCCCAATCTACATTTACTAAGGTCTATTAGTAATTTTAACCCTAACCCCGAGCTACATTTACTAAGGTCTATTAGTAACCTTATCCCTAACCCCAATCTACATTTACTAAGGTCTATTAGTAACTTTAACCCTAACCCCAAGCTACATTTACTAAGGTCTATTAGTAACTTTAACCCTAACCCCAAGCTACATTTACTAAGGTCTATTAGTAACCTTAACCCTAACCCCAATCTACATTTACTAAGGTCTATTAGTAATTTTAACCCTAACCTCAAGCTACATTTACTAAGGTCTATTAGTAACCTTAACCCTAACCCCAATCTACATTTACTAAGGTCTTTTAGTAACTTTAACCCTAACCCCAAGCTACATTTACTAAGGTCTATTAGTAACCTTAACCCTAACCCCGAGCTACATTTACTAAGGTCTATTAATAACCTTAACCCTAACCCCGAGCTAGATTTACCAGAGTACTCACTGTCTAAAGTCCATGCCACTCAGGCAGCAGGAACTATGATATGTTGAAACAAGAAACGATATAACTTCAAGATAACGCACAAGCAACAAAAGTGAGAAATAAGCAGAACGTGTAAGACTGTAGGATATCTGTGATTTATGTTCTGAGAGGACCACCTACCTGTAGGAGACATTTAATAACAGACACCGATTGTTAGTAGCCACTCTACGGCTACTCTCTAGTGCTTGATGGCCCCAAACTGATTTATAATGAGGTCCCTTGAGGAGTTTCTATGGGATGTCTAGAGCATCAACAGGAAAAATAGCAATGTCAAAAACATGAACGTTACAAACAGGGACAATTATAGAGGACAAATAAACATCACATTTTCCTAGGAAGATTCTCCATATCCCTTTTTTTTCTGTTCAGAGGCCAAGATAGTTCATGACAGACCTATCCCATTCCACTGTATATGAAGATTGTGTATACCATCAATTACATTTCCCAGATTTTTTTAGTACTTTGCTTGCAAAACTTAGAAAAATAATAAAAATAATAGTCTAAACATTGTAGTAATAATAATAATGATTAAAATATTTTCAGAAAACTGTACTCAGACATGATCTAAGGAACAAAAAGGAATAATTGCTGAAACTTTACTCAGTACTTGTGTCTTATTTCCATTAAGCGTAATTAAGTAGTAGGGTTAGAGAAAAGAGTGACGCAGAAGATACAGTATACTGTGTATTTCCCATATTAAATATCATCTTCCTTTGATCCAAATTCAGATTTACTCATTTTTATTGTGCAATAACAATAAATCACACTGGGTTTAATTAGGCTGAAAAACAAGCTTCTTTGAAATGATCAAAATGATCCTTATTTCTCAAATTTAGCGAACACTAAATACCTGGATGCATAACTGTGGCCTTGCATCATAAGCCATAAGGCTACTCTATGTTGGATGCCTCCCGTAGACCATCTTAAAGTCAAACATTATAAGACCATTGACTTATAATTCAGTCCGTGGAGTTTCCATTGCTTTGACGCAAGAATATTGACATGCAATTCTTACTGCCACATCAGAAGTAAGATCATAGCTTATCACCTATCATGTCTAAATTAAATGACTGGGCAACAGATTTGGTTGAAGATGGAATACATGACATTTGTAACCAGATTCGCATTGAATCACTTGAGATTTAATGGGATTGTATGACACTGAAATAATATTTTTCCTCTGCATGAACGGCTTTAAAATTATAATCATTGGCATATTCACATTTTATTATCCCTTCAGATTTAGCACAGGTCATTTTGGAGGTCTGAAGAATTTCAGGAAGTTTTGTTTGGATGTCACAAGAACAGCTACAGCCTGTGATTGGCTGCAGCGGTCTGGTGTTTAAGAGAGGGTGTCATCAGAGAAACATCTGAGTCACCTGACTGCAACAGCCAATTGGTCTGCACAAGATCTGTGGGGAGTGATGAAGGGTTAGTATGCCTCTGTTTATTATTTAAAACAATTCAAGTCTAGAAAATAAAAATTACTCACGTGCTAGACAACCCCTTTAGTCATTGTCATCACTTGTAGAGAATTTCTCTCATTTAGATGAGAGAACTGTGCATTATACTGTGACGTGGGTCTCATTGATAGGGCATCCCGCAGTTCTTAAAGAGAACCTGTCAGCATGTTTTTACTTACAGAGCACTGGTATGGCTGTAAAGGCACATAAAATGACAGCTTTATTATAGCGATGTGATGTGAAATCTAGTATACAAGCCATATGGGAAGTCCACTGGGGTAATTTAATGGAATTAAAAGAAGCAGTCCATGTGCATATGAGTTGACAGAGCAATATTTTTATGTCATGGATGTCGACCAGGTGAGGCCCCGGCATCACCATCTTCTGGATTTCTCCACTAGAAATTGCTTAAAGAAGCCTCTCCATTAACTTTTTTTTCTTTAAATTTGTGCATATGTGTATGTAGTATAGTGTCAAAGTGTTAATATACTCATCTACCACTGTCTTCTACGGTATCCAGAGCCATTCTGCTCCTCTACTCAGTGACGTCACCGCTCTTCAAACTACAGGGTGATTATAAAAGATTTGAGTTTTGCATTCATATTACTACAAAGATATAAATGTCACCCCTTTGTAATAATAACGTATTGAAAGGTCACATCTCAGAGTTTGTAACTCGCGAGTGCAGACTCGCTTGTGACTCACCTGGTGGCAAGGCGGCATCAGATCCCAAAATGGCGACTATGCTAGTGAAAGCATTTTGAGTTTTAAAGCATGAGAAGTGTAAATCAATTGTTACCATGCAGTGAGTGTTCCAAAGACAGGATGAAAGTAACCCACCTGGTCACCAGAGCATTCTGCTTGTCTTGTATTGACAATTTAAGGACACAGGATGCTGGTGTAAACATAAAAGCCCCGGGAGACAGAGTGTTACAGGTGAAGCAATCGAGAGGGTTTGAGAGAGCTTTGCACGTAGCCCAAAGAAATCAATAGTCGCGCAAGTTGTGAACATGGCATTTCTTAACTGACTATTCTGCGATGGCGACTGAGCCAGAAAACATAACGCATACATTTATGGACAGCTGACCATGGCCATACGAATTCTGTGTCCTTTTTCAGGTAGAATTGGGAGATGACGAATTCTCCTCCCGGCTAGTGTTCAGTGACGAGGCAACCTTCCACTTAAGAGGAAAGGTGACCTGTCATAATGTCCGAATATGGGGAATGGAAAATCCCAGTTCCACTGTGGAAATTGAAAGAGCTTCTTCTAAAGTTTATGTTTTATGTGCAATCTCAAAAACAAAGGTGTACGGGCCCTTTTTAATACTGAAAAGACTGTGGCGGGTACATCATACCTTGATATGTTACAGTTATGGTTGTTTTCGCAACTGACAATTGATTCCTTCATTTTCCAACAAGACAAAACTCCACTCCACCGGCATTCAAAGGTCCATCGCCATCTCAAGGAGGAACTTGGCAACAGGGTGATTATAAAATTATTTCAAAAAGTTATATTTCAAAATGTGTTACATGCACAATAGTGAATGGCACAAGATACCGAATATAAACTTTCCAAGTTTAGCACATAATGTTTACAAATGTTCTATGTGTACTAATTTTATCACATGACACAAACCTATGCAATAATCTAGTTCGACCCAAACACGCTGCAGCATGTCTTTGTCAATGGTCACTAGAGCGGTGATAATGCATTCCAGAGCTCATCCAGTGTTACTGGCAAAGGTGGTACTTAAATAATGTCTTTGCACCTCCAAAGGAAGAATTTACACACTGTCAGATCGGAAGACCTGGGGGCCATTTGAAGAGTGCCAAGTCAACACCAGTACACCTCCCAATCATCCTGTATTGTCTGACTCTATGTATGAGCTGCAAGTCTCTTTTACAATGTAGGCCTATGGAGCCTAATTTTGACGCTCCATAGATGCACAATGTAAAATAATAATAATGTTTATTTTTATATAGCGCTAACATATTCCGCAGCGCTTTACAGTTTGCATACATTATCGTCACTGTCCCCGATGGGGCTCACAATCTAAATTCGTTATCTTTGGAATTTGGGAGGAAACCGGAGTGCACGGAGGAAACCCACACAAACACGGAGAGAACATACAAACTCTTTGCAGATGTTGTCCTTGGTGGGGTTTGAACCCAGGACTCCAGCGCTGCAAGTGCTACCCACTGCGCCACCGTGCCGCCCAAGCCACTTACAGGTCATACAGAATGCAGTGTGATCCAGAAAGTCTCAAGAGTGGTGAAAAGGAGCGGAACGGCACTGGATACCGAAGAAGATGGCAATAGATGAGTGTTTTAACACCCAGATGTAACAGTACATACATACACACATTTAGGGGGAAAAGATAAGGCTTCTTTAAGAATGTTTTCCACTACTTTCTCTGTTTAAAAAATAAAAACAATGGCTACCAGAATTCATACAGCCTCAAAATGACAAATCTCGAACCTGTATGTATCAATGGTTAAAGAGAAGATAACCGTAATTATGTTATAAGAACAAACTGAGGCAACGAGAACAGATACCTTGACATATTTTGAGCAAACACCACTGATACATCTCAAATATCCATATAAGCTGGCACTACCAATCTAAAAAAAAACAGCCATAAGGTATATAAGGACAATCCCATGTAATATATCCTATAAAGATATATTGTATACTGCCCCTATTGGACAAACAATCAGTAGATTTGGTTTCCAGTACCATCTCTATGCTGACGACACCCAATTATACACTTCTTCTCCTGATATCACACCGACCTTTTTAGAAAACACCAGTGATTGTCTTACCGCTGTCTCTAACATCATGTCCTCCCTCTATCTGAAACTAAACCTGTCAAAAACTGAACTCCTCGTGTTCTCTCCCTCTACTAACCCACCTTTGCCTGACATTGCCATCTCCGTGTGCGGTTCCACCATTACTCCAAAGCAACATGCCCGCTGCCTTGGGGTCATCCTTGATTCTGACCTTTCATTCACCCCCTACATCCGATCACTGGCTCGCTCTTCTTACCTGCATCTCAAAAACATTTCTAGAATTCGCCCTTTTCTTACTCTCGACTCTGCAAAAACTCTTACTGTTTCACTTATTCATTCTCGTCTGGACTATTGTAACTCTCTACTAATCGGCCTCCCTCTTGCAAAACTCTCCCCGCTCCAATCTGTCCTGAATGCTGCAGCCAGGATCATATTCCTCACCAACCGTTACACCGATGCCTCTACCCTGTGCCAGTCATTACACTGGCTACCCATCCACTCCAGAATCCAGTACAAAACTACTACCCTCATCCACAAAGCACTCCATGGCTCAGCACCACCCTACATCTCCTCCCTGGTCTCAGTCTACCACCCTACCCGTGCCCTCCGCTCCGCTAATGACCTCAGGCTAGCATCCTCAATAATCAGAACCTCCCACTCCCGTCTCCAAGACTTTACACGTGCTGCGCCGATTTTTTGGAATGCACTACCTAGGTTAATACGATTAATCCCCAATCCCCACAGTTTTAAGCGTACCCTAAAAACTCATTTGTTCAGACTGGCCTACCGCCTCAATGCATTAACCTAACGATCCCTGTGTGGCCTATTTATAATAAATAAAAAAAAAAAAAAAGAAAAAAGGTTCCTCGCATCATGTTCTCATACACTTTATGCAGTATTAGCCCTCTGTGTCTGTACTGCTACATACTGGTTCATGCAGCTTTACATGAACACCTGAGCCTTACACTATAGCTGGTCCGAATAACTAAAGCAATTGTTACCATCCACCTCTCGTGTCTCCCCTTTTCCCCATAGTTTGTAAGCTTGCGAGCAGGGCCCTCACTCCTCCTGGTATCTGTTTTGAACTGTATTTCTGTTATGCTGTAATGTCTATTGTCTGTACAAGTCCCCTCTATAACTTGTAAAGCGCTGCGGAATATGTTGGCGCTATATAAATAAAAATTATTATTAAAAATTATTATAAAGAGGAAGCCCACGTGAAACGCGCATCGGGGCTACACTAGATCTCCCATCCCGCAGATATATCCATGGGTAAGCTGCTCTCCCAATTTATTGAAGAGGTTACATTTTCTTTATTGCTTTGTGTCAGTGCTTCTGCTAGACAGCCTCTAGTGAGACTTTTATCTGGTACTCCGGCTCTTTTGGGGTTGGAACACTTGTGCTATCAATATTACTTTGTGGTACCAGTTCACTTTACATTTATGCTAGCTGCAGTGTCATATATGATACGCACCTTATATACGCTTAGACTTTTTAGGTAGAGTAGCACTCACCTGGTTCTGCTCACACATTTGGGATGTGGTTTGGTCTTCACACCTGAGCCTGTTTATCTGTTTGATCTATTGTATATGTATACTGCCTTGTGAATTGTTCTTATGTTTATTATTTAAATAAAATGTTTTTGGTTTTAAAATACTCTTCTGGACTATAACTCCGTTGCTCTTTATAATATATTTTTATGGTATCTGGACTCGATGGTTAGATAGATCTTTTTCCAGATCCAGATCTACATCAAGATTTACATCTATCAACATAAGTAAACCTGTGATCTACAGCATGACTGCCTACTGATATTATGATATTTCTGATTAAAATTCCATCGTCTGTGTAATATATTACCTTTACCTATTGTGGTGAAATATGTGTATATATATCTACAGTGGGGCAAAAAAGTATTTAGTCAGTCAGCAATAGTGCAAGTTCCACCACTTAAAAAGATGAGAGGCGTCTGTAATTTACATCATAGGTAGACCTCAACTATGGGAGACAAACTGAGAAAAAAAAATCCAGAGAATCACATTGTCTGTTTTTTTAACATTTTATTTGCATATTATGGTGGAAAATAAGTATTTGGTCAGAAACAAACAATCAAGATTTCTGGCTCTCACAGACCTGTAACTTCTTCTTTAAGAGTCTCCTCTTTCCTCCACTCATTACCTGTAGTAATGGCACCTGTTTAAACTTGTTATCAGTATAAAAAGACACCTGTGCACACCCTCAAACAGTCTGACTCCAAACTCCACTATGGTGAAGACCAAAGAGCTGTCAAAGGACACCAGAAACAAAATTGTAGCCCTGCACCAGGCTGGGAAGACTGAATCTGCAATAGCCAACCAGCTTGGAGTGAAGAAATCAACAGTGGGAGCAATAATTAGAAAATGGAAGACATACAAGACCACTGATAATCTCCCTCGATCTGGGGCTCCACGCAAAATCCCACCCTGTGGGGTCAGAATGATCACAAGAACGGTGAGCAAAAATCCCAGAACCACGCGGGGGGACCTAGTGAATGAACTGCAGAGAGCTGGGACCAATGTAACAAGGCCTACCATAAGTAACACACTACGCCACCATGGACTCAGATCCTGCAGTGCCAGACGTGTCCCACTGCTTAAGCCAGTACATGTCCGGGCCCGTCTGAAGTTTGCTAGAGAGCATTTGGATGATCCAGAGGAGTTTTGGGAGAATGTCCTATGGTCTGATGAAACCAAACTGCCACTGTTTGGTAGAAACACAACTTGTCGTGTTTGGAGGAAAAAGAATACTGAGTTGCATCCATCAAGCACCATACCTACTGTAAAGCATGGTGGTGGAAACATCATGCTTTGGGGCTGTTTCTCTGCAAAGGTGCCAAGACGACTGATCCGGGTACATGAAAGAATGAATGGGGCCATGTATCGTGAGATTTTGAGTGCAAACCTCCTTCCATCAGCAAGGGCATTGAAGATGAAACGTGGCTGGGTCTTTCAACATGACAATGATCCAAAGCAGACCGCCAGGGCAACGAAGGAGGGGCTTCGTAAGAAGCATTTCAAGGTCCTGGAGTGGCCTAGCCAGTCTCCAGATCTCAACCCTATAGAAAACCTTTGGAGGGAGTTGAAAGTCCGTGTTGCCAAGCGAAAAGCCAAAAACATCACTGTTCTAGAGGAGATCTGCATGGAGGAATGGGCCAACATACCAACAACAGTGTGTGGCAACCTTGTGAAGACTTACAGAAAACGTTTAACCTCTGTCATTGCCAACAAAGGATATATTACAAAGTATTGAGATGAAATTTTGTTTCTGACCAAATACTTATTTTCCACCATAATATGCAAATAAAATGTTAAAAAAACAGACAATGTGATTTTCTGGATTTTTTTTTCTCAGTTTGTCTCCCATAGTTGAGGTCTACCTATGATGTAAATTACAGACGCCTCTCATCTTTTTAAGTGGTGGAACTTGCACTATTGCTGACTGACTAAATACTTTTTTGCCCCACTGTATATGTGTGTAGTGACATATGTCTAGGGTTATATGTGCGACTAGTGATAATGTAACATTTGTCCTGAAGGCAAGTCGCACCTAGGTGTTAATAGGTACTTCCTTGGGACTAGTAGAAATTGTGTCTCCATATCTCACCAGGAGGTCTAGCTAGTGCCAAGAAGAAAAGTAACATTTGGCACCTCCTAGGTCTTGGAGGGGAGATGCTAATTGTGGCCTGAGGGTATCTATTCCTGAGAACCTTTTCACAAGAAAAAATAATATATTCATTAGTAGCGTGGCCGCGGCCAATCAAAAAGCCAGCAATTATGATATTAACCTGAGGGGCCGGTCTAGAAACCTGACCTCAAGACCAAAGTTATAAATTTAGGTTGCAGAGAGAGAATTGTGTTCACATGATGGGGGCAGCATTCTTCCTACCTTCAGGGAGCAGAAAGCAACTACCAGTTAGATAATTTCTGTAAGTTTCTCCTGTTTATTTTGATACTGTTTTGCATCAGTTGTATGTCTTTTTATTATCATATTTTTATACCTTTTTATTTATTTTAAGCAATGAACCTTTTGTTATTAAAGTATAAAACTTTAACAAGTTGAACCTTGAATGTTCTAAAAGTATCCATAGCCTAAGGTGTGTGAGCCTTATGAGTGATAGACATTATTAGTATTATTAGTTCCGGGACTCATCGCCCGTGTATTCGGTGAGTGGTGGCAGCGTGTATGAGCGGGTGTGTGGCCTGGGTCGGTGTGTGATTTATGCTCCCATTACAGCATAGGACAGAGGTTGAATGCTGGACTGAGAGTAGGGAGATAGATTAACCCTTGCAGGCACAACCCCAAGTCACGTGTGAGAGTGGGCACGTGACGAATAGGTGACACCACGGAGAAGGGATCCGTGACACCTATGAAAGACATTAATGATTTCTATATTTCTATCTCACTAACACTCCCCACCTTTCACCATCTTTTTTTAACCCCTCTCCCTTCATTCTCCTCCTTGCTTTCAATTATGTTCCTATATTTTGTTGCTCATTGTATGTAGTTCTAAAAATATTGTACACATGCTTCCTGCGTGGGTAACATTCACAAAATAAGTTTTATGTAAGTAGTCAATAAAATATTTTTTGAAACAAAAAAACCCAAATGACAGAAGCAAATAATCTGGAACATTGTCTAAAAGTAACAAATAAATAACTGATCACCGGCCACTCCTCTGGTACAGCAGACCCAGTTCCTGGGGGAGATAAGGATCATGCCATGTGAATTCCAATGTTCGATCCTTTTGTCTATTGGTGGATAAGCCAC
The DNA here is from genome assembly GCF_032444005.1 of Ranitomeya imitator. Taxonomy (NCBI): domain Eukaryota; kingdom Metazoa; phylum Chordata; class Amphibia; order Anura; family Dendrobatidae; genus Ranitomeya; species Ranitomeya imitator. The sequence continues at coordinate 443,606,064 of NC_091285.1, forward strand.
CCCCTCTTGCAGACCACCCTCTCTTCCCATAAGAATCACAAGAACTTTGGGATGAGCTAAGTATTTGTATGACAGAGTCGGAAGAAATAGCTGAACATGTTTTTGGAGGAAAGTTATCTAGAATGTATGGTATGGGCTCCATGGCTTTGCATGTACAGTAAGTGCAATCCATCACAAACATATGAAACAATTCTGCAATGTTGCCTTCATGCTTTTGACTTGTTTAGCGAGTGAGCAGGGCCGGCTCCAGGTTTTCGAGGGCCCCGGGCGAAAGAGTCTCAGTGGGCCCCCCCCCCCTTTAACACATACCGCGATTTATGATGCACAGATACGGCAGAGAAATGTATAGTACAATGCCAGATTTCACTTCTTACATGAGTGACAGCTATTGTAGATTCTGCAGTGTATATATACAGGAGGAAAGGCTCTGTGCAGTGTATATATACAGGAGAGGTGCTTTTCTGTTTTGAGTTTTTCTATGAAACAAAGACTTTTCTACATAAACAACGTTGTTTGGTTTTGTGGCCCCAACAGATCTGTGCTACAAAGTAACAGGCAGCTCGGGCATTAATGAGGGACCTGATGCTGAATCCTTTCCACAAACCCTAATGACCCAACTAGTGCCCTGTCATTAGAAGCTCATTAAACGCCTCCCTGTCCTGAGTAGTCATGTACAGTATGGGGGGATCCTGCAGCCCACCCCCTGACTGCTCCATACCATACACTGCCCTCTGTCGCGCTCACTATTATCCTGTGCATTTCTCCTTCATCGTTACCCCATGTTACACTTGTCACCCCCCACTACAGAGTAGCAGGGCAGCCAATGTCACCCCCTCCCGGACCCTAATGGCAGCAGGAAATGTCTGCTCCTCTATTGGGTTGGAACCTGATTTAATCAAGGAATAATGTGGATTTGTTGCCGGTGGCTGCAGGGGAAGGGTTAAGTGATGCCATGTCCGTGGTGGGAGCAGTGGCAGCTGCTGGGACCTGGACAGAGACAACCAATGTTGCTGTGCCTGCACAGTGTGATGTGGAGGAGAGAAGCTGAGACTCCGGAGCAGAAATCACCCACATGCCAGCACTGGGCAGAGTCCATCCAGCCACCAACCTGGGGCCACGGGGCCCCAACCTACAGCCCACAGCTCAGATTTATCCATGGCAGCAGCTCCCCTTCCTCCTGGCATCTGGTTAACCCCATTTATGCGGGTCGGATTGTTATCTTTAAGGTTCAGCAATAACCTTCATACAGATGGGAAGGGGTTAAGCTTCTTCCTACCCCACTGGTGCAGGTTTGGTGCAGCATGCATGTATTCTGGGTGAGCTGGGCGGCTACAGGCTGCACCCCACCAGCTGCTCCTCCAGACATCACCCACATTTTTAGGCAGCGGAGACAGACAGCAGCAGACTGAGCCACAACTACAACCACTGCTGGATACCTTTGCACTCACTGGGGCACGGGTAGGATGGAGCTCCTCAGAATCTGCCTGATAAACTTCAGCACTGTCTGCAGCCACCCAGGGGGGAGAGCAGAGAAATGCTCTCTCCGCCCACAAACAGTCACACTGGCTGCCTTCTGTTAACCCCTATGTGTGCCTGCCTGGCTGCACTGACTGAGTGAGAAGATGCTTGTGTCAGAGCTGGCACATAGGGGTTAAGAGAACGCAGCCAGCAGTGACTTTGTGGGGGGAGAGAGCACGTTATCTCCTGCTCTGCTCTCCCAGCTGTATCTATGACAGCATGAGTGGGCCCCCCCCTCTCCCCAGGGCCCCGGCATTTGCCCGGTGTGCCGGGTGCTGACGCCGGCCCTGCGAGTGAGTATGTAATTTGTACAAGTGTCATAATCAGGTTATTAAAGGGGAAACAAACAACAGGCCCTTGAGTACTGTATGTGACAAAATAAGGGGTCCACTTTTATTTTTGCCATGAAGCCCTCTATCTTATTCTTATACTTCTATTTACATATATTTTCTCTGACTGCATCAGCTTATGTGATGTTACACTTGTTCTTAGTCTGTGCGGCACAATGTTCGCCTGCAGACTGTAGGTTGACATTGATTTTTTTGCAGTTAACGCTGGCTTCCTTTGTTTCTACTTTTCTTTCATGCAGTTCCCAACTGTTCGTTGATTATAGAAAGGCTAAAGAAGTCTGGAGTCACACAAGCTGAGAATTACCCTGTCTCTCAGATAATTGGGAAGTCTGTCTAGAAGTATACTTAAGAGTTAAGCTACACATGTAGCAATGGGATTAGCTAATCTGATCACTTCTGGAGTGCAGTGAACACCTGGATTCCAAGACAGATCCGTTCTGGGATCATATAACAGTGTTAGGCTGTGAACTGGGGCGTAGAAAGCACCATGTGCACACTGATCAATCTACCTAATACACTGAAGAGACTTTACAAAGAACGAATTACTCTCACAATGTCACCTTACTTCTCTGGTTTATTTAACCTTGGAATTATTTTAGGTGGGAAAACGGCTACAAAATCAATTAACCCCTTAACGACCGCCGATATGCCTTTTAACGGCGGCAGTTAAGGGTACTTAAACCACAGCGCCGTTAATTAACGGCGCTGTGGAAAAAGTGAATAGCGCCCTCCAGAGTCGGATTATCTCTGGGGTCTCAGTTGCCGGGGGTAGCCGAGACCCCAGAGAACATGATTCGGGGGGGGGGGGGGGGGGTTTACCAACCTCCGAGTTGCGATCGCCGGTAATTAACCGTTTACCGGCGATCACAAAAAAACCAAAAAACGCGATTTCCCTTTTAATTTCTCTGTCCTCCGATGTGATCGCACATCAGAGGACAGAGAAATGGGGTCCCCGATAGCCCCCCCATACTCACCTGTTTCCCCCGATGCTCCTCGTGGCTCCCGATGGGTGCCGCCATCTTTTTGCAGCAAAAAAATGGCAGGCGCATGCGCACTGCGCCTGCCGGCCGGCACAGGAGGATCTTTGGGGTCTCGGCTGCCGGGGGTAGCCGAAACCTCAAAGAACATGATCGGGGTCGGTTTTACCGACCCCTGTTTTGCGATCGCCAATAATTAACTGTTTACCGGCGGTCGCAAAAAAAAAAAGCAATGTCATTCTCTGTCCTCTGATGTGATTGCACATCAGAGGACAGAGAAATAGGGGGATTCTGGGACCCTATTATACTTACCGGTGTCCCTGGGTCCTCCTGCGTCCTCTCCTGCTCGCCGGCTTCTTCTTTGGGAAAGAAAATGGCGGACATGCGCAGTGCGCCCGCCATCTGTCGCCATCTGCCGGCCAGCAGGAGAGAGCAGTTGGGGCTAAAATTAGGGTTAGGGTTAGGGTTGGGGCTAAATTTAGGGCTAGGGTTAGGGTTGGAGCTAAAGTTAGGGCTAGGGTTAGGGTTGGGGCTAAATTTAGGGTTAGGGTTAGGGCTAGGGTTGGGGCTAAAGTTAGGGCTAGGGTTGCGGCTAAAATTAGGGTTAGAGTTGGGATTAGGGTTAGGGTTTGGATTAGGGTTGGTATTAGGGTTAGGGTTGGCATTAGGGTTATGCTTGGGATTAGGGTTAGGTTTGGGATTAGGGTTAAAGTTAGTGTTGGGATTAGGGGTTGTTTTGGGATTAGGGTTAGGTTTGAGGTTAGGGTTGAGATTAGGATTAGGGGTGTGTTGGATTTAGGGTTTTGATTAGGGTTATGGTTAGGGTTGACATTAGGGTTGTTTTGGGGTTAGGGTTGTGATTATCGTTAGGGTTGTGATTAGGATTATGGATCGGGTTGGGATTAGGGTTAAGGGTGTGTTGGGGTTAGGGTTGGAGTTAGAATTGGGGGGTTTCCACTGTTTAGGTACATCAGGTGGTCTCCAAACACGACAGCCAATTTTGCGCTCAAAAAGTCAAATGGTGCTCCCTCCCTTCTAAGCTCTGCCGTGCGCCTAAACAGTGGGTTACCCCCACATATGGGGCATCAGAGTACTCGGGATAAATTGGACAACAACTTTAGCAGTCCAATTTCTCCTGTTACTCTTGCAAAAATAAAAACTTGGGGGTTACAATCTCTTTTTTGTGGAAAAAATTTTTATTTTTTATTTTCATGACTCTGCATTACAAACTTCTGTGAAGCACTTGGGCATTCAAAGTTCTCACCACACATCTAGATAAGTTCCTTGGGGGTCTAGTTTCCAAAATGGGGTCACTTGTGGGGGGTTACTACTGTTTACTTACATCAGGGGCTCTGCAATCGCAACATAACGCCCACAGACCATTCTATCAAAGTCTGCATTCCAAAACGGTGCTCCTTCCCTTCCGAGCTCTGCCGTGCGCCCAAACAGTGGTTTACCCCCACATATCGGGCATCAGCGTACTCAAGATAAATTGGACAACAACCTTTGCAGTCCAATTTCTCCTGTTACCCTTGTAAAAATAAAAAGTTGGGAGCTACAAAATCTTTTTTGTGGAAAAGAAAAAAACATTTTATTTTCACGACTCTGCATTATAAACTTCTGTGAAGCACTTGGGCATTCAAAGATCTCACCACACATCTAAATAAGTTCCTTGGGGGTCTAGTATCCAAAATGGGGTCACTTGTAAGGGGGTTTCTACTGTTAGGTACATCAGAGGCTCTGCAAACGCAACATAACACCCACAGACCATTCTATCAAAGTCTGCATTCCAAAACGGCGCTCCTTCCCTTCCGAGCTCTGCCGTGCGCCCAAACAGTGGTTTACCCCCACATATGGGGCATCAGCGTACTCAAGATAAATTGGACAACAATCTTTGCAGTCCAATTTCTCCTGTTACCCTTGTGAAAATAAAAACTTGGGAGCTATAAAATCTTTTTTGTGGAAAAAAATATATTTTTTATTTTCACGACTCTGCATTATAAACTTCTGTGAAGCACTTGGGCATTCAAAGATCTCACCACACATCTAAATAAGTTCCTTGGGGGGTCTAGTTTCCAAAATGGGGTCACTTGTGGGGGGTTTCTCCTGTTTAGGTACATCAGGGGCTCTGCAAACGCAACATAATGCCCACAGACCATTCTATCAAAGTCTGCATTCCAAAACGGCGCTCCTTCCCTTCTGAGCTCTGCCGTGCGCCCAAACAGTGGTTTACCCCCACATATGGGGCATCAGAGTACTCGGGATAAATTGGACAACAACTGTAGCATCCAATTTCTCCTGTTACTCTTGCAAAAATAAAAAATTGGGGGCTACAATATCTTTTTTGTGGAAAAAAAATATTTTTTATTTTCACGACTCTGCATTATAAACTTCTGTGAAGCACTTTGGCATTTAAAGTTCTCACCACACATCTAGATAAGTTCCATGGGGGGTCTAGTTTCCAAAATGGTGTCCCTTCTGGGGGGTTTCCACTGTTTAGGCACATTAGGGGCTCTCCAAACGCGACATGGCGTCCGATCTCAATTCCAGCCAATTCTACATTGAAAAAGTAAAACGGCACTCCTTCTCTTCCAAGCTCTGCGGTGCACCCAAACAGAGGTTTACCCCCACATATGGGGTATTGATGTACTCAGGAGAAATTGCACAACAGCTTTTGTGGTCTAATTTCTCCTGCTACCCTTGTGAAAATAAAATTTTGGAGGCAAAAAGATCATTTTTGTAGAAAAAATGCGATTTTTTATTTTCACGGCTCTATGTTATAAACTTCTGTGAGGCACCTGGGGGTTTAAAGTGCTCACCACACATCTAGATAAGTTCCTTAAGGGGTCTAGTTTCCAAAATGGTGTCACTTGTGGGGGGTTTCCACTGTTTAGGCACATCAGGGGATCTCTAAACGTGACATGGCATCCAATCTCAATTCCAGCCAATTATGCATTGAAAAAGTCAAACGGCGCTCCTTCACTTTCAAGCTCTGCGGTGCGCCGAAACAGTGGTTTACCCCCACATATGTGGTATCGGCATATTCAGGAAAAATTGCACAACACAATTTATGGTTTAATTTCTGTTTTTACACTTGTGAAAATAAAAAAATGGATTTGAACTAAAATGTTTGCAAAAAAAGTTAAATGTTCATTTTTTTCCTTCCACATTGTTTCAGTTCCTGTGAAGCACGTAAAGGGTTAATAAACTTCTTGAATGTGGATTTGAGAACCTTGATGGGTGCAGTTTTTAGAATGGTGTCACACTTGGTTATTTTCTATCATATAGACCCCTCAAAATGACTTCAAATGTGATATGGTCCCTAAAAAAAAATGGTGTTGTAAAAATTAGAAATTGCTGGTCAACTTTTAACCCTTATAACTCCCTAACAAAAAAAATTTTGTTTCCAAAATTGTGCTGATGTAAAGTAGAGATGTGGGAAATGTTGTTTATTAACTATTTTTCGTGACATATCTCTCTGATTTAAGGGCATAAAAATACAAAATTTGAAAATTGCAAAATTTGAAAATTGTTTGCCATATTTCCGTTTTTTTCATAAATAATCGCAAGTAATATTGAAGAAGTGTTACCACTACCATGAAGTACAATATGTCATGAAAAAATATTCTTAGAATCAGTGGGATCCGGTAAAGCGTTCCAGAGTTATAACCTCATAAAGGGACAGTGGTCAGAATTGTAAAAATTGGCTCGGTCATTAAGTACCAAATTGGCTCTGTCACTAAGGGGTTAAAGAGTACTTTTACCGAAAATAGAAAACAAACAGTAAATATAAGTCCTTGAGTTGTCATCTTCAGCATTGCTTTGACCCATTCTGTCAGTTTGTTGGAAAATGAATGAATGAATCAATAAGGCAGCCATTATAGTTCCTATAGGAATGGTCACCCAGCTACTGAGCTACCCCAGATCTGGAGTAACAAATCAATACATGTATAACTACAGAATATTTACTGCTCGGTACTCAGGAAAGAATAGAAATTCCCTCAGGGAACTGCAGTGACATAAAGGTCATCATCAGGCTTTGCCAGAAAAAGCTTCAGATAGTCTTAACTTACTAGAAAAGGTCAAATCACTTACTTTAGATATATGAAAATTGCTATAGCAGGAAGGCGTCCTTGACTGACACTGTTTTATATAGGGCTGTAACTGTAAGTATCCCAAATTGGGCTACCTAATTTTCACTTTACATGAAGCATACAGAAAGCTTACCAAATTCTTACCAAATCTTGGGGATCTGTTTAATGTGAGATATTTGGATTTGATTGGGCTTAAAAAGAACTTGTCATTAGACTCATGTTGTCGAAAAATGGGCATCATGAAGCAGAGCCTGGTAGGATGACTGCAGACAGGTACTGTATGTTATACTCTAAAGCAGTGTTCCCCAAGTTCGGTCCTCAAGAGCCACCAATGGGTCATGTTTTCAGGATTTCCTTAGTATGGCCCAGGTGATGGAATTATTGCCTATCTAGATGATGGAATTCTCACCTGGACAATACTAAGGAAATACTGAAAACATGACCCTTTGATGTTTCTTGAGGACCGAACTTGGGGAACCCTGCTCTAAAGTGTTCCTGTGTTTCTGAGAAAAAATGGCCTGTGGACTACAGGGAAAGAGAGGACAAGTATGCCATGGCCTCTGGCCAGCATCGCTCACCCTACTCCAGTTTACTGACAGGTCTTGCCTATGTGTATATAGGGACATAGAGACATGTCAGTCAACTGGAGCAAAACGTGGACCTCACTGGGCTCGTCAGGTCTATCTCTAAAGTCAGCCAGCTTTTCATACAATATTTTCTTTGAAACCCAGCTGCGTTTCAGAGTAAAACATACATGTCTGCATTTGTACAGCCAGGCTCAGTTTCTTGCTGCCTTTTGTTCAGGCAGCATGAGTCTAATGACAGATACCTTATAAGTTGGGCGTTCCACTAATGACCACAGTCTGCAGGGCCTTTCCATGAAAAATAGTAGAAACCTTAAAGGATAACCTGATGGCATCAATTAAAATCAGTTTGGTAAGTCGAGCTTTGCCTCAGTTATGAATGATGACCACAATACTGGTGTGAACAGAGCTTAAATCAATGTTGCAAATGTTGAACCTTTTCAGGGGCAAGGACAGCAGACAGTGTATAGTTGCATATAAAGAGCTTCTGTCTTTTCCTCTGAGCCTGTCACTGACAGCAGGACACCTCCATTATAGCTCCACAGATTATTAACCTTTAAATGGGTTTTACACTCCTAAGTAAACTAAAGGTTGTTTATTTTTCAAATGTGAAGAAATCAGAGGTTCTTTCTGGGGTTCCCTGCGGTCACATTACACCTGCCATACAGTCACTTTATTATGTGTGTGGCCAGGATAACTTTTTTTGTGATTTTTACTAGTGATAGCTGTTGTTGTTTGTGAAAACATGTTTTATAAAATAGGAAACATTCATCAGAGTCTGTTTTCTATCTTGAGTCTTGACATAACAACCATTTATTGATTCATATAGACTTTCTTGTATTGCTTTATTTTTTTTTTTTCAAGCTTTGCAATATTAATATAACATCTATTTCGTAGTCAGACTCATCTGTTTTATGGTTGCCCTGTTACACGATACAAGAGTTCAACGAAAACAATTATATGGACTAATGATAACAATGGTGGAAGGTCATATGCAGAGCAAAAAAAAGACAAGTCCAATAGAAAGAACAGTATATATTTACACAAGTGGTCAAAATTGTTGGTACCCCTCGTTTAATGACAGAAAAACCCACAATGGTCACAACAATAACTTAAATCTGACAAAAGTAATAATAATAGTATATATATATACAGTGGGGCAAAAAAGTATTTAGTCAGTCAGCAATAGTGCAAGTTCCACCACTTAAAAAGATGTGAGGCGTCTGTAATTTACATCATAGGTAGACCTCAACTATGGGAGACAAACTGAGAAAAAAAAATCCAGAAAATCACATTGTCTGTTTTTTTATCATTTTTTTTGCATTTTATGGTGGAAAATAAGTATTTGGTCAGAAACAAACAATCAAGATTTCTGGCTCTCACAGACCTGTAACTTCTTCTTTAAGAGTCTCCTCTTTCCTCCACTCATTACCTGTAGTAATGGCACCTGTTTAAACTTGTTATCAGTATAAAAAGACACCTGTGCACACCCTCAAACAGTCTGACTCCAAACTCCACTATGGTGAAGACCAAAGAGCTGTCAAAGGACACCAGAAACAAAATTGTAGCCCTGCACCAGGCTGGGAAGACTGAATCTGCAATAGCCAACCAGCTTGGAGTGAAGAAATCAACAGTGGGAGCAATAATTAGAAAATGGAAGACATACAAGACCACTGATAATCTCCCTCGATCTGGGGCTCCACGCAAAATCCCACCCCGTGGGGTCAGAATGATCACAAGAACGGTGAGCAAAAATCCCAGAACCACGCGGGAGGACCTAGTGAATGAACTGCAGAGAGCTGGGACCAATGTAACAAGGCCTACCATAAGTAACACACTACGCCACCATGGACTCAGATCCTGCAGTGCCAGACGTGTCCCACTGCTTAAGCCAGTACATGTCCGGGCCCGTCTGAAGTTTGCTAGAGAGCATTTGGATGATCCAGAGGAGATTTGGGAGAATATCCTATGGTCTGATGAAACCAAACTGGAACTGTTTGGTAGAAACACAACTTGTCGTGTTTGGAGGAAAAAGAATACTGAGTTGCATCCATCAAACACCATACCTACTGTAAAGCATGGTGGTGGAAACATCATGCTTTGGGACTGTTTCTCTGCAAAGGGGCCAGGACGACTGATCCGGGTACATGAAAGAATGAATGGGGCCATGTATCGTGAGATTTTGAGTGCAAACCTCCTTCCATCAGCAAGGGCATTGAATATGAAACGTGGCTGGGTCTTTCAACATGACAATGATCCAAAGCACACCGCCAGGGCAACGAAGGAGTGACTTCGTAAGAAGCATTTCAAGATCCTGGAGTGGCCTAGCCAGTCTCCAGATCTCAACCCTATAGAAAACCTTTGGAGGGAGTTGAAAGTCCGTGTTGTCAAGCGAAAAGCCAAAAACATCACTGCTCTAGAGGAGATCTGCATGGAGGAATGGGCCAACATATCAACAACAGTGTGTGGCAACCTTGTGAAGACTTACAGAAAACGTTTGACCTCTGTCATTGCCAACAAAGGATATATTACAAAGTATTGAGATGAAATTTTGTTTCTGACCAAATACTTATTTTCCACCATAATATGCAAATAAAATGTTAAAAAAACAGACAATGTGATTTTCTGGATTTTTTTTCCTCAGTTTGTCTCCCATAGTTGAGGTCTACCTATGATGTAAATTACAGACGCCTCTCATCTTTTTAAGTGGTGGAACTTGCACTATTGCTGACTGACTAAATACTTTTTTGCCCCACTGTATATATATATATATATATATACAGTACTGACCAAAAGTTTGTACACACCGTCTCATTTAAAGATTTTTCTGTATTTTCATGACTATGAAAATTGTACATTCACACTGAAGGCATCAAAATTATAAATTAACACATGTGGAATTACCGTATATACTTAACAAAAAAGTGTGAAACAACTGAAATTATGAATTATATTCCAGGTTCTTCAAAGTAGCCACCTTTTGCTTTGATGACTGCTTTGCACACTCTTGGTGAGCTTCAAGAGGAAGTCACCGGAAATGGTTTTCACTTCACAGGTGTGCCCTGTCAGGTTTAATAAGTGGGATTTCTTGCCTTATAAATGGGGTTAGGACCATCAGTTGTGTTGTGCAGAAGTCTGGTGGATACACATCTGATAGTCCTACTGAATAGACTGATAGAATTTGTATTATGGCAAGAAAAAAGCAGCTAAGTAAAGAAAAACGGGTGGCCATAATAACTTTAAGAAATGAAGGTCAGTCAGTCCGAAAAATTGGGAAAAATTTGAAAGTGTCCCCAAGTACAGTGGCAAAAACCATCAAGCGCTACAAAGAAACTGGCACATATGAGGACCGCCCCAGGAAAGGAAGATCAGGAGTCACCTCTGCTTCTGAGGATAAGTTTATCCGAGTCACCAGCCTCAGAAATCGCAGGTTAACAGCAGCTCAGATTAGAGACTAGGCCAATGCTACACAGAGTTCTAGCAGCAGACACATCTCTACAACAACTGTTAAAAGAAGACTTTGTGCAGCAGGTCTTCATGGTAAAATAGCTGCTAGGAAAACACTGCTAAGGACAGGCAACAAGCAGAAGAGACTTGTTTGGGCTAAAGAACAGAAGGAATGGACATGAGACCAGTGGAAATCTGTGCTTTGGTCTGATGAGTCCAAATTTGAGATCTTTGGTTCCAACCACCGTGTCTTTGTGCGACGCAGAAAAGGTGAACGGATGGACTCTACATGCCTGGTTCCCACCGTGAAGCATGGAGGAGGAGGTGTGATGGTGTGGGGGTGCTTTGCTGGTGAGACTATTGGGGATTTATTCAAAATTGAAGGCATACTGAACCAGCATGGCTACCACAGCATCTTGCAGCAGCATGCTATTCCATCCGGTTTGCGTTTAGTTGGACCATCATTTATTTTTCAACAGGACAATGACCCCAAACACACCTCCAGGCTGTGTAATGGCTATTTGACCAAGAAGGAGAGTGATGAGGTGCTACACCAGATGACCTGGCCTCCACAGTCACCAGACCTAAACCCAATCGAGATGGTTTGGGGTGAGCTGGACCGCAGAGTGAAGGCAATAGGGCCAACAAGTGCTAAGCATCTCTGGGAACTCCTTCAAGATTGTTGGAAGACCATTCCCGTTGACTACCTCTTGAAGCTCATCAAGAGAATGCCAAGAGTGTGCAAAGCAGTCATCAACGCAAAAGGTGGCTACTTTGAAGAACCTAGAATATAAGACATAATTTAAGTTGTTTCACACTTTTTTATGAAGTATATAATTCCACATGTGTTAATTCATAGTTTTGATGCCTTCAGTGTGAATGTACAATTTTCATAGTCATGAAAATACAGAAAAATACAGAAAAATCTTTAAATGAGAAGATGTGTACATATGTGGGGCAAAAAAGTATTTAGTCAGTCAGCAATAGTGCCAGTTCCACCACTTAAAAAGATGAGAGGCGTCTGTAATTTATATCATAGGTAGACCTCAACTATGGGAGACAAACTGAGAAAAAAAAATCCAGAAAATCACATTGTCTGTTTTTTTATCATTTTATTTGCATATTATGGTGGAAAATAAGTATTTGGTCAGAAACAAACAATCAAGATTTCTGGCTCTCACAGACCTGTAACTTCTTCTTTAAGAGTCTCCTCTTTCCTCCACTCATTACCTGTAATAATGGCACCTGTTTAAACTTGTTATCAGTATATAAAGACACCTGTGCACACCCTCAAACAGTCTGACTCCAAACTCCACTATGGTGAAGACCAAAGAGCTGTGAAAGGACACCAGAAACAAAATTGTAGCCCTGCACCAGGCTGGGAAGACTGAATCTGCAATAGCCAACCAGCTTGGAGTGAAGAAATCAACAGTGGGAGCAATAATTAGAAAATGGAAGACATACAAGACCACTGATAATCTCCCTCGATCTGGGGCTCCACGCAAAATCCCACCCCGTGGGGTCAGAATGATCACAAGAACGGTGAGCAAAAATCCCAGAACCACGCGGGGGGACCTAGTGAATGAACTGCAGAGAGCTGGGACCAATGTAACAAGGCCTACCATAAGTAACACACTACGCCACCATGGACTCAGATCCTGCAGTGCCAGACGTGTCCCACTGCTTAAGCCAGTACATGTCCGGGCATGTCTGAAGTTTGCTAGAGAGCATTTGGATGATCCAGAGGAGTTTTGGGAGAATGTCCTATGGTCTGATGAAACCAAACTGGAACTGTTTGGTAGAAACACAACTTGTCGTATTTGGAGGAAAAAGAATACTGAGTTGCATCCATCAAACACCATACCTACTGTAAAGCATGGTGGTGGAAACATCATGCTTTGGGGCTGTTTCTCTGCAAAGGGGCCAGGACGACTGATCCGGGTACATGAAAGAATGAATGGGGCCATGTATCGTGAGATTTTGAGTGCAAACCTCCTTCCATCAGCAAGGGCATTGAAGATGAAACGTGGCTGGGTCTTTCAACATGACAATGATCCAAAGCACACCGCCAGGGCAATGAAGGAGTGGCTTCGTAAGAAGCATTTCAAGGTCCTGGAGTGGCCTAGCCAGTCTCCAGATCTCAACCCTATAGAAAACCTTTGGAGGGAGTTGAAAGTCCGTGTTGCCAAGCGAAAAGCCCAAAACATCACTGCTCTAGAGGAGATCTGCATGGAGGAATGGGCCAACATACCAACAACAGTGTGTGGCAACCTTGTGAAGACTTACAGAAAACGTTTGACCTCTGTCATTGCCAACAAAGGATATATTACAAAGTATTGAGATGAAATTTTGTTTCTGACCAAATACTTATTTTCCACCATAATATGCAAATAAAATGTTAAAAAAACAGACAATGTGATTTTCTGGATTTTTTATTCTCAGTTTGTCTCCTATAGTTGAGGTCTACCTATGATGTAAATTACAGACGCCTCTCATCTTATTAAGTGGTGGAGCTTGCACTATTGCTGACTGACTAAATACTTTTTTGCCCCACTGTATATATATATATATATATATACTAGCTGAAGAGCCCGGCATTGCCTGGGCATAGTAAATATCTGTGGTTAGTTATAGCACCTCACTTCTCTTATTTTCCCATCATGCCTCTTATTTTCCCCCTCACAGCTCTCATTTTGTCCCTTACACATCCCATTTTCCCCCTCACTCCTCTTATTTTCCCCCTCACTCCTCTCATTCCCCCTAACACTTGTCATTTCGACCTCACATCTGTCATTTTCCGATCACTCCACTATTTTCCCTCACCCCTCTCATTTTGCACTCACACCTTTTCATTTTCACCTCACACCTCTCATTTCCCCTCAGTATATACATTTGTCATCTCCCTTATACATAGTATACACCTGTATGTCATCTCCTGTATATAGTATATACCTGTATGTCATCTCCCCTGTAAATAGTATATACCTGCTGTATGTCATCTCCTCCTGTGTATTGTATATACCTATGTGTCTTCTCCTCCTGTATATAGTATATACCTGTATGTCATCTCTTCTGTATATACTATATACCTGTATGTCATCTCCTCCTATATATAGTATATACCTGTATGTCATCTCCTGTATATAGTATATACCTGTATGTCATCTCCCCTGTATATAGTATATACCTGCTGTATGTCATCTCCTCCTCTATATACCTATGTGTCATCTCCTCTTTTATATAGTATATACCTGTATGTCATCTCCTCCTGTATATAGTATATATGTGTGTCATATCCTCCTGTATATAGTATATACCTGTAAGTCATCTCCTCCTGTATATAGTATATACCTGTGTGTCATCTGCTCCTGTATATAGTATATACCTGTGTGTCATCTCCTCCTGTATATAGTATATACCTGTGTGTGTCATCTCCCCGTATATAGTATATACCTGTGTGTCATCTGCTCCTGTATATAGTATATATGTGTGTGTCATCTCCTCCTGTATATAGTATATACCTGTGTCATCTCCCCTGTATATAGTATATATGTGGGTGTCATCTCCCCTGTATATAGTATATACCTGTGTGTCATCTCCTCCTGTATATCGTAAATATCTGTGTGTCATCTCCTCGTGTATTAGACCTCGTTCACACGTTATTTGCTCAGTATTTTTACCTCAGTATTTGTAAGCTAAATTGGCAGCCTGATAAATCCCCAGCCAACAGGAAGCCCTCCCCCCTGGCAGTATATATTAGCTCACACATACACATAATAGACAGGTCATGTGACTGACAGCTGCCATATTTCCTATATGGTACAGTTGTTGCTCTTGTAGTTTGTCTGCTTATTAATCAGATTTTTATTTTTGAAGGATAATACCAGACTTGTGTGTGTTTTAGGGCGAGTTTCATGTGTCAAGTTGTGTGTGTTGAGTTGCGTGTGGCGAAATGCATGTAGCGACTTTTGTGAGATGAGGTTTGTGTGGCGACATGCGTGTAGCAACTTTTTGTGTCGAGTTGCATGTGACAGGTTAGTGTAGCAAGTTGTGTGCAGCAAGTTTTGCGCATGGCAAGTTTTGCGTGTGGCGAGTTTTATGTGTGGTGTGTTTTGAGTATGTGCAAGTTTTGTGTGAGGCAACTTTTGCATGTGTTGCAACTTTTGTGCATGTGGCAATTTTTCCGCGTGTGGCGAGTTTTCCATGAGGTGAGTTTTGCACGTGTGGCGTGTTTTGCATGAGCCTAGTTTTGCACGTGGCTTGTTTTGCGCGTGGCGAGTTTTGAGCGGTGACTTTTGTGTTTCGACTTTTATGTGGCGAGGTTGGTGTATGTGTGGTGAAATGTGTGCTGAGGGTGGTATATGTGTTCAAGCACGTGGTAGTGTGTGGCGCATTTTGTGTGTGTGTTCATATCCCCGTGTGTGTGGTGAGTATCCCATGTCGGGGCCCCACCTTAGCAACTGTACGGTATATACTCTTTGGCGCCATCGCTCTCACTCTTTAAGTCCCCCTTGTTCACATCTGGTAGCTGTCAATTTGCCTCCAACACTTTTCCTTTTACTTTTTCCCCATTATGTAGATAGGGGCAAAATTGTTTGGTGAATTGGAACGCGCGGTGTTAAAATTTTGCCTCACAACATAGCCTATGATGCTCTCGGGGTCCAGACGTGTGACTGTGCAAAATTTTGTGGCTGTAGCTGCGACGGTGCAGATGCCAATCCCGGACATATATACACACACACATTCAGCTTTATATATTAGATATACCTGTAAGTCATCTCCCCTGTATATAATATATACCTGTATGTCATCTCCCCTGTATATAGTATATACCTATGTGTCATCTCCTCCTGTATATAATATATAGCTGTATATCATCTTCCCTGTATATAGTATATACCTGTATGCCATCTCCTCCTGGCTGTCAATTTGCCTCCAACACTTTTCCTTTCACTTTTTCCCCATTATGTAGATAGGGGCAAAATTGTTTGGTGAATTGGAACGCGCGGTGTTAAAATTTTGCCTCACAACATAGCCTATGACGCTTTCGGGGTCCAGACGTGTGACTGCAAAATTTTGTGGCTGTAGCTGCGACGGTGCAGATGCCAATCCCGGACATACACACACACACACACACACACACACACATACATACACAAGCATATTCAGCTTTATATTATATATATATATATACAGTGGGGCAAAAAAGTATTTAGTCAGTCAGCAATAGTGCAAGTTCCACCACTTAAAAAGATGAGAGGCGTCTGTAATTTACATCATAGGTAGACCTCAACTATGGGAGACAAACTGAGGAAAAAAAATCCAGAAAATCACATTGTCTGTTTTTTTAACATTTTATTTGCATATTATGGTGGAAAATAAGTATTTGGTCAGAAACAAAATTTCATCTCAATACTTTGTAATATATCCTTTGTTGGCAATGACAGAGGTCAAACGTTTTCTGTAAGTCTTCACAAGGTTGCCACACACTGTTGTTGATATGTTGGCCCATTCCTCCATGCAGATCTCCTCTAGAGCAGTGATGTTTTTGGCTTTTCGCTTGACAACACGGACTTTCAACTCCCTCCAAAGGTTTTCTATAGGGTTGAGATCTGGAGACTGGCTAGGCCACTCCAGGATCTTGAAATGCTTCTTACGAAGTCACTCCTTCGTTGCCCTGGCGGTGTGCTTTGGATCATTGTCATGTTGAAAGACCCAGCCACGTTTCATATTCAATGCCCTTGCTGATGGAAGGAGGTTTGCACTCAAAATCTCACGATACATGGCCCCATTCATTCTTTCATGTACCCGGATCAGTCGTCCTGGCCCCTTTGCAGAGAAACAGTCCCAAAGCATGATGTTTCCACCACCATGCTTTACAGTAGGTATGGTGTTTGATGGATGCAACTCAGTATTCTTTTTCCTCCAAACACGACAAGTTGTGTTTCTACCAAACAGTTCCAGTTTGGTTTCATCAGACCATAGGATATTCTCCCAAAACTCCTCTGGATCATCCAAATGCTCTCTAGCAAACTTCAGACGGGCCCGGACATGTACTGGCTTAAGCAGTGGGACACGTCTGGCACTGCAGGATCTGAGTCCATGGTGGCGTAGTGTGTTACTTATGGTAGGCCTTGTTACATTGGTCCCAGCTCTCTGCAGTTCATTCACTAGGTCCTCCCGCGTGGTTCTGGGATTTTTGCTCACCGTTCTTGTGATCATTCTGACCCCACGGGGTGGGATTTTGCGTGGAGCCCCAGATCGAGGGAGATTATCAGTGGTCTTGTATGTCTTCCATTTTCTAATTATTGCTCCCACTGTTGATTTCTTCACTCCAAGCTGGTTGGCTATTGCAGATTCAGTCTTCCCAGCCTGGTGCAGGGCTACAATTTTGTTTCTGGTGTCCTTTGACAGCTCTTTGGTCTTCACCATAGTGGAGTTTGGAGTCAGACTGTTTGAGGGTGTGCACAGGTGTCTTTTTATACTGATAACAAGTTTAAACAGGTGCCATTACTACAGGTAATGAGTGGAGGAAAGAGGAGACTCTTAAAGAAGAAGTTACAGGTCTGTGAGAGCCAGAAATCTTGATTGTTTGTTTCTGACCAAATACTTATTTTCCACCATAAAATGCAAAAAAAATGATAAAAAAACAGACAATGTGATTTTCTGGATTTTTTTTTCTCAGTTTGTCTCCCATAGTTGAGGTCTACCTATGATGTAAATTACAGACGCCTCACATCTTTTTAAGTGGTGGAACTTGCACTATTGCTGACTGACTAAATACTTTTTTGCCCCACTGTATATATATATATATATATATTGTAAGATTGCTCTTACTGAGTGTATTGGGAGACACTCGCTTAGCACGGGATTCACGTCAGGCACGATTTTTTCAAACAAAACAGTCCATACGGTTTATTTTATACAGCATAAACCGTGTCAGGAACAGTCCATTACACATTCCATCAGGATATCACATTAAGACTCAGATCCTTAGTCTGCGGTAACTAAAGACGCTGGTCCACCTTTGACCAGTTGCCGTGGGTTACCACACAGCACATATCACACAGGTTGCAGCAACTAAACACGCTGGTCCTCCTCTGACCAGTTGCCGTGGGTTACAACACAGTTCATAGAAACAATTAGCACCAACAGACTATGGTACCTTCTGGGGGCTCCTGCCCCACCTGCTGACTCCTTGTCAGTCCTCACTCTTCCGGGAAATCTGCCAAAACGGGGATCACCAACTTGCCTGGTCGGCACACATTAGTCAGTCCAGACCCACTGAAGGACTGTAGCTTCCCCACATAGTAGCTGACACTGGCTCTGCAGATCCCGGTCCTCACCTCGTGCTATTCAGGGATCCGGTCCTACTCCCAGGACCTCCCAACACCCAGGTTACTCAGGATCACACAGGTGGCCAGTCCGGGTACTATTCAGGACGTCCATCCCCAGCCGAGACCGTCCAATACCCAGGCCACCAGGTCTGAAGCCCCACCATGTGCTATTCAGGAAGCCTCCTCCCAGGTCTTCCAACACAGGCTCACACAGGTCACTCACAGCGACTATACACAGGCACTCCATGTGACCCACACCCTGGTCACATTATATACCTTGAACAACTCCCCTGGGTGGGAGTGTGGGTGTGTGGCTAGTTTGTCCCGCCCATCTCACACAACTAGCCCTGCCAAACCTCCCATGACTATCATACAATATTATACTTGTAGGACTACAGGTCCTAGAACACCATATCGCTTTAGGCTGGCAGCGCAGAGTCCCCTACCTGTTACAGGGGTCACTGCATCACAATATATATATATATATATATATATATATATACACACACATACAGCTCTGGCAAAAATTAAGAGACCATCACATCAAAACCGTGTCATGGGCAGCCCAATCTCCGGACCTCCATCCAAGAGGATGATGGATAGTCACAAGCCATCAAACAAAGAATGGCTGCTTACATTTTTGCGCCAGAAGCAGTGTGTAAGGCTGGTGGAAAGCATGCCAAGACGCATGAAAGCTGTGATTAAAATTCATGGTTACTCCACAAAATATTGATTTCTGAACTCTTCCTGAGTTAAAACATTAGTATTGTTGTTTCTAAATGATTGTGAACTTGTTTTCTTTGCATTATTTGAGGTCTGAAAGTACTGTTTTTTTTATTTTGACCATTTCTCCTTTTCAGAAAAAAACAAAAAAA
Source organism: Ranitomeya imitator (assembly GCF_032444005.1). Lineage (NCBI taxonomy): Eukaryota > Metazoa > Chordata > Amphibia > Anura > Dendrobatidae > Ranitomeya > Ranitomeya imitator. Next base: position 443,625,246 of record NC_091285.1, read on the forward strand.
ATGTATTGCTTGGAAATTCAGAGACATGTTGTCAGAAGTTTATAGAATAAAAGAACAATTTATATTTTACTCAAAAATATACCTATAAAGAGAAAAATCAGACAAACTGAACATTTTCAAGTGGTCTCTTAATTTTTGCCAGAGCTGTATACACAGGGTGGGCCATGTATATCGATACACCTAAATAAAATGGTAATGGTTTGTGACATCAACTTCCTGTTTTTGGAACATTCGTATATAGGAGGGGAAAACTTTTCAAGATGTGTTGTGACCATGGCGGCCATTTTGAAGTCGGCCATTTTGGATTCAACTTTACTTTTTACAATGGGAAGAGGGTCATGTGACACATCAAACTTATTGAGAATTTAACAAGAAAAACAATGGTGTGCTTGGTTTTAATGTAACTTTATTCTTTCATGAGTTATTTACAAGTTTCTCTTTGAAGTTTCTGTTTGTTTACAGCCATTGACATATCACAGAGGTTAACACGTGAGGAGCGGATAGAAATTGTGTTGATGCCTGGGGAACGCAGTACCCGGGTCGTTGCAGATTTCAATGCAAGACACCCTACGCAAGAAAACTGTCACCATTCCCATGTTATTTAGGTGTATCCACATAAATGGCCCACCCAAAAAAGTTTGCCTCATCACTGAACATAATGTTCTGTGTAAACTGAGGGTCCTGTTCCAATTTTTGTTTTGCCCATTCTGCAAATTCATAGCGCCGATCTGGCAGCAGTCGAACATCCCTTTGGCGGATATTAGCTACTCACAAATGGCACCCTTACAAAATCCAGCTACTGCAGCATCTCAACGAGGATGACCCAATTTGGCGTTCTGAAGTGGTAAGTTTTACCAGCTCCATCAGGCCTAAAAGATCTATTTAATTATTAATGTAGTTTGTAATGTAAATCTGGTGACTTATTTTCTTTACTGGCACTATTTAAGAATCTCCTGGACCCTTCAAAACATTGTTCTTTATTGGACATGTCTTTCTTCTTTTGCTCTGCATATGACCTTCAATCATTGTTATCATTAGTCCATAGAATTGTTTCCAGTGAACACTTGTACCGTGTAAAAAAAGGCAAAAAAAGAATATATATATACAGTATATATATATATATACTAGATTGTGGCCCGATTCTAACGCATTGGGTATTCTAGAATATGCATGTCCCTGTAATATATGGACAATGATGATTCCAGAATTCGCGGCAGACTGTGCCCGTCGCTGATTGGTCGAGGCAACCTTTATGACATCATCGTCGCCATGGCAACCATTATGACATCATCGTCGCTGTGCCCGTTGCTGATTGGTCGAGGCCTGGCGGCCTCGACCAATCAGAGACGCGGGATGTCTACGTCCTTTATGACATCATCGTCGCTGTGCCCGTCGCTGATTGGTCGAGGCCTGGCAGCCTCGACCAATCAGAGACGCGGGATTTCTACGTCGATGCTGAGCTGGGATTTCCAGGACAGACAGACAGACAGACGGAAAAACCCTTAGACAATTATATATATAGATATATATATATATATATATACACATTTTTTTTAAAGTTTCCCTGACTCATATTAATATTAGCATTTCTGGAGCTGGACTCATAAAATGCTCATGTTTTCAGAATTATGCAGCCGTACATACACTAAAGTAAGTACACCAGCCTCCTCAGGTCTAAGAGATCATTTTAATAATGTAATCCATTAGTATTATAAAATCTGATGATAGACCCGCTTTACAGTGAAGCACCACTTTGGAACCACCATTCAATTAGCAAGTGCAAACTGTAGCAAGGCTCTTAAATCTCGTCATTACTTTCACAGTCGTTTCAGTTATTTCTCAGTTATTTCAATTTCACGATGTGTAAGATAGAGAAATATTGTTGTACCAATCTGGAAATTATTATCAAGCATCAGGGTTAGCTGCTGCTGACGGATGCACTTAGTCTGTGCAGTAAATTTTTAGCAAGAAAATATTCAAGACAATTTGTCTCATTCAAGCAGAAAATTGAGCAAAATTTTGCAAAGTCAGGCCAAAATGTATATATTGTTTTATGTCTACAGTTCTTCAACAGACCCGTGTGTCATCATGGTTACAGACTACAAACCGAGAGCAGTGTAGTCAGATCCTGCAGTCACATTTCTTGCTAGCATACATGACCGCGTATGGCCAATAAAGGATCCTTTCCGTAAAGCATCCCCCACCCCCAACTACCTTGCCCCTCTTAACCCCTCCATCTATTACCCAGGAAAACACACCACCACGTTAATTTCTTTTTGGATAATTTGGCCACAGCGGCCATTTTATTAACAAACAAATACATAAATAACAACATGTAAACAGTAAATATATAAAACCTCGAGGGGGGGGCTCTTGGAGCTAAAAAATCTGGCTCATAATAGGCAGAGAGCCTACCCAAAATTTTTACAAAAAACACGTATTTACCCTCAGCCGTAACCACCAGCTCGAGGGCACCATGTAACCCATTTCGGGCAAACCAACCACAAAGCTCCCGAGGTAAACACCCCGTCCAGAGCCCGTACCAAAAGCCAGATCAACCCTATCAGCATCATCACCAACTCCAAGAACCCCACCCCCCGCCAACGCCACTGTGACAATAATACAGAATGCTTGCCTTCAATAAATCAACAGAAAAGAAATATAATTCAAAAGACCCCTTTTTTTTTTTTTTTTTTTTTTTTACCTTAAGAATTGACGAACTCGCCGATCTTGCCTAAAGCTACGTTGCCTCATAGAACCGCTAAAACAGGGAGGGTGGGAGGGACTCACTTCGCCCGTCTAAGGTAACTGATCTCCCCTTTTCCCGCACTTTCCCAAGCCCCCACCTCCCTTTTTGCATAAATCCCCACCCCAAATCCTACTCTTCCAATCCCCGGGCTCCTTTACTCAATAACACCTTTATGTTTTAAAAGAAAACCTACTGCACTGCTCCCATGGCAACGCAGTCATGTGGGGGCCTCCTTTTAGCTGCGCCCCATACAGCCCCCCCTCTTGACCGCGTATGGCCAATAAAGGATCCTTTCCGTAAAGCATCCCCCACCCCCAACTACCTTGCCCCTCTTAACCCCTCCATCTATTACCCAGGAAAACACACCACCACGTTAATTTCTTTTTGGATAATTTGGCCACAGCGGCCATTTTATTAACAAACAAATACATAAATAACAACATGTAAACAGTAAATATATAAAACCTCGAGGGGGGGGCTCTTGGAGCTAAAAAATCTGGCTCATAATAGGCAGAGAGCCTACCCAAAATTTTTACAAAAAACACGTATTTACCCTCAGCCGTAACCACCAGCTCGAGGGCACCATGTAACCCATTTCGGGCAAACCAACCACAAAGCTCCCGAGGTAAACACCCCGTCCAGAGCCCGTACCAAAAGCCAGATCAACCCTATCAGCATCATCACCAACTCCAAGAACCCCACCCCCCGCCACACACGAACAGCCCTGACCACCTCAGGCTCGTGAGTGCCCCACCACCGCCAAAGCTCTTTCAACTCCTTCCTGTAGACCGAGCGCCCATAAATCCATCCCGATCTCGTTAAGATGCACTCCATCATCCCTCCAAAAATTACCGACCCCGGCCTCCAGCTCGAAATGCCTCACGGCAATACCCCCATTCCGGGACACAAAACTCGCCACCATCCTGTTCAATTTTACCCTGGCTCTGTTAATCCCTTTATGGGAACGGGCCTCCCGCCACGTCTTCCGCGGCACAATGTCTGACCACACAGTCAGCATACCGGGAAAAGATACCCACAGCCTCAACAAGTCATAACGGATATCCCGAATGAGTTCCCTCACGGGTTTTGCCCCCAAATCATTACCCCCCAAGTGAACCACTAAAATATCCGGAGGGCGATCCAGACGGGCGGCGCGGGAGAATTCCGGCAAAAAACTACGCCACGACATACCACGAGTCCCCATCCAACGGATGATCACTGCCTCTCGGCCGAAACCCAGTTGCCTACCATTCGCGCGCGCATCGGCCCGGAGGGCGCCCCAATAAACGAAAGAGTGTCCGACAATCCACGCCAAAAGAGGGGTACGACCTGAAAAACACAACCATAATTAACAATCCGCAAAGACGTCCCTCTTCACCCCGCATTGTTGATTTAATGCCGCACATAAGACAGGTAACGATTAGAACTCCATCTGCCTATTTTCTTGATCACCTCCGGCCCAAGGCCCAAACCATCGGCCTCAGATGCGGCCCCAATCCTAAAAGAATGCGAGCCGAAATTTTCCGGGTTAACACCCAGCAAACCCAAGCCCTTCTTCAAAATGGCTACAAACTGGAAACGTGACAAGAAATCCCCCTCTTGGTGTTGCAACAGAGGGCCTGACCTGACTGATGACAAATTCCAATATGCCTCTAAGCAGCGTTGCGGACACATCCCGCTTCCCGCCACCCTTCCTAGCACTACTTTCTTTCCCCTACCTAGCTGATCCGTCTTTGAACGCCTTATCCAAAAGGCAACTCCCCCTTCCCAAAAAACCACATCTTCCGCCAAAAGACCACCTGACCTGTCCTTGCTCGGGGAAACCAATTCACCCAGACGCAAAGCACCAAAAAACGCTAGAGAAAAGGCCAATTGAAACAGTACCACCTCAAACTGAGATGAACAAATTACGCCCAAGGCCTCCCCTAACCGCTGCAACAACCCAAAAGAAATGGGCCTGCGCTTATCAAAAGTCGAATTACCCTTACGAAAACCTTTCAACGCCTGCCGTATAACAAAGTCCTTTGTGACGTCCCTCAATCCTTGCAACTGAAAACCAAAAGCCAAACCTGCTATAAACTTGTTTAACCTAGACACGGACCAACCCCACTCCACGACCTTACCTACCAGTGCCAATAACGCCATTGCCCTGTCGCTATCTGACTCAGCCGAGCCGCATTGAAACAACCAACTTTCCCACATGGCCCATGACGCCGCATAATCTGACCATGTCCTGTTTGACACCGAGGCTTGGATCAATCGGCCTCCCCTTCCGTAACCACCTGCCACAGATGCAAAGGACATGCTGCTCCTGCCGCCTCCGAATCTGGAGCCAAATCCCGGAATCGGTCCCACTGCAAACGAGACAAAGCATCAGCTATATTGTTCTGAACTCCTGGCACGTGCACCGCCGTAATCCATGCATTCAACTCCAAGCATCTCAGTACCAACTCCCTGACCAACCTAATTACTGGAGGGGAAGAAGAAGATAAGCTGTTAATCACGGCCACCACGCTCGAGTTATCGCAATGGAAACGTACTCGCCGATCACAAAAGCTGTCACCCCAAACAAACACTGACACCACAATCGGGAACAACTCCAACAATGCCAAATTCTTGGTGAGCCCCTTCTTTCGCCAATCCTCTGGCCACACCCCGACGCTCCATTTTCCTCCACAGTAGGCCCCATAACCAACTCCACCTGCTGCGTCTGTGTAGATCTCGCAATCAAAAGCATTCAGATCCTCCTGCTGAATAAGCGACCTGCCATTATAGCCTTCCAAAAAACGTTGCCAAACAAGAAGGTCCTCCTTATGCTCTCTACCCAAACGAATAAAATGATGAGCCGACCTAACTCCAGCAGTCGCCCTGAACAATCTGCGGCAAAATATCCTGCCCATTGGCATAATACGACAAGCAAAATTCAGGCGGCCCAGCAGCGACTGCAACTCCTTCATTGAAGTCTTCCGCAATTTTCCAATCCGACTCACCTCTCGCTTAAGCAACTCCAACTTATCATCAGGCAACCTACACTCCATTTTCTCAGAATCAATGAGAATCCCTAAGAAACTCAAGACCGTGCAGGGGCCCTCCGTTTTTCCCTGTGCCAAAGGAACACCAAACTGTCCGGCCACCCATTCCATGGTCCCAAGTAAATGACAGCACACTGCTGAATCCGGTGGACCAACAAACAAAAAATCATCCAAATAGTGAATGACAGAAGGAACGGCCGATACATCTCTCACTACCCACTCTAAAAAGGTACTGAAAGTCTCAAACAATGCACAGGAAATAGAACATCCCATAGGCAAACACCTATCCAAGTAAAAACCACCCTCCCACCAACAACCTAACAAAGGAATGCTCTGCGGGTGCACCGGCAAGAGCCTAAATGCCGACTCGATGTCCGTTTTTGCCAGCAATGCTCCAGGCCCGTACATTCGCACCCACCGAACAGCCGCATCAAACGATGTGTAAACAACGGAGCACAACTCCTCCGCAATCCCGTCATTAACCGAGGATCCTTTGGGATATGAAAGATGCTGAATTAGCAGGAACTTGTTCGGCTCCTTCTTGGGCACCACCCCAAGCGGGGAAACAATTACACCCGCCATGGGCAACGAACTAAAAGGCCCCGCCATTCTTCCCAGCTCAACCTCTTTTGCCAATTTAGCCGAAACCACCTCCGCATGCAAGCCAGCTGATCTCAAATTTTTTGTAGAAAAAGGAACAACATGCATCGGGTGAGGGATCTTAAACCCCTCAAGAAAACCGTCCCTAATAACCTCCGCCTTTTTAACATCCGGGTATCTACTTAGATAGGGGGCCATCTTTTGAACCCTCACCGGAGTCACCCCCTTGACCGCCACCCACTGATGGCTTACCACGTGATTTCTTGAAACACTTAGCGGCTCCGTGAGAGGCGCCGTTGCAATGGGAGCACACGTGTTTAAATTTACAAGTGGTGCCATACTTGCACTGGCCCTCATTAAACTGCCAGCATGTCCCAGATTTTTCCTTTGAACCCTGAGACCCGTGTCCTCCACTTTGTCCTGACTGCTGACTGCTACCCCCCCTCCCCCCTGAAAGGACTGCCCATAACGCACCGGAGCCATCACCTTCAGCCACAACCCGATGTCTTTTTGGTCCCACCTTATCTCCGGCCTCACTGCTTTTCGCTGCCTGAACTGTTCATCGTATCTCAGCCAAGCCTGGCCCCCGTAGGTACGATGCGCCTCACCAGTAGCATCCAAATAACAAAACAGGCCCGAGCAATTCTCGGGGAATTTCTCCCCTATAACACTCGCTAGAATGGCAAAGGCCTGCTGCCAGTTAACGAACGTCTGAGGAATAAGGCGCCAACGCCTCTTTTCTTCCTCTTCCTTTTTGCTGTCGTCTTTCTTTCCTTTATCCAAGTTAAATTTTTCTAAAGGAAGGAGAGAGAAAATCTCTACGTATTCATCTTTCCAAATCTTTTCCTTGACTTCTTTCTTCAAATGGGCCCCCAGCGGACCCTCAAAACACACATATACCTCGCCTTTTGCCCTGTCGTCTAACTTAACGGTATCACCTTTTCCTGTTTCCGTTTGTACCGACACCGACACCCCCGCCACAGAAACAGGTGTCCCGCTACCCGAGCTCGCAATCTCGTTCGAACCCCCTGCTACGCCCCCGGCAACTGACACCCAGGCACCAGCGGGCGACGATCCCACACTGTTAGCAACTGAGCTACCCCCGCCCCCATCCAATCTACGCAAAATCTGCGACATACCCGCTAGAAGTTCTCTGACCCCCGGGACCTCATTACAGCCCCCACCCCGCTCCACCACACCCGAAACACCCGGCACTGGGGAAAGACTGGACATGTACTCACGTGGCTGCGCAGGTGCTGTGTCCCCACCAGCCGTGCTTCCTGAATCCTGCTGGTCCATTTCGTCGCGATGTTCGTTCCCGGAATCATCGCTGCCGCTCATCTGCCCCAGGCCCACGCCCCTGGCCTCCACGTCACCAGGGGGGACCGAGACTGGCGAAGGCGACCGGTCCCTCGACCTCCTGCTGGATCTGGATCTGTCCGGCTCCGTGATTCCTCTGCCTCCAGCTGCTGGACTGTCTCCTCTGGACGCCGCTCCTGCGGCCCGACCGCGACCCGCTCCTTGCCGTGATGCCGCCGCTGTCCTGCCCGATAGTCTGCTCTGCCGTCCTGTCGCAGAGCCAGGCGCACTGGGGGGATGGGATCCGGGTGCCCCCGCCGCAATTGCGCCCGCCGCGATACTCCCCGGCTCCTGCCTGGTGGATGCTGCCGCCGCCGCTGGGCTCCTTCCCCGTCCCCCTGCTCGTGTTGCCGCCACCGCGGGAGGTGCTCCCCGGCGGGTAGAAGCTGCTGCTATCGGTGCTGCGGCGCCGCCGCGCCCTCTGCTAGGCCGCACCGGAAGTGCGGCCCTGACATCCTGTGCAGCGCCGGCGTCCTGCCGCGTCTGCACCGCTCGCCCAGCACCGCGCCGCCTCGCGCCGGCAGGGCCGTCAGGTGGATTCCTGCCGGGGGAGGGGGCGGGCAAGGTGGATCGGCCGCGTCCCCCAGCCCCCGCAGGGTCCCTGGAGGGGCTCCGCGGCCTGCGCCTGCCGCGCGGTGTAGTGTCGGGGGACAGCCTGTCTGGCGGCCTAGACCGCCTGGTTCTGCTGCCCCGGCTCCCGCTGTCCTGGCTCCCACTGCCTCCGAGCAGCCCTGTGAGCTGCTCCTCCAGCCATCCGGCCCTCCTGGAACTGGCCTCCCGACGAAGCTGAGCTACCAGGCTGTCCACAGAAGACATGGTGAGAGGGATGTGGCAGCAGGTCCACTCACTTTGCCCGTCTAAGGTAACTGATCTCCCCTTTTCCCGCACTTTCCCAAGCCCCCACCTCCCTTTTTGCATAAATCCCCACCCCAAATCCTACTCTTCCAATCCCCGGGCTCCTTTACTCAATAACACCTTTATTTTTAAAAGAAAACCTACTGCACTGCTCCCATGGCAACGCAGTCATGTGGGGGCCTCCTTTTAGCTGCGCCCCATACAGCCCCCCCTCTTTATACACCCTATCAGTGATGGAGTGCAATATTCACAAAAGGTACGTATGTTATCATGTTTTCTAGATGTGTGTGAAGATATACGTTATCCACAGTGCGTATAAAAATGCCCGATGCGACAGATGTTTAGGGCTTCCATCGCCATACCATAAGCTGATAGAGATGCCCTCACTCTGCTCCATTACCGTGATCGGTTACTCACTCAACTCATGCGTGAACGCATCCTGCTCCACGCACCGGTCCTGGTGACGCTGCCTAACAAAGGGACCGCCGCTGATACTGCAATAAGACATGGCGACCAAAACAAATCTCAATCAATACAGAAGGCAAAGGTTTCTTGCTCCAGAACAGTGACCTCAATCATTGAGAAGCTGACACAGATGTTAGATACGGTCACAGAGATTACATATGTCATAAACACCCACTGTGCTTTAATACAGCCCGGGAGAAAATAAGACCCATCAAGACCCCTCGGGGAAAAAAGATGAAGCAGATGAGTGACTGGAAGTGATGCACAACATGGAGGTGAAAAAAAAAACATCTCACATCTGTCACACACAATAGAGAAAGGATGCCAGGAGATACTGAATGGGTGGACGTTAAAAGTAGCAATGGGAAGCCAGAAAATAACGAGACGTGAAGGATTAAGCTTAAGGAAAACAAATGATCCCATACTGTAACCATATATGATTCAGCATTCCCCAGATGAGCAGAGAAATAATGCACATTACTCCGGAAGAGGGGAATCTGAAGCAAGAGGGTGAAATAACGTAAATATCTCATTAATGGTTCACGGAAACGGGTCAGACAGGGAATCTTCAGAGATATGTCTGCTATCGGGCTACATCCTATATCCTGCCCAACTGCACATTGTAAAAGCTTGTCTGCCATGTGCTAACTGGTTTCTACACTGGAGTCCTAGTGTTCCCCGATGGTTCACACAGATCTTTACTGGCACACGGCCAATAAGAACAGAGAACCTACCAGGGTATGACAGATTTACAGAATAGCTGACAGGAATGATTCATTATTGCACATTATATTATTAAACGGAATCTGCCAGTCGGTTTGTGCCACGTAATCCGAGAGCAGCATAACATAGAGATTCCGATTCCAGTGATGTGTCACTTACTTGGCTGCTTGCTATGTTTTCATAAAATCAGTGTTTTATCAGCACGAGATTATCACTGGAGGACTAGTAAACCTGCTGCCAGGTAGTCCTTCATATTCCTGACCTCTGTATAACCCCACCACAGATTGCCAAATTTCTGTCTATGCACAGCGTACACAGAAAGATGTAAATCAGTGCTGTGGGTTATACAGAGCTCAGCATTGGTAAGTAATATATTATTGGAATCAGGGTCTCTGCCCCTAAATCATGCTGCTCTCTGATGACCCTTTAAAGGGAACCTGTCACCCCCCAAAATCGATGGTGAAGTAATGCTGTAGATAAGCCACCGATGTTACCTGAAAGAGGAGAAAAAGAGGTTAGATTATACTCACCCAGGGACGGTCCCGCTGCGGTCCTGCTCCGATGGGTGTCTCAGGTCCGCTCCGGCGCCTCCCATCTTTATTCCATGACGTCCTCTTCTGGTCTTCACGGCGCGGCTTCGGCGCAGGCGTACTTTGTCTGCCCTGGTGAGGGCAGAGCAAAGTACTGAAGTGCGCAGGCGTCGGGAAAGGTCAGAGAGGCCCGGCACCTGCACACTGCAGTACTTTGCTCTGCCCTCAACAGGGGAAAACAAAGTACGCCTGCGCCGGAGCCGCGGCGTGAAGACCAGAAGAGGACGTCATGGAATGAAGATAGGAGGCGCCGGAGCGGACCTGAGACACCCATTTGACCGGACCGCAGCAGGACCGCCCCTGGGTGAGTATAATCTAACCTCTTTTTCTCCTCTTTCAGGTTACTTCGGGGGCTTATCTACAGCATTACAGAATGCTGTAGATAAGCCCCTGATGACGGTGAGCTTACCTCACCATCGATTTTGGGGTTCCCTTTAAGGGATATTCGAGTTTTTGTGTGCAAGGTAAGATTAGTATCTTTTCTGGTTGTAGTTTTTTCTTTTAATTGTGCGTCCTACTGGTGATACACTCCTGGCATCACGTGGCATACTGTACATACATAGATATACTGTATATTGCTCCACTTTGACAACATCTGATTCATGTCAAGCTGATAAAAAAATTTCTTGAATATGAAGGAAAAATGCATCTTTGATCTGCTTAATATTTGATGTACATTCATATTTAATGATGTTTAATAAAAAACTAATAGCATCATTTTGTAGACATTTTGTTAGCAGGACACTCTGGAAATGTAAACCCTCTCAGATTTTCCTCCCTGAAGCAGAAAAATAATACATGATTAAAAGGCTGCCTAATAATTATAAACATCCCCTTCCTTCCACTACGTCAGCGCACACACCGGCTGCTTGTCTGGTTGCATTTAGGTGTAATTGTCCCAGATCATTCTGTATATATAGTGATAAAGAAGCTCAGACGTACGCCATGGGGAGTAAGGGAACTATGCACACGCCATCATTTGCATGTGCTAAAAAAGTGCACAGTATATGAGTTTATCCAATATTTATGGCTGGTCACTATCTGCAAAGTGCATTCTCAGCATTGGCTGCTCGTGTTATATATCTCATCTCTTTAATTAAAGTATGGCTTCCAACTCTCATCTTACAATAAGTAGATCATAAATCCCTGGCTGAACCACAATATTAAATGACACATTTTTCTCAGTAGACAGTATAAGTTGCACCATTGACACTCACACCCATGTTGGGGATGATAGTGATGGATAAAGTACAGCTATTTACTTTAAATATTATAATCCATCATCCCTTTAAAAAAGTAAAATGGGAAAGTCACACGGCACCCTAATTATTCCCCCACGGACACATAAATGTAGGACGTGACAAATGCCTAACAGTGGCATCTGTCACCCACAGACTAATATGGCATCTGTATAACAGGTATATTGTGAGCTATCGCTATTCCTGTGGGAACGGAGACCACGGTTAGGCTTTGTTTAACACATCCATCACCCTTGGGCTATAATGACGTCCATTTAACTGATGTATACTGACTAGATGGAGGCCAATAGTACATTCTTCTGGCCTCCGTCTCACAACACAGGTCTATGGAAATATTTAGATTGCACATATCAAAGTTCCCTGGTATATAAGCTAAACATGGAGCAAAACTGTGATGTGGACTTAAATCAAAATTAAGTACAAATTAACATGATGCTGACTATTCAAGGAGTGGAGACTTTGCCTAAGAAATAGAAACTGGAAATATCAAGAAGCAACTTACACTCCAACTGGGGAAGAAACCAGGTACAATGTGCGGCTATGGATCAACAGAGAATGGACACTATGCGGCTTCCTCACTCTGGACTGGCAACTGATTATCGATTTTAGCATGGACTAACGACTATAGTCGAGCGAATATGTTCAGAATCGGTCAGTAAATCTGAATTTCTCATAATCGTGCCATATTTGTACCCTATTTGTGCCGAATTTATGTTTGATGATCAGTTCCGAACATATTTCATTCATTTCTATTCCCATTAACTCCATTGACTCCAAAAGCAATATTTGCCGCCGATCATAATCGGATCCGAATTTTTAAAAATTCGCTCAACCCTACCAAAGACAATGTTGCCAGGTCAAAAAGGGCTGTACATTGACCTACTTGTATATGTCAGGATATAAACAGAATGGAACAGTTCACCACCAAATGGAGAAGCTGTCTCCTAAAACACCATTGATACAAGGCTATTAAAGGTGTATTCTTATCAATGTTCCCATGATGACCTTCCATGTTATAAACCACCAATGCTGATTGCTGTTACCTTCTGTAATTCCTACCCTGGTCATGCTGCTCTCCACCATCTCAGTCCTATCTACAGTGTGTCCATGAAGTCATAGTGCACTTTTGACCAGTCACATGATCTATTTATAGTTTACATTTTGGCACCCTTTCTCTGGCCCAATCATATCAGACCTCTTCATGAGGAGAGATAACAAGAACCTATCAAACAACACAAACTAATTTAAGCTGCTGCTGAGCCCCCAGCCAGATTAACCCCTGATAAACTGAACTCTGATTCATACGCTGCCAGGTCTCTGACATAATGCAACCACAAGATTAGGCCAGCTATGTGGTTTCCATGCCAGTCGAGATGTGGATGGTACAGAGGAAAGTTCAGTGTGTTCTGTGGCTCGCTAAATTCGAATCTGTGACCAATTTGCTACGTGAATATCGGCACGTTTATAAGGAAGCGCCACCAAATAGGAATAACAATACTCAGTGGGATAAGCAGTTGAAGGAAACCGGCAGTTTGGTGGAGTAACCCTGTTCTGGTAGGCCATCAGTCAGTGACAGGTCTGTAGAGGCTATACGGGATAGCTACCTAAGGAGCCCTAAAAAATATGTGCGTGTGCTCGACAATTACACCTAAGCAAGACTACAGTTCATAAGGTGTTAAAGAAACGTCTGTTTTATGGGGTACAAATTGCGGCTGTTGAACGCTATCAAACCGGTGGAGAGACCCAAACGATGCGCGTTTGCTACAGATATGCTTCATTAGATCGACAATGATGCAAGATTTTTGCAGAAGATTGTGTTTAGCGATGAAGCGACCTTCCATATCCGTGGACATGTTCATTGCAATAACGTCCGAATATGGGCTGCTGGACATCCTCCTGCCTATGTCGAGTGCAAATGTAACACCACTAAAGTGAATGTGTGGTGTGGCCTGATGCAAGATAAGGTGATAGGCCCATTTTTTTTCACGGAGCAGTCTGTGATGGCAAACACGTATCTTGATATGTTGGAACTGTATGCAGTACCACAAATTCCAGAAGGTGTCTTCTTTCAACAGGACGGCGCTCCTCCACACTACGCCCCCATTGTTCGTGAGTTTCTGGATAGAACATTCCCCGGCAGTGGATAGGCAGGGGTTCTATCAAGCCATGGCCACCACGATCCCCAGGTCTGATGACCTTAAACTTTTACTTTTGGGGTTATGTGAAGCAACATGTGTACATTGAACGTATCAATGACATTAATCACTTAAAATAGAGAATCACAGATGTTATTCACTCTGTTACACCAGACGTCCTTACCCGTATGTGGCAAGAACTTCACTATTGTTTGGATTAGGTAGGAAACTGGGAGAGTTTTTCTTTTATTTGGCGCAGATTTCACATTTCTATAATTTTTTGTTGTTTTCCAGTGACAGGTCAAAAGTACACCATGACTTTACGGACACACTGTAGATGTCATCACACACATTTTAGTAAGGAGAAATCCCTTCATGGATCAAGACTTCTTTGCCTTTTCACTTCTGAATGAGTCCTGATAACTTTTTACACTGCATTATATCATTCATTTATGCCACGTGGATAAAGTTTCCAGGAATAAATACCACTGTGTACAACATCACTCTTTATGCAGTAATTGCAAATTTGCATTGTGTCCAAAAGTCGAGGTTCAGCAGAAGTACAAAATGTCCTGTTACAGTACAATCTTCCATTAGTCTCCTGTTTTACTGTGATCATTTCCGTCTTTATAGAGCAAACTGCTCATTTAATTCCTTGCTAGGCTATTCAGAAAAAGAATGGAGTAACAGAGCTACCACTTTTATTTTAGAATCATGTTCAATTTATAATATATGACTTAAGTTTAATATTACATTTGATTTTTAGAATTCACAGACTTGGAGCTCATACACATGGTTATTCCATATGCAAAGAACTGAAAGCACACTGCTAACTATTTTGGATAGAAAACTATGTTATCTTCTATGTTATAGACTGCACATTCTAATTTTGTTCTTTCCATTTCCATAAATGACTAGAAATCTGCAGCTTCCCCTACTTCTAACCCCTTAGTGACAGAGCCAATGTGGTACTTAATGAACAAGCCAATTTTTAAAATTCTGACAACTGTCACTTTATGAGGTTATAGCTCTGGATTGCTTCAACGGATTCCACTGATTCGGAGATTGCTTTTTTCATGACATATTGTACTTCGTGTTAGTGGTAAAAATTCTTCAATATAGCTTGTGTTTATTTATGAAAAAAATGGAAATTTGGCAACAATTTTGAAAACTTAGCAGTTTCCAAAATTTTAATTTTTGTACCCTTAAATCAAAGAGTGGTGTCACACAAAATAGTTAATAAATAACATTTCCCACATGTCTACTTTACATCAGCACAATTTTAGAAACATAATTTGTTTTTGTTATGACGCTATAAGGGTTAAAATTTGACCAGTGATTTCTCATTTTTCCAACAAAATTTACAAAACCATTTTTTTAGGGACCATCTCACATTTGAAGTGATTCTGGGGGGTCAATATAACAGAAAATTCCAAAAAGTGACACCATTCTAAAAACTGAACCCCTCAAGGTACGTAAAACCACATTCAATAAGTTTATTGACCTTTCAGGTGGTTCACGAGAACTAAAGCAATGTGGAAGGAAAAAAAATGAACGTTTTACTTTATTTCACAAAAAAATTTACGTTGGAACCAAATTTTTTTATTTTCACAAGGGTATCGGAAGAAATTGGACCACAGAATTTGTTGGACAATTTCTCCTGAGTACACTGATACCCCATATGTGGGGGAAAGCCACTGTTTGGGCGCATGGCACTGCTCAGAAGGGAAGGAGCACCGTTTGACTTTTTGAATGCAAAATTGGCTGGAATCAATGGTTGGCGCCATGTCGCTTTTGGAGACCCCCTGATATACCTAAACAGTGGAGCCCCCTAATTCTAACTCCCAACCCTAACCCTAACAACAACCTTAACCATAACACACCCCTAACTCTAATCCCAACAATAACCACAACCATAACCCTAACCCTAGCACAAACCTAACCCCAAACGTAGCTCTAACATTAATATTAGCCCTCAACCCTAACCATAGCCCAACACTAACCCTAGCCCAACACTAACCCTAGCCCCAA
The DNA here is from genome assembly GCF_032444005.1 of Ranitomeya imitator. Taxonomy (NCBI): domain Eukaryota; kingdom Metazoa; phylum Chordata; class Amphibia; order Anura; family Dendrobatidae; genus Ranitomeya; species Ranitomeya imitator. Next base: position 443,641,044 of record NC_091285.1, read on the forward strand.
CCCTAACCCAACCCTAACCCTAGCTCTAGCCCAACTCTAACCCTAGCCCCAACCATAACCCTAGCCCAACCCTAACCCTAATGGAAATACATTTTTTTTTACATTATATTATTTTATCTAACTAAGGGGGTTATAAAGGGGGGTTTGATTCATGATTTTTTTTATTTTGATCACTGTGATAGGGTTGATCACAGTGAGCAAAAAGAACCAATAGGAAAAATGTCCTATTGTTGCCGGGTGCCATCCAGCATGTGCCCGCCATTTTCTTCTCGGAAAAAGATGCCGACAGTCGAGGGACAGGACCGTGGGATGCAGGAGGGTCCAGGGACACCGAAAGTACCGGGGGTGGATCAAAGGACCCCATTTCTCTCTCCTCTAATGTGCCAGATAACATCAGAGGAGAGAGAAATTGAATGGGAAATAGGACTCTTTTTTTGCAGTCGCTGTTATTCCATAAATAACAGTGATCACAACAATGGGGTTGGTAACAACCGACCCAAATCATGTTCTGTGCAGTCTCAGCTACCGCGGAAGCCAAGGCCCTGGAGAATTTCTGATGCCGGGGGGTGCTATAACCTTATTTCTCAGGGCTGGTTAAAAAGCGGCACTGAGGAATAAGTACTCTTAACTGCCACCATTAAAAGGCGTATCGATGGTTGTTAAGGGGTTAATATCATGAGCTGTATATCAATCTAATTCCCACGAAATTTAGGAAAACAATAAACCATCACAGCTAACCTGCATTTCATAATGAATGCTATTATACTCTTCAACAATGAAATTGTAACATATAAATGATATCCAAATGATCAAAAATGGAAACAAAATTTCAAAACATCTCAATTTATTCAGTATTGAGTATTAGCACCGCGCACATAAATGCACACACTTACACAACTTTGCACGCTGTCAATGAGGTTATTAATGGTTGTTTAAGGAAATGTTGGGCTACACTGAATGCACTAGGGCTTGCAAATCATCAAATCTGCTGGTGGCAGCTCCCTTCGTAATTGCCGACCAATGACGTCCCGGATGTGCATGATAGGAGACAAGTCTGGAAACACTGCAGGCCATGGTTGCACATTTGGGGCATGCAGGCAGCTCACAGTAGTACAAAAAACATGCGGCCTGGTTGTCGTGTAGAAAAATGGCTCTTGGGACACTTTAGGGACAGGGCCATACTACTGGTTGCATGAATTTTTGTACTGCAAGTGGAACTGGACGTCACATACTAAACTTAATACATCAAACAGTATCTACATCAACGTGGTGCAGGATGTTATTCATGGGCGATGTAATCGTTTCCTGTGCCCCAGCACATTACATGAAAGTGGGAGCCCTGGCTGTGTGTGTGGCTTGTGTCGCAGGGGCGGTATGCCCGTGCAAGCCGCATGTAACCAATGATGCTAGTTTTCCAGGACCAGATGTTAACCAGTTCATGAAAGAAGACAACCATTAAATTCATTTTTACTGAAGAATAACTTGATATGAAGTATGTACAGCAGATAGTAGGCATTTATCTTCAAGGATGTTTCTTTAACCACAAGCGTCATGACCACACACCACTCCTTCATCCCTGAAAACACTTTATCTTTTTCGCTTACTTCTTCTACTCTTTGCACAACCCAGCACACTATCTTGGAAGCTTCACAGTTATTCTCAGTTTGCAGTCCACAAGAGTCATAGATTCCATCCAGTAGCAACGCGACCTGTGATTTCTCTGTAGTAGAGGATTTGTGGTGACACCTGACTTTCTTTACTGCAGACACTTAGTAGTTAGAATTATATGCATATTCCTTTCTGTGAAGAGAAGAGGTAACAACAAGCTTAGAAAGACGACATTCCACAACCTGGCTTTCCCAAATGTATTCATGTGGCCAGGTGCCCGGATGGTCCCAACCTGACTTCCTTAAGTGTCTCCATTATTTCAGTAATTGTCAATATATCAATGTAGCAGATCTGTATTCTTCCAGCTAGGGCCATGGTCCTTAAGCTGGCATCCTGAAGAATGTCAAATCTGTAATCCTCTTTATGGGGCCACGATGCTCTGGCTGTTTTTCTGTAACGTCTCTCCTGATTGAGCCATGGTGTCCTGGCTGTTGTTTTGTAGAGTCTCACTGGAAACAGCAGCAGATCCCGCTTTTATATTTCACAGCTCTCATTCAGGCATTTTTCCATAGGATTGGGGAAGGTTTCAGGAGGCCAATTCTTATTGATTGAATATTTAATCATTCTGCATAGATTGACCTTCACTGTTTGTGGGTCAACAAACTGCATGGCCTGGTGCAATGGGTAATCAACATATTAGCAAACATTGATTGTTTAATGACTCTGCGTGCCTGTCCTCCAAAGATAGCAGACAATATCCTGTAGAAGTAGATATAAGAGTTAAACAGCAGCCATTCAACAATCCTAAACATGAATTTCAAGAATCAACGTTCAGACTTATATAATAACAGTCTATGTTTCTTGACCCAAAGAAAAACACATAAATTAAATGGTCAATGTTCAGACAATAGCCTATGTCTCCTGGCCTACTGAAAATAGACATCTGGCATAATTAAGATGAAAAGCTGTGTCGTCACACCTTCCTTTTGCTTCCTTTTACTTTTGCATTCTGTTATCTCCCTGACATAGACTCTGTACCATCCTGCTAGACTTCCTGCGCCAGGCCCGATACTCTTTCTCTCACTCTCTCTGTCCAGATGCTGGACTGCTACTCACTTCTCTTCTCTGCCACATCTTCTCTTAAAGCCTCTTACTATCTGTTCCAGTAGTTCCTCTCTTGCTACAGGGACACCCACTGCATTCAGCACTGCTCACACTAAACCTGAGGTCTTTACGCTGCACTGTGGGCTCTTTCTCACTAACAACCAGGAAGCCCTTTTAGATCCTTCTGCATAGCCCCTCCCTTTCTGGGCTAAACTCTGGACTTAATGCTATCTTACCCTACTCACTGTCTGTTGCTGGGCAGACTATAACAATGTTATAATAATGTTATTGCCATCTTGTGTCCATTATACTTAACATCACACAACATTACATATCACACAGTAAACGCTACACATTACACTGTACAACATTGCATGAAGACTTCTCAAGCGGTGCGGGCAACGTGCTCATCTCCCTACATCTATACAAACCATGAGAAGGCATTTGCCCAACACTGGGAGATGAGCCAGGTGTTCCATATACCTCACACCACTGCTCTCAAAGCTATCATGGAACCCTAAAGGTACCGTCACACTCAGCGACGCTGCAGCGATATAGACATCGAGCCGACCTAAACTAGATCGCTGGAGCGTCGCTGTTTAGGTCGCTGTAGAGACGTCAAACACAGCAACTCCAGAACGATGCAGGAACGATCCAGTGACGTAACAGCGACTCACTTATCGTTCTGGCTGGTTGTTAGCTCCATGTCAAACAGCCGGAGTGTACTGATCCGACAAACATCTAGGGGCCCTATGCTCATTGCTGGCATCATTGCTTTTGATGTCAAACATGACGATACACGCCGACCTGGCGACGAAATAAAGTTCTGGCCTTCTAGCTCCGACCAGCGATGGCACAGCGGGATACAGATCGCTGCTGTGTGTCAAACACAACGAGATCGCTATCCAGGACGCTGCAACGTCACGGATTGTTGTCGTTCTCTTTGCAAAGTTGCTGAGTGTGATGGTACCTTAAATGCTTCATCTTATCAATATTAACCTTCACAGTCAATGGAGAAATATTTAAGAGGGACACTTTAGAAACAGACCTGTTGCAATGGTGGCATGCCAATACAGTGCCAGAATCAAATGATCTCTTTAGAATGACCCATTCTTTCACAGATGTCTGTGAAGGCAGATTGCAGGGTGGGGGCTGAATTTGATATACCTGTGGAAATGGAACTGAATCACAACTCTAAATTCAATGGTTAAGAATTGCCACAATACTTTTTATAAATAGTGTATATTGTCTGCAGATTAAAATATGAATTCCCTACTTCTCCAGTGCTGGCAGTCCTGTAGTCCCCCACCAGTCGCTCTTTACATGGATCACACAAATACCTCCACATGGCCAGTTGTACATGGTAGAATCTTTACTGTTTATAACATCACTTGTTAACGCTTCTTTTTGGATGCCACAAGGGACAGCTCCGCATGGTAAATGAAGAAAGTTGAATGTTCTGTCAACTGAGAGAAGCTGGAATATTGCATTTCATTTCCATGCACCGCATAAGGTGAGCAGGTGAAGGAACCAGTCAGTGAAGGTTGGAGAACAGACAGTACTTTAAGCTTGTACTTGCCGTAACTGATTTGTTATTGCCCATAGGTATTATGTGTTTTTATCTGTTGAAGTGTGAATTTTCAGGACTGAATGGCAGGTACGTTCCAAATCCAATGTGAATGTTGTACCTCTCCGGATTTCTATCCTCAATCCCTCACAGCTTTCTAGCTATTTCTCTATGAAAGCCTTTTCCTGGCACCCGATTCTGCTTCTGTCTTCTGTTGTAAGCCAGTTGGCCCTTGTGAATTTTCTGTTTATCCTGTCTTTGGATTCTTCAAGATTTCGCACTATACACCACTGGGATGCATTACCACAATAAATTCATCCCCATTACCACCTCCAACTACCAACACTGAATCCATCTTTAAATGGAAAGCTTTTTAGCAAAGTGTTATTACATAACTTTACGCATTGTCCTCTGAGCCTGAAATTAGTTTTCATTATTCATCTTATTCTAGAATAGTTACAGCACATTTTACACTATATAATGTATTATGTTCACATTAGAAATAGCATGTGATTACTCCGCTGAATATAAATATATATTATATGTACAGTAGTAGTGCTTGAAAGTTTGTGAACCTTTCAGAATTTTCCATATTTCTGCATAAATTTTACCTTAAACTACACCAGATAGCCACACAAGTCCTAAAAGTTTTTTAAATAATGAAAATGATCCAATAACACGTCATTGAGTGTCAAAAGTATGTGAACCTTTGCTTTCAGGATCTGGTCTGACCCACTGGTGCAGCAAAAATGGCATCTATATGTTTTCAGTAATTGTGGATTAGTCCTGCACATCAATCAAGGTCAGGAATTTGACTTGACAATTTCAAAACTCTAAAGGGTTATCTCATGAAGAAAAGTACATTTTAATCAATAGATATTGGAATATTAAGAAGTTCCACAATTGGATTTGTTTGAAAAATGTTGCTGTGCTGAGATAAGCTTCTAAATGCACCTTTGGCATACCCTATTTAACCAGCTGTGCCCGACCATGTAAAGATGCTGCAGCTGACGGTCCTGCATACACAACTTCTGGCAAGCAGAGAAAGCATATACAGTGAGTGAATATACTGATGTCATGGGCAGGGACTCTTTCAGCAGCTTCTTTGAGGGAGTTAACTAATTTCTCTGCTTGTTTGTTTTATTAACCCCTTAGCGACCGCCGATACGCCTTTTAACGGCGGCCGCTAAGGGTACTTAAACCACAGCGCCGTTAATTAATGGCGCTGTGGAAAAAGTAAATAGCGCCCCCCAGAGTCAAATTTTCTCCGGGGTCTCGGCTGCCGGGGGTAGCCGAGACCCCAGTGAACATGATTCGGGGGGTTTTTAACCCACCCCGCATTTGCGATTGCCGGTAATTAACCGTTTACCGGCGATCGCAAAAAAAAAACAAAAACGCAATCTCTTTTTAATTTCTCTATCCTCCGATGTGATCGCACATCGGAGGATAGAGAAAAGGGGTCCCAGGTAGCCCCCCAATACTTACCTATCTCCCCCGATGCTCCTCGTGGCTTCCGGTGGGCGCCGCCATCTTGAAAATGGCGGGCGCATGCGCAGTGCGCCCGCCGGCCGGCCCCGCGAGTATCTTTGGGGTCTCGGCTGCCGGGGGTAGCCGAGACCCCAAAGAGCATGATCGGGGGTCGGTTTTAGCGACCCCTGTTTTGCGATCGCCGGTAATTAACTGTTTACCGGCGACCGCAAAAAAAAAAGCTAAGTGTAATTCTCTGTCCTCTGATGTGATTGCACATAAGAGGACAGAGAAATAGGGGGATTCGGGGACCCTATCATACTCACCTGTGTCCCTGGATCCTCCTGCTGCTCCTCCTGGCCGCCGGCATCTTCTGGGCAAAAAAGAATAGCGGGCGCATGTGCAGTGCGCCCGCCATCTGTCTCCATCTGCCGGCCGGCAGGAGAAGAGCAGTTGGGGCTAAAATTAGGGGTAGGGTTAGGGGTAGGGTTAGGGGTTGGGTTAGGGGTAGGGTTAGGGCTAGGGTTAGGGGTAGGGTTAGGGCTAGGGTTAGGGGTAGGGTTAGGGCTAGGGTTAGGGCTAGGGTTAGGGTTAGGGCTAGGGTTAGGGTTAGGGCTAGGGGTAGGGTTAGGGCTAGGGTTAGGGCTAGGGTTAGGGGTAGGGTTAGGGCTAGGGGTAGGGTTAGGGCTAGGGTTAGGGGTAGGGTTAGGGCTAGGGTTAGGGTTAGGGCTAAATTTAGGGTTAGGGTTGGGGCTAAATTTAGAGTTAGGGTTGGCGCTAAATTTAGGGTTAGGCTTCTTTCACACTTACGTCGGTACGGGGCCGTCGCAATGCATCGGCCCGACATACCGACGCACGTTGTGAAAATTATGCACAACGTGGGCAGCGGATGTAGTTTTTCAATGCATCCGCTGCCCAATCTATGTCCTGGGGAGGAGGGGGCGGAGTTACGGCCACGCATGCGCGGTCAGAAATGGCGGATGCGACGTACAAAAAAACGTTACATTGAACTTTTTTTGTGCTGACGGTCCGCCAAAACACTGATCCAGTGCACTACGGACGCGACGTGTGGCCATTCGTCACGATCCGTCGGCAATACAAGTCTATGGGCAAAAAATGCATCCTGCGGGCACATTTGCAGGATCCGTTTCTTGTCAAAAATGACGGATTGCGATGGATGCCAAACGATGCAAGTGTGAAAGTAGCCTTAGGGCTAGGGTTAGGGTTGGGGCTAAAGTTAGGGTTAGAGTTGGGATTAGGGTTAGGGTTTGGATTAGAGTTGGTATTAGGGTTAGGGTTGGCATTAGGGTTACGCTTGGGATTAGGGTTAGGTTTGGGATTAGGGTTACGGTTAGGGTTCTGATTAGGGTTAGGTTTGGAATTAGGGTTAGGTTTGAGGTTAGTGTTGAGATTAGGATTAGGGGTGTGTTGGATTTAGGGTTTTGATTAGGGTTATGGTTAGGGTTGACATTAGGGTTGTTTTGGGGTAAGGGTTGGGATTATCGTTAGGGTTAGTGATTAGGATTATGGATCGGGTTGGGATTAGGGTTAGGGGTGTGTTGGAGTTGGGTTGGAGCTAGAATTGGGGGGTTTCCACTGTTTAGGTACATCAGGGGGTCTCCAAACACGACAGCCAATTTTGCGCTCAAAAAGTCAAATGGTGCTCCCTCCCTTCTGAGCTCTGCCGTGCGCCCAAACAGTGGGTTACCTGTTGTGAATTCTGTGGCAGAGCTCCCTCTTGTGGTCACAAGTGGTACTTCGGCTGATTCTCTCTGTGAGCTTCCGTTGGTGGAGGAAAGTGGTACTGCGGCTTCTGAGTTTCCTTCCTCAGGTATATAGGTGAAGTCGTTAGGTGCTGCTCTATTTAACTCCACCTAGTGCTTTGATCCTGGCCTCCAGTCAATGTTCTAGTATTGGACCTGTCTCCTCCTGGATCGTTCCTGTGGCCTGCTGCTCTGCATAGCTAAGTTATTCTTTGCTATTTGTTGCTGTTTTTTTTCTGTCCAGCTTGTCTATTTGTTTTTTCCTGCTTGCTGGAAGCTCTGGGACGCAGAGGGTGTACCTCCGTGCCGTTAGTTCGGTACGGAGGGTCTTTTTGCCCCCTTTGCGTGGTTTTTGTAGGGTTTTGTGTTGACCGCAAAGTTACCTTTCCTATCCTCGCTCTGTTCAGAAAGTTGGGCCTCGCTTTGCTAAATCTATTTCATCTCTACGTTTGTCTTTTCATCTTAACTCACAGTCATTACATGTGGGGGGCTGCCTTTTCCTTTGGGGTATTTCTCTGAGGCAAGGTAGGCTTATTTTCTATCTTCAGGCTAGCTAGTTTCTCAGGCCGTGCCGAGTTGCATAGGGAGCGTTAGGCGCAATCCATGGCTGCCTTTAGTGTGGTTTGAGAGGATTAGGGATTGCGGTCAACAGAGTTCCCACGTCTCAGAGCTCGTTCTTGTTTTTTGGGTTATTGCCAGGTCACTGTATGTGCGCTGACCTCTATGTCCATTGTGGTACTGAATTACCTGTCATAACAGTACTGGAGGCCCAAAGTACTAATGATTCTCAATAGAGGGAAAAAAGAAGTTCTGAGACCATTTTTTTTTCTTTGCACTGTGTTTTGCCTTTTTTTTCCCCTAGACATTTGGGTAGTTCAGGACACAGGTGTAGACATGGATATTCAGGGTCTGTGCTCTTCATTGGATAATCTCGTTATAAATGTACAAAAGATTCAAGATTTGGTGGTTCAGAAGCCTATGTTAGAACCAAGAATTCCTATTCCTGATTTGTTTTATGGTGATAGAGCCAAGTTTGTGAATTTAAAAAATAATTGCAAACTGTTTCTGGCCTTGAAACCTCGCTCCTCTGGTGATCCAGTTCAACAAGTGAGAATTGTTATTTCTTTTTTGCGTGGCGATCCTCAGGACTGGGCATTTTCCCTTGCGCCAGGGGATCCTGCATTAAGTAATATTGATGCGTTTTTCCTGGCGCTCGGATTGCTGTACGATGAGCCTAATTCAGTGGATCAGGCAGAGAAGAATTTGCTGGCTCTGTGTCAGGGTCAGGATGAGATAGAGGTATATTGTCAGAAATTTAGAAAGTGGTCTGTACTCACTCAGTGGAATGAAGGTGCGCTCGCGGCTATTTTCATAAGAGGTCTCCCTGAAGCCCTTAAGGATGTCATGGTGGGATTTCCTATGCCTGCTGGTCTGAATGAGTCTATGTCTTTGGCCATTCAGATCGGTCGACGCTTGCGCGAGCGTAAATCTGTGCACCATTTGGCGGTATTACCTGAGCTTAAACCTGAGCCTATGCAGTGCGATAGGACTTTGACCAGAGTTGAACGGCAAGAACACAGACGTCTGAATGGGCTGTGTTTCTACTGTGGTGATTCCACTCATGCTATCTCTGATTGTCCTAAGCGCACTAAGCGGTTCGCTAGGTCTGCCACCATTGGTACGGTACAGTCAAAATTTCTTCTGTCCGTTACCTTGATCTGCTCTTTGTCATCGTATTCTGTCATGGCATTTGTGGACTCAGGCGCTGCTCTGAATTTGATGGACTTGGAGTATGCTAGGCGTTGTGGGTTTTTCTTGGAGCCCTTGCAGTGTCCTATTCCATTGAGAGGAATTGATGCTACGCCTTTGGCCAAGAATAAGCCTCAGTACTGGACCCAGCTGACCATGTGCATGGCTCCTGCACATCAGGAGGTTATTCGCTTTCTGGTGTTGCATAATCTGCATGATGTGGTCGTGTTGGGGTTGCCATGGCTACAAGTCCATAATCCAGTATTAGATTGGAAATCCATGTCTGTGTCCAGCTGGGGTTGTCAGGGGGTACATGGTGATGTCCCATTTCTGACTATTTCATCATCCACCCCTTCTGAGGTTCCTGAGTTCTTGTCTGATTACCGGGATTTATTTGATGAGCCCAAGTCCGATACCCTACCTCCACATAGGGATTGTGATTGTGCTATCGATTTGATTCCTGGTAGTAAATTCCCAAAAGGTCGACTGTTTAATTTATCTGTGCCTGAGCACGCCGCTATGCGGAGTTATGTGAAGGAGTCTTTGGAGAAGGGGCATATTCGCCCGTTATCGTCGCCATTAGGAGCAGGGTTCTTTTTTGTAGCCAAGAAGGATGGTTCACTGAGACCTTGTATAGATTACCGCCTTCTAAATAAGATCACGGTTAAATTTCAGTACTCTTTGCCATTATTATCTGATTTGTTTGCTCGCATTAAGGGGGCTAGATGGTTCACCAAGATAGATCTTCGTGGTGCGTATAATCTTGTGCGTATTAAGCGAGGCGATGAGTGGAAAACTGCATTTAATACGCCCGAGGGCCATTTTGAGTATCTAGTAAGGCCATTCGGACTTGCCAATGCTCCATCAGTGTTTCAGTCCTTTATGCATGACATCTTCCGAGAGTACCTGGATAAATTCCTGATTGTGTACTTAGATGACATTTTGATCTTCTCGGATGATTGGGAGTCTCATGTGAAGCAGGTCAGAACGGTGTTTCAGGTCCTGCGTGGTAATTCTTTGTTTGTGAAGGGATCAAAGTGTCTCTTTGGTGTCCAGAAGGTTTCATTTTTGGGGTTCATCTTTTCCCCTTCTACTATCGAGATGGACCCTGTTAAGGTCCAAGCCATCCATAATTGGACTCAGCCGACATCTCTGAAAAGTCTGCAAAAGTTCCTGGGCTTTGCTAATTTTTATCGTCGCTTCATCTGCAATTTTTCTAGTATTGCTAAACCATTGACCGATTTGACCAAGAAAGGTGCTGATGTGGTCAATTGGTCTTCTGCTGCTGTGGAAGCTTTTCAAGAGTTGAAGCGTCGTTTTTCTTCTGCCCCTGTGTTGTGTCAACCAGATGTTTCGCTTCCATTCCAGGTCGAGGTTGATGTTTCTGAGATTGGAGCAGGGGCTGTTTTGTCGCAGAGAAGTTCTGATTGCTCGGTGATGAAACCATGCGCCTTCTTTTCCAGGAAGTTTTCGCCTGCTGAGCGAAATTATGATGTGGGCAATCGAGAGTTGCTGGCCATGAAGTGGGCATTCGAGGAGTGGCGTCATTGGCTTGAAGGAGCTGAGCATCGCGTGGTGGTCTTGACTGATCATAAGAACTCGACTTATCTCGAGTCCGCCAAGCGGTTGAATCCTAGACAAGCTCGTTGGTCGTTGTTTTTTGCCCGTTTTGACTTTGTGATTTCATATCTTCCGGGCTCTAAAAACGTGAAGGCGGATGCTCTGTCTAGGAGTTTTGTGCCCGACTCTCCGGGTTTGTCTGAGCCGGCCGGTATTCTGAAAGAGGGAGTAATTGTGTCTGACATCTCCCCTGATTTGCGGCGGGTGCTGCAAAAATTTCAGGCTGATAAACCTGATCGTTGCCCAGCGGAGAAACTGTTTGTCCCTGATAGGTGGACGAATAAAGGTATCTCTGAGGTTCATTGTTCGGTGTTGGCTGGTCATCCTGGAATCTTTGGTACCAGAGAGTTAGTGGCTAGATCCTTTTGGTGGCCATCTCTGTCGCGGGATGTGCGTACTTTTGTGCAGTCCTGTGGGATTTGTGCTCGGGCTAAGCCCTGCTGTTCTCGTGCCAGTGGGTTGCTTTTGCCCTTGCCGGTCCCGAAGAGACCTTGGACACATATCTCTATGGATTTTATTTCAGATCTTCCCGTCTCTCAAAAGATGTCAGTCATTTGGGTGGTCTGTGATCGCTTCTCTAAGATGGTCCATTTGGTACCCTTGTCTAAATTGCCTTCCTCCTCTGATTTGGTGCCATTTTTTTTCCAGCATGTGGTTCGTTTACATGGTATTCCAGACAATATCGTTTCTGACAGAGGTTCCCAGTTTGTTTCGAGGTTTTGGCGAGCCTTTTGTGGTAGGATGGGCATTGACTTGTCTTTTTCCTCGGCTTTCCATCCTCAGACTAATGGCCAGACCGAACGAACCAATCAGACCTTGGAAACATATCTGAGATGCTTTGTTTCTGCTGATCAGGATGACTGGGTGTCCTTTTTGCCTTTGGCTGAGTTCGCCCTTAATAATCGGGCCAGCTCGGCTACCTTGGTTTCACCGTTTTTCTGCAACTCTGGGTTCCATCCTCGTTTCTCTTCAGGGCAGGTTGACTCTTCGGACTGTCCTGGTGTGGATACTGTGGTGGACAGGTTGCAGCAGATTTGGACTCATGTAGTGGACAATTTGACCTTGTCCCAGGAGAAGGCTCAACGTTTCGCTAATCGCAGACGCTGTGTGGGTCCCCGACTTCGGGTTGGGGACTTGGTTTGGTTATCTTCTAGTCATATTCCTATGAAGGTTTCCTCTCCTAAGTTTAGACCTCGTTTTATTGGTCCGTATAGGATTTCTGAGGTTCTTAATCCTGTGTCTATTCGTCTGACCCTTCCAGATTCTTTTTCCATACATAACGTATTCCATAGGTCATTGTTGCGGAGATACGTGGCACCCGTGGTTCCATCTGTTGATCCTCCTGCCCCGGTTTTGGTGGAGGGGGAGTTGGAGTATATTGTGGAGAAGATTTTGGATTCCTGTGTTTCTAGACGGAAACTCCAGTATCTGGTTAAGTGGAAGGGTTATGCTCAGGAAGATAATTCCTGGGTCTTTGCCTCTGATGTCCATGCTCCCGATCTTGTTCGTGCCTTTCATATGGCTCATCCTGGTCGTCCTGGGAGCTCTGGTGAGGGTTCGGTGACCCCTCCTCAAGGGGGGGTACTGTTGTGAATTCTGTGGCAGAGCTCCCTCTTGTGGTCACAAGTAGTACTTCGGCTGATTCTCTCTGTGAGCTTCCGTTGGTGGAGGAAAGTGGTACTGCGGCTTCTGAGTTTCCTTCCTCAGGTATATAGGTGAAGTCGTTAGGTGCTGCTCTATTTAACTCCACCTAGTGCTTTGATCCTGGCCTCCAGTCAATGTTCTAGTATTGGACCTGTCTCCTCCTGGATCGTTCCTGTGGCCTGCTGCTCTGCATAGCTAAGTTATTCTTTGCTATTTGTTGCTGTTTTTTTTCTGTCCAGCTTGTCTATTTGTTTTTTCCTGCTTGCTGGAAGCTCTGGGACGCAGACGGTGTACCTCAGTGTCGTTAGTTCGGTACGGAGGGTCTTTTTGCCCCCTTTGCGTGGTTTTTGTAGGGTTTTGTGTTGACCGCAAAGTTACCTTTCCTATCCTCGCTCTGTTCAGAAAGTTGGGCCTCACTTTGCTAAATCTATTTCATCTCTACGTTTGTCTTTTCATCTTAACTCACAGTCATTATACGTGGGGGGCTGCCTTTTCCTTTGGGGTATTTCTCTGAGGCAAGGTAGGCTTATTTTCTATCTTCAGGCTAGCTAGTTTCTCAGGCCGTGCCGAGTTGCATAGGGAGCGTTAGGCGCAATCCACGGCTGCCTTTAGTGTGGTTTGAGAGGATTAGGGATTGCGGTCAACAGAGTTCCCACGTCTCAGAGCTCGTTCTTGTTTTTTGGGTTATTGCCAGGTCACTGTATGTGCGCTGACCTCTATGCCCATTGTGGTACTGAATGACCTGTCATAACAGTTACCCCCACATATTTGGCATCAGCATACTCGGGATAAATTGGACAACAACTTCTGGGGTCCAATTTCTCTTGTTACCTTTGTGAAAATAAAAACTTGGGGGCTACAAAATCCTTTTTGTGGAAAAATATATATATATATTTTTTATGACTCTGCATTATAAACTTCTGTGAAGCACTTGGGCATTCAAAGTTCTCACCACACATCTATATAAGTTCCTTGGGGGGTCTAGATTCCAAAACGGGGTCACTTGTGGGGGTTACTACTGTTTAGGTACATCAGGGGCTCTGCAAACGCAACATAACGCCCACAGACCATTCTATCTAAGTCTGCATTCCAAAACGGCGCTCCTTCCCTTCCGAGCTCTGCCGTGCACCCAAACAGTGGTTTACACACCCACATATGGGGCATCAGCATACTCAGGATAAATTGGACAACAACTTTAGTGGTCCAATTTCTCCTGTTACCCTTGTGAAAATAAAAACTTGGGGGCTACAATATCTTTTTTGTGAAAAAAAAATATTTTTTATTTTCACGACTCTGCATTCTAAACTTCTGTGAAGCACTTGGGCATTCAAAGTTCTCACCACACATCTAGATAAGTTCCTTGGGGGGTCTAGTTTCCAAAATGGGGTCACTTGTGGGGGTTACTACAGTTTAGGTACATCAGGGGCTCTGCAATCGCAACATAATGCCCACAGACCATTCTATCAAAGTCTGCATTCCAAAAAGGCGCTCCTTCCCTTCCGAGCTCTGCCGTGCACCCAAACAGTGGTTTACCCCCACATATGGGGCATCAGCATACTCAGGATAAATTGGACAACAACTTTAGTGGTCCAATTTCTCCTGTTACCCTTGTGAAAATAAAAACTTGGGGGCTACAATATCTTTTTTGTGAAAAAAAATATATTTTTTATTTTCACGACTCTGCATTCTAAACTTCTGTGAAGCACTTGGGCATTCAAAGTTCTCACCACACATCTAGATAAGTTCCTTGCGGGGTCTAGTTTCCAAAATGGGGTCACTTGTGGGGGGTTACTACAGTTTAGGTACATCAGGGGCTCTGTAATCGCAACATAATGCCCACAGACCATTCTATCAAAGTCTGCATTACAAAAAGGCGCTCCTTCCCTTCCGAGCTCTGCCGTGCGCCCAAACAGTGGTTTACCCCCACATATGGTGCATCAGCGTACTCGGGATAAATTGTGCAACAATTATTGCAGTCCAATTTCTCCTGTTACCCATGTGAAATTAAAAACTTGGGGCTATAATATCTTTTTTGTGGAAAAAAAAAATATTTTTTATTTTCACGACTCTGCATTCTAAACTTCTGTGAAGCACTTGGGCATTCAAAGTTCTCACCACACATCTACATAAGTTCCTTGGGGGGTCTATTTTCCAAAATGGGGTCACTGGAGGGTTTCTACTGGTTAGGTACATCAGGGGCTCTGCAAACGCAACATAATGCCCGCAGACCATTCTATCAAAGTCTGCATTCCAAAACGGCGCTCCTTCCTTCCGAGCTCTGCTGTGGGCCCAAACAGTGGTTTACCCCCACATATGGGGTACCAGCATACTCAGAACAAATTGGACAACAACTTTTGGGGTCCATTTTCTCTTGTTACCCTTGTGAAAATAAAAACTTGGGGGCTAAAAAATCTATTTTGTGGAAAAAAAAATATTTTTTATTTTCACGACTCTGCATTATAAACTTCTGTGAAGCACTTGGGCATTCAAAGTTCTCACCACACATCTAGATAAGTTCCATGGGGGGTCTAGTTTCCAAAATGGGGTCACTTGTGGGGGATTTCTACTGTTTAGGCACATCAGGGGCTCTCCAAACGCGACATGGTGTCCGATCTCAATTCCAGCCAATTCTACATTGAAAAAGTAAAACGGCACTCCTTCTCTTCCAAGCTCTGCGGTGCACCCAAACAGTCGTTTACCCCCACATATTGGGTATCAGCGTACTCAGGAGAAATTGCACAACAACTTTTGTGGTCTAATTTAACATAGTAACATAGTAACATAGTTAGTGTGGCACCCCTAGGGGTATTTGCCACAAAAATAGTTACTGACAGTAAGTACAAATACTAAAATAGCAAGACTGCACTACCACCTCCGGCCAGAAGGGGGAGCTCCAGAGACTCCCCTTGATCCATTCTGGTCTGAGAGAAGAAATGGCAGTTGGGCCAAGGAGCTGATAGTGAGAGGTCATACCGTTGAATCTCTAACAGCCCTGTGACTGTTACCAGGCCTAAATCACCGGCCTGAGGAGAAGAGGGATAGAGAAAAAGGACATTGTGAGAACCGGGTAGCATTAATCACTACCCAGAACAGGCGCAAAGACGGATACCGGATCCGTGGCTGTATTCATTATATATAATACAGCAACCGGAAAAACGTGAGGTGATATCAGCTTCACTAGGGTCGGATGCAGCAACAGACACAGAGTTCAGCGGTACTCCCAGAGGGGGTAAACCGATAAAAGGACTCGGGTTGCCCGTCGAACCAGGACCCGGAGGGGACAGATTGGGCCGGCAGCCAGTTCACATACAGCAGCAGGGCCACACAGAAATTGCGCACAATAAGAGGCGAAGACCCCGGCAGGGTCAAAGTAACTCAGAGTTCCCATACAGACTCCGGTGACAGGACTGGTTGTAAATCCTTTTATGTTAAAGTAAACTGGTTAAACGTTTCAGTGCCTCAGTCTTTCATTTGGACAATAGCCATCTATCCAGGATCGAGATCGTCACCGCTGGGAGAACCTGCTGCTGATCAAGTAAGTGCATGTCCCCTCATGATACCCCTTACACTGTGCATTGCCTGAGGCCACAGCACCGGGTCAAGCCACCCGTGACATCCCCCTCAAGAGACAGACTCCATTGGTCCGGTGCTGGGTATCCCGGTCTCCTGGGCGTCACAATTGGCGTCACGAACAGGATCTAGCCAGCCCGTATACCGGGTATTGTGTGCCGTGATTGGAGCCCAAAACTGTGAAAACTGGGATGAAAAATCTTGAAAATTGACTTTATTAAAGAAAAATCCATTCCCCATTGAAAACTATTGAAAGTGACTTTTCCCCATTGGTTATAATGGAGTAAAGATGGCCGCCATCCCCTGAGGTAATCACTTCATAACCGTTAGGCACGAGACTGTTAATTGAGCTACGCCATCACCTGAGCCCCAGTCTAACTGAAAAACTTCAGAATCCGCCATTACAGAGCGCGGTGGGTGGGAGCAGCAGGGGGCGTGTCATTGTGGGCGGCACCAAGCTGAGCGCTCTGACATCAGAGCAAGGGGAAAATCGATCCTGCTGCACAGCGGAACGAATCTACACTATCCCGACGGAAGCGGAGGACCGGAAGGGTCCGGATTAACTAAGGGGGCACAGTATGTCGCAGCACGGAGACGCCGCAGCACTCGGCAACGCTAATGCAGCTGAAAGACAGAGTGTCAATAGAGAGTCCGGCAGCGCAGCGGTGCAAGGAGTGGCGCCCATCATGCCGGTGCTGATGCCATATACCCCGGGTGGCCCATGGCTTCCAATGTATGAAGGTGAGCCTAATACCCTTGACGATTTCAGAGAAAAGATGCTGGCCCATTTTGACATGTTCCCTGTGGGTGAAGTTCAGCGTGTTAGTCTCCTGATGATGCAGTTAAGTGGCCATGCTAAGCGAGAAGTCACAGCATGGGCAGCTGATCTAAAAGGCACTGTTGAACGCATATTTGCTGGATTAAAAGCTACATTTGAAACCACGGCCAGCAGCAAAGCTAAAATACGATTCTTTAGTTGCAAACAAAAAGCTAATGAGGGCGTGAGAGACTTTGCCTTAAACCTGCAGGAAGCCCTTAAATCACTTACACTGGCTGAACCCATTTTTAACACCGGAGCGGATAAACTGCTAAGAGATCAATTTATTGAGGGACTCTACACCCCTTCTCACCGGGGGCATGTGAGCATGCTTGTTTTTAAGAACCCTGAATTGACATTTGCCCAATTAAAGGAGAGCGCTATACGTCTCCAGCTGGCAGAGGCACCTCGGGATCAGGATCCTGCGCAACCCATGGCAGAGGCACCTCAACAACAGGGAGTGCCAGTGACATCAGCTATGTCTGGGGCCATTGCTAAGCCCCTGGGGCCCAGTACTAATGAGGCTCTTCAACAAAAACTTGACTCTTTAACTGATGTTGTTGCTTCAATGGCTAAAACCATGCAGGAGATGAGAGGACACAAGATGGAGTTGGCAAACTGTAGAGAGGATGTTCCATGGATGAGACCCCGGAGATACCCGACATGGAGAGGACGACCCCGCGACCGCTACCAACCGGATGGACAGCCCATTTGCCGCCGTTGCCAGCAGCCGGGCCACTTTGCACGAGATTGTGATTTAAACGGGAATCCCCTGGGAATGCGGGCCGCTTCGCAGGAATGAACTTTCAAGGCCCAACACCCTGGCACGACAGGTACATCGGAGGACGACCCATTATCCCTATCATGCAGGACGGAATTCCCCTCAACGCTTTGCTGGACACAGGTTCCCAGATTTCATCTATACCGTATATCCTTTATAAGAGGTACTGGGCTGATGCAGATATTGATAAAGGGCCCTCTGATGTTGAACTAGATATATGGGCCAGTAATGGTAAGTTGGTACCAAAACTAGGATTCAGGGAGATGACCATAAAGATTGGTAAAGTAGAACTGAAGAAACAGGGTATAATTGTTGTTGATGTTGACCGGCGGAACTGTGAACCAACTGTATTGATAGGAATGAATGTGTTAGAGAACTGCTTTTCCGAAGTCATTTCTGTCTTACAGCAAATTGCTGAAACTGCCCAATCCTGCCAGCAGAGAGTTCTCCGGAGGGAAATAAAAGTATTGATGTTAAGGCAACAGGTAGAAGTTGCAGGTGGAGAAATCGGCAGTGTGAGGGTAAGTGATCCAACGTCTATTGTAATCCCACCAAAAACAGAAATGCTGGTATGGTGTAGAGCAGCCATTGGTACTAAGGGACGAGATTATCAAGCCTTAATAGAACCAGTGTACACCGACAGCAGGCCCACTATACTCACAGCACGAGGGATAGTCGAGGTACACCGGGGACGAGTGCCGGTACGACTTTTGAACTGTGGAGAGGAAGAGGTCACTTTGCCAAGGTATGCTACAATGGCAAAGCTATATACTGTTGACAACAATGCCATCACAACCATTGAGCCCTTAGAACCAACCTGTCAGGTGGAAGGCAATGGCTCAGATGGAGAAATGGAGGATTGGTGCCAACAGCTACACGTGGGCATAAATTCAACACCTACCCATCAAAAACAAGGGGTGTATAGGCTAGTGACGGAATATGAACAAGTCTTCAGTAAACACCCATTGGACTTCGGACGGATAGAAGGGGTAGAACACACAATCCCCACAGGTGACCATCCCCCAATAAAAGAAAGATATAGACCCATACCGCCCGCTCACTATCAATGTGCAAAAGATATGCTGAGGGAAATGAAACAGGCCGGGGTAATAAGAGACAGCTGTAGCCCCTGGGCGGCCCCTCTAGTGATTGTCAAAAAAAAGGACGGAACCATGACAATGTGCGTAGACTACCGGAAGATTAATAACATCACCCATAAAGACGCCTACCCCTTGCCTAGGATAGAAGAGTCCTTAACTGCTTTGAAATCTGCTAATTATTTTTCCACCTTAGACTTAACAAGCGGGTATTGGCAAGTCCCTGTGGCTGAGAGAGATAAGGAAAAGACGGCATTCACCACACCAATGGGTCTATGTGAATTTAATCGCATGCCGTTCGGACTCTGCAACGCATCTGGTACCTTCCAGCGGCTGATGGAATGCTGCCTCGGACACAAGAACTTTGAGACCGTCCTCCTGTACCTAGATGATGTGATCGTCTACTCAAAGACTTACGAACAACACTTAATAGACCTGGCAGAAGTGTTCGAAGCCTTATCCAGGTATGGCATGAAAGTCAAGCCATCCAAATGTCACCTTCTCAAGCCAAAGGTACAGTACCTGGGACACATCGTGAGTTCGGAGGGAGTAGCACCAGATCCCGAGAAAATAAGCGCCATAAGGGATTGGCCAAGACCTACCAGCGCAAAAGAAGTGAGACAATTCCTGGGATTGGTGGGTTACTATCGCAGATTTATAAAAGGATTTACCAAGTTGGCAGCACCCTTGCAAGACACCTTGGTAGGGCAGACGAAGAAACCTTCAAACCGAAACCCTCCTTTTCAGTGGAACGACGAAAGGGAAGACTCCTTTGAACAACTAAAGAAGGCACTAACCGGAGAAGAGGTTCTGGCATACCCAGATTACCATAAACCTTTCATCCTCTACACCGATGCCAGTAATGTGGGACTAGGAGCGGTGCTGTCACAAAAGCAAGAAGGTCGGGAGAAAGTCATCGCCTTTGCAAGTAGAAAGCTCCGGCCTACTGAAAGAAATTCAGAAAATTACAGCTCCTTCAAATTGGAACTACTGGCAGTAGTTTGGGCTGTGACGGAGCGTTTCAAACACTATCTGGCCGCTGCAGAATTTATTGTCTATACTGACAACAATCCGTTGACCCACCTGGACACAGCCAAATTAGGTGCGTTAGAACAGCGATGG
The DNA here is from genome assembly GCF_032444005.1 of Ranitomeya imitator. Classification (NCBI taxonomy): domain Eukaryota; kingdom Metazoa; phylum Chordata; class Amphibia; order Anura; family Dendrobatidae; genus Ranitomeya; species Ranitomeya imitator. The sequence goes on from NC_091285.1 coordinate 443,660,953, forward strand.
ATAGCCCGGTTATCTAATTACAACTTCATAATCAAGTATCGAGCAGGTCGCAAGAATGGAAATGCCGATGCCCTATCCCGGATGCCACACTTGAGAGATGTAGAAGAGGAAACGGGGGAGCTTGAAGAAATTGAACTACCAGCCTTCCATCGTCCCAAGGCAAAACATCATCAGTCAAGTACCTATCAGAAACAACAAGAGGTGAATTTTAATCCGTTAGCACACCATAGATGGGCTGACACCCAAGACAGCAATCCGGCTGTGAAGTTGGTGAAGGAACTGTTGACTGAGCAAAGTGCATATCCCTATGAGGATGCCCCAGAAGAGACGCATCAACTCTGGAAAGAGAGAGGCAAAATGTTCCTGTATCAAGGGAAGCTCTGTAGAAGATACACCAATCCGAAAACACATGAATTGGTTTGGCAGATTATTGTGCCTAAACAAGATGTGAAGATGGTCCTCGAAGCTTACCATAATGGTGCTGGTCACTTCGGTTGGAAAAAGTTAGAAGTACTTCTAAGAGAAAGATTTTATTGGGTCGGGATGAGAAAATCAATCGAACAGTGGTGCGGAAATTGTGGCCCGTGCAACCTCAGAAGAAACGATCAAAAGAACCAAAGAGCACCACTGCAGCCCATAATCACCAAACAACCACTTGAACTTGTAGCCATGGACCACGTGAAGTTGACACCAAGCCGGTCCGGCTATGTCTATGCCTTGACCATCGTGGACCATTATTCACGTTTCTTGGTAGTAGTACCCGTAAAAGATCTGACAGCAAAAACAGCAGCCAAAGCGTTCCAAACGTACTTTTGTAGACCCCATGGATATCCGGAACAGGTTCTCACCGACCAAGGTACAGCCTTTGAATCAGAGATCTTCAGAGAATTCTGTAATATGTATGGTTGCAAAAAGATCCGGACGACGGCCTATCATCCACAAACAAACGGCTTATGCGAGAAGATGAACCATATTGTAATAGACCTACTAAAGACTTTACCTGAGACAGAAAGGAATCAATGGCCAGAGAAATTGCCTGACTTGGTGGATCTGTATAATCATGTCCCGGTGAGCTCCACCAACTGCACCCCAGCTTACCTTATGCGTGCAAGACCCGGCCAATTACCAATCGATCTAGAAATGGGAATTCTGAAACCAGACGCAGAAGTTCAAGACTCCAATTGGGATATCATACGGCAAAAGCAGTATCGCCAAGTGCAAGAGAGTGTGGAAAGAAGCCTTCAGCAAACTAGAGAAAGACAAGAGCGAACTTTCAACCAGAATGCTCTAGCGACCCCATTAAGACCGGGTGACCAAGTGCTCAAGAGAAATCGTCGAACCAATAAACTGGACAATCAGTGGGAAGCCGTACCCTACACAGTTTTACCAACAAGAGTGGATAATCCTAAAATGTGTCTCATTAGCAAAAACGGAGGCTTAACATCTGTACTAGTTTCAAGAGACAATCTTAAATTATGTCCGGAAGCATTGAAAGAGCCAGACGTTGTCCAGCCAGAACCAGAAGTTATTCAACCCATACAGGTTCAACCAGTAAAGGAAAAAGAAGAGGAAGTGTATCACACCTGTATAGGAGACTTTCCCAAAACCCTACTAACATACCATGGTGCAGTAGTGGTTCCCATGGTGGCCTTTTACCCAACACCGAACCCAATACCAGAAGTCCCAAGACAGGAAGAGGCTGACCCCGTACTACAGGAGGTTCCAGGCCAGGAAGAACAGATTCCTGGTCAGAGTAATCCCATTCACGGTGGACTTGCCAACTCCATAGTCGTGGAATTATCTTTAGCAGAGCGGGCAGATACTACATCCGCAGTAGACAGTAGTACACCACATGAAGAGACACCGCTATTACGGAGATCACAGCGTAGTACCCAGGGTCAATTACCGGCCAGGTATGCAGATTACCAACTATAAAGCTCATAATGTGAATTGTATATATGTTATGCCGTATATAGTTAAACAGAAAATGTAGTATAGTCATTGCTATCAGTCTGCAACGTTTAAGCCCAGTGCCTACAGAGACTTGTCTGTATGAACTTATTGCATATTCTTGAACTTTTTATCAGCCCGGAGGCACTAAATCAAAGCTCCGGAAAGACTGCTTTTTGAACTTTGCTTTTTGCTCTTTTTGAACTTTCTTTAGACTTTATATTGATAACTCCGTTGGAAAAATGGAACTAAATTCCTGGACACTAAGTACAGTGCCGTTCCTAATACCTTCAAGGATAGAACTGTATTAATGGACGCTATTTGAAGTGACTTTTTACAGAACTCTATTTTTGTTTCCTTGAGTGGTTTTTGTAACTTTTCATTTTTAAGACTCTGTACATATTAATTGTTATTTCAAAATGTTATTGTCCCACAGTCCCGGAGTACTGTTCTTAACTAAGGGGGAATGTGGCACCCCTAGGGGTATTTGCCACAAAAATAGTTACTGACAGTAAGTACAAATACTAAAATAGCAAGACTGCACTACCACCTCCGGCCAGAAGGGGGAGCTCCAGAGACTCCCCTTGATCCATTCTGGTCTGAGAGAAGAAATGGCAGTTGGGCCAAGGAGCTGATAGTGAGAGGTCATACCGTTGAATCTCTAACAGCCCTGTGACTGTTACCAGGCCTAAATCACCGGCCTGAGGAGAAGAGGGATAGAGAAAAAGGACATTGTGAGAACCGGGTAGCATTAATCACTACCCAGAACAGGCGCAAAGACGGATACCGGATCCGTGGCTGTATTCATTATATATAATACAGCAACCGGAAAAACGTGAGGTGATATCAGCTTCACTAGGGTCGGATGCAGCAACAGACACAGAGTTCAGCGGTACTCCCAGAGGGGGTAAACCGATAAAAGGACTCGGGTTGCCCGTCGAACCAGGACCCGGAGGGGACAGATTGGGCCGGCAGCCAGTTCACATACAGCAGCAGGGCCACACAGAAATTGCGCACAATAAGAGGCGAAGACCCCGGCAGGGTCAAAGTAACTCAGAGTTCCCATACAGACTCCGGTGACAGGACTGGTTGTAAATCCTTTTATGTTAAAGTAAACTGGTTAAACGTTTCAGTGCCTCAGTCTTTCATTTGGACAATAGCCATCTATCCAGGATCGAGATCGTCACCGCTGGGAGAACCTGCTGCTGATCAAGTAAGTGCATGTCCCCTCATGATACCCCTTACACTGTGCATTGCCTGAGGCCACAGCACCGGGTCAAGCCACCCGTGACATCCCCCTCAAGAGACAGACTCCATTGGTCCGGTGCTGGGTATCCCGGTCTCCTGGGCGTCACATTAGTAAGGCCGAAAAAAGACATTTGTCCATCCAGTTCAGCCTATATTCCATCATAATAAATCCCCAGATCTACGTCCTTCTACAGAACCTAATTGTATGATACAATATTGTTCTGCTCCAGGAAGACATCCAGGCCTCTCTTGAACCCCTCGACTGAGTTCGCCATCACCACCTCCTCAGGCAAGCAATTCCAGATTCTCACTGCCCTAACAGTAAAGAATCCTCTTCTATGTTGGTGGAAAAACCTTCTCTCCTCCAGACGCAAAGAATGCCCCCTTGTGCCCGTCACCTTCCTTGGTATAAACAGATCCTCAGCGAGATATTTGTATTGTCCCCTTATATACTTATACATGGTTATTAGATCGCCCCTCAGTCGTCTTTTTTCTAGACTAAATAATCCTAATTTCGCTAATCTATCTGGGTATTGTAGTTCTCCCATCCCCTTTATTAATTTTGTTGCCCTCCTTTGTACTCTCTCTAGTTCCATTATATCCTTCCTGAGCACCGGTGCCCAAAACTGGACACAGTACTCCATGTGCGGTCTAACTAGGGATTTGTACAGAGGCAGTATAATGCTCTCATCATGTGTATCCAGACCTCTTTTAATGCACCCCATGATCCTGTTTGCCTTGGCAGCTGCTGCCTGGCACTGGCTGCTCCAGGTAAGTTTATCATTAACTAGGATCCCCAAGTCCTTCTCCCTGTCAGATTTACCCAGTGGTTTCCCATTCAGTGTGTAATGGTGACATTGATTCCTTCTTCCCATGTGTATAACCTTACATTTATCATTGTTAAACCTCATCTGCCACCTTTCAGCCCAAGTTTCCAACTTATCCAGATCCATCTGTAGCAGAATACTATCTTCTCTTGTATTAACTGCTTTACATAGTTTTGTATCATCTGCAAATATCGATATTTTACTGTGTAAACCTTCTACCAGATCATTAATGAATATGTTGAAGAGAACAGGTCCCAATACTGACCCCTGCGATACCCCACTGGTCACAGCGACCCAGTTAGAGACTATACCATTTATAACCACCCTCTGCTTTCTATCACTAAGCCAGTTACTAACCCATTTACACACAATTTCCCCCAGACCAAGCATTCTCATTTTGTGTACCAACCTCTTGTGAGGCACGGTATCAAACGCTTTGGAAAAATCGAGATATACCACGTCCAATGACTCACCGTGGTCCAGCCTATAGCTTACCTCTTCATAAAAACTGATTAGATTGGTTTGACAGGAGCGATTTCTCATAAACCCATGCTGATATGGAGTTAAACAGTTATTCTCATTGAGATAATCCAGAATAACATCCCTCAGAAACCCTTCAAATATTTTACCAACAATAGAGGTTAGACTTACTGGCCTATAATTTCCAGGTTCACTTTTAGAGCCCTTTTTGAATATTGGCACCACATTTGCTATGCGCCAATCCTGCGGAACAGACCCTGTCGCTATAGAGTCCCTAAAAATAAGAAATAATGGTTTATCTATTACATTACTTAGTTCTCTTAGTACTCGTGGGTGTATGCCATCCGGACCCGGAGATTTATCTATTTTAATCTTATTTAGCCGGTTTCGCACCTCTTCTTGGGTTAGATTGGTGACCCTTAATATAGGGTTTTCATTGTTTCTTGGGATTTCACCTAGCATTTCATTTTCCACCGTGAATACCGTGGAGAAGAAGGTGTTTAATATGTTAGCTTTTTCCTCGTCATCTACAACCATTCTTTCCTCACTATTTTTTAAGGGGCCTACATTTTCAGTTTTTATTCTTTTACTATTGATATAGTTGAAGAACAGTTTGGGATTAGTTTTACTCTCCTTAGCAATGTGCTTCTCTGTTTCCTTTTTGGCAGCTTTAATTAGTTTTTTAGATAAAGTATTTTTCTCCCTATAGTTTTTTAGAGCTTCAATGGTGCCATCCTGCTTTAGTAGTGCAAATGCTTTCTTTTTACTGTTAATTGCCTGTCTTACTTCTTTGTTTAGCCACATTGGGTTTTTCCTATTTCTAGTCCTTTTATTCCCACAAGGTATAAACCGCTTACACTGCCTATTTAGGATGTTCTTAAACATTTCCCATTTATTATCTGTATTCTTATTTCTGAGGATATTGTCCCAGTCTACGAGATTAAGGGCATCTCTAAGCTGGTCAAACTTTGCCTTCCTAAAGTTCAGTGTTTTTGTGACTCCCTGACAAGTCCCCCTAGTGAAAGACAGGTGAAACTGTACAATATTGTGGTCGCTATTTCCTAGATGCCCGACCACCTGCAGATTTGTTATTCTGTCAGGTCTATTAGATAGTATTAGGTCTAAAAGTGCTGCTCCTCTGGTTGGATTCTGCACCAATTGTGAAAGATAATTTTTCTTGGTTATTAGCAGAAACCTGTTGCCTTTATGGGTTTCACAGGTTTCTGTTTCCCAGTTAATATCCGGGTAGTTAAAGTCCCCCATAACCAGGACCTCATTATGGGTTGCAGCTTCATCTATCTGCTTTAGAAGTAGACTTTCCATGGTTTCTGTTATATTTGGGGGTTTGGAACAGACCCCAATGAGAATTTTGTTACCATTTTTCCCTCCATGAATTTCGACCCATATGGACTCGACATCCTCATTTCCTTAGCTAATATCCTCCCTTAAAGTGGACTTTAGACAAGACTTTACATAGAGACAAACCCCTCCTCCTCTCCGATTTTTACGATCCTTTCTAAACAGACTGTAACCCTGTAAGTTAACTGCCCAGTCATAGCTTTCATCTAACCATGTCTCGGTTATTCCCACTATGTCAAAGTTACCTGTAGATATTTCTGCTTCTAGTTCTTCCATCTTGTTTGTCAGGCTTCTGGCGTTTGCGAGCATGCAGTTTAGAGGATTTTGTTTTGTTCCAATCTCCTCGCTGTGGATTGTTTTAGAAATGTTCTTACCTCCCTTCTGAGTATGTTTTCCTGGATCTTCTTTGTTCAAGTCTAATGTTTTTCTTCCCGTCCCCTCTTCTTCTAGTTTAACGCCCTCCTGATCAGTGTAATTTCTCCTGTTACCCTTGTGAAAATAAAAATTTGTGGGCAAAAAGATCATTTTTGTAGAAAAAATGCGATTTTTTTTTTCACGGCTCTACATTATAAACTTCTGTGAAGCACATGGGGGTTCAAAGTGCTCACCACACATCTAGATAAGTTCCTTAAGGGGTCTAGTTTCCAAAATGGGGTCACTTGTGGGGGATTTCTACTGTTTAGGCACATCAGGGGCTCTCCAAACGCGACATGGCGTCCAATCTCAATTCCAGCCAATTCTACATTGAAAAAGTAAAACGGCGCTCCTTCACTTCCAAGCTCTGCGGTGCGCCCAAACAGTGGTTTACCCTCACATATGGGGTATCGACGTATTCAGGAAAAATCGCACAACAACTTTTGTGGTCTAATTTCTCCTGTTACCCTTGTGAAAATAAGAATTTGTGGGCGAAAAGATCATTTTTGTGTAAACAAAAGCTATTTTTTATTTTCACGGCTCTACGTTATAAACTTCTGTGAAGCACTTGGGGGTCCAAAGTGCTCACCACACATCTAGATAAGTTCCTTAAGGGGTCTAGTTTCCAAAATGGTGTCACTTGTGGGGGGTTTCCACTTTTTAGGCACATCAGGGGCTCTCTAAACGTGACATGGTGTCCGATCTCAATTCCAGCCAATTCTGCATTGAAAAAGTCAAACAGCGCTCCTTCACTTCTAAGTTCTGCGGTGCGCCCAAAAAGTGGTTTAACCCCACAAGGGTTGAGCGAAACGGGTCGAAATTGTTCAAAAGTCGCCGACTTTTGGCAAGGTCGGGTTTCATGAAACCCGACCCGACCCCAGTGGGGGGTCGGCCATGAAGTCGGCGATCTTTTGAATCTGGAATCGGAATTCCGATCCCGATTCCCGATATGTTTAAGATATCGGGAATTGGTATCGGAATTCAGATTAAAGTGTAGAATATAGAATTAAAATAAAAAATATTGCAATACTTACCCTCTGACGCGCCCTGGTACTAACCGGCAGCCTTCCTCCTTCGAATCCGCGCTTCTAGGACCTTGCCGTGACGTCGCGGTGACGTCGCGGCTTGTGATTGGCCGCGCGGCCGCCCATGTGACCGCTCGCGCGGCCAATCACAAGCCGCGACGTCACCCGCGACGTCACCGAAGGTCCTGGAAGGGCTGATTCTTAGGAAGGAAGGCTGTCGGAAGGAAGCAGGGCGCTTCCGAGGGTGAGTATATACCTAATAGGAATATACTTACCCTCGGAAGCGCCCTGCTTCCTTCCGACAGCCTTCCTTCCTAAGAATCAGCCCTTCCAGGACCTTCGGTGACGTCGCGGGTGACGTCGCGGCTTGTGATTGGCCGCACGAGCGGTCACATGGGCGGCCGCGCGGCCAATCACAAGCCGCGACGTCACCGCGACGTCACGGCAAGGTCCTAGAAGCGCGGATTCGAAGGAGGAAGGCTGCCGGTTAGTACCAGGGCGCGTCAGAGGGTAAGTATTGCAATATTTTTTATTTTAATTCTATATTTTACACTTAAATATGGATCCCAGGGCCTGAAGGAGAGTTTCCGCTCCTTCAGACCCTGGGAACCATGGAAACCCAATGCACTGCATTGGGTTTCGAGTTTCGGCCGACCCCGACCCCGACTTTTTTATAGGATCGGCCGATTTCACTCAACCCGACTTTTCCAAAAGTCGGGTTTCATGAAACCCGACCCGATCCTATAAAAGTGAAGGTCGCTCAACCCTAAACCCCACATATGGGGTATTGGCGTATTCAGGAGAAATTGCATAACAAAATTTATGGTTACATTTCTGTTTTTACACTTGTGAAAATAAAAAAAATGGTTCTGAATTAAGATGTTTGCAAAAAAAAGTTAATTGTTCATTTTTTCCTTCCACATTGTTTCAGTTCCTGTGAAGCACGTAAAGGGTTAATAAACTTCTTGAATGTGGTTTTGAGCACCTTGAGGGGTGTAGTTTTTCGAATGGTGTCACACTTGGGTATTTTCTATCATATAGACCCCTCAAAATGACTTCAAATGTGATGTGGTCCCTAAAAAAAATGGTGTTGTAAAAATGAGAAATTGCTGGTCAACTTTTAACCCTTATAACTCCCTAACAAAAAAAAATTTTGTTTCCAAATTTGTGCTGATGTAAAGTAGACATGTGGGAAATGTTATTTATTAACTATTTTTCGTGACATATCTCTCTGATTTAAGGGCATAAAAATACAAAGTTTGAAAATTGCAAAATTTTAAAAATTTTCACCATATTTCCGTTTTTTTCATAAATAATCGCAAGTAATATCGAAGAAATGTTACCACTAACATGAAGTACAATATGTCACGAAAAAACAATCTCAGAATCAGCGGGATCCGTTGAAGCGTTCCAGAATTATAACCTCATAAAGTGACAGTGGTCAGAATTGTAAAAATTGGCCCGGTCATTAAGTACCAAATTGCCTCTGTCACTAAGGGGTTAAAGGAGCTAGAGTGTATTTGCTGTTACACTTGTCCTGTGAGCTGAGCTCATCTAGATAAATCAAGCTTATGAAGTCAGATACTTATCGATCATGCAACAGCATATGCAAGGTGTCTGATTGGCTCCAACTTTATTCTGCAGCAGGATAACATACAGCCAATGTCATTAAATGAAATTTGTCAGCAGGTTTTAACTACCTCATCTAAGAGCAGCATGTTGTAGGGGCAGAAACAATGATTCCAGCAATGTAACACTTACTAGGCTGCTTGCTGTAGTTTTCAGAAAATAACTGTCCTATCTTCTGCAGGTCTACCAGTTCTGTGAATGCTGAGCTCTCTATAACCCTGCCCACACCAATTCATAGTTTCATAGTTTTAACCCCTTTCTGTCATTAAACATACTATTCCATCCATGTGGGGTGGGCCCTTCTTCCCAAGGACGGGATAGTACGTCCTGCGTGATCAGCCGCGCTCACGGGAAGGGGGGAAGGGGGTCCCGCAAAAAACAAGCCACCATACAGCATCATCAGCAAAAAAATAAAGAAGTTATAGTACTCAGAATAAAGCGATGCAAAAATAATTAATTTTTCTATAAAATAGTTTTTAACCCCTTCATGACCCAGCCTATTTTGACCTTAAAGACCTTGCCGTTTTTTGCAATTCTGACCAGTGTCCCTTTATGAGGTAATAACTCAGGAACGCTTCAACGGATCCTAGCGGTTCTGAGACTGTTTTTTCGTGACATATTGGGCTTCATGTTAGTGGTAAATTTAGGTCAATAAAATCTGCGTTTATTTGTGATAAAAACGGAAATTTGGTGAAAATTTTGAAAATTTCGCAATTTTCACATTTTGAATTTTTATTCTGTTAAACTAGAGAGTTATGTGACACAAAATAGTTAATAAATAACATTTCCCACATGTATACTTTACATCAGCACAATTTTGGAAACAAAATTTTTTTTGCTAGGAAGTTATAAGGGTTAAAATTTGACCAGCGATTTCTCATTTTTACAACGAAATTTACAAAACCATTTTTTTAGGGACCACCTCACATTTGAAGTCAGTTTGAGGGGTCTATATGGCTGAAAATACCCAAAAGTGACACCATTCTAAAAACTGCACCCCTCAAGGTACTCAAAACCACATTCAAGAAGTTTATTAACCCTTCAGGTGCTTCACAGCAGCAGAAGCAACATGGAAGGAAAAAATGAACATTTAACTTTTTAGTCACAAAAATTATTTTTCGCAACAATTTTTTTATTTTCCCAATGGTAAAAGGAGAAACTGAACCATGAAAGTTGTTGTCCAATTTGTCCTGAGTACGCTGATACCTCATATGTGGGGGTAAACCACTGTTTGGGTGCACGGCAGGGCTTGGAAGGGAAGGAGCGCCATTTGACTTTTTGAATCAAAAATTGGCTCCACTCTTTAGCGGACACCATGTCACGTTTGGAGAGCCCCCGTGTGCCTAAAAATTGGAGCTCCCCCACAAGTGACCCCATTTTGGAAACTAGACGCCCCAAAGAACTTATCTAGATGCATAGTGAGCACTTTGAACCCCCAGGTGCTTCACAAATTGATCCGTAAATATGAAAAAGTACTTTTTTTTCACAAAAAAATTCTTTTAGCCTCAATTTTTTCATTTTCACATGGGCAATAGGATAAAATGGATCATAAAATTTGTTGGGCAATTTCTCCCGAGTACGCCGATACCTCATATGTGGGGGTAAACCACTGCTTGGGCACACGGCAGGGCTCGGAAGGGAAGGCGTGCCATTTGACTTTTTGAATGGAAAATTAGCTCCAATTGTTAGCAGACACCATGTCGCGTTTGGAGAGCCCCTGTGTGCCTAAACATTGGAGATCCCCCACAAGTGACACCATTTTGGAAACTAGACCCCCCAAGGAACTTATCTAGATGCATATTGAGCACTTTAAACCCCCAGGTGCTTCACAGAAGTTTATAACGCAGAGCCATGAAAATAAAAAATAATTTTTCTTTCCTCAAAAATGATTTTTTAGCCTGGAATTTCCTATTTTGCCAAAGGTAATCGGAGAAATTGGACCCCAAATGTTGTTGTCCAGTTTATCCTGAGTACGCTGATACCCCATATGTGGGGGTAAACCACTGTTTAGGCGCACGGCAGGGCTCGGAAGGGAAGGCACGCCATTTGGCTTTTTAAATGGAAAATTAGCTCCAATCATTAGCGGACACCATGTCATGTTTGGAGAGCCCCTGTGTGCCTAAACATTGGAGATCCCCCAGAAATGACCCCATTTTGGAAACTAGACCCCCAAAGGAACTAATCTAGATGTGTGGTGAGGACTTTGAACCCCCAAGTGCTTCACAGAAGTTTATAACGCAGAGCCATGAAAATAAAAATAAAAAATTATTTTCTCAAAAATGATCTTTTAGCCTGCAATTTTTTATTTTCCCAAGGGTAACAGGAGAAATTTGACCCCAAAAGTTGTTGTCCAGTTTCTCCTGAGTACGCTGATACCCCATATGTGGGGGTAAACCACTGTTTGGGCACATGCCGGTGCTCGGAAGTGAAGTAGTGACGTTTTGAAATGCAGACTTTGATGGAATGCTCTGTGGGCGTCACGTTGCGTTTGCAGAGCCCCTGATGTGGCTTAACAGTAGAAACCCCCCACAAGTGACCCCATTTTGGAAACTAGACCCCGAAAGGAACTTATCTAGATGTGTGGTGAGCACTTTGAACCCCCAAGTGCTTCACAGAAGTTTATAATGCAGAGCCGTGAAAATAATAAATACGTTTTTTTTCCTCAAAAATAATTATTTAGCCCAGAATTTTTTAGTTTTCCCAAGGGTAACAGGAGAAATTTGACCCCAATATTTGTTTTCCAGTTTCTCCTGAGTACGGTGATACCCCATATGTGGGGGTAAACTACTGTTTGGGCACATGCCGGGGCTCGGAATTGAAGTAGTGACGTTTTGAAATGCAGACTTTGATGGAATGCTCTGCGGGCGTCACGTTGCGTTTGCAGAGCCCCTGATGTGGCTACACAGTAGAAACCCCCCACAAGTGACCCCATTTTAGAAACTAGACCCCGAAAGGAACTTATCTAGATGTGTGGTGAGCACTTTGAACCCCCAAGTGCTTCATAGAAGTTTATAATGCAGAACCGTGAAAATAATAAATACGTTTTCTTTCCTCAAAAATAATTATTTAGCCCAGAATTTTTTATTTTCCCAAGGGTTACAGGAGAAATTGGACCCCAAAAGTTGTTGTCCAGTTTCTCCTGAGTACGCTGATACCCCATGTGTGGAGGTAAACCACTGTTTGGGCACACGTCGGGGCTCAGAAGGGAAGTAGTGACTTTTGAAATGCAGAATTTGATGGAATGGTCTGCGGGTGTCACGTTGCGTTTGCAGAGCCCCTGGTGTTCCTAAACAGTAGAAACCCCCCACAAGTGACCCCATTTTAGAAACTAGACCCCCCAAGGAACTTATCTAGATATGTGGTGAGCACTTTGAACCCCCAAGTGCTTCACAGACGTTTACAACGCAGAGCCGTGAAAATAAAAAATCATTTTTCTTTCCTCAAAAATGTTGTTTTAGCAAGCATTTTTTTATTTTCACAAGGGTAACAGGATAAATTGGACCCCAGTAATTGTTACGCAGTTTATCCTGAGTATGCTGGTACCCCATATGTGGGGGTAAACCACTGTTTGGGCACACGTCGGGGCTCGGAATTGAGGGAGCACCATTTGACTTTTTGAATACGAGATTGGCTGGAATCAATGGTGGCGCCATGTTGCGTTTGGAGACCCCTGATGTGCCTAAACAGTGGAAACCCCTCAATTCTACCTCCAACACTAACCCCAACACACCCCTAAACCTAATCCCAACTGTAGCCATAACCCTAATCACAATCCTAATTCCAACCCTAACCCTAAGGCTATGTGCCCACGTTGCGGATTCGTGTGAGATTTTTCAGCATCATTTTTGAAAAATCCTCGGGTAAAAGGCACTGCGTTTTACCAGCGGATTTTCCGCGGATTTCCAGTGTTTTTTGTGCGGATTTCACCTGCGGATTCCTATTGAGGAACAGGTGTAAAACGCTGCGGAATCCGCACAAAGAATTGACATGCTGCGGAAAATACAACGCAGCGTTTCAGCGCGGTATTTTCCGCACCATGGGCACAGCGGATTTGGTTTTCCATAGGTTTACATGGTACTGTAAACCTGATGGAACACTGCTGCGAATCCGCAGCGGCCAATCCGCAGTGTGGGCACATAGCCTAATTCTAAAGGTATGTGCACACGCTGCGGAAAACACTGCGGATCCGCAGCAGTTTCCCATGAGTTTACAGTTCAATGCAAACCCATGGGAAACAAAAATCGCTGTACACATGCTGCGGAAAAACTGCACGGAAATGCAGCGGTTTACATTCCGCAGCATGTCACTTCTTTGTGCGGATTCCGCAGCGGTTTTACAACTGCTCCAATAGAAAATCGCAGTTGTAAAACCGCAGTGAAATGCGCAGAAAAAATGCGGTAAATCCGCCATAAATCCGCAGCGGTTTAGCACTGCGGATTTATCAAATCCGCAGCGGAAAAATCCGCAGAGGACCAGAATACGTGTGCACATAACGAAACCCTAACCCTAGCCCTAACCCTACCCCTACCCCTAACCCTACCCCTACCCCTAACCCTACCCCTAACCCTAGCCCTAACCCTACCCCTAACCCTACCCCTAACCCTATTCTAACATTAGTGGGAAAAAAAAAATTCTTTATTTTTTTATTGTCCCTACCTATGGGGGTGACAAAGGGGGGGGGGGGTAATTTATTATTTTTTTATTTTGATCACTGAGATAGATTATATCTCAGTGATCAAAATGCACTTTGGAACGAATCTGCCGGCCGGCAGATTCGGCGGGCGCACTGCGCATGCGCCCTCCATTTTGGAAGATGGCGGCGCCCGGGGAGAAGACGGACGGACCCCGGCAGGATCGGTAAGTATGATGGGGTGGGGAGGGAGCACGGGGGGGGGATCGGAGCATGGGGGGGTGAATCGGAGCGCGGGAGGGGTGGAACGGAGCACGGGGAGGATGGAACGGAGCACGGGGGGTGGAACGGAGCATGGGGGGTGGAACGGAGCACGGGGGGGTGGATCGGAGTGCAGGGGGGGTGATTGGAGCACGGGGGGGTGATTGGAGCACGGGGGTGAGTGGACAAGAGCACGGGGGGAGCGGAGCACAGGACGGAGGGGAGCGGGGCAGTGTACCGGGCAGATCGGAGGGCTGGGGGGGCGATCGGTGGGGTGGGGGCACATTAGTATTTCCAGCCATGGCCGATGATATTTCAGCATCGGCCATGGCTGGATTGTAATATTTCACCCGTTATAATAGGTGAAAGATTACAAATCGCTCTGATTGGCAGTTTCACTTTCAACAGCCAATCAGAGCGATCGTAGCCACGGGGGGGTGAAGCCACCCCCCCTGGGCTAAACTACCACTCCCCCTGTCCCTGCAGATCGGGTGAAATGGGAGTTAACCCTTTCACCCGATCTGCAGGGACGCGATCTTTCCATGACGCCACATAGGCGTCATGGGTCGGATTGGCACCGACTTTCATGACGCCTACGTGGCATCATGGGTCGGGAAGGGGTTAACGTATAAAAGCGCCAAAACATAAAAAAAATATAAATAAGATATCGCTGTAATCGTACTGACCTGAAGAATAACACTGCTTTATCCATTTTACCAAACGCAGAACGGTATAAACGCCCCCCCCAAAAGAAATTCATGAATAGCTGGTTTTTGGTCATTCCGACTCACAAAAATCGGAAAAAAAAGTGATCAAAAAATGACACGTGCCCGAACATGTTACCAATAAAAACGACAACTCGTCCCGCAAAAAACAAGCCCTCACATGACTCTGTGGACCAAAATATGGAATAATAATAATAATAATTTTTATTTATATAGCGCCAACATATTCCGCAGCGCTTTACAAATTGAGTGGACTTGAACAATTATAGCTCTCAATATGTGGTAACGCAAAAAAATATTTTTTGCAATAAAAAGCGTCTTTTAGTGTGTGACGGCTGCCAGTAATAAAAATCCGATAAAAAACCCGCTATAAAAGTAAATCAAACCCCCCTTCATCACCCCCTTAGTTAGGGAAAAATAAAAAAAAATAAAAAAATGTATTTATTTCCATTTTCCCATTAGGGTTAGGGCTAGGGTTAGGATTAGGGCAAGGGTTAGGGCTAGGGTTAGGGCTAGGGTTGGGGCTAGGGTTAGGGCTACAGTTAGGGTTGGGAATAAAGTTAGGGTTAGTGTCGGGGCAAAAATTAGGCATAGTATTACATTTACGGTTGGGAATAGGGCTGGGATTAGGGTTAGGGGTGTGTCAGGGTTAGGGGTGTGGATAGGGTTACCATTGAGATTAGGGTTAGGGGTGTGTTTGGATTAGGGTTTCAGTTAAAATTGGGGGGGTTTCCACTGTTTAGGCACATCAGGGGCTCTCCAAACTCGACATGGCGTCCATCTCAATTCCAGCCAATTCTACGTTGAAAAAGTAAAACAGTGCTGCTTCCCTTCTGAGCTCTCCCATGCGCCCAAACAGGGAAAATACAAAACTGGGGGCTAAAAAATATTTTTTGTGGATAAAAAAGATTTTTTATTTTCACGGCTCTTCGTTATAAACTGTAGTGAAACACTTGGGGGTTCAAAGTTCTCACAACACATTTAGATAAGTTCCTTGGGAGGTCTAGTTTCCAATATGGGGCCACTTGTGGGGGGTTTCTACTGTTTAGTTACATCAGGGGCTCTGCAAATGCAACGGGACGCCTGCAGACCAAGCCATCTAAGTCTGCATTCCAAATGGCACTCCTTCCCTTCTGAGCTCTGCCATGCGCCCAAACGGTGGTTCCCCCCACATATGGGGTATCAGCGTACTCAGGACAAATTGGACAACAACTTTTGGGGTCCAATTTCTCCTGTTACCCTTGGGAAAATACAAAACTGAGGGGCTAAAAAATAATTCTAGTGGGAATTTTTAATTTTTTATTTTCACGGCTCTGCGTTATAAACTGTAGTGAAACACTTGGGGGTTCAAAGTTCTCACAACACATCTAGATAAGTTCCTTGGGGGGTCTAGTTTCCAATATGGGGTCACTTGTGGGAGGTTTCTACTGTTTAGGTACATTAGGGGCTCTGCAAACGCAATGTGACGCCTGCAGACCATTCCATCAAAGTCTGCATTCCAAATGGCGCTCCTTCCCTTTCGAGCTCTCCCATGCGCCCAAACGGTGGTTCCCCCCATATATGGGGTATCAGCGTACTCAGGACAAATTGGACAACAACTTTTGGGGTCCAATTTCCCCTGTTACCCTTGGGAAAATACAAAACTGGGGGGCTAAAAAATATTTTTTGGGGGAATTTTTAATTTTTTATTTTCACGGCTCTGCGTTATAAACTGTAGTGATACACTTGGGGGTTCAAAGCTCTCACAACACATCTAGATGAGTTCCTTAGGGGGTCTACTTTCCAAAAAGGTGTCACTTGTGGGGGGGTTTAATGTTTAGGCACATCAGTGGCTCTCCAAATGCAACATGGCTTCCCATCTCAATTCCAGTCAATTTTGCATTGAAAAGTCAAACGGCGCTCCTTCCCTTCCGAGCTCTCCCTTGCATCCAAACAGTTTACCCCCACATATGGGGTATCATCGTACTCAGGACAAATTGTACAACAACTTTTGGGGTCCATTTTCTCCTGTTACCCTTGGTAAAATAAAACAAATCGGAGCTAAACTACATTTTTGTGAAAAAAAGTTACATGTTCATTTTTATTTAAACATTCCAAAAATTCCCGTGAAACACCTGAAGGGTTAATAAACTTCTTGAAGGTGATTTTTAGCACCTTGAGGGGTGCAGTTTTTAGATTGGTGTCACACTTGGTTATTTTCTATCATATAGACTCCTAAAAATGACTTCAAATGAGATGTGGTCCCTAAAAAAAATGGTGTTGTAAAAATGAGAAATTGCTGGTCAACTTTTAACCCTTATAACTCCCTAACAAAAAAAAATTTTGGTTCCAAAATTGTGCTGATGTAAATTAGACATGTGGGAAATGTTACTTATTAAGTATTTTGTGTGACATATATCTGTGATTTAATTACATAAAAATTCAAAGTTGGAAAATTGCAAAATTTTCAAAATTTTTGCCAAATTTCGTTTTTCACAAATAAACGCAGGCAATATCAAAGAAATTTTACCACTATCATGAAGTACAATATGTCATCAGAAAACAATGTCAGAATCACCAGGGTCCGTTGAAGCGTTCCAGAGTTATAACCTCATAAAGGGACAGTGGTCAGAATTGTAAAAACTGGCCCGGTCATTGACGTGCAAACCACCCTTGGGGGTAAAGGGGTTAATGTTGAAAGTAGACTTAAAGTTTTTTTTTGATGAACAAAAGTACATTTTAATCAATAGGTCTTGGAACAATAATAACTTCCACAATTGGATGTGTTTAAAGGGAACCTGTCACCTGAATTTGGCGGGACCAGTTTTCGGTCATATGGACGGAGTTTTTGGGTGTTTGATTCACCCTTTCCTTACATGCTGGCCGCAATATTGGATTGAAGTTCATTCTCTGTCCTCCGTAGTACACGCCTGCGCAAGGCAATGTCCCAGCACAGGGACATTTTATTCAAACACATTCAATTGTGGAAAGTATTATTATTCCAACATCTATTGATTAAAATTAACTTTTGTTTGTGGGAAAACCCCTTTAAGTCCATTGAGTTCAACTTTTTGCCTTTCATGTTGGGCCAATGATTGGCAGATTACTGTATATACTGTGCATAAGCAGAAAACTGCCAATCAGTGGTGGGGGCTGGGTTGGACTACCAGGAAGCAGGCCAAGTAGTCAGCTGCTGCTAAAATGTTTATAAAAACTACACTAAGAAGACCAATTAGTGATATAAGGTCTCTGTCCCTACATTATGCTACTCTTAGATTAGGTAACAACAATCTAGTGACAGATTATTTTTAAGAACTATCTTCAGCATAAAGAAGAACAAGGAGCCATGGAAGTCATCATGATACGGCATGCACAAATCCCTGATCTCAACACCATTGAATGTACCTAGAAGAATTTATGTGTTGATGCTTTTTTGAAAGCAAAGTTGTTTACACCAAATATTGATTTGAAATAGACTTCTCTTTTGTTCATTCACTCTGCAATTTATTAATCAATTTAAATTAACTATTAACATTTCTGCATTTTTTCCATACCTAAAACTTTCACACAGTACTATACAAATATGTATCATATTTGTCCAGAGGCAGCTTCCTGTGATGAAGGAGAACTCTGACACAGCGTTCTTCCCGATCACAGAGAGCTGCCCTACTCCTCCCGCTCTGCACTGATCTATGTAATCAGGCAGAACTTTCATCAGAACTCATTCTACACAGCGCTTTTTCTCTCTATTCCTCAACAAGTCAGCTTCTCCATTTTAATCACTTTCAGGGTATGTGCACACGTCAGGATTTTTTCCTGACAAAATCCTGAGATTTCTGCCAGAAATCTGCGGGTTTTTTTTGCGCGGATTTCTCGCGGAAATTGCGTGTTTTTTGCGCGGATTTTGCGCGGATTTTTTGCAGAATTTTTGCGGATTTTTTTTATTTTACGGAATGTCATTTTGGCTTAGAAATCCGCAAAAATTCCGGAAAAAGATAGAGCATGTCCGGATTTTTAGCGGTAAGCGTTTTTTTTGCGGAAAAAAACGCTTACATCTGCACAAAAAATCCGGAATGCATTCTAAATGATAGGATGCATCATTTTAGCGTTTTTAATGCGGAATTATAGCGTTTTTATAGCGAAATTCTGAAAAAAAGCTAAAAATCCTGACGTGTGCACATACCCTCAGAGCCCCACATGAGCCTTGGCTCAGCAGGTCCAAAACCTGTAGCATAGTACAGAGGTAACCATCCCACCAAGGCTCTATAGTCATTCCTAAATCCTGGACCCTAGTATCCATCTAAATGACAATATAATATTGGCAACCTAAATGTTACTCAGTACACAAATCCTTCCGGGATTTATGCTCTATAAGAGTGACAATGGGAAGAGAAACAATGCTAGTGTCCAAAAATGGAGTAAAATTGAATTGTATCCAGCAATATACCTGCCAGTAGCTTACGATATACAAATCAGTTCTAAGTGTAGGTACATTTCTCCACATTTAGTGGCATAAAATGCATTTGGCTACCTCCCAAATAAATACAACCCTCATTAATTGTTCCTAATATTTAGGCTGCATGTGTTTGTATGCTATAATTGTGCAGTAATTACCATTTTCATTGCATAGTTCATAAAAAATATTACAATTTGCAATTTATATACAGTTTTAAAAAAATCCAGCAAAGAGTTATGACATTTAGATATATAATATAACAATACCTGCAGGTAACATGGGTAGAAAAGTGCAGGTTCATCTATTGAGCTGAGTGCTGCTGGTCACACATGCTCAGTCACCCGGTCCTCAGCCACTGTGAACTACAGAGCCGCTAATAAAAATTGTAAGCATAGGCTGTTTATGGCAGTTTGTAGTCTGTATTTTACTAAAAGACTACAGGATGATTTGGAAACATGTGATTGGCCTGCATCGGAACACTTTGGACAAGTTCTCACGTAGCGTAAACGCTATTTTTTTTGCTCAGACAATCCGCTGTGTTCAACAGTTCAAGCAAAATAAATATGATTTCATGAAAATTCATGCACATTGTGCGTTTATCCGCTTGCCTTTGCAGCCAATTTTCATTTTTACAATAGCATTTTCCCTCCTTTTCTTCCAAAAGCCATAACTATTTTATTCTTCCATCGACATAGACGCATGAGGGTTTGTTATTTTACGGAACAAATTGTAGTTTTGTATGACACCATCCATTTTACCATACAATGTACTGAAAAACTGGAAAAAAATCCAAGTGTGATGAAATGTTGAAAAAAATGAAATTCCTCCATTGTTTTGTTGCGTTTTGTTATAGTGACTTTCATTGTATGGTAGACATGACCAGGAAACATTACACTGCAGGTCAATATAAATATGGAAATACCACAAACGCATAGTTTTTTTTATTTATTTTCAGTGTCGAAAAAAAATACAGAAGTTTGTAAAACAAAAAAAAAATTGTGTTGAAATTTTCTGAGACTTAGGCCGGCTTCACACTCAGCGTATGAAAATACGGTCCGTATATTACGGCCGTAATACGCTGAAATGTCCCGAAAATAGTGGTCCGTAGCTCCTCCGTAGGCAGGGTGTGTCAGCGTTTTTTGCGCATGGCATCCTCCGTATGTAATCTGTATGGCATCCGTACTGCGTGGTTTTCTCGCAGGCTTGCAAAACCAACATACCGCTATAGAAATGATCCATGTGTCCCAAAAAGAAAAAAAAATATATATATACTGTCTATATATATATATATATATATATATATATGTCATTAGACACATATATGTATATATATTAATATTTATTCCAGCGCTATACAGCTTGAAAGCCGGTAATTCAATTACCGGCTTTTTCTTTCTCCTTCTTAAAACCCGACATGATTTGAGACATGGTTTACATACAGTAAACCATGTCTTCTCTCCATTTTTTTTGCAGATTCCACACTACTAATGTCAGTAGTGTGTATCTGCAAAATTTGGCCGTTCTAGCTCTTAAAATAAAGGGTTAAATGGCGGAAAAAATTGGCGTGGGCTCCCGCGCAATTTTCTCCGCCAGAGTAGTAAAGCCAGTGACTGAGGGCAGATATTAATAGCCTGGAGAGGGTCCACGGTTATTGGCCCCCCCCTGGCTAAAAATATCTGCCCCCAGCCACCCCAGAAAAGGCACATCTGGAAGATGCGCCTATTCTGGCACTTGGCCACTCTCTTCCCATTCCCGTGTAGCGGTGGGATATGGGGTAATGAAGGGTTAATGCCACCTTGCTATTGTAAGGTGACATTAAGCCTAATTAATAATGGAGAGGCGTCAATTATGACACCTATCCATTATTAATCCAATTGAATGAAAGGGTTAAATAAAACACAAACACATTATTTAAAATTATTTTAATGAAATAAAAACAATGCCAGCTCCCAGGCTTTCTAGGCAAGTTCCCACGATCTATAAACAGCCAGCAGAGGGCGCCTCACCGCAAATGAAGCTAAATATAGCTCATTGATCTATATTTAGACTCATTCCCCGGGGTTTTGCAGCGAGGAGCAGCCTGCATTAGCAAAGCTCCTTGCTGCAAAATGTTTTAACCCCTTCAGAAGGATTTACATCGTTGGACGTTACAGATCTGCGGAGGGTAAGTATATTGTTGGTTTATTATATTTTTTCTTTCACAGAACGAGGGTCTTCAGTGATTGGATTGGGCGTAGAATAAAATACTCCAACAACCATTGTTTTTATTTCATTAAAATAATTTTAAATAATGTGTTCGTGTTTTATTTAACCCTTTCATTCAATTGGATTAATAATGGATAGGTGTCATAATTGACGCCTCTCCATTATTAATTAGGCTTAATGTCACCTTACAATAGCAAGGTGGCATTAACCCTTCATTACCCCATATCCCACCGCTACACGGGAATGGGAAGAGAGTGGCCAAGTGCCAGAATAGGCGTATCTTCCAGATGTGCCTTTTCTGGGGTGGCTGGGGGCAGATATTTTTAGCCAGGGGGGGGCCAATAACCGTGGACCCTCTCCAGGCTATTAATATCTGCCCTCAGTCACTGGCTTTACTACTCTGGCGGAGAAAATTGCGCGGGAGCCCACGCCAATTTTTTCCGCCATTTAACCCTTTATTTTAAGAGCTAGAACGGCCAAATTTTGCAGATACACACTACTGACATTAGTAGTGTGGAATCTGCAAAAAAAATGGAGAGAAGACATGGTTTACTGTATGTAAACCATGTCTCAAATCATGTCGGGTTTTAGGAAGGAGAAAGAAAAAGCCGGTAATTGAATTACCGGCTTTCAAGCTGTATAGCGCTGGAATAAATATTAATATATATACATATATGTGTCTCACTGACATATATATATATATACCTATTCTATGTGTACACATTTATTCTACCTATTGGACTGTAAGCTGTCAGTGTGATTTTACTGTACACCGCACTGAATTACCGGCTTTTCTCTCTAACAGCGCTGCGTATTTCTCGCAAGTCACACTGCTTGTCCGTGTGAAATCCGTATTTTTCACGCTTCCATAGACTTTCATTGGCGTATTTCTTGCGCAGTACGGTGACAAACGCAGCATGCTGCGATTTTGTACGGCCGTAGAAAGCCGTATAATACTGATCAGTAAAATACGGCAGATAGGAGCAGGGGCATAGAGAATAATTGTGCCGTATTTTTTGCGAGTTTTACGGATGTAGTTTCTGCGCTCTTACGTCCGTAAAACTTGCAAGTGTGAAGCCGGCCTTACACTACCGTTCAAAAGTTTAGGGTCACCGAGACAATTTAGTGTTTTCCATGAAAACTCATACTTTTATTAATCACGAGTTGCCAAATGAATTTAAAATCTAGTCCAGACATTGACAAGGTTCGAAAAAAAGATTTTTATTTGAAATAACAATTTTCTCCAAACTTTGCTTTCGTCAAAAAATGCTCCCTTTGCAGCAATTACAGCACTGCAGATCTTTGGCATTGTAGCAATTTATTTGCTGAGGTAATCTGGAAAAATTTCACCCCATGCATCCAGAAGCCCCTCCCAGAAGTTGTTTTGGCTTGATGGGCACTTTTTGCGTACCATACGGTCAAGCTGCTCCCACAACAGCTCAATGAAGTTGAGATCTGGTGACTGCGCTGGCCACTCCATTACAGATAGAATACCAGCTGCCTGCTTCTTCCCTAAATATTTCTTGCATAATTTGGAGTTGTGCTTTGGGTAATTGTCCTGTTGTAGGATAAAATTGGCTCCAATGAAGCGATGTCCACAGGGTATGGCATTGCACTGCAAAATGGAGTGACAGCCTTCCTTATTCAAAATCCCTTTTACCTTGTACAAATCTCCTACTTTACCAGCATCAAAGCAACCCCAAACCATCACATTACCTCCACCATGCTTGACAGGTGGTGTCAGGCACTCTTCCAGCATCTTTTCAGTTGTTCTGCATCTCACAAATCCTCGTCTGTGTGATCCAAACACATCAAACTTGGAATTGTCTGTCCATAACATTTTTTCCAATCTTCCTCTGTCCAACGTCTGTGTTCTTTTGCCCATATTAACCGTTTCCTTTTATTAGCCAGTCTCAGATATGGCTTTTTCTTTGCCACTCTGCCCTGGAGGCCAGCATCCCGGAGTCGCCTATTTAATAAAGCTGCCAGTTGAGGACCTGTAATGCGTTGATTTCTCAAACTACTGACTCTAATGTAGTTGTCATGTTGCTCAGTTGTGCAGCGGGGCCTCCCACTTCTTTCTACTCTGGTTAGAGCCTTTTTGTGCTCTCCTCTGAAGAGAGTAGTACACACCGTTGTAGGACATCGTCAGTTTTTTAGCAATTTCTCGCATGGAATAGCCTTCATTTCTAAGAACAAGAATAGACTGTCGAGTTTCACATGAAAGTTCTTTTTTTCTGGCCATTTTGAGAGTTTAATGGAACCAACAAATGTAATACTACAGATTCTCAACTAGCTCAAAGGAACGTCAGGTTTATAAGTTCTATAATCAGCCAAACTGATTTCAGCTGTGCTAACATACTTGCACAAGGGTTTTCATGGGTATTCTAACCATCCATTAGCCTTCTTACACAGCAAACGCAAAGTACCATAAGAACACTGGAGTGATAGTTGTTGGAAATGGGCCTCTAAACACCTATGAAAATATTACATTACAAACAAGACGTTTGCAGCTAGAATAATCAGTTACCACACTAACTGTTAGGTGTCGAGTTCCTGCCCCTGCACAGGGGGAATCTCGAACCATCTCTGCTGCAGTCTCCCATTCTTCTCCAGCCGCAGTGGAGTCTGCTCAGCGGAGACGTCGGTCCCAGCGTCTTGCTCGGTCTCACTCTGTGCGTGGGGTTACTGCTGCTTTTCCAGCTTCTGCCATTGAAGCCAGTGCTGGGCAGCGGCGAGCAGATGCTTTTGGGACTAAGTCCTGCTTTTTCCCTTCTGAGCATGCCCAGGGTGAGATCTCCCGTTGGAGATCGAGGGTCACATGCTCAGATGCTGCAGCGGTTCCCATTGGTCCTCCAAGCAGGTCTTGAAGGTGCTAAACTTCTGTGGCAGCTTCCCATTGGTCCTTTATTGGAAGGTCCTGAACGTGCTGCAGCTATATAAGCTTTGCATGACCGCACGGCCATGCGCTAGTGTACATTTGTAAACGTGTGTGTGTTGTGAGTGAAAGTCGCTCTTTAAAAAACTCTCCCTATTGGATGACTGTTCGCGGAAGGTGTATGATTGCTATCTAGCGCCCGACTTACCCAGCAGCACGTTACACACCAATACAGCATCTAGTTGCTGTGTCCGCCAGTGTGGCGCCATGCGCTTTCACAGCGCTTTCCTGACCCAAGCTTGGGTGGTTAGTGGCGTCCGCAAGTGCGACACCGCATGCACTCTCGTGCATTCTTTTGTTATTATTTTGGTTACGCTGACACCCCAGTAGCGGTGTCGACCGCAAGTAGTCTACACAGACTCAGATCCCAAGTCTTAGGACTGAGCTCGGAGACTCCTTGCTTGTGCTCTTGTGTGCAGTACCGTGGCCCTGTGACTTAACAGGGTTCGCTTCCTTCACACAGGGTGAAGTTAACCCGTGTGTGTATTCACATTATACCGCCCTATAGTCCGTCATTACTTGCCAGCAGGTTCCATCTCTGCACGGTGGACCCCGAGCTGCGAGCGCACCTTATTCTACCTATCTTCTTATTTGGTGCGTTCCGCTAGCCCTAAAACTAACAATGTATAGATTGTATTTCTGAATCATTTAATGTTAGCTTTATTGGAAAAAACTGTGCTTTTCTTTCAAAAATAAGGACATTTCTAAGTGACCCTAAACTTTTGAACGGTAGTGTAATATTTTTATTTTTTCCATCAATAGGGCTGTGTGAGGGCTTGTTTATTGCATCGTGAGCTGACGGTTATATTGAAACTAATTTAGGGTACATATGTTTTGATGTTTTTTTTAACTATAGTTTTTTTTCTAGGGAGATGTTGTGACTTATGGATAAATCAATTTTGTATTTTGATAGACCAAACTTTTACAGATGTGGGTAATGAATCCGCCGCACACTGTGTCCTAGGAATGCAGTGAGTAACAGCTCAGCCACCAATAGATGGCAAGGATGTACTGGACTGTTAGTATTGTGAATGGGATAGCCCAGCCGCCCAATCAGGGATTACAGCTTTCTGACTATCCTTACGTTAATTAGGTATAGTCCAGTCACCCAATCAGGGGCTGGGGCATGCTGTGCTGTCCCCATGCAAATTTAGGATTATCCAGCTGCCCCCACACAGGTTGGGCCTGCTTGGCCTTTCAGAGTTATTGCCTGGTTATTTAGCTGGTTGGCAATAGCAGATCATTGCCAGTTGTAGCTTTGCTTTGCTCGGTGGGTGTGCCTTGTGCATTTCTGTTCTGTTGTTCTGATCTTTTGCTGCCTGACCTCGGACCTTGCCTTTGACTATTCCTTTGCTTTACCCCTTTGTTTCAATCCTCACCGTTTTGGACTACTTACTTTGGACTGTGACTTGTTTACTCTTTTGGCTCTGCCTTTGACATACACTCTTGACATCTGAGCCTGGATTTCTTGACTCTCCTGCCTCACGGCTTGTCAGTCAGAATTGATGATAGTTAGCGTCACAGTGATATGAAATGTTTATTTTTTTCATAGTTTTTAGTCATTTATTTTCAAAATGGAAAAAGGAGGGTTGATTCAAATTTTTATATATATATTTTTTTACCTGTGATTTCTTGATCATTTATACTATACTATATTATCTAATATATAAAGCTGAATGTGTGTGTGTGTGTGTGTGTACGTATGTATGTATGTCCGGGATTGGCATCTGCACCGTCGCAGCTACAGCCACAAAATTTTGCACAGTTACACGTCTGGACCCCGAGAGCGTCATAGGCTATGTTGTGAGGTGAAATTTTAACCCCGCGCTTTCCAATTCACCAAACAATTTTGCCCCTATCTACATAATGGGAAAAAATGGAAGGAAAAGTGTAGGAGGCAAATTGACAGCTGCCAGATGTGAACAAGGGGGACTTAAAGAATGAGAGCGATGGCGCCAAAGAGTATATACCGTACAGTTGCTAAGGTGGGGCCCCGACATGGGATACTCACCACACACGGGGATATGAACACACACACAAAATGCGCCACACATTACCACGTGCTTGAACACATATTACCCTCAGCACACATTTCACCACAAATACACCAACCTAGTCACATAAAAGTCGAAACACAAAAGTCGCCGCTCAAAACTCGCCACGCGCAGAACTCGCCACATGCAAAAACTAGGCTCTTGCAAAACTCGCCACAAGTGCAAAACTCACCTCATGGAAAACTCGCCACACGCAAAACTTGCACACGCGAAAAAATTGCCACATGCACACAAGTTGCAACACATGCAAAAGTTGCCTCACACAAAATTTGCACATACTCAAAAGGCACCACACATAAAACTCGCCATGCGCAAAACTCGCCATGCGCAAAACTTGCTGCACACAACTTGCTACACTAACCTGTCACATGCAACTCGACACACAAAAAGTTGCTGCACGCATGTTGCCACACAAAAGTCATCTCACAAAAGTCGCTACATGCATGTCGCCACACGCAACTCAACACACAACTTGACAAACGAAACTCGCCCTAAAACACACACAAGTCTGGTGTTATCCTTCAAAAATAAAAATCTGATTAATAAGCAGACAAACTACAACAAATGTACCATATAGGAAATACGGCAGCTGTCAGTCACATGACCTGTCTATTATGTGTATGTGTGAGCTAATATATACTGCCAGGGGGAGGGCTTCCTGTTGGCTGGGGATTTATCAGGCTGCCAATTTAGCTTACAAATACTGAGGTAAAAATACTGAGCAAATAACGTGTGAACGAGGTCTAATACAGGACGAGATGACACACAGGTATATACTATATACAGGGGAGATGACACACAGATATATACTATATACAGGAGAGATGACACACAGGTATATACTATATAGAGGAGGAGATGACATACAGGTACATATATATACAGGACGAGATGACATACAGGTATATACTATATACAGGAGGAGATGACACACAGGTACAGTGGGGCTAAAAAGTATTTAGTCAGTCAGCAATAGTGCAAGTTCCACCACTTAAAAGGATGAGAGGCGTCTGTAATTTACATCATAGGTAGACCTCAACTATGGGAGACAAACTGAGAAAAAAAAATCCAGAAAATCACATTGTCTGTTTTTTTAACATTTTATTTGCATATTATGGTGGAAAATAAGTATTTGGTCAGAAACAAAATTTCATCTCAATATTTTGTTGGCAATGACAGAGGTCAAACGTTTTCTGTAAGTCTTTACATGGTTGCCACACACTGTTGTTGGTATGTTGGCCCATTCCTCCATGCAGATCTCCTCTAGAGCAGTGATGTTTTTGGCTTTTCGCTTGGCAACACGGACTTTCAACTCCCTCCAAAGGTTTTCTATAGGGTTGAGATCTGGAGACTGGCTAGGCCACTCCAGGACCTTGAAATGCTTCTTACGAAGCCACTCCTTCGTTGCCCTGGCGGTGTGCTTTGGATCATTGTCATGTTGAAAGACCCAGCCACGTTTCATCTTCAATGCCCTTGCTGATGGAAGGAGGTTTGCACTCAAAATCTCACGATACATGGCCCCATTCATTCTTTCATGTACCCGGATCAGTCGTCCTGGCTAGGGTTGAGCGAAACGGGTCGAACATTTTCAAAAGTCGCCGACTTTTGGCTAAGTCGGGGTTTCATGAAACCCGATCCGACCCCTGTGCGGGGTCGGCCATGCGGTACGCGACTTTCGCGCCAAAGTCGCGTTTCAATGACGCGAAAAGCGCCATTTCTCAGCCAATGAAGGTAAACGCAGAGTGTGGGCAGCGTGATGACATAGGTCCTGGTCCCCACCATCTTAGAGAAGGGCATTGCAGTGATTGGCTTGCTGTCTGCGACGTCACAGGGGCTATAAAGAGGCGTTCCCGCCGACCGCCATCTTACTGCTGCTGATCTGAGCTTAGGGAGAGGTTGCTGCCGCTTTGTCAGAAGCAGGGATAGCGTTAGGCAGGGTCCATTAACCACAAAACCGCTTGTGCTGCAGCGATTTGCACTGTCCAACACCACCCTCGGTGTGCAGGGACAGTGGAAGTTTTTTTTTTTTTTTTTTCCCCTCAGCGCTGTAGCTCATTGGGCTGCCCTAGAAGGCTCCCTGATAGCTGCATTGCTGTGTGTACGCCGCTGTGCAAACCAACTGCTTTTTTCAAAGCACAAATCCTCTTGTTCCTTCCTTTCTGCACAGCTATCTTTTTTGTTTGTCCACACTTTTTATTTCATTTGTGCATCAGTCCACTCCTTATTGCTGCCTGCCATACCTGGCTGAGATTACTGCAGGCAGGGAGATAGTAGCTGCCTGCCATACCTGGCTGAGATTACTGCAGGCAGGGAGATAGTAATTGTAGGACATTCCCTGTGTTTTTTTTTTTTTTTTTTTTTGGTGGGAGATTAAGATTGGCAATTTGGCATTTCTGCTAGAGTGCCATCCCTGTGTGTGCCATCTCTCTCACATAGTGGGCCATAGAAAGCCTTTTCATTTTTCTGTATTTTTTTTTGTGGGGTGTATAAATTCTCCCTGATAAAAATACAGTGGGAGATTAATATTGGCCTTTGGGCTTGTGTGCCAGTCCTGAGTGTGCCATCTCTCTCACAAATAGTGGGCCATAGAAAGCCTATTTTATTTTTTTTGGGGTTTTATAAATTCTCCCTGAAAAAAAGGGAGATTAATATTGGCCTCTGGGCTTGTGTGCCAGTCCTGAGCGTGCCATCTGTGCCAGCCCTGAGCGTGCCATCTCTCTCACAAATAGTGGGCCATAGAAAGCCTATTTAATTTTTTTTTTGGTTTTATAAATTCTCCCTGAAAAAAAGGGAGATTAATATTGGCCTCTGGGCTTGTGTGCCAGTTGTGAGCGTGCCATCTGTGCCAGTCCTGAGCGTGCCATCTCTCTCACAAATAGTGGGCCATAGAAAGCCTATTTAATTTTTTTTTTTGTTTTATAAATTTTCCCTGAAAAAAGGGAGATTAATATTGGCCTCTGGGCTTGTGTGCCAGTTGTGAGCGTGCCATCTGTGCCAGTCCTGAGCGTGCCATCTCTCTCACAAATAGTGGGCCATAGAAAGCCTATTTAATTTTTTTTTTGGTTTTATAAATTTTCCCTGAAAAAAGGGAGATTAATATTGGCCTCTGGGCTTGTGTGCCAGTACTAAGCGTTCCATCTCTCTCTCTCTCTCTTAGTCAGTGGGCCATAGAAAGCCTATTTTTTTTTTTTGGGGGGTTTTAGAAATTCTCCCTGGAAAAAAAAAGGGAGATTAATATTGCCCTTTGGGCTTGTGTGCCAGTACTAAGCGTTCCATCTCTCTCTCTCTCTCTTAGTCAGTGGGCCATAGAACGCCTATTTTTGGTTTTATTTGTTTTCTAAATTCTCCCTGAAAAAATCATTTTATTTTATTTGGTTTCTAAATTCTTCCTGACAAAATCATATTTTTTTTATTATTTTTTTTTCTAAAGTCTCCCTGAAAAAAAAAAAAAAAACAGTGGGAGATTAATATTGGCCTTTCTGCTTGTGTGCCAGTCTTGACTCCTGGGTGCGTCATCTCTCAGTCAGTGGGCCATAGAACGCCTATTTTTGGTTTTATTTGTTTTATAAATTCTCCCTGAAAAAATCATTTTATTTTATTTGGTTTCTAAATTCTTCCTGATAAAATCATATTTTTTTTATTATTTTTTTTTCTAAAGTCTCCCTGAAAAAAAAAAAAAAAAAACAACCAAAAAAAACAGTGGGAGATTAATATTGGCCTTTCTGCTTGTGTGCCAGTCTTGACTCCTGGGTGTGCCATCTCTCTCTCTCTCTCTCTCTCTTTCTCTCCAATTGTGGTCCATAGAAAGCCTATATTTTTTTTCCTTGATTTGGGTTCCAAAATCTACCAGAGAAAATAACTCCATCAATCATTGGTAGAAAAATATTGGCCTCTGGGCTTGTGTGCCACTCCTGATTCCTGTGTGCGTCATCTCTCAGTCAGTGGGCCATAGAACGCCTATTTTTGGTTTTATTTGTTTTATAAATTCTCCCTGAAAAAATCATTTTATTTTATTTGGTTTCTAAATTCTTCCTGATAAAATCATATTTTTTTTATTATTTTTTTTTCTAAAGTCTCCCTGAAAAAAAAAAAAAAAAATCAACCAAAAAAAACAGTGGGAGATTAATATTGGCCTTTCTGCTTGTGTGCCAGTCTTGACTCCTGGGTGTGCCATCTCTCTCTCTCTCTCTCTCTCTCTCTCTCTCTCTCCAATTGTGGTCCATAGAAAGCCTATATTTTTTTTCCTTGATTTGGGTTCCAAAATCTACCAGAGAAAATAACTCCATCAATCATTGGTAGAAAAATATTGGCCTCTGGGCTTGTGTGCCACTCCTGATTCCTGTGTGCGTCATCTCTCAGTCAGTGGGCCATAGAACGCCTATTTTTGGTTTTATTTGTTTTATAAATTCTCCCTGAAAAAATCATTTTATTTTATTTGGTTTCTAAATTCTTCCTGATAAAATCATATTTTTTTTATTATTTTTTTTTCTAAAGTCTCCCTGAAAAAAAAAAAAAAAAAAAAAAAACAGTGGGAGATTAATATTGGCCTTTCTGCTTGTGTGCCAGTCTTGACTCCTGGGTGCGTCATCTCTCGGTCAGTGGGCCATAGAACGCCTATTTTTGGTTTTATTTGTTTTATAAATTCTCCCTGAAAAAATCATTTTATTTTATTTGGTTTCTAAATTCTTCCTGATAAAATCATATTTTTTTTATTATTTTTTTTTCTAAAGTCTCCCTGAAAAAAAAAAAAAAAAAAAAAAAAAACAGTGGGAGATTAATATTGGCCTTTCTGCTTGTGTGCCAGTCTTGACTCCTGGGTGTGCCATCTCTCTCTCTCTCTCTCTCTCCAATTGTGGTCCATAGAAAGCCTATATTTTTTTTCCTTGATTTGGGTTCCAAAATCTACCAGAGAAAATAACTCCATCAATCATTGGTAGAAAAATATTGGCCTCTGGGCTTGTGTGCCACTCCTGATTCCTGTGTGCGTCATCTCTCAGTCAGTGGGCCATAGAACGCCTATTTTTGGTTTTATTTGTTTTATAAATTCTCCCTGAAAAAATCATTTTATTTTATTTGGTTTCTAAATTCTTCCTGATAAAATCATATTTTTTTTATTATTTTTTTTTCTAAAGTCTCCCTGAAAAAAAAAAAAAAAACAGTGGGAGATTAATATTGGCCTTTCTGCTTGTGTGCCAGTCTTGACTCCTGGGTGCGTCATCTCTCAGTCAGTGGGCCATAGAACGCCTATTTTTGGTTTTATTTGTTTTATAAATTCTCCCTGAAAAAATCATTTTATTTTATTTGGTTTCTAAATTCTTCCTGATAAAATCATATTTTTTTTATTATTTTTTTTTCTAAAGTCTCCCTGAAAAAAAAAAAAAAAAAAAAAAAAAACAGTGGGAGATTAATATTGGCCTTTCTGCTTGTGTGCCAGTCTTGACTCCTGGGTGTGCCATCTCTCTCTCTCTCTCTCTCTCCAATTGTGGTCCATAGAAAGCCTATATTTTTTTTCCTTGATTTGGGTTCCAAAATCTACCAGAGAAAATAACTCCATCAATCATTGGTAGAAAAATATTGGCCTCTGGGCTTGTGTGCCACTCCTGATTCCTGTGTGCGTCATCTCTCACTCAGTGGCCCATAGAAAGCATATAGTTTGTTACATTTGTTTTCTAAATTCTCCCTGCAAAAATCAATGTTTTTTTTTGGGGGGGGTTTCTAAAGTGTTCCTGAAAAAAATAAAAATAAAAAAAAAATAATAGTGTGACATTAATATTAACATTTGTGCTTCAGTGACAGTCCTGCGTGTGGGGCATCTCTCTAATTTGCAGCCACCAAAAAAAGAGTGTGTAACATTGGGCCTGATTTTCGCTGTGGTCTCACCAACCTGTAAAGGGGTAGCTAAATCATACTGAAGTTATAGCTCACCGTGTAAGTTGTGTGACTGCAACAAATAACGTTAGTTTGGTTACGTTTTTAAAACAATGAGGAAGTCTAGTGGAAGAGGTCGTGGCCGGGGGCGTTCATTGTCAGCTGGTAATGAGGGTAGTGGTAGTGGTGGAGCATCAGGTGGTCGTGGGGAAAAAAATATTGCACCTAAGTCTGGAGCTGTGGAGCCAGGTTCGTCGTCCGGCTACACAAGGCCTCGAACGCTCCCTTTTCTGGGATTAGGAAAACCGCTTTTAAAGCCGGAGCAGCAAGAGCAAGTTTTGGCTTATCTTGCTGACTCAGCCTCTAGCTCTTTTGCCTCCTCTCGTGAAACTGGTAAAAGTAAAAGCAGCGCGTCGTTAGTGGATGTTCACGGTCAGGGACAAGTCACTTCCTTGTCCTCTTCAGCAAAAACAACAACAGAGAAGAATGCAGCAGGCGACACAACGGGTTACTCCATGGAGCTCTTTACACATACCGTCCCTGGCTTAGAAAGTGAAGCAGTTAACAGTCCATGCCCATTACAAATTGAATCTGACATGGAGTGCACTGACGCACAGCCACAGCCAGACTACTATGCTGGTCCTTTGACTCAGACCACAACATTGCCCTCGCAGGGTGCTGATCAAGAATCAGACCCTGATGAGACTATGTTGCCCCATCACGAACGCTATACCACCGAACGACACGGTGACACAGACGAAGTTGCGCAGGAGGTACAAGAAGAGTTATTAGATGACCCAGTTCTTGACCCCGATTGGCAGCCATTGGGGGAACAGGGTGCAGGCGGCAGCAGTTCTGAAGCAGAGGAGGAGGAGGGGCCGCAGCAGGCATCAACATCGCCACAGGTTCCATCTGCCGGGCCCGTATCTTGCCCAAAACGCGTGGCAAAGCCAAAACCTGGTGGAGGACAGCGTGGCCATCCGGTTAAAGCTCAGTCTGCAATGCCTGAAAAGGTATCCGATGCTAGAAAGAGTGCAGTCTGGCATTTTTTTAAACAACATCCAATTGATCAGCGCAAAGTCATCTGTCAAAAATGTTCTACTTCCTTAAGCAGAGGTCAGAATCTGAAAAGTCTCAATACTAGTTGCATGCATAGACATTTAACCACCATGCATTTGAAAGCTTGGACTAACTACCAAACGTCCCTTAAGGTTGTTGCACCCTCGGCCAATGAAGCTAGTCATCAACGCAACATCCCTTCCGGCAGTGTAGGACCACCATTTAGCGCACCACCTGCTGTATCTGTGCAGGTATCTTTGCCAGGCCAAAGCAGTCAGGGTCAGGGAATCACCAGTTTCGTAGTAGGAAACACTGCATCTAGGGCACCGGCGGCAACAATACCATCTCCCACCGTCTCTCAGTCTGCCATGTCCACCGGCACCCCCGCTAGTTCCACGATCTCCATCTCTCCAGTCCAGCTCACCCTACATGAGACTATGGTTAGAAAAAGGAAGTACTTAGCCTCGCATCCGCGTACACAGGGTTTGAACGCCCACATAGCTAGACTAATCTCGTTAGAGATGATGCCCTACCGGTTAGTTGAAAGCGAAGCTTTCAAAGACCTGATGGACTACGCTGTACCACGCTACGAGCTACCCAGTCGACACTTTTTTTCCAGAAAAGCCATCCCAGCCCTCCACCAGCATGTTAAAGAGCGCATCGTCCATGCACTCAGGCAATCTGTGAGCACAAAGGTGCACCTGACAACAGATGCATGGACCAGTAGGCATGGCCAGGGACGTTACGTGTCCATCACGGCACACTGGGTAAATGTGGTGGATTCAGGGTCCACAGGGGACAGCAAGTTTGGGACAGTTCTGCCTAGCCCACGGTCTAGTAAACAGTTGTCTGTAGCCGTTCGCACCCCCTCCTCCTCCTCCTCCTCCTCGTCCTCCTGCAGAAGCAAGAGCTCGTCCACAGACCGCAGTCGCACAAACACTCCATCCGCACCTGCCACTGTTGCACACCAGGTCTCCCATTATGGGGCAGCTACTGGCATACGTCAGCAGGCTGTATTGGCTATGAAGTGTTTGGGCGACAATAGACACACCGCGGAAGTTCTGTCCGAGTTCTTGCAGCAAGAAACGCAGTCGTGGCTGGGCACTGTAGATCTTGAGGCAGGCAAGGTAGTGAGTGATAACGGAAGGAATTTCATGGCTGCCATCTCCCTTTCCCAACTGAAACACATTCCTTGCCTGGCTCACACCTTAAACCTGGTGGTGCAGTGCTTCCTGAAAAGTTATCCGGGGTTATCCGACCTGCTCCTCAAAGTGCGTGGACTTTGCGCACATATCCGCCGTTCGCCTGTACACTCCAGCCGTATGCAGACCTATCAGCGTTCTTTGAACCTTCCCCAGCATCGCCTAATCATAGACGTTGCAACAAGGTGGAACTCAACACTGCACATGCTTCAGAGACTGTGCGAACAGAGGCGGGCTGTTATGTTTTTGTGGGAGGATACACATACACGGGCAGGCAGTAGGATGGCAGACATGGAGTTGTCAGGTGTGCAGTGGTCGAAGATTCAAGACATGTGTCAAGTCCTTCAGTGTTTTGAGGAATGCACACGGCTGGTTAGTGCAGACAACGCCATAATAAGCATGAGCATCCCCCTAATGCGTCTGCTGATGCAAAGTTTGACGCACATAAAGGATCAGGCGTCTGCACCAGAGGAAGAGGAAAGCCTTGATGACAGTCAGCGATTGTCTGGTCAGGGCAGTGTACATGACGAGGTACCGGGCGAAGAGGAGGTGGAGGATGAGGAGGATGATGGGGATGAGTATATTTTTAATGAGGAAGCTTTCCCGGGGGCACGGGAAATTGGTGGCGTGGCAAGGCCGGGTTCTGGTTTTTTGAGGGACACAAGTGACGTAGATTTGCCTGCAACTGCCCCTCAACCAAGCACAACCGCAGATTTGACAACGGGAACTTTGGCCCACATGGCGGATTATGCCTTGCGTATCCTCAAAAGGGACACACGCATTACAAAAATGATGAACGATGACGATTACTGGTTGGCCTGCCTCCTTGATCCTCGCTATAAAGGCAAATTGCAAAATATTATGCCACATGAGAACTTGGAACTAATATTAGCAACAAAACAATCAACTCTTGTTGACCGTTTGCTTCTGGCATTCCCTGCACACAGCGCCCGTGATCGTTCTCACACGAGCTCCAGGGGCCAGCAGACCAGAGGTGTTAGAGGGGCAGAAATCAGAAGTGGCGTTGGCCAGAGGGGTTTTCTGACCAGGTTGTGGAGTGATTTTTCTATGACCGCAGACAGGACAGGTACTGCAGCATCAATTCAAAGTGACAGGAGACAACATTTGTCCAGTATGGTTACAAACTATTTTTCATCCCTTATCGACGTTCTCCCTCAACCGTCATTCCCATTTGATTACTGGGCATCCAAATTAGACACCTGGCCAGAATTGGCAGAATATGCATTGCAGGAGCTTGCTTGCCCGGCAGCTAGTGTCCTATCAGAAAGAGTATTCAGTGCTGCAGGTTCAATACTAACAGAAAAAAGGACTCGTCTGGCTACCCAAAATGTAGATGATCTAACCTTCATTAAAATGAACCACAACTGGATTTCAAAATCTTTTGCCCCACCCTGCCCGGCTGACACCTAGCTTTCCTATGAAAAGGTCTTGCCTGTGGACTATTCTGAATGACTTTTCCAATCTCGTAATTTTCTTCACCTGATTGTCCAGCATACGACATGTTTCCACCTCACGAAATGGCCAAACTCCCCACACGGGGCCGTGCTATCGCCACTTTGCGCTTGGACCCTTGAGAGTGCTGTTTGTCTGAAGAGGTGGGTGTGGCCGCTTTTGGTCGACGGCACTGCCACTGGGTCCCTCATAGTACAATAAAGTGTCTCTGGCGGTGGTGGTGCGCACCCAACGTCAGACACACCGTTGTAATATGAAGGGCCCTGTGCCTGTACCGCCGGCCACAAGCCAGTTCCCCCCCCAGCTCAAACAGTGCTCTACCACTAGCAAAATTATCTCTCACAGCTTCACCAATGTGTAGTCTAGGCGCTGACATCCTTCAATGCCTGGCACTGACAATACCATTGTTTTGACATTTTTGTTATGTTAGGCCTTCGAAGCCTGTCTGCGGTCCCTTCTTTCTACAACTACTACACTGACCAGGCCACTGCTGGCCGTGTTACCCTGGAACCAATTTAAAAGTGCCTATAGTCAGCCCAATTTTGTTATGTTAGGCCTTCGAAGACTGTCTGCCGTCACTCCTTCCACTAGACTTCCACTGACCATACACTGCTGCCCATGTACCCCTGGAACCAATTTAAAGTGCCTACAGCCAGCCCAATTTTGTTATGTTAGGCCTTGGAAGCCTGTCTGCGGTCACTCCTTCCACTAGACTTCCACTGACCAGACCACTGCTGCCCATGTACCCCTGGAACCAATTTAAAAGTGCCTACAGCCAGCCCAAGTTTGTTATGTTAGGCCTTCGAAGCCTGTCTGCGGTCACTCCTTCCACTAGACTTCCACTGACCATACACTGCTGCCCATGTACCCCTGGAACCAATTTAAAAGTGCCTACAGCCAGCCCAAGTTTGTTATGTTAGGCCTTCGAAGCCTGTCTGCGGTCACTCCTTCCACTAGACTTCCACTGACCAGACCACTGCTGCCCGTGTACCCCTGGAACCAATTTAAAAGTGCCTACAGCCAGCCCAAGTTTGTTATGTTAGGCCTTGGAAGCCTGTCTGCGGTCACTCCTTCCACTAGACTTCCACTGACCAGACCACTGCTGCCCGTGTACCCCTGGAACCAATTTAAAAGTGCCTACAGCCAGCCCAAGTTTGTTATGTTAGGCCTTGGAAGCCTGTCTGCGGTCACTCCTTCCACTAGACTTCCACTGACCATACACTGCTGCCCATGTACCCCTGGAACCAATTTAAAAGTGCCTACAGCCAGCCCAAGTTTGTTATGTTAGGCCTTCGAAGCCTGTCTGCGGTCACTCCTTCCACTAGACTTCCACTGACCAGACCACTGCTGCCCGTGTACCCCTGGAACCAATTTAAAATTGCCTACAGCCATGTGTTATTATTTTAGGCCTTCGATGCCTGTCTGCGGTCACTCCTTCCACTAGGCCTCCACTGACCACACCACTGCTGCCCGTGTACCCCTGGAACCAATTTAAAATTGCCTACAGCCAGCCCAATTTTTTTATTTTAGGCCTTCGATGCCTGTCTGCGGTCCATTCTTTCAACTACTACTACACTGACCAGGGCACTGCTGCCCAAGTACCCCTGGAACCAATTTAAAATTGACTACAGCCATGTGTTAATATTTTAGGCCTTCGATGCCTGTCTGTGGTCACTCCTTCCACTAGGCCTCCACTGACCACACCACTGCTGCCCGTGTACCCCTGGAACCAATTTAAAATTGCCTACAGCCATGTGTGATTATTTTAGGCCTTCGATGCCTGTCTGCGGTCACTCCTTCCACTAGGCCTCCACTGACCACACCACTGCTGCCCGTGTAACCCTGGAACCAATTTAAAATTGCCTACAGCCATGTGTTATTATTTTAGGCCTTCGATGCCTGTCTGCGGTCACTCCTTCCACTAGGCCTCCACTGACCACACCACTGCTGCCCGTGTACCCCTGGAACCAATTTAAAATTGCCTACAGCCAGCCCAATTTTTTTATTTTAGGCCTTCGATGCCTGTCTGCGGTCCATTCTTTCAACTACTACTACACTGACCAGGGCACTGCTGCCCAAGTACCCCTGGAACCAATTTAAAATTGCCTACAGCCATGTTTTATTATTTTAGGCCTTCGATGCCTGTCTGCGGTCACTCCTTCCACTAGGCCTCCACTGACCACACCACTGCTGCCCGTGTACCCCTGGAACCAATTTAAAATTGCCTACAGCCAGCCCAATTTTTTTATTTTAGGCCTTCGATGCCTGTCTGCGGTCCATTCTTTCAACTACTACTACACTGACCAGGGCACTGCTGCCCAAGTACCCCTGGAACCAATTTAAAATTGACTACAGCCATGTGTTAATATTTTAGGCCTTCGATGCCTGTCTGTGGTCACTCCTTCCACTAGGCCTCCACTGACCACACCACTGCTGCCCGTGTACCCCTGGAACCAATTTAAAATTGCCTACAGCCATGTGTGATTATTTTAGGCCTTCGATGCCTGTCTGCGGTCACTCCTTCCACTAGGCCTCCACTGACCACACCACTGCTGCCCGTGTAACCCTGGAACCAATTTAAAATTGCCTACAGCCATGTGTTATTATTTTAGGCCTTCGATGCCTGTCTGCGGTCACTCCTTCCACTAGGCCTCCACTGACCACACCACTGCTGCCCGTGTACCCCTGGAACCAATTTAAAATTGCCTACAGCCAGCCCAATTTTTTTATTTTAGGCCTTCGATGCCTGTCTGCGGTCCATTCTTTCAACTACTACTACACTGACCAGGGCACTGCTGCCCAAGTACCCCTGGAACCAATTTAAAATTGACTACAGCCATGTGTTAATATTTTAGGCCTTCGATGCCTGTCTGTGGTCACTCCTTCCACTAGGCCTCCACTGACCACACCACTGCTGCCCGTGTACCCCTGGAACCAATTTAAAATTGCCTACAGCCATGTGTGATTATTTTAGGCCTTCGATGCCTGTCTGCGGTCACTCCTTCCACTAGACTTCCACTGACCATACACTGCTGCCCATGTACCCCTGGAACCAATTTAAAAGTGCCTACAGCCAGCCCAAGTTTGTTATGTTAGGCCTTCGAAGCCTGTCTGCGGTCACTCCT
This sequence comes from Ranitomeya imitator, assembly GCF_032444005.1. Lineage (NCBI taxonomy): Eukaryota > Metazoa > Chordata > Amphibia > Anura > Dendrobatidae > Ranitomeya > Ranitomeya imitator. The sequence continues at coordinate 443,699,860 of NC_091285.1, forward strand.
TCCACTAGACTTCCACTGACCAGACCACTGCTGCCCGTGTACCCCTGGAACCAATTTAAAATTGCCTACAGCCATGTTTTATTATTTTAGGCCTTCGATGCCTGTCTGCGGTCACTCCTTCCACTAGGCCTCCACTGACCACACCACTGCTGCCCGTGTACCCCTGGAACCAATTTAAAATTGCCTACAGCCAGCCCAATTTTTTTATTTTAGGCCTTCGATGCCTGTCTGCGGTCCATTCTTTCAACTACTACTACACTGACCAGGGCACTGCTGCCCAAGTACCCCTGGAACCAATTTAAAATTGCCTACAGCCATGTGTTATTATTTTAGGCCTTCGATGCCTGTCTGTGGTCCCTCCTTCCACTAGGCCTCCACTGACCTGTCTACTGCGGCCCGTGTACCCCTTGAACCAACCTAATAAAATATTTAAAAAATTAATTTGATTATAAAAAATAAGATCGTGTTGAGATCTCAAATGCAGACATTTTAACAATCAAAACAAACACACAACAAATATCTGGAACTGTACTACAAAGGTCCAACAGCTACAATTTCTTTCTCCTGCAAGAAGTTAACTGAAAGTTTTTTGGAGTTGTTAACACAGATATGGCATCCACCGAGTGTTGTCCTGTCGCGTCTCCTTTAAATTATTTCCAATAAGATGTTAAACTATTAATTTAATAAAATCAATAATTAAAAAAATAATTGAGTAAGTCAAAAGCACATTGCAAATAAACATTAATTACAAATCAAGAAGCATGGCGCGTCCGAGGGTGAGTAGATACCGAATAAGAATATAATCACCCTCGGACGCGCAATGCTTATTTACAACAGCCTTCCTTCCTAAGAATCAGCCCTTCCGTGGTGTAGAGAGAGGTTGTGTTACACTCCAAGGTGTTCCCCAGGTTGCCTTTCCTGAGCTTCGATCTTCCGGCTCTCGTTTAGTAGCTGTTGGAAACTACGCTGCATTAGGCCTACTAATTGTGTATGGGGTGTAGAGACAGGTTGTGTTACACTCCAAGGTTTTCACCAGGTTGCCTTTCCTGAGCTTCGATCTTCATGCTCTCGTTTAGTAGGTGTCGGAAAGTAGGCTGCATTAGGCCTAAAAAATGGGGAATGGGGTGGAGAGAGATGGTGTGTTACACTCCAAGGTGTTCCCCAGGTTTCCTTGCCATTGCTTCGGTCTTCCGACTCTCGTTTAGTAGTTGTAGAAAAGTACACTGCATTAGGCCTAAAAAATGGGTATGGGGTGGAGAGAGATGGTGTGTTACACTCCAAGGTGTTCCCCAGGTTGCCTTTCCTGAGCTTCGATCTTCATGCTCTCGTTTAGTAGGTGTCGGAAAGTAGGCTGCATTAGGCCTACAAATTGGGTATGGGGTGGAGAGAGATGGTGTGTTACACTCCAAGGTGTTCCCCAGGTTTCCTTGCCATTGCTTCGGTCTTCCGACTCTCGTTTAGTAGTTGTAGAAAAGTACACAGCATTAGGCCTACAAAATGGGTATGGGGTGGAGAGAGATGGTGTGTTACACTCCAAGGTGTTCCCCAGGTTGCCTTTCCTGAGCTTCTATCTTCAGGCTCTCATTAAATTGTGGTTAAATGGAACAACTGCATTTGGCGTACTAGTTGGTTTGGGGCCTACTATCGGTGTCTGCCACTCCTTGCTGTTCTCCTGGTTTCCTGTCCTGAAATTCCATTTTCAGCCTCTCGTTAAGTAGTTGTTAATGTTAGACTGCATTTGGCCTACTAGTTGGGTTGGGGCCTACTATCGGTGTCTGCCACTCCTTGCTGTTCTCCTCCACTGAACAAAGCTGTGCCGCCTGTTTACTACGGTTGCCAATTTTGAACTGCATTTCGACTACTTACTGATTTGGCCCTACTCTCTGTGTCAGCCTCTCATTCCAGTTGTCCTCCACTGCAATGCCCCCTGGTTATTCCTGTGTTACCAATTTTGAACTGCATTTAGCCCACTTTCTTCTTTGGGCCTATATCTGTGTTTCCACTTCATCGTGCCCATTGCCCAGCCAGTGATAGATGAGTCTGCTGGTACATTGACCCATAACGCAACATTCCCCGTGCACGCTACACAACAACATTGTGACCCTGCTGAAAGTCAGGTTGCTCTTCCCGCATACCATACCACCTTACACGGGGACAAAGAGGAAGGTGCAGATGAAAGTGCAGGTTCCTTCATCAGGTGGGGGGAGGAATACTAGTTGGCGACGTCACTGGCACAGGGCCTCTCATAGTACGCAAAAGTGTTGCTGCCGGTGGGAGGCGCCCCCGCCGTGCAAACACACCGCTGTACTTTGAGGGGCCCTGTGCCAGTGCCAATGCCAACGAGTGGGCCCCCCCCTGCTTGCTCAGGATCACAGCACTTGCAAAGTTGAAATACTTACCTCTCCCTGCTCCACTGCCGTGACGTGGTCCAGATTTACTGGGCCCACTAATTACTTGAACCAGCCCTACCCCCCACAACTTTAGCCAAATGACCCCCAATTTCAAATGCCTTCCAATTATTTTAAGGTAAATTACGCTTGACAAGCTTCATTAAGAAGAATGGATGGTTTTGACATTAAAATGGGCACTCTAGGTGTTTTCCTGGCCCCCACTCACTGCCGACTATGCTGCCCCATTGACTTGCATTGGGTTTCGTGTTTCGGTCGATCCCGACTTTACGTCATAATCGGCCGATTTCACTCGACCCGACTTTGGACATAGTCGGGTTTCGCAAAACCCGGCTCGACTCTAAAAAGGTCAAGGTCGCTCAACTCTAGTCCTGGCCCCTTTGCAGAGAAACAGCCCCAAAGCATGATGTTTCCACCACCATGCTTTACAGTAGGTATGGTGTTTGATGGATGCAACTCAGTATTCTTTTTCCTCCAAACACGACAAGTTGTGTTTCTACCAAACAGTTCCAGTTTGGTTTCATCAGACCATAGGACATTCTCCCAAAACTCCTCTGGATCATCCAAATGCTCTCTAGCAAACTTCAGACGGGCCCGGACATGTACTGGCTTAAGCAGTGGGACACGTCTGGCACTGCAGGATCTGAGTCCATGGTGGCGTAGTGTGTTACTTATAGTAGGCCTTGTTATATTGGTCCCAGCTCTCTGCAGTTCATTCACTAGGTCCCCCCGCGTGGTTCTGGGATTTTTGCTCACCGTTCTTGTGATCATTCTGACCCCACGGGGTGGGATTTTGCGTGGAGCCCCAGATCGAGGGATATTATCAGTGGTCTTGTATGTCTTCCATTTTCTAATTATTGCTCCCACTGTTGATTTCTTCACTCCAAGCTGGTTGGCTATTGCAGATTCAGTCTTCCCAGCCTGGTGCAGGGCTACAATTTTGTTTCTGGTGTCCTTTGACAGCTCTTTGGTCTTCACCATAGTGGAGTTTGGAGTCAGACTGTTTGAGGGTGTGCACAGGTGTCTTTTTATACTGATAACAAGTTTAAACAGGTGCCATTACTACAGGTAATGAGTGGAGGAAAGAGGAGACTCTTATAGAAGAAGTTACAGGTCTGTGAGAGCCAGAAATCTTGATTGTTTGTTTCTGACCAAATACTTATTTTCCACCATAATATGCAAAAAAAATGATAAAAAAACAGACAATGTGATTTTCTGGATTTTTTTTCTCAGTTTGTCTCTCATAGTTGAGGTCTACCTATGATGTAAATTACAGACGCCTCTCATCTTTTTAAGTGGTGGAACTTGCACTATTGCTGACTGACTACATACTTTTTTGCCCCACTGTATATACTATATACAGGAGCAGATGACCTACAGGTATATACTATATACAGGATGAGATGACATACAGGTATATGCTATAAATAGAAGATGACATGCAGGTATATACTATATACAGGAGGAGATGACACACAGATATATACTATATACAGGGGAGATGACACACAGGTATATACTATATACAGGAGGAGATGACATACAGGTATATACTATATATAGAAGGAGATGACATTCAGGTATATACTATATATAGGGGAGATGACACACAGCAGCTATATACTATATACAGGGGAGATGACATACAGGTATATACTATATACAGGAGATGACATACAGATATATACTATATATAAGGAAGATGACAAACATGTGTATACTGAGGTGATGAGGTGAAAATGAGAGGTGTGAGGTGAAAATGAAAAGGTGTGAGTGCAAAATGAGAGGAGTGAGGAAAAATAGTGGAGTGATCGGAAAATGACAGATGTGAGGTTGAAATGACAAGTGTTAGGGGGGAATGAGAGGAGTGAGGGAGAAAACGAGAGATGTGAGGGGGAAAATGAAAGATGTGATTGGGAAAATGAGAGGCGTGATGGGAAAATAAGAGAAGTGAGGTGCTATAACTAACCACAGATATTTACTATGCCCAGGCAACGCCGGGCTCTTCAGCTAGTTGCAGTATAAAGCGTAGATCTTGGTCTCCTACAAAGCTCCTCTGATGGCAGCAACAACCACTCCATTTACATGCCGCTGTCAGAGAGTGATAGCTGCATTTAAACAGTTAATAGCTGCTGCTCACTGCAGGCTTGTGTTTGTGTATATATTTTTATTACAAGGGGATAAAGATACTGTTTAACTGTGCATTTTTTCATGCATTTTTTCTTGCAGGCTTTTTAATGGAGAACCTGAAAAAAAAAAATACATCCGCTTCCAGAGTTTCTGAACAAAAAAGTGCTCAAAGAAAAAACTACTTCAAATCTGCAACAAAGCTGAATCAAAAAGGGGGAAAACTAAAAAAAAAATCCAGCAAAATACGGTCATCATAGCAGATTGCTACCGAAATTGCTAATTTTTGTGCAGACACCTGAAGAAAAAAGCAAGGAAGCAATTAAAGATTTGCTGTTTACTGTCAGTTGCTATTTACTGACCTGTCAGTTCTGTGAAATGTCCAGTTTAGTACATCCTTGTATTCTCATTTTATTAATATATTGATGACTGGCTGATTACATTCCCCTTGTGTTCCGGTACAGATGATGATAACCATCGATTGGATGTTGTCAATACCTGTACGGACACATCTCTAATGGCAACCCCCAGATGTCAATTTATTTATACGTTTCTCTACGAAAATATGCTCCGGAATGAAGGGACACGGCATTGTCTGACATGGAACACCTGACTGGCCGGCCAGGTAAAAGATTAGTTTTACCTCTTGCCTTTTGTCCGACGCGCAGGGTAAGGGTTGAAGTTGGCACCTGGCCCAGCTATTATTACGGGGTGCTGATTGGATAGGGGGAGGTCAGGTGGGAACTGGAGACTTCCGGTTAATATAAAAGGGGTTGCCTAAGGCGTTTTGGCCTCTTTGAACGGGGATTCACGGAGCTGCCCTCCCTCCCGTGTGGCTTTCAATTATAATATTTGGTTATTGGTTGAGTTTGGTATTTGTTTTGAAAAGGTTGATAAAAGTTGCAGCGGTTGGCGGAAGAACAAGACGGGTAACATGTGCCGGGAGTCCGGCGGCATATCCCCACAACTTCCAAGTGATTAACTGAAAGAGAGCTGCGACCTTACCCCTCCAAAGAAAGAAGGGTTGTTATAAAAGATGAGAATGTATGTTAAATTCTCCAATAAAGTTACATGTTTGACTATAATTTAGTCTTATTCTTTGTGTCGGGGAAAAAGGCAAAGGGGAGGTTGTGTGTATGGTCTGGTCTTATTATTTTTTAAAGAACATAATTATTTATTTACCAAAAAAGTCTTTTCTAAAATATTACTGGCTGAATGGTCCATTAGATACTCTCTAACACATAAAGGACACGCATTAATATTGCTCACATAGGGTATGACAAGTAAATTTCTCATTGCCATCATGCACCATTTTTGAATTAAATATGCCCCATTTGCACATAGGGCAGAAACAGCAGAAAAAATAAATAAATCCATTTAGAAATGTTTGCTTCAACCATAGTCCCAGCAGGTAAGGACATAAAATGTGCAATGGCTTACTGTATGAGGCATTTTAAAGCAATGTAAAATTGCAATTTACATATTTGATGCCTACAAAAGAGGTTGATCGTGTGCAATAATTCCCCAACAGACTGCGTAACTAATACTTGATTGTGTTAACAGACAGTGTAGGAGAAAGAAGAAAGGGGCAGTGGCAATTACAATAAAGCACGGCTCATTCATCTTTCAAGTTCGGCTTCCAGAATGGCAATATATGTGATGCTAAGTGAGGGCCTGGCAACTTTAGCAAATGTTTATATGGAGCAAACGGAGAAATGATCCTTCTTCAATGATAAATGATTCGAGCTGGCGATCTCAAAGTTCCACTGCACCCACACACTGACAGCATGACAGAAGTACTGACACATACATTTGCGGTGGCCCGATTTCATTTCCTGCTCACAGTTTCTATGCTAATCCAATAGTCACTTTTACCACTCCTTAAATACCATCATAAAGTCGCATGACTGCCTTCCTTCCAAGAAGTATATGTAACATAATTACATCAAACAATTGAATTCTAATACTGACTCACACTGACTCCTCTTTCATGAAAGGATTCAAAATTAACCACTTTACACACATACCTGGGCACCTACAGAGCCATCTCAGCTTGGATGAGTTAAAGTGGCCATACACCTTTAGTTATATTCCAATCATGTGAATCAACAATGTTTATTCAGTCTTCATTCTCATTTAACAACCCAATACATCTAAAAATTGTCATTTTCATTCATTGTTTCATCACACAAGTGTAGATGCTCTCATCTGAGAGTGTAGGGCCAAGAATGTAAATAACTCTGATCAAACTCTGACCACAGTTTGATCATAGTGTGATACGATTCTCTCGAATGCATAGAAGATGGAGAAAAATCTCCTCCATATCAGTCCGTGAAAATTGGACTGCACTCAGATGTTATCCAAGTGCAGTCTGATGTTTTCCACGGAGTCATTGACTGTCATGGCCGAGTGCGAACGCAATATTGGAATAAACTTGGGCATGTTGTGATTCTTACCTTGGACCAGCTCTGTTCGAGGAAAAAACAGACACGTGCACAGCCCTGTAAAATAACATTGGTCCGATCTTTTACTGAATTATACTTGGACCTGAAATACAGTCATCTGCACCTGACCTTATATTCTCTCCGAAATTATGCACTGGGTCCCTACCTAAGGTGCTATCATATCCAGCAGTGACGAGGCGGGTAACGCTCTCATGTGACTACTTTATGTGAAGTGTAACACGCCAGGTAACCGGTTGTTACAGTGGCATTGCTTTCCATGAAGGATCCTTTTAACAGGTAACCAGCACATGCAACACTGTTCTGCCTCCAGGCCAGAAGGGGGAGTTCGAGACCCGGATTCAGGGGAACTTCCCTATATATTCTGGCTGGAGGAGGAATTAGTTCACTCTGTGAGAGGAGTCTGTGAGAGGTCAGTCTGTCAGAGGGATAGAGGAGACAGACAGAGAAAGTCTGAGAGAGGAAAGCTGGGGCCGTGCAGACAAGTGGTGCTGCAGGTCCTGGAAGGAGGAAAAAGAAACAGAGAAGTCTGTGCGAGACTGATAGGGGAAGAGAAGCACAGGACAAGTAAAAAGCTAGAGGGAAGCTGCGACTGAGCTCCCTCCACGCTGAAGCGCAGAATACCGATAGCCGGAAGACCGAGTTTGTGCGGGTAACTCTATGCCCCACAGCAGAAACCAGTGGACAGGAGATTGCAGGTCGCCTGCCCACCACAACACCCGAAGGCACAGCAGCACATAGAGCCCGGAGTCATCCTGAGAGACCCCTGTAAAAAGGCTTGTGTTGCCTGCCATGCGGGTAGTATCCTACTGAAAGGGACAGAGAGAAAGTGAGGACTACAACACAGTGCAGAGAGGAAGGCTTCCAACCCCACCTGGCTAGGGGGATTCCTGAATCGCTTCCAAGCTGGCTGGACCATATCTGTACCTGTGATCCGGTGCCCTGGACTGGGGCTGCCTTACACCAGTAAAAAGGTAAAGAGACTGCAACCTTGCGTCCTCTAGTTCTTTCTGGCACTACACCATCTTTATCTACTACATCAGAAGCCCTGTGGACCCAGCTTCACCTGTGGGAAGCCATACTATACCTGCTGCCATAACATCACCCCAGTGGACCCCTTTAAGCAGTGTCAATCATCCCTGACCAAATACAACAGGTGGCGTCACGAACAAACTTTATTTCCCATATACTTCTACTCCTTTTATTGGACACCCAGGGCCATGGACCGGGTCACTGCCACCGTGACACATCCCTTTAAGAACCGTCCCGCTACCGAGCACTCTAAGGTCCTAGTGAGGCGCCCCATATGCTTCTGTGGATTGGCAAATATTTTCTAGGTTACATGCACAAGACGTCTTTTAGATGCTGACTTACTCACATAGTGTTTGTTGTAGGAAGACTCATCAGGAAAACACTGGCTTTGTTTTAACTTAAGTGTCTTTTTTAATGTCGTTTTGGACACCTTTAGCGGCACCTATGCTGCCTATGCATCTATTTTTTAATATTCTATATATATATAAAATAGTGGCATCTTCCAAGCCGAAGCTGCCTGAAGAAAGGTCACTTCTTTTAGCAGCTTCATGTCTTTAAAAGCCTGAAGCGGTTAAAAGGAGTTACAAAAGATGGAACATATGCACAAAAAATTTTTAGCGCTTTTTCATTTTTTAGCGCTTTTTCATTTTTTAGCGCTTTTTCAGGCAGGTTTCAGGCAAAAAGATGTCCCTTACAGTGGTTTCACACACAGAATTTTTTTAAACCGTTTGTAATGCAGATCCAACGACAGAAGTGAATCCAGCAAGTACAATCCACATGTGGCTCTGGATAAAAAACAAAGAAAACTGCATCAAAAAAGAGCACAAAAACTGAAGTGATTTTCTGAACTATACAGTGTGAGAAACTACGCTAAGTCTACATTTCCATGACTGTTTGATCTTCTTCATACAAAAAATGGATCTGTAAGAAACTTTTGTGTGCAGTCCATTTTTTCTCAGTCCCATAGATTTGAATGGCCATGTCAAACTCTCTAAAACAAACCAGAATAAGACGTGCATTGAGTTTCTCCTGAATCGGACACACAGATCCATATGTGCTGAATTTTTGTCTGTTTTTGATATCCAGTTTTTACATCCACAAGAAAGCCTAAATTTAGTTCCTGTGCTATTTTTGCAACGGCTCCATGAGAAATTTATACAAACACAAAATGTGGACACCATGTGGCCATAATGTTGTAGGCAATTGATTCACTAGTAAATGCAACCAATCACATTACATACTGTTACACTGATAACTATCTCTATCTACTCCCCCATACACAGGAATGGGGGCTGACAACTATCTCTCCCTACTCCCCCATACACAGGAATGGGGGCTGACAACTATCTCCCCCTACTCCCCAATGCACAGAAATGGGGGCTAATAACTATCTCTCCCTACTCTCCCATACACAGGAATGGGGGCTGACAACTATCTCTCCCTACTCCCCCATACACAGGATTGGGGGATGACAACTATCTCTCCTTACTCCCCCATACACAGGAATGGAGTCTGACAACTATCTCTACTTCCCCATAATGAAGAGTGGGACTGACAACTATCTCCCCCTACTCCCCAATGCACAGAAATGGGGGCTAATAACTATCTCTCCCTACTCCCCCATACACAGGAATGGGGGCTGACAACTATCTCACCCTACTCCCCCCCATACACAGAAATGGGGCAGACAACTATCTCTCCCTATTTCCCCCATACACAGAAATGGGGACAGACAACTATGTCTCCCTACTTCCCCCATATACAGGAATGGGGATGGACAATTATCTCTCCCTACTTCCCCAAAACACAGGAATGGGAGACGACAACTATCTCTCCCTACTCCCCCATACACACGAATGGGCGCTGACAACTATCTCTCCCTACTCCCCCATACACAGGAATGGGGGCTGACAACTATCTCCCCCTACTCCCCAATGCACAGAAATGGGGGCTAATAACTATCTCTCCCTACTCTCCCATACACAGGAATGGGGGCTGACAACTATCTCTCCCTACTCCCCCATACAGAGGATTGGGGGATGACAACTATCTCTCCTTACTCCACCATACACAGGAATGGAGTCTGACAACTATCTCTATTTCCCCATAATGAAGAGTGGGACTGACAACTATCTCCCCCTACTCCCCAATGCACAGAAATGGGGGCTAATAACTATCTCTCCCTACTCCCCCATACACAGGAATGGGGGCTGACAACTATCTCACCCTACTCCCCCCCATACACAGAAATGGGGCAGACAACTATCTCTCCCTATTTCCCCCATACACAGAAATGGGGACAGACAACTATGTCTCCCTACTTCCCCCATATACAGGAATGGGGACGAACAACTATGTCTCCCTACTTCTCCCATACACAGGAATGGGGATGGACAATTATCTCTCCCTACTTCCCCAAAACACAGGAATGGGAGCCGACAACTATCTCTCCCTACTCCCCCATACACAGGAATGGGCGCTGACAACTATCTCTCCCTACTCCCCCATACACAGGAATGGGGGCTGACAACTATCTCCCCCTACTCCCCAATGCACAGAAATGGGGGCTAATAACTATCTCTCCCATACACAGGAATGGGGGCTGACAACTATCTCTCCCTACTCCCCCATACACAGGATTGGGGGATGACAACTATCTCTCCTTACTCCCCCATACACAGGAATGGAGTCTGACAACTATCTCTACTTCCCCATAATGAAGAGTGGGACTGACAACTATCTAACCCTACTTCCCAATGCACAGAAATGGGGGCTAATAACTATCTCTCCCTACTCCCCCATACACAGGAATGGGGGCTGACAACTATCTCACCCTACTCCCCCCCATACACAGAAATGGGGCAGACAACTATCTCTCCCTATTTCCCCCATACACAGAAATGGGGACAGACAACTATGTCTCCCTACTTCCCCCATATACAGGAATGGGGACGAACAACTATGTCTCCCTACTTCTCCCATACACAGGAATGGGGATGGACAATTATCTCTCCCTACTTCCCCAAAACACAGGAATGGGAGCCGACAACTATCTCTCCCTACTCCCCCATACAGAGGAATTATCAGCTCCCTGTAGCCTCCATAACAGGAATTTATGGTGTTTTCTAGGAAAAAGCCTTATCTTCAGGGAGAAGAAAACTATGGGCTGTTCCACACACAAAAGCCAGAAGATTCTCTCCCAGACATGATCTAATAGAGGACAGTTGGGAGGCCTCTGAACACAGTAGACTGATGACCGTTCCTGCCAATATTGGTGGGTTTGCCCAACTTCAGTTTGCATAGGGACCTCAACAGTCATTGGTCAGTGTTAATATAAGAAAGTGGAGGAGCTGCTCACACCCCCTTGAAGAGATATGTGTTGTGATATAATTCATTGTACTGATTGTTTAGTAATTTGCATGCACTTAGTTGGGTAGAGATAGCGTTAATAGTTGGGACTAGCCCAGAATGGGAGGACCTGAGTGGGAAGACAGGTGAGGACTTCCTGAGAGTGAGTCAGGTAAAGCCCAGTGTCCAGTAGAGATAGACCTTAGGTGTGACAGCTGGCAGACTGACATGCTATAGTGTGTGGTGTTGAAGAGGGAGGACATCAGATAATACATCCTAAGGACCACCAAAACGTGAAGCGATACTTGATGAAGAGATTTTACAGAATGTAACCCAGGCCAGGGAGACCACCTAAACCATATGGAACTTAACCCATGGGTAGGAGAAGGCCCACTTAAAGGGAACCTGTCACCATTTTTGTGTCATACCAGTTAAAAATATAATCTTGGTCAGCGCCTGCTATGCCTTTGTGGAAGCAGACAAGACAAGAAAAAATATAAGCAATCTGAAAAGTGAATGGAATCACCAAAAAGCAACCATGATTGCTACACATGAATACACGTCTTTTGAACACAATCGGAATCATGTTTGCTAATTCATCTCCATGTGTAAAAGGACCCTTAGGCAGGTCTGACAAATTGGACTGATTTCCAGACGTTCCAAACAATGGAATTATCCCAGCAGAGATGAAGGTTATTACGGCGACCTCTCCATCATGGCGGGATGGGTCTAATCAGCCACCTGTACAGGATACATATTTACATGAAGAGACGCTGCAGCGACCATCCTTCTCAATACAAAGAGAAATGCTTGGGGCACTTAGAACAGCTCACAGCAATAATTGTCTTGATGGCGGTAGACGTTTAAGGACATTAGATGTGATGATTCTTTACAGCTTGTGAATTCTACATTACGTCAAATGCAGAACTCTGGTAACTGTACCGGTCAGGATAAAAGCTTTCTTTAAATTAATATTGATCTTTGAGCTCCGCTAAATTAAGGAACATAAATGAAATGTTTCTTTACATTATACTTGTGTTATAATACTAACATTGGCTTGCGAGTGTTAAATCAGCAAATACTTGCTGTAAATACTTAATAGCCATAAGAATGTCGGCTACCCATGTTTCGGAAGGTTAATTGGTTAAATAAAAAAAATAAAAAATCACAAAATGATGGTCATGTATGTAGTAGTGCTTTGGGAATAGCACATTGCCATGTATCTTGTGGGCACTTACACACTGGCACACGCCAGTATTTCCCACCATGACGAATTCTATTATAAGTATTTCTCCTTCTTTGGATAGTGTGATTGTTTCTTTATTCCATAGCTGGCGAGCTAATAGCTTAGGAATATTTGACGCCTGCTTGTTGACTTAGGCCCGCCTTCACTTTAGCTCCAGATAAGCTAGCTGTTCCTGTAAGCTGTGCAGCTGCTCAACCTAAGGGCAGGAGCTTTCTGTTATTAACATGGATGCTTCCTCCGTGAAGTTCAAGGCGTCAGATCTCACCACCGGCTATACCACTCTGCATACTCAATGAGCTGCTGGACTATAGAGATCGTTGGGTTTAACAGTAAAAAATCAATACAGTGACAGGTTCATATGATATTCCTATAACGACACACAAAGGCTCAATAACTACACTCCATTGTACCCACAGGCGAGGCTGAATCACCGGAGAGAATACAGTTAGCAGCCGTAGATTCTATTAATTCATCGGGAATCAAGGAGATCAATAAGGCAATATTCACTATCTTTATCAGGCCTCAAGGTTCCTGGGAAAACTGATGCTGCCCCTCAATTTAGGCCACAAAATAATGTAGGAAACTATACACGTCATGGATCATGATGACAGTAACAAACCAAAAATATGCTTGACAAGTAACAGGATGAAGAGTAAAAAAAATGCTTTTAAAATGGAATAATCATTCAATCATAAAAGAGCTGGCTTTCCCAGCCACAAGCTCATGTCCAGGAGGTGAAATTAGCAGGAGCAGTGTTCTGTATTAATGCGGAATATCTACCTTGTGCCTCCTGATTGTTTTTCTTGGCTGCAGAATCCTGGACATGGTCTATGCATAGATCATTATCTGAGCAAAACATTTACATATTGGCATATTGTGCCAGAATAATGTTTCCACCACAGTACAATAAATTCCAGCTATTTTACATAATTAGGTTTTCTGACCATTAACACCGTATAATACAAAAAAAAGCATTCTGAGTAAAACGGATAGACTTCTGTCATGGCTAGAGTAACGCCGGTGGGGATGATGCATGACACAGGGATATGCTCTACGCTCTTGGACCCTGTCCTAAGAATAACACAGTTAAGGAAATTAACAAAGGCGTTTCTATCGCATTCTTGCCGCTGTGGTTTTGTTCTCTCTGTGGTATGTCATGTTATAAATAAAGATGCTTCATTTTTTATGCTTCTTGGTATTTGGGCTTTAATGATACAGTCATGATTGGATTACCGGTATATGCGTTTTAGTTCATTTCTGCACACACTCAATGTGTGAACTTAACTTACAGAGGTTGTCCACTATTTTAACATTGATGACCTATCCCCCGAATAGGTCATCAATGTCTAATCGATGGGGGTGAAACACACGGAACCCCTTAAATCAGCTGTTAGTGGCTGCCGGAAGTGCTCAGTTAAGGAGCTGCTTCGTTTACTGATTGTCGGCACAACCGGGTACTGCACATCAGCCTTCAATTCACATCAATAGGGAGAATATGCAGTATATGGCCACTATCAGTAGACAGAGCAGCTCCGTAACTGAGCACTTCCAGCTGCTGGCACATAGAACAGCTGATCGGCGGAGGTGCCGAGTTTCGCACTCCAACAATCATATATTGATGTTACAGTAGTGTTACAGTAGTGGACAACCTCTTTAAGATTGGTGTCTCATACATTAGTCCTAGGCCTTTTTCAGATGGGCTTATGCTTGATCAGGGTGCTGTCCTATTCATGTGCGCAAAGGACTGGACCAAGACAGCACACTGATCAATGTCAACCTATTCATAGTCCTCAGCCTCATGGTTATTAATCCACAGGACAGAAGTATTGCAGTGTATACTAAATGAGTGACTGATAAGGCTTATAGAATCAAGTGGTCTCACAGTTTTTTATAAAAAAAAAAGTTTTATAAAATATTGAAAATATAACCCCCCACATAAAAATAGCAAAAAAACAAACCTCAAATGGGTATGTCAAGGCCTCATATTGCTTTGACTCTGAAATTGCTGTTCCAAAATACATAGCGATAAGGAAAAATGACCTGATGGGTTTTTGCTGTATTTTAAGTTGGATAATACAGCCTTACTTTGTCATTCTCTTAGTCGTTACCTTTTTGTTTCCACCTGTGAAGTTTAGCTAAGCAGGTTTCTTCATTTCGGCCTCTCTGACTTCCCTTCTTGTAGTTGGCAGTACATAGTTTTTCCATCGTGCTGCACCATACAGGCCCTGCTGCCTGAGCTGTTGATGTGCGCTGGCCAGCTGCTCTAACCCTGGGGCTTAACCTAAGGCCAAGGCTAGCTGTTATTAGCTTTTAGATGTCTTCATCGAGGCTCTTGCTTTACCATGTTCACATATATTTTGCTTCTGTAGACATCTTTTGCAGTTCTAGTCGTGGAGGTGTCAGAAAATAATTTTAAAACCCAAACGTACTTGCAATGCAAAATTTACCAATGGGAATTTGATAGATGTTAGTTATGATAGATGTTAGTTACGATAGATGTTAGTTATGATAGATGTTAGGTAATACACAGAACCCAGTGCATTCTAATACAAAGGTGTTTTTTTCTTTTAAATAAAAGCATACATTTGCAGGTAATGTGTAAATCTATAAGCCCTGGCCTCTACATTATTCCCGGCAGACCCATTCAGTACCCTAACTCATATTGTAATAAAACTACACATAACCAGAGCTCTCATTTTTACAGCCGTGGATGGACACATTTAAAGAATCCTTATATTTAAAATAGCTAAGGTGTATACATTTTATGATACTTCAACTCCACAGCTCTAGTACATTGTCCCAAGTGTTTCATGCCTGTAAACGGTCTAATATTTCAGGATAGTAAAGTATGTGCCTTTATGTTTAACCCTTCATAGTATTAGACTCACAATATACAACAGGTTGCACCAAAAAAAAAAGATAGCATCTACTAAATTATAATAAAAGAGCCAGTCAGACATTGGATTGTATGGAACACAGTACATGTGATACAGAAAGATCAAATTTGTACACTTTTCACATATAATGGACCAAACATTGACCAAATGCATAAATCATAAAATATAGAAATAGAAAAGTACTAAACAGCAAAGTAACAAATGCATATATTAATAAATATAAAATCCTAACAGAAAAGACTCTCTGTAGGCTTCGCTCATGTGCTTCTTCCAGGGAGGAAATGTCACACTACACAACAGCATGAAGATGGTGCAGATTCAGGATCGAAAGTTTAATTCTGGAGACTGTTACAACAATTCTGGCCATTTTAAAATTGTGTAATGGCTTCTTGTGACTTTTGTTGCCATATGCATTCGATATTGCACTGTGACTGCAATTTTACCACAATATACATGTCCACGTAGACCAAGTCTAAAGTCTAGTTATTAATATCAGTAAATGGTTGGACATTCATATTTAAAATGCATGCTGTGAAGAAAAATGGAATGACAATAGGTTCCCGCCTCTGTACTATACAAGTCTACTTGTATAAGAAAACTGCCATGAAATTACCTGCTTTTTCTTTTTTTTGTGCATCTCTCCATAACTCAAGAGGGAACAAGAATTCTTTTTAGTCCCTCCAGCAACCTCAAAGCTTAAAAAATGTAGCCAGTTGGTTTAGAACGTATTATACTTACATTATAAAGATGAATACAAAATAATTTGTCCTACTCATGCACAGAGGGCTTATCATGAGAATTCACTATTTGGGACTGATACAAGGACTATTTCATTGATCTGGGTAATATTAATTACTTTAATGTTAGCCCTTGTCTTCATCCTACAAATGCAATAACACTGCTGAAATCTCTTGGTTTCCAGCTATGAAATGGCCTCTGGCTATCTGTACAGGAATGGACATTTAAGTGCCCCTGTGTACATATCTCCTGGTAGATTTCTGCAGAAGGATAAATATTCATGCAATATTAATGTATGATTGTGCTTGTTACCGTGCAGCGTATATATAGCACAAGCGGGTCAGATATTAACTTACTACATGCTATCAATAGGTTCATTCCACAGACCTCAGTGCAAAGTAAAGCTACACACGTTACAGGATATCTTCTATTCCTACAGAATAGGCAATTAAAAAGCACAATGGTTAATTTTATCTATACCCTACAAATATTAAAAGACAGAAAAAAAATCCTTGTAGGGTTTTTGTTTCACCTTGATGTACCATTGCTTTTATGTCACAGGATCACATAATGCCTAAATTCACACTATGCTCGGCGGTCACTTTCTGCTGGATTGATTGGAGCATTTACATGTCCTGAGATATTCACACGTGGTCAAAATTGTTAGTACCCCTCCTTTAATGACAGAAAAACCCACAATGGTCACAGAAAGAACTTGAATCTGACAAAAATAATAAACAAAAAATCAATGAAAATGATCAAATGAAAATCAGACATTGCTTTTCAACCATGCTTCCACAGAATTTGGAAAAAAAAATAAAACTCATGAAATAGGCCTGGACAGAAATGATGGTACCCTTAACTTAATATTTTGTTGCACAAACTTTTGAGGCAGTCACTGCAATCAAACAATTCCTGTAACTGTCAATGAGACTTCTGCACCTCTCGAAAGGTATTTTGTCCCACTCCTCAAGAGCAAACTGCTCTCGTTGTCTTGTGTTTGAAGGTTGCCTTTTCCAGACGGCATGCTTCAGCTCTTTCCAAAGATGCTCAATAGGATTTAGGTCAGGGCTCATAGAAGGAAACTTCAGAATAGTCCAATGTTTTCCTCTTAGCCATTCATGGGTGTTTTTAGCTGTGTGTTTTGGGTCATTATCCTGTTGCAAGACCCATGACCTGCGACTGAGACCAAGTTTTCTGACACTGGGCAGCACATTTCTCTCTAGAATCCTTTGATAGTCTTGAGATTTCATTGTACCCTGCACAGATTCTAGACACCCTGCACCAGATTCATAAACCAATATTCCTCCCACTATCCGAAAGGAATAAATGAGGGCATATTCAATACATTAAAAAACAAATTTTAATCAATAATTTACCATAAAAACATACAAATATAACAACAGCAGGGTAAAGCCTACAAAACATAAAGTGGAAAACAATAAATACCAGATAGTATAGTTTAACTAACCATGAACAGCTATAGAGGAATATTGTAGCAATAGTTAAATACTATGTCCATAAATAAATAATTAGTGAAATGACACTGTAAAACTAATCCTCAAGCAGCTGAATATAGAATAAAGTACAGAAAAATGCTTATTCTAGCGTTAGGGGCAATGGAAAATGCATACTGCCAAATCGCATAGTGCTAATTCCTATAGGGCTAAAATCCCTGCCACCTGATGAAACGCCAATATCCTAAGCACATAACTTAGTACAATACTGACTAATAGCATATAGGCAATGTGAACTTACTTAGTCAGCGATCTGGTAAATAAAGTTCCACAGCGACCCCGACAGCGCCGTTTCGCCTGACTGGCTTCCTCAAATAGGGGGCATATGTGTCTACACTCCATTTGTCTCTCCTTTTATACATGGCCGAACAGCTGTAGCCGGCGTCCACATCATGGGCATAAAGCGGCGCATGCGCAGATACTCGGACTCCCCGATCGAAAAGTGACTTCCGGTCTTCAGCGCCGGCGGGGTGAGCGAAAATCGCTTCACCACACCATATGCGCAGAGACGGAAGTCTAGGGACGTCACTGACCGGCGCATGCGTACTCCCATCACGGAGGCTTGAACAGAAAAGGTGGTACGACTATCAAGATGCGCAAGCGTAGAAAAAACCCGATATAGGCAATATACAAGAAGCGCATATTGTGCAGTAACGGGCCATAAATATTCCAATACCACTATGGTACAGATAAATACAATAAGCAAACCCGGACATGCAGATTGTATTATCAATGAACGGGTAATATGCCTGCCATAGTGTACATACTAAAAAACGGCAAGGCAGCCACAGATTGTAAATATCTATAGAAGTAGTACAATATAAGTACCGCACCTAGCCTGATACAATACTCCTAGAACATGAAATATACAACTATATAAAAAATACCCCGGCACCACAAATAGCATATAGATGCACTTAATAATATATACATACCTATACTATAGAAACAATGCCGCTGTATATACCATATACAAGAGAACAAACAAAATAAGAAGCATATATAAAAATACATAGGATATAAATATATAAAGGTATACAATAGGACTATATTGCAAGCAGTGTATTAAACAAGTAAAAAAAAAAAAAAAAAACTAAGAAAAGTGACCTAAACAAAATAAATAAATAAATAAATATATATAGAACGTGTACTAAATAAATAATATATATATATTTAGAAAGTATAAAAATATATAAGTGATAGTGCAAATAATTAACAATCAAATAAACAATATAAATATTCAAGATACCAATATTAATAAAATACAACTAATACAAATTGCCAGCAATATTATAGACAAACACAATTAATATAAAGTGCATAACGGTGAGTTATAGTTGACTGACGAATTTTTGGATTCCCAGATGTAAATCTTCGTGGATAGAACTCATTTTTTCAAGATGGTAAGTATAGAACATCAACGTCCAAGGGCAGTCAAATAAACCGTCACCCTCCCAAGTGAATACAGACCGCATACAATAATGTCCTGATTAATGAATAAATAAAAACAATTAAAAAAAGAAGACACACATACATATAATAAAAACAGGAGAACAGGAAATGTCACTACCTCCAATTACTGGAAAATACATAAAAAAAAAAAAAGAACCTAAAGCATGGGGACACTTCCGAGCAGATGTTCAGATATAATAACAACACAGACCGTACAAGAAAACAGATGGGACACGGACAAGACCATGGGACTATAAGAAGGCATTAAGACCCAAGGTTTCATTTAAGCCTTGGGGGGCCATTGTTCCTAGCAGATAAATCCATTTACTCTCTTTCTGGGCCAAAGATTTGGCTAAATTCCCCCCTCTCATTCCCAGATGGATATGATCAATGGCTTGGATCCTTAGTCCCCTAGGGTCTGATTCATGATATGGTCTAAAATGTCTAGGCAAAGTTTTTAAAGTGCTCGGGTCATCAGCATCAATTGACTTCTCTATGTCTCTAATATGCTCTCTAGTCCTAATCTTTAATTCTCGTGTCGTCATACCGATATATACTTTTTTACAAGGACACTGAGCATGGTAAATCACACCCTTAGAACTGCACGTCAGTCTTTTGCGTATTTCAAAAGTTCTAGAGCCATCAAAATTCACAAAGGTTTTACTTTTGAACAAATTTCGACAACCCTTACACATATTACAGGGGAAAAAACCATTACCTCCTGAATTTGCTGTAACTTTAATACACTGTTTGCAATATAGTCCTATTGTATACCTTTATATATTTATATCCTATGTATTTTTATATATGCTTCTTATTTTGTTTGTTCTCTTGTATATGGTATATACAGCGGCATTGTTTCTATAGTATAGGTATGTATATATTATTAAGTGCATCTATATGCTATTTGTGGTGCCGGGGTATTTTTTATATAGTTGTATATTTCATGTTCTAGGAGTATTGTATCAGGCTAGGTGCGGTACTTATATTGTACTACTTCTATAGATATTTACAATCTGTGGCTGCCTTGCCGTTTTTTAGTATGTACACTATGGCAGGCATATTACCCGTTCATTGATAATACAATCTGCATGTCCGGGTTTGCTTATTGTATTTATCTGTACCATAGTGGTATTGGAATATTTATGGCCCGTTACTGCACAATATGCGCTTCTTGTATATTGCCTATATCGGGTTTTTTCTACGCTTGCGCATCTTGATAGTCGTACCACCTTTTCTGTTCAAGCCTCCGTGATGGGAGTACGCATGCGCCGGTCAGTGACGTCCCTAGACTTCCGTCTCTGCGCATATGGTGTGGTGAAGCGATTTTCGCTCACCCCGCCGGCGCTGAAGACCGGAAGTCACTTTTCGATCGGGGAGTCCGAGTATCTGCGCATGCGCCGCTTTATGCCCATGATGTGGACGCCGGCTACAGCTGTTCGGCCATGTATAAAAGGAGAGACAAATGGAGTGTAGACACATATGCCCCCTATTTGAGGAAGCCAGTCAGGCGAAACGGCGCTGTCGGGGTCGCTGTGGAACTTTATTTACCAGATCGCTGACTAAGTAAGTTCACATTGCCTATATGCTATTAGTCAGTATTGTACTAAGTTATGTGCTTAGGATATTGGCGTTTCATCAGGTGGCAGGGATTTTAGCCCTATAGGAATTAGCACTATGCGATTTGGCAGTATGCATTTTCCATTGCCCCTAACGCTAGAATAAGCATTTTTCTGTACTTTATTCTATATTCAGCTGCTTGAGGTTTAGTTTTACAGTGTCATTTCACTAATTATTTATTTATGGACATAGTATTTAACTATTGCTACAATATTCCTCTATAGCTGTTCATGGTTAGTTAAACTATACTATCTGGTATTTATTGTTTTCCACTTTATGTTTTGTAGGCTTTACCCTGCTGTTGTTATATTTGTATGTTTTTATGGTAAATTATTGATTAAAATTTGTTTTTTAATGTATTGAATATGCCCTCATTTATTCCTTTCGGATAGTGGGAGGAATATTGGTTTATGAATATGATTTTGAGGTGTGCTTTATATTGGAGGACTTTTGATAAATTTACCCTGCACCAGATGCAGCAAAGCAGCCCCAGAACATGTCAGAGCCTCCTTCATGTTTCACAGTAGGGACAGTGTTCTTTTCTTGATATGCTTCATTTTTCCATCTGTGAACATAGAGCTGATGTGCCTTGCCAAAAAGTTCAATTTTTGTCTCATCTGTCCATAGGACATTCTCCCAGAAGCTTTATGGCTTGTCAACATGTAGTTTGGCAAATTCCAGTCTGGCTTTTCTATGAATTTTTTTCAACAATGGCGTCCTCCTTGGTCGTCTCCCATGAAGTCCACTTTGGCTCATACAACGACGGATGGTGCGATCTGACACTGATGTTCCTTGAGCTTGAAGTTCACCTTCAATCTGTTTAGAAGTTTTTCTGGGCTCTATTGTTACCATTTGTATTATCCATCTCTTTGATTTGTCATCAACTTTCCTCCTGCGGTCACGTCCAGGGGGGTTGGCTACAGTCCCATGAATCTTAAATTTCTGAATAATATGTGCAACTGTAGTCATAGGAACTTTAAGCTGCTTGGAGATGGTCTTTAACTTTTACCTATAACATGTTTGTATATAACTTCCTTTCTAATCTCCTGAGACAACTCTTTCCTTCGCTTCCTCTGGTCCATGTTGTGTGTGATACACACCATGTCACCAAACAGCACAGTGAGTATCTGTAGCGCTATATACAGGTCCACTCACTGATTCCAAGATTGTAGACACCTGTGATGCTGGTTAGTGGACACACCTTGATGTAACATGTCGCTTTTGTCATATTATTTTCAGGGGTACCATCATTTCTGTCCAGGCCTATTTCATGAGTTTTATCTTTCTAAAAATTCCATGGAAGCATGGTTGAAAAGCAATGTCTGACATTTATTTGTTTATTTTCATAGATTTTGTATTATTACTTTTGTCAAATTCAACTTATTTATGTGACCACTGTGGGTTTTTAAGTCATTAAACGAGGGGTACCAAAAATTTTGACCATGTGTGTAGATTAAAAAAATAAATCCAACAGAAGTCTCCATCCATCATTTATGAGCTCACATTTTTTTTAATTACGTGTATATGTTTAATGAATATGCTTTTCACTAAAAGATGAAAGATTGTGTTGAATTGGTCTCATGAGAAAATTGTATAAATAAATAGTATACATTAATACAATTTAAGAAAGGTTAAAGGGTTAGTCCCAAAAAGTTATTGCCTATACATAGGCCTCTGGACTATTCATTGTCTATTGGATTGGTAGAAATAGCTAAACACAACATTAGACAACCCCAGAGACAATGAATGAAACATGTCACCTCCGTTCCATACAGGCCGGGGCTGCAGAGCCGTGGTTCAAAGCCCTGACCTTGGGATCGCTGGGGGTCTCAGTGGTCAGAACCCCTGCGATTAGGAAGTTAACTGATATTCTAGTCAGAAGGAATTACTTGATTTTTTTTACAATAACCCTTTAAGCGAGGATATATCTAAGCAAGATGATATAGAGGCAGGGGTCTACACCTTCTCCACTCATTTCCCTACCTCCCCGACTTTTTCCTCTCCACTTCTTATTCTCTCATTAATACATATACAGACAAATGTCAAGGACAACCATGAGGAATCTCCAACATCAGATGATAGAATTGCCACCTCCTGGCACGGGGGAGAAATGAGTACACAAGACGGCACCTGAATGGACAAATGGATACATGACTAATTCATCAAGAGGTAATAATTCAAACTAGATTTTGGATTTTGGAGTATTTTGTTAAACTTGTGCCCCTAATATGAGATATTTGTCACAACTTTTTTTCAGTTACCACCATTGACCTTGGACTTCTCATCTAAGGGTACCGTCACACTATAACATTTCGATCGCTACGACGGTACGATTCGTGACGTTCCAGCGATATCGTTACGATATCGCTGTGTCTGACACGCAGCAGCGATCAGGGATCCTGCTGAGAATCGTACGTCGTAGCAGATCGTTTAGAACTTTCTTTCATCGCTGGATCTCCCGCTGTCATCGCCAGATCGGTGTGTGTGACACCGATCTAGCGATCTAGCGATGCGATCCAGCGATGCGTTCACTTGTAACCAGGGTAAACATCGGGTAACTAAGCGCAGGGCCGCGCTTAGTTACCCGATGTTTACCCTGGTTACAAGCGTTAAACTAAAAAAAAACAAACAGCACATACTTACATTCTGGTGTCCGTCAGGTCCCTTGCAGTCTGCTTCCAGCACTGTGACTGCCGGCCGTAAAGTGAAAGCAGAGCACAGCGGCTGTGCTTTCACTTTCACTTTACGGCCGGCAGTCACAGTGCGGGAAGCAGAGACTGCAAGGGACCTGACGGACACCAGAATGTAAGTATGTGCTGTTTGTTTTTTTTTAGTTTAACGCTTGTAACCAGGGTAAACATCGGGTAACTAAGCGCGGTCCTGCGCTTAGTTACCCGATGTTTACCCTGGTTACCCAGGGACCTCGGCATCTTGGTCGCTGGAGTGCTGTCTGTGTGACAGCTCCCCAGCGACCACACTACGATTTACCTACGATCACGGCCAGGTCATATCGCTGGTCGTGATCGTAGGTAAATCGTATAGTGTGACGGTACCCTAACTAACCAACTGCAGACATATTTGATCTCCATTTTGAAAACATGGTTATTTGTGGCCAATAGGTTCACTTCTGTTTCACTTCTGTTTTGGCACTAATATGCACCTCCAATGCAAGAAATAAGATGACAGCTATGTTTGAGCAGGCAAACATTCATTTGATTGAATAGCAGTAAATGATGGGCAATAATTCAAGGAAATCCACTTTTTGCACTACCTTAACTGCCCAATACATGGCAATTGTCCAGTTATGTTGGAGCAAGTACGCTTGTGCCCTAAAGAAACTGCAATGTCTAACATGCATGAACCTTTCTACATGATATAGCTTCAAATTAAGGAGAGTGCAGCCAGGAAAAGGGCAGAGATGATAGTTATTATCTTGCTCTCTTTTTCATTTAATATTAGTGGGGCTTTGACAATACCTAATTATTATGCATAACACATGGAGTTAATTTTTCTACACAATGAATCTGGCCCTTGATTTATTCTGAACAAGTCAAGCTTCCCACAACGCATAGCTTTATAATTCCTTAGAAAAAATATTAATCTAATATAATTGCACCTATTGTCATTTAAGGCCAAATGTAATCTTCAACCACAAAATGTGAGCTTAATCCGAATTTGGGATATTCCTTCCCTGTCCATGGGTTTAATAAGAAGTACGGTATATATCTACAATAGTAAATTTAAGATGCACTCGTCCTCCCATCAAAGTTTTTATCCTCTTAATATATAAGTCATCATATTATATGGCACTGTGTGCTTACAATTGCTCATTTTGCCTTTCTACCTACTTAATTCTTCTCTTTTCTCTGCTCTATGTAGAAAATGGAAGTCTATTTTCCCTGCATGAGTCATCCCCCTTCGCACTTCCACCTTCCTGGGACTTTTGCAATGATGACTCATCCAGGGAAAAGATACTTCCTGTTTCTACATAGAGCATAAAAGAATTTAGCTAGTCAGTTTTTAATCACGTGATGTCATAGATCTAATAGAAAAGAGAAGAATTAACTGGTAGAAAGGCAAAATGAGCAATTGTAAGTACACAGTGCTATATAATAGGATGACTGCAGTACATTAAGATGATAAAAATGTTGATGGGGGAGAGCGTCTTTAATATTAAATGTCAGGTATCACAGCCATGAACCTATACTTTTGACTTTCAGTAGACATTGACTAGCATCCTGGAGTCATGAAGATTGGAGAAAACATGATGACACAATGTATTGCTATAATGTTGTTGTATATTTCATATACCGTTCTTGCACCGTTTTCTGCACTGGATTTCCTCCACAAAAAGCTATCTAATTTTGATAATATTGGGCTTATAATGGTGAATAAAATAGTAATACAGAATATTGGTACTCGTTCAAACAAAACCCACTACTACATTCACGTCAAAGAAATGCAATGGCTAATATTACGACTATACCTGTAGCATCCAGGAAAATGCTATGCAGATGATAATGAATTAAGATTTTCACACACACTGTCCAATTGTCATAACATATTTTGCTTATTATAAAAAGATGGCCTCCGGCTATTCTGCTAATATCCAACATAATTAAATCATGACATATAGGCTACTGACTGTGATAAACCAACACATGTCATAAGCTATTTAATACCATGCCTATTTCAGATAATGTCTCCTATACTGCTACATGTTCATGCCAATCTTGGTGTGAAAAGCTTGAAAAAAGTAAAGTCAACTGTTCAATGAATTAGGATAAAATAAATATTGGATTATGTATAATGGGTAAGAAAGATCTCTAGGGTCTGTATATTTCATACACATTCATGCAACATCAGGCTTGGACTGGCCCACAGGAAAACAGGAGAATCCTACAGTGGGCCACTGTGCAAGAGTGGGTCACCACCTTCTTATATGAGCAGTACTTGGCACCATATACTTAGGCAGCATCCTATTCATTTAACATCTACTCAGTTCATTGTTATATAAATTTGTGATCGAGGATAAAGTCACATTTGTATGAGGTTGAAAAGTGGGGCCCTGGAGTTGGTTACTGGTGGGCCCTTGGCACCCCAGTCTGACACTGGGCAACATTGTTGCTTTTCTGAAATGAAACGACATATGTTATTAATCATTTAGAGGTTGTTGTGTTGGCACAAGACCACTGCGAAGTGTGAAGGAGGCGCGCAGACTGGCTCATTTTATTAGACAGTTAGGGGGATGACTTAGCTATTAAAGTGAATAATCAGCCACCCTCCCTCACATACAGTACTGATGATATGGCGATACAGGAAACTTTCTACAGTGTCGAAAACAGAAGTGAAGTTAGTGTCTGGAGATTGGGGAGCTTTTGTTAATTTAAATATATTACTATTAGTCATTAGTAAGTGTTAACAATCCTATTTTAATTTTAAACACATCTAAAGATATTTTTAAAGCTGGACAAACCTCTGAATAGTGCAATGATTCTAAAGCTTATCAGCATAGGAGAAACATTAAGAACTCTTTTTACTACGTGGTAACTCCTTCTCCTATTCCTGCCTATTCCGAATAGAAGATTAGCTTAGATAGATGTACAATAACAAATTGTAGATAGAAGAAGGTAAAGTAATCCATAAATGTATATTTTGACTCAGATTTGTTGATTGTTTTACTTGTATCTGATTTTAAAAGAAGCTTGGGGGACAAAACAATCGCAATAGGGAAATATCCAGACAACAGCATTGTTGTTAGATGATGGAGCACTGCTCACCTGGTTCGGTTGTGATAAAGCACAACTCTTATGAAAGCTCAATGTATAGTCCCAGCTGCTGCTGCACTGCAGGTTGGAGGATCGAAAGTAGAGATTAGGTCAAAGGAGATATAGTTCTGTGGTTCCCCTGGTGAAGAAGTCATTTGTACTTTGAAACATTGAGAATAACCCATACTTGCACTACAATACCCTGAATTCTATGGATATCTACATTGATAGAGATGAGCCGACCTGTGGAAGTTCGGGTATCTGAAAACTTTATTCCAAAGTTCAGTTTGGGTACCAGAACTGGACCCGAACTTAAACCAGAACATCTTTGAAAACAATGGTGATCCAAACTTTTATCTGGAAAATATTTTCTCTCTCTCCTCTTCCCAAGGAACTCCAAACATTGTAACAGAGGTCCGTGTTCGGCAATTGACTTTTAAGTTGAGTTCGCTCATCTCTATATATTGAATATTTACCAGTAGAGCAGCATATCCACTTTGGCCTAAGATTCCTTGAGGATGTTATGCCCTCTCCACCATGAGCAGATTACCTACATATGGTCCCTATAAAAATCTATGGCTAATTAGGTGAGATCAATCCTCTTTAGAACTTGTGGGATGGTCATATTTTGGTTATGATGTCCATATGATTTGGTTTTAGAACGGATACACATTGAGGGAGATGTTTGAACATAACCATCACGGTCTATGGCATATATATGTTTACAGAGTCTTAGTATTTATATGCTGCATTATCTATTAGGTGATATTGACCCTCCTTTTCTTGAATTTAGTTTGAGAGATATGGTATGCTGTGGCAGAGACCAGCATACAACATAAGCAATATTATGCAACTGTATATGCGCTCAATGATTATTCTTGCTGTGTCTGCCTGGCACTGTGAATCAGGGATCACTCTGCTTATCTTCTCACAGTGACTGACAGATGCGGTTTCTGCTTGTACAACTGTCTGTTCACAGTTTGTGTGTAATAAGCAGTTATTAGAAGAAGTGATGCTGGACCCGCTTTTTTGGGGTTATATTGATTCATAGATGATATAAGGATACAATATTGACAAGCACATTGAACACAATATATGGTATTTGAAGAGAGAAATTAGTACAAAATCTCCTTTTCACCAAGGGTCTGCAAGGTCTCAGATTATGGGGAGAATTTTCTAAAATTTATCTGGGACAAATTTAACTAAAATGTATGCAATTGCTGTAGGAAATTAAGGTCCGTACAGAACTCGTACATAAATAGGTGAAAACTTTGTTGAATGCCATTTTTGCAATTTTATTTTCAACACCTTTCAAAAGTCACCAAAAAAGTGGAAAGATTAGTTAGGAAGGGAGAAAACCTAAGATTTCCTATGATGTGTATCATCATTTGGAGTAAGTTATAGCATATACAGTGGGGCAAAAAAGTATTTAGTCAGTCAGCAATAGTGCAAGTTCCACCACTTAAAAGGATGAGAGGCGTCTGTAATTTACATCATAGGTAGACCTCAACTATGGGAGACAAACTGAGAAAAAAAAATCCAGAAAATCACATTGTCTGTTTTTTTATCATTTTTTTTGCATATTATGGTGGAAAATAAGTATTTGGTCAGAAACAAACAATCAAGATTTCTGGCTCTCACAGACCTGTAACTTCTTCTTTAACCCCTTTACCCCCAAGGGTGGTTTGCACGTTATGGACCGGGTCAATTTTTACAATTCTGACCACTGTCCCTTTATGAGGTTATAACTCTGGAACGCTTCAACGGATCCTGGTGATTCTGACATTGTTTTCTCGTTACATATTGTACTTCATGATAGTGGTAAAATTTCTTTGATATTACCTGCGTTTATTTGTGAAAAAAACGGAAATTTGGCGAAAATTTTGAAAATTTCGCAATTTTCCAACTTTGAATTTTTATGCAATTAAATCACAGAGATATGTCACACAAAATACTTAATAAGTAACATTTCCCACATGTCTACTTTACATCAGCACAATTTTGGAACCAAAAATTTTTTTTTGTTAGGGAGTTATAAGGGTTAAAAGTTGACCAGCAATTTCTCATTTTTACAACACCATTTTATTTTAGGGACCACATCTCATTTGAAGTCATTTTGAGGGGTCTATATGATAGAAAATACCCAAGTGTGACACCATTCTAAAAACTGCACCCCTCAAGGTTCTCAAAACCACATTCAAGAAGTTTATTAACCCTTCAGGTGCTTCACAGGAATTTTTGGAATGTTTAAATAAAAATTAACATTTAACTTTTTTTCACAAAAAATTTACTTCAGCTCCAATTTGTTTTATTTTGCCAAGGGTAACAGGAGAAAATGGACCCCAAAAGTTGTTGTACAATTTGTCCTGAGTACGCTGATACCCCATATGTGGGGGTTAACCACAGTTTGTGCGCATGGCAGAGCTCGGAAGGGAAGGAGCGCCATTTGACTTTTCAATGCAAAGTTGACTGGAATTGAGATGGGACGCCATGTTGCGTTTGGAGAGCCACTGATGTGCCTAAACATTGAAACCCCCCACAAGTGACACCATTTTGGAAAGTAGACCCCCTAAGGAACTTATCTAGAGGTGTGGTGAGCACTTTGACCCACCAAGTGCTTCACAGAAGTTAATAATGCAGAACCGTAAAAATAAAAAATCATTTTTTTTCACAAACATTATCTTTTCGCCCCAAATTTTTTATTTTCCCAATGGTAAGAGAAGAAATTGGACCACAAAAGTTGTGGCACAATTTGTCCTGAGTACTCTGATACCCCATATGTGGGGGTAAACCATTGTTTGGGCGCATGGGAGAGCTCGGAAGGGAAGGAGCGCCGTTTGACCTTTCAATGCAAAATTGACAGGAATTGAGATGAGACGCCATGTTGCGTTTGGAGAGCCACTGATGTGCCTAAACATTGAAACCCCCCACAAGTGACACCATTTTGGAAAGTAGACCCCCTAAGGAACTTATCTAGAGGTGTGGTGAGCACTTTGACCCACCAAGTGCTTCACAGAAGTTTATAATGCAGAACCGTAAAAATAAAAAATCATTTTTTTTTCACAAAAATTATCTTTTCGCCCCCAATTTTTTATTTTCCCAATGGTAAGAGAAGAAATTGGACCACAAAAGTTGTGGCACAATTTGTCCTGAGTACTCTGATACCCCATATGTGGGGGTAAACCATTGTTTGGGCGCATGGGAGAGCTCGGAAGGGAAGGAGCGCCGTTTGACCTTTCAATGCAAAATTGACAGGAATTGAGATTGGACGCCATGTTGCGTTTGGAGAGCCACTGATGTACCTAAACATTGAAACCCCCCACAAGTGACACCATTTTGAAAAGTAGACCCCCTAAGGAACTTATCTAGATGTGTGGTGAGCACTTTGACCCAATAAGAGCTTCACAGAAGTTTATAATGCAGAGCCGTAAAAATAAAACAAAATTTTTTTCCCACAAAAATAATTTTTTAGCCCCCAGTTTTGTATTTTCCTGAGGGTAACAGGAGAAATTGGACCCCAAAAGTTGTTGTGCAATTTGTCCTGAGTGCGCTGATACCCTATATGTGGGGGAGAACCAGCGTTTGGGCGCATGGGAGGGCTCGGAAGGGAAGGAGAGCCATTTGGAATACAGACTTAGATGGAATGGTCTGCAGGCGTCACATTGTGTTTGCAGAGCCCCTAATGTACCTAAACAGTAGAAACCCCCCACAAGTGACCCCATATTGGAAACTAGACCCCCCAAGGAACTTATTTAGATGTGTTGTGAGAACTTTGAGTCCCCAAGTATTTCACTACAGTTTATAACGCAGAGCCGTGAAAATAAAATAAAAAATTTCCCCTCAAAATTATTTTTTAGCCCCCAGTTTTGTATTTTCTCGAGGGTAAAAGGAGAAATTGGACCCCAAAAGTTGTTGTCCAATTTGTCCTGAGTGCGTTGATACCCCATATGTGGGGTGAACCAGCGTTTGGGCGCATGGGAGGGCTCGGAAGGGAAGGAGCGCCATTTGGAATGCAGACTTAAATGGAATGGTCTGCAGGCGTCACATTGCGTTTGCAGAGCCCCTAATATACCTAAACAGTAGAAACCCCCACAAGTGACCCCATGTTGGAAACTAGACCCCCCCACGAACTTATCTAGATGTGTTGTGAGAACTTTGAGCCCCCAAGTGTTTCACTACAGTTTATAACGCAGAGCCGTGAAAATAAAAAATCTCTTTTTTTCCCACAAAAATTATTTTTTAGCCCCCAGTTTTGTATTTTCCCAAGGGTAACAGGAGAAATTGGACCCCAAAAGTTGTTGTCCAATTTGTCCTGAGTACGCTGATACCCCATATGTTGGGGTAAACTCCTGTTTGGGCACACGGGAGAGCTCGGAAGGGAAGGAGCACTGTTTTACTTTTTCAATGCAGAATTGGATGGAATTGAGATCGGTCGCCATGTCGCGTTTGGAGATCCCCCTGATGTGCCTAAATAGTGGAAACCCCCCAATTATAACTGAAACCCTAATCCAAACACACCCCTAACCCTAATCCCAACGGTAACCCTAACCACACCTCTAACCCAGACACACCCCTAATCCTAATCCCAATCGCAAATGTAATCCAAACCCTAACCCTAACTTTAGCCCCAACCCTAACTGTAGCCTTAACCCTAACCCTAGCCCTTACCCTAGCCCTAACCCTAGCCCCAACCCTAACCCTAACCCTAGCCCTAGCCCTAACCCTAACCCTAATCCCAACCCTAACCCTAGCCCTAACCCTAGCCCTAACCCTAGCCCTAACCCTAGCCCTAGCCCTAACCCTAACCCTAGCCCTAACCCTAGCCCTAACCCTAGCCCTAATCCTAGCCCTAACCCTAGCCCTAGCCCTAACCCTAGCCCTAGCCCTAGCCCTAACCCTAACCCTAGCCCTAACCTTAGCCCTAACCCTAGCCCTAACCCTAGCCCTAGCCCTAACCCTAACCCTAGCCCTAGCCCTAACCCTAGCCCTAACCCTAATGGGAAAATGGAAATAAATACATTTTTTTCATTTACTTTTATAGCGGGTTTTTAGCGGATTTTTATGATTGGCAGCCGTCACACACTGAAAGACGCTTTTTATTGCAAAAAATATTTTTTGCGTTACCACATTTTGAGAGCTATAATTTTTCCATATTTGAGTCCACAGAGTCATGTCAGGTCTTGTTTTTTACGGGACGAGTTGACGTTTTTATTGGTAACATTTTCGGGCACGTGACATTTTTTGATCGCTTTTTATTCCGATTTTTGTGAGGCAGAATGACCAAAAACCAGCTATTCATGAATTTCTTTTGGGGGAGGCGTTTATACCGTTCCGCGTTTGGTAAAATTGATAAAGCAGTTTTATTCTTCGGGTCAGTACGATTACAGCGATACCTCATTTATATCATTTTTTTATGGTTTGGCGCTTTTATACGATAAAAACTATTTTATAGAAAAAAATAATTATTTTTGCATCGCTTTATTCTGAGGACTATAACTTTTTTATTTTTTTGCTGTTGTCGCTGTATGGTGGCTCGTTTTTTGCGGGACAAGATGACGCTTTCAGCGGTACCATGGTTATTTATATCCGTCTTTTTGATCGCGTGTTATTCCACTTTATGTTTGGCGGTATGATAATAAAGCGTTGTTTTTTGCCTCGTTTTTTTTTTTTTTTTCTTACGGTGTTTACTGAAGGGGTTAACTAGTGGGCCAGTTTTATAGGTCGGGTCGTTACGGACGCGGAGATACTAAATATGTGTACTTTTATTGTTTTGTTTTTTTTATTTAGATAAAGAAATGTATTTATGGGAATAATATATATATTTTTTTTTCATTATTTAGGATTTTTTTTTTTTTTTTTTTTTTTACACACTTGGAAATTTTTTTTTTTACTTTTTTACTTTGCCCCAGGGGGGGACAATACAGATCGGTGATCTGCCAGTTTGCACAGCACTCTGACAGATCACCGATCTGTCTGAGAGCAGTGCAGCGTTACCAAGTGCCTGCTCTGAGCAGGCACTTGGTAAGCCACCTCCCTCCCTGCAGGACCCGGATCCGCGGCCATTTTGGATCCGGGACTTACTGCAGGGAGGGAGGTAGGAGACCCCCGGAGCAACGCGATCACATCGCGTTGCTGCGGGGGTCTCAGGGAAGCCCGCAGGGAGCCCCCTCCCTGCGCGATGCTTCCCTGCACCGCCGGCACATCGCGATCATCTTTGATCGCGGTGTGCCGGGGGTTAATGTGCCGGGGGCGGTCCGTGACCGCTCCTGGCACATAGTGCCGGATGTCAGCTGCGATAAGCAGCTGACACCCGGCCGCGATCGGCCGCGCTCCCCCCGTGAGCGCGGCCGATCGCGCTGGACGTAATATTCCGTCCTTGGGAATTAAGGCCCACCCCACATGGACGGAATATTACGTCCAATGGCAGAAAGGGGTTAAGAGTCTCCTCTTTCCTCCACTCATTACCTGTAGTAATGGCACCTGTTTAAACTTGTTATCAGTATAAAAAGACACCTGTGCACACCCTCAAACAGTCTGACTCCAAACTCCACTATGGTGAAGACCAAAGAGCTGTCAAAGGACACCAGAAACAAAATTGTAGCCCTGCACCAGGCTGGGAAGACTGAATCTGCAATAGCCAACCAGCTTGGAGTGAAGAAATCAACAGTGGGAGCAATAATTAGAAAATGGAAGACATACAAGACCACTGATAATCTCCCTCGATCTGGGGCTCCACGCAAAATCCCACCCCGTGGGGTCAGAATGATCACAAGAACGGTGAGCAAAAATCCCAGAACCACGCGGGGGGACCTAGTGAATGAACTGCAGAGAGCTGGGACCAATGTAACAAGGCCTACCATAAGTAACACACTACGCCACCATGGACTCAGATCCTGCAGTGCCAGACGTGTCCCACTTCTTAAGCCAGTATATGTCCAGGCCCGTCTGAAGTTTGCTAGAGAGCATTTGGATGATCCAGAGGAGTTTTGGGAGAATGTCCTATGGTCTGATGAAACCAAACTGGAACTGTTTGGTAGAAACACAACTTGTCGTGTTTGGAGGAAAAAGAATACTGAGTTGCATCCATCAAACACCATACCTACTGTAAAGCATGGTGGTGGAAACATCATGCTTTGGGGCTGTTTCTCTGCAAAGGGGCCAGGATGACTGATCCGGGTACATGAAAGAATGAATGGGGCCATGTATCGTGAGATTTTGAGTGCAAACCTCCTTCCATCAGCAAGGGCATTGAAGATGAAACTTGGCTGGCTCTTTCAACATGACAATGATCCAAAGCACACCGCCAGGGCAACGAAGGAGTGGCTTTGTAAGAAGCATTTCAAGGTCCTGGAGTGGCCTAGCCAGTCTCCAGATCTCAACCCTATAGAAAACCTTTGGAGGGAGTTGAAAGTCCGTGTTGCCAAGCGAAAAGCCAAAAACATCACTGCTCTAGAGCAGATCTGCATGGAGGAATGGGCCAACATACCAACAACAGTGTGTGGCAACCTTGTGAAGACTTACAGAAAACGTTTGACCTCTGTCATTGCCAACAAAGGATATATTACAAAGTATTGAGATGAAATTTTGTTTCTGACCAAATACTTATTTTCCACCATAATATGCAAATAAAATGTTAAAAAAACAGACAATGTGATTTTCTGGATTTTTTTTTCTCAGTTTGTCTCCCATAGTTGAGGTCTACCTATGATGTAAATTACAGACGCCTCTCATCTTTTTAAGTGGTGGAACTTGCACTATTGCTGACTGACTAAATACTTTTTTGCCCCACTGTATCTACACCTGCTCATAATTAAAGTAGCTCACATATATGCCCCATTCACACCTATGTCTGCTCACATCTATACCACAACTATGCCTGATCATAACTATGCCAGCTCACACCTGTCTGCTCACGCCCATGCCAATTCACACCTATCTACTCACATCAATGCCTGCTCATACCTCTATGCCTGCTCACGTCTGCACCAGCTCACACCTATGTCTGCTCACATCTATGCCTGCTCACACCTATGCCTGCTCATGTCTGCACCAGCTCACACCTATGTCTGCTCACATCTATGCCTGCTCACACCTATGCCTGCTCAGATCCACACCAGCTCACATCTATGTCCGCTCGCATCTATGCCACTCGCACCTATAACTGAGCTCATTTACTCCTGCTCACATCTATGCCTGCTCACACCTATAGTTGTGTAAAAAAGTACTATCCCCCTTCTTGATTTCCTATTCATTTGCATGTTTGTCACACTTAAATGTTTCAGATCTCCAAACAAATATAAATTTTAGACAAAGGTAACACAAGTAATCACAGAATGCAGTTTTTAAATGAAGGTCTTTCTTTTTAAGGGAAAAAGAAATCCAAACCTATAGGGTCCTGTGTGAAAAGTGATTGCCCCCAAAACCTAATAACTGGTTGGACCAGCCTAAGCAGCAACTGTAACCAAGTGTTTGCGAAAACTGGCAATGAGTCTTTGACAATGCTCTGGAGGAATTCTGTCAAACTCATCTTTGCAGAATGGTTGTAATTCAGCCACATTGGAGGGTTTCCCAGCATGAACTGCCTTTTTAAAGTCATGCCACAGCATCTCAATCAGATAAAGGTCAGGACTTTGACTAGGCCACTCCAAAGTCTTAATGCTGTTTCTCTTTATCCATTCAGAGGTGGTCTTTCTGGCGTGCTTTAGATCATTATACTACTGCATAACCCAAGTGCTCTTCAGCTTGAGGGCACAAACAGATGGCTGGAAATTCTCCGTCAGGATTTTTTGGTAAACAGCAGAATTCATGGTTTAATTTACCACAGAAACGTTCTCAAGCAGCAAAACAGCCCCAGACCATCACACCATCACCATATTTTACTGTTGGTATGATGTTCCTTTGCTGTGTTACTTCTACGCCAGATTTAATGGGACATAATTCTTCCAAGATGTCTTGCCAGTCCACTGTGCATTCTCCCAAAATTCTTGGGGATCATCAAGATGTTTTCTGGCAAGACTGAAATGAGCCTTTATGTTCTTATTGCTCAGCAGTGGCTTTCATCTTGGAACTCTGCCATGCAGGCCATTTTTGTCCAGTCTCTTTCTTACGGGGAAGTCATGAACACTGACCTTAACAGAGGCAAGTGAGGCCTATAGTTCTTTGGATATTATTATGTGGTCTTTTGTGATCTCTTAGATGAGGGTAATTTTGGGAAAGTTTGGAAAGGTTCAATACTATTCCATGTTTTCGCCATTGGTGGATAATGTCTCTCTCTGTGAGTCCCAAAGCTTTAGAAATGTCTTTATAACCTTCTCCAGACTGATAGATCTCAGTTTCTTTATTTCTAATTTATTCCAGAATTTCTTTGGATCACAGCATGATGTTTAGCTTTTGAGCCACTTTATTTAAGTGATTTGATTGAGAACAGGTGTGGTAGTAATCAGGCCTGGGTGTGGCTAGGGAATTTGGACTCAGCTCCCCAAAGATGTAACAAGCCACTGTTTTAAGTGAGTGTGTATCTGGGGGGGGGGGAGGGCAATCACTTTTTCACACAGGGCCCTGTAGGTTTGGATTTTTTTTCCATTAATAATAAAGACCTTCATTTAAAAACTGCATTTTGTTTTCACTTGTGTTATCTTTGTCTAATATTTAAATTTGTTTGGTGAATTGAAACATTGAAATGTGACAAACATGACAAAGAATAGGAAATCAGGAAGGTGGCAAACACTTTTTCACACAACTATATATCTGCTTACATACATGTCAGCTCACACCTATATGTGCTCATATCTATGCCAGCTCACATCAATGCCAGCTCACATCTATGCCCACTCACATCTTCGCCTGTTCACATCAATGCCAGCTCACACGTCTGATCACATCTGAGCCTGCTCATCTCTGCACCAGTTTACACCTATGTCTGCTCACATCTATGCCTGTTCACACCTATGCTTGCTCATATCTATGCCAGCTCACACATATGCCTGCTTACATCTATGCATGCTCACATCTACTCCTGCAAATACACCAGGAGGAAGTGGATTTGATTAGCTGGAATGTCAATGACAGGAACT
This sequence comes from Ranitomeya imitator, assembly GCF_032444005.1. Taxonomy (NCBI): domain Eukaryota; kingdom Metazoa; phylum Chordata; class Amphibia; order Anura; family Dendrobatidae; genus Ranitomeya; species Ranitomeya imitator. The sequence goes on from NC_091285.1 coordinate 443,736,548, forward strand.
GAGGACCAAGAAAAGATAAAAGTGGTTTATGATCAATGCTTTTCAAAGTCAAACCGACTCCTTCTTCAGGACAACTACATGCAAAACATGTAAAATTGGTTCACATGTGGTTGTCTTGAAGAAGGAAAACCCCACGTCGGGGTTGTTAAATGTCTGTGATTTGCAAAAATGTCTACTCATTTAGGTAAGATGATCCATTTTATATTGCCTTATATTATGTAGTAACTTAGGTTACAATACATGTTTAACCTTTTCAACGAATGACTGTGTGAATATGACTTTAGATACCATTGATCCACATACAGTGGGGCAAAAAAGTATTTAGTCAGTCAGCAATAGTGCAAGTTCCACCACTTAAAAAGATGAGAGGCGTCTGTAATTTACATCATAGGTAGACCTCAACTATGGGAGACAAACTGAAAAAAAAAACCAGAAAATCACATTGCCTGTTTTTTTTAATCATTTTATTTGCATATTATGGTGGAAAATAAGTATTTGGTCAGAAACAAACAATCAAGATTTCTGTCTCTCACAGACCTGTAACTTCTTCTTTAAGAGTCTCCTCTTTCCTCCACTCATTACCTGTAGTAATGGCACCTGTTTAAACTTGTTATCAGTATAAAAAGACACCTGTGCACACCCTCAAACAGTCTGACTCCAAACTCCACTATGGTGAAGACCAAAGAGCTGTCAAAGGACACCAGAAACAAAATTGTAGCCCTGCACCAGGCTGGGAAGACTGAATCTGCAATAGCCAACCAGCTTGGAGTGAAGAAATCAACAGTGGGAGCAATAATTAGAAAATGGAAGACATACAAGACCACTGATAATCTCCCTCGATCTGGGGCTCCACGCAAAATCCCACCCCGTGGGGTCAGAATGATCACAAGAACGGTGAGCAAAAATCCCAAAACCACGCGGGGGGACCTAGTGAATGAACTGCAGAGAGCTGGGACCAATGTAACAAGGCCTACCATAAGTAACACACTACGCCACCATGGACTCAGATCCTGCAGTGCCAGACGTGTCCCACTGCTTAAGCCAGTACATGTCCGGGCCCGTCTGAAGTTTGCTAGAGAGAATTTGGATGATCCAGAGGAGTTTTGGGAGAATGTCCTATGGTCTGATGAAACCAAACTGGAACTGTTTGGTAGAAACACAACTTGTCGTGTTTGGAGGAAAAAGAATACTGAGTTGCATCCATCAAACACCATACCTACTGTAAAGCATGGTGGTGGAAACATCATGCTTTGGGGCTGTTTCTCTGCAAAGGGGCCAGGACGACTGATCCGGGTACATGAAAGAATGAATGGGGCTATGTATCGTGAGATTTTGAGTGCAAACCTCCTTCCATCAGCAAGGGCATTGAAGATGAAACGTGGCTGGGTCTTTCAACATGACAATGATCCAAAGCACACCGCCAGGGCAACGAAGGAGTGGCTTCGTAAGAAGCATTTCAAGGTCCTGGAGTGGCCTAGCCAGTCTCCAGATCTCAACCCTATAGAAAACCTTTGGAGGGAGTTGAAAGTCCGTGTTGCCAAGCGAAAAGCCCAAAACATCACTGCTCTAGAGGAGATCTGCATGGAGGAATGGGCCAACATACCAACAACAGTGTGTGGCAACCTTGTGAAGACTTACAGAAAACGTTTGACCTCTGTCATTGCCAACAAAGGATATATTACAAAGTATTGAGATGAAATTTTGTTTCTGACCAAATACTTATTTTCCACCATAATATGCAAATAAAATGTTAAAAAAACAGACAATGTGATTTTCTGGATTTTTTTTTCTCAGTTTGTCTCCCATAGTTGAGGTCTACCTATGATGTAAATTACAGACGCCTATCATCTTTTTACGTGGTGGAACTTGCACTATTGCTGACTGACTAAATACTTTTTTGCCCCACTGTATACTAAGACCCCTTACTAGTGTGGGGCATGTGGTTAACATTTAACTAGAAGCACTTTTTCAGAATGGTTTATATTATACTAGATGGTGGCCCGATTCTAACACATCGGGTATTCTAGAATATGCATCTCCACGTAGTATATTGCCCAGCCACGTAGTATATTGCCCAGCCACGTAGTATATTGCCCAGCCATGTAGTATATTGCCCAGTGACGAAGTATATTGCCCAGCCACGTAGTATATTGCCCAGTGACGTAGTATATTGCACAGCGACGTAGTATACAGCACAGAGCCACGTAGCATATTGTCCAGCCACGTAGTATATTGCCCAGTGACGTAGTATATTGCACAGCGACGTAGTATACAGCACAGAGCCTTAAATATATATTGCCCAGCCACGTAGTATATTGCCCAGTGACGTAGTATATTGCCCAGTCACGTAGTATATTGCCCAGCGACGTAGTGTATTGCCCAGCCACATAGTATATTGCCCAGCCACGTAGTATATTGCCCAGCCACGTAGTATATTGCCCAGCCACGTAGTATATTGCCCAGTGACGTAGTATATTGCACAGTGACGTAGTATACAGGAGAGAGCCACGTAGTATATTGCCCAGCCACGTAGTATATTGCCCAGTGACGTAGTATATTGCCCAGTCACATAGTATATTGCCCAGTGACGTAGTATATTGCCCAGCCACATAGTATATTGCCCAGCCACGTACTATATTGCCCAGTGACGTAGTATATTGCCCAGTGACGTAGCATATTGCCCAGCCATGTAGTACATTGCCCAGCTACATACTATATTGCCCAGTGACGTAGTATATTGCCCAGTGACGTAGTATACAGCACAGAGCCACGTAGTATATTGCCCAGCCACATAGTATATTGCCCAGTGACGTAGTAAATTGCCCAGTGACGTAGTATATTGCCCAGTGACGTAGTATATTGCCCAGCCACATAGTATATTGCCCAGCCACGTAGTATATTGCCCAGCGACGTAGTATATTGCCCAGTGACGTAGTATATTGCCCAGCCATGTAGTATATTGCCCAGCTACGTACTATATTGCCCAGTGACGTAGTATATTGCCCAGTGACGTAGTATACAGCACAGAGCCACGTAGTATATTGCCCAGTCACATAGTATATTGCCCAGCCACGTAGTATATTGCCCAGTGACGTAGTATATTGCCCAGTGACGTAGTATATTGCCCGCCCACATAGTATATTGCCCAGCCACGTAGTATATTGCCCAGTGACGTAGTATACTGCCCAGCCACGTAGTATATTGCCCAGCTACGTAGTATATTGCCCAGTGACGTAGTATATTGCACAGCCACGTAGTATATTGCACAGTGACGTAGTATACAGCACAGAGCCACATAGTATATTGCCCAGCCACGTAGTATATTGCCCAGCCACATAGTATATTGCCCAGCCACGTACTATATTGCCCAGTGACGTAGTATATTGCCAGTGACATAGTATATTGCCCAGCCATGTAGTATTTTGCCCAGCTACGTACTATATTGCCCAGTGATGTAGTATATTGCACAGCGACGTAGTATACAGCACAGAGCCACGTAGTATATTGCCCAGCCACGTAGTATATTGCCCAGTGACGTAGTATATTGCACAGCCACGTAGTATATTGCCCAGTGACGTAGTATATTGCCCAGTGACGTAGTATACAGCACAGAGCCACGTAGTATATTGCCCAGTCACATAGTATATTGCCCAGCCACGTAGTATATTGCCCAGCCATGTAGTATATTGCCCAGTGACGTAGTATATTGCCCAGTGACGTAGTATATTGCCCACCCACGTAGTATATTGCCCAGCCACGTAGTATATTGCCCAGTGACGTAGTATATTGCCCAGCCACGTAGTATATTGCCCAGCTACGTAGTATATTGCCCAGTGACGTAGTATATTGCACAGCCACGTAGTATATTGCCCAGTGACGTAGTATACAGCACAGAGCCACATAGTTTATTGCCCAGCCACGTAGTATATTGCCCAGTGACGTAGTATACAGCACAGAGCCACGTAGTATATTGCCCAGCCACGTAGTATATTGCCCAGTAACGTAGTATATTGCACAGCCACGTAGTATATTGCCCAGTGACGTAGTATACAGCACAGAGCCACATAATATATTGCCCAGCCACGTAGTATATTGCCCAGTGACGTAGTATACAGCACAGAACCACGTAGTATATTGCCCAGCCACGTAGTATATTGCCGAGTGATGTAGTATATTGCCCATAGATGAATAAACTTGGCACTCAATGTGAGAAAAAAAGCTTCTTAGTTTATTGATGCATCCAGACAAACAAAACTGCTAAATGATTTCGGTCTACACCGGACCTTCGTCAGAGCGTTTCTTTGACAATAGCTGGATATAGAAGCAAGTGAATTGCATAGATGAGCGTCAGGAAGAAGAAATGCTGCGGCAGGTGTGTGCTGGAGAAAAGGAACCCACTATGTATGGGAAAAGCGCCAAGGTAAGGAGCAGAGCCTTGTGGGAAATACAGCGCTGGAGATCCAGATCCTGGGGAGCGATGTGCCTGGCAGCAGGGAGCGACGCTGAGAATATATTATAGTAGTATATTGCCCAGTCATGTAGTATACAGCACAGAGCAACGTAGTATATTGCCCAGCCACGTAGTATATTGCCCAGCCACATAGTATATTGCCCAGCCACGTAGTATATTGCACAGCGACGTAGTATACAGCACAGCCACGTAGTATACAGCACAGCTAAGTAGTATTTTGCACAGCCACGTAGTATATTGCACAGCGACGTAGTATACAGCACAGCCACGTAGTATATTGCACAGCGACATAGTATATTGCACAGCGATGTAGTATGTTGACCAGTCACGTAGTATATTGCCCAGCTACGTAGTATATTGCCCAGCCACGTATGTCACAGGTTAAAAAATAAAAAATAAACATACTCACCTTCGGATTCGAGGGCCCCTTGGAGCGCGCGGCTGCCGCCATCTGCCGTTCCCAGGATGCATTGCGAAATTACCCAGATGACTTAGCGGTCTCGCGAGGCCGCTAAGTCTTCTAGGTAATTTCGCAATGCATCGCCGGGAATGGAAGATGGCAGCCGGCTCTACGGACAACGGAGGGTGAGAATAGCAAGTTTTTTGTTTTTTTATTATTTTTAACATTAGATTTTTTACTATTGATGCCGCATAGGCAGCATCAATAGTAAAAAGTTGGGGACACACAGGGTTAATAGCGGCGGTAACGGAGTGCGTTACCCGCGGCATAACACGGTCCGTTACCGCTGGCATTAACCCTGTGTTAGCGGTGGCTGGAGGGGAGTATGCGGGCGCCGGGCAGTGACTGCGGGGAGTAAAGAGCGGACATTTTCTTCCGGACTGTGCCCGTCGCTGATTGGTTGTGGCTTTTTTGCTGCGACCAATCAGCGACTTGGATTTCCTTGACAGACAGAGGCCGTGACCAATGAATATCCGTGACAGACAGAAGGACAGACAGAAAGACGGAAGTGACCCTTAGACAATTATATAGGCACATCTTAGTTTCTTACTTAACCCCTTTCTGACATCGGACGTACTATCCCGTCGAGGTAGGGTGGGCCCCTATGACCATGGATGGGATAGTACGTCCAGCGCGATCGGTGGCGCTCACGGGGGGAGCGCGGCCGATCGCGGCCGGGTGTCAGCTGCCTATCGCAGCTGACATCCGGCACTATGTGCCAGGAGCGGTCACGGACCGCCCCCGGCACATTAACCCCTGGCACACCGCGATCAAAGATGATCGCGATGTGCCGGCGGTGCAGGGAAGCACCGCGCAGGGAGGGGGCTCCCTGCGGGCTTCCCTGAGCCCCCCACAGCAACGCGATGTGATCGCGTTGCTGCGAGGGTTTTACCTCCCTCCCTGCTTGCTCCAGGCCCGGATCCAAGATGGCCGCGGATCCGGGTCCTGCAGGGAGGGAGGTGGCTTCACAGAGCCTGCTCAGAGCAGGCACTGTGAAGCAGCCTGCAATGCTATCAGATCGGTGATCTGACAGAGTGCTGTGCAAACTGTCAGATCATCGATCTGTGATGTTCCCCCCTGGGACAAAGTAAAAAAGTAAAAAAAAATTTTCCAAATGTGTAAAAAAAAAAAAAAAAAATATTCCTAAATAATGAAAAAATATATATATATTATTCCCATAAATACATTTCTTTATCTAAATAAATAAAAAAAACAATAAAAGTACATATATTTAGTATCGCCGCGTCCGTAACGGCCCGACCTATAAAACTGGCCCACTAGTTAACCCCTTCAGTAAACACCATAAGGAAAAAAAAAAAAAACGAGGCAAAAAACAACGCTTTATTATCATACCGCCGAACATAAAGTGGAATAACACGTGATCAAAAGGACAGATATAAATAACCATGGTACCGCTGAAAACATCATCTTGTCCCACAAAAAACGAGCTGCCATACAGCATCATCAGCAAAAAAATAAAAAAGTTATAGTCCTGAGAATAAAGCGTTGTCAAAATAATTATTTTTTCTATAAAATAGTTTTTATCGTATAAAAGCACCAAAACATAAAAAAATGATATGAATGAGGTGTCGCTGTAATCGTACTGACCCGAACAATAAAACTGCTTTATCAATTTTACCAAACGCGGAACGGTATAAACGCCTCCCCCAAAACAAATTCATGAATAGCTGGTTTTTGGTCATTCTGCCTCACAAAAATCGGAATAAAAAGCGATCAAAAAATGTCACGTGCCCGAAAATGTTACCAATAAAAACGTCAACTCATCCTGCAAAAAACAAGACCTCACATGACTCTGTGGACCAAAATATGGAAAAATTATAGCTCTCAAAATGTGGTAACGCAAAAAATATTTTTTGCAATAAAAAGCGTCTTTCAGTGTGTGACGGCTGCCAATCATAAAAATCCGCTAAAAAACCCGCTATAAAAGTAAATCAAACCCCCCTTCATCACCCCCTTAGTTAGGGAAAAATTAAAAATATTTATTTCCATTTTTCCATTAGGGCTAGGGTTAGCGCTAGGGTTAGGGTTAGGGCTAGGGTTAGGGTTAGGGCTAGGGTTAGGGCTAGGGTTAGGGTTAGGGTTAGGGCTAGGGTTACAGTTTGGTTTGGGGCTAAAGTTACAGTTAGGGTTTAGATTACATTTACAGTTGGGAATAGTGTTGGGATTTGGGTTAGGGGTGTGTCAGGGTTAGAGGTGTGGTTAGGGTTACCGTTGGAATTAGGGTTAGGGGAGTGTTTGGATTAGGGTTTCAGTTATAATTGGGGGTTTCCACTGTTTAGGCACATCAGGGGCTCTCCAAAAGCGACATGGCGTCCGATCTCAATCCCAGCCAATTCTGCGTTGAAAAAGTAAAACAGTGCTTCTTCCCTTCCGAGCTCACCCGTGTGCCCAAACAGGGGTTTACCCCAACATATGGGGTATCAGCGTACTCAGGACAAATAGTACAACAACTGTTGGGGTCCAATTTCTCCTGTTACCCTTGGGAAAATACAAAACTGGGGGCTAAAAAATAATTTTTGTGGGAAAAAAAGATTTTTTATTTTTACGGCTCTGCGTTATAAACTGTAGTGAAACACTTGGGGGTTCAAAGTTCTCACAACACATCTAGATAAGTTCCCTGGGGGGTCTAGTTTCCAATATGGGGTCACTTGTGGGGGGTTTCTACTGTTTAGGTACATTAGGGGTTCTGCAAACGCGATGTGACGCCTGCAGACCATTCCATCTAAGTCTGCATTCCAAATGGCACTCCTTCCCTTCCGAGCCCTCCCATGCGCCCAAACGGTGGTTCCCCCCAACATATGGGGTATCAGCGTACTCAGGACAAATTGGACAACAACTTTTGGGATCGAATTTCTCCTCTTACCCTCGGGAAAATACAAAACTGGGGGCTAAAAAATAACTTTTGGGGGAAAGATTTTTTTTTAATTTTCACGGCTCTGCGTTACAAACTGTAGTGAAACACTTGGGGGTTCAAAGCTCTCACAACACATCTAGATTAGTTCCCTCGGGAAAATACAAAACTGGGGGCTAAAAAATAATTTTTGTGGGAAAAAATTTTTGTTTCATTTTTACGGCTCTCCATTATAAACTTCTGTGAAGCCCTTGGTGGGTCAAAGCGCTCACCACACATCTAGATAAGTTCCTTAGGGGGTCTACTTTCCAAAATGGTGTCACTTGTGGGGGTTTCTACTGTTTAGGTACATTAGGGGCTCTGCAAACGCAATGTGACACCTGCAGACCATTCCATCTAAGTCTGCATTCAAATGGCACTCCTTCCCTTCCGAGCCCTCCCATGCGCCCAAACAGTGGTTTCCCCCCACATATGGGGTATCAGCGCACTCAGGACAAATTGGACAACAAATTTTGGGGTCCAATTTCTCCTGTTACCCTCGGGAAAATACAAAACTGGGGGCTAAAAAATAATTTTTGTGGGAAAAAATTTTTGTTTTATTTTTACGGCTCTCCATTATAAACTTCTGTGAAGCCCTTGGTGGGTCAAAGCGCTCACCACACATCTAGATAAGTTCCTTAGGGGGTCTACTTTCCAAAATGGTGTCACTTGTGAGGGGTTTCTACTATTTAGGTACATTAGGGGCTCTGCAAACGCAACATGGCGTCTCATCTCAATTCCTGTCAATTTTGCATTGAAAAGTCAAACGGCGCTCCTTCCCTTCCGAGCTCTCCCATCCGCCCAAACAGTGGTTTACCCCCACATATGGGGTATCAGCGTACTCAGCACAAATTGTACAACAACTTTTGGGGTCCAATTTCTTCTTTTACCCTTGGAAAAATAAAAAATTGGGGGCGAAAAGATAATTTTTGTGAAAAAATATGATTTTTTATTTTTACGGTTCTACATTATAAACTTCTGTGAAGCACTTGGTGGGTCAAAGTGCTCACCACACCTCTAGATAAGTTCCTTAGGGGGTCTACTTTCCAAAATGGTGTCACTTGTGGGGGGTTTCAATGTTTAGGCACATCAGGGGCTCTCCAAACGAAACATGGCGTCCCATCTCAATTCCAGTCAATTTTGCATTGAAAAGTCAAATGGCGCTCCTTCGCTTCCGAGCTGTGCCATGCGCCCAAACAGTGTTTACCCCCACATGTGGGGTATTGGCGTACTCAGGACAAATTGTACAACAATGTTTGGGGTCCATATTCTCCTGTTACCCTTGGTAAAATAAAACAAATTGGAGCTGAATTAAATTTTTTGTGAAAAAAAGTTAAATGTTCATTTTTATTTAAACATTCAAAAAATTCCTGTGAAGCACCAGAAGGGTTAATAAACTTCTTGAATGTGGTTTTGAGCACCTTGAGGGGTGTAGTTTTTAGAATGGTGTCACACTTGGGTATTTTCTATCATATAGACCCCTCAAAATGACTTCAAATGAGATGTGGTCCCTAAACAAAATGGTGTTGTAGAAATGAGAAATTGCTGGTCAACTTTTCACCCTTATAACTCCCTAACAAAAAAAAATTTGGTTCCAAAATTGTGCTGATGTAAAGTAGACATGTGGGAAATGTTACTTATTAAGTATTTTGTGTGACATATCTCTGTGATTTAATTGCATAAAAATTCAAAGTTGGAAAATTGCGAAATTTTCATAATTTTCGCCAAATTTCCGTTTTTTTCACAAATAAACGCAGGTACTATCAAAGAATTTTTACCATTGTCATGAAGTACAATATGTCACGAGAAAACAGTGTCAGATTCACTAAGATCCGTTGAAGGGTTCCAGAGTTATAACTTCATAAAGGGACAGTGGTCAGAATTGTAAAAATTGGCCCGGTCATTAACGTGCAAACCACCCTTGGGGGTAAAGGGGTTAATCATGTACTTTAACAGTTGATGACTACAAGTTTATACACTGCTGGGTATCACTACTGCGTGTCCTTATTTGAACTTTCTATATGTTATGTTATTGTTTGTCAAAATGTGTCAATAAAATTTTGTATGCATTTTAAAAACAAACACTCCTTCTCCTTTTTTGCTATGCTCCATTCTACGCCTGCTCACACCTACATCTACTTGCATCTATGCCTGCTCACAAGTACAAATACCCACATCTATGCTTGTTCACACCTACACCTGCTCACATCTACACCTGCTCACACCTATACCTGCTCACACCTACATATGTTCACATCTATGCCTGCTCACACCTACACCTGCTCACACCTACATATGCTCACATCTATGCCTGCTCACACCTACACCTGCTCACACCTACATATGCTCACATCTATGCCTGCTCACACCTACATATGCTCACATCTATGCCTGCTCACACATCTACATATGCTCACATCTATGCCTGCTCACACCTACACCTGCTCACACCTACATCTGCTCACATCTATGCCTGCTCACACCTACACCTGCTTGCATCTATGCCTGCTCACAAGTAAAAATACCCACATCTATGCCTGTTCACACCTACACCTGCTCACATCTACACCTGCTCACACCTACATCTGTTCACATCTATGCCTGCTCACACCTACATGTGTTCACATCTACGCCTGCTCATACCTACATCTGTTCACATCTATGCCTGCTCACACCTACATCTGCTCACATCTACACCTGCTCACACCTACATCTACTCACATCTACGCCTGTTCACACCTACATCTGTTCACATCTACGCCTGCTCACACCTACATCTACTCACATCTATGCCTGTTCACACCTACATCTGTTCACATCTATGCCTGCTCAGACCTACACCTGCTTACACCTACACCTGCTCACACCTACATCTGCTCACATCTATGCCTGCTCACACCTACATATGCTCACATCTATGCCTGCTCACACCTACACCTGCTCACACCTACATCTGCTCACATCTATGCCTGCTCACACCTACACCTGCTTGCATCTATGCCTGCTCACACCTACATATGCTCACATCTATGCCTGCTCACACCTACATATGCTCACATCTATGCCTGCTCACACCTACACCTGCTCACACCTACATCTGCTCACATCTATGCCTCTTCACACCTACACCTGCTTGCATCTATGCCTGCTCACAAGTAAAAATACCCACATCTATGCCTGTTCACACCTACACCTGCTCACACCTACATCTGTTCACATCTATGCCTGCTCACACCTACATGTGTTCACATCTACGCCTGCTCACACCTACATCTGTTCACATCTATGCCTGCTCACACCTACATCTGCTCACATCTACACCTGCTCACATCTACACCTGCTCACACCTACATCTACGCCTGTTCACATCTACACCTGTTCACATCTATGCCTGCTCAGACCTACACCTGCTTACACCTACACCTGCTCACACCTACATCTGCTCCCATCTACACCTGCTTACACCTACACCTGCTGACATCTACCCCTGCTTACAGCAGGTGTAGAGTCCAGCATCTGGAGCAAAAAGAAGCACTTTTTAACCTTCGTCCGGCTGAGTAGGTACAATTGTAACTATTCCGTTTTAAAATTGCAATAATTTTTTTTTCCGAAAAGCAGTAGAGGGCTGAAATTTCGTGACATCTCTGCAGTTTTGGTCCAGAATATATTGGCCAAATTTCAATAAAATATATATGAAGGTACAATTGTACCTCTGCAGCCTGTTAACGTTGTAAAATTATGCAGCCTAACGAAGGTTAAGAGATGATTTAGGCACATCTAATTCCAGCATTAAACGATGAAATGATGAAGGACACTGGTGTGCAATTTGCCAAATTTATTAAGAGACGAAAGTGTATCTTTTGGCTATCGGAGCTCCAAAAAAGGGAATCTATGCCAGCAATGTGCAAATTTAGATTTTCACAACAAATTACACTGATTTCCGATGTAAATTATGGTAAATTTGGGGGTTTGCCAGAGGACCTGTCTTTTCTGTTCAAATAATTTTATTATAACTTTGAAATTTAATATTAGCATGTGGAAATAATCATATAGTCAGCTCGCAAGGGAATAAGGGTAAGGAGAGGGAGGGAGGTAGGGGAGATGGGTTTAGGGAATGGTAACCTGTGATCATACTTATTCAAATAATTTTATTATATCTTTGAAATTTAATATTAGCATGTGGAGTCAGCTCACAAGGGAATAGGGGAAGGAGAGGGAAGGAGGTGGGGGGGGTTTGGGGAAAGGTAAGAACAACATTGTGGACACACTGTCCATTTTAAACAAAATTTGATAATGATTAACAATTTTTAACAGATTAACATATAGTAACATATAATAGCATATAATAATAGCAAAGAGCATATAATAAGTCGTAATAACCTCACAGGTATGTAGAAGCCATCATCTTTCCTTTAATGCGATAGATTGGAGTTTACCTCAACCCATTTCTTCCATTTCCTATCATGTTTCGTATAGTAATTATTTACTATTGCGAAGTTTTCTTCGTATGTCTTGTGTAAGTTAATTTGGTCTATAATTTCAGCAAAAGCCGGTAAAGTCGGATTCTTCCAATGGAAAGCTATGATTTGTTTGACCACAAGGCAGATATGGATGATAAGAGATCTCACATTTGTGTCTATTTTTTCCCAGTTCAGGGACAACAAGGCCATTGCAGGGGTAACTATAATATTACCTGTTAATAATTTGTTAATTAATTTTATGGCTTGCCTCCATAAGGGTTTTACCCGGGGGCATGACCAAAACACATGTAGCAAACTTCCACGCTCTCCACATTCTCTCCAGCATAATGGAGATCCTCCTGACGGCAGATGAGAAAGGCGAGCCGGAGTATAGTACCATCTTGTTATCTAATATATAATTGCCTAGAATACTACTTCCTGCAATTTGTGCCAACTTCCGTGGCTTTGTCCGGAGCTAATGTCCGGAGCTAATGTCCGGAGCTAATGTCCGGAGCTAATGTCCGGAGATTAATTGCCTAGAATACTACTTCCTGCAATTTGTGCCAACTTCCGTGGCTTTGTCCGGAGCTAATGTCCGGAGCTAATGTCCGGAGCTAATGTGCGGAGATAATGTCCGGAGCTAATGTCCGGAGCTAATGTCCGGAGCTAATGTCCGGAGATAAGTGACGTCAACAGTGTCCAGTGTCTGATTGGTTGCCGCCTGCTGCGAGCGACCAATCAGAAACGTGCCGTACTGTGACACACTCCGCCCGCCATTTTGGTGTGATTTTTGAATTTTTACCTCACAGCAAGTTTCTACTGCGTGGAGGCGGGCCCAGTGACGTTGCTCTTCAAGCTCCTGCCGAATTTCGTCAAAAAAATGATAATACCATTTACCAAAACTATATATATTTAGTTGTGAAGTGGTTCAGTGACATTTTCACACCAATTTTGAACTTTTGTTTGGTGTTTTCTCCATATACTGCCTATTATTCACTGACTGTTATACTGAGAGACTGCCGTTTATTAACCTCTTCTTTGCCACATTGGGTATATTGCTCTATTATCTGCCACATAAGGACATTGTCCATTATTGCCCAGCAATTTCTCTGCAATATAAACTGCCTATTTATTAATATCTGCATTCCTGCAAAGAACTATTGCCTATTATTAACTGGCTATTTTCCTACTACCTGACACTGCCTCTTATTAACCTGTTGTTTGCCACCACCACGCTTAAAGCTGTTTAGCTTAGCCAACATGAGCTCTAATAGTAAGGATACTAATGACACAGAGCCCAAAGCTGCTGATGGCGCACGTAAGATTAGGTCTGATAGAAAGTATACTAATAATGCAGAGCAAAAAGACGCCGATGCCGCACGTAAGCGCAAACAGCGTGCTAACAAGAGTACAGAGGATAGATGCAAGCGCATGGACACTGTTAAGTATACTAATGACACAGAGTCCAAAGCTTATGATGGCGCACGTAAGATCAGGTCTGATATAAAGTATGGTAATGATGCAGAGCGAAAAGCCGCCGATGCCGGACGTAAGCGCAAACAGCGTGTTAACAAGAGTACAGAGGATAGATGCAAGTGCCTGGATACTGTTAAGTATACTAATGACACAGAGCCCAAAGCTGCTGATGGCGCACGTAAGATCAGGTCTGATATAAAGTATGGTAATGATGCAGAGCGAAAAGCCGTCGATGCCGCACGTAAGCGCAAACAGCGTGTTAACAAGAGTACAGAGGATAGATGCAAGCGCCTGGATAGTTAAGTATACTAATGACACAGAGTCCAAAGCTGCTGATGGCGCACGTAAGATCAGGTCTGATATAAAGTATGGTAATGATGCAGAGCGAAAAGCCGCCGATGCCGCACGTAAGCGCAAACAGCGTGCTAACAAGAGTACAGAGGAGAAGTTGTCGTCTGATGTCTTTCATCCCTCCCCTCATAAGCATGTTCATGGATCCTGTGTAACTGTACCTTAAATAACAAGAATTGTCAAGAGCTGGTGAGTGCAGCCATTTTTTGTTCTTTCTTACTATTATTTATTAATTGTATTATTCTTACATTTGAATAAATAAAGTATATATGGATTCTAGACTCCCGATTCTTTAGAATCGGGCTGCCATCTAGTTATTTTATAATAGGCCTCTTTCAGTGTCATGCAGATGTTTGATGCATAAGTAAAGTGGATTGCATTTTCCCACTGTTCTGGAGTGAACGTTACATTCAGATCCCCTTCCCATTTTATCATATGAGCTAACTTATTGAATTGTATGTCATTGTTAAACCACCGATATATTTGCTTGTTATTCCAAAATAAATTGTGTGTGGGATTTTTTAGTAAATTAATAGTTGCTTCAGATATTTTTGGTTTGTTTGTAATGAATTTTTGAACTTGGTCCTTTAGTACCATGTAAGGGAAAAAGGCTGAGGAGGGTATTTTAAATTTTTGTTTAATAGAGCTGAAGGTGAGAAATTTAACCCCATCATGAATATCATTTAATTTTTGAATCCCATTGTCTCTCCATATGGGGGAGGGGTTAATATTTTGGGTAAGCATGATAATCTCTATAGGGGTATTTTGGAGGAGGATTTTCCTGTTGAAGCCTCTCTTTCGTTTGGACAATTTATTCCAGGCATATATAATGGGAGAAAAGATAGGGTGATGGGCGTAGGCCTTATAAGGTCTGTTGAGAATATGGTCAAAAACCAATTCTTTGGGAGATTTCCTATGGTTAAGTTCAATTTCAAGGTCAAGCCAATTCGGAGGATCTTCTTTCATGAACCAATACTGGCTTTGTTTTATTAAATTCGATAGATATAAAGCTGTAATGTTTGGTAAGCCTATGCCCCCAAATTCCTTGCATTTATATAGAATGTTTGTGGAAATGCGGGCCCTTTTTTTATTCCAAATAAACGTATTTATTGTTGATTGGAAGCTAGTCAGGTAGGAAGTGTTGATTTTTAGGGGAAGTGTTCTCAGTATACAAGAGATTTTTGGGACAATAAAAATATTAGTTGCCAATACTCTGCCCCACCATGAGAGGTCTTTTGTACCGAGGAAACCCAGGTCTTTGTTTATATTTTCCAAGAGTTTGTTCAAGTTTTTCTTCATTAATGTGTCTAAGTTTTTTGAAATGATTATACCTAGATAGTCTAGGTCTCCTTCCGACCAACTGAATGAAACTATATCTTTTATTTTCTTTGTTTCTAATTCCGTCAAGTAAAATGGCAATATTTTGGATTTATTTTCGTTTATCTTAAAAAGGGTAATAGTTGAAAAAAATTGAAGGGTTTTTTGTAGCTCCGAAACTGATTCATAGGGGTCTGTCAGGGTAAACATCATGTCGTCGGCAAAGAGCCCTATCTTATAATGGCGTGTTCGCGTTTGTAGACCTTTTATGGAATTATTTTGCCTAATTGATTGCGCTAGTGGTTCCATTGATAAAATAAAAAGCAGCGGAGATAAAGGGCACCCTTGTCTTGTACCATTTGAAATGTTAAATGGTGTAGAGGAGTAGTTGTTTGCATAAATTTTGGCTGTTGGTTTTGAATAGAGTGCCATTACGCTGTTGATATATTTTTCATTAAACCCAAATTTTTGAAGTACTGATGTTAAATAAAGCCAGTTTAATCGGTCAAAAGCCTTTTCGGCGTCTAGAGTAATAATTACAGATGGCACTTTAGAGGAATGAATCAATTTAATTGAGTTGATAAGTCTTCTAGTTCCATCTGACGCTTGACGACCTGTTATAAAACCCATTTGGTCCCCATGAACCAATAACGGCAAATAGGATTTGAGCCTATTTGCAATTAGCTTGGAGTAAATTTTCAGATCTGTATTGATTAAGGAAATTGGCCTGTAATTATTAACAAGGGTTAAGTCCGAATTGTGTTTGGGAATTAAAATAATTGTCGATTCTAACATTTCTGCTGGGAATTTACCTGAGGAACTAGCTATATTAAAAAGGTTTTGTAGATGTGGGGAGAGTAATTTGGTGAAGGTTTTATAATATTCGTTTCCAAAACCATCAGGGCCTGGCGATTTAAAGTCCTTGAGTTGAAGAATGGTTCTTTCTATTTCTTCTAGGGAAAAAGGGGAGGTTAGGTTTTCTAAATCATCAAGGGTCAATTTTGGAAGGCTAATTGAGGTCAAGAATTTTTCAATGTCAGAAACATTTGGAAGTGGGGTGGAGGGCTGGGAATGTAAATTATATAATTTACTGTAATAATCTGCGAAGGAGTTGGCTATATCTTGGGGATGAGATACCATTGTACCATTTTTTGTTTGTATTTTGGTGATCCTGTTTGCTTGTCTTATTTTTTTCATTCTATTAATCATGTAACGCGTTGGCTTATTAATTGAGGAATATTGCTTCATTTTGGAAATTTTGACCATGGTGTGGAATGATGAAAATATGATTTTCTTAAGCTCCTGCCTGAGGTTCAGTAGCTTTAATTTGAGTAGACGGGGGGTTTAAACTTAGTTGTTCATTTTCTTTGTCTTTTATTTTATTTTGAATGTCTTCAATCTGAAATCTAAGCAACCTTTTCCTTTTTGCAGAGATTTGGATCATGATACCCCTCATGACTGCCTTATGGGCACACCAATGGGTGAAAGGGGATGTTTCAGTAGGTGAATTCTCTGTGAAATAATTTGTTAGTGATTTTTCTAATATTGATCTATGGTCAGGGTGGTGTAGTAGGTTAGCGTCACATTTCCATAGTGAATTTTTATTAACCGAGTGGCCAATTTGGATTTCTGCTGAAACTGGGGAGTGGTCCGAGAATGTTTTCCTTTCTATTGTGATTCTATAGATTTTAGGGAGCGTAAAAATGTCCGATAAGATTAAATCAATTCGTGACGCTGATTGATGAGGGTCAGAGAAATGGGTGTATTCAATTGAAGTGGTGTTTAGACACCGAAAGATGTCAAATAATTCATTTTGGTGTATCCAATTGTCTAAAGTATGTGGTCGGTATCTATTTGGGGTGGAGGAATCCATATTTGCATTTGGTACCAAATTAAAGTCTCCCAACCAAATCATGGCACCTCTCTTGATTGACATTACTTTTTTATTTACTTTGTTCAGAAAACCTATTTGACCTGTGTTGGGGGCGTAAATATTGATGATTGTGCAAATCTGGTTATTCAAGGAACAAACAAGAATATGAAACCTCCCTTTAGCATCTTTGATCTCCTCTAGAAATTCAAATGAGATAGTTCCTTTAACGATTGTGAC
Organism: Ranitomeya imitator; assembly: GCF_032444005.1. Classification (NCBI taxonomy): domain Eukaryota; kingdom Metazoa; phylum Chordata; class Amphibia; order Anura; family Dendrobatidae; genus Ranitomeya; species Ranitomeya imitator. Next base: position 443,754,104 of record NC_091285.1, read on the forward strand.
CACACCGGCTTTCTTTTTTGTGTTGTCCGACTTGTAAATATGTGGGAAATTTTTATGCGAAAATTTTGGGTTGTCTGAGTGTTTAAATTTGGATTCCTGTAAACAAATTATATCGGCATGGCTTTTGGATAGTTCTCTCCAAAGGGTGTGTCTTTTGTGTGGACTATTTAAGCCTCTAACATTGTAAGATAATATCTTTAAACTCATTGTGTAGCAGCAAACCTGTGAGGATTAAGAAATCAATATATGTTAAGTAAGAGTAAGAACAATAAACAATAAACTGTAATGTCCACTTGAAGTGGTCCACTACGGTGAACCTGACTTCACCTGTTGGGGGAAAAGTTCGTATTACTAGCTCCCAAGCAACACCTTCTTGGTTGTTGAACTTATACCCATGTAACATTAACAAGAACGACCAAAAATAGGTATTGGCTTCTTATCGGGATAGTTTCCCATTTAAGTAAACAATAAACTTGAACAAAAACTCTTCATGTTTTACCATGAGAGTCAAGGCGATCCTTATGTCGTGGTTGAAGAGGAATACTGATGGAGTGCAAGAAGTCTCTGCCTTCTTCTGGAGAATTAAGAACGATAAAGTTGCCTTTGTAGTTGACTATTAACTTGAGTGGGAATCCCCACTTATAGGAGATTTCATTGTCCCTGAGAGGTATGGTAATGCTTTGAAAAGTTTTCCTCCCTTCAATCGTTTCTTTGGAGAGGTCAGCATATATTTTTAGTTTTTCAAATGGCTCAGGGAAATGTTTATTTTCTCTAAAGTAATTTTGGATTCTTTCTTTTGTTTTGAAGAAGTGCACTCTCATGAGTGTGTCTCTGGGTAGGTCTTTAGGGATGGTGGATGGTTTTCGCAGCCTATGTATTCTGTCAATTTCTAGCTCTTGCTCTGTTAGGGAGGGAATAATTTTCCTGAATAATTTTTTGGTAAATTCCTCCAGTTTGTTTGGGCCTATGGTCTCGGGGATGCCCCTAATTTTAATATTGTTTCTGCGATTTCGATCTTCTAAATCCGCTACTTTGAGCTTCAGCTTGTGCAACTCTTTTGTGATGTCTTTATTTATTTTAGAGGTTAGATCTGGCCTCTCTTCTATTTTTTTAATTCTGTCCTCAAACCCGTCCATCCTTTTGCTGAGGAGGGACAATGAGTCTTCTAGTAATTTATTTTGTTTATCAAATTTTTCATTCATACCATTTTCCAATTTGTCCATTTTCTCTGTCAATTTAGATATAAGAATCCCCACAGAATTCAGATCAAATCCCTGGGTATCGTCTATGTTTGGGTTACTTATTTTTTGCTTGGATTTAGCTGGACTCAAGTTAGGAGAGGTTTCTGAGACCTCGTCAGATGGGTCATGTGGAGTAGTGTATTTTTTGGCTATAACCTCTGGAATTTTCCTCTTTAAAGAGGTAGATGAATCCATCTCTATAATAGTAGTGGGGGAGGATTGTTTTACTTCATTTTGGTTAGAGAGTTTTTCGTGGTCTGAATCTTCCTCATCTTTTAGTGGGGACCTGGACCTATTGGGACTTGTTTTAGTTATCAAGTCTTTTGATGTATTTCGCCCTACCCCTTTAAATTTTTGGGCTTTTTGAGAATTAGATAAGGCCATGTTTGAGAATTGGGGTTTGGCCGAGGATTTACTCATAATTATCCCCGATCCGTGCTCTAGAATTCAGATAGTAGTAACTAAGACAGTCACAGAATAGGGTAGGAGGGTTGCCCACACTCTAAATCTCCCAGCAAAGTTGGAGTTATATAGAATGATTTATATGTTGTCGTGGAAGAATTTTAGGGAGGATTAATCAGAATTCTCTACTGGTAACTCTGAAGTAAGAGACAAAGGGTTGCTTATTAGAATAACCCTAAGAATATAATTTAGGAGAGAGAAGGTACTATATAGGCAGGCAGTAGTTATGACTATGCAGAGATGCAGAGGGGTGTGTAAACTAATACTATTCACCTGGGTTTGATCCTACCAGAGAAATTAGGTTATAGCTCTTTTGCATTAAAAGCCCTTCAGGCTCCTAACTAGTCGTCAGCAGGATTAGTTGTATTGTAGTCTCCTCTTCATGCTAGTGGATCTGGCAGGGTCTTCAAAGCCAACGGCTGGAACTCACCACCTCCAGAAATGGCGCTGAAGCAGTCCGGCCGGCTGTCTAAGTCCTCAGCTTGTGTTGCTGCGTTGTCATCTTCCGGTGCAGGGACTTTCCCAGCCAGGAGGTGGAACTTACCGCCGATTAGATTTGCAGCTGATCGGGTCCAGCTTGGGTTGTCCAGCGCAGCTTTAACAGGAGTCAGTCGTGTGTGTCGCCTGGTCCGCCGCTGGCCACCAATAAAATGGCGGCGTCTTCTGTTTTCTCCTATGATGCGAAGTCCAGGGGAGTGTTGGAGGTGGCGAGAAGCGCTGTCTGTCACTTCACCGGATCCTCCCTGAATCCTTAATTGTTCTTTTCTGCCTCCGCCTTTCAGACCGGGGAGGCTTGGTGCTGTATAGAGATGGGCAGGTAAATACTCCTATTGTGTCAGATTTTCTAAGATGGCGCCCGGAGAGCTGGTACTTCTCTAATTAGCCGGGCCGGTGTCGGGGTGAAGGTAATAAACTCTGTGACCCGTTAATTTTGAGGGTTCTTCTGTTGTCAGGTGGGTTGTCACAGTACTGGGTGGACAAGTTGAGGAATCACAGTCCATTTAACAGGGAGAAAACCGGCAGGAAAAACAGCTGAGGATTCCTGTCACAAAGATTGACAGGCCTCAAAATGCTGACAGGAATTTCTCTCAGAAGAGACAATTAAGTCACAAATTTAGGCTCTCTGTTATCCTAGAGAGATACTGGGAACATATCCTCGATTATTTTTACCAAAGGATGCTGTTTTTCCACGGTTTGAGTTGATTTCAGACGATGTCACTCAGGAGCTTAGGCACTGCACACCTTACACCATTGCTGCCTAGGCCACGCCCCCCCCAGGACCTGTCTTTTCAGCAAAAGATTACCTACATGCTGAAAGCAAAGAAATAAAAAAAAAGTTATGTAAAAAACGAACTTACCATAAGGTTTTGTGGAATCTCTCAACGTAAATCAATGGAATGTTTATATTTACAGTAGATATAGGATTATAGCACAACTGAAAAAAATTGGCAAATTGTTGTGAAGCCTTAGGCTGCCATCACACAAGCAGTATTTGGTCAACATTTTACATCAGTATTTGTAAGCCAAAACCAGGAGTGGAACAAATAGAGGAAAAGTATAATAGAAACATATTCATCACTTCTGCATTTATCACCCACTCCTGGTTTTGGCTTACAAATACTGATGTAAAATACTGACCAAATACTGCTAGTGTAACGGCAGCCTTAACTACAGGAATGTAAATTCCAGGCTTTATGTCATGTCAGACCATTTATTTTAAATACAGTTCTGCTGCCATGTAAGCTGTTGTCTAAGGATGCACTAGGTGATTTTTCCATTATGCAAACGAGGTTTCGATCTTAGGACATCTTGGTGCGGAATGAGACCAGCTACCGTCACGTGCGGAAGCGAAGCTGGTATCAAAATTGCATATAATTTGCTATTTCGTATAAATAAAAAATATGAAAGTCAGTATATCTAACGTTCTATTTTTAGGAATGAATATCTCTATGGTGAACTGCAATTCTTATCTCTGTAGCTCTCCTCCTTCACTTTCAATGGGCTGTCACTTTTCAATGTGCTGGAAAACAGTGGGCTGCTGTGTTATCACTAATTAGCTGACAAGGCATTTTATTCTCTGAGCAGAAATTACGAACTTACATATCTCCGCTTTCTCTAATCCAGTGCGGCACTTCTAGCTTCCATACATACTGCAGGGATGAATGTTCACAAAACGCAATCTGTGCTATCCGCTATCAGAACATATTCCCTGCTGTAACATATCAACCCAGGCCTAGGGCAAAGTTACTGAACAACAATGATGTTTTTAGAAAGGTGAAGTCTGCACCACTTAGGGATCAAGCGCAGTATTAAAATATGTCTCCATACAAACCAATAAGAATGAATAAGTTTGGCATAATGTTAAAACAAACAGACATTCTAGACATATGCTTGCCCTTAACTGGGGATATATTCACATGCAGGAGTCTGCTATAGACTCAGTCTGCTGAAAATCATCTTTTAACTTCCATCTTTTAAATTACATCTTTTTAATTATGATTCTGAATTAGACTGAATTCTAGAATGCATTTGGCTACTCATCACTACTACAATATTATCATCATCTGCACCATCTAATCGAGCTGTTCTCCTCTTCCCACAGGTATGCACTGACTTTACCCAGCTCTCCCTGGCTCCAGAATATCTCTGTATACTGCATTGATTTTCCATGGTATGCACTGACTTTACCCAGCTCTCCCTGGCTCCAGAATATCTCTGTATACTGCATTGATTTTCCATGGTATGCACTGACTTTACCCAGCTCTCCCTGGCTCCAGAATATCTCTGTATACTGCATTGATTTTCCATGGTATGCACTGACTTTACCCAGCTCTCCCTGGCTCCAGAATATCTCTGTATACTGCATTGATTTTCCATGGTATGCACTGACTTTACCCAGCTCTCCCTGGCTCCAGAATATCTCTGTATACTGCATTGATTTTCCATGGTATGCACTGACTTTACCCAGCTCTCCCTGGCTCCAGAATATCTCTGTATACTGCATTGATTTTCCATGGTATGCACTGACTTTACCCAGCTCTCCCTGGCTCCAGAATATCTCTGTATACTGCATTGATTTTCCATGGTATGCACTGACTTTACCCAGCTCTCCCTGGCTTCTGAATGTCTCTGTATATTGCACTGGCTTTTCTATGCTTCCCCTGGATCTGAGTGTCTTGGTGCAGCACATACAATCCTTTTAGTATGCTTTCTCACCTATGAGCTTGTTTCCACGACCTGTTTTCATGTCTCTCATTGTGTGATCCTGGCATCTCTTTGAGTGGTCAGTCTTACCCCTCCCTCACTTTATGACCTTTGCTTAACTCTCTACATCTGGTCTCCCATACCCAGCCACCCCCTCATTCACACCTGATTGCCCTTAACTGGGGATATATTCACATGCAGGAGTCTGCTATAGACTCAGTCTGCTGAAAATCATCTTTTAACTTCCATCTTTTAAATTACATCTTTTTAATTATGATTCTGAATTAGACTGAATTCTAGAATGCATTTGGCTACTCATCACTACTACAATATTATCATCATCTGCACCATCTAATCGAGCTGTTCTCCTCTTCCCACAGGTATGCACTGACTTTACCCAGCTCTCCCTGGCTCCAGAATATCTCTGTATACTGCATTGATTTTCCATGGTATGCACTGACTTTACCCAGCTCTCCCTGGCTCCAGAATATCTCTGTATACTGCATTGATTTTCCATGGTATGCACTGACTTTACCCAGCTCTCCCTGGCTTCTGAATGTCTCTGTATATTGCACTGGCTTTTCTATGCTTCCCCTGGATCTGAGTGTCTTGGTGCAGCACATACAATCCTTTTAGTATGCTTTCTCACCTATGAGCTTGTTTCCACGACCTGTTTTCATGTCTCTCATTGTGTGATCCTGGCATCTCTTTGAGTGGTCAGTCTTACCCCTCCCTCACTTTATGACCTTTGCTTAACTCTCTACATCTGGTCTCCCATACCCAGCCACCCCCTCATTCACACCTGATTGCCCTTAACTGGGGATATATTCACATGCAGGAGTCTGCTATAGACTCAGTCTGCTGAAAATCATCTTTTAACTTCCATCTTTTAAATTACATCTTTTTAATTATGATTCTGAATTAGACTGGAATTGACTGGAAGGTAACAGAACACCAACCACTACAATGTTTCGGTTTCTTTTCTCTTTCACCCCCATACTACTTTCCTTCTTACAATCTCCTGCAATCCCTCCTCCTAGTAAGGAACTAGTCATTTCTTCCTCCATACTCCCCAGCCATCTCACCTTCCCCTCAGAACTGTTCCTCCACATACAATCCTTTTTATCCAGACACACACGGCCACATCATGTCCTATCCTGCTCCCACCTTCTAATGATCTGTCTGTTACTCCTCATTGCTGGTGACATATCCCCAAATCCCGGCCCTCCCCAATTCATCCCCACACTCGTTTCTAACCCCCTGCCACGATCCTCCGCACGTTTTCCCAACCACGACAACCTCATACCCATTCATCCAGCCCCCACTCCCCCGCTCCCCCTACTTGGAGCACTATGGAACGCACGCTCCATCTGCAACAAACTGCCATTTATCCATGACCTCTTCATCACCAACAAACTCTCCTTCCTCGGCCTCACTGAAACCTGGCTCACCCCCTCTGACTCGGCCTCTCCAGCTGCGCTCTCCTATGGCGGATTCCACCTCTCTCACACCCCTCGCCCCAGCAACAAACGCGGTGGAGGAGTTGGCTTGCTCCTGTCCGACACCTGCTCCTTTACTCCAATCCCGCTACCACCCTCCGCTACTCTTCCCTCGTTTGAGGTGCACTCTGTCCGCATCTATACCCCCTCCAACCTCCAGCTGGCTGTCATCTACCGCCCCCCAGAACTAGCCATCTCCACCTTTCTCGACCACTTCACCACCTGGCTACTTCATTTCCTCTCTGTTGACATCCCCACTATCATCATGGGTGATTTCAATGTCCCCATTGACACTTTCACCTCAGCTACCTCTAAACTTTTATCACTGACTGCCTCCTTTGGCCTCACTCAATGGTCCTCTGAGGCCACTCACAAAGATGGCCACACGCTGGACCTCATCTTCACCCGCCTCTGCTCCCTTACTAACCTCACTAACACGCCCCTCCCCCTGTCTGACCACAACCTACTGACATTCTCGTCCCTCTCCTCTCCTAGTGTGCAACCCCCACTCCACAAACTCACTCACCCTCGCCGAAATCTCAAACATCTCAACTTACAATCACTCTCTGAGTCCCTTCTCCCTCTCACAGACATAGCTTCCCTTCATGACACAGATGCTGCTGCCACTTTTTATAACACCACAATAACAACAACACTCGATTCGGCCGCCCCACTCATGCACAGTAAAACTCGTACAATTAACAGGCAGCCCTGGCTGACCAGCCTGACCAAAGAATTGAGACGGGCTTCCAGGATTGCTGAGCGGAGATGGAAGCGATCCCACTCTGCCGACCACTTCACTGCATACAAGCAGTCCCTCGCCAGCTTCAAGTCTGCGCTCACTGCCGCAAAACAAACTTACTTCTCATCCCTCATATCCTCCCTGTCCCACAACCCTAAACAGCTTTTCAACACTTTCAATTCTCTACTCCGTCCCCCCGCACCTCCTCCTTCCCCCCTCATTTCTGCTGATGACTTCGCCTCTTTCTTTAAACAGAAGATCGATACGATCAGAGAAAGCTTTGGCCCACAGCGCCCACTGCCCCTCTTAGCTGCTCAACCCTGCTCCTCCAAAACCAGCTTCTCCACCATGACAGAAGATCAGCTCTCCACCCTCCTGTCAAGATCACACCTCACCACCTGCACGCTTGACCCGCTCCCATCCCACCTCATCCCTAACCTTTCCACGGTCTTCATCCCAACCCTAACGCACCTCTTCAACCTCTCACTCACAACAGGTGTCTTTCCCTCATCCTTCAAGCATGCCAAGATCACACCCATCCTCAAAAAGCCCTCCCTCGACCCATCCTCTGTGTCTAGCTATCGCCCGATATCTCTTCTCCCTTATGCCTCCAAATTGCTGGAGCAACACGTCCATCTTGAACTGTCCTCCCACTTCTCCTCCTGCTCCCTCTTTGATCGGTTACAATCAGGCTTCCGTTCCCATCACTCAACTGAAACTGCCCTAACTAAAGTCACCAATGACCTACTAACTGCCAGGAGCAAGCGACACTACTCTGTCCTCCTTCTCCTGGACTTGTCTTCTGCCTTTGACACTGTAGACCACTCCCTTTTGCTACAAATCCTCTCATCCCTTGGCATCATAGACTTGGCCCTTTCCTGGATCTCATCATATCTGACAGACCGAACATTCAGTGTCTCCCTCCCCCACACCACCTCCTCACTTCGCCCCTTGTCAGTCGGTGTTCCTCAAGGCTCTGTTCTAGGACCCCTACTCTTCTCCATCTACACTTTCGGCCTGGGACAGCTCATAGAATCCCACGGTATGCAGTACCATCTCTACGCTGACGACACGCAGATCTACCTCTCCGGACCTGACCTCTCCTCCTTGCTTACCAAAATCCCGCACTGTCTGTCTGCCATTTCAGCCTTCTTTTCTGCTCGCTTTCTACAACTGAACATGGACAAAACAGAATTCATCATCTTTCCCCCATCTCACTCTACCCCTCCACCAGACCTATCCATCAATGTCAATGGCTGCTCACTATCCCCAGTCCCACACGCCCGGTGCCTCGGGGTGATCCTCGACTCTGCCCTCTCTTTCAAGCCACATATCCAAGCCCTTGCCTCCTCCTGTCGTCTCAAACTCAAAAATATTTCCCGGATCCGTGCTTTCCTTGACCGCAACACTGCAAAAACGCTAGTGCATGCCCTTATCATCTCCCGCCTCGACTACTGCAACCTCCTACTCTCTGGACTCCCCTCTAGCACTCTGGCACCACTCCAATCCATCCTACACTCTGCTGCCCGACTAATCCACCTGTCCCCCCGCTATTCCCCAGCCTCTCCCCTGTGTCAAGCCCTTCACTGGCTTCCTATCGCCCAGAGACTCCAGTTCAAAACCCTCACACTGACATACAAAGCCATCCACAACCTGTCTCCTCCATACATCTGTGACATGGTCTCCCGGTACCTACCTACACGCGACCTCCGGTCCTCCCAAGACCTCCTTCTCTACTCCCCTCTCATCTCTTCTTCCCATAACCGCATCCAAGACTTCTCCCGTGCTTCCCCCATACTCTGGAACTCTCTACCCCAACACATCAGACTTGCGCCTACCATAGAAACCTTCAAAAAGAACCTGAAGACTCATCTCTTCCGACAAGCCTACAGCCTGCAGTGATCCTCAACCTACTGAACAGCCGCACAGCCAGCTCTTCCCTCTCCTAGTGTATCCTCACCCACCCCCTGCAGACTGTGAGCCCTCGCGGGCAGGGTCCTCCCTCCTTATGTACTCGTGTGCCTTGTTATCTGCTCATGTTTAATGTATTTGTCTATATTTGCCCCGTATTCACATGTAAAGCGCCATGGAATAAATGGCGCTATAAAAATGTATAATAAAAATAATAATAATAATATGCTAAGTATTTATAGCTTAAGCCTTTACATATAGCAGTTCCTTCAATTATGTACAGTATGTTTCTCAAGGGCAGCCTATACAGGCTGATATGTGAGGACAAAACCATCAGCCGAGCTACCTATTTCCCCTCTAACAAGATGTTACTGTCTCCAGATTTAAGGATGTAATGCTGTAATTGGACCAATCTTGTTATGGATAATCAGTTCATTTCACTTATATGTAAGCAGGTGGCTTACATATCGCCTTCTCTCTCCTATATACCAAACACATGTGTCACATGCGGCACCCTGATGGTTCATTAATGTTTTATACTGTTATGTCATGTAGTAGTGTCATTGTCATATGTTGTATCCTAAATGTGCATGTACTTGTATATATTTAGTTTAGAGATAGAATGAGTTAAACTGTTTGGGAGGAGTTAAAAGGGGGATGGTGCAACATCTCAGAAGGTAGAGAAAGGACTTCCTGCTCCCAGAGCAGAGCCAGGGCAGGCTTGCCCAGGGCAGGATATGTACTGTAGTGAGGCCTTTCCCGGTCATGGGGATGAAGGCTGCCCTAGCCTGACGGGCAGCATGGATGGACAATAGCTCAGTGGGATCGACCCAAGGAGAAATATGGGGTTAGGGACCAGGACAGGAGCTGCTGTTGGGTAGTTTATTCAAGTCGCAGGGAAAGCGCAGGAAGCACTGTCTTGCATGCACTGTGTTCAGTAAAGTTTTTCAGTTGGAAATTAACTGTGGTTTGTGGTGTTTCATGAGACCTCGTCCCCTGCAACTCGAGTGGCTGTGTGCTGAAGGTAACTGACTGTATCGCAGCACTGGGAATTCACCTGTCTTTTCATGTGCAGAGTGCTGGGGTATTCACTGACTGTGACTTACTAAATTCGCCCACAACTACCACCTCGTGCCACCCTGTTATATTTGGCGTAGTCGGCAAGATTCCGTTACCATGTGTGCAGAAAGTGAAGGAACTTTTGAAGATGACAGCCATGAAAGAGTTAAAGATGGCAGCTGCTAGTGGCTTAAAGACGGCACCGAACGCTGCCAGGAAGATGGTGGCCAATGGCACAAAAATTGGGGGCGGTGCCGCCTTTTGTGGGAGTCCTGAAGAGAAATGGGTGCCAAAGTGGAGGAGGCCACATCCCCTGTGACTAATGCCTGCCCGAAATGGGTACGGGTGAAGAAGAAGCTTCGGCCTTTCCAGCAGGATGTGAGGAAACTGGTGCGGCAGTCACAAAAGACTCCGCCCATGAAAGAGAGGAGCCCAAAAGATCAAGCCAGTGTGCCAAGAGAGGAGACACCATTGCCTGACAACATGCAGAGGCAAAACATGTCCTTCTGCGGTGGCATTGGATGCTAGCACTGGTAGCGCTCTGTGGCCCGGGCGGAGACGGGCTCCCTGCACTTCGAGACCTGGTGGATAAATGAGTGGGAGGAGTGGTGCCCTTTCCGATGGCCGGAACAGCACGCTGTTGACGAGGAGGAATCAGTGGACTGGTGGAATCAGAACCGAAACCGGAAAAAGCCCAGAAGACCTTGGAGGCTGTCCTGAGAGGGGTCGTCGCGACCGTGGTTACCAGCTCCTGTGGCTGTGGGAAAAGATCATCAACACTGGCTCAGCGGGATCAATCCCAGGAGAAATACGGGGTTCGTGACCAGGACAGGAGCTGCTGCTGTCGGGTAGTTTATTGAAGTCGCAGGGAAAGCGCAGGAAGCACTGTCTTGTTTGCACCATGTTCAGTACAGTTTTGCAGTTGGAACAGAACTGTGGCTTGTGGTGTTTCCTGAGACCTCATCCCCTGCAACCTGAGTGGCTGTGTGCTGAAGGTAATTGACTGTACCGCAGGACTGGGACTTCACCTGTCTTTTCATGTGCAGGGTGTCGGGGTGTTCACTGATTGTGACTTAGTAAACTCCCCCACGACTACCACCCCATGCCACCCTGTTACATGGACATACAATGCTGACGTTACCGCAATGAGATAATAGGCCAGGTCTCAACATATAAAAACTAATTAAAGGGAATATGTCAGCAATCTTTTCTATGTAATCTGAGAGCAGAACAACGTGGGGCCAGATACCCTGATTTAAGTGATGTGTTACTTATTAGGCTGTATGAATAACATCAGTGTTTAATCAGCAGGAAATTATTAATAGTCGACTAGGTGCTTCATGCCTCCTGGTCCAACCTCAGATTAGCAGTAATGATGAGTAGGGTTGAGCGAAACGGATCGTTCATTTTCAAAAGTCGCCGACTTTTGGCAAAGTCGGGTTTCATGAAACCCGACCCGACTCCTGTGTGGGGTCGGCCATGCGGTACGCGACTTTCGCGCCAAAGTCGCGTTTCGTATGACGCGCTTGGCGCCATTTTTTCAGCCAATGAAGGAGCGTGGGCAGAGTGATGACATAGGTCTTAGGGGCGTGGACACCTATTGCCATCTTGTCGCTTGTGCGCTGTAGCGATTTGCAATGTGTAACACCAGCTTTTCTGTTCAGGGACGGAGGGGAGAGAGAGAGAGAGAGAAAAAAAATTCCCATTGCCTTTGCATTGGGTTTCGTGTTTCGGTCGATCCCCGACTTTTCGCCATAACCGGCCGATTTCACTCGACTCGACCCTAAAAAACTAAAAGTCGCTCAACCCTAATGATGAGCGAATAGTGAAATATTTGGAAAAATCAGCACAAATACTTTCTAATATCCGTGTATTCGGATAACGGATCCAATGGAAGTCAATGGGAAAGCCGAATATTTTTCTGCTGGACTCAACAAAGAGGTCTGGGGGAATGTGAAAAAAGCTGAAATGGATAGGAAAGTGCAAAAACTAAATGTGAACAGCATGAAAAAATGCCTGCATGCCTTTCTGACTCACACCGCACGATAGATGAAAAGCCGGCAATTCATCTGCTGCGCACAGGAGCCGACAGGATAGAATAGACAGAATACATACAGTAAATACACATAGAATAGGAACATATATAGATGTCAGTGATACACATATATACATTACATATATATATATATATATGTGTATATATATATATATATATATATATTTTTTTTTTTTTTTACATAGATAGTTAGAAGAAAAGCCGGCAATTCAGCAACCGTATACTGTAAAATCACAGCAGGAGCAGACAGGATAGAATAGATGGATTACGTACAGTAAATACACATAAAATAGATAGATATATAGCTAGCAGTGATATCTACAATCAGTACAGTGTGTGCAGCTTACTGTACACGTATTTAATTACGCATTTAATGATTAAAATATTATTTTTCTGAAAAAAAATTGTGTGGGCTCCTGCGTAATTTTCTTAAACAGCAGAGGAAAAGAAGCTGGTTGGAGGCAGATGTTTATAGCACTGGGAAGGGGGTAATACCCATGGAGCTTCCAAGGTTATTACTGTCAGGTCACAGCTGTATACTTAGCCTGTATTGGCTATTAAAATGGGGGACCCTAAAAAAATGATGTAGGATTCCCTTAGAATTAGGGACGAGCAAAGCATATGCAGACAGCTGCGGGCTGATATTAATAGACTAGGAAGCGGCCATGGATACTGGCCCCTCGAGGCTAAAAACATCAGCTCTCAGTCGCCCCAGAAAAGGTGCATCAATAAGCCTTGCTAAGGTGAGAAATTCCCACGGTGATCTGCGGTAAAGTCACTAAGCTTGAACTGTGGTCAACCCATCACTGACTTTTTTCACGGTGCTGAGGTCACCGCAGTTCAGCCCAGATGGGAACGCAGGCTCAATGACCAGAGGTAACCTCAATGACGTCACTGCTAGTCACAGAAGCTATGCTCGAAGCAGCTCGTTCACCAGTGGTTCTCAGCCTGGACAGTCGCATCTTGGCACCATCCAGGTTGAAAACTAGTTATCCCCAGACATGGATTACAACTTGAACAGAATGAAGGAGAGGTAAATTTTTTTTTATTTTTGCTTTCTTACAGAAGATGAGGAATTCAGTGGAATAGGTGTTAGGTGAGTATAAGGGTACCGTCACACTATACGATTTACCTACGATCACGACCAGCGATATGACCTGGCCGTGATCGTAGGTAAATCGTAGTGTGGTCGCTGGGGAGCTGTCACACAGACAGCTCTCCAGCGACCAACGATGCTGAGGTCCCCGGGTAACCAGGGTAAACATCGGGTTACTAAGCGCAGGACCACGCTTAGTAACCCGATGTTTACCCTGGTTACCAGCGTAAAAAAAACCAAACAGCACATACTTACATTCTGGTGTCCATCAGGTCCCTTGCCGTCTGCTTCCCGCATTCACTGACTGCCGGCCGTAAAGTGAAAGTGAAAGCACGTCACCGCTGTGCTCTGCTTTCACTTTACGGCCGGCAGTCACTGAGTGCGGGAAGCAGACGGCAAGGGACCTGACGGACACCAGAATGTAAGTATGTGCTGTTTGTTTTTTTTTAGTTTTACGCTTGTAATCAGGGTAAACATCGGGTTACTAAGCGCGGTCCTGCGCTTAGTAACCCGATGTTTACCCTGGTTACAAGCGAACGCATCGCTAGATCGCATCGCTAGATCGCTAGATCGGTGTCACACACACCGATCTAGCGATGCCAGCGGGAGATCCAGCGACAAAAGAAAGTTCTAAACGATCTGCTACGACGTACGATTCTCAGCAGGATCCCTGATCGCTGCTGCGTGTCAGACACAGCGATATCGTAACGATATCGCTGGAACGTCACGAATCGTACCGTCGTAGCGATCGAAATGGCAGTGTGTGACGGTACCCTAACTGTGTTTGTTATTTTTAACCCCTTAGTGACAGAGCCAATTTGGTACTTAATGACCAAGCCAATTTTTACAATTCTGACCACTGTCACTTTATGAGGTTATAACTCTGGAACGCTTTAAAGGATCCCGCTGATTCTGAGAAAGTATTTTCATGACATATTTTAATTCATGCTACTAGTAACATTTCTTCAATATTACTTGCGATTATTTATGAAAAAATGGAAATATGGCGAAAAATTTTAAAATTTTGCAATTTTCAAAATTTTTATTTTTATGCCCTTAAATTAGAGAGATATGTCACGTAAAATAGTTAATACATAACATTTCCCACATGTCTACTTTACATCAGCACAATTTTGGACCAAATTTTTTTTTGTTAGGATGTTATAAGGGTTAAAATTTGACCAGCGATTTCTCATTTTTCCAACAAAATTTACAAAACCATTTTTTTAGGGACCATCTCACATTTAAAGTCACTTTGAGGGGTGTACATGACAGAAAATACCCAAACTTGACACCATTCTAAAAACTTCACCCCTCAAGGTGCTCAAAACCACATTCAAGAAGTTTATTAAACCTTTACGTGCTTCATAGGAACTGAAACAAAAAAGGAAAAGAAAAAAATGAACATTTAACTTTTTTTTGCAAACATTTTACTTCAGAACAAATTTTTTTTAATTTCACAAGTGTAAAAAGAGAAAATGAACCACTAGTTTTGTTGTGCAATTTCTCCTGAATACGCAGATACCCTAAATGTGGGGGTAAACCACTGTTTGGGCGTTTATAACATAGAGCCGTGAAAATAAAAAAAATCAAATTTTTTCTACAATAATGATTTTTTGCCCCCAAATTCTTATTTTCACAAGAGTAACAGGAGAAATTAAACCACGAAAGATGTTGTGCAATTTCTCCTGAGTACGTCGATACCCCATATGTGGGGGTAAACCACTGTTTGGGCGCACAGCAGAGCTTGGAAGAGAAGGAGTTCCATTTTACTTTTTCATTGCAAAATTGACTGAAATTGAGATCGGACGCCATGTAGCGTTTGGAGAGCCCCTGATGTGCCTAAACAGTAGAAACACCCACAAGTGACACCATTTTGGAAACTAGACCCCATAAGAAACTTATCTAGATGTTTGGTGAGCACTTTAAACCCCCAGGTGCTTTACAGAAGTTTATAACGTAGAGCCGTGAAAATAAAAAAATCACATTTTTTCTACAAAAATGATTTTTTGCCCCCCAATTTTTATTTTCACAAGGGTAACAGGAGAATTTAGACCATGAAAGTTGTTGTGAAATTTGTCCTGAGCACACCGATACCCCACATGTGGGGGTAAACCACAGTTTGGGAGCATGGTAGAGCTTGGAAGAGAAGGAGTTCCGTTTGACTTTTTCAATGCAGAATTGGCTGGAATTGAGATCAGACTCCATGTCGCGTTTGGAGAGCCCCTGATGTGACTAAACAGTGGAACTCCCCCCCCCCAAGTGACACCATTTTGGAAACTAGACCCCCTATGGATTTTATCTAGATGTGTGGTGAGCACTTTGAGCCACAGGTGCTTCACAGAAATTTATAAAGTAGAGCCGTGAAAATTAAAAAAAAATCCTTTTTTTCCTCAAAAATTATTTTTTGGCCTGCAATTTCTTTATTTTCTCAAGGGTAACAGGAGAAATTGGACCCTAAACTTTGTTGACAAGTTTGTCCTGAGTATGCTGATACCCCATATGTGGGGAGGGAACCACTGTTTGGGCACACATCAGGGCTCGGAAGGGAAGGAGCGCTGTTTGGAATGCAGACTTTGATGGGATGGACTGCGGGCGTCATGTTGCATTTGCAGAGCCCCTGATGTACCTAAACAGTAGAAACCCCCACAAGTGACCCCAGTTTGGAAACTAGACCCCCCAAGGAACTTATCTAGATGTGTGGTGAGAACTTTGAATGTCCAAGTGCTTCACAGAAGTTTATAAGGCAGAGTCGTGAAAATAAAAAATATTTTCTTTTCCACAAAAAGGATTTTTTAGCCCCCAAATTTTTATTTTCACAAGAGTAACAGGAGATATTGGACCCCAAAAGTTGTTGTGCAATTTGTCCTGAGTACGCTGTTACCCCATATTTGGGGGGGACCACTGTTTGGGAGCATGGCAGAGCTTGGAAGGGAAGGAGCGCCGCTTTGGAATGTAGACTTTGATGGAATGGTCTGCGGGTGTTATGTTGCGTTTGCAGAGCCCCTGATGTACCTAAACAGTAGAAACCCCCAAGTGACCCCATTTTGGAAACTAGACCCCCCAAGGAACTTATCTAGATGTGTGGTGAGAACTTTGAATGTCCAAGTGCTTCAGAGAAGTTTATAGTATAGAGTCATGAAAATAAAAACTTTTTTTTCCCACAAAAAAGATATTTTAGCCCCCAAGTTTTTTATTTTTACAAGGGTAACAGGAGAAATTGTGAGGGAGCACCATTTGACTTTTTGAGAGCAAAATTGGCTGTCGTGTTTGGAGACCCCTTGATGTACCTAAACAGTGGAAACCCCCCAATTCTAACTCCATCCCTAACCCCAACCCGATCCATAATCCTAATCACAACCCTAACCACAACCCTAATCACAACCCTAACCCCAAAACACCCCTAACCCTAATCCAAACCCTAACCATAACCCTAATCAAAACCCTAAGCCCAACAAACCCCTAATCCTAATCTCAACCCTAACCTCAAACCTAGCCGTAATCCCAATACACCCCTAACCCTAATCCTAACCCTAACCTTAACCCTAATCCCAAACGTAACCCTAATGCCAACTCTAACCCTAATTCCAACCCTAACCCTAATCCAA
Organism: Ranitomeya imitator; assembly: GCF_032444005.1. Lineage (NCBI taxonomy): Eukaryota > Metazoa > Chordata > Amphibia > Anura > Dendrobatidae > Ranitomeya > Ranitomeya imitator. The sequence continues at coordinate 443,770,982 of NC_091285.1, forward strand.
ACCCTAATCCCAACCCTAACTCTAATTCCAACTCTAATCCTAACTTTAGCCTCAACCCTTGCCCTAACTTTAGCCCCAACCCTAACCCTAACTTTAGCCCCAACCCTAACCCTAGCCCTAAATTTAGCCCCAACCCTAACTTTAGCCCCAACCCTAGCCCTAACCCTAGCCCTAACCCTAACTTTAGCCCCAACCCTAACCCTAGCCCTAACCCTAGCCCCAACCCTAACCCTAGCCCTAACAGTAGCACTAACCCAAACCTTAGCCCTAACCCTAACTTTAGCCCAACTCCTCTAGTTGCCGGCCGGCAGATCATGGGGGGCGAACTGTGTATGTGCCCGCCATTTTCTTACCAGAGGAAGAAGCTGGCAGTCAGGAGGGAACACGAGAGGACCCAGGGACCCCAAAGATCTTCCGGGTGCCAGCCGGCACACTGCGCATGCGCCTGCCATTTTTTTGCTGGAACAAGATGGCGGCGCCCATCGGGAGCCACGAGCACCGGGGGAGACGGGTGAGTATCGGGATGCCATCGGGGACCCCATTTCTCTGTCCTCTGATGTGCGATCACATCGGAGGACAGAGAAATTAAATGGCAAATCGCAATTTTTTTGTTGCGACCACCGGTAAACGGTTAATTACCGGCGATTGCAACCCGGGGTCGGTAAAACCCCCCCGAATCATGTTCTCTGAGGTCTCGGCTACCCTCGGCAACTGGGACCCCAGAGAAAATCCGACTCTGGGGGGCGCTATTCACTTTTTCCACAGCGCCATTAATTAACGGTGCTGTGGTTTAAGTACCCTTAACTACCTCCGTTAAAAGGCATATCGGCGGTCGTTAAGGGGTTAAATACAAATGGAAAACTGTGTTTTGTTTTATTTGTAATAAAAGACTTTATTCTGCCTGTCTCTTTATTTACCATGTAAATATCGGATTAGTAATGGATAGGTGTCTTATAGACGCCTTTCCATTACTAATCCGTTGTCTTCTAGTCACCTGACAATACAAAGGTGACATCAACTTTACAAATATGAACCTCCGCTAAAGGGTAAGTGGGAAAAGCCTGGCAAAGCTCCAGAATTGGCGCATCTAATAGATGGGTGGCTGCGGGCTATTTTTGGGCTGGGGGGGTTAATATCCATGGCCCCTTACCAACCTGTTAGTACCAGCCTGCAGCTGTCTGCTTTAGCAAGGCTGGTTGACAAAAATTGGGGGACCCCACACTGTTTTTTTTTAATTATTTATTTAAATAATTAAAAAATACGGCATGGGGACCCCATTGTTCTTGATAACCAGCCTTGCTGAAGCTGACAAATGAGGGATGCAGCCCCCAGCTGTGAGTTTTGCCTGGCTGGTTATCAAACATAAAAGTGTTTTTTAATTATTTTATTATTATTACAACGCAGGAGCGGCTGATGAATCCTCCCATCAGTCGCTCCTGCTCTCGCTGTTATTAGCGGCAGCAGGTGTCAGTTGATGGGAGCTGTAGCCCTATCAGCTGACACAAGTGACCGGAGGTAAACTTTATACTTACGATCACAGCTGAGCGCTCACGCTGTTAGGACTGGCGGAACGCACCAAGACAGATGGTATAGATGCGTTCGCAGTCTGGGGTCCACCGTGCAGGTGAAAACCTGCTGCTAGCAATTAGCAGACTATATGGCGGTACACTAGAGTATACACGCGTGGGTTAACCTCACCCAGCGTGAAAGAAGCAATCCTGTTAAGGCACAGGACCGCGGTACCGCACCTAAAGCGCGAGCAAGTAGTCAGCGAACTCAACCCCAACTGGGAATGAAGTCCGATTAGACCCTTGCTGGCGCAACACCGCAACTGGGTGTGAAATGAAACAGAAGAGCATGCAGTGCCGCACTGACGAACGCCACTAACCACCCAGGCTTGGGTAAGGAAAGCACAGAGGAAGTGCACGGCGCCGTACTGGCGGTCACAGCAACTGGACACTATAATGTGTGACTAGTGCTGTAGGATAAGTCGGGCACTAGGTAGCAGCCATACACCTTCCGCAAACAGTCATACTATAGGGTAGGGGTATCCAAGGACGACTTGCACTCACAACATACACACATTAGCAATTGTTTGACAATACTAGCGCATGGCCGTGCGGTCATGCGCAGTTTATATAGCAGCAGCACAGGAAGTGGCCACAGCACTTTTGCCCTTCTAGGACCTGCCAAGAGGACCAATGGAATGTGCTGCAGAGCCTGAGCACATGACCCTCGATCTCCAACGGGAAACCTTACGCTGGGCATGCTCAGTACGTGCAGACAAGGACTTAGTCCCAGAGAAGTCCGCTCACTGCTGACCAGCACAGACTTTAATAGCAGAGACTGGAGAAGCAGCAGTAACTCTCAGAACAGAGTGAGAATGAGCAAGACGCTGGGACTGACGTCCTTGCTGAGCAGACTCCACTGCGGCTGGACAAGAATGGGAGACCGCAGCGGAGGTGGCTCGAGATTCCCCCTGTGCAGAAGTGGAAACTCGACCCCTAACACACGCTGTCTTTTTACAGCGTGGGAACTGCGGCTCTCTGACCAGCGGGGATGATTTCACCATGCACATGACAGCGCAACAAACATCCGGTGTTCGGGAAGCCAATCACAGTAATGCCACACCAAAGATGGTGCCGGCATTACTGTAATTGACAAGCAAATAAAGCGCCAAACATGCTGAGCGAATCAATCAGATATACTGAGGCGAATACCAAATTACTCGCCGAGTAACGAATAGCCCTAATACAGTACTATTCGTGCAAGTAACGAATAGTGCACAATATATTTGCTCATCAATAATTAGCAGCTTTCTGGCAATATAAATTGTACACAGAAAACTGCTAATCAGGGTTATACACAGATCAGCATTCTGAGCTCTGCAAGAACTACAGCAGAAAAAATGTGAATCTATCACAACTTTTGCACCCAGTAAACTCAGTGACATCGCTGGAATCAGGGACTCTGTCATTACCTCATGAAGCTGTGCATACATAGAAAAAAAACTGCTGACAGATTTACTTTCACATCAGCATGTGGCAGAATACAAAACACCTTAAAAAACAGCCTGTATTCTGCTGGCAGACATGCAGGAAAAATGCATGGAAGTTGAGTTGGCTACTACCCTGATATTTTATTGTGTAATATGGGTAATTCACTTACAGTATAAGTTTACCAAAGGCATTTGGGCCAGCACTAGTGATGAGCGAATGTGCTGGGATAAGGTGTTATAGGATAAGGTGTTATCAGTGCATGCTCGGGTGCTAACCGAGTGTCTTTTGTGAGCTGGAAAAATATGTTTGATTCACAGTGGCTGCATGTCTCGCGATTATTTAACAAGCGCAACAAATGCCTAAGAAACAGGCAATCCCTGCATGTGTTGCGGCTGTCGAACTAGTTATGAAGCTGCGGGGACTGGAACATATTCAAGCACGCCTAACACACTAGCATGCACCGATAACACCTTATGCTATATTACCTTATCCCAGCACGTTCGCTCATCACTAACAGGCACATAGCCAGGCTTGAATAACAATTGTTTTTAACTGTTCGAATGTTAGAAATATTGGCAATAGCTGTTCTCTTTATACTGTTCTGTCACTCCATGAAAACTAATATAGACAAATACATACTGGTATGTGTCTTAGATCAGGGGTGCACAACTCCAGTCCTCAAGGGGCATCAACAGTGCATGTGTTCAGGATTTCCTTAGTACTGCACAAGTGATAATTTAAAAATAGTAACTCCGGCACACATCAAAAGTCAGTATGATTCACATATGAATTTATTAGAAACTCGAGACGTTTCAAATGACGTTTTTTTCATCCAGAGAAAATTCAAATTAACACCGCATACGTAGTGAAAAAAGAGACAATATTCATCACTTCACAGGTATTTGTTTCAACGTTTCGGCTTGTGAGCCTTTTTCAAGAAAAACCTGTACTTATATCAGTGATGGGGAATCCAGCAGAGCGGGGTCCGTAGTGATAATTTAGTCACCAGCGCAGGTGATGATTCCAACACCTTGTGCAATGCTAAGGAAATTCTGAAACCATGCACTGTTGGTGGCCAATGAGGACTGGAGTTGTGCACCCCTGCCTTAGATATAAATCCAAAAGAAAAAAGGAGTTCTATACGAAAATATATATAAAAAATCAATATTTTATTTCAAAAAATCTTAAAAGAGTCAATATAATACAAAACATTTATATATGTAGAAAAGGGGAGACCCTAGTACAGAAACATCCAAGTCACAGGCACATGAATGTATATATCACCATGGTATGTATGTATAAATAAACATCCATGTTTGCACACAATGGTAAAATATATTACTAGCTCCTATATGGACAAGTGTCCTCCATGCAAAAAGTAAGCAGGGAAACCAATATATGGTGCATATGCATCAGATGCCAGATTTCTTACCCATGGTGAGGTGACCAGTGCCGGTGACTCTGGAAAACCCCCTGACGCGCGTTTCGCGTTGCTTTTTCAAAGAGGGAATGACTATTAGATATAGTCTTATGAAATGAAAACCCATGTATAAGGAAAACAGAATGCTATCCAGTGTAGTAAAGCTTAACATTCGGTAATACTTCAAACTTTAGACAGATTTACTGCACGTATGGCCTGCACAGAACTGGTTAAGCACCTGATCAGTAGGGGTGAAGAGCAGCAATTAGGCAGCAATTTTCCAGATGCCTCTTGGGGATTATATGCCTCTTGAGCCAACCAGTGTCTAGTGTGAGAGGCACTCAGAGGATGAGAGCAGGGAAACCCAACCACTTGAGTGTCACACAAGGAACGAGATGGAGTACCATCATACACACAATGTTATCGGAGTATACAACCCCGCCAGCTTTACACCCCGCTCTGTAGACACACTGCCAATACTGGAAATTTAGGATTTACATGATGAGTGAGAGGAGATGGTCTTGTCATATGTATAGAAATGTTGTAAAAAAAGGAATTTCGCGAGCATAACCAGTATATAGTGTGTCTTATTAAGTCATGCCTAAACACTCTGTCCACATGTATCTACAGCGGGTGTATGGAACTATGGAATTGGTTGGCTGTGTAAATTTAGAAACTAATCCGCAGCATTGCACGCTTGGCGGTTCCAAGCGCTGTGGATTAGACTGGGGTGGAAAGAGATGATTTGCATAGCTCCGCCTACTGCAAAGGATTCTGGGTAAACCTGCTATTCTTTGTATTATGCTGCTTGCAAGTACTTTCCGTTTCAGGAAAGCATCCACTATGTATTTCCTTTAAGTAGAGGGCTTTTCGGTCTCTTTCGTCCCTAAGGTGGCTAGCATGTATGGAACTATGGAGAGAACTAAAGGAACAAAAAAAAGTATTTAATCCCGCTTGAGTTGTGATAGCAAAAGTGCTGTGAATGCAAAAAATGGCATTGTATAAGGGTACCGTCACACTATAACATTTCGATCGCTACGACGGTACGATTCGTGACGTGCCAGCGATATCGTTACGATATCGCTGTGTCTGACACGCAGCAGCGATCAGGGATCCTGCTGAGAATCGTACCTCGTAGCAGATCGTATGGAACTTTCTTTCATCGCTGGATCTCCCGCTGTCATCGCTAGATCGGTGTGTGTGACACCGATCTAGCGATGCGATCCAGCGATGCGTTCGCTTGTAACCAGGGTAAACATCGGGTAACTAAGCGCAGGACCACGCTTAGTTACCCGATGTTTACCCTGGTTACAAGCGTTAAACTAAAAAAAAACAAACAGCACATACTTACATTCTGGTGTCCGTCAGGTCCCTTGCCGTCTCTGCTTCCCGCACTGTGACTGCCGGCCGTAAAGTGAAAGCAGAGCACAGCGGCTGTGCTTTCACTTTCACTTTACGGCCGGCAGTCACAGAGCGGGAAGCAGACGGCAAGGGACGTGACGGACACCAGATGTAAGTATGTGCTGTTTGTTTTTTTTTAGTTTTACGCTTGTAACCAGGGTAAACATTGGGTTACTAAGCGCGGTCCTGCGCTTAGTTACCCGATGTTTACCCTGGTTACCCGGGTACCTCGGCATCGTTGGTCGCTGGAGAGCTGTCTGTGTGACAGCTCCCCAGCGACCACACTACGATTTACCTACGATCACGGCCAGGTCATATCGCTGGTCGTGATCGTAGGTAAATCGTATAGTGTGACGGTACCCTAACTGTCATGTCTACAGAATGAATGGCCAGACAGGCAACTTTTAATCAATGGGATATATTGCAATTTTCACTCATCACTTATCGGTTTCTGATCCGCTCATGTTCAGAGCTATGCATTAATTGTTACTGAAATGTAAAAACTGATCACTTTGGCTTATTGAAGATTTTTTTGTGATGTGCCGGACCAATCATTCCACCCACGGTGCTGACATACAGAGCTTCGCTGAAGGACTTTGTGAGCTCTACATTTTGTTCCCTGCCTCTGCAATGTCACCGCAATTAATGTGTATGTCAGATGTGCCTCAGGGTAACCTATTAATACGCATTATTTTTTCATTAAAAAAAACTGCATGCTTTTCATAGCTAATCTCTCACTAAGAAGTGGACTCGATTGAAATTAATAGAAACACCAGGAGGGGAGACCACTGCTGACTCCAAGGGGGAATTATAGCACTATCGATGAGTGCCTTCTACCTTCCCATTGCCACTAAATTCCATTGATTGACTGCAGCAGTCACACGTACAGTTGAAACCAGAAGTTTACATGCACTATATAAAAAGACACATATGCATGTTTGTCTCAATATCTGACATGCAATCAGAATAAACCTTTCCCGTTTGAGGTCAATTATGATTACCATAATTAATTATATTTGCCAAATGCCAGAATAATGACAGAGACAATGTTTTGAGACATTTTTATTAATTACTGCAAAGTCAAAAGTTTACAAACATTTCCTTAGTATTTGGTACATCTTTCCACAAGCTTCTCACAATAGTTGGTTGGAATTTGGGCCCATTCCTCCTGAGAAAACTAGTGTAACTGATCCAGGTATGTAGGTCGCCTTGCTCGCACCTGTCTTTTCAGCTTTGCCCATAAATTTTCAATAGGATTGAGATCAAGGCTTTGTGATGGCCACTCCATAACATTGAATTTGTTATCATTAAGCCACTTTATTACCCTTTTGGCAGTATGCTTTGTGTCATTGTCCTTTTGAAGACTCATTTCCTCCCAAACTTTAACTTCCTGGCTGATGTCTTGAGATGTTGCCGCAGTATTGCCACATAATCTTCTTTTCTCATGATGCCATCTATTTTGTGAAGGTTACCAGTCACTTCTGCAGCAAAACAACCCCACAACAAGATGCTGCCAACCCATATTTCACAGTTGGAATGGTGTTCTTAGGCTTCCAAGCTTCTCCCTTTTTCCTCCAAATGTAACAATGTTTATTGTGCCCCAAAAGTTCAATTTTAGTTTCATCAGAACACAGGACATGTCTCAAAAAATTAAGGTCTTTGTTCCTTTGTGCATTTGCAAACATTAATCTGGCTTTATTATGTTTCTTTTGGAGTAATGGCTTCTTTTTGGCAGAGTGGTCATTCAGCCCATGTTGATACAGTACTCGTCGGACCAAAGCACCTTCATCTCTGGGACACAGAACCCATCTCCCTCCTGAGAGGTATGATGGCTGGACATTCCCATCTTGTTTCTACTTGCCTGTAATTTTTTTGTAAAGATGAATGAGGCACCTTCAAGTATCTTGGAATTGTATCCAAGGATGAGCCAGACTTTTGCAAGTCCACAATTCTCTTCCTGATATCTTGGCTGATTTCTTGAGACTTTCCCATGATGCTACATAAAGAAGCAGTGTTTCATTCAGGTGTGTATTAAAATACATCCACAGGTGTATTCTAATTAACTCAGAAGTTGCCATAAATTCAGAAGCTTCCAAATACATGACATCATCATATGGGGAGTCCAGAACTGTTTACAGGTATAGTAATCTTAACCCCTTTCTGCCATTAGACGTACTATTGCGTCCATGTGGGGTGGGCTTTTCTTCCCAAGGACGCAATAGTACGTCATATGCGATCGGCAGCGCTCACGGGGGGAGCGCCGCCGATCGCGGCCGGGTGTCAGCTGTTTATCGCAGCTGACATCCGGCACTATGTGCCAGGAGCGGTCACGGACCGCCCCCGGCACATTAACCCCCGGCACACCGCGATCAAAGATGATCGCGATGTGCCGGCGGTACAGGGAAGCACCGCGCAGGGAGGGGGCTCCCTGCGGGCTTCCCTGAGCCCCCCGCAGCAACGCGATGTGATCGCGTTGCTGCGAGGGTCTCACCTCCCTCCCTGCTCCCTCCAGCCCCGGATCCAAGATGGCCGCGGATCCGGGTCCTGCAGGGAGGGAGGTGGCTTCACAGAGCCTGCTCAGAGCAGGCACTGTGAAGCAGCCTGCACTCCTATCAGATCAGTGATCTGACAGAGTGCTGTGCAAACTGTCAGATCACTGATCTGTGATGTCCCCCCCTGGGACAAAGTAAAAAAGTTAAAAAAAAAAATTTCAAATGTGTAAAAAAAAATTAAAAAAAATATTCCAAAATAATGAAAAAAAAATAAAAATATTATTCCCATAAATACATTTCTTTATCTAAATAAAAAAAACAAAACAATAAAAGTACACATATTTAGTATCGCCGCGTCCGTAACGGCCCGACCTATAAAACTGGCCCACTAGTTAACCCCTTCAGTAAACACCGTAAGAAAAAAAAAAAAAAAACGAGGCAAAAAACAACGCTTTATTATCATACCGCCGAACAAAAAGTGGAATAACACGCGATCAAAAAGACAGATATAACTAACCATGGTACCGCTGAAAACGTCATCTTGTCCCGCAAAAAACGAGCCGCCATACAGCATCATCAGCAAAAAAATAAAAAAGTTATAGTCCTGAGAATAAAGCGATGCAAAAATAATTATTTTTTCTATAAAATAGTTTTTATCGTATAAAAGCGCCAAAACATAAAAAAATGATATAAATGAGGTGTCGCTGTAATCGTACTGACCCGAAGAATAAAACTGCTTCATCAATTTTACCAAACGCGGAACGGTATAAACGCCTCCCCCAAAAGAAATTCATGAATAGCTGGTTTTTGGTCATTCTGCCTCACAAAAATCGGAATAAAAAGCGATCAAAAAATGTCACGTGCCCGAAAATGTTACCAATAAAAACATCAACTCGTCCCGCAAAAACCAAGACCTCACATGACTCTGTGGACCAGAATATAGAAAAATTATAGCTCTCAAAATGTGGTAACGCAAAAAATATTTTTTGCAATAAAAAGCGTCTTTCAGTGTGTGACGGCTGCCAATCATAAAAATCCGCTAAAAAACCCGCTATAAAAGTAAATCAAACCCCCCTTCATCACCCCCTTAGTTAGGGAAAAATTAAAAAAAATGTATTTATTTCCATTTTCCCATTAGGGCTAGGGTTAGAGTTAGGGCTAGGGTTAGGGCTAGGGTTAGGGCTAGGGTTAGGACTAGGGCTAGGGTTAGGGCTAGGGTTAGGGCTAGGGTTAGGGCTAGGGTTAGGGCTAGGGTTAGGGCTAGGGTTAGGGCTAGGGTTAGGGCTAGGGTTAGGGTTAGGGTTAGGGCTAGGGTTAGGGCTAGGGTTAGGATTAGGGCTAGGGTTAGGGCTAGGGCTACAGTTTGGGTTGGGGCTAAAGTTACAGTTAGGGTTTAGATTACATTTACGGTTGGGAATAGGGTTGGGATTAGGGTTAGGGGTGTGTCAGGGTTAGAGGTGTTGTTAGGGTTACTGTTGGGATTAGGGTTAGGGATGTGTTTGGATTAGGGTTTCAGTTATAATTGGGGGGTTTCCACTGTTTAGGCACATCAGGGGCTCTCCAAACGCGACATGGCGTCCGATCTCAATTCCAGCCAATTCTGCGTTGAAAAAGTAAAACAGTGCTTCTTCCCTTCCGAGCTCTCCCGTGTGCCCAAACAGGGGTTTACCCCAACATATGGGGTATCAGCGTACTCAGGACAAATAGGACAACAACTTTTGGGGTCCAATTTCTCCTGCTACCCTTGGGAAAATACAAAACTCGGGGCTAAAACATATTTTTTGTGGGAAAAAAAAAGATTTTTTATTTTCACGGCTCTGCGTTATAAACTGTAGTGAAACACTTGGGGGTTCAAAGTTCTCACAACACATCTAGATTAGTTCCCTGGGGGGTCTAGTTTCCAATATGGGGTCACTTGTGGGGGGTTTCTACTGTTTAGGTACATTAGGGGTTCTGCAAACGCAATGTGACGTCTGCAGACCATTCCATCTAAGTCTGCATTCCAAATGGCGCTCCTTCTCTTCCGAGCTCTGCCATGCGCTCAAACGTTGGTTTCCCCCAACATACGGGGTATCAGCGTACTCAGGACAAATTGGACAACAACTTTTGGGGTCGAATTTCTCCTCTTACCCTCGGGAAAATACAAAACTGGGGGCTAAAAAATAATTTTGAGGGGAAAGATTTTTTTTTTTAATTTTCACGGCTCTGCGTTACAAACTGTAGTGAAACACTTGGGGGTTCAAAGCTATCACAACACATCTAGATGAGTTCCTTAGGGGGTCTAGTTTCCAAAATGGTGTCACTTGTGGGAGGTTTCTACTGTTTAGGTACATTAGGGGCTCTGCAAATGCAATGTGACACCTGCAGACCATTCCATCTAAGTCCTCATTCCAAATGGAGCTCCTTCCCTTCCGAGCCCTCCCATGCGCCCAAACAGTGGTTCCCCCCCACATATGGGGTATCAGCGCACTCAGGACAAATTGGACAACAAATTGTGGGGTCGAATTTCTCCTTTTACCCTCGGGAAAATACAAAACTGGGGGCTAAAAAATAATTTTTGTGGGAAAAAATTTTTGTTTTATTTTTACGGCTCTCCATTATAAACTTCTGTGAAGCCCTTGGTGGGTCAAAGCGCTCAGCACACATCTAGATAAGTTCCTAAGGGGGTCTACTTTCCAAAATGGTGTCACTTGTGGGGGGTTTCTACTGTTTAGGTACATTAGGGGCTCTGCAAACGCAATGTGACACCTGCAGACCATTCCATCTAAGTCTGCATTCAAATGGCACTCCTTCCCTTCTGAGCCCTCCCATGTGCCCAAACAGTGGTTCCCCCCACATATGGTGTATCATCGCACTCAGGACAAATTGGGCAACAAATTTTGGGGTCCAATTTCTCCTGTTACCCTCAGGAAAATACAAAACTGGGGGCTAAAAAAATAATTTTTGTGGGAAAAAAATTTTGTTTTATTTTTACGGCTCTGCATTATAAACTTCTGTGAAGCACTTGGTGGGTCAAAGTGCTCACCACACCTCTAGATAAGTTCCTTAGGGGGTCTACTTTCCAAAATGGTGTCATTTGTGGGGGGTTTCAATGTTTAGGCACATCAGTGGCTCTTCAAACGCAACATGGCGTCCCATCTCAATTCCTGTCAATTTTGCTTTGAAAAGTCAAACGGCGCTCCTTCCCTTCCGAGCTCTCCCATCCACCCAAACAGTGGTTTACCCCCACATATGGGGTATCCGCGTACTCAGGACAAATTGTACAACAACTTTTGGGGTCCAATTTCTTCTCTTACCCTTGGGAAAATTAAAAATTGGGGGCAAAAAGATAATTTTTGTGAAAAAATGATTTTTTTATTTTTACGGTTCTACATTATAAACTTCTGTGAAGCACTTGGTGGGTCAAAGTGCTCACCACACCTCTAGATAAGTTCCTTAGGGGGTCTACTTTCCAAAATGGTGTCACTTGTGGGGGGTTTCAATGTTTAGGCACATCAGTGGCTCTTCAAACGCAACATGACGTCCCATCTCAATTCCTGTCAATTTTGCATTGAAAAGTCAAACGGCGCTCCTTCCCTTCCGAGCTCTCCCATCCGCCCAAACAGTGGTTTACCCCCACATATGGGCTATCAGCGTACTCAGGACAAATTGTACAACAACTTTTGGGGTCCAATTTCTTCTCTTACCCTTGGGAAAATAAAAAATTGGGGGCGAAAAGATAATTTTTGTGAAAAAATATGATTTTTTATTTTTACGGTTCTACATTATAAACTTCTGTGAAGCACTTGTTGGGTCAAAGTGCTCACCACACCTCTAGATAAGTTGTCATGAAGTACAATATGTCACGAGAAAACAATGTCAGAATCACCAGGATCCATTGAAGCGTTCCAGAGTTATAACCTCATAAAGGGACAGTGGTCAGAATTGTAAAAATTGGCCCGGTCATTAACGTGCAAACCACCCTTGGGGGTAAAGGGGTTAAGGCCCCGTCACACATAGCGACGCTTGAGCGATTCCGACAACGATACGACCTGTCAGGGATCGTTGCTGCGTTGCTATGTGGTCGCTGGTGAGATGTCACACAGTGCGATCTCCCCAACGACGCAGCAGTGATGCGGCGACCTGTAGCGACCTGTAGCGACCTGTAGAACGATGCTATTTCATAATGATTCAATGGGACGTCCTGTCAGCGAGGTCGTTGGTAAGGTGTCAAACACAGCGATGTGTGCTACCCAGCGGGACCTCAACGATCAAAAAATGGCCTAGGCCATTCCGACCCGACCAGCGATCTCACAGCAGGGGCCTGATCGCTGCTACGTGTCACACATAGCGAGATCGCTACTGAGATCGCTGTTGCGTCACAAAACTTGTGACTCAGCAGCGATCTCGCTAGCGATCTCGCTGTGTGTGACGGGGGCTTTAGTGTATGTAAACTTTTGACTGTGTAGTAAGTAATAAAAATGCCTTAAGGCTATGTGCACACGTTGTGGATTAGGCTTAGGAATTTCTGGTGCGGATTCTGCCTCTCCTGGCAGAAAACGCACCTGCGGATTTGTTGCGTTTTTTGTGCGGCTCCGCAGCATTTTTTTGTGCGTTTTTGCTGCGGTTTTCTTGTGGATTTGCTGCGTTTTTTACCCCTGTGGTTTTCTATAATGGAATGGGTACAAAAACGCTGCAGATTCACAAAAAAGAAGTGACATGCTACTTCTTTTAAACCGCAGCGCTTCCGCAGCGGATTTTCCGCAAAGTGTGCACAGCATTTTTTTTTCTCATTGATTTACATTGTACTGTAAATCAATTGCGGATCTGCAGCGTTTCTGCACCTCAAAAATGAAAGAGCGTTTCTCTCTCTCATTATTCTGGCATTCGGCAAATATTGATAATTATTGTATCCTAATTGACCTAAAACGGAAAGGTTTATTCTGATTTCATGTCAGATATTGAGAAAAACATGCATATGTGTCTTTTTATATTGTGTATGTAAACTTCTGGTTTCAATTGTAGCTGCTGAAGCCCTGCAAACCATGGGGACTGGAGGAGCAGGGGCTTTACTAGGAGCTGGAAAAATATACTTGGGATGTAGAAAGGCACTATCTACTTTATCAAGTGTCTGTGTCCATGGCTGCTCCTCTGCTTGTCAGCAGTGGAAGTAACGAGCAGTTATGGGGGCACTATGAGTTGAAACTTATATGGGGCATTCGGCCAGGCCCTCATATGTGGTAAATTGGATTGGCAATAAAAAGGGAACTGTGTATGACAGTCAAATATTGCACTCATGTGGAGACAGGCTGATTGGCGTCATGGCGTGCTGCAGATGACACATGTATGAAAGCAGTGTGTTTGGTTTACGCTCTTCAGAGAGTGTGAAGTTTTGATTATGCAGGGACCATGTCTGCCACTAAAGTCAGGTGCACACACTGAGTATGTGGTGTTTTTTTTTTACCTCAGTGTTTGGTCAGTTTTTTACCTCAGTATTTGGTCAGTATTTTACCTCAGTATTTGGTCAGTATTTTACCTCAGTATTTGTAAGCCAAAACCAGGAGTCGGTGATAAATACAGAAGTGGTGACATGTTTCTATTATACTTTTCCTCTGATTGTTCCACTCCTGCTTTTGGCTTATAAATACTGAGGTAAAAACTCACCAAATACTGCTAGTGTGCACGTGGCCTACTACTGCACTTTACAGGGTATGTTCACATAGAGTGAGTTTGTTCTTGATAAATTGGGTGTGGATTAGAAAAGTAATCCATGGCAGATATTCTTCAATAGAATTTAATGGAGCTAATATTCTTTTTTTTTTTCAGCACCAATAATGAACATGCTGTGGACTTCAAAATCTGTGGCATGTTAATTATCATGTGCAAATTTTCCTGTAGCATGTGACTAGGGCAGGGGTCCCCAACCTGTAGCTCGGGAGCCACATGTGGCTGTGGTCCCATGAATTGTGGCTCGCGGCTGTCTGTCATCTTGGCGCATTAGCTCCAGATCTAGCAAACAGGTATGAAGAGCACATTTCAAAATGGTGAATTTTGTGAGTAGCCCTGCACAGAAGAGCAGATCTGGATGCACATATACCGGTCTTTGGGGGTTAGATATAGTTTAAAGGGAACCTGTCACCCCGTTTTTTGAGATTGAGCTATAAATACTGTTAAATAGGGCCTGCGCTGTGCGTTACTATAGTGTATGTAGTGTACCCTGATTCCCAATGTATGCTGAGAAATACATTACCAAAGTCGCCGTTTTCGCCTGTCAATCAGGCTGGTCTGGTCAGGTGGGCGTGTTCACAGCGCTCTTTTCTTCCCCAGCTTTCCGTTGGTGGCGTAGTGGTGTGCGCATGTCCAGAGTTCCGACTTCCCTGCGCCCACGTGAAGACACAGCGCGCGATCTGCGCTGTAATCCCTTGCATCGGTGGGGGCGGCCATCTTCCTGGGGCCGCGCGTGCGCAGATGGAGTGCTCTGCTGCACGGGGCTTCAGGAAAATGGCCGCGGGATGCCGCGCGTGCGCATTAGAGATCGCGGCGGCCATTTTCCCAAAGCCGAGTTTGCATCTCGGCTTTGGGAAAATGGCCGCCGCGATCTCTAATGCGCACGCGCGGCATCCCGCGGCCATTTTCCTGAAGCCCCGTGCAGCAGAGCACTCCATCTGCGCACGCGCGGCCCCAGGAAGATGGCCGCCCCCACCGATGCAAGGGATTACAGCGCAGATCGCGCGCTGTGTCTTCACGTGGGCGCAGGGAAGTCGGAACTCTGGACATGCGCACACCACTACGCCACCAACGGAAAGCTGGGGAAGAAAAGAGCGCTGTGAACACGCCCACCTGACCAGACCAGCCTGATTGACAGGCGAAAACGGCGACTTTGGTAATGTATTTCTCAGCATACATGGGGAATCAGGGTACACTACATACACTATAGTAACGCACAGCGCAGGCCCTATTTAACAGTATTTATAGCTCAATCTCAAAAAACGGGGTGACAGGTTCCCTTTAAGTATGGTAAGCTAAGAACTGGATGATACTACCTGTCAGAGGAGGTGCTTGAAGCTATATGCAACCATGTTTTGGGAGTGACTGATGGGAGAATACTGAATGGGGGTATTGTGACAACCCCATGATCTTGGTATTCTGCTTTGGGGGGAATTTATGTGGAAAAGCTTTGATTATCATCATACCCATAATGGGGGCTTTGGTTGCCGCTGTGAGGGGGTCGAAACCTGGATGTGGCTTGCAACCCTCTCCCCTAGATAAATGTGGTTCACAACCCTCTACCAGAGCTGAATGTGGCTCTCAAGGTCAGAAAGGTTGGGGACCATTGGACTAGGGCATAAAATACTCCATCAACATGCTGTAGGAATGCTAGCAAATTCTGATGCATTATAGGCATGGACAGACTGCACTATGTGTGAACATGCTCTTATGGCTAGGTTGGCAACCATCCAGAAATTCTCGGACAGTCCATAAAAATTGGGAACTTTTTTGTCCTATTTGTTAAAAAAAAAAAAAAAAGACGCCTGTGATTTTATTGAAGCTGAAGAAATTTATACAGATTATTTTGAGTGTAATTATCATAATTTTTCAATTTCCTGTAAATAAATCTGATGTTTTCATGCCAGAATTATGGGCTGTAGATATAGATCACTTATAATCATAATGATTTATTATGGTTTTCCAAAATATATTGTCTGTCCGTGATTTCTTGATAAGCTGTCCAGAAAAAATAATAAGTCAAATTGAGAGTCCTCAGTGGTTGATACTTTTTAATGGCTAACTAAAAAGATGGTAACTAACCAGTTAGCCATTAAAAGGTATCAACCACTGAGGACTCTCAATTCTAAATATTTTTTTATCTACTGGCTAACACGGTTCCAAGATATAAAACTTTCCTGTATTAAGTCAAATTGGCAACTCTGTCACATGAAGGTACAATAGCTGACATCTACCTACATACCGGTAATACTGTATGTTAAATTCAGAATGTAATTGCTGGTTTTATATTTTTTCAAATACCATTTTTCCTCTTTTTTAATGTTTTCATTCAACATCTCAAAATAAAACCCCACTCAATATAATGTACACCATTTATGTGAGTTGTATGCTCCATTTACCTGGGACTGATAGAAGCTGAGCTGAAATGTTACTGAAGGCTAAAATGATAAAAAGAAGACATTTTCTACCTAAAATTTGAATAACACAGTAGGAACAAATCTACCCTGAACGTAATATGGAAATATGCGACAGTGAGGCCAAGAAAACCTCTTATTCATATTAAAATTACACAGCACATTTCACATCCCAAAGTAGCACATATCTACCAATATAACACAAGTGAAATTGTCATTTCAAGGGAATCTGTCAGCAGGTTTTTGCTATGTAATGAGGACAGCATGAGGTAGGGGTAAAAACTCAGAATTCTACGATGTGCCACTTATCAGGCTATGTGCTGTTGTATACTTAGAGTCAAGGTTTTATCACTAGGACACTATCACGTCCAGGTTTGATGTGCACATGGCTGCTAGTCTGACTCTGCCCCCTCCTCTGATAAGCTCACTGCCAATGTGCAATGTACACAGAAAGCTGTGGTGTGGGTGGGGTTAGCTTTCTCAGCTCTGCTGCATGCTACATCTAAGAACTCTGACTGTGTCAGAACGACTGCACCCAGTAATCTAAGTGATACATTATTGGAATCAGGGTCTCTTTTCCTACATCATGCTGATCTCAGATGAGGTAGCACAATCCTGCTGACAGATTCCCTTTAAAGGGACACCCTTTGATGGCTAGGATATAATTTTTCAGTGGTGGGAACCTGACTTTAGACATGGTCACCAATATTCAGTGGACAACTAGAGTGTAGCCTTCACTGGACCCCAACACTTACAGAATGCCAATAGTATCTAATCGATTGTATAAAAATAATTTCTTGCACATCGGGGGGTGATCAGGACCAGGAAGCGTGCATGATTGGCTGGTATTGTCTCTAGCCTAATACATATTATATTGAATAAACATGAAAGAAAAATTAATCCCCTGTCAATAAAGTAATAATAATGTGCAATACTTTATTAAATCTTTATCTTCACACAAGATACCGTTTTCTTTTTTTCCCAGTCCGGAAAGCATATAACAGGCTGGATAGAAATGCCAGCTTTATATGCCGTGTATGATACAGCATTTTATTTCCCTCCAAATGAACATTTCACTTAAAAATATTGTGTCTTTGCCCGCTCCCCCTCTGACTGCTGCCATGGCAACCTGCACGCCAGTCACCCGATAAACAGCCAGAAGGGGTAGACTAGGATTCAACCTATCTGCTGCTGGATCCTGGTGGATTCTGCCTGTGCCCGGACCTCAGAAAAGCAAACTGTGTCACATACATGGAGTAAAAACGTATTCCTGCCAGCTGATAAAAATATTCCAAATTGTACTGTACCAGTCAAAGGGGATAACAATGCCCTGACGCCCCAATTATCTAAATAGTTCTGTACGGAATAACATGCTCCATGGCGTCCTCACCTCGTAGAGTGCGGTGCGGTCATAGAAGACGAGAGCTGCATCCACCCTACACACTGACGCCGCACCTATCCCACTGATACACCACCTATGACTTTTTGTTATTTCCCGCTAATGTGCTATACGGCATGTAGATCTTTATTACTTGTACGGTTTCACATTCACACTAGTAGAATAATTATTGCACTTCTGGTATTTGTCAAATTCAAAAAGGTGCTAAAGGTGCCCGCAAGTGAAAATGTCCTGGGAATGTTAATTGTAAGAACCCTTTAAATGTCGTCATCCGTAAATACCATGTAATAAGCGACGACACGGAGAGACTACTTAATGTAACGTCAGGAATTCCCAATAAAGTGTTTAATTACTGTTCTAATAACATACATTATAGTTTATTCTTTCACTACTAGGGTGTGAACTGCCTTACACAATCTTTTCTTGTAGTTTCTGATAGTTGCAGTTCTTGTAGGTCCTTTTAAAGAAGACAGTTTTTGATCTTATATTATTCCCACCATTGCCCTTAGTATGCTGTGCTTTTATTTGTTTTTAAATCCACCAAATGGTTCTACAAATATGGGCCTTTTTAATAAAGACCATAAAAATAAACACTACATAGAAAAAAGACCATCTCTAAAGCCCACTCCTCTTGGGCTATCTGCACAAAAGCTGTTCTACCCTGTATGCACACATGGATTTTTCCTCTCTGAACCCTGTTCACACAGGTTATATACAGATGATCAGGTTTTTAATACACCAGATAGGGATTGCATACATTAGTTAGGACTGCTCTGATAAGGGTATACCGTGAAGATTGGTAGAGCAGCTTAGTATACATTTTTTGCAAAAAACGTATCAACCAAATACCCTGTTTTTTACATCTTTTACTAGCACTTGCGGATTACTGCAACATTTTTTCAAACTGAGTGTTTTTGGTTTTACTATTCTCTTTTGTGTCTTCAGGTTTCTTGGTGGTGTGTGAACATGATCATACAGACTTGTTCACTGTGCAAGTAGCCCATGTGTTCCTGTTTCCATAATTGTTCTCTTGTGTCTACAAGACTGGGGAGTTCCACCACTCCTCTTGGGCTATCTGCACAAAAGCTGTTCTACCCTGTATGCACACATGGATTTTTCCTCTCTGAACCCTGTTCACACAGGTTATATACAGATGATCAGGTTTTTAATACATCAGATAGGGATTGCATACATTAGTTAGGACTGCTCTGATAAGGGTATACCGTGAAGATTGGTAGAGCAGCTTAGTATACATTTTTTGCAAAAAACGTATCAACCAAATACCCTGTTTTTTACATCTTTTACTAGCACTTGCGGATTACTGCAACATTTTTTCAAACTGAGTGTTTTTGGTTTTACTATTCTCTTTTGTGTCTCTAAAGCCAAAAGGTTGAATTTAAAAACAACAACGCATAATCAGGAGAACAACAGGAATAAAATAAGAACAAACATTGGCCACTTTTCATCTGCTAATAAAGGGAACCAGATTTTTGCAACCTTATCTGATAGCAGCATAATGTAGAGACAGATACCCTGATTCTAGTGATGTGTCACTTACTGGGCTGCTTTCTGAAGTTTTGATGAAATCATTTTTTTTTATCAGCAGATGACTAGTAAACACGCTACCATACAGCACTCCATATTTATCATCTCTGTATAACTCTGCCCCACCACAAATTAGTAATTGTCTGCCTATGCACAGTGTATACAGCAAGCTGTCAATCAGTGGTGTGGGCGGGGTTATATAAAGCTCAGCATTCCGACAACTGTCATATCTGTAGAAGATAAAACTGTGATTATATCAAAACTGCAGCAAGCAGCTCAGTCAGTAATGCATAGCTGGAATCATGATCTCTGCCCCTACTTCATGCTGCGTTCATATGGGGTAGCGAAAACCTGGTGACAGGATCTCGTTAAACCAAGGGCACTGTGGTAGCTTTGCAGTTCATGTTCAGTATGAATACCACCATTAATCCTCTATTTGCAAATCAATCTTCTAACTTCAAATTATTACATTTGTAGATGACACATTATACAATAAACTGCCGCTGAGCTGGTGTGTATCAACATATTAGTAATTCCTCAAACCCACACGGAGCAGTAATTTTATATTTTCTCTTTTCTCTTCAATTTTTGTACATCCAAATAACCAAACTCATGAAATATTAACTGAAAAGGTCAGAGAGTGATAATTGGTTACAAGAACTGAACCTAATACACACAGTAAAAATTGATTTTTCAAGATGGTCAATAAAAAAAAACATCCCTCCGAAAATGTCCAGCGCGCAGACCTTTAAATCTGGCACTGTCCCTGGAGACAGGAGAGCAAGTGGCTAGCTAAACACAGGTGAACAAACTGATAAATGCAACAAAAGACACCGTGCCGCTTCAGAAGGCAACACGCCACGTGCCTCGACATCTGTCCATCTATCTTATTAGATTATTTTCTAATGCAATGGAGATAAAACTCATGAATCACACGGTTTGTGGCATTTCATTTTATACGTAGATTTAAAAATAAAAAAAAGAACCAGAGGGACAGAATCGGGCTGCATTTTGCATCATGTCTGAGCCAGAAGCCACTGTCCATGGTCCATGAATTTGATTCAGTTTACATTTGTTTTTAGTCCTAGGAAGTAAAGCTTTAGCACTGGCTGAAATATTCCCACTTTCCATTAAAGGTACTGACATTCTCATCCTCCAAACATGAATGGAGAGCTCAGTACTAAAAAGCAATTCACATTTCAGTAATGTATAGCATAGCAAAACGATATTCAATACATGTCTGATAAATGCGTTTCCCACCTCTGGGACTTGCACCTTTCTCAAAAATTAGATCCTATCTATTGCCTTTAAAAACAGAATAGAGCCTGCACATGTATTTCGCTCTCTATTAATTTATAGTGCTCAGGTAGGCATCTGAGGATCTCGGTCCGATCTCAGACCCCAATGTCTGTGTCCCTCCTAATCCGAGTATGACAGCATCATAGAAATACAGCTCTGGCAAAAATGTTCAGTTTGCCTGATTTTTCTCTTTATAGGTATATTTTTGAGTAAAATGTAAATTGCTCTTTTATTCTATAAACTACTGACATGTCTCCGAAGTTCCAAGCAATACATTTTGTATTTATTTTCTGAAAATGAGAAATGATCAAAATAACAAAAAAAAAACAGTGCTTACAGGCCTCAGATAATGCAAAGAAAACAAGTTCATAATCATTTACAAACAACAATACTAATGTTTTAAATATGGAAGAGTTCAGAAATCAATATTTGTGGAATAGCCATGATTTTTAATGACAGCTTTCATACGTCTTGGCATGCTTTCCACCAGTCTTTCACACTGCTTTTGGGTGACCTTATGTCACTCCTGGTACAAAAATGTAAGTAGTTCGTCTTTGTTTGATGGCTTGTGACTATCCATCTTCCTCTTGATTACATTCCAGAGGTTTCCAATGGGGTTCAGGTCTGGAGATCAGGCGGGCCATGACAAGGATTTGATGTGGTGGTCCTTCATTCACACCGTGATTGACCTAGCTGTGTGGCATGGTGCATTGTCCTGCTGGAAAAACCAGTCCTCAGAGTTGGGGAACATTGCCTGAGCAGAAGGAATCAACAGTTTTTCCAGGTTAACCTTGTATGCGGCTTGATTCAGGACCGGACTGGGACTAAAATTCAGGCCTGGCATTTGAAGTTACACAGGCCCACTTGTCACATGGTGACTGTATAATATCTTTGTACACTTGTAGGCAGGGCCGGTTTTAGGCAAAGTGGGGCCCTAGGCAAAGTTTATAATGGGGCACCAAATGCTAACATATTGCACATCACACAAAAGCATTTCGGTTGTATTTACATGCGCTGATCTCAGGCCGCTAAATGAGTTTGATCGACAATACTGAAGTTGTTTAACGTTTATTTCCCAGCCTCTTTCCATCGTCTGAGAAAGAATGATGGGACAGAACCATCACTAATAGATCACTAACAGATCACCATACAGTATCATGTTATCAGCAGCACATCTACAGTTTACACCAGCAATGTGCTGCTGAGAACAAGGATTTTTGTTCCGGCAAAAACAATCTGAATATGCAGCATTTTACTTGTTTAGTAAAATACACCCCATAGTCCTCCATATATTATAATGTGCACCACAGTCCTCCATATAGTATAATACACTCCCTATAGTCCTCCATATATTAAAATACACTGCTCAGTCCTCCACATAGTATAATACACTCCTCATAGTCCTCCATATAGCATAATACACTCCACATAGTGCTCCCTATAGTATAATGCACCACCATAGTCATCCATGTAGTACAAGTCACTTCTCATAGTATAATGCGCCCCATAGTTCTTCATATAGTATAACGTATTCCCCATAGTCCTCAATACAGTATAATGCAGCCCACATACAGTATAATGCAGCCACCACCCTACAGAGTATAATGCAGCCACCCCAGAGTATCATGCAGCCACCTCAGAGTATAATGTAACCCCCCACAGAATATAATGCAGCCCCCCTCATAGTTTAATGCAGCCCCCTCATAGAGTATGATGCAATCACCCCTCATAGAATATAAATATAATACAGCCCCCATAGAATATAATGTAGCCCCAAATAGAATAGAATACTGCACACCTCCCCATAGAATATAATGCAGCCCCATCAGAGTATGATGCAACAATCATACCTCATAAAATCTAATACAGTCCCCCATAGATTATAATACAGCCCACCTCCCCATAATATATTAAGTAGCCCCCATAGAATATAATGCAGCCCCCCATAGTATATAAGACAGCCTCCCCCATAGAATATAATATACCCCCGCAATAGTATATAACACAGCCACATAGTATATAATACGGCCTCCCCCATAGAATATAATATACCCCCCATAGTATATATCAAAGCCTGCATAGTATATAGCATAACCCGCATAGCATATAGCACAGCCTGCAAAATATAGCACAGCCCGTGTAGTAGTATACAGCGCAGCCTACGTAGTAGTATACAGCACAGCCTGCATAGTAGTATACAGCACAGCCCGCGTAGTAGTATACAGCACAGCCCACACAGTAGTATACAACACAGTCCACACAGTAGTAAATACAGCACAGCCCACACAGTATACAGCACAGCCCACACAGCAGTATATACAGCACAGCCCACACAGTAGTATATACAGCACAGCCCACACAGTAGTATACAGCACATCCCACACAGTAGTATACAGCACAGCCCACACAGTAGTATATACAGCACAGCCCACACAGTAGTATATACAGCACAGCCCACACAGTAGTATATACAGCACAGCCCACACAGTAGCATACAGCACAACCCACACAGTAGTATACAGCACAGCCTACACAGTAGTATATACAGCACAGCCCACAGTAGTATACAGCACTGCCCACACAGAAGTATATACAGCACAGCCCACACTGTAGTATATACAGCACAGCCCACACAGTAGTATATACAGCACAGCCCACACAGTAGTATACAGCACAGCCTGCATAGTAGTATACTGCACAGCCCGCATAGTAGTATATAGCACAGCCGACACAGTAGTATAAAACACAGCCCACACAGTAGTATATACAGCACAGCCCACACAGTATACAGCACAGCCCACACAGTAGTTTATACAGCACAGCCCACAAAGTAGTATACAGCACAGCCCACACAGTAGTATACAGCACAGCCCACACAGTAGTATATACAGCACAGCCCACACAGTAGTATATACAGCACAGCCCACAGTAGTATATACAGCACAGCCCACACAGTAGCATACAGCACAATCCACACAGTAGTATACAGCACAGCCTACACAGTAGTATACAGCACTGCCCACACAGTAGTATATACTGCACAGCCCACACTGTAGTATATACAGCACAGCCCACACAGTAGTATATACAGCACAGCCCACACAGTAGTATACAGCACTGCCCACACAGTAGAATATACAGCACAGCCCACACTGTAGTATATACAGCACAGCCCACACAGTAGTATATACAGCACAGCCCACACAGTAGTATACAGCACAGCCCACACAGTAGTATATACAGCACAGCCCACACAGTAGTATATACAGCACAGCCCACACAGTAGTATATACAGCACAGCCCACACAGTAGTATACAGCACAGCCCACACAGTAGTATATACAGCACAGCCCACACAGTAGTATATACAGCACAGCCCAGAGTAGTATACAGCACAGCCCACTCAGTAGTATATACAGCACAGCCCAGAGTAGTATACAGCACAGCACACACAGTAGTATATACAGCACAGCCCACACTGTAGTATAGACAACACAGCCCACACAGTAGTATATACAGCACAGCCCACACAGTAGTATACAGCACTGCCCACACAGTAGAATATACAGCACAGCCCACACTGTAGTATATACAGCACAGCCCACACAGTAGTATATACAGCACAGCCCACACAGTAGTATACAGCACAGCCCACACAGTAGTATATACAGCACAGCCCACACAGTAGTATATACAGCACAGCCCACACAGTAGTATATACAGCACAGCCCACACAGTAGTATACAGCACAGCCCACACAGTAGTATATACAGCACAGCCCACACAGTAGTATATACAGCACAGCCCAGAGTAGTATACAGCACAGCCCACTCAGTAGTATATACAGCACAGCCCAGAGTAGTATACAGCACAGCACACACAGTAGTATATACAGCACAGCCCACACTGTAGTATAGACAACACAGCCCACACAGTAGTATATACAGCACAGCCCACCCAGTAGTATATACAGCACAGCCTACACAGTAGTATATACAGCACAGCCCACATAGTAGTATATACAGCACAGCCAACACAGTAGTATACAGCACAGCCTGTTGTGAATTCTGTGGCTGAATTCACTCCTGTGGTCACAAGTGGTACTGCAGCTTCTGAGCTTCCTCCCTCAGGTGTTCTGGTGAGCTCGTTAACTGCTTCATTACTTAACTCCGCCTGATGCTGCTATCCTTGCTCCTTGTCAATGTTTCAGTGTTGGATCTGAGCTTCTCCTGATTGTTCCTGTGACCTGCTGCTCTGTATAGCTAAGTGCTTTTTGCTTTTTTGTTGCTTTTTTTCTGTCCAGCTTGTCTTTTGTTTTGCTGGAAGCTCTGAGACGCAAAGGGTGTACCGCCGTGCCGTTAGTTCAGCACGGTGGGGTTTTTTTGCCCCCTTTGCGTGGTTTTGCTTTAGGGTTTTTTGTAGACTGCAAAGTTCGCTTTACTGTCCTCGCTCTGTCCTAGAATATCGGGCCCCACTTTGCTGAATCTATTTCATCCCTACGTTTTGTCTTTTCATCTTACTCACAGTCATTATATGTGGGGGGCTGCCTTTTCCTTTGTGGAATTTCTCTGGGGCAAGTCAGGCCTATTTTTCTATCTTCAGGCTAGCTAGTTTCTTAGGCTGTGCCGAGTTGCCTAGGTAGTTGTTAGGCGCAATCCACAGCCGCTTTTAGTTGTGTTTAGGATAGGATCAGGTGTGCAGTCTACAGAGTTTCCACGTCTCAGAGCTCGTTCTTGTATTTTTGGGTATTTGTCAGATCACTGTGTGCGCTCTGATCGCTAAGCACACTGTGTTTCTGGATTGCCTTCATAACACCTGTCATTAGCAAACATAATAGTACAAGGAGCCCAAACTAATGATTCTCAATAGAGGGAAAGAAAAAGTTCTGACATCATTTTTTTTTTTTTTTTCTGCTCTGTGTTCACTTTTTTTTTTCCCCCTAGACATTTGGGTGATTCTGGACACAGGTGTGGACATGGATATTCAGGGTCTGTGCTCTTCAATGGATAATCTCGTTATAAATGTACAAAAAATTCAAGATACTATTGATCAGAAATCTATGTTAGAACCACGAATTCCTATTCCTGATTTGTTTTTTGGAGATAGAACTAAGTTTCTAAGTTTCAAAAATAATTGTAAGCTGTTTCTGGCCTTGAAACCTCATTCTTCTGGTAATCCTATTCAACAGGTTTTGATTATTATTTCTTTTTTGCGCGGCGACCCTCAAGACTGGGCATTTTCTCTTGCGCCAGGAGACCCTGCATTGAGTAGTGTCGATGCGTTTTTCCTGGCGCTCGGATTGCTGTACGATGAGCCTAATTCAGTGGATCAGGCTGAGAAAAATTTGCTGGCTTTGTGCCAGGGTCAGGATGATATAGAAGTATATTGTCAGAAATTTAGGAAATGGTCAGTACTCACTCAGTGGAATGAATCTGCGCTGGCAGCTTTGTTCAGAAAGGGTCTCTCTGAGGCTCTTAAGGATGTCATGGTGGGATTTCCTATGCCTGCTGGTTTGAATGAGTCTTTGTCTTTGGCCATTCAGATCGGTCGACGCTTGCGCGAGCGTAAATCTGTGCACCATTTGGCGGTACTGCCTGAGGTTAAACCTGAGCCTATGCAGTGCGATAGGACTATGACTAGAGTTGAACGGCAGGAATACAGACGTCTGAATGGTCTGTGTTTCTACTGTGGTGATTCCACTCATGCTATTTCTGATTGTCCTAAGCGCACTAAGCGGTCCGCTAGGTCTGCCGTCATTGGTACTGTACAGTCCAAATTCCTTCTGTCCATTACCTTGATATGCTCTTTGTCGTCGTTTTCTGTCATGGCGTTTGTGGATTCGGGCGCTGCCCTGAATCTGATGGATTTGGATTATGCTAAACGTTGTGGGTTTTTCTTGGAGCCTTTGCGGTGTCCTATTCCATTGAGAGGAATTGATGCTACACCTTTGGCCAAGAATAAACCTCAATACTGGGCCCAGCTGACCATGTGCATGGCTCCTGCACATCAGGAAGTTATTCGCTTTCTGGTGTTGCATAATCTGCATGATGTGGTCGTGTTGGGGTTGCCATGGCTACAAACCCATAATCCAGTATTGGATTGGAATTCCATGTCGGTATCCAGCTGGGGTTGTCAGGGGGTACATGGTGATGTTCCATTTTTGTCGATTTCGTCATCCACCCCTTCTGAGGTCCCAGAGTTCTTGTCTGATTATCAGGATGTATTTGAAGAGCCCAAGTCCGATGCTCTACCTCCGCATAGGGATTGTGATTGTGCTATCAATTTGATTCCTGGTAGTAAATTCCCTAAAGGTCGATTATTTAATTTATCCGTGCCCGAACACGCCGCTATGCGCAGTTATGTGAAGGAATCCCTGGAGAAGGGACATATTCGCCCATCGTCATCACCACTGGGAGCAGGGTTCTTCTTTGTAGCCAAGAAGGATGGTTCGCTGAGACCGTGTATTGATTACCGCCTTCTTAATAAGATCACTGTTAAATTTCAGTATCCCTTGCCATTGTTATCTGACTTGTTTGCTCGGATTAAGGGGGCTAGTTGGTTCACTAAGATAGATCTTCGTGGTGCGTATAATCTGGTGAGAATCAGGCAAGGAGATGAATGGAAAACTGCATTCAATACGCCCGAGGGTCATTTTGAGTATCTAGTGATGCCGTTCGGACTTGCCAATGCTCCATCTGTGTTTCAGTCTTTTATGCATGACATCTTCCGTGAGTATCTGGATAAATTCCTGATTGTTTACTTGGATGACATTTTGATCTTCTCAGATGATTGGGAGTCTCATGTGAAGCAGGTCAGAATGGTTTTTCAGGTCCTGCGTGCTAACTCTTTGTTTGTGAAGGGATCAAAGTGTCTCTTCGGTGTGCAGAAAGTTTCATTTTTGGGGTTCATCTTTACCCCTTCTACTATCGAGATGGATCCAGTTAAGGTCCAAGCCATCCAGGATTGGATTCAGCCGACATCTCTGAAAAGTCTGCAAAAGTTCCTGGGCTTTGCTAATTTTTATCGTCGCTTCATCTGTAATTTTTCTAGCATTGCCAAACCATTGACCGATTTGACCAAGAAGGGTGCTGATTTGGTTAATTGGTCTTCTGCTGCTGTGGAAGCTTTTCAGGAGTTGAAGCGTCGTTTTTGTTCTGCCCCTGTGTTGTGTCAGCCAGATGTTTCTCTTCCGTTCCAGGTCGAGGTTGATGCTTCTGAGATTGGAGCAGGGGCGGTTTTGTCACAGAGAGGTTCTGATTGCTCAGTGATGAAACCATGTGCTTTCTTTTCCAGGAAGTTTTCGCCCGCTGAGCGTAATTATGATGTGGGCAATCGAGAGTTGCTGGCCATGAAGTGGGCATTCGAGGAGTGGCGTCATTGGCTTGAAGGAGCTAAGCATCGCGTGGTGGTATTGACTGATCATAAGAACTTGACTTATCTCGAGTCTGCCAAGCGCTTGAATCCTAGACAGGCCCGTTGGTCGTTATTTTTTGCCCGCTTCGACTTTGTGATTTCGTACCTTCCGGGCTCTAAAAATGTGAAGGCGGATGCTCTGTCTAGGAGTTTTGTGCCCGACTCTCCGGGTTTATCTGAGCCAGCGGGTATCCTCAAGGAAGGAGTCATTGTGTCTGCCATCTCCCCTGATTTGCGGCGGGTGCTGCAAAAATTTCAGGCGAATAAACCTGATCGTTGTCCAGCAGAGAAACTGTTCGTCCCTGATAGGTGGACTAATAAACTTATCTCTGAACTTCATTGTTCGGTGTTGGCTGGTCATCCTGGAATCTTTGGTACCAGAGAGTTAGTGGCTAGATCCTTCTGGTGGCCATCCCTGTCACGGGATGTACGTACTTTTGTGCAGTCCTGTGGGATTTGTGCTAGGGCTAAGCCCTGCTGTTCTCGTGCCAGTGGGTTGCTTTTGCCCTTGCCGGTCCCAAAGAGGCCTTGGACACATATTTCGATGGATTTCATTTCTGACCTTCCCGTTTCTCAAAAGATGTCAGTCATTTGGGTGGTCTGTGATCGCTTTTCTAAAATGGTCCATCTGGTGCCCTTGGCTAAATTGCCTTCCTCCTCTGATTTGGTACCTTTGTTCTTTCAGCATGTGGTTCGGTTGCATGGCATTCCTGAGAATATTGTTTCTGACAGAGGTTCCCAGTTTGTTTCAAGGTTTTGGCGAGCCTTTTGTGGTAGGATGGGCATTGACCTATCCTTTTCCTCGGCTTTCCATCCTCAGACTAATGGCCAGACCGAACGAACCAATCAGACCTTGGAAACATATCTGAGATGTTTTGTTTCTGCAGACCAGGATGATTGGGTGTCCTTTTTGCCGTTGGCTGAGTTCGCCCTTAATAATCGGGCCAGCTCGGCTACCTTGGTTTCTCCATTTTTTTGCAATTCTGGGTTCCATCCTCGTTTCTCTTCAGGACAGGTTGAGTCTTCGGACTGTCCTGGTGTGGATTCTGTGGTGGATAGGTTGCAGCAGATCTGGACTCAGGTAGTGGACAATTTGATCTTGTCCCAGGAGAAAGCTCAACTTTTCGCTAATCGCAGACGCCGTGTGGGTCCCCGACTTCGTGTTGGGGATCTGGTTTGGTTATCTTCTCGTCATATTCCTATGAAGGTTTCCTCTCCTAAATTTAAACCTCGTTTTATTGGTCCGTATAGGATTTCTGAGGTTCTCAATCCTGTGTCTTTTCGTTTGACCCTCCCAGACTCCTTTTCCATACATAATGTATTCCATAGGTCGTTGTTGCGGAGATACGTGGCACCTATGGTTCCATCTGTTGAGCCTCCTGCCCCGGTTTTGGTGGAGGGGGAATTGGAGTATATTGTGGAGAAGATTTTGGATTCTCGTGTTTCTAGACGGAAACTCCAGTATCTGGTTAAATGGAAGGGTTATGCTCAGGAAGATAATTCCTGGGTTTTTGCCTCTGATGTTCATGCTTCCGATCTTGTTCGTGCCTTTCATGCGGCTCATCCTGGTCGGCCTGGGGGCTCTGGTGAGGGTTCAGTGACCCCTCCTCAAGGGGGGGGGGTACTGTTGTGAATTCTGTGGCTGAATTCACTCCTGTGGTCACAAGTGGTACTGCAGCTTCTGAGCTTCCTCCCTCAGGTGTTCTGGTGAGCTCGTTAACTGCTTCATTACTTAACTCCGCCTGATGCTGCTATCCTTGCTCCTTGTCAATGTTTCAGTGTTGGATCTGAGCTTCTCCTGATTGTTCCTGTGACCTGCTGCTCTGTATAGCTAAGTGCTTTTTGCTTTTTTGTTGCTTTTTTTCTGTCCAGCTTGTCTTTTGTTTTGCTGGAAGCTCTGAGACGCAAAGGGTGTACCGCCGTGCCGTTAGTTCGGCACGGTGGGTTTTTTTTGCCCCCTTTGCGTGGTTTTGCTTTAGGGTTTTTTGTAGACTGCAAAGTTCGCTTTACTGTCCTCGCTCTGTCCTAGAATATCGGGCCCCACTTTGCTGAATCTATTTCATCCCTACGTTTTGTCTTTTCATCTTACTCACAGTCATTATATGTGGGTGGCTGCCTTTTCCTTTGGGGAATTTCTCTGGGGCAAGTCAGGCCTATTTTTCTATCTTCAGGCTAGCTAGTTTCTTAGGCTGTGCCGAGTTGCCTAGGTAGTTGTTAGGCGCAATCCACAGCCGCTTTTAGTTGTGTTTAGGATAGGATCAGGTGTGCAGTCTACAGAGTTTCCACGTCTCAGAGCTCGTTCTTGTATTTTTGGGTATTTGTCAGATCACTGTGTGCGCTCTGATCGCTAAGCACACTGTGTTTCTGGATTGCCTTCATAACACCTGTCATTAGCAAACATAACAACAGCCCACTCAGTAGTATATACAGCACAGCCCAGAGTAGTATACAGCACAGCACACACAGTAGTATATACAGCACAGCCCACACTGTAGTATAGACAACACAGCCCACACAGTAGTATATACAGCACAGCCCACACAGTAGTATACAGCACAGCCCACACAGTAGTATATACAGCACAGCCCACCCAGTAGTATATACAGCACAGCCTACACAGTAGTATATACAGCACAGCCCACATAGTAGTATATACAGCACAGCCCACACAGTAGTATACAGCACAGCCCACACAGTAGTATATACAGCACAGCCCACACAGTAGTATATACAGCACAGCCCACACAACTGTAACTGAGGCAATGACAGACTAGCACAGCCCACATCTCATCTCTCCTCCCCCCCCCCCCGATAATGGCCCCACAGTTCAGTAAAAAAAAACAAAAAAACACTCTCCTCACCTCTCCTCTTGCCCGTGCTGCTCCCTGCTCCTGTCTCGGCGGCTGCAGTCTGCCCAGGACACAGCAGGCACGCGATATGACATCATCGCGCACCTGCAGTGTCAGAGGCAGAGCGGGGAATGATGGGAGAGGGAGCGACAGCAGACGCGCTCTCCTCCATCATTGCATTCAACTGTACCGGCGTTATAGACGCCGGTATAGTTGAATGCGGCGGCGGCAGTGGCGGAGGGAGGGGGGGAAGAGTGCAGCGGCCCACTACTGGCACCGGCCCTTCTGGCATTTGCCAGAAGTGCCCGATGGCCAGTCCGGCCCTGACTTGATTCATACGTCCTTCGCAAAGAACAACCTGCCCAATTCCAGCCTTGCTGAAGCATCCCCAAAAAGGAATGAAAAACAGGAGACATACATTTTACATCAGTTTCCCATCCGTTTTTAACTTATCATGTGCCATTTGTCAATGAAAAAAAAGTTACCTTCAATTATTTAAACCGGATGTAAAATGGATGACACACAGAAGTAAAACAGTCATTTTTTTGTAGTTATAAAAATGGAAACAAAAGTGTGAACATAAAAATGTAATAATATAAGCTGCATCTAGTTACGCCTACTGTTTCTTAAGTACGGTAATCTCACAGCAATATCTAGACACGGGAATTTTATTAAATTATTCCGATGTATAAATTATTATGACAAATGTAATATGTAATTGTGAAATAACAGTTATTTCACTAATAAACTATAGGTGATACGACTAGTGCTTTCTTTATGTGAACAATAATCTGTAGATTGGAATCAGGCATTACACACTCGCCGAATACAAATCAGTAATATAAAGACCATGTAAATGTATGGGTCCATTTTAGCCCTTTTTGTGTCTTCTGTCACATCTCCACCAGGACCTGTGACATCTGTGCCAGGTGCCGGTGTATTCATTTTGCGGGCGGCGCGGTGATAGAAGAAACCACGGAATCAAAAGCTCTGGACAGCACAGGCTCTGTGCAGACACTAAGGTTAGGGTGGTTGGGACCTGCAGTGCAGTCCAGTCTGGCAGTATAGTATGTGTGCTGTCCAGCAACCAACTGGAAAGAACAACGCTCTACTAAAGCTCCCAGCTTACTGCTGGAAGCTGCCAGATATAACCTTGTTCTTCTTCAGATAAAGTTCTATGTTCTTAGCTCCTATCTAATGCATTTTTTTTCTGAACATGGAAGTCCAAACTTCCTCTTCATGCTCATTTCGACAGGAGGCATAGACAGTGATGCTAGCGCTGATTGGCCACCGGGCACCATGTGTCATTACACAGCATCACAGACCCGGGACTGTGAGAGCCGACACCGCTGGAACGGAACCGGTTCTGGAGATGAGTATAGGTCTGTTTATTTTAATGGGGCCAAACCTTTAGTTTAATAAGGGGTTATCCTAGTAGTGGACAACCCCCTCAATGCAAACATTGGTTGTTGCTATTGCTATTCTTCATTTCCATTATTTCTGCTTTTCACAAGGTAAATGTTCTGGGGCTGTGTCATATTTTCAATGCTGCTCTTGAATGTTTTTTGTTTATGGGGAAAGCTGTAGTCAGCAAAGGGAGCTGATCAGGAAACTTTCCATTCTATACTCTGCATATGGAACAGCAGAAGGTTTCCAGAAAATCAGAGGCTATTCAATAAATTTTAATGGAATTAAGCATTCATTAAGCACCTAATTGCTGCAGTAACCATGGACTGCAATTCACCTTGTGATGGTATTTCCTTTTAAAACGGTTCACATTCCTATTTGAACATTAAGTACACGTAATGTGCAAAGTATCTGTAATTACGTTTATTCGTAAAATCAGGCACAAAAGCTATCCAGCCATATCATTGAAAACAAAAGCAGTTTTGTAAATATAAGTAACATGCTAATGACCTGCAAGCCAGAAAAATGATTACATAATGCACAATTGTTTCCAATTGAAACAAAAGTGAGACACATATACAGCAAATAAAGATATGCATGCTTGCTTGATGCATGTTCATTGCAAACATAACTGGATTGCCACAAATAAGGTAAATCTCATTCAAACAATTGCACGTAGGGCGGCACGGTGGCTCAGTGGATAGCTCTGCAGTCTTGCAGCGCTGGAGTCCTGAGTTCAAATCCCACCAAGGACGACATCTGCAAGGGGTTTGTATGGGTTTGTAGGGGTTTGTAGGGGTTTGTAGGGGTTTGTACACCATTCTACAGGGAGTCTTTTTGTGGGTTCTCCGGTTTCCTCCCACATTCCAAAGACATACTGATAGGGAATTTAGATTGTGAGCCCCATCGGGGACAGTGCCAATCATGTCTGTAAAGCGCTGTGGAATTAATGGCACTATATAAATGAGTAAAATAAATAAATATAGTAGTTGTTCTAATTATGATTACCAGTAAGGGGAGGGAAGCCCCAGCTTTGAATCCTTTTAGCTCCTGTACAAGAATCTTAACTTTAATTCAGCAAATTCCTGGCTACCAGATGGAGAAGTCACCACCGATTGGCAGCTGACGGGCAAGTCATGGCTAGAGATAGACCTAGGTTGAATAGGAAGGTCAAGCAGGTAGATGACACATGAGGAAGCATGAGGAATAAATTAGGTCATTGGTCAAAATCCACAAACAATGGATCTAAATCCTACGTGTCCTAGAACAGCAGGCAAAAAGCGAAGTGCATGAGTCAGCAACAGCAGTTACGGAAAGCAAGAGGAGCTAATCAAAGAGCCTAGTTAGGAACAAGCCGGGTCATAACCAAGAAACAACTCACTGATAGCACAATTAAGAACCAAGTAGAATAAATTAAGATCTGGAACAGAGATGTGCATTGCACAGATTTGAATGAAGCACCTAGCCATATAATTGGCCCAATGGCCTTTTGATTGTCTGACCTGCCAGGCACACAGATTACCTAGACGACTGTGCGCATTACACATGCACTACATGACCTGTTGGTTGTCGAGAAATCGCTGAGTGATGAGATTAAATGTGTAAAAGTGTTATGGGCAGTGAAGAGCTGGGGTACTAAGGTTCCATGAGGAATATTTACTCCATAGGACCACTGTTCAGCTACATTCAAATATTACATTATCCTCATTCACAAGTTTCCCTCTGCTTCTATATAATAATAAACTGGGTAGTTTGTTGAATGAATGAATGAATGAATGGATGAATGATGAGATGCTGCATTTGTCTATACATTGTGAATCACATGTATTAGGCGAACTACTGCTTATGTTAGGGGATAAGTGTCTTACTCCTACACAGGGGCCCACCCTGGGATCCACCTATTCCCCTATGGGCTAGTACGAGCCAGGCTATTGGGTATTAAAGCAGAGCAGCAGCTCAACCCACAAGTATCTGGTGTTATGCCATGACATATAGACAGAATACATCTCATACCCATGCAGTGTGTCCTATTGAGTAATCATCCCCACCATTCTACATACAGTTATATTCTTTGAATGGTGTCCAACTTCATTTTTCAATATGCTGCAGGGTATCTAACAGCGTGGTACTGTGTGTTGCCATTAAATAGAGAGGTCCTTATGTATATAAGCTTATGTAATAACCAACCAATGAACGGAAGCCAGGATAATAGAGTTTACAGATGCCGGCAAGGTTTTAAAATAACATAATGTAAATAATTAATAACTATGACTTCAATAGAAAAATATCTTACCAGGGCAGTAAGCCAGCAGCACCAGAATGTGCCGTGCACCCACTCCGCATTAATAAAGGTGCAGACAACATATAAATAGGTGCTAATATGGTTTTCCAACATGTGACAATAATAACATATCCCGATGATCATCAATGTGAGATTGGTGGGGTTCCCTGCGGTCAGACCCCCACTGATGGAATTATTATAGGGATATGCCATTAATGATAAATGTGGTAAAAACACTTAAAGGCAAGGAAGGAAATATCACGGCATAGTGTAAATACTATAGATTCGATTGAGAGTTGAGTATTTGGCTCTAGGAAAAAACATCAAAAACAAATATCCTAAGCATAATGTACTGAAGGATTGTATCCTTGTGAGGATACCATTCCTCATATAGAACAGTTAAAACAGCTGGGGAGGAGGAAATGTAAACAGTCTATATAAAACTACTGAATGTCATCTGCTCATTGAGACCCTGTGGAGTGATAGATTTCATTCTTCATAACCATTCTGCTTCCTTTTGTCCCAATTATAACTTCTAAGAAACAATTTCAAGACCAGCCAATTTGAGCGCATTAGGATCTTCCCATGAACATCACATAAGTGCCTACTTGATAGCCTTCTTTACTATTAATATCTGGAATCTAAAGTAAACATGTAATCTACCTGTTACAAGGTTACCACAACTGTGTGGAGCCAGAAGACCGCAGCGTCTGATCGCTCCTACTCCGGCGCTGAGAAGAAGCACTTCTCTTTCATTTTAAATGTGTTTAATTCTTCTGGAAGAACAGGGGTTAATCAGCCATGCTGGAAATCCCTGTGCTCACAGTTGAGCTCGGTTAGCCACTCCTTTCCCCTTTATAATCTGGGCTCAGTTACAAATCCTTGTCAGAGCTAGCTTTATTGCTGCATGGCTAATGGAGGGAAAGGAGTTAGTATGAGAAGGAGAGTTGGAGGAGTTATTAGTGACTGTTTCTTTATTTGTAAGTGTGGTAATTCCTTATCCTTCTCTGTTTTGGTTTATTCCCTTTCCTTCACACCTCCGTGCATTCCTCTGTTACATGTGAGTGAATATTTTGTATGCCTAGAGCTTTGTTAACCCTTGTTTGTGTTGCCTTGTCGGGTTGAGTAAGACCGCTATAGGTTGAAACGCGTAGCCGTTTTCTTACAATCACCTGTCTGGTCCACTTGTTGTAAGGAATTTTTCTGCTTTTATTGCCACTTTGGATTAATAAAATTTGCAACTTTTTATCCATCTTGCTGGAGCTGGAGTGTCTACTTTGTTGGAAGTGCCTTTGAGTCTGTATGATCTCTTTTAGTGCTGTAAAGGTCTTTTTTTATAAGGAACTCCATAGCAAATAAAGGATTGAGCACCATATTGCTTGACCATCTCAGGTGCTTGAGGTTTTACACCTTCCATACATTTTTAGACACCTCAAGATCAGTACAAGACAAGTCCTACTTGTTTTCAATATGTATGAGACCATGGGTTTGATACCAGGTATGTAAAATAGGAAGAAGCTATTAGCTGGTGCAAATAACTACAATTTCCCACAATTTAATAACTTGTTCTTTTCCCATAACATCTCTCTACAGCATTGTGTGCAGGTCATCTTTGCTGACTTTGTAATATCCTGTTGGTGTATTGATGTGAACTGTGGCCGAATGCTTCTCTAAAACAGTAAGGCCTCAGACCTAATAAGAAGGGTCATTGACAGTGGGAAATGTGATGTTTCCTTGTGATCCATATCAGATTTATATAATTTATAATTTATAATGTCAAGGACTAGAACATCCGTCAAGTATCCTGCCAGTAAATGCATACACACATATATAATGTCTAACAATGGGTAATTTATACAAACAGCAGCAAGCACAAATCTGTTTCTCATTATTTTTTATCTAATACCACTGTTCTGCTGTATGTTCCTCCCACTCCCTTGGTATCTTTGTTTAACAGAATATATAATGTATCCCAATAGCCTTGAGCTTTTCTGTGACTGTTTATAAAGGCTATGACTATACCTTCATTAATATTTTAGCATCCCAATGACTAGCACACACGGCTACATGCTTGGTCTACTGTTACAACTAGTGTACAGAAATGTAGCTTTTTTCAGGAGGCCTTTACTCAACTGTACTGTAACTGTAATGTTATTCATCTTCCAATCTTCCAATCAATAGAGGGTTTATCAGTTTGGGTCAAGAAAAATATTGATATTACCCTGAAAATATGCTG
Organism: Ranitomeya imitator; assembly: GCF_032444005.1. Classification (NCBI taxonomy): domain Eukaryota; kingdom Metazoa; phylum Chordata; class Amphibia; order Anura; family Dendrobatidae; genus Ranitomeya; species Ranitomeya imitator. Next base: position 443,807,843 of record NC_091285.1, read on the forward strand.
AGAAAGGTAGAGCGAGAGGTCCTGTGTATGGCGGAGGTAGGAGAGGTAGCTGCAGAAGGCAGATTGGCCGAAACATCTTTTGGCCGACAGCTATTTATTGCTTATTTAAAGTATCCTCCGATAGTTGATGTGGTGGGACAGAAGGATCCACCATGTCTGATTTTGGACTGGCGATCCTTTTGTTTTCTAAGAGATAAGCAGCAGCCAAAGATATCTGGCGCCAGCTCTCTTATAGAAAACAGTAGATCTCAACAGAGCGAGCGTTCCTATATATGGGAGAGTCAAGGGGTAAAGCTGTCGGTCATATGACAGGCTGAACTATCATCCAGCCAAGAGCTATCTAAAGTGTATGGGGCCATTTTAGGTTCTCTAAAGCTTTTACAAATGCATTTCATGTTGTACTTGTCTGGAGTTACAGCCTAGATTATATCTCTGAGCTGCATTTCCATTTCTGTAGACTGCTAAAAGTGCAGACTAGTTATTTTCACCCTGGACGATGTAATTTTAAAACCAGGCACTCTACAATAATCTGACTATTAACAGTACCATTGCCCTATTCAGTAATAGCAGACAGGGAAATTAGTTGTCAACAGAATTGCATCTGTCGATTTTAGGTTATTCAGTAGTGAACTGATTCTATAAAGGTAGCCATTGAACACCATGAGCGCCATTGAGACAAATATTTAGTGTTGAAAACTTTTCTATTCTTGAAAAAAAGGCCAGATCATTTCGGGGACTGAATGCAGGATACTTCACTAAATAAAAACCTTTAGACATAACCTTGTCAAGCTCTGTTCAAAAAAGCTTGATTTTACTAAAGAAGATGTGTTCTGCAGCTAGATCTATTCTCCGTACATACTGTAGCTACCACAACATATAAATTTGCTTTTTAAGCACCATAAAAAATACCATTTACCTCTATATAGAAAAGAACTATAGGAAAAGTCTAAATTAAAATGGTAAACATTTCACTAGTACCATTGCCTAATGCTAAATTTCCTGCCAAACTACTGCCCTTAGACTCAATCAAAGGCCTGGATGCCGCAAATGCCTAAATCACATTTTGCAGGGAGGTTCGGACGCAAGCCTCGCCGAGACCAACAAACATTGGACAAAGCAGAGTGTGAAAGCATCCTTAGGAGACATAGCTGTATCTGCATCTTATAGATGTTATCTTATCTTAACCCCTTCATGACCCAGCCTATTTTGACCTTAAAGACCTTGCCGTTTTTTGCAATTCTGACCAGTGTCCCTTTATGAGGTAATAACTCAGGAACGCTTCAACGGATCCTAGCGGTTCTGAGATTGTTTTTTCGTGACATATTGGGCTTCATGTTAGTGGTAAATTTAGGTCAATAAATTCTGCGTTTATTTGTGATAAAAACGGAAATTTGGCGAAAATTTTGAAAATTTCGCAATTTTCACATTTTGAATTTTTATTCTGTTAAACCAGAGAGATATGTGACACAAAATAGTTAATAAATAACATTTCCCACATGTTTACTTTACATCAGCACAATTTTGGAAACAAAATTTTTTTTTGTTAGGAAGTTATAAGGGTTAAAATTTGACCAGCGATTTGTCATTTTTACAACGAAATTTACAAAACCATTTTTTTTAGGGACCACCTCACATTTGAAGTCAGTTTGAGGGGTCTATATGGCTGAAAATACCCCAAAGTGACACCATTCTAAAAACTGCACCCCTCAAGGTACTCAAAACCACATTCAAGAAGTTTATTAACCCTTCAGGTGCTTCACAGCAGCAGAAGCAACATGGAAGGAAAAAATGAACATTTAACTTTTTAGTCACAAAAATTATCTTTTAGCAACAATTTTTTTATTTTCCCAATGGTAAAAGGAGAAACTGAACCACGAAAGTTGTTGTCCAATTTGTCCTGAGTACGCTGATACCTCATATGTGGGGGTAAACCACTGTTTGGGCGCACGGCAGGGCTTGGAAGGGAAGGAGCGCCATTTGACTTTTTGAATCAAAAATTGGCTCCACTCTTTAGCAGGCACCATGTCACGTTTGGAGAGCCCCCGTGTGCCTAAAAATTGGAGCTCCCCCACAAGTGACCCCATTTTGGAAACTAGACACCCCAAGGAACTTATCTAGATGCATAGTGAGCACTTTGAACCCCCAGCTGCTTCACAAATTAATCCGTAAAAATGAAAAAGTACTTTTTTTTCACAAAAAAATTCTTTTAGCCTCAATTTTTTCATTTTCACATGGGCAACAGGATAAAATGGATCCTAAAATGTGTTGGGCAATTTCTCCTGAGTACACCAATACCTCACATGTGGGGGTAAACCACTGTTTGGGCACATGGTAAGGCTCGGAAGGGAAGGAGAACCATTTGACTTTTTGAATGAAAAATTATTTCCATCGTTAGTGGACACCATGTCGCGTTTGGAGAGCTCCTGTGTGCCTAAACATTGGCGCTCCCCCACAAGTGACCCCATTTTGGAAACTAGACCCCCCAAGGACCTTATTTAGATGCCTAGTGAGCACTTTAAACCCTCAGGCGCTTCACAAATTGATCTGTAAAAATGAAAAAGTACTTTTTTTTCACAAAAAAATTCTTTTCGCCTCAATTTTTTCATTTTCACATGGGCAGTAGGGTAAAATGGATCATAAAATTTGTTGGGCAATTTCTCCCGAGTACGTCGGTACCTCATATGTGGGGGTAAACCACTGTTTGGGCACTCGGCAGGGCTCGGAAGGGAAGGCGCGCCATTTGACTTTTTGAATGGAAAATTAGCTCCAATTGTTAGCGGACACCATGTCGCGTTTGGAGAGCCCCTGTGTGCCTAAACATTGGAGCTCCCCCACAAGTGACCCCATTTTGGAAACTAGACCCCCAAGGAACTTATCTAGATGCATATTGAGCACTTTAAACCCCCAGGTGCTTCACAGAAGTTTATAACGCAGAGCCATGAAAATAAAAAATAATTTTTCTTTCCTCAAAAATGATTTTTTAGCCTGGAATTTCCTATTTTGCCAAGGATAATAGGAGAAATTGGACCCCAAATATTGTTGTCCTGTTTGTCCTGAGTACGCAGATACCCCATATGTGGGGGTAAACCACTGTTTGGGCGCACGGCAGGGCTCGGAAGGGATGGCACGCCATTTGGCTTTTTAAATGGAAAATTAGCTCCAATCATTAGCGGACACCATGTCACGTTTGGAGAGCCCCTGTGTGCCTAAACATTGGAGATCCCCCAGAAATGACACCATTTTGGAAACTAGACCCCCAAAGGAACTAATCTAGATGTGTGGTGAGGACTTTGAACCCCCAAGTGCTTCACAGAAGTTTATAACGCAGAGTCATGAAAAAAAAAAAAAAATTATTTTCTCAAAAATGATCTTTTAGCCTGCAATTTTTTATTTTCCCAAGGGTAACAGGAGAAATTTGACCCCAAAAGTTGTTGTCCAGTTTCTCCTGAGTACGATGATACCCCATATGTGGGGGTAAATCACTGTTTGGGCACATGCCGGGGCTCGGAAGTGAAGTAGTGACGTTTTGAAATGCAGACTTTGATGGAATGCTCTGTGGGCGTCACGTTGCGTTTGCAGAGCCCCTGATGTGGCTTAACAGTAGAAACCCCCCACAAGTGATCCCATTTTGGAAACTAGACCCCGAAAGGAACTTATCTAGATGTGTGGTGAGCACTTTGAACCCCCAAGTGCTTCATAGAAGTTTATAATGCAGAGCCGTGAAAATAATAAATACGTTTTCTTTCCTCAAAAATAATTATTTAGCCCAGAATTTTTTATTTTCCCAAGGGTTACAGGAGAAATTGGACCCCAAAAGTTGTTGTCCAGTTTCTCCTGAGTACGCTGATACCCCATGAGTGGGGGTAAACCACTGTTTGGGCACACGTCGGGGCTCAGAAGGGAAGTAGTGACTTTTGAAATGCAGACTTTGATGGAATGGTCTGCGGGTGTCACGTTGCGTTTGCAGAGCCCCTGGTGTGCCTAAACAGTAGAAACCCCCACAAGTGACCCCATTTTAGAAACTAGACCCCCCAAGGAACTTATCTAGATGTGTGGTGAGCACTTTGAACCCCCAAGTGCTTCACAGACGTTTACAACGCAGAGCCGTGAAAATAAAAAATCATTTTTCTTTCCTCAAAAATTATGTTTTAGCAAGCATTTTTTTTGATTCACAAGGGTAACAGGAGAAATTGGACCCCAGTAATTATTGCGCAGTTTGTCCTGAGTATGCTGGTACTCCATATGTGGGGGTAAACCACTGTTTGGGCACACGTCAGGGCTCGGAAGTGAGGGAGCACCATTTGACTTTTTGAATACGAGATTGGCTGGAATCAATGGTGGCGCCATGTTGCGTTTGGAGACCCCTGATGTGCCTAAACAGTGGTAACCCCTCAATTCTACCTCCAACACTAACCCCAACACACCCCTAACCCTAATCCCAACTGTAGCCATAACCCTAAACACAACCCTAACCGCAACACACCCCTAACCACAACCCTACCCCCAACACACCCCTAACCATAACCACAACCCTAATTCCAACCCTAACCCTAAGGCTATGTGCCCACGTTGCGGATTTGTGTGAGATATTTTCGCACCATTTTTGAAAAATCCGCGGGTAAAAGGCACTGCGTTTTACCTGCGGATTTTCCGCGGATTTCCAGTGTTTTTTGTGCGGATTTCACCTGCGGATTCCTATTGAGGAACAGGTGTAAAACGCTGCGGAATCCGCACAAAGAATTGACATGCTGCGGAAAATACAACGCAGCGTTTCCGCGCGGTATTTTCCGCACCATGGGCACAGCGGATTTGGTTTTTCATATGTTTACATGGTACTGTAAACCTGATTGAACACTGCTGCGGATCCGCAGCCAAATCCGCACCGTGTGCACATGGCCTAATTCTAAAGGTATGTGCACACGCTGCGGAAAACGCTGCGGATCCGCAGCAGTTTCCCATGAGTTTACAGTTCAATGTAAACCTACGGGAAACAAAAATCGCTGTGCCCATGCTGCGGAAAAACTGCACGGAAACGCAGCGGTTTACATTCCGCAGCATGTCACTTCTTTGTGCGGATTCCGCAGCGGTTTTACAACTGCTCAAATAGAAAATCGCAGTTGTAAAACCGCAGTGAAATGCGCAGAAAAACCGCGGTAAATCCGCCATAAATCCGCAGCGGTTTAGCACTGCGGATTTATCAAATCCGCAGCGGAAAAATCCGCAGAGGACCAGAATACGTGTGCACATACCGAAACCCTAACCCTAGCCCTAACCCTACCCCTAACCCTAGCCCTAACCCTACCCCTACCCCTACCCCTACCCCTAACCCTACCACTAGCCCTAACCCTAACCCTACCCCTACCCCTACCCCTAGCCCTAACCCTAACCCTACCCCTAACCCTACCCCTAACCCTACCCCTAACCCTATTCTAACATTAGTGGAAAAAAAAAATTTCTTTATTTTTTTATTGTCCCTACCTATGGGGGTGACAAAGGGGGGGGGGGGGGTCATTTATTATTTTTTTTATTTTGATCACTGAGATATAATCTATCTCAGTGATCAAAATGCACTTTGGAACGAATCTGCCGGCCGGCAGATTCGGCGGGCGCACTGCGCATGCGCCCGCCATTTTGGAAGATGGCGGCGCCCAGGGAGAAGACGGACGGGACCCCGGCTGGATCGGTAAGTATGATGGGGTGGGGGGGACCACGGGGGGGGGGATCGGAGCACGGGGGGGGGAATCGGAGTGCGGGAGGGGTGGAACGGAGCACGGGGGGCGTGGAACGGAGCACGGGGGGCTGGAACGGAGCACGGGGGGGTGGAACGGAGCACCGGGGGGGTGGATCGGAGTGCAGGGGGGGTGATTGGAGCACGGGGGGGTGATTGGAGCACGGGGGGGGGCGGACAAGAGACTGGGGGGAGCGGAGCACTGGACGGAGGGGAGCCGGAGCAGTGTACCGGCCAGATCGGGGGGCTGGGGGGGCGATCGGGGGGCTGGGGGGGCGATCGGTGGGGTGGGGTGGGGGCACACTAGTATTTCCAGCCATGGCCGATGATATTTCAGCATCGGCCATGGCTGGATTGTAATATTTCACCCGTTATAATAGGTGAAATATTACAAATCGCTCTGATTGGCAGTTTCACTTTCAACAGCCAATCAGAGCGATCGTAGCCACGAGGAGGTGAAGCCACCCCCCCTGGGCTAAACTACCACTCCCCCTGTCCCTGCAGATCGGGTGAAATGGGAGTTAACCCTTTCACCCGATCTGCAGGGACGCGATCTTTCCATGACGCCGCATAGGCGTCATGGGTCGGAATGGCACCGACTTTCATGACGCCTACGTGGCGTCATGGGTCGGGAAGGGGTTAAATTACTAAATTGCAAAGTGCTTGTAAAAACAACTTTTCAATTTACTTATTATAAATCTTCTTTATGAAAAATGCTCATTGCGATGCTTATTGTCTAATAAGCTGTGGCCAGTCTCCTAGGCTTATAAGCTCTTAGCTATATAGCTTATAAGTGATGCTCTGAAGCTGGTTTAATTGCTGGATCCATTAATTCCACTGCGCTTCTCCGATGTTGTAGAGGCAAAGCTTGATGCTGATGGTCCAAAACTGTCAATGAAGCAGTGAAACACTGCCCCCGGCCAAACAGGAAGTCAGCATGCTGGGGAGCTGTAGTGACACGTGGATAGTGTCACCAGGGTTAAAGCCAGGGGCGCTAGCTGGGATTGCAAGCCGAAACACACGGAGTGAGAAGACCAAGGTATGCAGAGTGGACAGGACTTGAGCTCGGCCGGTCACGTGACCACAGGGGGCAGAGCTACTTCGTGAACGGACGGAGAGCCGACCGTGGTGTGGAGAAAGGTGCGCAAACTGAATAACGTAGTCAAAGCAAAGCCAAGGGTCAGAAGCCAGACAAGTATGAGGTAACCAGGGGCAAGACAGACGAGTAAACAGGGATGAGCTAAGGGGTCAGAATACCAGGAGGGACAAAGCAGTACCGAGAAGGGTAGTAAAGGGACAAACCGGGTCATACGCAGCGAAACTCACACATGCAGAGGAACAGCAATTACAGACAAGTAACCTGGGTTGGCAATCTCTAGCCGAGTAAAGTATCACCGACACTAGACCCAGGAACTACTAGCATTAAATAGCTGCCCCAGAACCAAAGAGAGGTGAACAAACTTAATCCTGACCTGGACGGAGCCAGAACCGCCCCGTCCTGAATCATGACAGGAGCGGTGTGATCATATTGAACAAGATTAGAAACCCCTATAAGTTCATCGCTGGGAATTTTAGCAATTTTGTAATATACCATTATTATCAGCACTACTTTTTTTAGCTGTTGAAGCACAAAATACATAATATGGTGACACGGAGTCCAACTGTACTGCACATCCCTTATTTGTACTCATTCATAGCCTACATTTTTCCAATGGACACCGCTTTGATGATTTTTATGGCAATTATTACTTGTAGCCCTTTACCTTCGAGGATGGTTTGCACGTTAATGACCAGGCCAATTTTTTACAATTCTGACCACTGTCCCTTTATGAAGTAGTAACTCTGGAATGCTTCAATGGATCCTGGTGATTCTGAGAATGGTTTCTCGAGACATATTTTACTTCATGATAGTGGTAAAATTTCTTTAATATGACTTGCGTTTATTTGTGAAAAAAATGGAAATTTGGAGAAAGTTTCGCAATTTTCCAACTTTGAATTTTCATGCCCTTAAATCACATAGATATGTCACACAAAATACTTAAATAGTAACATTTTCCAGATAACTACTTTACATCAGCACAATTTTGGAACCAAAATTTTTTTGGGTTAGGAAGTTATAAGGGTTAAAAGTTGAACAGCAATTTCTCATTTTTACAAAACCATTTATTTTAGGCATCACATCACATTTGAAGTCACTTTGAGGGGTCTATATGATAGAAGATACCCAAAAGTGACACCATTCTAAAAACTGCACCCCTCAAGGTGCTCAAAACCACATTCCAGGCACACATTTGTGTTCGATCACAGTATTTCTGAGGTTAAAGTGTCGGGAGTGATCTGTGACAGCTCCTGTCACCTAGTACCGGGTGTCATCCGTCGGAATTAGCTGACACCCAGCGGTGATCACCGGCACACCCACCGTGATCTCGGGCGATTGCGATGATGTAATATTCCATCCATGGTCAAATAGGCCAGGTCACATGGATGGAATATCACTTCCAATGTCAGAAAGAGATTAAGCTACTGCCATTACACTGCAGATTTGCTATTTAAAGGGAACCTGTCACCAGGTTTGGCCAATATGAGTTAGGGCCACCACCTTTCAGGGCTGATATACAGCATTATATGCAAGAGAAGAAAAATAATTTGTATTATTCTCACCTGGTGGGCAGTCCGAGGAGTGTCAATCTTCTTGGTCTTGTGCCTCACATCTTTGTATGATTGCCATCCTCCTTCTTGGTTCATATGGATAACGTGTCCTTGTGTCATCCACAGAAGTCTCCTCGGCATCACGCTCCTGCACAGGCGTACTTCTCTGCCCTATTGAGAGAAGAGCAAAGTACTGCAGTGCGCAGGCACCGGGAAAGGTCAGACAGGCCCAGCCCCTGTGCACTGCAGTACTTTGATTTGCCCTCAACAGGGTAGAAAAGTACGCATGCGCAGAAATGTGATGCCAAGGAGATTTCTGTGGATGACACAGGGACGCATTATCCACATGAACCAAGAAGGAGGACAGCCTTGCAAGAAGATGGGAGGCACCGAAGCAAGAAGAGTGACACCCCTAAGACCGAAACGCCCCACAGGTGAGTATAATAAAAGTTATTTTTCTTCTCTTACAGGTCGGTTTGGGGTCAGATACACAGCATTATAGAATGCTATATATCAGCCCTGAAAGGTGGTGACCGTAACACACATTGGCCAAGATTTAAATGGTGTTGCCATCACTGACATTTATGGCATACTCATAGAAAAAATGACGTATGTTTCCTTAGTACACATAGAAGTGCACTGAGAGAGGCACAAATACACTGTGGAAACAATTATTAGGCAATTTTTATTTTTGATTATTCATTATTTATCATTGCATTATTGAACCTTTATAATGCTGTCGGTTAGAGTTGAGCGACCTTGACCTTTTTAGAGTCGAGCCGGGTTTCGCGAAACCCGACTATCTCAAAAGTCGAGTCGAGTGGAATCGGCCGATTATCGCGAAAAGTCGGGGATCGACCGAAACACGAAACCCAATGCAAGTCAATGGGGGAGCATAGTCGGCAGTGAGTAGAGGCCAGGAAAACATGTACAGAGCCCATTGTATTGGCAAAAACATCCATTCTTGCTACTGAAGCTTGTCAATCGTAATTTAGCTTATAATAATTGTAAGGCATTTGAAATTGGGGGTCATTTGGCTAAAGTTGTGGGGGGTAGGGCTGGTTCAAGTAATTAGTGTGCCCAGTAAATCTGGACCACGTCACGGCAGTGGAGCAGGGAGAGGTAAGTATTTCAACTTTGCAAGTGCTGTGATCCTGAGCAAGCAGGGGGGGGCCCACTCGTTGGCATTGGCACTGGCACAGGGCCGCTCAAAGTACAGCGGTGTGTTTGCACGGCGGGGGCGCCTCCCACCGGCAGCAACACTTTTGCGTACTATGAGAGGCCCTGTGTCAGTGACGTCGCCAATGAGTATTTCTCCCCCCACCTGATGAAGGAACCTGCACCTTCATCTGCACCTTCCTCTTTGTCCCCGTGTAATGTGGTATGGTATGCGGGAAGGGGGACCTGACTTTCAGCAGGGTCACAATCTTGCAGTGTAGCGTGCACGGGGAATGTTGCGTTATGGGTCAATGTACCAGCAGACTCATCTATCACTGGCTGGGCAATGGGCAGGATGAGGGGGAAACAGATATGGGCCCAAAGAATAAAGTGGGCTAAATGCAGTTCAAAATTGGTAACAGGACTAACCAGGGGGCATTGCTTTGCTCAGTGGAGGACAACTGGAATGAGAGGCTGACACAGAGAGTAGGCCCAAATCAGTAATTATTCTAAATGCAGTTCAAAATTGGCAACAGTAGTAAACCGGCGGCACAGCTTTGTTCACTGGAGGAGAACAGCAAGGAGCGGCAGACACAGATAGAAGGCCCCAACCCAACTAGTAGGCCTAATGCAGTGTAGTCTTCAACAACTACTAAATGAGAGTCGGAAGACCGAAGCAATGGAGAGGAAACCTGGGGAACACCTTGGAGTGGAACACACCGTCTCTACACCCCATACCCAATGTGCAGGCCTAATGCAGTGTAGTTTTCAACAACTACTAAACGAGAGTCGGAAGACCGAAGCAATGGAGAGGAAACCTGGGGAACACCTTGGAGTGGAACACACCATCTCTACACCCCATACCCAATGTGCAGGCCTAATGCAGTGTAGTTTTCAACAACTACTAAACGAGAGTCGGAAGACCGAAGCAATGGAGAGGAAACCTGGGGAACACCTTGGAGTGGAACACACCGTCTCTACACCCCATACCCAATGTGCAGGCCTAATGCAGTGTAGTTTTCAACAACTACTAAACGAGAGTAGGAAGACCGAAGCAATGTAGACGAAACCTGGGGAACACCTTGGAGTGGAACACACCGTCTCTACACCCCATACCCAATTTGTAGGCCTAATGCAGTATAGTTTTCAACAACTACTAAACGAGAGTCGGAAGACCGAAGCAATGTAGACGAAACCTGGGGAACACCTTGGAGTGGAACACACCGTCTCTACACCCCATACCCAATTTGTAGGCCTAATGCAGTGTAGTTTTCAACAACTACTAAACGAGAGTCGGAAGACCGAAGCAATGTAGACGAAACCTGGGGAACACCTTGGAGTGGAACACACCGTCTCTACACCCCATACCCAATGTGCAGGCCTAATGCAGTGTAGTTTTCAACAACTACTAAACGAGAGTCGGAAGACCGAAGCAATGGAGAGGAAACCTGGGGAACACCTTGGAGTGGAACACACCGTCTCTACACCCCATACCCAATGTGCAGGCCTAATGCAGTGTAGTTTTCAACAACTACTAAACGAGAGTCAGAAGATTGAAGCAATGGCGAGGAAACCTGGGGAACACCTTGGAGCGGCAGACACCGTTAGTAGGCCCTACCGAAGTAGTAGCCCCAATGCAGTTTTCAAATTCCTAGAGGCTGAAAACAAGACTATTGACGATTTGCTTTTTTCAAAGGAGGACAGCTGTATTGAGTGGCGCAGACAGACACAGGTAGTAGGCCTTAAACCAAAAATGTGGCTCAATGCAGTTTAAAAAAGGTTACAGGGGTACACAGGCAGCATTGCTCTGGTCAGTGGAGGACAATTTCAATAGTGGACCGCAGACAGACTTTGTACGCCTACTATTAAAAAAAGGATGCTCTATGCAATTAAAAATAGGTTCCAGGGGTCCACGGGCAGCAGTGGTGTGGTCAGTGGTGGAGTATTGGAAGGAGGGACCGCAGACAGGCGGAGTAGGCCTAACATAACAAAATTAGGCTGTAGGCACTTTAAAATTGGTTCCAGGGGTACACGGGCAGCAGTGGTGTGGTCAGCGGAGGACAATTTGAATTAGGGACTGCAGACAGACTTTGTAGGCTGTCCCCTGTGGACCATGCATCCAACACATTAACCCAGTGCGCCGTAATGGACACGTAACTTTTTGTGGACATGCCTACTGGTCCATGCGTCTCTTGTCAGGTGCACCTTTCTACTGTTTGATTGCCTGAGTGCTATGACAATGCAGACTTTTTCATGCCGGTGGAGGGCTGGGATGGCTTTTCTCGCAAAAGAAATGTCGACTGGGTAGCTTGAACCGTGGTACAGCGTCGTTCATCTGGGCTTTCTAAATATAAAACAAAGAAAAAAAGGAGGCTCCATGCACTTTCAGCTGGGTTCCAGGGGTACACGGCCAGCATTGGTCTGGTCAGTGGAGAACTATTGGAAGGAGGGACCGCAGACAGGCTTCTAAGGCCTAACATAATAAAATTGGGCTGTAGGCACTTTAAAATTGGTTCCAGGGGTACATGGCCAGCAGTAGACGGGTCAGTGGAGGCCTAGTGGAAGGAGGGACCGCAGACAGGCTTCGAAGGCCTAACATAATAAAATTGGGCTGTAGGCACTTTAAAATTGGTTCCAGGGGTACACGGGCAGCAGTAGACAGGTCAGTGGAGGACTAGTAGAAGGACGGACCGCAGACAGGCTTTGAAGGCCTAACATAATAAAATTGGGCTGTAGGCACTTTATAATTGGTTCCAGGGGTACACGGGCAGCAGTAGACAGGTCAGTGGAGGACTAGTGGAAGGACGGACCGCAGACAGGCTTCGAAGGCCTAACATAATAAAATTGGGCTGTAGGCACTTTATAATTGGTTCCAGGGGTACACGGGCAGCAGTAGACAGGTCAGTGGAGGACTAGTGGAAGGACGGACCGCAGACAGGCTTTGAAGGCGTAACATAATAAAATTGGGCTGTAGGCACTTTATAATTGGTTCCAGGGGTACACGGGCAGCAGTAGACAGGTCAGTGGAGGACTAGTGGAAGGAGGGACCGCAGACAGGCTTCGAAGGCCTAACATAATAAAATTGGGCTGTAGGCACTTTAAAATTGGTTCCAGGGGTACACGAGCAGCAGTAGACAGATCAGTGGAGGCCTAGTGGAAGGAGGGACCGCAGACAGGCTTTAAAGGCCTAACATAATAAAATTAGGCTGTAGGCACTTTAAAATTGGTTCCAGGGGTACACGGGCAGCAGTAGACAGGTCAGTGGAGGACTAGTGGAAGGACGGACCGCAGACAGGCTTCGAAGGCCTAACATAATAAAATTGGGCTGTAGGCACTTTATAATTGGTTCCAGGGGTACACGGGCAGCAGTAGACAGGTCAGTGGAGGCCTAGTGGAAGGAGGGACCGCAGACAGGCTTCGAAGGCCTAACATAATAAAATTGGGCTGTAGGCACTTTATAATTGGTTCCAGGGGTACACGGGCAGCAGTAGACAGGTCAGTGGAGGACTAGTGGAAGGACGGACCGCAGACAGGCTTCGAAGGCCTAACATAATAAAATTGGGCTGTAGGCACTTTGAATTCTCTTGCAGGGGTACACAGGCACCATTGGTGTTGTCAGCGGAGGCCGATTGTAATGAGTGTCTGCCAGTTAGTAGTCCCAAACAATAAATACATGTTAATGTCTCGCATTACAACAAAACGAAACCACAAAAGGGTGCAATCATTGGGTACAGAGGTGGGCTCCTCTGCGTAGTTTCAGACCTAGTAATTTGGCGCAAAGTATTTACTTGGGTAAATATAGGACACTGCCCCTGACTATGTTAAGTACCATCATACATGTCAATACAATGGTATTGTCAGTGGCAGGAATTTAAGGATGTCAGCGCATAGACTAAACATTGGTGGAACTGTGAGAGATAATTGTGCAAGTGGTAGAGCAATGTTTGAGCTGGGGGTGGGGGAACTCTCTTGTGGCCGGCGGTACAGGCCCAGGGCCCGACATGTTACAACAGTGTGTCTGACGTTGGGTGCGCACCACCACCGCCAGAGACACTTTATTGTACTATGAGGGACCCAGTGGCAGTGCTGTCGACCAAAAGCGGGCACACCCACCTCTTCAGACAAACAGCACTCTCACGGGTGCTTGCGCCAAGTGGCGATACCACGGCCCCGTGTGGGGAGTTTGGCCATTTAGGGAGGTGTAAACATGTCGTATGCTGGACAATCAGCTGCTGCAAATTACGAGATTGGAAAAGTCATTCAGAGTAGTCCACAGGCAAGACCTTTTCATAGGAAAGCTAGGTGTCTCTGAAGCATGTGCAGTGTTGAGTTCCACCTTGTTGCAACGTCTATGATTAGGCGATGCTGGGGAAGGTTCAAAGACCGCTGATAGGTCTGCATACGGCTGGAGTGTACGGGCGAACGGCGGATATGTGAGCAAAGTCCGCGCACTTTGAGGAGCAGGTCGGATAACCCTGGATAACTGTTCAGGAAGCACTGCACCACCAGGTTTAAGGTGTGAGCCAGGCAAGGAATGTGTTTCAGTTGGGAAAGGGAGATGGCAGCCATGAAATTCCTTCCGTTATCACTCACTACCTTGCCTGCCTCAAGATCTACAGTGCCCAGCCACGACTGCGTTTCTCTCTGCAAGAACTCGAACAGAACTTCTGCGGTGTGTCTGTTGTCGCCCAAACACTTCATAGCCAATACAGCCTGCTGACGCTTGCCAGTAGCAGGCCCATAATGGGACAACTGGTGTGCAACAGTGGCAGCTGCGGATGGAGTGGTTTGCCGACTGCGGTCTGTGGACGAGCTCTCGCTTCTGCAGAAGGACGAGGAGGAGGAGGAGGAGGGGGTGCGAACACCTACAGCCAACTGTTTCCTAGACTGTGGGCTAGGCAGAACTGTCCCGAAATTGATGTCCCCTGTGGACCCTGCATCCACCACATCCACCCAGTGTGCCGTGATGGACACGTAACGTCCCTGGCCATGCCTACTGGTCCATGCATCTGTTGTCAGGTGCACCTTTGTACTCACAGATTGCCTGAGTGCATGGACGATGCGCTCTTTAACATGCTGGTGGAGGGCTGGGATGGCTTTTCTCGAAAAGAAGTGTCGACTAGGTAGCTCGTAGCGTGGTTCAGCGTAGTCCATCAGGGCTTTGAAAGCTTCGCTTTCAACTAACCGGTAGGGCATCATCTCTAACGAGATTAGTCTAGCTATGTGGGCGTTCAAACCCTGTGTACGCGGATGCGAGGATAAGTACTTCCTTTTTCTAACCAGAGTCTCACGTAGGGTGAGCTGGACTGGAGAGCTGGAGATCGTGGAACTAGCGGGTGTGCCGGTGGACATGGCAGAATGAGAGACGGTTGGAGACGGTATTGTTTCCGCCGGTGCCCTACATGCAGTGTTTCCTACTACGAAACTGGTGATTCCCTGACCCTGACTGCTTTGGCCTGGCAAAGAAACCTGCTCAGATACTGCAGGCGGTGCGGAAAATAGTGGCCTTACAGTGATGGCAGGAATGTAGCGTTGCTGACTAGCTTCATTGGCCGAGGGTGCTACAACCTTAAGGGACGTTTGGTAGTTAGTCCAGGCTTGCAAATGCATGGTGGTTAAATGTCTATGCATACAACTTGTATTGAGACTTTTCAGATTCTGACCTCTGCTTAAGGTAGTTGAACACTTTTGACAGATGATTTTGCGCTGATCAATTGGATGTTGTTTAAAAAAATGCCAGACTGCACTCTTTCGAGCCTCGGATCCCTTTTCAGGCATTGCAGACTGAGCTTTAACCGGATGGCCACGCTGTCCTCCAACAGGTTTTGGCTTTGCCACGCGTTTTGTCCCATCTACGGGCCCGGCAGATGGAACCTGTTGCGATGTTGATGCCTGCTGCGGCCCCTCCTCCTCCGCTTCAGAACTACTGCCGCCTGCACCCTGTTCCCCCAATGGCTGCCAATCGGGGTCAACAACTGGGTCATCTATAACCTCCTCTTCTAGCTCGTGCGCAACTTCATCTGTGTCACCGTGTAAGTCGGTGGTAGAGCGTTCGTGACGGGGCAACATAGTCTCATCAGGGTCTGATTCTGGATCAGTACCCTGCGAGGGCAATGTTGTGGTCTGAGTCAAAGGACCAGCATAGTAGTCTGGCTGTGGCTGTGCATCAGTGCACTTCATGTCAGATTCAACTTGTAATGGGCATGGCCTGTTAACTGTTTCACTTTCTAAGCCAGGGACGGTATGTGTAAAGAGCTCCATGGAGTAACCCGTTGTATCGCCTGCTGCATCCTTCTCTGTTGTTGTTTTTGCTGAAGAGGACAAGGAAGCGACTTGTCCCTGACCGTGAACATCCACTAACGACGTGCTGCTTTTACATTTACCCGTTTCAAAAGAGGAGGCAAAAGAGCTAGAGGCTGAGTCAGCAAGGTAAGCCAAAACTTGCTCTTGCTGCTCCGGCTTTAAAAGCGGTTTTCCTACTCCCAGAAAAGGGAGCGTTCGAGGCCTTCTGTAGCCAGACAACGGACCTGGCTCCACAGCTCCAGACTTAGGTGCAATATTTTTTTTCCCACGACCACCTGATGCTCCACTACCACTACCATCATTACCAGCTGACAATGAACGCCCATGGCCACGACCTCTTCCACCAGACTTCCTCATTGTTTTAAAAACTTAACCAAAGTAACGTTATTTGTTGCTGTCAAACAACTTACACGGTGAGCTATAACTTCAGTATGATTTAGATATCCCTTTACAGGTGGGTGAGACCGCAAGGAAAATCAGGCACAATGTTACACACTCTGTTTTCGGTGGCACCAAATGAGAGAGATGCCACACACGCAGGACTGTCACTCAAGCACAAATGTCAATATTGATCTCCCACTTTTTTTTTTTTTTTTTTCAGGGAGAATTTAGAAACCAAATAAAAAAAATTGATTTTTTCAGGGAGAATTTAGAAACCAAATTAAAAAAAAATAGGCTTTCTATGGCCCACTATTTGAGAGAGAGAGAGAGATGGCACACCCAGGAGTCAAGACTGGCACACAAGCAGAAAGGCCAATATTAATCTCCCACTGATTTTTTTTTATTTTTACAGGGAGACTTTAGAAACCAAATTAAAAAAAATGACTTTTTCAAGGAGAATTTAGAAACCAAATAAAAAAAAAAATAGGCTTTCTATGGCCCACTATTTGAGAGACAGAGATGGCACACCCAGGAGTCAGGAATGGCACACAAGCAGAAAGGCCAATATTAATCTCCCACTGATTTTTTTTTATTTTTACAGGGAGACTTTAGAAACCAAATAAAAAAAATGATTTTTTCAGGGAGAATTTAGAAACCAAATAAAAAAAAAATAGGCTTTCTATGGCACACTATTTGAGAGAGAGAGATGGCACACCCAGGAGTCAAGACTGGCACACAAGCAGAAAGGCCAATATTAATCTCCCACTGATTTTTTTTTATTTTTTCAGGGAGAATTTAGAAACCAAATAAAAAAAAAATTGGCTTTCTATGGCCCACTATTTGAGAGACAGAGATGGCACACCCAGGAGTCAGGAATGGCACACATGCAGAAAGGCCAATATTAATCTCCCACTGATTTTTTTTTATTTTTTCAGGGAGAATTTAGAAACCAAATAAAAAAAAATAGGCTTTCTATGGCCCACTATTTGAGAGACAGAGATGGCACACCCAGGAGTCAGGAATGGCACACAAGCAGAAAGGCCAATATTAATCTCCCACTGATTTTTTTTTATTTTTACAGGGAGACTTTAGAAACCAAATTAAAAAATGATTTTTTTCAGGGAGAATTTAGAAACCAAATAAAAAAAAAGATTTTTTCAGGAGAATTTAGAAACCAAATAAAAAAAAATAGGCTTTCTATGGCCCACTATTTGAGAGAGAGAGAAGGCACACCCAGGAGTCAAGACTGGCACACAAGCAGAAAGGCCAATATTAATCTCCCACTGATTTTTTTTTATTTTTACAGGGAGACTTTAGAAACCAAATAAAAAAAAATGTTTTTTTCAGGGAGAATTTAGAAACCAAATAAAAAAAAAATGATTTTTTTCAAGGAGAATTTAGAAACCAAATAAAAAAAAAATAGGCTTTCTATGGCACACTATTTGAGAGAGAGAGATGGCACACCCAGGAGTCAAGACTGGCACACAAGCAGAAAGGCCAATATTAATCTCCCACTGATTTTTTTTTATTTTTTCAGGGAGAATTTAGAAACCAAATAAAAAAATAAATAAATAAGCTTTCTATGGCCCACTATTTGAGAGAGAGAGATGGCACACCCAGGAGTCAGGAGTGGCACACAAGCAGAAAGGCCAATATTAATCTCCCACTGATTTTTTTTTATTTTTTCAGGGAGAATTTAGAAACCAAATAAAAAATAAATAAATAAGCTTTCTATGGCCCACTATTTGAGAGAGAGAGATGGCACACCCAGGAGTCAGGAGTGGCACACAAGCAGAAAGGCCAATATTAATCTCCCACTGATTTTTTTTTATTTTTACAGGGAGACTTTAGAAACCAAATTAAAAAAATGATTTTTTCAGGGAGAATTTAGAAACCAAATAAAAAAAATTAGGCTTTCTATGGCCCACTATTTGATAGACAGAGATGGCACACCCAGGAGTCAGGAATGGCACACAAGCAGAAAGGCCAATATTAATCTCCCACTGATTTTTTTTTATTTTTTCAGGGAGAATTTAGAAACCAAATAAAAAAATAAATAAATAAGCTTTCTATGGCCCACTATTTGAGAGAGAGAGATGGCACACCCAGGAGTCAGGAGTGGCACACAAGCAGAAAGGCCAATATTAATCTCCCACTGATTTTTTTTTATTTTTTCAGGGAGAATTTAGAAACCAAATAAAAAAAAAATAAATAGGCTTTCTATGGCCCACTATTTGAGAGAGAGAGATGGCACACCCAGGAGTCAGGAGTGGCACACAAGCAGAAAGGCCAATATTAATCTCCCACTGATTTTTTTTTTATTTTTCCAGGGAGAATTTAGAAACCAAATAAAAAAAAAATAGGCTTTCTATGGCACACTATTTGAGAGAGAGAGATGGCACACCCAGGAGTCAAGACTGGCACACAAGCAGAAAGGCCAATATTAATCTCCCACTGATTTTTTTTTATTTTTTCAGGGAGAATTTAGAAACCAAATAAAAAAAAAATTGGCTTTCTATGGCCCACTATTTGAGAGACAGAGATGGCACACCCAGGAGTCAGGAATGGCACACATGCAGAAAGGCCAATATTAATCTCCCACTGATTTTTTTTTATTTTTTCAGGGAGAATTTAGAAACCAAATAAAAAAAAATAGGCTTTCTATGGCCCACTATTTGAGAGACAGAGATGGCACACCCAGGAGTCAGGAATGGCACACAAGCAGAAAGGCCAATATTAATCTCCCACTGATTTTTTTTTATTTTTACAGGGAGACTTTAGAAACCAAATTAAAAAATGATTTTTTTCAGGGAGAATTTAGAAACCAAATAAAAAAAAAGATTTTTTCAGGAGAATTTAGAAACCAAATAAAAAAAAATAGGCTTTCTATGGCCCACTATTTGAGAGAGAGAGAAGGCACACCCAGGAGTCAAGACTGGCACACAAGCAGAAAGGCCAATATTAATCTCCCACTGATTTTTTTTTATTTTTACAGGGAGACTTTAGAAACCAAATAAAAAAAAATGTTTTTTTCAGGGAGAATTTAGAAACCAAATAAAAAAAAATGATTTTTTTCAAGGAGAATTTAGAAACCAAATAAAAAAAAAATAGGCTTTCTATGGCACACTATTTGAGAGAGAGAGATGGCACACCCAGGAGTCAAGACTGGCACACAAGCAGAAAGGCCAATATTAATCTCCCACTGATTTTTTTTTATTTTTTCAGGGAGAATTTAGAAACCAAATAAAAAAATAAATAAATAAGCTTTCTATGGCCCACTATTTGAGAGAGAGAGATGGCACACCCAGGAGTCAGGAGTGGCACACAAGCAGAAAGGCCAATATTAATCTCCCACTGATTTTTTTTTATTTTTTCAGGGAGAATTTAGAAACCAAATAAAAAATAAATAAATAAGCTTTCTATGGCCCACTATTTGAGAGAGAGAGATGGCACACCCAGGAGTCAGGAGTGGCACACAAGCAGAAAGGCCAATATTAATCTCCCACTGATTTTTTTTTATTTTTACAGGGAGACTTTAGAAACCAAATTAAAAAAATGATTTTTTCAGGGAGAATTTAGAAACCAAATAAAAAAAATTAGGCTTTCTATGGCCCACTATTTGATAGACAGAGATGGCACACCCAGGAGTCAGGAATGGCACACAAGCAGAAAGGCCAATATTAATCTCCCACTGATTTTTTTTTATTTTTTCAGGGAGAATTTAGAAACCAAATAAAAAAATAAATAAATAAGCTTTCTATGGCCCACTATTTGAGAGAGAGAGATGGCACACCCAGGAGTCAGGAGTGGCACACAAGCAGAAAGGCCAATATTAATCTCCCACTGATTTTTTTTTATTTTTTCAGGGAGAATTTAGAAACCAAATAAAAAAAAAATAAATAGGCTTTCTATGGCCCACTATTTGAGAGAGAGAGATGGCACACCCAGGAGTCAGGAGTGGCACACAAGCAGAAAGGCCAATATTAATCTCCCACTGATTTTTTTTTTATTTTTCCAGGGAGAATTTAGAAACCAAATAAAAAAAAAAAATAGGCTTTCTATGGCCCACTATTTGAGAGAGAGATGGCACACTCAGGACTGGCACACAAGCCCAAAGGCCAATATTAATCTCCCACTGTTTTTTTTTATCAGGGAGAATTTATAAACCCCACAAAAAAAAACAGAAAAATAAAAAGGCTTTCTATGGCCCACTATGTGAGAGAGATGACACACACAGGGATGGCACTCTAGCAGAAATGCCAATCTTAATCTCCCACAACTTATTTTTTTAGGGAGAATTAAAAAAAAAAAAAAAAAAAAAAAAAACAGGGACTGTCCTACAATTACTATCTCCCTGCAGTAATCTCAGCCAGGTATGGCAGGCAGCAATAAGGAGTGGACTGATGCACAAATTAAATAAAAAGTGTGGACAAACAAACAAGATAGCTGTGCAGAAAGGAAGGAACAACAGGATTTGTGCTTTGAAAAAAGCAGTTGGTTTGCACAGCGGCGTACACATAGCAATGCAGCTATCAGGGAGCCTTCTAGGGCAGCCCAATGAGCTACAGCGCTGATGAAAAAGAAATGTAGCTTCCACTGTCCCTGCAAACAAAAGGTGGTGTTGGACAGTGGAAATCGCTACAGCACAAGCAGTTTGGTGGTTAATGGACCCTGCCTAACGCTATCCCTGCTTCTGACGAAGCGGCAGCAACCTCTCCCTAGGCTCAGATCAGCAGCAGTAACATGGCGGTCGGCGGGAACGCCCCTTTATAGCCCCTGTGACGCCGCAGACAGCAAGCCAATCACTGCAATGCCCTTCTCTAAGATGGTGGGGACCAGGACCTATGTCATCACGCTGCCCACACTCTGCGTCCACCTTCATTGGCTGAGAAATGGCGCTTTTCGCGTCATTGAAATGCGACTTTGGCGCGAAAGTCGCGTACCGCATGGCCGACCCCACACAGGGGTCGGGTCGGGTTTCATGAAACCCGACTTTGCCAAAAGTCGGCGACTTTTGAAAATGAACGATCCGTTTCGCTCAACCCTACTGTCGGTCAATCCAAACAGTAAATAATCCTGAAACATGAATACTTAAGAAAGTATATGTAAGGCTTTGTCTTAAAAAGAAGAAAAACTTTAATTTTCCTATCTCAATAGTTTATTGTCATTTGTTAAAGTGGTAATAATAGCCAAGCACTTCAAAATGTAAACAAATACATGTCTGACATTTCATAAAATACATCAATGATGTATTCAATAACAGCCATAAGCCTTCCATCAATGGTGTCTGTCAGCTTCTAAATCTGCTGATGATGATCAACTTTTTGGACAGCACTAACCACAGCTTCCCAGACACTGTTTTCCTTCACCATAAATCTCTTGTTTAAACAGGGCCCACAAATTTTCAATAGGGTTTAAGTCAGGTGAGAAAAGGCCATCTCAGTAGTCTTTCATCTTTATGGCCTTTACTGGCTAGCCAAGAAGTGGAGGACTTTGATGCATGCGATAGAGAACTGTCCTGCATAAAAAATCATGGTTTTCTTGAAAGATGCAGTCTTTTTCCTTTACCATTACATGAAGAAAGTGACTTATAAAACTTGCAGAAGGTTTAGGAGTCAATTTTTAGTCCACATTCAACCCGAAAAGGTAGAATTGCTAATTTTTTACAATAATAGTCCATAGTAGTACCCACCTCCATGTTGCTGATGTCTGAGTCTAAGCCAGTTACTAATTCAGCCATTAATCCATTCATCTGGTCAGTCAAGAGTCACTCATGTTATCAGTCCATAAAACCTTTGAAAAATCTGTTTCCAGATATTTCTTGGTCCGGTCTTGATGTTTCAAGTTGTGTCTTTTTCTTGCACTGAACACCCTGTACTTCTGGGCTTTCCATGGAGGTTGCATTATTAGAATATGACAACACTGGAAAATAAAGGGTTCCTGGTTGCTTCAAGTTTGATTCTTCTCAAATCTTTGGCATCTTTTTTTCTCAACACATTTTTTGCAACCCCTGTTGACTATTTGCAATAAAAACTTTTGATGGTTCCATGATCACATCCCAATATCTTAGCAATTTCGAGAGAGCTAAATCCATCTGTAAGACTTTTAATAATTTTTGACTTTTTGGAGTCATTTAAATCTCTTTTTAGGCCAAATTTTCCTGAGGAAAACAAGATGCCTAAAAAATCTGGACACCTTTATAAAGGGTGTTGATATCGTTAGGCCACATCCACCCTAATTACCAAATTCACATCACCTGATCTGCTTTATCCAATAAGCATCAATTTTATACAGCTTGGAATTAGGAAATCTGCATAAAAATGGTGACATGGCCAAAATACCCACTTGTCAAGAAATTGTGCACACAGTATACAGTATGTAGAAACAATTCTCCCTTCATTTACCAAATGGATTGTGACACAATAAATTGGTATAACATTTTACCAATTTCAAATAACTGCAACACTGATATAGGTGACAACCAAGTAAAAGTTGTCAGGTGTTATTTCAGTGCCAGGTACCAGGTAATATTTCAATATTACTCACAATCTTTGCTTACATTGACATGTGCCTAACTTCTATAATTGTAAACACAGTTCTTTTGTAATATGGTGTGGATTATGGTTCCATTGTTTGAAAGTTGAATTTGACTTTCTTGCTAATGAATGTAGAAACTTGCACATTGAGTGCCGCATCTACTTTTGTCCAAAAACGGCCTTGCAGGGATTTTTCTTATTATTTTAATCTGTTTGAAAGATTCTCCAAATCTGTACAATAAAACAAAAAATATCTAAAAGAATTTGCAAAAAAAACACAGCCTTGGACAAATCTAATAAACTCAGTCATGATATTTTGCTTAGCTCGGTTGATTGCAATCTTGAAGTACTAAAGTTGACTCATAAACGTAATTATAAGAGGAGAGAAAAACAAAACTCGGTGTTGTTCTGACGCACTCAACTGAATTAAAATAGGTATAAAGTACATCTATAACTGTTACATATCTCAAAATTGCTGTAATATTGTGGAATTTCCAAGGGTGTTAAAAAAAATTGTTGCGATTCATTTAATATTTTGCAAACGATTACCAAAGTATAATGGCTGGGGCTTGTTCCTGTAATGACTACATTTTGTAGCTAATTACCTGCTCATAATTCTTCATATCTTTTTTTTGCAAGTTTGTTCTGTTACAGTAAGTAGACTGGAGGCCATTAAACATTTTTACTAGGTATATCTTGTAGTAAATATATTAAACAGAGATTTTATTGTGAGGGGCAGTGTAATAAGCCGTACATTGCTTCTTCTGCAAGCAAAGAAAAGCAGCAATTAGGCTTGACACATAACACACATCAATACAGTTGACAACAAGGCATATCTGATCCAAACAAGCTCTGGAAAATTTGTATGACTCAAAGCCAGTTCTGCATGTTGTCGGGGGAAATATGGCTTCTTAGAAACAGGAGAGATCAAAACGGCATTTTATAGAAGATAAAGACAAGCATTATCGGCTCGTCATAAACGTATTTGCACATGTTATGCTGTACGTAACCACTATGGTTAAGGTAATTGTTTCAATTACTATATACAGATTTTAAAAGGTCTAATTTCAGCCTCTTGTAAATTAATCAATAGTCCGCCATGGATATACAGCAGAGTGAAGGGCAGGAGCACCGGTCTAGATAATCGGGATGATGAGCACTTTTTGAAACAGGATCTTGGCAATCTCAGAAAAAAAGTCCAGAGTTCAATAAAATCTAATGAGCATTTCTGTTGGTTTGGAAGAGTGGTTTGTGTTTTAGGTAGCTCTTTCTACTGCACCATTCACACTATGTCAGTACCTATCAGCAGGAAACAGACTTGGGGATATGAAATGTTACACCACACAACTTTCATGAGGCTGGCTGGGACATGGCTAAAAACTGGGCAAGAGAAAAAACAGAGTCTAAAAAGAAAACTGTGTCGGATGGGCAATGAAACTTCTAGAAGGAGGAGGAGAGCCCAGTGGACACTCCCTGTCCCACATATATGCAAAAGTAATTCTTGTTTATGACTATTAATAAAGCGGTAGGCTCTGGTACAGGGTTGCCAACTTCATTTTTTATCTTTTCTGGACAGCTTATCAAAAAATCAGACATTACATTCACTGTAATCACAAAAGAGCACAGTGAGGTCAAAAATACTCTGTTGTAAAAAAAAGGCACAGTAATAAGCAAGTGCTAGTCAAAAGATGGGAAAAAAAACAGGGCATTTACTTGATACGTTTTTTTTTGCAAAAAAAGTATACTAAGCTGCTCCACCAATCATCAAGGTATACCTTGGGTCATTTGCACTAAAGCTGTTCCATCTAGCAGGTTCACATGGATATTCCCTCTCTGAACCCTGCTTACACAGGTACTATACAGATGATTAGGTTTTTAAATACATCAGATAGGGATTATATACATTAGTTAGGACCTTGACGATTGGTGGAGCAGCTTAGTATACATTTTTTTGCAAAAAAAAGTATCAACTAAATACCCTGTTTTTTCCATCTTTTGACTAGCACTTGCTTATTACTGTGACTTTTTTACAGCAGAGTATTTTTGACCTCACTGTGCTCTTTT
Organism: Ranitomeya imitator; assembly: GCF_032444005.1. Taxonomy (NCBI): domain Eukaryota; kingdom Metazoa; phylum Chordata; class Amphibia; order Anura; family Dendrobatidae; genus Ranitomeya; species Ranitomeya imitator. Next base: position 443,832,662 of record NC_091285.1, read on the forward strand.
GTGGCTTCAAGTTTCTTCGTGGTGTGAACATGTTTCTGCAAACTTGTTCAATGTGCAAGAAGCCCATGTGTTTCTGATTCACTGTAATCAGTAAAACGATAATTACAGTCAAAATAATCTGTGGAAGTTTTTTGGTTCAATAAAATCACATAAAATCACGGAAGCCTTCATTTTTTATATATACGAACATTGGAAAAAAGTGCCCTATTTTTACGGACTGTCCTGGAATATCTGGATGGTCGGAAACTCTGATCCAGTACCCCTGATAGTGACCAAATGCTTAGTCTTCTAATAGAAGATCATATATCACACTAGATATACAGTGCCTTGCGAAAGTATTCGGCTCCCTGGAACTTTTCAACCTTTTCCCACATATCATGTTTCAAACAGAAAGATACCAAATGTAAATTTTTGGTGAAGAATCAACAACAAGTGGAACACAATTGTGAAGTTGAACAAAATTTATTAGTTATTTTAAATTTTTGTGGAAATTCAAAAATTGAAAAGTGGGGCGTGCAATATTATTCGGCCTCTTTAACTTAATACTTTGTTGCACCACATTTTGCTGCGATTACAGCTGCAAGTTGCTTGGGGTATGTCTCTATCAGTTTTGTACATCAAGAGACTGAAATTCTTGCCCATTTTTTCTTGGCAAACAGCTCGAGCTCAGTGAGGTTTGATGGAGATCGTTTGTGAACAGCTATTTTCAGCTCTTTCCACAGATTCTCGATTGGATTGAGGTCTGGACTTTGACTTGGCCATTCTAACACCTGGATACGTTTATTTGTGAACCATTCCATTGTAGTTTTTGCTTTATGTTTGGGATCATTGTCTTGTTGGAAGACAAATCTCCATTCCAGTCTCAAGTCTTTTGCAGACTCAAACAGGTTTTCTTCAAGAATGGTCCTGTATTTTGCTCCATCCATCTTCCCATCAATTTTAACCATCTTCCCTGTCCCTGCTGAAGAATAGCAGGCCCAAACCATGATGCTGCCACCACGTTTGACAGTGAGGATGGTGTGTTCAGGTTGATGAGCTGTGTTGCCTTTATGCCAAACATATAGTTTGGCATTGTTGCCAAAGTTCAATTTTGGTTTAATCTGACCAGAGCACCTTCTTCCACATGTTTAGTGTGTCTCCCAAGTGGCTTGTTGCAAACTTTAAATGACACTTTTTATGGATATCTTTGGGAAATGGCTTTTGTTAGCCACTCTTTCATAAAGGCCAGATTTGTGCAGTGTACGACTGATTGTTGTCCTAAGGACAGACTGTCCCACCTCAGCTGTAGATCTCTGCAGTTCATCGAGAGTGATCTGTTATGGACCTGGTGGTTAGGAGCACCGGCACGACCTGATAGTTAAACTCACACAGAACAAGCTCTGGGATGTGGGAGCTCTGCTGACCGCAGGCCCTAATCCTATCACAACAACTAGAAATAGCCGTGGAGCGTTCCTGACACTCCCTAGACGCCTCTTCACAGCCTAAGAGCTAGCTAGCTCTAGAGATAGAAAATAAAGCCTACCTTGCTTCAGAGAAATTCCCCAAAGGAAAAGGCAGCCCCCCACATATATTGACTGTGAGTAAAGATGAAAGTCACAAACGCAGAAATGAAACAGGTTTCAGCAAAGGGAGGCCAGACTTACTAAACAGACAGAGGATAGGAAAGGTATCTTTGCGGTCAGCACAAAAAACTACAAAAGACCACGCAGAGTGTGCAAAAAGACCTCCGCACCGACTAACGGTGCGGAGATGCCACTCTGCATCCCAGAGCTTCCAGCTAGCAAGACAAAATCATGATATCCAGCTGGACAAGAAAACAATGAACGAATTAGTTACTATCAGGAACTTAGCTTTTGCTGGAGTAGACAGGTCACCAGAAAGATCCAAGAGTGAACTGAACCAATGCAGAAACATTGACAGCTGGCATAGAGTAACGATCTAAGTGGAGTTAAATAGAGCAGCAAACCAAAGGATAAACCCCGTCACCTGTGTAAGGAACCTCAGAAACAGCAGCTCCACTCACAGCCACCAGAGGGAGCCCACGGACAGAACTCACCTAAGTACCATTCACGACCACAGGAGGGAGCTCGACAACAGAATTCACAACAGGCTGTGCAATATACTACGCGGGCTGGGCAATATACTACGCGGGTTGGGCAAAGTACTACGCGCGCTGTGCAATATACTACACGCACTGGGCAATATACTACGCGGACTGTGCAATATACTATGCGGGCTGTGCAATATACTACGCGGGCTGTGCAATATACTACGTGACTGGGCAATATATTATGTGACTGGGCAGTATAGTACGTGGCTGAGCAGTATACTATGTGGCTGGGCAATATACTACATGACTGGGCAATATACTATGTGGCTGGGCAATATACTACGTGGCTGGGCAATATACTATGTGGCTGGGCAATATAGTACGTGACTGGGCAATATACTACGTGACTGGGCAATATACTATGTGGCTGGGCAATATAGTACGTGACTAGGCAATATACTACGTGGCTGGGCAATATAGTACGTGACTGGGCAATATAGTACGTGACTGGGCAATGTACTATGTGGCTGGGCAATATATATTACGTGGCTGGGCAATATACTATGTGGCTGGGCAATATAGTACGTGACTGGGCAATATACTACGTGACTGGGCAATATACTATGTGGCTGGGCAATATAGTACGTGACTGGGCAATATAGTACGTGACTGGGCAATATACTACGTGGACATGCATATTCTAGAATACCCGATGCGTTAGAATCAGGCCACCGTCTAGTTATTAATATTCGCCTCACAATTCATGCTAAGCTCGCAGTCTGGTCCACAGTGCATTTTCTTTTCCCTTTCTTTTCACTCTATGCCGTGACTTCTGGCTTGACTAGGCCTCAAATATTACTCAGGCAACAAGCATCATAACATCACTAACTACAAAAAAAGCTAATATAAGGTCAGAGGGTAACAAGGGTAGTATATTCAGGGAATATGGTTAAGTATTTGAGTTTCTCATGAAACATACTCAAAACTAGTGTTCAAATGTTACTCAGGCGACAAGCATCATAATGTTGTGACATCACGACATGCGCCCTCACTGCATAGTGCATAGTGACATGAAAGGTCTAGTCGTCGTGACATACTAACAAGACTCAAGACAGGGTACAATTCACATCACAACCACTTTGGCCTGGTATACATACACATAGCATAGCTGTCTCGTGACAGAATATCACAAATCAGGTATCTTTTTTTAAAGTTGGCGATTTCAGACATAGATCTCACATTATGCAGAACCAAGAGGAAGGGTGAGAAGGTACGGTTCATATCTGTATGGTTAAGTGGGTTGCTTGGGATATCTAGATGATTGAAACTATAAACCTATAAGAACTTGCACGAGTCAACCTCAAAGTATGAAAAAGTAACAAATTTTATTGGCATAAAACATAACAATAACAAACACAGAGACAATAATGATGGTGATAAATACCAGTCGATAGGCACCATAGACCCAAGGCACATTGATAACAAATCCCTTCACTGCCACAGAGTATAATTCTCCCGTGCATTCAGCAATCAGTTACGCCTAAAGGCGTTGTAATCCTGTGTCCCATGTTTGGGATATAACATAAATGACAGCATATTGTATAAAATGTTAGGTTACCTTAGGTCTAATGGCGCCACAAGCCCCTACGCGCGTTTCGGCCGCGTGTGCCTTCTTCCGGCCGAAACGCGCGTAGGGGCTTGTGGCGCCATTAGACCTAAGGTAACCTAACATTTTATACAATATGCTGTCATTTATGTTATATCCCAAACATGGGACACAGGATTACAACGCCTTTAGGCGTAACTGATTGCTGAATGCACGGGAGAATTATACTCTGTGGCAGTGAAGGGATTTGTTATCAATGTGCCTTGGGTCTATGGTGCCTATCTACTGGTATTTATCACCATCATTATTGTCTCTGTGTTTGTTATTGTTATGTTTTATGCCAATAAAATTTGTTACTTTTTCATACTTTGAGGTTGACTCGTGCAAGTTCTTATAGGTTTATAGTTTGTATATTGTACGGTACCGGCAGGATTTCACTATCCTTGGACGGTCACAGGGTGTTAATTGTATTCACTCTGTGTGTGTTTGTCAGTTATTGGTTAACAACATGATTGAAACTAATAGCATTTAGCACTAATCATCATAGTGCTTTGATATTAACAGCATTTTGGCAAAGGGAACCTGTCAGATCCCCTGTCTGTCCCCAAGCGCTAATATAAAGGTGTGGGTGCAGATTACTCTAATGTCTTTTATACAATTTATTAATCCTGTATTATTTGAAGAATGAAGATTTAAGCTGGGGCTACATAGTGACCCTGGCTGCAGCACAGGTCGCATGGACAAAGATTGTGATGTATCACTGCTACATTACAGGTGAATTGGGTCACATTGTGACATTTTAGGGCACCAGGACTAATACAAGCTAGTCACAAAAATTCTAATTGGGTCTGAACATTTGTGACTTACTTGTCGAAGTCATGGTACCCTAGAGGTCATTATGCGACCCCATTCACCTTCTGGATGCTGCAATATAACAGTGTTATCTGAACACCTGACCTGTGCTAGTGCCGGCCTTTTCCTGCAGTGTCATATATGCTAACGAGGCAGGACCCCATGCGCATGATTAGCATTCTGCATAACGGCTGCATGCAGGTTGTCCATCAGACCCAGGCAGGCGTGATTAGAAGATCTGAGGCAGGACTAGTCCATGGGAAAAGATGCAAAAGAAAAATGGAATCAAAAAGAATCCAAAAACTGCTTTGCTATTTATATTCAACCATTTTTGTTTTTTAGCCTGAGCTACAATACTTACAATCCTTTCATAAGTCATACAAGCTGTCAAGACACAGCCCCACAGAGCCAAACTTTATTGTATCAGGTCTCAGCCTCATTGGTATACACAATGGATCTTATGTAAAAAGGCAACATACACAGAAAGTACAAAGTCAGATTGTTGCTTTGATTTTCTTACCTCAATCCTCTCTCAGCGAACAGAATATTTTACTTTAAGCCTCATACCAGACTGTAAATAGGTGCCACAACAGCATTGATGTTCACATTGTTACCCACCAGAATTGTAGCCTTGGTGTTTATCTCAAAATTGTGTCCAGTCTAAAAATATAGTTATCCATGTTCAGGAGAGGGGTTTGCTATGTGTATGTCTATGGTAAATGTATAAGATTGTGTGCTTGACTGGTTAAGGGGTTTCCTGATTTTGGAAAACCCATCTCCCTGGCTGTAGTTTGCATTAAGAAAAAAAAAAACAGGCTTTACTCACCATCTCCAGGTCCAGAGCTGAATATCCCCACTGTGTACACTGTTTCTAATTATAACATTTTTGTCACATTGACACCACTGCAGCCAAAAACTGGGTTCATCGACTCTGCCCGAGTAGATGGCACATAGATGGCTTTTCCCGAGTACATGGCACATAGATGGCTCTGCCCGAGTCGATGGCACATAGATGGCTCTGCCCGAGTAGATGGCACAAAGATGGCTCTGCCTGAGTCGATGGCACAAAGATGGCTCATAGATGGCTCTGCCCCAGTAGATTCCACAAAGATGTCTCTGCCCGAGTCGATGGCACAAAGATGGCTCATAGATGGCTCTGCCTGAGTAGATGGCACATAGATGGCTCTACCCGAGTCGATGGCACATAGATGGCTCTGCCCGAGTAGATGGCACATAGATGGCTCTGCCCGAGTTGATGGCACAAAGATGGCTCATAGATGGCTATGCCCAAGTAGATGGCACATAGATGGCTCTGCCCAAGTAGATGCCACATAGATGGCTCTGTCTGAGTTGATGGCTCAAAGATGGCTATGCCCAAGTGGATGGCACATAGATGGCTCTGCTCGAGTCGATGGCACATAGATGGCTCTGCCTGAGTCGATGGCACAAAGATGGCTCATAGATGGCTATGCCTGAGAGATGGCACATAGATGGCTCTGCCCGAGTCGATGGCACATACATGGCTCTGCCTGAGTCGATGGCACAAAGATTACACCTGTTCACACTTAGTCTATGTTTGGATGTGCCGGTCAGGTTTTTGAAATGTATTCTTTAGCCTTCTGATCGTGCACTCCGCCTCCTAGCCACAGGTGTTTTAATTACAGAAGGTCCAAAACCCCTCCACAGAGAGAGAGAATTTTAGTCTAAGAAGAGGTTTCACATGTACCCATTCAGATGGAGACGTTTATTCTCAGCGAGGTTAGGCTAGTGTAGGACCTGGTATAAGAGAGATGCCTTAAAGGGGCTACCAGGTACACATAAAATTGACCATTTTTATGCGCTAAACGCTCTCATTTTTCATATTTCTAGTGCAGTAATGCAATTCAAATTTCGTGTTTCAAGTTTGCATGTTTCAGCGCTGCAGTGTGCTGCCTTATTTACTTAACTATATACGAGTTGGCGACTCTAGGTTCAGCACCTGTTCACACTTAGTCTATGTTTGGATGTGCCGGTCAGGTTTTTGAAATGTATTCTTTAGCCTTCTGATCGTGCACTCCGCCTCCTAGCCATAGGTGTTTTAATTACAGCAGGTCCAAAACCCCTCCACAGAGAGAGAGAATTTTAGTCTAAGAAGAGGTTTCACATGTACCCATTCAGATGGAGACGTTTATTCTCAGCGAGGTTAGGCTAGTGTAGGACCTGGTATAAGAGAGATGCCGTAAAGGGGCTACCAGGTACACATAAAATTGGCCATTTTTATGCGGTAAACGCTCTCATTTTTCATATTTCTAGTGCAGTAATGCAGTTCAAATTTCGTGTTTCAAGTTTGCATGTTTCAGCGCTGCAGTGTGCTGCCTTATTTACTTAACTATATACGAGTTGGCGACTCTAGGTTCAGCACCTGTTCACACTCAGTCTATGTTTGGATGTGCCGGTCAGGTTTTTGAAATGTATTCTTTAGCCTTCTGATCGTGCACTCCGCCTCCTAGCCACAGGTGTTTTAATTACAGCAGGTCCAAAACCCCTCCACAGAGAGAGAGAATTTTAGTCTAAGAAGAGGTTTCACATGTACCCATTCAGATGGAGACGTTTATTCTCAGCGAGGTTAGGCTAGTGTAGGACCTGGTATAAGAGAGATGCCGTAAAGGGGCTACCAGGTACACATAAAATTGGCCATTTTTATGCGCTAAACGCTCTCATTTTTCATATTTCTAGTGCAGTAATGCAGTTCAAATTTCATGTTTCAAGTTTGCATGTTTCAGCGCTGCAGTGTGCTGCCTTATTTACTTAACTGATGGCACAAAGATGTCTCATAGATGGCTCTACCCGAGAGAAAGCACATAGATGGCTCTGCCCGAGTCGATGGCACATAGATAGCTATGCCCAAGTAGATGGCACATAGATGGCTCTGCCCAAGTTTATGGCACATAGATGGCTCTTCCTGAGTTGATGGCACATAGATGGCTCATAGATGGCTATTCCCATGTAGATAGCACATAGATGGCTCTGCCCAAGTCGATGGCACAGAGATGGATCATAGATGGTTCTGCCCGAGTAGATGGCACATAGATGGCTCTGCCCGAGTAGATGGCACAAAAATGGCTCTGCCCAAGTCGGTGGCGCATAGATCCTTCTGCCCAAATTAGATGGCACATAGATGGTACAACAAGTGTCTAAACTCAATGATTGGTTGCAGTGCTTTAGAGGCGATGTCACAACTGCAAACAATAATAGACTCCGGGAGCATTGGCAGAGACTCCGTGCTGGACCTGTTGAAGGTGAGAACAGCAGAATTTGTTTCATTAAAATACAGTTTGCTTCATTAAACCAAATTGCAGGTGGGGTAGATTATTATTCCGAAACCGGAAAGCCCCTTTAATTCTTGGTATAGTGCTGCTTCATATCATGGCGCTATAAACATAAAAGGTATATAAAACAAAGATAAAATAATAGGTACCCTTTAATACGAAGAGATGAGACAACAACTTAATAAAAGGAGTTATAGTGCATGTCTAGCCGCTCGTACTAAAGATGTCAGCGCTTCAAATACTGTACATGGTTATGGAGGTGTCTGGTACGTCTATAGGTTTTGCCTTTGAAATCCCTCGGCTAATTACCTCATTGCTGGAACATTATTGTAGGTGATCTATGTGATGAGTAATTCAGGTCACATCAAGCATATTGTGCCTTACTCCGGGCCATTATTATGCAAAGCACTAAAAGAAACTAATACCAAGTGAAACAAATCAGTTTAACACCACACTTTCCTTTACATGAAGCCATGGAATTGTCATTACATTGTAATATAAATTATGTAATGGTGTCTGGCCTAAAGGAGCAAAAATCTCCTGACTACAAAATACAATAGACAAGAATGCATGTCTTGCTGTATACTACGTATAGTGTGGATACTTAACCCGTTCAGGAACTGAATCCACATAACCCATGTAGGTTGGGTACTGATGCATTTTCCATATCAATCCTTTATTCTAGAAAAGCACCATGTTTTCCATTATCTTATTGTAATATCCATTGAGGTACCGTACTCATCATATGTAATGCATTTTTCTCTATGTTTTCAGATTTTTCTACAGCTTCTACTTTTTATAAATTTGAGTGGTTTGTAAAAAATGTATTTGTTTTTGTGATTGGGAGACCTAAATTTAATTTTTCCGATAGAGCTGTGTGATATGCTTGGTTTTTGTGTAGCGATTTTTCTTATTTTCACTGGTACCATTTTGGAGAACATGACATTTTGTTCGCTTTGTATTACATTTTGTGATGGATGTGCTGTGACCAAAAATGGCATTTCTAACGTTTGGATTTTTTATTCTTGAGCATGTGAGTTAATAAATGTTATATTTTCAGCACTAGTACTTTTATTGATGTGGTGATTAGAAATGAGCGAAGTCGAACTTAAAAGTTCAGGGTTTGTATGGGACAGTTTGTTTCAGATGCAAAATACCGAGTACGGGCTTCTGCCAGAAGTCCATGGCAATGTTCAGAGTTCCGGGGGAAAAATTTGTTGCAGAGACAGAGATTGAGAGATTTTTCTTCCAGCTCAAAAGTCCAGGTTGCTATGGTTTTCAATGAGGTTTGGATCCTGGTTCAAGTTCATGTGCAATTCTGGAGTTGGGAACAGAATCTGAACTTCCAGGGGTTCTATCATCCCTGCTGGTGATATTAATTATATTTTTATTTCATTGATATATTTAGGTGACTTGAAGATTTAATTTATATATTTTTAAAAACGTTTTGATTGCATTTCACTTATTTTTTTAGTTTCCTTAAGGGACTTTGAACCTTCCACGCTATTATTACACTGCAAAACTGCAGTACATAGTAAAAATTATAATGTCCAATAAAACCCAGGTAGGTGCAACACCAGTATTAGGGCCCCTTTCCACTTGTGAGAAAAAAACCGGTCCGATTTACGGACCGAAAAAATGGATGTAATATCTGCGATTGTCATGCGAGTGTCATGCAATTTTTTTATCGCAACATCCGTATGACATCCGTATTGCTGTCCGATTTTTACGCACGGGTCTCCTTTGAAAAGCCGGTAATTCAGCGCAGTGTACAGTAAAATCACACTGACAGGTTAGATTAGAGTAGATATATACACATAGAATAGGTATATATACATATATATGTCAGGGAGACACACTATATATATTTATATTTATTGCAGCGCTAGATAGCTTAAAAGCAGGTAATTCAATTGCCGGCTTTTGCTATCTCCTTCACAATCCCGACAGGATATGAGACATGGTTTACATACAGTAAACCATGTCATATCCCCTTTTTCTTGTATATTCCACACTACTAATGTTAGAAGTGTGTATGCGCAAAATTTGGGCGCTCTAGCTATTAAATTTAAGGGTTAAATCGTGGAAAAAATTGGCGTGGGCTCCCACGCAATTTTCTCCGCCAAAGTGGTAAAGCCAGTGACTGAGAGCAGATATTAATAGCCTAGAGAGGGTCCATGGTTATAGGCCCCCCCCCCTGGCTAAAAACATCTGCCCCCAGCCACCCCAGAAAAGGCACATCTGGAAGATGCGCCTATTCTGGCACTTGGCCACTCTCTTCCCATTCACGTGTAGTGGTGGGATATGGGGTAATGAAGGGTTCATGTCACCTTGCTATTGTAAGGTGTCAATTATGACACCTATCCATTATTAATCTAATTGTATGAAATGGTTAAAAAACACACACACATTATTACAAAGTCTTTTAATGAAATAAAGACACAGGTTGTTGTAATATTTTATTAGACTCTTAATCCACCTGAAGACACTCGTTCTGTAAAAAAGGAAAAATAAAAAATCAACAATATACCATACCTTCCGATGATCAGTCTCGTCCCACGCTGTAAATCCATTTGAAGGGGTTAACTAATTTTACACCCAGGAGCTCTGCTAATGCAGCTGTGCTCCTGGCTGTAAAACCCGGGGGAATGAATGGAATGTAGGTCAATTACCTGTAGTTACCTTCAGTCGTGGTGATGCGCCCTCTGCTGGATGTCCTCATATGAACTCGAGCCTGGGAACTTTTCAGAATATTTTCCCACCACATCACTCTCCTTCTTGGTCAAATAGCCCTTACCCAGCCTGGAGGTGTGTTTGGGGTCACTGTCCTGTTGAAAAATAAATGATGGTCCAACTAAACGCAAACCGGATGGAATAGCATGCCGCTACAAGATGCTGTGGTAGCCATGCTGGTTCAGTATGCCTTCAATTTTGAGTAAATCCCCAACAGTGTCACCAGAAAAGCACCCCCACACCATCACATCTCTTCCTCAATGCTTCACGGTGGGAACCAGGCATGTAGTTCATTCGTTCACCTTTTCTGCGTCACACAAGGACACGGTGGTTGGAACCAAAGATCCCAAATTTGGACTCATCAGACCAAAGCACAGATTTCCACTGGTCTAATGTCCATTCCTTGTGTTCTTTAGCCCAAACAAGTCTCTTCTGCTTGTTGCCTGTCCTTAGCAGTGGTTTCCTCGCACCTATTTACCATGAAGGCCTGCTGCACAAAGTCTCCTCTTAACAGTTATTATAGAGATGTGTCTGCTGCTACAATTCTGTGTGGCATTGACCTGGTCTCTAATCTGAGCTGCTGTTAACCTGCAATTTCTAAGGCTGGTGACTTGGATAAACATATCATTAGAAGCAGAGGTGACTCTTGGTCTTCCATTCCTGGGGCGGTCCTCATGTGAGCCAGTTTCTTTGTAGTGCTTGATGGTTTTTGCCACTGCACTTGGGGACACTTTCAGTTTGCCTAATTTTTCAGACTGACTGACCTTCATTTCTTAAAGTAATGATGGCCACTCGTTTTTCTTTACTTAGCTGCTTTTTTCTTGCCATAATACAAATTCTAACAGTCTATTCAATAGGACTATCAGCTGTGTATCCACCAGACTTCAGCACAACACAACTGATGGTCCCAACACCATTTATAAGACAAGAAAACCCACTTATTAAACCTCACAGGGCACACCTGTGAAGTGAAAACCATTCCCAGTGACTACCTCTTGAAGCTCATCAAGAGAATGCCAAGAGTGTGCAAAGCAGTCATCAAAGCAAAAGGTGGCTACTTTGAAGAACCTAGAATATAAGACATTTCAGTTGTTTCACACTTTTTTGTTAAGTATATAATTCCACATTTGTTAATACATAATTTTGATGCCTTCAGTGTGAATGTACAATTTTCATAGTCATGAAAATACAGAAAATCTTTTAATGAGAAGGCGTGTCCAAACTTTTGGTCTGTACTGTATGTTAGCAGGACTAAAGCCACCACTGACAGTTGCCCGGACTAGTGACGTCATTACAGTGTATATGTTAGCAGGACAAAAGCCACCACTGACCATTGCCCAGACTGGCGACGTCATAGCAGTGTATATGTTAGCAGGACTAAAGCCACCACTGACCGTTGCCCAGACTAGCGACATCATTGCAGTGTATATGTTAGCAGGACTAAAGCCACCACTGACCGTTGCCCAGACTTGCGACGTCATTGCAGGGTATATGTTAGGAGGACTAAAGCCACCACTGACCGTTGCCCGGACTAGTGACATCATTGTAGCGTATATATTAGCAGGACTAAAGCCACCACTGCCCGTTGCCCGGACTAGTGACATCATTGTAGTGTATATGTGAGCAGGACTAAAGCCACCTACTGACTGTTGCCCAGATTAGCGACGTCATTGCAGTGTAAATGTTAGCAGGAGTAAAGCCACCACTGACCGTTGCTCGGACTAGTGATTTCATTGTAGTATATATGTGAGCAGGACTAAAGCCACCATTGACCGTTGCCCGGTATAGTGACATCATTGTAGTGTATATGTGAGCAGGACTAAAGCCACCGACTGTTGTCTGGATTAGTGACGTCATTGTAGGGTATATGTGAGAAGAACTAAAGCCACCACTGATCACTGCCTGGACTAGTGACGTCATTGTAGTGTATATGTGAGCAGGACTAAAGCCACCACTGACTGTTGCCTGGACTAGTGACGCCATTGAAGGGTATATGTGAGCAGGACTGAAGCCACCACTGACCGTTGCCCGGACTAGTGATGTCATTGTAGTGTATATGTGAGCAGGACTAAAGCCACCACTGAACGTTGCCCGGACTCGGACTAGTGACGCCATTGTAGTGCATACGTGAGCAGGACTTAAGCTGCCACTGACCATTGCCCGGACTAGTGATATCATTGTAGTGTATATGTGAACAGAACTAAAGCCGCCACTGACCGTTGCCCGGACTAGTGATGTCATTGTATTGTATATGTGAGCAGGACTGAAGGCACCACTGACCATTGCCCGGACTAGTGACGTCATTGTAGCGTATATGTGCACTGACCGTTGCCCGGATTAGTGACGTCATTGTAGTGTTGTCTTGAAGCTCAGCAAATCGCAAGTTGTCTGTGTTCAGGGATTTGATCAGATTACATGCTATATATGATGACTTCCATTCTGTGTTCTCAGTTTTGCAGTAAATGCTTTGGATGACATTACAGGAGTTTTACATTGGAGATCGTAAATAATAGATGTCCATTGTATGGAATAAGTGATGAGATTGTCACCGGCATTTTATCAGGAATACGGCTGACCCTAACTATAGTGGATCTGCTGAGCTTCCTGCCATGTGATTAGTGGTTACATAAATCCATATATAACTGCATACTCTCGGCTCTTGGAACATCTAGGCAATCATGATTGTGTAATCTTAAAAATGCATTTTGAATCCAAGCTTCAGAGTAAATGGCCTAACATACCCTATTGTGCGCCATAACGCTGTGACATATAGTTCATCCTCTATGCATAATTCTCTTAAACTGAACAGGAAGCAAATAAATGTTCAAATCCAGCCCATGTATATTCAGCGGGTAGTGTGATGCCACGCTATTTCCTCTGCTATTGTGAGAAGCGCTTTCATCCATTACCTCATGCTGGTACCTTGCAGTATAATAATTGTTGGGGTTGCAGATAATTTTACTTTTATCTCTGCCCAATGTCTTTGACATTGCACGCGCTTTTCCCTTGTATTGTAGTACATGTAGGAACATCAGTCGGTTTAGACAGAAATTCTTCTAAATACTCCTTTACATTTGCGCTCAAGCTGTTATGCATGATATTCCGCATCCCTTTAATCTAAGCCTCCATTCCCTGACTCTTCTTAGCACTATGGATGCCGCAGCGTCCATTACATGCCGCACTGCTGAGAGCAGGTGAAAGGCAGCTGATGCGTAATTAGTTAATAAAACCAGTTGTAAATCACGTTAAATGTAGACTTCTATGCAGGTCAGCACAATATGCCAGAACCTCAGTCACGGAGTAAACCAGGGATATATCGTGGCTCAGGGCTCAGTCAGAACTGTGCTGAATAGTCATCGGTGCATGACCAGGGTTTAAAGTGGCCACTTGAAAATGGAAAAATTCAACATTAATATACATAAGTGAGTTATTTTTCCATTCTCTGCTTTAGACATACACTTTTAGATATTTTACTTAAGGGGAGGTTCACACAACCATCCGAGAATAATAGTTTACGTTAATTATTCTGATCAGAGTTTGATCAGAGTAGCATCAGTTTTTCTTGGTGGTGGAGAGAAAAAAAATTGTTTCTCCAATCTGTTAGTGCATGAAAATTGGACCGCCATCTGACCTCGGCCCGATGTTTTCCATGGACCCATAGACTGGCATAGCCGATTTTGATCTGACAATTGGATCAAAATGGGACATGTCTCCAATTTTTTCTATGGATCCCTCGGTCCCAGGAAAAAAATCAGAAATTTTCAAAGCCCCATAGAATATCATGGGCATGAGTGCTATCTGTGATATCACGCATAACCCTCGTCCCATATAATCGATTGTATGCACGAACCCTACAGCATCTAACTAGAGGTTACACTCTTAGTTACTGCTCTACAGAATAATCCCAGATCCTAACATCATGTACAGATAGGGTTGACCTCACGTATTATAGACAGTTATTAGGAGTACATCAGTAAATGTGGTGCTCACAATGTTAACAATTCCCCAATAAATATCAACTGTTCCAACAGTTTCTTTATTTTAAATCGGACCAGTTACTTGCCATAAATCTGTAATTTTTACCTGGTTCAAAGACCAGTGTTCTCCTGAATCTGGAGTTATTTTCCTTCATCCCAGTGCATTGTAATCTCTCAGATACAGCCCTTTTCTGTAAGCAAATCTCCTCTCGTGAGCAAAAGGGGTGTGATCCCATGAAGACTAGCATGGAAATGTGTTGATGACCCCACCCCCTTGACTTCCAGACAAGATTTGCATACAGGGAACCAAGGGCCATATCTCAGGAATGGAAATTAGCAAGAACAAAAGAAAAACAACTCCAGATTCAGAACAGCGTTTTTTTTTCACCAGGAAAAAAATACATATATGTGGCAAATGAAAGGTAAAATGGACATAATATTGGATGCATATTGTTATGACATATTACATATATAGATTGCATCTTAGAAAGAAGCATAGCTAGTGGATATAATAAGCAATTCTTCTATGTTTCTGTATTACTTCATATACAAGGTCCAACATACCTTAGAAATGCGTGATATCTGTAACCTGATAACTTTTATCACTGACCAAGGCTCTGTTTGTGGATTTCCCACTTAGAAAATCAGAATAGTGCGGTAGAATGCTCGACTGAAGGACAAAGGTACAATAAGCATTTGGCAGGATTCAGACCCTATCATGACCCCACCATTAAGTACAAAATACTTCTGTTCCAGCCGCCCTCACTTAATTTGCCATTACCTGTTTTAAATTAAACAATGCTTCAAAAACAGTTTTCTAATGAATTAATTCAGGCCGGACACCTGCTTTAGTGGTTTCAGTGGGAATAATGGAGCAGAACATCGTGTACTGGGTTGCATGGGTCATGTTGGAGAGACTGCTGAATCAAGTAATGACATCCACAGCAATCAGATATCCTGTCATTTCAAGTGTCTGCCCTGTTACAGGAGAAAAGTTGCTCCATTAGCACTGTCTGTTCTAGCCTGTCCTGCCATTCCGAAAGAGAGAGAGCACGAAGAAATCTCCAGAGCAAAGCTGGAAATGACTTTGCTGCAGTCAGCAACTTAGGCTAGGTATATTTCTCATGAGCCAAAGTATGAACAATGAAAAATATTAAGTGTTTCGGGGGCTTTAAGACAAAATGGTAAAAGAAAACCAGGTAGCATCGCTTTTAGAGTATTTCCTTGCAGGTGAGTCCCTCCTTAAAGGGGTATATCTTGAGAAGTGATGGTATATAACTACAATATGCCATCAGTTTATGCAGGACCCTGACCAATCCTGAGAATGAAGGGTCTTCAGGCTGGTTTTCCTTTACAGTCACTGGGCAGGGCAACTGTGGAACAGCTGGGCAGGGCAACTGTGGAACAGCTGTGCAGGGCAACTGTGGAACAGCTGTGCAGGGCAACTGCGGCACAGCTGGGCAGGGCAGCTGCGGAACAGCTGGGCAGGGCAACTGGGGAACAGCTGTGCAGGGCAACTGCGGAACAGCTGGGCAGGGCAACTGCAGCAGAGCTGGGCAGGGCAACTGCGGAACAGCTGGGCAGGGCAACTGCAGCAGAGCTGGGCAGGGCAACTGCGGAACAGCTGGGCAGGGCAATTGCAGTACAGCTATTTTCTAGTAAATTGGGCCAGCTGCAGTTATCTGCACAGCCAAGTACCTGGAGCACTACTGTGAAATTGAAAATGAGAAGTGCCCCAGCTCTGAGTCAGAGCCATGGCTTCTACGTTTTCAGGATTAATAGAGATCCAAGGGACAGAACATGCTATCACTCTATGAGATATGAAAACCCTTTATAAATAGTTGTCCTGGTGTGAAGTCTGTTAATATTCTATCCAGCTGTTAGTTACCTGCATATAGGTAAATGATGCAGGGTGACAAGCGTTATGCGGCCACTATAGCTCTAGTAAGAGGTAACATCCTATTACAATAATATGGAATGGAATGGTGATAATCAGTGGTTGTCGTCATTGAAAGCCCAGCACAAAGATAACTTAGAATCTGCAGAATAGAATAACAAAAGACTTTGCACAATAGGACAACCCGGGAACTAACATTTCCAGGTACTTTTAAGGATTTAACATGGAAATGCTCTCAAAATCATAACAATTACTCCACGTACAGTCATAGTTGTGAATTAAATGAGTTTTGATAATATATTCTTCCTGTAAAACTAAAGATACCGCACAACATGAAAACTTCAATCTCATGCTTTAGATTTGTTAGTTTGCCTTAAAAGTCCTATACACCTTTGCACACAATTTTTTATTATTGTTCATTTTCTTCCTAAATACAAGGTTAAAGAAGCTCTCACATCCATTTTTTATTAAAAGGTGTATATATGTGCATGTAATGTAGAGTGAGGGTATTAATATGCACGCTATCCCCAGTGTCCAAGGCCGTTCTGCTCTGCTTCTCAGTGATGTCATCACTTTGCAGAGACTCTCTGGATCACACTGTGCTCTGCGTGATCCGGATAGGGCTTTTACAATGTAAGTCTATGGAGCATCAGAACAAGACTCGATACACTTACATTGCAAAAGATTCTTCTGGCTCACACAGAGCATAGAGTGAGAATGCTGCTCAATATTGTGGTGATGTCACTGAGAAACTAAGCAAAATGTTGCTGGACACTGGAGAGAGTGGTGTTTGTGTTGCAGCCAATGGCAGGGGTAACATTTCATGGGTAGAGGGAAGAATGGATTCAATTAAATTTCAACAAATTCTTGATGCAAACATAACACCATCTGTAAAAAAAAGCTGAAGTCGAAAAGAGGACGGCATCTACAAATGGATAATGATCCTAAACACACGTCAAAATCCACAATAGACTACCTCAAAAGGTGCAAGCTGAAGGTTTTACGATGGCCCTCACAGTCACATGATCCGAACATCATTGAAAATCGGTGGCTAGACCTCAAAATAGCAGTGCATGCAAGATGACCCCGGACTCTCACAAAACTGGAAGAATTTTACAAGGAAGAATGGATGAAAATTCCTCAAACAAGAATTGGCTAGAAAAAGCATTTACAAGGTGTGATACTTTCAAAAGGGGATGCTACTATGTACTATCCATGCAGGGTGGCCACACTTTTGCATCAACTAGCTTTCTTTTTGTTATTTTTAAAATGTAAAAGATTAAAATATTTTTTTCTGCCTAAAATACAAAGGAAATGTGTCATGGGAGAGACACTCACATAACATATAAATCTGAAACTTGAATCAGCTTCAGATTGTAAATCAAGAGGGCTAAAATTGAATGAAAAGATAAAAACACTGCAGACTAAAATATAATGCAGTTATATTACCTAAAAGTATCAAGTAACATATGTAAAAATTATTATTTCCATGTCAAAGTGTCCATAGCCTTTAAAATGGACTAGTTTCATACATAAAGTTGACTCTTTCACTCTGTGAACTTCTACCTATCAATATGCCATAAATGTCTCAATTGAGAAAACTTTTTAACATGCAGAACACAGTCTTTCTTTCGAGATTTCGGTGTTCATAAAATAGCGGCTCTTAGACAATGAATTTTACAGAGATCAGTGTAAATATTTGGAGCTTCCTGAAGTGAGAAAAAATTGGTCGGTAGAATTGACAGATAGAAGTTAGATAGGAAAATAATAAGAAAGTCACAACACAGAACTTCATTTTACAATTCAAATTCTTCCAAACCAAGAAAAGGAAAACAGCGGTCTTCACTAGTCCATCGGTACGGGACAGATTTATCTGTTTGATTCAAGGTGTGGGCATATGTCTGCAAGAATATGAGCGCCTAGACACCTCTAGACACTGGAACTTTTAAGGTATTGTATATCATATGAAAAAATAAAAGATGGAAAGGAACTAACAAGAGAAAGAATGAAAAAATAAGGTAGAAAAGGTCACTGAAAAATAAGGATATATTATGTTATGAGCACACTTATAGCCCAAAATCTTATACTAAGAGCGATGGCAACAAAGAAATGAGCATGCATGTAGAAAATAGGCTATTTTTATAAATTTATTTTATATGCAAATATTTAAGAACTGTCAACAGAAAATCATGAACCGAGAAATGATAAATGTGTGAATTCTACCTTGTGAAAGACCTTGAATCAGTCATTGAATTCGTGCTTGACAAAGACTTGAGTAATTTGAGGGCAACTCAACTTGTAAACTGAAAGAATATGGTGAATGTTTTGAAACAGACATACTAAAAAAGCTTTAACCACATGGCACGTGGAAAAGCAGATGATGACTTAATTCAGGGAAAAAAAATAATGCTCAAGTTAGAGCCACGGAATTATTACATAATTCTTTAAGCTGCCCTGAGTTTTGGATTAAAAGGCAGTTTTTGTAATCTGGTCTATTTATAACTTTTTAGCAGCGAGCGCCACGCTAAATGTGAAGTTCATCAGGCTGAAATATGGCTCAAATTAAATAAAGTAAGTTTATAAAGCTGCTTTATACTATTACCAGTGGCTGCACCATGAACATAAACGCCGTACAAAGCATTTTATGTAAAGGGATCATTTATTCAGCAAATGGATGGTATATAGAAGAGTATGTGCCCATTGCTTACTGGCTCCATTCAGTGCACACATCAGGGATTTGGGGATGACCTTGGCTTAACTAAAATGCATTGTGAAATCTTAGTTTAATTGAAAAAAGAAAAATTTAAAAAATGCATCTCAATTCATTGTATAGCAGCATTTACATCTTTATCTTGTCACATAGTCGACTAACCTACAACATGAAATGGCACCAAAGGAAACCAATTCATGTCAAATAGCTTCTTAGGCTCTGATAACGGAAATCTGTCAGCAGGTTTTTGCTATGTAATCATAGAGTAGCATGATGTAGAGGATGAGAGCCTGATTCCAGTGATGTATCACTTACTAGGCTGTGTGTTGCTATTTCAATAAAATCTGTGTTTTATTAGCAGGAGATTATCACTGCAGGACTAGGTGTTTCTGCAACATAGTCCTCTTGCTTTATCCAACCACACCCCAACCATTGATTAGCAGCTTTCTGTATATGTACGGTGTACTCAGAACAATGCCAATCAGTTCAGCATTGATCTGCAGCAGAGAAAACTGTGATTGTACCAAAATGACAGCATGAATACCAGCAAGTGACTCATCACTGGAATCAGGGTATCAGCCCCTATATTGTGCTACTCTCACATTACATAGCAAAAACCTGGTGACAGATTCCCTTTAAAATCTGTTTGATACAATTCTGATTTTCTCTTTCAGTATTGGAACAGAGTAACAGAATTTATGTCGAGGACAGATGCATTACATGAGGAATGTAGATAACACCCGAAAATCTTAATTGAAAACAATGTGGTGAATTTGATTTCCATTATACTTTCTGCCATTTACAGAAAAAAAAGTGCAACATTATAGTCACTGTTCTCCTTCGGGTGCAGTTACATCCATCATGTAGTGGATCGGTCCTCTGCATGCCTTCAGAGAAAACAGAAAAGATAAGGAGAGTTTTTCTTCTAACTTTTTCTTTTTTTTTTTGGATCCGCACATCTTTTGCTGATCTCTTTGGAAATCAATGGATCAAATATGCTAAAATCCAACCCATCTGTCCTCTATCTCCAAAAAACGAGACATTTGGATTTGCTGTGCTGCTCCCATTGACATCAGATTGACAGAGCATCCCATTACAATTGATAGTATCAGCTGATGTGAACCTGAAGGAATTAATTTATCATTTCCTCTAAGGCAAAAAGTTAAACAAACTTGGTATAATGAAAGCTGTGCAAAAATGTTAGAACATTTTATTCTTGGGCCTTTAATTTAAAAAAAAAATAGTGGTAGAGGCTTATAAAAAGTGTGTGGCCAACACACACTATTGCGCCGTAACTCCTGGCAGAAGATCAGTGCAGACACAGCTCATAGGAGGCCGGACATGGTTTGTGTAACCACGCGTGTGCATAGCGCATGCACAGGATTACAGCGCCCATCAGGTTAGTGTGATGCTGATGGGAGGGGGCTACCATTATAATGAAGTCAGGAGGGAGTGATTTCTTCCAGGCACCAAACACTGCCTGGAAGAAATCATTAGCGTTTTACATTATAAATGCATTTCTCAAGGTCTACACCGCAGCTATGAGGCATACAGGTAAGACTGGTTTAACCATTCTATTACCTGTATACCCATAGTAATAGATCAAAATCATCCAGGGGGTGACAGATTCCCTTTAAGCTTTGTGCACCACAAAATAAATTAGGCGCATCTTACTCCAGCACGCTTATGGTTCAATTACTTGAGCCACTCCTCTAAGCCAAAAAAATTGTGCAACTATGAACTGCACTAAAATTTACAACTTGTATATTAACTGCAGGGTGGGCCATTTATATGGATACACCTGGGTGGGCCATTTATAGAGTTACATCCAAAATGGCTGCCATGGCCACCACCCATTTTGAAAAGTTTTCCCCCTCCCATATACTAATGTGCCACAAACAGGAAGTTAATATCACCAACCATTCCCATTTTATTTAGGTGTAAGCATAAACACCCACCCAGGTTTATCCCCATATATGGCCCACCCCAAATTCCGGACCACCGATAGACTTTACCAGCCAGGCAGTTCACACTTTACTCTGCACTGGCATTTCTAAAATGTCAGTGCAGAGTAACTTGCTTGCACAAGATCATGCAGCAGCAGAATTGGGAAGCCATAGCTAGTCTCCCTATAGAGAAGGCAGAGATGGTTCATCACCATCTCTGCTTTTATGATCACTGTATAGTCAGCACTGAACAAGTACTGGAAGCATTGACAGGGCCTACTTTATCAAACCCAGGGGTCATGTGACCGCTGGGTGTGGGGAGAAAGCAAGAGCTGTTGAGTCATCAGAAACCTAGTCAGGCAGTAGGCTGAATTTCTCCTGTAACTTGGGGTAATAAACTGGTAGTAATGTAACAATATGTTAAAATGCCTCCCACACCTCCTCCCTTGCAAAAGGTATTTTCAGGTTTTACGAAGGGACAGTGTGTGGGATAAATTAAAAAAAAAATTAAAAAAACAATAAAAAATTAGACAAAAGTAAAAACCAAAAGAAGCACTGCAAGACATTTCCTTTCTAGTCCGTCCCCCGTCTAATATGCAAACATAATTTCTACGGAAATAGGAATGCAATTTAAGAATGGTTTTTAGCGGTCTTTTGTGATTGTGAAAGAATAAAAACATAATAAAATGTGAAATATAGACACACATTTCCAATTTTTCTTTACTTTTTTCAACAGCAAAAAAGAATAAAGAAATGACATAACAATTAACCCCCATGTATAGAGAAAAATAGGGGCAAAAATTATTGGAATATATTAAATTGTGCCAAGAAGAGGGAAAAATGTCCCTGAAATGGTTCATGAATCCCCCCTAAATATATGGTCATAGTTTTGATGCCCACCTATAAAGAGAGGCACCACACATAAATGATATAAAAATAATATTTTATTAATGACAAAAAATAAGACCACAACATAGTCATAAAAAAGCCAAAACAGGCAAAGGTGAGAAACAACAGACACAGAAAAGGATGGACAACCTGGAAGTTACTACAATAATATAAATACCGGTGTATCAATATGACTCACATTCAGATAAAGACATAGTAAATTTTAAAACAAGACGGCACTAATAAAGTTATTCATAAGCAATGCTAAAGTCATTACACAGAATAAAAGTATAAATAGCTACATATAAAGCTAAATATAAAAAGGACAAGCATGTATCACAATATTAGTAAGTAAGGCTAAGTATGCCATATGTACCAACATGCATAATGTCTAAAAAAAACATCATTTCATATATGTGTCCAATACAGTACATCAAACAGCATGTATTTACCAAAAGAGTGGAGAAAAACCAGGAGACCACCACACCCGACGCGCGTTTCGCAATTAAATGCTTCGTCCGGGGGTGGATAACCGTTGGGTAGGTACCTTTTTATATAAAACAAATGGCCACATAATTGACACACAGCTGTGGATTCAGAGCGCTTGCGTCAGAATAAACCGGAAGTGGCGTAAGAGCCGTTGCCATGGAAATGACATAAAGTGAAACGCACAAAACATATATACAAAGAGAACGCATTAAGCAAAACAAGTAAAAAAGGGGAGTGAACACCGGGATATGACATGCTGTGTGAGCAGTGCTGTGAGCGTTCCAGAGGGAACACTTGCGGGTGACCGGCCGTAAACCAAATTGATGACGTGTAGCTGCCGTACCGCAGGTTAAAGACCTATGGACGGCGCCACAGCAGGTAAGTATCCTAGCAACACCAGCGCATTTGTGACTGCCGCGCGGCAGGCTGGAAACCAGTAGGCGGCGCCGTAGATGGTAAGTATCCTGGCAAAATCAAAGCGCATAGCTAGAGTTGCCAAGGTGAAAGAAGAAAAAAGCAAAAAGCAAACAATGATTAATAGGCATAGTGATGAATATATGAAAGAAAAAATAAATGAACCATAATAGTAAAGACCCCGTGACAACACGGGGATTGCTAAAAAGTAAAAAGGATAAATAAGATAGTGCGAATAAGAAAAACAACCCAAATATAAATTAGTACAAGTACACGGCAAAACGGTATCTAGGCAACAGTGACGCAATGATCGAGAATTACCAATGCACAAGCTATACTATAACAGATCAGTAAACATGAATATATAAATATATAAATACACCAACACATATATCTATAAACGAACAAATGTAAATAGATATATAATAATAATCATAATAAAAGACATGAATAGTGAGTACAAAAATAAATAAGAACCATGCAAAGGTGAAAAGTCACATATATACATGGGAAATATAGAATAACAGCAATGTGAGGTAAAAAACACTGAATAAAATGGACTTGTGAGAATATTGAAGAGTAAGTTGAAATAAGTGGATCATAAAGTGTAGGAAGGCAAAAATGAGGACCACAACCTAAATAACAAAACATAGAAACACAAAAGATTAAAACCAGCGACTAAAAACAGCTCAGACATATAATAAAATAATTTTAATTTATTAAAAAAAAAATTTGAAATACCAATAAAATCAATCCAGACATTGGAACGAAACAAAAGAGACAGGTGAGTAACAATCATGATAAACATCAACTATTACAGGAAAGGCTGGAAGCTATTGTATTCATTTAATCCAAATGGAGAGATTGTGTTCAGTTTAAAAATCCATTTGGTTTCTTTCTGTGCAAATAAGCGTTTCCAATTACCCCCTCGTGGTCCTATAAAGACCCTATCGATGCCCTTGAACTTTAAACTGGTGGGGTCACAGTTGTGTGATTCCCTAAAGTGACGTGGAATGGGTTTAAGCGTTGAAATATCACTAATGTTCTTAGCGCCTTCAATGTCCAGGACATGCTCCCGGACATGTCTTCGAAATAAAGGCCACACAAACAAGTGGCATGGTAGATGACAGCTCTAGTGGTACAATTGATATTATGAGTGATGGTATATTTTTTACTTGAATCGAAGTTAACAAAATCCTTGGCTCTTTCAACATTCTTACATGCCACGCATTTGCTGCAAGGATGACATCCCCAAGCTGGGCCTTTAGAGCCAAAGATGAATTTTTGAAGTTTCTCCTTTATGATAACTGTGTACCAGGTGATCCCGTAAATTACGCGCTCTTCTGTAAGTCACCAAAGGGACATTCCCAATGAAGTGAGACAAAGTGCTGTCGAGTGAGAGAATTGACCAGTGTTTCTGTAATATTTTGAATACCTCATCACTACGAGAATTAAAATCAAAGATACACCGTACCTTGGAGTCAAACACTTTATCCTCCTTTGGTTTATTCTGTAGTAGATCACTCCGATTGCTCATCCGCGCCCGTGTATATGCTTGGCAAATTGACTTCCTGCCATGACCGCGTTCTTCAAATCTCATACATAGATCTTCGGCCTGCTTGTCAAAAAGAGAATTATTGGAACCTATCCTTCTTGCCCCCAGGAATTGGCCAGTGGGAATATTCCTGAGTAAATGCCTAGGATGTTGAGAGGTGGTGTGAAGTAAGGTGTTAGCTGCCGTCTTTTTACGAAATAGGTCAGTTTGAATGTCCCCAAGCTCATCAACCTGGATAAGAACATCCAAAAACTCGATTGAGGATTCTATGTCTACTACTTTTATAGGTTAGTTTGATGTTCAAATCATTCCTATTGAGTTGGTCAAAGAAGGAGTGCAAGTCCACTTCTGAACCCTGCCACACCAGAAGCACATCATCAATAAAACGCCACCATGCTACAACACCTGAGCAAAGTGTACTCGGATTGGACTGAAAAATGTCCCTCTCCCACAGCCCCAGGAAGAGATTCGCATAAGAGGGCGCACAAGACTCCCCCATTGCAGTCCCCTGGAGCTGCAGGTAGAGGGACTCCTTAAAATAGAAAAAATGATGTGTCAAAATGAAATGCAGGGCATTGACAAGGAAGTCACAAAGAGCTTGATCACAGCCACCAGACTCAAGGAAAAACTGTGTGGCACGTATCCCATCCTGATGCCTGATTGATGTGTAAAGTGGCTCAACATCACATGTCACTAAATTTATATATTTATATATTCATGTTTACATTTATATGTGTGTTTACTGTTCTGTTATAGTATAGCTTGTGCATTGTCTTTGTCTGTGGTAATTCTCGATCATTGCGTCACTGTTGCCTAGATACCGTTTTGCCGTGTACTTGTCCTAATTTATATTTGGGTTGCTTTTCTTATTCGCACTATGCACTTTATCTTATTTATCTTTTTTTACTTTTTAGCAATCCCCTTGTTGTCACGGGGCCTTTAATATTATTGTTCATTTCTTTTTTCTTTCATATATTCGTCACTATGCCTATTAATCATTGTTTGCTTTTTTGCTTTTTTCTTCTTTCACCTTGGCAACTCTAGCTATGCGCTTTGATTTTGCCAGGATACTTACCATCTACGGCGCCGCCTACTGGTTTCCAGCCTGCCGCGCGGCAGTCACGTGTGCGCTGGTGTTGCTAGGATACTTACCTGCTGTGGCGCCGTCCATAGGTCTTTAACCTGCGGTACGGCTGCTACACATCATCAATTTGTCTAACGGCCGGTCACCCGGAAGTGTTCCCTCTGGAACGTTGATAGCACTGCTCACACGGCATGTCATATCCCGGTGTTCACTCCCCTTTTTTACTTGTTTACTTAATGCGTTCTCTTTGTATATATGTTTTGTGCATTTCACTTTATGTCATTTCCATGGCAACGGCTCTTATGCCACTTCCGGTTTATTCTGACGCAAGCGCTCTGAATCCACAGCTGTGTGTCAATTATGTGGCCATTTGTTTTATATAAAAAGGTACCTTCCCAACGGCTATCCACCCCCGGATGAAGCATTTCACTGCGAAACGAGCGTCAGGTGTGGTGGTCTCCTCGCTTTTCTCCACTCTTTTAGTAAATACATGCTGTTTGATGTATTGTATTGGACACATATATTAAATGACGGTTTTTTGGACATTATGCATGTCGGTACATATGGCATACTTAGCCTTACTTACTAATATTGTGATACATGCTTGTCCTTTTTACATTTAGCTTTATATGTAGCTATTTATACTTTTATTCTGTGTAATGACTATAGCATTGCTTATGAATAACTATTAGTGCCGTCTTGTTTTAATATTTACTATGTCTTTACCTGAATGTGAGTCATATTGATACACCGGTATTTATATTATTGTAGTAACTTCCAGGTTGTCCTTCCTTTTCTGTGTCTGTTGTTTCTCACCTTTGCCTGTTTTGGCTTTTTTATGACCATGTTGTGGTCTTATTTATTGTCATTAATAAAATATTTTCAGATCATTTATGTGTGGTGCCTCTCTTTATAGGCGGGTATTTAATGTTCGGGTAACCACTTAAGGATATATTATAGGTGTTGTGTGCATAGTTTTGATGTTCAAAGGGGGGTGCACAATCTTACAGTAAATTTAACACCACATATTAGCTTGATTATTAACACATTGTCCGAAAACAGCATTGAAACAAAGGTGAATGTCAAATACAAAGCCAAAATCTGAAAATTCTCCGAAATCTTGCCTGCAATTTTCGTTTTATAAATGACCTCCAGTATGTCCCTTACTGGGGAGAACTCCTAAGAAATTATTGTCTGCGATGTTCACTGCCTTCACATTGGGGTGTGCTGAGGCATGCGACGTACTCTTCCAGTTTATGTGTGTTTTCATGCAATGTCTTATTTACATTAATGTCTCCGATATATCACGCTACAGCTCACCTGTATGGAGGGATGAATGCATTTGCTTTGCTGCCTTTCTACAGATGTGATTGCTCTACCTATCCTTTAATTTTGCTGGAGATGTGTAAAATGCACCTAGCTTACATTTCAGCAGATACTGATTACATGATTATTATAATCAACTATAATCCTCTCTGTTATTGCGGATATTTTGGATTGGGGACACATTTCTCTGAGCTGTATAGTTACAGGATTAAGACGAGAATTTAATATAATGGAAAGATAGATTTAGCTCTTAGTGTACAAAATCATTAAGTAAAGGAAAAAAACAGCGACACTTGACCACATTCTTTAATGTTGTAAAACAAAAAGAAAATGGAAGACTATTTGTACATAAATGGCAACCAGCAGTCCTGTTATAATACGGCATTACAGCTAAGTAATGATTTACAGTATATACACCTCCGCTACTGCTATGCTGCTAATTATCCTGCATACTACCCTGCGCAAGGGCTCGGCAAACATTAGTCTAATGTGTTTGGCCAACAGTATTCTAAAGTGTGAAAAGTGACAAAAATGAAAATGTTATTACAAATGGCAAATGTATACTCAAGATACCTGGTGTCCTCATCAAAACTCCGCTGCCATCCATGTGTTTAAGTCCCATTTGTATCTACACAAATGGCTGACACAGTCCAGAGTTTGCTATGCAGAGTGTTCATCCAAAGTCTCACACATAGACTGAATGGACATAGATTTGCTATTTGGCATTGTGAAATCTGTGATGGTCATTTGTGACTACATAGCGGCAGGATTGTTACTGTAGACGGTATCAGGTATGTTGGCTGCAATGTACCGTAAATGTTTTCACTTGAGGTTCACATTGAGTGGACCATAGAAGGCAATTGTATGCCTCTGAATTGATATAATTGTTTAAAGGTAGATTTATGTATTTCACTTGCTTACATAACGCCACATCAGGGCTCACAATCTAAAATTCTCAACCAGTATGTTTTCACAGAGTCAGAGGAAACCCACACAAACACAGGGAGAACAAACAAACTCCTTGTAGATGTTGTGCTTGATGGGGATTGAACCTGGACCCCAGAGCAAAAGTGCTAACTACTGAGTCATCAGGCTACCTCAACCTTGACTTTCAGTAGGAACACTAAGTGGATCCAAATCATCTTTTACATCAATCTGCACACAAGTCAGTTATGATATAGATGTGGACATGGCTGTTGAGTTACTTGACATGTGAGGGGATACAATAGCCTCAATGGTCAAACATTTAAATAATTTGTGGCATATTCCAATTGACTACTGAACACCTTGTAAATTAAAAACTGGAGGATTGTGACAAAGGAGCATTGGAAAGGTCAAGAGATTAGAAAAGTTTTTTTTCAACTACTGAAGAACAACTTTTGAATCCAATATCATTTTTAATGACTTTTTTTCATTAGCCTTTTTCATTTGACTACTTTTTTATTATTATTATTATTATCATTATCCTCATCATCATCATTGTTACCAGTATACACTGTGGATTATAATAAACCATCAAGGTTTCATTACCCCATTTCCATGCAAATCTACCTCATTTTGGAGGATATTACCAGCAACCAAAATTACAAGTTGAGTTTATAAGTTTACATATACTTAGGTCAAAGTTATTAAAACTCATATTTAGCTCTATCACAGATTCACGGTCAATTAATTCTAGTTACAGAAAGTTATTTCAGATATTTACTTTGTACCTAAAACAAACAAAATTTCCAACAAATGTTTAGAAACAGATCAATCCAGTTATAATTCACTGTATCAAGATTCCAGTGCTCAGAAGTTTAGATACAAGATAACAGTGCCTTTAAATAGCCTGGAAATGTATATTAAATAATTTGAGTTAACTGTAGGTGTACATATGAAAATATCATAAAAGGTTATTCTCATCTTCTACCTCCAGGGTCACACCGCTCATTTGCCTCTTGGCTTATTGGGGTGTGATGCACTACAGAAGAGAAGTGTTTGCAAGCTCTATAGCAAAGATCTTACAATCATGTTCGCCTTGCCTAAAAATCCAGCCACCTCTGAAGTCTATCAGACAACCTAGTCAATAAGCAGTAAACTATACAATTAAAAATCTCTCTGCTTTTTTAGAACGGAAGAACGGAGAGGATTCTTAATAAGAGGTAATTACTTGTTTTTAAAAGTGCTCCCTAGTAAACATCTTTAACACTTACCTTCAAGGCCTACTTGCCTCTTTGTTTGACATCAAGGGAACATTAAAACAAAGTAGCCAAGACATGACAAAAAGAATTATGGATCTCTACCAGTCTGGCACATCTTTGGTAGCAATTTCCAAATGCCTGAAGCTACCATGTTCATCTGCTCAACCATAATCTGCAACTTTAAACACTATGGCACCTTTAAATCATCATACCATTCAGGAAACAAATGTGTTCTGCCATCTACAGATCACATCAATCTAAGAACAGAAGCAAAATATCATGTGAAGATGTGGGTGGAAACAGGTGCAAAACTGTAGTTATCAACGGTAGACTGTGACCTACTATATCGACATGACCTGTAAGGCAGTTCCTTAAGGAGGAAGCCATTCCTCTGACAATAGCAAAGAAAACAAAGTTACAGTTTACAAGTGTGCATGGGGACAAAGATCTTACTGGGCTGAAGAATCAAAAATTGCACGGTTTGGCCATTATGACCATCATTATGTATGTAGGAAAAATGGGGAGGCTTCCAAAGTAATGAATGCAATCCCAACTGTGAAGCACTAGTTTAGCACAGAGGGTAGCATCATCATGTTGTCCGAGTGCTTTTCTGCAGAAGAGGCTAGTGCAAATCACAAAAAAGAAGGCCTTATGAAGGTTGAAAGTTATGTGCAGATATTGAAGCAACATCTCAATTCAGCAGGCAAGCAGTTAAAAGAAGATGGGTCTTCCAAATGGAAAATGGATCCAGGCCTACTTCCAAAGCTGTGGCAAAATAATTTAAGGACAATAAAGTGAAAATAATGGAGTGGACATCACAAAGCCCTGGCCTTAGTCCCATAGAAAATGTATGGGCAAAACTGAAAATGTTTGTGCAAATGAAGAGGCTAACAGATCTGATTCAGTTACACTAGTTCTGTCAGGAGGAATGTGACAAAATACCAGCAGTTTATGATGAGAATCTCATGGAAAGCTATACAAAATTTAAAACCAATAATACCAAACAATAACCACGTATATGTAAAATTTGAGACCACCAAGAATGTGATGATGGAAATAAAAGCTGATATAAATTGTTGTCTCTAGTATTATTATGACATTTTACAGTGACTTGCAAAACTATTCACCACATTGGCTTTTTACCTATTTTGTTACATTACAACCTGTGTTTAAGTATTTGTGTCATCCAATTTGATTGTGATGCATCAGCACTAAGTAGTCTAAGTTGGTGAAGTGAAGTGAGAGAAATATAGGCATACATTAAGTTTATTGGATCAAATAATTTAAAATTGGCATGTGCATATGTGTTCACCCCTTTTGCTATGAAACCCTTAAAAAATTCTGGTGAAGGCAATTACCTTCAAAAGTCACATGTTTAGTGAAAGGAAGTACACCAGAATGTAATCTACAGAAAGTATCACATGGTATGTTAGTCTATATACACTTTTTGTGAAAGGCCACAGAAGCTGCAACACCATTAAGCAAGAGGTATCACTAACCAAACAACAACATAAAGACCAAGGAGATCTCCAAAGAAGTTAGGGACAAAGTTGTTGAGAAGTACAAGTCAGGGTTGGGGTATAAAAAAAATCCCAATCTCTGGTGATCTGCTGGAGCACCATCAAATCCATTATCATAAAATTGAAAGAACATGGTACCACAACAAACCTGCCTAGAGAGGACTGCCCACCAAAACTCTCAAGCAAGGAGGACATTAATCAGAGAGACAGAGCACAGACCAAAGGTAACCCTGAATGAGCTGCAGAGTTGCCAAGCAGAAACTGAAGTCTCTATACATACCACCACAATAAGCCGTACACTCCATAGAGGTGGACTGTATGGAGTAGTGGGCAGAAAAAAGCCTTTATTTACACATAAAAGTTGTAAGGCTTGCTTTGAGTTTGTCAAAAGACATGTGGGGGACTCCCCAATTGTATGGAGGAAGGTGCTGTGGTCAGATGAAACCAAAATTAAACTTTTTGGCCACCAAGGTAAGCAGTGTCTGACAGCAAATCAACACAGCTCATTATCCCAAGAACACCATCCCCACAATGAAACATGATGGTAGCAGCATGTGGGAATGTTATTCAGCAGCAGAGACAGATAAAACGGTCTGAGTAGAGGGGAAGATGGATGGTGTGAAATATAAGGATATTCTTGAGCAAAACCTGTTTCAGTCTGTGGATTGGTATGAACAACAATCCCAGTGTCAAGATGTGGAAAGCTCAGAGAGACTTATCCAAAGCTGCTTGCAGCTGTAATTGCCACAAAATGAGGCTTTACAAAGTAATGACTTTAGAGGGGTGAATAGTTAGGACAAAAATAACTGAAAACTCGAATGTGCATACTTGTTGTTTAATTCACAAAATAAAGAAAGCAAGTATTCATGGTTTTAGGCACGTTATTTACATGAACTGATACAAACCCTCAAAAAACAGTGAAATTCCTGGTTGTGAGGTAGCAAAACATGAAAAATGCCATGGGGGTGAGGGTGAATACTTTTGTACGCCACTGTACATTCATGAACTATAGTAGAAATCCTAACTGACCTAAGAGAGGTAAGGTGTACTGGGATTAAATGACAGGAATTGTGTGAAACTGAGTTTCAATTAAAGTGGCTAAGGTGTATGTACTGTAGACTTCATTCAGTATATATCTGATGATAATCTTGCTGTTAACCAAACTCATAAAGATTAATTATTTTAATTATTTTTTTTGCTATGTCTGAGCAAAATTGCAGAAAAAAAACCATTTGATTTCTTGGGTTAAAAAAAAATTAGATTTGTATGCAACATGTGAACTCACCCTAACACATATGATAACAGAAAATAGTAAACGCCAGCCATCTTAGCATGCATTTCTCCTAAACTGGACGACTGAGCTGTTACTCACTGCGTCCAAAACACACTGAGAGGAGGAATCGTGACACTAATGTTGCTTGTTTTTACTCTTTCCATAGTAATATCCAAAAACTGCAGAAAGTACAATAAAATATTTGCATCTCAATGCAAAAAAAAAAATGGTTGCCTTTTGAGAGAAGATAAAAAAAAGTCTGCCTTCCAAAAGGATTAAGGATATTATTACACATATAGTATAAGATTTGTGTCACAAGCAGTTCCATTTATCTAAATAGGGTTGCCTGAATGGGACACTTACAGAAGTTGCAATAAATGTTATACTCTCATAACACTAGAGGAGCACTAAAATGTTAACTGACTTTCCTTTGTCATTGTGACCTTCCTTATGCTTATGTCTGTTGCTTACCTTTGCCAAGAGGCTCCCTTTAATTTTCTTCATTTTAATATATAAAAGTATTGCTATGTATATTCTGAAGTTGTTCATTTTTCTTCCGTCAATCTTGAATTTTTGTATCTTTTTCCTCCAGCTTCTACGTTTACATATTCATAGTACAGCCTGAATAATATGTTGATAGTATGCAGCCTTGTCTAACTCCTTGCCAACCTTGAAGAAATCTGTTTTTCAATTTTTTTCTCTACCCACTGTGGCTTGTTTAATAGTTTGGAGAAGTGCGTGTACACCTCTTTAGCTAGGTCATTCCATAAATTTACTTGGTTAACACTCTGGGCAGTAGATAACATCACATGCATTGACGGTCTATAGCTTTTGTTCTCTTTTAAATGATATAGGCAAATGAGCATCTTGTTCCTTGGACTATGATTAATCCAGTTCGTTAGTCTTGTAGTT
Organism: Ranitomeya imitator; assembly: GCF_032444005.1. Lineage (NCBI taxonomy): Eukaryota > Metazoa > Chordata > Amphibia > Anura > Dendrobatidae > Ranitomeya > Ranitomeya imitator. Next base: position 443,865,385 of record NC_091285.1, read on the forward strand.
TTCTAATAGCCACATGACCACAGTGAATGAATTACCATAGATATATGTTTTGTGAGTGACATAATGGTGATTTTCCAATGTTGCTTGTTGATTTAGACCTAATTTGCTCAGCATCAAAATAGAAACAGTCCTCTTCCTCTCAGTCATCCAATTAGTGTTTCTCGGAGAGTGTTATGGTAGGCACACGTGGTCCTTTTTGGGAGGTGCTCAATGGTACCATCCTGATAAACCCAAAGTTCTCAAAGTAGAACAAAGTAGAAAACTACTGCACTCAATAAGACATGCAACACAAATGTGCTTTATTGGGAGATCAACATGTGGCCATTAAATTAATGGATGACGTTTCAGTCCATACCGGTCATGGGGAGCAATGAGAAAACAGGAAATGAGGAACCTGGACCCCTGAACTGCTCCTCAAGCTAGGGAAGCCCTGTCTTTCGTTAACTCTGGGGTACCCTCGAAGGTAGGGAGGCCGCAGTCACCGTACAGCCCTGAGCTAAACCCCCCACCCCCAGAGGTGAATCGTAGTGGAGACAACAAATTAAGACAGACAGGGATAAAGTAAACTGCACCACAAAGCAAACTAAAGGTACTGTCACACTAGACGATATCGCTAGCGATCCGTGACGTTGCAGCGTCCTCGCTAGCGATATCGTCCAGTGTGACAGGCAGCAACGATCAGGCCCCTGCTGTGCTGTCGCTGGTCGGGGAAGAAAGTCCAGAACTTTATTTGGTCGCTGGACTCCCCGCAGACATCGCTGAATCGGCGTGTGTGACACCGATTCAGCGATGTCTTCACTGGTAACCAGGGTAAACATCGGGTAACTAAGCGCAGGGCCGCGCTTAGTAACCCGATGTTTACCCTGGTTACCAGCGTAAAAAAACAAACAGTACATACTTACATTCAGCTGTCTGTCCCTTGCCGTCTGGTTCCTGCACTGACTGCTGGCCGTAAAGTGAAAGCAGAGCACAGCCACAGCGGTGAGTCACCGCTGTGTGACTCACTGCTGTGCTGTGCTTTCACTTTCACTTTACGGCCAGCAGTCAGTGCAGGATATCTGTGCATCTTTTCTTTTCTCCAGATATTGACTCCCAGCGGAGAGATGTTGGCAGAGTCTTCGACCTCCTACGGGCAAACTCTCTTTACGCTAAGTTGGAGAAGTGTATGTTTGAGCAGGAGTCTTTGCCGTTCCTGGGCTATATCATCTCCGCCCAGGGATTGGCTATGGATCCTGCCAAACTACAGGCTGTGATGGACTGGCAAGAGCCCCATTCTCTTAAAGCGGTGCAGCGCTTTATGGGGTTCATTAACTATTACCGCCAGTTCATTCCCCACTTCTCAACTCTGGTAGCTCCTTTGGTAGCCCTCACCAAGAAGGGAGCGAATCCTAAATTGTGGTCGGAAGAGGTCTCCAAGGCCTTCACTTCTATTAAGTCCCACTTTGCTAGCGCTCCCATCTTACATCGTCCCGATGTGGATAAGCCATTCCTAATGGAGGTGGATGCCTCATCCGTTGGTGCTGGAGCAGTCCTCTATCAGAAGGATGCTCAAGGTCGGAAGCATCCATGCTTCTTCTTCTCTAAGACCTTCTCGCCAGCGGAGAGAAACTACTCCATCGGGGATAGGGAGCTGCTAGCAATGAAGTTGGCCTTTTCAGAGTGGAGACATCTTCTGGAAGGTGCGCGGTTTCCCTTCCAGGTTTACACTGACCACAAAAATTTGGTCTACTTACAAACAGCCCAGCGGCTAAATTCTCGCCAAGCCAGATGGTCCTTGTTCTTTTCCCGGTTCCACCTTTCTCTTCATTTTCTCGCCGGGGAGAAGAATATTCGTGCTGATGCTCTCTCTCGCTCCCTTATGTCAACTGAAGAGGAGGAAGAGGAGCCTCGGCTTATTGTTCCTTCTGAGAGCCTGAGAACCGTAGCGCCGGTTTCGCTTGAGTCTGTGCCTCCGGGCAAGACTTTTGTGCCCATTAATTTGCGACCGGAGGTTCTCTCTTGGGCTCATTCGTCCAGAGTGGGTGGACACTTTGGGACAAAGAGGACATCTGAGCTACTGGCGAGGACGTACTGGTGGCCGCATATGGTCCGGGATGTCAGGGATTATATTCTGGTGTGTGTCTCCTGCGCCAAAAATAAATCTCCGCGTCAAAGGCCAGCTGGGTTGCTCTATCCCTTGCCGGTGGCAGATAGGCCCTGGGAGATGGTCGGGATGGACTTTGTCATGGGTTTGCCCAAGTCTCGCGGCTGTACCATCATTTGGGTCATCACTGATCATTTCTCGAAAATGGTGCATTTGGTGCCGCTACCACGGTTACCTTCTGCACGGGCCTTGGCTGCGTTGTTCATTAAGCACATCTTCCGCCTACATGGTATGCCTGACAAAATTGTCAGTGACCGGGGTCCCCAGTTTGCGTCTCGGTTCTGGAGAGAGCTGTGTCGTCTTCTCAGTATTGAGTTGAATCTCTCTTCTGCTTATCATCCCGAGACAAATGGGTTGGTAGAGAGGGCCAACCAGACCTTGGTCACATACCTGCGACATTTTGTTTCAGCCAGGCAGGATGACTGGGCATCCTTGCTATCATGGGCAGAGTTTGCGCTGAACAACGCCGTACCGACTCCACTGGACAAACTCCAAAAAATCAAAACACTAGAATTATGTTTTTTTAGTCGATGTAACATTGTAATAAACTGCAATAACAGGCAATCAAAAGATTGTATCTACACCAAACTGGTACAAATAAAAATGTCAGATCGGCGCACAAAAAAATAAGCCCTCTCTCGGTCCCATATTTCGAAAAATGGAGACGCTACGGGTCTCGGAAAATAGTGTCATTTTTTTTTTCCAAGCTTTGGATTTTTATTAACTATAAATGTTTGGTGTCTATGAACTCATAATATCCTAGAGAATCATAATGGCAGGTCAGTTTTAGCATTTAGTGAGCATGGTGAAAAAATCCAAAACACAATTGTAGAATTGCACTTTTTCTGCAATTTCACCGCACTTTTCAATCTTTTTCCATTTTCCAGTACAAGATATGGTAAAATCAATGATACTGTTCAAAAGTACAACTCGTCCTGCAAAAAACAAGACATATTGATGGAAAAATAACAAAGTTATGGCTCTGGGAAGCAGGGGAGCAAAAAACGAAAACGCAAAAACAGACATACCCCTGGTCCTCAAGGGGTAAATTGTGAAGTGCTGCGGAATATTTTAGCGCTATAGAAATAAAAATGATTATAAGTGAAAATATCAGAAAACTTGACGACGCTGAGAAACCTATGTGTTACACATATTCACAATCAGATAATATTCTTCCAGAGGCAGAAAAGAATCTGATGTTTTCCTGGTTCGCAACGGGTAGTCCAGACATTACAATTCCTGACTTCCGTGTGTAAAAAAAAAAAAATTGTTTCCTAGTGGTCAGCCAAATCAATAAACTGGAAAATTATCTGAAGGATGACCAGTATATGTGTCAGTCTGAATTTACAGATGCACTAAAGGCAGTAAAATGCTTGAATACCACCAGAAACTGATTTGTAATTTAGTCTTTCTACTCAAGTGCCACATCTGAGTGATCTTTATGTTACTTGTGAAAGAGAGGCTTTTGTATGACTAACATAAAGTGACAGATTTTAATATAAAGGCTGTGCATTCTGTGATTTTTTTTATCAAGTCATCCAAAAAGACATAATGAATAAATAGCTAAATAAAATAAATAAATGCAAGCTATTGTTCCTATATACTGTATCTGTGTGTGTTCATATATACATATACGTATACACACACATACTGTATACACCGACATCGCACAAGCAATACTATCCTTGTTGCATAACTACAGCTTTCTATGAGTATATCAATACATTTTATGTTGATTTCATAAGCATGATTTTCACCCATGTAGGCTTAGGAGACTTATTAAGATAAACTCAACAGAGCTTTGCAAGAGATGAGATGGAATATTATTCCATGATCAGAAGTTGGGGTTAACACAATGGATGGAAAATCTTCAGAGCGAGAAGGAAATATTTATCCAGGGATTCTCAGGAGAGAAAGAGACCTATTACACGGCAGAGCAGCCTCTATGAAAACCACTGTATCTGCTCTACTAAACTCCTTTATACCACATACTACTTTAAAAGAATTTCCATATACAGTAGTAGCGAAACTTTCCCATGCAGACACTAACAGGTAGGCTTTTAAATGTATCAAGGAAAATTCTAGAACAATTACATCCTGGCATGTAAAAGATAAACATCTCATTATTATCAAAAGGTGATACTTTCTTTGAAAATAACAATCTTTGTATTCATTTCAGGTGCTGTCACTTCAGAATATTCTTCTAACACGTATGCTGCTTGAGTCACTGCTGTACCCAGTGGGTATTCAGAGAATGAAAGACATAGAAATCTGCGACAGATCACCAGAAAGAAGAGGCAGCAGCATTAGTAAAGCATAGTGGCCCCTTCGGATTGTTCACACTCACTCTTGACCTGGTGTATGTGCAGGTACTATAATTTGGCTCCATACCCAAAGTTTTGGATCCTTTTCTTTCTAATCAATTGGAGCTCTATCACAGGGTAAATCATGGCATATCTTATACGGCTGCCATTACAGATCTCACATGGCTTGTCTGCCAGGTTTTTTTTCAGCTTAAATGTAATGATGTCTATATATTTATTCATACATCTGTATTGGGTAGTAATACCCTTGAATTGTGTATTATTTTGCATTGAAAAAAGGGAAATTTATCAGGTTTTTATTTTGTTCCCAGTAAAATAAATTAATATGGTGTTAAACGTAATGATGTACTAATCCTGTTTAATAATTAGGCAGCATAAAGTCTTAAAATGCAGCACATTCATCAAAGTGGATCATGTTAACGGTAAATTTAATGCATATTTAGACACCTTTATCTAACTTTACACCATCTTTTAGATGTCTTAGGCCTCATTCAGACATCACGCATGCAAAAAACAATCCGAGTGCCATCAATACTTTTCATTTGAGTTTTTTAAGTGTTTGATCAGTGTCAGGTGTTTCCATCAGTGTTTCATAAGGGATTTTCACATAGGAAAAAATAAAATAAACTGCTAAACTTCTCTTCCCCACAGATAGCACACCGATAACATCGTGTGCTGTGAAAGATTTTCACAGACTCAAAGACTTATTATTTATGGGTAAATTTGATCCATGACACCAATAAAAAATGGACATGCCTCCGTGATTTTTGCGACACATGGCTCACCAAGAAACATACGTGAAAAAAACGCACGGCACTTCTGGATGCAAAGGTGCACAAGTAGGATCCTGGTTTGTTAGTGGTATGAAACTGTTATGGTACTTGGCACTCCTTAAATACATTAAACAGGAGTACTTTATGGAATGTGGAATATCCACAAAAAGAATAAGACGTTTCGGTCAACAAGACCTTCACCAGTCCTCTGGATACTAAGAGCCTCCAAACGGCAGCACTGAAGAAGAGTCTGCGGCATCCACCTCTAAGATATGAAGCGCTTCATGAAGAACTGATGAAGGTTTTGATGACTGAAACGTCTTAGGGTACTTTCACACTAGCGTTTTTTGTAAATCCGCCACGGATGCGTCGTGCTTTGGCGGACCATCGGGAAAAAAAAACCCTACATGTAACGTTTTTTTCTCCCGACGGACCGCTTTTTCCGACCGCGCATGCGCGGCCGGAACTCCGCCCCCACCTCCCCGCACCTTACAATGGGGCAGCGGATGCGCCGGAAAAATGCATCCGCTGCACCCATTGTGCAAAGCGTTAAACGCTAGCGTCGGAATCTCTCCCCGACGCATTGCGACGGGGAGATTCCGACGCTAGTGTGAAAGAAGCCTTATTCTTTTCTGGATATTCCACATTCAGTAAAATAAACCAGTTGAACATAATTAATGAGTGCCAAGTATCTTTTTCATACCACAATAAACTTAGCCATGTGATTAGCACAATAGAAATTAATGGGAACATGTTTCAGCTGTGAAAAACAAGGATAGAACAAGTACGTGAAAAACAGACATCTGAATAAGGCCTTACTTTAAGATCAATGTTTTGCAACAAAAAAGTTGTTTGCAAATATTAGGCCACTTTCCTGTCCAACTTTCTATTTCCTTTTTTCTCTAAATGTGTTTTGAACACATGATGAACAGGTCTAAAGGTAGATTGGACAATTTATGCCAAAATTTGCCACATTTCCTGGTGTATTCACAATAGTAAATCTTTATAAGTACTTGAAGTACCATTTAAAGGGGTTGTCCGCTCTTAAACTACAAGTCTGTAGTCACACTATGCATTACAGAAAACGTTTGACTTCTGTCATTGCCAACAAAGGATAAATAACAAAATATTGAGATTAACTTTTGTTAATGACCAAATACTTATTTTTCACCATGATTTGCTAAATAAATCTTGCCATATCAGACAAGGTGATTTTCTGGATTTGTTTACTCATTTTGACTCTCATAGTTGTGGTCTCTCATTTTTTTAAGTGGGAGAACTTGCACAATTAGTGCCTGACTAAATACTTTTTTTTTCCCTCCGTATGAAGATGAACAATGATTCAAATACTGTTTGGAGACATTTTCAGAAAACCCCTGTCCTTAGGTGGAGTTTGTTTAAAAAAAAAAAAATAACAAGGGTTTACTCCCCTTCCCCAGGTCCAGTGTTGTTGAGGTTCTGCCGCTGCTCCTTGCTTCTGTTTTTGTCCACAGGAGTGATGTAACGTCGACTGCACTGCAGCCAATCAGTGAGCTTAGCAGCTCTGCAGAGTAGAAGGTATGTGCTACCCAGAGTCACTGAACTCACTGATTGGCTGCAGAGCTGTTGACATAATATGAACGCTGCAGACAATAACAGAAACCAGGAGCAGTGTCAGAGACTCAGCGCTGGACCTGGGGGACTGTGAGAAAAGCAAACTGTGCCTGGGCAGAGGGGTTTTCTGAAACTGGAAAACACTTAAAGGGAACCTATCATCCCCAAAATCGAAGATGAGCTAAGCCCACCAGCATCAGGGGCTTATCTATAGCATTCTGTAAGGCTGTAGATAAGCCCCCGCTGTATCCTGAAAGATGAGAAAAAGAGGTTAGATTATACTCACCCATAGGCATCGCGGTCCGGGGCCTCCCATCTTCTTACGGTGATGTCCTCTTCTTGTATTCTACGCTGTGGCTCCTGTGCAGGTGTACTTTGTCTGCCCTGTTGAGGGCAGAGCAAAGTACTACAGTGCGCAGGCGCCGGGAAAGGTCCGAGAGGCCCGGCGACTGTGCACTGCAGTACTTTGCTCTGCCCTCAACAGGGCAGACAAAGTACACCTACGCCAAAGCCGCAGCATGAATACAAGAAGAGGACGTCATCGTAAAAAGATGGGAGGCCCCGGACCGCGACACCCATCGTATCGGGACCGACCCTGGATGAGTATAATCTAACCTCTTTTTCTCATCTTTCAGGATACATCGGGGGCTTATCTACAGCATTACAGAATGCTGTAGGTAAGCCCCTGATGCTGGTGGGCTTAGCTCACCTTCGATTTTGTGGGTGACAGGTTCCCTTTAAATACCATAAGCACTTATTCATTTCAATGGTAAAACATGCCTATAGTGCTCACGGCACTAGGCATTTTGTATGTGTAAAAAAAAATGCCATGCACTAAAAAGGATTAGATTTCATCATCCATAGCAGATCAAGATATGCTACAATTCCAATATGGATTTAATTCTGCATCAGCTGTCTGGGCATGCTGAAAGATGTTGGTTCGCCACTGCTCTAACTGAGTCCTACCCTAAAGCATGATAGTTCTACATTTTATTAATTGGATGGCTGAGAACCTTGGGTTAAGCACTGGAATGGCAGACTTGGCCAGGGAATAATGATTAGTTAACACTTTTCTCTTAGCATATGGAATCCTAATATTATATATACTGTAGCATAATACAGATCAAAAACTGATAAGCATTGCATCCCTTTTGCATTTATGCATATTTATAGCTTAGAAACAAAATGTTCTTGAACCCCAGATCATAAAACAATATTGTCCTAAGCTATAATCCATTGTTCCTGTTTTAGCTTTGACACATGCCCCTATTTATCTTCCCCAAGTTCTCCTGTCACTTTTTGAGACTAGATCGCACAGTTTTGCCTTTTGATTACAATGTAACATTGAGGCATTAAACTCTTGCTACCATGTTTCGCTGACAAATCATCATCAGAGACCCCTTTTACAATGCATTTTCCAAGCAGACTGGCTGCTCGATCTGGATGAAGCTCCCAGCAAATGGCTGATTTTACAAGGGGTAGCTGCGTCCAGCCAGATATATCCCCTCCAACAGCCACTGATGGGAAAACGTAGTGGTAAGTGGCAGCCACTGAAATAAACGGTCGCCTAATGCAAGAAAGATTCGAGAATGGCAGAAAAGGGGTCACTGTTACAAAGTGATGCTCTGTTATGGTTTAAAGGGGTCTTGATCTGGAGATCCCCCATATAATATTTATATTTCCCTATAAGGGATTACAAAAATCAAAAACGTACTATATATCATGTTCTATAACCTGTGCCCAGTTTAGTCGAGCCCATTCTTGAATATTTAGTATTCTGTACTGAACAAATGCACCTTGTTGTTTCGTAGTAATTTTATATAAAAAAAAATGCTACAGAACAAAATATACTTAGCGTGCAAAGTAACTGTCTGACTTCACCCATCACCTATACACAGCGGGGGCAGCTATTGTGTGAGCAGAACAAATATTTATGAGCGAAATGCCTATAAAATCACTAGTGACTTCACTCAGGCATGAAAGTGCATGTTTCATCAATAGCCTTGGTGACACTGCCAAAACCAACAGCTAGGGCGTACTTAATTTAATGGAACAGCAACATCCACTGTGTTTAATGGATTTTCAGACTGTCACCCTTTTAATCTGAGTCGCCTAACATTTACAATTCGTAATAATTGAATAATAAATGAAAATGTGAAAAAAAAAGTACAAAGTACAATATTTTTTCTAGCATTGTTTCTTATTTTATGCAAGTTTAGAAAGTAAAGGAAATTAACTAGACTTTATGCAGGTGCTTCCCCAGTGAACACTTGTCTACTCCGTTCAATATTTACCCACCCCAGGTGAGACTGGGCAAAGCCACGACAGTATATCATGGGGAATGCTTCCCACCTGGAATCGGTGTGCGTTTCTTAACAAATTCTAAGCTTATAATTAACAAATGGCTGGTGTATTCATGTATAAAGTTGTGAAATTATAGTGCATAGAGGTATTATTACACTTTTATTGCCATGCTCCCCTTGACTGACAGGGCTCCCAAGATGCATGTTTGATGGAACGGGGCCAGGAGAAGCAGCTGGGACCCAGCTCCTTAGACTTATCAGCCAAATCACATGGCCCCATTCGTTCTTAAGAAGTGTTTCAGAGTAAAACATACGTGCTTGATATGAAGGAGTCTGATCCATGCTGCCTGACAGGTTCCTTTTAATGTTGTCCAAACCAGCCAATTATCACGGTACCAACTGGCCACCTATGTTCATGGGGTTTTCCTTCTCTCTCTTGATAGATAATGTCTAGGGAGAGAAGGATTTGGCATTTTCAATTTTAACAACTAATCCGGTTGTACCGGTTGAGATAAGCTTTCGCGAGAGGTGTAGGTCACGGTTTACTTCACTATCTCCATACAGGACATGAAAACCAAACGTGTATACGGGAAGGGGGTTGTTGGGATTACTGTTGACCTGACAGTTATATGTTGTGTGTATATATACAGTTAGGGCCAGAAATATTTGGACAGTGACACAAGTTTTGTTATTTTAGCTGTTTACAAAAACATGTTCAGAAATAAAATTATATATGTAATATGGGCTGAAAGTGCACACTCTCAGCTGCAATATGATAGTTTCCACATCCAAATCGGAGAAAGGGTTTAGGAATCATAGCTCTGTAATGCATAGCGTCCTCTTTTTCAAGGGACCAAAAGTAATTGGACAATGGACTCTAAGGGCCGCAATTAACTCTGAAGGCGTCTCCCTCGTTAACCTGTAATCAATGAAGTAGTTAAAAGGTCAGGGGTGGATTCCAGGTGTGTGGTTTTGCATTTGGAAGCTGTTGCTGTGAGCAGACAACATGCGGTCAAAGGAACTCTCAATTGAGGTGAAGCAGAACATCCTGAGGCTGAAAAAAAAGAAAAAATCCATCAGAGAGATAGCAGACATGCTTGGAGTAGCAAAATCAACAGTTGGGTACATTCTGAGAAAAAAGGAATTGACTGGTGAACTTGGGAACTCAAAAAGGCCTGGGCGTCCACGGATGACAACAGTGGTGGATGATCGCCGCATACTTAATTTGGTGAAGAAGAACCCGTTCACAACATCAACTGAAGTCCAGAACACTCTCAGTGAAGTAGGTGTATCTGTCTCTAAGTCAACAGTAAAGAGAAAACTCCATGACAGTAAATACAAAGGGTTCACATCTAGATGCAAACCATTCATCAATACCAAAAATAGACAGGCCAGAGTTAAATTTGCAGAAAAACACCTCAAGAAGCCAGCTCAGTTCTGGAAAAGTATTCTATGGACAGATGAGACAAAGATCAACCTGTACCAGAATGATGGGAAGAAAAAAGTTTGGAGAAGAAAGGGAACGGCACATGATCCAAGGCACACCACATCCTCTGTAAAACATGATGGAGGCAACGTGATGGCATGGGCATGCATGGCTTTCAATGGCACTGGGTCACTTGTGTTTATTGATGACATAAGAGCAGACAAGAGTAGCCGGATGAATTCTGAAGTGTACCGGGATATACTTTCAGCCCAGATTCAGCCAAATGCTGCAAAGTTGATTGGACGGCGCTTCATAGTACAGATGGACAATGACCCCAAGCATACAGCCAAAGCTACCGAGGAGTTCATGAGTGCCAAAAAGTGGAACATTCTGCAATGGCCAAGTCAATCTCCAGATCTAAACCCAATTGAGCATGCATTTCACTTGCTCAAATCCAGACTTAAGACGGAAAGACCCACAAACAAGCAAGACCTGAAGGCTGCGGCTGTAAAGGCCTGGCAAAGCATTAAGAAGGAGGAAACCCAGCGTTTGGTGATGTCCATGGGTTCCAGACTTAAGGCAGTGATTGCCTCCAAAGGATTTGCAACAAAATATTGAAAATGAAAATATTTTGTTTGGGTTATGTTTATTTGTCCAATTACTTTTGACCTCCTAAAATGTGGAGTGTTTGTAAAGAAATGTGTACAATTCCTACATTTTCTATCAGATATTTTTGTTCAACCCTTCAAATTAAACGTTACAATCTGCACTTGAATTCTGTTGTAGAGGTTTCATTTCAAATCCAATGTGGTGGCATGCAGAGCCCAACTCGCGAAAATTGTGTCACTGTCCAAATATTTCTGGCCCTAACTGTATACAGCTTTGCGTGCAAGTGCAAAGTAGAAGCATGTCTGTCTTTTTTCAGGTAGCATATAGGGTCAAACAGATAGCAGGTACATCAAGCAGGTATGATCTGAACATTTTAAAGAGTGAGGATATGTTTAAAGAGTTTCTTTTCCTAAGATTTTTTTAATTAAAAAAATGTCAATAAAAGGGGTATTGCGACTCATTAAAATGTTTTTTTTTTCTTCTCCTCAGCATTGCGGAAATACTTTATTAGCTTTTGAAGGTTATATGTAAATTTCTCCTTCAATCAAGAGGGTGTTTTCATAAATGTAATTAAAAAATCTATAAGCTATTTCATAGATGACAGTGAATATTAAACAAGGCTATGCCCTTCAGATGACCCCAGTGCAAGAGGATCCCCTGATGTGAACAGGTAATTAAAGAGGATTATCTGATGGATCACAGGCCAGGAAGGCCTGACAGAGGAACTTTGGGATAGGACAGATTTATAGCCGGAGGAGAAAACCTATCACCTCTAGCCTCAGCATGAACAGAAAGGCAAGCAGATTACTTTGGGCTCCTTTGAATTATTCCAGTTATGAACATTGGGGGGTCTCCTTAAGAGCATAGACATGACAGATATGATAGTCATATTTTGGGAGTTGTGGCAAACGTAACGCATTGTCAAACATCACTGGAAGATTGCGGTAACACCTCAGAACTAATATTAAGCAGATGGATGATGCTATCCATTCTATGTTTCCTGTCTATAGAAAGGTGAAATCATGATAGGAAACATGACAGTATCCTCTCCCGCCTGGGACCTCGAGGGGAGAAGATATTATGGAAGTTGTGGATTGCATTATTTTCTAAAAGAACTAGACACATCCATAACCAGCTTTGTTTGGAATCACGGGATATTAGGTATATGGGCGTGACTTGTGTTAATAAAAGCAAATGCTGAACTATGATCATTGTCAATCCTGGGAGACACAGTGCATTGTCATTCTGCACCATTACCCCCCAAAAACAAAAAGCTTCCCTTCATAAGAGACATAAATAACACTGCAACATCAAGTTTAGAGTTTAGTACATTTCTTCTGTTTAGCCTTTTTATTTTATATAATTGCTAATACTGTGTCGTTTTGTCCATTTTTTAACATCTTTGTATATGCTTATAAACACTGCCTACTTTTTAAATTATATATAAAAATCCAATAGCTTAGTTTCTCTAGCTCTATAAGCTGCACCCCTGGTGCCTTGGTACTCACCCACCAGGCACTTGACGCGTGTTACACAGTTGCTTTGTTGCATGTGTTGCCTTGCTCCCTGATGAAGCCACTGTGAAACGCGCGTCGGGTGCCTAGTGGGCGAGTACCATTATTTATGTTCACACCATATATCTGATGTACTTTGATATTAATCATATGAGGATTCTAATACTATTTTAATAAATGACATATATATCTACTATATAATTGTCACTATGTAAGGGTCACTTCCATCTTTCTGTCTGTCCTTCTGTCTGTAACGGAAATCCCAAGTCGCTGATTGGTCGCGGCAAAAAGGCCACGACCAATCAGCGACGGGCACAGTCCGGCAGCGAAATGGCCAATCCTTACTCCCCACAGTCAGTGCCCGCAGTCCATACTCCCCCCCAGTCAGCGCTCACACAGGGTTAATGGCAGCGCTAACGGACCGCGTTATGCTGCGGTGTAATGCAGTCCGTTAACGCTGCTATTAACCCTATGTGACCAACTTTTTACTATTGATGCTGCCTATGCGGCATCAATAGTAAAAAAGATCTAATGTTAAAAACAATAAAAACAATAAAAAATCATTATATACTCACCTTCCATGGGCCCCCAGATCCAGCCAAGGCCTTTCCCGCTCCTAACGACATTCTGGTGACCGCTGTCCATGCATTGCAGACTCGCGAGATGATGACGTAGCGGTAGCTACGTCATCATCTCGCGAGACCGCAATGCACTCTTGGGACCGGATCGTCGCGAGGAGCATTGGTAGACGCCTCGGCTGGATCTGGGGGCTCCGGAAGGTGAGTATATAACTATTTTTTATTTTTATTTTTTTTTTAACAGCGATATGGTGCCCACATTGCTATATACTACGTGGGCTGTGTTGGATACTGCATGGGCTGTGTTATATACTACATCTCTGTGCTATATACTATATGGGCTGTGCTATATACTACGTGGGCTGTGGTATATATTACATGGCTGGGCAATATACTACATGGCCTGGGTTATATACTGCATGGGTAGTGTTATATACTACGTCTCTGTGCTATATACTACGTGGCTGTGCTATATACGTTGCTGTGCAATATACTACGTGGCTGGGCAATATACTACGTGGCTGTGCTATATACTACGTGGCTGTGCTATATACGTGGATGTGCAATATACTACGTGGCTGGGTAATATACTACGTGGCTGGGCAATATACTACGTGGCTGGGCAATATACTACATGGCTGTGCTATATACTACGTGGCTGTAAACTACATACATATGCTAGAATACCCAATCCGTTAGAATCGGGCCACCATCTAGTGTATATATATATATATATATATATATATATTGTGCATTCAGTAATGTGATGTACTATATTATCTGTACAATTGTGGGAAATATTCTTTATTATCTGATGCATTTTAAATATATTCCTATGGATATATCCATAATCCTATTGGATTATTGATTTTGGAGATTCTCTCTTAATACTTAAATTATTATATTGCTTTGTCTCCTGGTAACACTGCATCTTTGAATCATCACGGTATCTACAATTCGTTTAGGATTTCTTGCCCACCAGGCTGTTCCTTGTGTGTCTGTATTTCTTGGAATCTTTTATCTTTTTATGTGTATTTCTGTATTCAATAAAATATGTATATTTTTTACAATTTTAGTCCTGGCACATTTCTTTGTTGGTATAGCTATTCGCCATAAGTACAGGACATATTACCCCTACCGGGATTTATAAGGTTTTGATGTTTATATATTTTAGAGGTTAGTGTGTTCCCTTTTCGCAGATATATACAGTTTAAAGGAAACATACTGTAAAAAGTCCTCTTCAAGTTTGTGGTGCCCAGAGCTTAAGAGGATGAAACTGCAAACAGGACAAGTCAAGCTAAAAGCTCTTAGCTACTTAATGGTATTTCAAGGTACTATGTATTTCACGTGACAGACTCAATTACAAAGTATTTGGGGCAATTAGACATCGGTCCCTCTATATTTAGCTAAAGTAGAAGAAGTAGTAGAAAATGCAGAGGACACAAGACACAGAGAGGCCCGTAATAATAATCTATCACAGACAATACATATCTCAATACACACAGGACTCAAACAGTACTCCATCAACAACACTAGTCCAGAGCTAAAATGGTGAAAAGCACTTATAAAAATAAATACTGGAGAATGAGTTAATGCATCTTCTTGTAACACAGTAATAAAATAAAGCATTGTGTTCTTGGCTAATGCAGGGGTAAAATTGCATTCACTGTCAATAACAGCATAAAAGAAAACTAACACTGTAGACCTACCACAAATGTCTCCTAAAAGCAAAGTATTCAGCCAATAAAACCTATATAATTGATTCTCATGCAAAATGTTATATATGAAAAAAACCACACACCGATTAAAGAGGACACAAATGGCGAGAATTTACTTTCACCTACCTGTGCCCTAAATTGGACAATTGTTGGAAGAGGCACAAACTGTCTTCACGTGAGGTGCGTTTCGGTATAGTTTTAGTGGCCGTGCTGTAGTATCTCTATAAACCAAGTACACCTGGATAATAGCCTATAAGCCTAAAGCCTTGTGCAGATGAGCATATACGGTAATCGTATAGCATACGGAGAGCACACTGATCCATGTTATTCCATAGGCCTGTTCAGATCAACAATTTTTCTCTTGGCCCGACTTTCTGTTATAAAAAAAAAAAATCACAGCAAGCACTACTTTCTTCCAAGTCTTGGATAAGACTCACCTATTCAAGTCTATTAAAGAAAAATCAGATCCCACACAGAACATCCGTGTGGCACCTGATTTTTACTGATGTATTGCTAATATGAACCTATTTAAAGGGAACCTGTAACCAGAAATAAAGCTGTTAACCTGTAGATATGGGGTTGATCTGCAGGTTAATAGCGTTATAATACTGTCCGATGCCTGCACGCAGCCGAATGCAGTGGGGAGACAATTAACTTTATTCTCCCCGCCAGCCTTCAGTTTCAGCCATGGAGGCGTGGTGCCGCTGGTTCAGTCACCGCTGTGAGAATACAGAGCAGCACCTATAACCGTGCCCCGTCTCTGACTGACACCCCCTCTGTATTGGGGTCGGCTGTCAGTCAGGGCCTCCATGACTGAAAACCGAATGCCGCCAGGGAGAATAAAGTTTCTCCCCGCTGCATTCAGCTGCGTGCAGGTGCCGGACAGCATAATAACGCTGTTAACCTGCAGATTAACCCCATATCAGCAGGTTAACATCATTATTTCTGGCGATAGGTTCCCTTTAATCATTTCCATTTTTACTGCAGATGTATGAAAATTGATAGCACATGGAACTAAAAACGGACACACAGATGGATAAACCATGGATAAAACAGGATGAAAATCAGATGATACTCCGATGATATTTCATGCGCACGTCTACAGCCGGCCTAAGCATGAATTGTACAATACTGCATATACACTACAAGTAACTGGACACTTTTTTAAACAAACTCATATTATAACAGTAAAATAAGAAATAAAAGAGTTTGGGCATTTCAGCAATATTAGTTTCTGGCAGAAGTGTAAAAAACAATAAAGGCATCACATTTCTCCCTGCCTGGCAGACAAAAAGTTACTGATATCCCAGGAATATGATACCAGTGACCTCACTTAACAAATTTAAAGGGATGGTCCAGCCCCTAAAATATTACTTCTAACTATCTTTACACCATTTCCACTTCTTGTACTTGGCTTTATTACAAAACACCTCACACTTCTCTGCATCTATGTAATCTGTAAATGTGTTTTTTGTTACTGTACTTCATGTGATGCTTCATTTGAGATGAGTCTCAAACATGAAATCACAGGAAGCTGAGACTGCACTCACTCTCAGCAGCATCCATCAACCCTTCTGGAACAGGTTGTCACAATGGGTAGGCCTGCAGTTACTCACAACTTTCTTGCATTGCTACCCCCTCTGAAATGGCAAAGACAGAAGCAGAAAGCTGGAGCTGCACTCACATCTCCCACAGCGTTCATCACCCAGGATTGAAACACCTCTTCAGAGGGGGCAGCAATGGAGGTCACATTATCTAACTGTGCTGTATTGCTCTCTCACCTATGCCTCGGAGGTCGGCCCACGTTGAATCCTCTCCAACAAGTTCAATTGAAGGATGTCTTGCAATGTCTTGCAATTTACCCTGAACAGGATGTCCCAGGATAATCAGTGTGTATATTTGATAAATATATTTGTATGTGTTAGACTGAAACGTCATGTATTGTACACACAGCTTGGACCACATAATACGTTTTTCATCTAATTTCACCATATCCCCTGGATTTTTTCTACTTACTAGTTTCTTACATTGATACCCCCTGTGCAGTGGCAGAGACAGAAGCAGAGGGCTGGAGCTGCACTCTCATCTGCCACAGGTTCTATCACCAAGAATTGGAAGACCTCTTCAGAGGGGGCAGCGATGCAACAAACTAGTCAGCAACTGCAGCTCTGACCCCTGTGATGTCCTGTTCCAGAAGGGGCGATGGATGCAGTAGGGAGTGAGTGCAGTCCCAGCCTCCTGCAACGTCCTATTTGAGCCTCCTCTGAAACAACGTCACTGGAAGTGCAGTAAAAAAAAAACATATTTAGAGATTAGGTAGATAGGAAGAAGTGTAAGGTATTGTATAGTAAAGCTAATTACAAAAGTGGTTATGATGTAAAGATCGATAATTAGAAAATACATTTTAGGTGCCGGACCAACTCCCTAAAATATT
This sequence comes from Ranitomeya imitator, assembly GCF_032444005.1. Classification (NCBI taxonomy): domain Eukaryota; kingdom Metazoa; phylum Chordata; class Amphibia; order Anura; family Dendrobatidae; genus Ranitomeya; species Ranitomeya imitator. Next base: position 443,882,800 of record NC_091285.1, read on the forward strand.
TTCTGGGGCAGCCGTTTTGTTGCAAGAAATGTCTGCAGTTAAAAGGAAAAAACATAAATACATCTAAATGGAATAGTAAAAAAAACAAATTCCATACACATTCTGCGGAAACACCTTCATTCGGCGGTATTGAGAGATGTATAAATTGCCAAAATATTTACAAGGAATCTGCTACGTGTGAACATATCTTTACAATGAACCAGAAGATGTCACGCTTTCTTTTTCATCGGTGCTCAACTTCACTAATGCTGTTGTGGATAAGTGGGCATAATTTTTTACAGCCTTGTCCTGAAATCTAATATTGGAGGATAGGGCTTTTAGCTGCAGAAGATCATCCAAGTTGACAGTGTCCATGGTTCTAGAATGAAGGAGTTATCTGTAGAACTATGATGTTCATGAGCTCACAAACTGAGGACTATGTTGTCTACTGCTGATTGCAATGAACACCTAGAACTCGGACTTCAACAATATTGTTGCTTAATGATTTACGTGCATAAAAATGGCAGTGGTGACCACCAGCTTAAAGGATAATTGAATAGATTTTCAAGAAATGTAACGTCTGGTGGGAAAAGGGGGTAAAAGATTGTACCACATTAATCTAACTTTCAACCTACTATGGAAAATAACCCAAGCTAGATTCAACATATTCCTGATAAGGCTTCCTATCTGCAGCATGACAATACTCAATTCTACGTCTCTCTTGGTGAATATGCTACACTTCTGCAACAAACATTATCATATCCTGGGAACCATTAATGTTTTCCAGTACGTTTTTCATTTCTTTTTAATTCCAAGGAATGTGGCCAGCAGAGATGGAGCATGTTAATGCCTGAGTGCTGGCAAGACCATCGGAGATGCTCGGTGGCTCAAATGTCCTAACGGTGACTTTCTGATCCCACACTATGTGACTGATGCTTTACTAGTGCCCTTGTAAGGATAAGCAGAAAGGATTATTAGCAATCACGTAAGGTGAAGAGCATGTACTGGTGCTGTGGAAGAAATGTCAGAAATATTCTTGAGTATATATATATTTCATATATTTTGCCTCGATTTAGAGCACATATCCTCATTGCTACATTCGCTTCAGTGCAGGACAAAATATAACATTAATCTGTGCACATGGTGCCACATTGTTTTCTGTGCAATTTTGTTACAAATCCTGAAGGATTTCCTAGTGCCAGCAAAGTGAATGAGATTCCTGAAGTCTCATGCACACGTTGCTTATTTTTTCCTTGCAGATTTCCAGCAGATTTAATGTGCAGAATGTCAATTCTTTCAGCATTATTGCTGCAAATATAACACCCAAACTAATGAGAGTGAAAAATCTACACCAAAAACACATGTAGAACGTGCAACAAAAACGCTGTGAAAACATCCATTTACAAACCACTAATCCTTCCTAATCATGACTACCATATCCAGATACAGAAATACCAATACCAAATTTGCTCTATCTTTTTCTAATTTTTGGTGTTTTTCGCCTGTTTTTCATTTGCACAAAATTCATCTTTTAATTTGCGCCTCTTTTAAAGTTTATTTTACGTGTGTGCCTGGTTTTTTTATGTTCACCATTGTGATCAGAGTTTAGGGTTTCCAGATGTTTTTGCCTGATTTATCATTTAGAATTTTTCAAAGAGTGGCAACATTTGTCTCAAATGGACTCCGGTCCCACCTTGGAGTGCTTCTGGTGCAAATATTGAGCTAAAAAAGTCGCAAAACAAGTTAAAGACAAAAATAAAGATGGTTTATGACTTTGCACAAAATTGATGAATCTTGTGCGCCATTTTGAAAAATTTGCAGCAGCAAAATCAGTAACAAATACCCAAGATAAAAATGAAAAGTGGCTTAAAAAACCCGTAAATGATGAATCGGGGCCTAAGTGTTAAGACACTTTGCGTAAAATCAAGTAAGCTCAGTAATCTCTACTTACCACAGTAACTCTTCACTGCAGTCAATTACCATTAAACACTCAGGCACTTAGCGAATTTCTCCCAATAATGTAATCTAGCATTAAAACACCATCCTCTACTACACACACTGCAAGGAAAGTACGGTATTTAATGTGAACCGATCACGAAAAGAAGCGAGAAAACCTAGAATACCAGATGTGTACAAGATTACAAAGCCAGGATGAGTAATGTGCATAACCTTTGACATCGGCTTTCATTGGGACCTGAGATTTTACATTAATGGCCATTTATTTACATTCTTTATCAAAATGTGGTCAGTAACAGCTTACATTTTCTCAAGCGCTAGAGAATCAAATGTTTATACCGTAATAATTTTTTTCCTTTTTAAATAAATTATTTTTAATTAACGATGCAAATAAAAAAACATGCACTTTATATATCCCCACTGCCATTTTGATCAATACAATGAAGTTCTAGTATCTCTTAATTTTGACAATGAATACCATAAAAAAAAAAAGAAAAAAAAAACAGTAGCAGATTTGTGTTTCTTATGCATTCCCCTGTGCTAAAACATTATGGAAATAAAATGCTACAATTGGTTTACCATAAATGGCAACCATGCCGGCCATGGACAGTATACCACCGCCAGTCGGCTACATGCAAGACAATAGTTGGCCATCTAACACCCTGTTTAGACAGACCAGTCATACTTATATGTGCACAGAACAATCATTAATATGATTGTTATGTGCCCAGAGAACATCATGTTATCAGCAGCACATTACCTGTTTACACAGGATGGCGTGCAGCAGAGAACAATGATTTTTAATTGAAAATCATCTCATTAGGTGAAAAACGTTTTTTCGCTGGGTGATTGCTGGCCTGTTTAGACAGAATTATATTCAGGAAATAAATATTTGTAGCAACACTAATTCCTGATCATCAACCTTGCTAAATGGGTTTTAGATTTACTGTGGCTACTATTATGGCTCAAATGCTCACAAAACAGAGAGGCAGATTATGTGATTTACAAGTGGCCTTGGTGAGCAAAGGTAAAGTCCAGGTTGATCCTATAAAAAAAATAGCATCTTTTTCACAAGAAGGCAAAACCCAATGACAGATCAGTAGAGATTTTTTGTTTCTTCATGTAAACAGGGATCCAAGAAGTATTGTTTCTCCTTGCGGAGAGTGACATGTTAAGCATGTCAAGATGAGGAGACTTAAAGCCTCAATGCTCCTCTGGGAAATATGCAAATTGTCTCTTCAGAGAGAGAGGAAGAGGACTAGAACTCTAGTGCCACCTATTGGAAGTAGCAATCCTAACAGTCAAGTTAAATGGTCGACATTGACTGTTAGTATTGCTACTTCCAATAGGTGGCACTAGAGTTCTAGTCCTCTTCCTCTCTGAAGAGACAATTTTCATGTAAATGTGAATGTCTTAATCCAATCACAAATTGTGAGCAATAGGTCAAACATTAATGTTTCTAAAAAAAAAGTTGTAGTGAAAAAAACAATAATATATATATATATATATATATATATATATATATATATAATATTTTCGTTATTTATAAATCGTCTTTTATCACTACAGTTATATTTTTAATTTATACATATAATGAATACACATAAAGAACAGTAGATAGAAACAAAAAATTCATGTTTGGTATTTCCCCATCACCATTTCCTCAAGATGATTTTCCAGGAATATATAAATTAAAGGTTTATGACTCCTACGTAAACTAATAAAGAACTTTTCAATATTGTTGCCATAGGAATTCTACTTTGTTCTTACATCGCCAACGCTGTCAAGTGTACATGATAGTGTGTTGTCCGCACTCCTGACATGGCACTTGACTATGGGGGCTGCAGTATAATGTGACTATGGATGACACTCGAGATGACATGTTGTCAATGTCATCAGTATGGACAACATGTAATTTCGTGCAAGAGTAAACAGCTAGCAGCAAGGATCGGCAATCAGTGGCTGAGCGTAAATGCAGAAGAATCCCTACGGTGACTGTACTGAAAAGGTTTTTATGTTCTCATTTTGTGAGTTAAGGTTTAGAATAAATCAAAGAATAGTATATATGCAACATAAAAAGTAAAAGAATAGTTATTAAACAGCAAGTCTTCAAAATGAAATCTGCTTCTTTACAACTTCTGCATGGCCAGAACTACTATCCATTCCCCATTAATCCGTCACAGGGACACATCTGCTCTTTCCTGGAAATCCATGTACTATTCAGATCTGTTATATACTGTATAACACATCTCACAGAAAAAATCAAATAAAAGACACATAAGACTAAATAAAAATGCATATTGCCTCTTCAGAGAGGAAGAGGATTAGAACTCTATAGCGCCACCAGTTGGAAGCAGCGATCCTGCAAGTCACTATCGACCCTTTAGCAAGCCTTGCCATATGACTTAGAAAAAAAAGCCAAATCAGAATCTCAATGTGCAGACACATGTTTCATGATATTGCCCCTCGTTAGTGCAAAGAATGAGATCTGATTTGGCTAGGAGAGGGGCTCTGGACTGAGGTTTAAGGGGTAACATTTCTCCATGTGGAGAGAGACACATTGGCCCTGACATGGCAACATAAAGAGGTTTATTCGCCGTGCAATGCTTCTCTGGGAAATTGAATATGCAAATTGCCTCTTCAGAGAGGAAGAGGACTAGAACTCTATAGCGTCATCTGTTGGAAGCATCGATCCCACAATCACTATCAACCCTATATACAAAATCCTCAAGTCAGAAAGCATATTTTTTATATAGTCACACCCTCAAAGTAGTGAAGAGGGAGGCTAAAATAGCCAGGGACACTCTCAACGACATAATAAACACCAAAAAAGAAGAAAAAGAGCACAAAACGTCCCAAAGATACAAGTTATTCAGATTTTATTTAAAAAAAACACATGTATCATAAAAACAACATACATAGTAATACAATAATAGACAAAGCAATTTCATGAATAACAGGTGTAAGAGTATAAGGATCCCAATTACTAGTTGAGGGTGGGGCAGAATATTACAACTATTTAAATAGAAAAGTGCAAGTGCGACCCATATAGGGTTATTCCCTTGAAAATCCCAATAAAAAAAATTGATGAAAATGTAGCACTAAGTGGAAACAGAAGTGAAAATCACTTATTATTCCTTAAAAAACTTTAAATCTTGTTCAGCTCATATAGAGCAATAAAACATATATCAAGTACTACAAATAATCAACAACGGGTCACGTAAAGCCCGAAACATAAACCGGGTATATACCCCTTTAAGGGAATACGAGTACGCACTACAAGTCAAAGACTGTCCTTTCCCATATTTCTTGGGGCTGCCGCATATGAACCCCAGGTGGCAAGAAATATGGGTAAGGACAGTCGTTGACTTGTAGTGCGTTCTCGTATTCTCTTAAAGGGGTATATACCTAGTTTATGCTTCGGGCTTTACATGACCCATTGTTGATTAATTGTAGTACTTGATATATGTTTTATTGCTCTATATGAGCTGAACGAGATTTAAAGTTTTTTAAGGAATAAAAAGTGATTTTCACTTCTGTTTCCACTTAGTGCTACATTTTCATCATTTTTTTCTGATTGTTATTTTTAAGGGAATAACCCTATATATGTCGCACTTGCACTTTTTTATTTAAATAGTTGTCATATTCTGCCCCACCCTCCACTAGTATTTGGGATCCTTATGCTCTTACACCTGTTATTCATTAAATTGCTTTGTCTATTATTGTATTACTACAGTCATGGCCAAAAGTATTAACACCCCTGCAATTCTGTCACATAATACTCAGTTTCTTCCTGAAAATGATTGCAATCACAAATTCTTTGGTATTATTATCTTCATTTAATTTGTCTTAAATGAAAAAAACACAAAAAGAATTGTCCTAAAGCCAAATTGGATATAATTCCACACCAAACATAAAAAAGGGGGTGGACAAAAGTATTGGCACCATTCAAAAAATCATGTGATGCTTCTCTAATTTGTGTAATTAGCAGCACCTGTAACTTACCTGTGGCACCTAACAGGTGTTGGCAATAACTAAATCACACTTGCAGCCAGTTGACATTGGTTAAAGTTGGCTCAACCTCTGTCCTGTGTCCTTGTGTGTACCACATTGAGCATGGAGAAAAGAAAGAAGACCGAAGAACTGTCTGAGGACTTGAGAAACCAAATTGTGAGGAAGCATGAGCAATCTCAAGGCTACAAGTCCATCTCCAAAGACCTGAATGTTCCTGTGTCTACCGTGCGCAGTGTCATCAAGAAGTGTAAAGCCCATGGCACTGTGGCTAAGCTCCCTAGATGTGGACGGAAAAGAAAAATTGACAAGAGATTTCAACGCAAGATTGTGCGGATGTTGGATAAAGAACCTCAACTAACATCCAAACAAGTTCAAGCTGCCCTGCAGTCCGAGGGTACAACAGTGTCAACCCATACTATCCATCACTGTCTGAATGAAAAGGGACTGTATGGTAGGAGACCCAGGAAGACCCCACTTCTTACCCCGAGACATAAAAAAGCCAGGCTGGAGTTTGCCAAAACATACCTGAAAAAGCCTAAAACGTTTTGGAAGAATGTTCTCTGGTCAGATGAGACAAAAGTAGAGCTTTTTGGGCAAAGGCATCAACATAAAGTTTATAGGAGAAAAAAAGAGGCATTCAAAGAAAAGAACACGGTCCCTACAGTCAAACATGGCGGAGGTTCCCTGATGTTTTGGGGTTGCTTTGCTGCCTCTGGCACTGGACTGCTTGACCGTGTGCATAGCATTATGAAGTCTGAAGACTACCAACAAATTTTGCAGCATAATGTAGGGCCCAGTGTGAGAAAGCTGGGTCTCCCTCAGAGGTCATGGGTCTTCCAGTAGGACAATGACCCAAAACACACTTGAAAAAGCACTAGAAAATGGTTTGAGAGAAAGCACTGGAGACTTCTAAGGTGGCCAGCAATGAGTCCAGACCTGAATCCCATAGAACACCTGTGGAGAGATCTAAAAATGGCAGTTTGGATAAGGCACCCTTCAAATATCAGGGACCTGGAGCAGTTTGCCAAAGAAGAATGGTCTAACATTCCAGCAGAGCATTGTAAGAAACTCATTGATGGTTACCGGAAGCGGTTGGTCGCAGTTATTTTGGCTAAAGGTTGTGCAACCAAGTATTAGGCTGAGGGTGCCAATACTTTTGTCTGGCCCATTTTTGGAGTTTTGTGTGAAATGATCAATGTATTGCTTTTTGCTTCATTCTCTTTTGTGTTTTTTCATTTAAGACAAATTAAATGAAGATAATAATACCAAAGAATTTGTGATTGCAATAATTTTCAGGAAGAAACTGAGTATTATGTGACAGAATTGCAGGGGTGTTAATACTTTTGGCCATGACTGTGTGTATGTTGTTTTTATGTTACATGTGTTGTTTTTTCTAGTACAATCTGAATAACTTTTATCTTTGGGATGTTTTTTGCTCTTTTTCTTCTTTTTTTGGTATTTATAATCACTATCAACCCTTAGGACATAGTACTACATGTAGATTTTACAAATTCAGAGAGTTCATTACAATGTACAGTATGTGACTATGTTACGCCACTTAGTAAACATTTCTACCTTGAGAATCTACATTGCCTACATTACCTGTTACTTACACAAGGCAACATTTGAATCTGAAGAAAGCAGCACAGATGGTAAAGCTATCATACTTGATGTTGCTTTGTATCTTTCACATTTGTACCTAGATATGAGGCGCAGGCACAGTATAATAACAAAATAAACAGTTTGTGTTCTTCGCTCGCTCGCTGGCTGTAATTATATTTTCAGATGATTAATATTAGTAACTGATTAATTCATGTTTATATTGGGAGGCAGCAAACGGGAAACATTTCATGAAGCCTAACTGTGTGGCACTGAGCTGTATAGGGACCATACACACTGGAATAATGACTTATCTAGAGTGAATTACAAACAAATTCCTGCAAATACTTGAAACTCATTCTGAGAAATATAATTTTCATATGTGATTTTTCCACCATGGAACTGGCTATTAGTTTAGCCTCATATTTGCAGAACCGCAAAATACACGTTTTCCCTTGCATTGCAAATACATTAAAAAATCTAAAGATTTGCTGTAGATTTAAAATTCATGCCATGTATCAATTTCCGCAAGGCATTTGCTGATAGTTTAATATGCTGTGGATTGATCGGAAAATCTGGATAGAAAATCTGCAGCACGTCCAACATGTCTGAACGCACCCTTAACACCTAGAGGTCAAGGCAATTTCTTGCTTTTGCACTTTTGTTTTTTCTTCCTTCTGCTAAGAGACATACCTTTTTAACTTTTTCTGTCAGCATAGTTGTATGAGGGCATGTTCTTTTGTATAGCGAGTGGATATTTTAAGTGACACCATTTTAGGGTCTATACAATGCATTTTGGGGAAGGCTTCTTCACTCTTCGCTGATCTTTAAGGGTTAAATAATACCAAAACATGACTCCTGGTTTATGCACATATTAAAGACTTACCTGTCAAGTTGGGGGCTTAGATCTGTGTTGCTCACGCAGAAGTCACAACAGTTCTCCAATCTGTAACATCAAATTATTTATGGTTAACTCATCGTTAAACAATTTACTGGAAGTTATTAAGCAGATATGCAAATAGGAACAGGGGTGCACCATCGGCAACTGGCATAAGGCACCAGTGACGACAACTGACTTCCCCTCACTGTTAAAGTGGCATTAGTAGTTACTGTTAAGACTGCTAGTGCTACCTTAATACAACGCTCTGTATCTTAATAACCCTCCACCAGCTTCTCCTCACACACGGACCTATGGCTTATACCCCTTGGTATGATTGGGTTGCAGGGGATGTCTGCAGCCACCATGAGTGTCTCAGCATAAGGCTGGCGTCACAATACCGTAGAATAGAGATGAGTGCTATGCGAGAAAACATCGCATAGAACTCTGCCCAGTGTTAATCTATGGGGTAGCTCACATCACCGTATTTTTTCTCCGGCGTATTCTACGTGTTCTTTGAAAAGCTAGCAATTGATGTGCGCATACAGTAAAATCACAATGACAGATTAGAATAGAATAGATATTATTATTTATTTATATAGCAGCATTGATTCCATTGTGCTGTACATGAGAAGGGGTTACATCAAAATACAAATATCACTTACAGTAAACAAAATTAAACAATGACAGACTGATACAGAGGGGAGAGGACCCTGCCCTTGCAGGCTTACATTCTACAGGATTATGGGGAAGTAGACAGTAGGTCAGGGATTGCAGTAGCTCAATGAAGTTGAGTTGGCCGAGCGGTCATTGCAGGTTGTAAGCTTTTTTGAAGATATGGGCTTTCAGGTTCCGTCTAAAGGATTCAAAAGTGGTGGATAACCGGAGGTGTTGGGGCACAGAGTTCCAGAAGATGGGGGATATTAGAGAGAAGTCTTGGAGGCGATTAAGTGAGGAGTGAAAGAGGTCTTGGGAGGACCGGAGATTGCTTGAGGGAAGATATTGGGAGATTAGTTCGAAAATATACGGAGGAGAAAGGTTATGGATGGCTTTGTTGGTCAGTGTTAGTAGTTTAAACTGGATACACTGGGAAATTGGGAGCCAGTGAAGGGATTTGCAAGGGCAGCACGGCGGCTCAGTGGATAGCATTGCAGCGCTGGGGTCCCGGGTTCGAACCCCACCTTGGACAACATCTGCAAGGAGTTTGTATGTTCTCCCCATGTTTGCGTGGGTTTCCTCCGGGTACTCCGGTTTCCTCCCACATAACAAAGACATACTGATAGGGAATTGAGATTGTGAGCCCCATTGGGGACAGTGATGATAATGTGTGCAAACTGTAAAGCGCTGCGGAATATGTTAGCGCTATATAAAAATAAAGATTATTATTTATTATTATTATTTGCAAAGAGGAGAAGCAGGAGTGCAGCAAGGAGAGAGATTAATTAGTCAGGCAGTAGAGTTAAGGATGGACGGGAGGAGTGCGAGAGTGTTAGAAGGTAGGCCACATAGGAGGATATTGCAGTAGTCGAGGTGGGAGATGATTAGGGTATGTACAAGCATTTTGGTAGAGTGAGGGTTGAGGAAAGGACGGATCCTGGAAATATTTTAGAGCTGGAGACAACAGGAGGTGGCGAGAGCTTGGGTGTGCGGTTTGAAGGACAGGACATTGATAGATAGATCAGGTAGGGAAGATATGCGAGATGGAGGAAAGATAATTAGTTCAGATTTGTCCACATTGAGCTTGAGGAAATGAGAGGAGTAAAAGGAAGATATGGCTGATAGACATTCTGGGTGTTTGGACAGCAGAAAGGTGACATCTGGGCCAGAGAGGTAGATCTGAGTGTCATGGGCATACAGATGGTACTGGAAGCCATAGGCCTTTATGAGTTGTCCCAGGCCAAGGGTATAGATTGAGAAGAGAAGGGGTCCTAGGACAGAGCCTTGAGGGATGGGAACTTGCCTTTGCACGTGCAACTTTCTCACGGTGCTAGCGGGGATCTCAGGGAGGTCACCGCAGTTCAGCCTGGCTGGGAACGCAGCCTCAGTGACGTCATCACTAGTCACTGAGGCTGCGCTAGTAGCAGTTCTCAGTCTGGAAGGTCGCATCTTGGCACCATCTAGGTTGAAAACTATTTCTCATACAGACATGGACTATGGCGTGGGACAGAACAACGGACAGGTATGGTCTATTGTTGTTTTTTAATTTTGGTTTTATTACAGGAGAACGAGGAGTTCAGTGGAATTAGGCGAGGTTGTAAGTATGGTTTAATATTAAAGGAGTCTGTGAATATGGGGTTAGTAATGGGGGTGTCTTATTGACATCAACCCCAAAACTACAACCCCACTTGCCACCGCTACAGGGCAAATGGGAAGAGCGAGGCTAAGTGCCAGAATTGGCGCATCTTAGAGATGCACCTTTTCTGGGGTGGCTGAGAGCCTGGAGGGGCCAGTATCCATGGCCCCTTCCTAGGCTAATAGTATCAGCACGCAGCTGTCTGCATAGCTTTTGCTGGTTATTAATTATAGGAGGACCCTATGACATTTTTTTTAGGCTCCCCCATTTTAATAGCCAGTAAAGCCTAATTATATAGCTGTGAGCTGATATTAATAGTCTGGGCAGCTTCATGGGTATTATCCCCTTCCTATATACATACACTGCTCAAAAAAATAAAGGGAACACTTAAACAACACAATATAACTCCAAGTAAATCAAACGTCTGTGAAATCAAACTGTCCACTTAGAAAGCAACACTGTTTGACAATCAATTTCACATGCTGTTGTGCAAATTGAATAGACAACAGATGGAAATTATTGGCAATTATCAAGACACACTCAATAAAGGAGTGGTTTTGCAGGTGGGGACAACAGACCACATCTCAGTACCAATGCTTTCTGGATGATGTTTTGGTCACTTTTGAATGTTGGTTGTGTTTTCACACTCGTGGTAGTATGAGACGGACTCTACAATCCACACAAGTGGCTCAGGTAGTGCAGCTCATCCAGGATGGCATGTCAATGCGAGCTGTGGCAAGAAGGTTTGCTGTGTCTGTCAGCGTACTGTCCAGAGGCTGGAGGCGCTACCAGAACACAGGCCAGTACACCAGGAGATGTGGAGGGGGCCATAGGAGGGCAACAACCCAGCAGCAGGACCACTACCTCAGCCTTTGTGCAAGAAGGAACAGGAGGAGCACTGCCAGAGCCCTGCAAAATGACCTTTAGCAGGCCACAAATGTGCATGTGTCTGCAAAAATTGTTAGAAACCGACTCCATGAGGATGGTCTGAGTGCCCGACATCCACAGATGGGGTTGTGCTCACAGCCCAACACCGTGCAGGACACTTGGCATTTGCAACAGGACACCAGGATTGGCAAATTTGCCACTGGTGACCTGTGCTCTTCACAGATGAAAGCAGGTTCACACTGAGCACCTGTGTCAGGTGTGACAGAGTCCGGAGACGCCATGGAGAGCGATCTGCTGCCTGCAACATCCTTCAACATGACCAGTTTGGCAGTGGGTCAGTAATGGTGTGGGCTTGCATTCTTTTGGAGTGCCACACAGCCCTCCATGTGCTCACCAGAGGTAGCTTGACTGCCATTACGTACTGAGATGAGATCCTCAAACCCCTTGTGAGACCATGTGCAGGTGCAGTAGGCCCTGGGTTTTTTCTGATGCATGACAATGCTAGGCTGAAGTGTGTCAGCAGTTTCTGTATGATGAAGGCATTGTTGCTAAGGACTGGCCTGCCCGTCCACCAGCCCTGAATCCAATCGAGCACATCTGGGACATCATGTCTCGTTCCATCCACCAAAGCCACGTTGCACCACAGATTGCCAGGATTTGACTGATGCTTTATTCCAGGTCTGAGATGAGATCCCTCAGGATAACATCCACCGCCTCATTAGGAGCATGCCCAGGCATTGTAGGGAGATCATACAGGCACATGGAGGCCACACACACTACTGAGCATCACTTCCTTGTCTTGAGGCATTTCCACTGAAGTTGGATCAGCCTGTAACTTCATTTTCCACTTTGATTTTGAGCATCATTCCAACTCCAGACCTCTGTGGGATATTAGTTGTGATTTACGTTGATCATTTTTAGGTTTTATTGTTCTCAACACATTCCACTATGTAATGAATAAAGATTTACAACTGGAATATTTCATTCAGTGATATCTAGGATGAGGAATTTTAGCGTTCCCTTTATATTTTCGAGCAGTGTATATATATATATATATATATATATATATAAATATATATATATACATATGTGTGTGTGTTTTGATGAATATTTCCTTTGAAAACGATGTGTAAATGACATAGAGAATTGCTGTATGTAAAAGCTCATGTTAAAAATCGCATTGCAACTGGATAGCGATCGCACTGTACTCAGATGTAAATTGGATGCAAGGTGTGAAAAATCGGATTTTACTTGCATGACACTCGAATTACACTCGTGCGACTCTCAGCAGAGAGACTCGGACTGATTTTTCATACGTTAAGTGCGACCTCAGCCTAAAGCTGTTGGTTTCTCTCTTGTGGAAAACCTCTTCTTCTGCTCCAAATTATTCTTCATATAAATTAATGATACAATTCATCAATAGCAGCATTGCTCACACCGGTCTTGATGTGGAGATGTGCTGGAGTCAGATACACCTCCAAGAATCAGGAGCATTGGACGAGTAACGTACATCACACTATGCGCCTTGCCACAAATCCTACTACAGTCTGTGGTGAAGTAAGAGTTGTGTTTCAGTGAACGCTGTTGCTTGTCATGAATCTGACGAGTGGCGGCTGCATGCCCCATCTCACCCACTTTGTCAGAACTGAGCAAAAATGGCATGAAAACGCCAAAAGTCGCAAAATTTTAGCGCAGCCTTGATTTTTGCCAAAATAATGCGACTTTTCCAAACTTTTTATGCTAGAATACTGGTGTAAAAGCTTTGATGAATTGAGCCCTAAGTGTATTATCTGTACTGTTTGTATATACAGTAACTGTGAATTTGAATTTATATTGTGTGTATTATATATACATATACCAGATCCCATTGATCACTTTTTTAATCATTGGGCAAAAAGTGTGCTCAATCATTGAATGCCCCATTTATGGTCCAGGATGCTTTAGCAACGCCGTGAAGGGCTGCAAGCGTTGTTCCTATGTGCATCCAGTAATGGAAAGTAGCGCTGAGGAGGCCTCAAGGTCATCACCACAGTCCGCACATTCTGCCTAATAGTAACAGCTATTTAGATGAGCTGATAATCTGTGAACAAACACAAGTACAAATGCTTGTTCCATATTGCCTGTATATACATGTCAATAATCGCCTGCCATACAAACAGAGAGTGATTGGATTATTTATGTTGGTAAAAATCAGTTATTGGCAGCACATGAAACAGGACATGTACTGTCCATAAAGTGAGCTTAAATGTGGATAGAACAATTGTATTTGCCATCCTTCTGTCCCCATTATTGTGTGTCAGTCTGTGTGCAAGCAGGAAAAACAGTGCAGAAGGACTTGTAGTTTAATTTAAGGCCACGTTCACATGTTCAGTATTTGGTCAGTATTTTACCTCAGTATGTGTAAGCCAAAACCAGGAGTGGAACAATCAGAGGAAAAGTGTAATAGAAACATATGCACCACTTCTGTATTTATCACCCACTCCTGGTTTTCGCTTACAAATACTGAGGTAAAAAGCTCACCAAATACTGAACATGTGATGGCTAGGGCTACACATCTATTTTGTCCAGAACACCAGTCGCAATTAGTCCATGGTGCTGCTACATCACAGCATAATTCAGGTAAATACAGTTGCAATGTGACCCACATTACTGCAAAATGTGGAATCTAGTGGATTTTTTGCGACTTGCTACTGGTGGCTGGTGTACATTGTTGGTCAATCAGCTGAATTACACTGGCACAGATTGAGTTTTGGCCACAAGACCTGTTTTGAGGCCAAGGTTGCTGTGTAGTAGACCTGCCCTAGATGTTTCTATGTGATGGTGCAATATCATATAATATTTGGGGCCCCACGTAATTTTTCTCCAGGACCACGCCTATATTTGATAAGATATGTATGTACTCCTGGCCAAGTTTAGATAATAACAGCACTAAAGGGCATGCCACGTACCTTTACTTACCCTTATGTATATGACCAGTTGTTGTGGGACTCAAACAATAAGGTACAGTGGGGCAAAAAAGTATTTAGTCAGTCAGCAATAGTGCAAGTTCCACCACTTAAAAAGATGAGAGGCGTCTGTAATTTACATCATAAGTAGACCTCAACTATGGGAGACAAACTGGGAAAAAAAAATCCAGAAAATCACATTGTCTGTTTTTTTATCATTTTTTATGCATATTATGGTGGAAAATAAGTATTTGGTCAGAAACAAACAATCAAGATTTCTGGCTCTCACAGACCTGTAACTTCTACTTTAAGAGTCTCCTCTTTCCTCCACTCATTACCTGTACTAATGGCACCTGTTTAAACTTGTTATCAGTATAAAAAGACACCTGTGCACACCCTCAAACAGTCTGACTCCAAACTCCACTATGGTGAAGACCAAAGAGCTGTCAAAGGACACCAGAAACAAAATTGTAGCCCTGCACCAGGCTGGGAAGACTGAATCTGCAATAGCCAACCAGCTTGGAGTGAAGAAATCAACAGTGGGAGCAATAATTATAAAATGGAAGACATACAAGACCACTGATAATCTCCTTCGATCTGGGGCTCCACGCAAAATCCCACCCCGTGGGGTCAGAATGATCACAAGAACGGTGAGCAAAAATCCCAGAACTACGCGGGGGGACCTAGTGAATGAACTGCAGAGAGCTGGGACCAATGTAACAAGGCCTACCATAAGTAACACACTACGCCACCATGGACTCAGATCCTGCAGTGCCAGACGTGTCCCACTGCTTAAGCCAGTACATGTCCGGGCCCGTCTGAAGTTTGCTAGAGAGCATTTGGATGATCCAGAGGAGTTTTGGGAGAATGTCCTATGGTCTGATGAAACCAAACTGGAACTGTTTGGTAGAAACACAACTTGTTGTGTTTGGAGGAAAAAGAATACTGAGTTGCATCCATCAAACACCATACCTACTGTAAAGCATGGTGGTGGAAACATCATGCTTTGGGGCTGTTTCTCTGCAAAGGGGCCAGGACGACTGATCCGGGTACATGAAAGAATGAATGGGGCCATGTATCGTGAGATTTTGAGTGCAAACCTCCTTCCATCAGCAAGGGCATTGAAGATGAAACGTGGCTGGGTCTTTCAACATGACAATGATCCAAAGCACACCGCCAGGGCAACGAAGGAGTGGCTTCGTAAGAAGCATTTCAAGGTCCTGGAGTGGCCTAGCCAGTCTCCAGATCTCAACCCTATAGAAAACCTTTGGAGGGAGTTGTAAGTCCGTGTTGCCAAGCGAAAAGCCAAAAACATCACTGCTCTAGAGGAGATCTGCATGGAGGAATGGGCCAACATACCAACAACAGTGTGTGGCAACCTTGTGAAGACTTACAGAAAACGTTTGACCTCTGTCATTGCCAACAAAGGATATATTACAAAGTATTGAGATGAAATTTTGTTTCTGACCAAATACTTATTTTCCACCATAATATGCAAATAAAATGTTAAAAAAACAGACAATGTGATTTTCTGGATTTTTTTTTCTCAGTTTGTCTCCCATAGTTGAGGTCTACCTATGATGTAAATTACAGACGCCTCTCATCTTTTTAAGTGGTGGAACTTGCACTATTGCTGACTGACTAAATACTTTTTTGCCCCACTGTATATAAATGTATATTACACTTGCAGACTCTCTGCTTTTGCAGTGTTTCTGCTGCTGTGGTAATTTATTGCAGGGTTGATTCACTGTAGTAAATGGAAATTTATGAAATCCCATTTACTTTGTGCTGTTGAAAATACCTGATATTCAGTGTATGCCGCAGTTTAAAGCCACAGAAATCCCCATCGGTTGCAATTATGCTGCAGTTTTGCCATATTGTGAAAACCGCATGTAAAAACATATCCATAGATTTTTCTGCGTGATTTTTCTATAATTACAAGTTCTCACTCTTTAGTAATAGTGCGACTCAGCAGCACATCCAAGCACCCTTAAGGCAGATCTGTCAGGTTTCCATTGCTACCGTATCTGGCGACAGCATAACACAGATCAGGAGACATTTGAGCTCGGCGACACACAGTTTTTGCTGATTTGATTCATTTTTTTCATGTAAAAAGATGTTTAAATTCTGCCAAGACTGTCAGCTCATGAGAAAAGCTGTCAATTAAAGATTAAACCAACACTGAGAAGCCAGGTAGAAAAAAGAAACACATCCTATAATTCAGAAACATGTAGAACCACCTATAGAACCAATAAAGTAATGGCTTTTTGTTGGACAAGTCTCCCCTTGTTTTGGAGAAATTTGTGACAACTATTCTTTACAAAATGTTCACTAACATATTATGGCTCTAATGTGGCACCCAATGTGGGGCTCTACTGTACCTCTGTCTATGTTTTCATATTGATGTAAACCTCATTTTTTTCTATTGGATTGTATAAGAATAATGACGTACTATCAAATGTCATATTGTCGAGCTATTCTTCTATACTTTTAAGGGCTCATGGTCATAATTAGAACTCAACATAAGAGCTGTATTTTTAAAGCCAGGGACAGCATGGGGCGTGACTGCCGACATTATGCTGATTGACAGCCGACTTACCGAAGTTAGGCTGTGTGGAGTCGGCTGCCAACATGTCATGTTGACGTGACAATCGCAGAAGCTGCTGAATCGCCAACAGGAGAAGTTACTGTACCGGCACAGATGGGCCCCGGGCACAACAGCCAGGTAGTTGGGAACAACCTGTCTGTTAGATCTTAGGCTAGTAATTAATAATTTAAATGGTCCCCCTTTAAAAAGATTGTATCATTTTAATATTATTATTAGCTTATTTGCTCAGAGACCTATAAAATAACATACTGAGGTTATTCTCACCCTACCCGGGTCCAGCGATGCCTCTCCTGCATTTATTGATAGGCTGCAGCAGTGATGTTATGATGAAAGCGCTATAGTCAATAACTGAGCCCAGTGATTCTGCCGATGAAGACCATACAGGCCTTTTTTCTTGCAGATGGTCTCTGAATCCATAAGAAAAAAACCTCTATGTGCCTTCCAAAATAGGTACAGCATGGACCATGTGATCCATTGGATGAGACGGCCATGCTCACGATCTCCGTTCTAATTAATTGCAAAGGTGCTAGATGGGGTTGAAATCAGGGCTCTGTGCGTGCCAGTAATATTCTTACACACCAAACTCACCCAACCATCCTTTATGGACCTTGTGTAGAAGTGGTGGAGATGGTGTTCCACTCCCTGACACCCCAAGTGGTTAAATGTATCATAGTAATGTATGTTAGCTGAAAGCAAAACCCCCCGGGGCTGCAGTCTAGCCTAGACAGGGTTAAGTGTGATGGCCCAGATAGGGGAGGGGGCAACTGAGAGTTAGGCTGTGTGCCCACGAGCAGGTGCAGCAGCGTTTTGAATGCATTGCATTTGTGCTGCATATAAAACACTGCATTCTACATCAGAAGCACCGTGGATGGGATTTATAGAAATTCCTGATCGTGGGCACATATCCTGAGTAAAGAGTTCAGGAAGTGCCAAGCTCTGCTAGAGAAAGTATGGTGATAGCAGGGGTCATAGGCAGTGGGCTGCTAGGGCTAACATAAGCATGTTACTCTGGGCAGTGGACTGCCACTGAACTCTTCTGTGTTAATCCGTATGCCGGCCTGCGGACCTCAAGAGCGACATTGAGGATTTGGGCATACTAAGCCTGCGGAGCTGCAGGAAAGATGTACTCAGACTCCTAGAGGCGGGAGATAATGGAATCCAGGGGCACTGCTTGTGGTGGAGAAGAATTCCTAGTGCTAGAGGAGCTAGTAAGAGGGATGCTCTACCCATTCTGAGAACTAGGGCTGAAGTTATGTCCGGTACCTGTGGGAAAGACTGTAACCTGTTGTGCCTTGTCTTACATACTCCACTGTAATGACCGTAAGCTACTCAGTAAAAGTGTGACTGTTTTAACATATTAGGTATCCCCTGGATTGTTTGCTGCGGTTCTGGAAGATGAAAGCCTGTAGCCAGTGGAGGTTTATGGGCCACAAGTAGGTGTGATGCACCCCACACACAGCAGCACACTGGGACACAATTTTCCTGTAGTGTGCCACAGCAGGCAAAGGTAGCAGCTTATCCACGACTACTTTGCTCAGACACCATACACTTGCTATGTGCACAGTCTTGCTGGAACTAAAAAGTTGGAAGCATACAACTGTCCAAAATGTCTTTGCATGCTGAAGCCTTAAAATTTTACTTTGTTGGATCTAAGGGTCCTTGGCCAACCCCTAAAAAACACCGCATAACAATATCACACTGGCACATCAGACTGCCAGGAATGTGTGAATCATCACTCCCAGAACACAATTCCATGCCTCCAGAGTCCAGTGGTTGTGTGCTTTATACCTCTTCAACCAACGCTTGTTTACTGTGCTTGGTGATGTAAGGTTTGCATGCAGCTGCTCAGCGACTGAAATAAATGGCATGAAATTTTGGGTGCAGAGTTTTTGTGTTGATGTTAATACCAGAGAAAATTTGAAGTTCTGCAGTTATTGAGTAACTTGACAGCCCCACTCTCTGACTGTATGTAGTCTGCTGCTTAAGGGTAAGTTGCTGTGGATCCCACACGCTCCCACTTTTCAATAACACCACTCACAGATGATCATGGGATATTTAGGAGAGAAGAAATTTCAGAAACTGACTTACTACAACAGTGACGTCCTATAACAGTACTAGGTTCCAATTCAGTGATCTCTTTAGAAGGAGACATTTTTCACAAATGTTAGTAAAAGCAGACTGTATGGTTAGAGGTATACAAGTTTAGCAATGAAACAGAAGGGAAATCCTATAGTATAGCACCTAGCTACTAAGGCCCTGATTTATTAAACAGTGTGATTCAGAAATATGGCATAAAACTGTTTTAAATGCTGCAAAAAAAATTCAAATCTTTTGGTGTTAATTCTCTTTCCTCCATAGTACACACCTGCGCAAGGCAAGATTGCCTTGTGCAGGCATGTACTACGGAGGACAGAGAATGAACTTCAATCCAATATTGCAGCCAGCATGCAGCCAGCGGGTAAGAAAAGGGTGAATCAAAAACCCAAAAACCCCACCTCCATGGCTGAAGATTGTTCCCTCCAAATTCAGGTGACAGTGTCCCTTTAAGAGGCACATGTCTCTCACTGACTTTGGTGCATTTTACGTCAGCACAATCTTCAACAAAACTGGCGTACTGGCACCAGTCTTGATGACTCAGCCTCTACATAAATCTCTCAAGGTGTATGGCAAAATCACTGCCATGTGGACGAAAACTGGGTAGAAAAGTGGGAACCAAAAGATGAAGAGTAGAAAACAGTCATCAATGATCTCCTATGTGGAATCATAAAAAATTACGGTATTCCCAATCTTCATCATTCTTTGTCTATATGCTGTAGACATGTGACTGCTAAGCAGGGCCAGTTTTAGACAAAGTGGCGCCCTAAGCAAAAGTTTAGAGTGGGGCCCCAAATGCTCACATATTGCAGCATCACTCAGAAACATTTCTGTTGTATTTACATGTGTAGAGTTCAGGCCTCTAAATGGGCATGATCAACAATACTAAAGTCATTGCTTGTTTCGCCGCCTCTTTACTTCGGCTGAGGAAGAATGACGGGGACAGATAGTCCTCAATACATTATAATGCAGGTCCCATATAGTACATATAGTAGATGCACTCCCCATGGTCCTTGATAAAGTATAATGCAGCCCCCCTCAGAGTATAATGCAGCCCCCCTCATAGAGTATAATGTAGTCCCCATATAGAATATAATGTAGTCCCCTCATAGAGCATAATGCAGCCTCCCTCAGAGTATAATGCAGCCCCATCAGAGTATAATTCACCCCCCCCACACACACACAATGCATCCCCATGAGAGTATAGTGCAGCCCCTTCATAGTATAATGCAGCCCCCTCAGAGTATAATGCAGCCCCCACACACATAGTATAATGCAGCCCCACACCCACAGTATAATGCAGCCCCCACACACAGTATAATTCAGCCCCCGATAAACACAGTATAGTGCAGCCCTTCAACACATAGTATCATGTAGCCCCCACACACTATAATGCTTCCCCCCACACATAGTATAATGCAGCACCTTCAGAATATAATGCAGATCCCCTCAGAGTATAATGCATCCCGACACACACAGTATAATGTAGCTCCCAGAGTATAAAGTAGCCCCCTCAGAGTATAATGCAGCCCCACACACAGTATGTTGCGGCCTCCCCCACACACAGCATAATTCAGACCCCCACAAACACACACAGTATAGTGCAGCTCCCCCACATGCATACACAGTATAATGCCTCCTCCCCACACACAGCCCACCACACACAGTATAATGCAGCCCACAAACAGTATAGTGCAGTCCATATACACAGTATAGGGCAGTCCCCCTACACACATAGTATAGTGCAGCCCCCACACAGTATAGTGCAGCTCCCACAAACAGTATAATGAAGCCCCCACTCACAGTAAAATGCAGCCCCCCACACATACAATATAGTGCAGCCCCCCACATACACAGTATAGTAAATTCCCCCTACACACAGTATAATGCAGCCCGCCACACAGTATAATGCCACCCCCCACTCACAGTATAATGCAGCCCCACACACACAGTATAGTGCAGCCTGTTGTGAATTCTGTGGTCAAGCTCCCTCCTGTGGTCATGAGTGGTACTTCGGCTGGTTCTGTCTATGAGCTTCCTCTGGTAGATGTGAGTGGGGCTGCGGCTTCTGAGTTTCCTTCCTCAGGTGACGAGGTTAAGTCGTTAGGTGCTGCTCTATTTAACTCCACCTAGTTCTTTGTTCCTGGCCTCCAGTCAATGTTCCAGTATTGGTCTAGCTCTCTCCTGGATCGTGCTTGTGGCCTGTCTGCCCTGCATAAGTTAAGTTTTGCTTGTGTTACTTTTGTTTGCTATATTTTCTGTCCAGCTTGCTGTATTGGTTTTTCTTGCTTGCTGGAAGCTCTAAGACGCAGAGGAAGCACCTCCGTACCGTTAGTCGGTGCGGAGGGTCTTTTTGCCCCATCTGCGTGGTTGTTTGTAGGTTTTTGTGCTGACTGCAAAGCTATCTTTTCTATCCTCGGTCTATTCAGTAAGTCGGGCCTCACTTTGCTAAAATCTATTTCATCTCTGTGTTTGTATTTTCATCTTAACTCACAGTCATTATATGTGGGGGGCTGCCTTTTCCTTTGGGGAATTTCTCTGAGGCAAAGTAGGCTTATTTTTCTATCTTCAGGGCTAGCTAGTTTCTCAGGCTGTGCCGAGTTGCATAGGGAGCGTTAGGAGCAATCCACGGCTACCTCTAGTGTGGTATGATAGGATTAGGGATTGCGGTCAGCAGAGTTCCCACGTCTCAGAGCTCGTCCTATGTTGGTAACTATCAGGTCACTTTGTGTGCTCTTAACCACTAGGTCCATTGTGGTTCTGAATCACCTGTTCATAACAGTACTGGAGGCCCAAAGTACTAATGCTTCTCAATAGAGGGAAAAGAGAAGTTCTGAGACCATTTTTTTTTCTTTGCACTGTGTTTTGTCTTTTTTTTCCCCTTTACATCAGGGTGGTTCAGAACACAGGTGTAGACATGGACATTCAAGGTCTGTCCTCTTTGATGGATAATCTCGCTATAAGTGTACAGAACATTCAAGATTTAGTGGTTCAGAATCCTATATTAGAACCTAAAATTCCTATTCCTGAGTTATTTTCTGGAGATAGAGCTAAGTTTCTGAATTTCAAAAATAATTGTAAACTATTTCTGGCTTTGAAACCCCGCTCCTCTGGTGACCCAGTTCAACAAGTAAAGATCATTATTTCTTTATTACGTGGCGACCCTCAAGACTGGGCATTTTCCCTTGCGCCAGGAGATCCTGCATTATGTGATATTGATGCGTTTTTTCTGGCGCTCGGGTTGCTTTATGATGAACCTAATTCAGTGGATCAGGCAGAGAAAATCTTGCTGGCTCTGTGTCAGGGTCAGGATGAGGTAGAGATATATTGTCAGAAATTTAGGAAGTGGTCTGTGCTCACTCAATGGAATGAATGTGCTCTGGCAGCAATTTTCAGAAAGGGTCTCTCTGAAGCCCTTAAGGATGTCATGGTGGGATTTCCTATGCCTGCTGGTCTGAATGAGTCTATGTCTTTGGCCATTCAGATCGATCGACGCTTGCGTGAGCATAAAACTGTGCACCATTTGGCGGTATCACCTGAGCATAAATCTGAGCCTATGCAATGTAATAGGACTTTGACCAGAGCTGAACGGCAAGAACACAGACGACAGAATGGGCTGTGTTTTTACTGTGGTGATTCCACTCATGCTATCTCTGATTGTCCTAAGCGTCTTATGCGTTTCGCTAGGTCTGCCACCATTGGTACGGTACAGTCGAAATTTCTTTTGTCCGTTACTTTGATCTGCTCTTTGTCATCCTTTTCTGTCATGGCATTTGTGGATTCAGGCGCTGCCCTGAATTTGATGGACTTGGAGTTTGCTAGGCGCTGTGGGTTTTTCTTGGAGCCCTTGCAGCATCCTATTCCATTGAGAGGAATTGATGCTACGCCTTTGGCCAAGAATAAGCCTCAGTATTGGACCCAACTGACCATGTGCATGGCTCCTGCGCATCAGGAGGATATTCGCTTTTTGGTGTTGCAGAATCTGCATGATGTGGTCGTGTTGGGGTTGCCATGGCTGCAAGTCCATAACCCAGTATTGGATTGGAAATCAATGTCTGTGTCCAGCTGGGGTTGTCAGGGGGTACATGGTAATGTTCCATTTCTGTCTATTTCATCATCCACCCCTTCTGAGGTCCCAGAGTTCTTGTCAGATTACCGGGATGTATTTGATGAGCCCAAGTCCGATACCCTACCTCCGCATAGGGATTGTGATTGTGCTATCGATTTGATTCCTGGTAGTAAATTCCCAAAAGGTCGACTGTTTAATTTATCTGTGCCTGAGCACGCCGCTATGCGGAGTTATGTGAAGGAGTCTTTGGAGAAGGGGCATATTCGCCCGTCATCGTAGCCATTAGGAGCAGGGTTCTTTTTTGTAGCCAAGAAGGATGGTTCACTGAGACCTTGTATAGATTACCGCCTTCTAAATAAGATCACGGTTAAATTTCAGTACCCCTTGCCATTGTTATCTGATTTGTTTGCTTGGATTAAGGGGGCTAGTTGGTTCACCAAGATAGATCTTCGTCGTGCGTATAATCTTGTGCGTATTAAACAGGGCGATGAATGGAAAACAGCATTTAATACGCCCGAGGGCCATTTTGAGTACCTGGTTATGCCATTCGGGCTTTCTAATGCTCCATCAGTGTTTCAGTCCTTTATGCATGACATCTTCCGAGAGTACCTGGATAAATTCCTGATTGTATACTTGGATGATATTTTGGTCTTCTCGGATGATTGGGAATCTCACGTGAAGCAGGTCAGAATGGTGTTCCAGGTCCTGCGTGCGAATTCTTTGTTTGTGAAGGGGTCAAAGTGTCTCCTTGGTGTTCAGAAGGTTTCATTTTTGGGTTTCATTTTTTCCCCTTCTACTATCGAGATGGACCCTGTTAAAGTTCAGGCCATTTATGATTGGACTCAGCCGACATCTCTGAAGAGTCTGCAAAAGTTCCTGGGCTTTGCTAATTTTTATCGTCGCTTCATCAATAATTTTTCTAGTATTGCTAAACCGTTGACTGATTTAACCAAGAAGGGTGCTGATGTGGTCAATTGGTCTTCTGCTGCTGTGGAAGCTTTTTAGGAGTTGAAGCGTCGTTTTTCTTCTGCCCCTGTGTTGTGCCAACCAGATGTTTCGCTTCCGTTCCAGGTCGAGGTTGATGCTTCTGAGATTGGAGCAGGGGCTGTTTTGTCGCAAAGAAGTTCTGATGGCTCGGTGATGAAACCATGCGCCTTCTTTTTCAGGAAGTTTTCGCCTGCTGAGCGTAATTATGATGTTGGCAATTGAGAGTTGCTGGCCATGAAGTGGGCATTCGAGGAGTGGCGTCATTGGCTTGAAGGAGCTAAGCATCGCGTGGTGGTCTTGACTGATCACAAGAACTTGACTTATCTCGAGTCTGCCAAATGGTTGAATCCTAGACAGGCTCGTTGGTCGCTGTTTTTCTCCCGTTTTGACTTTGTGGTTTCGTACCATCTGGGCTCTAAAAATGTGAAGGCGGATGCCCTGTCTAGGAGTTTTGTGCCCGACTCTCCGGGTTTGCCTGAGCCGGCGGGTATTCTCAAAGAGGGGGTAATTTTGTCTGCCATCTCCCCTGATTTGCGGTGGGTGCTGCAAAAATTTCAGGCTAATAGACCTGACCGTTGCCCAGCGGAGAAACTGTTTGTTCCTGATAAATGGACCCTTAGAGTTATCTCTGAGGTTCATTGTTCGGTGTTGGCTGGTCATCCTGGAATCTTTGGCACCAGAGATTTGGTGGCTAGATCCTTTTGGTGGCCATCTCTGTCACGGGATGTGCGTTCGTTTGTGCAGTCCTGTGGGATTTGTGCTCGGGCTAAGCCCTGCTGTTCTCGTGCCAGTGGGTTGCTTTTGCCCTTGCCAGTCCCGAAGAGGCCCTGGACACATATCTCTATGGATTTTATTTCGGATCTCCCCGTCTCTCAAAAAATGTCGGTCATTTGGGTGGTTTGTGATCGCTTCTCTAAGATGGTCCATTTGGTACCCTTGTCTAAATTGCCTTCTTCCTCTGATTTGGTGCCATTGTTCTTCCAGCATGTGGTTCGTTTACATGGCATTCCGGAGAACATCGTTTCTGATAGAGGTTCCCAGTTTGTTTCGAGGTTTTGGCGAGCCTTTTGTGCTAGGATGGGCATTGATTTGTCTTTTTCCTCGGCTTTCCATCCTCAGACAAATGGCCAGACTGAACCAACCAATCAGACCTTGGAGACATATCTGAGATGATTTGTTTCTGCTGATCAGGATGATTGGGTATCCTTTTTGCCTTTGGCTGAGTTCGCCCTTAATAATCGGGCCAGCTCGGCTACTTTGGTTTCGCCTTTTTTCTGTAATTCTGGTTTCCATACTCGTTTCTCTTCAGGGCAGGTTGAGTCTTCTGACTGTCCTGGTGTGGATACTGTGGTGGATAGGTTGCAGCAGATTTGGACTCATGTAGTGGACAATTTGATATTGTCTCAGGAGAAGGCTCAACGTTTCGCTAACCGCAGGCGCTGTGTGGGTCCCCGACTTCGTGTTGGGGATTTGGTTTGGTTGTCATCTCGTTATATTTATATGAAAGTTTCCTCTCCTAAGTTTAAGCCCCGTTTCATTGGTCCGTATAGGATTTCTGAGGTTCTTAATCCTGTGTCTGTTTGTTTGACCCTTCCAGCTTCTTTTTCCATCCATAACGTATTCCATAGGTCATTGTTGCGGAGATACGTGGCACCTGTGGTTCCATCCGTTTGGTCCTCCTGCCCCGGTTTTGGTTGAGGGGGAGTTGGAGTATATAGTGGAGAAGATTTTGGATTCTCGTATTTCGAGACGGAAACTCCAGTACCTGGTTAAGTGGAAGGGTTATGGTCAGGAAGATAATTCCTGGGTTTTTGCCTCTGATGTTCATGCTGCCGATCTGGTTCGTGCCTTTCATTTGGCTCATCCTGGTCGGCCTGGGGGCTCTGGTGAGGGTTCGGTGACCCCTCCTCAAGGGGGGGTACTGTTGTGAATTCTGTGGTCAAGCTCCCTCCTGTGGTCATGAGTGGTACTTCGGCTGGTTCTGTCTATGAGCTTCCTCTGGTAGATGTGAGTGGGGCTGCAGCTTCTGAGTTTCCTTCCTCAGGTGACGAGGTTAAGTCGTTAGGTGCTGCTCTATTTAACTCCACCTAGTTCTTTGTTCCTGGCCTTGTTCCTTGTTGCTTGTGTTACTTTTGTTTGCTATATTTTCTGTCCAGCTTGCTATATTGGTTTTTCTTGCTTGCTGGAAGCTCTGAGACGCAGAGGAAGCACCTCCGTACCGTTAGTCGGTGCGGAGGGTCTTTTTGCCCCCTCTGCGTGGTTGTTTGTAGGTTTTTGTGCTGACTGCAAAGCTATCTTTCCTTTCCTAGGTCTATTCAGTAAGTCGGGCCTCACTTTGCTAAAATCTATTTCATCTCTGTGTTTGTATTTTCATCTTAACTCACAGTCATTATATGTGGGGGGCTGCCTTTTCCTTTGGGGAATTTCTCTGAGGCAAGGTAGGCTTATTTTTCTATCTTCAGGGCTAGCTAGTTTCTCAGGCTGTGCTGAGTTGCATAGGGAGCGTTAGGAGCAATCCACGGCTACCTCTAGTGTGGTATGATAGGATTAGAGATTGCGGTCAGCAGAGTTCCCACGTCTCAGAGCTCGTCCTATGTTGGTAACTATCAGGTCACTTTGTGTGCTCTTAACCACTAGGTCCATTGTGGTTCTGAATCACCTGTTCATAACAGCAGCCCACCACACAGTATGATGCAGCCCCCACACACAGTATAATGAAGCCCCCAAACACACAGTATAATTTATCCCTCCACAAACACAAGCACAGTGTAGTGCAGCCCCCTGCACACAGTATAATGCAGCCCCCCACGCACAAACAGTATAATGCAGCCTCTCACACACAGTATAATGCAGCCCCTTCAGAGTATAATGCAGACCCCTCAGAGTATAACACAGCCCTACACAGAGTATAATGTAGCTCCCCAGAGTATAAAGCAGACCCCTCAAAGTATAATGCAGCCCCCTCAGAGTATAATGCAGCCCAACACAATATAATGCAGAATAATTCAGCCCCCCATAAACACACACAGTATAGTGCAGCCCCCCACACACAGTATAATGCAACCCCCATACACACATTATAATGCAGCCCCCACACAGTTCAATGCAGCCCGAGTCACAGTGTAATGGAGCCCAAACACACACAGTATAGTGCAGTCCGTCTACACACAATATAGTGCAGCCCCCACACACAGTATAGTGCAGCCCCACGCCCCACACACAGCATTATGCAGTCACCCCCACTCACAGTATAATGCAGCCCCCACACACACAGTATAGTGCAGTCACACCACACACACAGTATAGGGCAGTCCCCCCACACACAGTATAGTGCAGCCCCCCACACAGTATAATGCAGCCCCCCACACACACAGTATAATGCAGCCCCCCACTCACAGTCTAATGCAGTCCCCCCACACACAGTATAGTGCAGTCCTCCCACACACAGTATAGTGCAGCAGCCACACACACGGACACACACACCCACACACACAGACACACACTATAATGTATGCACACACACAATACTTACCTCTCATCCTCATTCCCCCGCTGCTCTGGCTTCTGTAGAGCGTCTCAGCATCTCATCAGCTCCACTCCTGTACACACAGAGCTAGAGGCAGAGGAAGAGTGATGGGCGAGGGAGTGTCATCTGATGTTCTCCCCTCCATCACTGCTTTCAACTGTATCGGCATCTGACGATAAGTTGAATGCACGATGCAGGGGTGCGGTGTCGGGCCCCTCTTACTCACAGGCCCCACAGTGGTCACATGGTGTGCCGCTATTAGCAGCATGCCACTGGCTGGGGGCAGCTGGAGGAGTGGGGGCACTAGGCAGCTGCCTGGTCTGCCTACCCCTAACACCGTCTTGGCTGCTAAGGTCCCAGACTGGTTGCAGTGGTCATGTGTCATACCTACTGATATTACTTGGAGGTGATGTCAATAGCGATGCATGCATCACCAGCGCTCCAGATTGTGTTCAGCCATCAATCATTAGAAGCAAATAAACAACATTTACAGAATTTGTGGGTTTATTATTTAAAGAATTAAAATATTAAGAATCCCGAATATTTCTCTGTGAGGCTAATGCCTTCATTAGAAGGAAAATAAGTTATCCATATACCTGCAATATCGTGCAATATAACAATCAATATACATGGTAGGTATATATAATATAGAATAACCTAGGGAATCATCATGAATATCTTACATGTCTTACTATTGTTATATTCCTGGAATCTAAATTATGAAAGTGTATTCCCCACTATAATATACAGTATACATAATAATTAAAAAATTCTCAAAACACTTTGCCTTTTTTTCATAGATCTTTTGGTGACCCTAATAGACCGGTCCATGCACGTAAATTGGGGAAAGCTCTTTTTGACTTGTCTTTAGATGTACTGTGAAGGGCAATTGGTCCGTTAACTCCATATTTTACATTTTGTTTGGACATTATAGCCTATCATCAGTAAAATCTTGCTAGTCTTAGGTCTTAAGGACTATGTATAGCATGGTTTCTATAAGTATCAAATGGTGGCTTAATTTGCATTTCAGCACATTAAATGACATCATAAACCTTTATGAATATTATATATAACTTAATGAGGCCTCCACGACCTCATTAGGGGAATATTCTGCGCTG
Source organism: Ranitomeya imitator (assembly GCF_032444005.1). NCBI lineage: Eukaryota > Metazoa > Chordata > Amphibia > Anura > Dendrobatidae > Ranitomeya > Ranitomeya imitator. The sequence continues at coordinate 443,911,753 of NC_091285.1, forward strand.
AAGCACTGGCATTGCTGTCTGCTGTTTGGTTAATGGTAATGAAATTGTTGATTGGCAGGTTTTTTTAACACCTCTGTCAGGAGTACTTTTAGATGGTCCTCCCCGCAGAGCGTTACTTCCATCAGTTTTTTTTAGTTTAATTACAGAAATGTCAGCTATCGGGAAACACACTTATCTTATATCTTCATCAAACACCATTTTTGAGAAATAACTTACAAACTCTATATTAGAGTTTAGCGACTTTTACTTTTTTAGGATCGAGTCGGGTTTTGCGAAACCCGACTTTCTCAAAAGTCGGGTCGGGTGAAATCGGCCGATTATTGCGAAAAGTCGGTGGCCGACCGAAACACGAAACCCAATGCAAGTCAATGGGGAATCAAAGTCGGCAGTGAGTGAAGGACAGGAAAACACCTACAGTGCCCATTTTAATGCCAAAAACATCAATTCTTATTTCTTAAGCTTGTCAATCTTAATTTACTTTATAATAATAGTTAGGCATTGAAAACAGGGGGTCATTTGGCTAAAGTTGTGGGGAGTAGGGCTGGCTCAAGATTTTCGTCGGCCCAAGAAACGCGAAATACGTCATGGCGGTGGAGTAGGGAGAGGTAAGTATTTCAACTTTGCAAGTGCTGTGATCCTGAGCAAGCAGGGGGGGCCCACTAGTTGGCACTGGCACAGGGCCCCTCATAGTACAGCGGTGTGTTTGACGGCAGGTGGCACCTCCCACTGCCAGAGACACTTTTGCATACTATGAGGGGCCCTGTGCCAGTGCCAACGAGTATGCCCCCCACCTGATGAAGGAACCTGCAGTTTCATCTGCACCTTCCTCTTTGTCCCCATGTAAGGTGGTATAGTATGCGGGAAGGGGAACTTGACTTTCAGCAGGGTCAGATTCTGGCTGTGTAGAGTGCAAGGGGAATGTAGTGGTCTGGGTTAATGTACCAGCAGACTCATCTAGCAGTGGCTGGGCAATGGGCAGGATGAGGAGGAAACACAGATATAGGCCCAAAATAAAAAAGTAGGCTAAAAGCAGTTCAAAATTGGCAACAGGACTAAACAGGCAGCATAGCTTTGTTCAGTGGAGGACAACTATAATGAGTGGCACAGACACAGTTAGTAGGTCAAAAATAAAAAAGTAGGCTAAATGCAGTTCAAATTTGGTAACAGGACTAAACAGGCGGCATAGCTTTGTTCAGTGGAGGACAATTGTAATGAGTGGCACAGACACAGGTAGTAGGCCCAAATACAAAAGTAGGCTAAATTCAGTTCAAAATCGGTAAGAGGACTAAACAGGCGTCATTGCTTTGTTCTGTAGAGGACAATTGTAATGAGTGGCGCAGACACAGGTAGTAGGCCCAAAATAAAAAAGTAGGCTAAATGCAGTTCAACTATAATGAGTGGCACAGACACAGTTAGTAGGCCAAAAATAAAAAGTAGGCTAAATGCAGTTCAAAATTGGTAACAGGACTAAACAGGCGGCATTACTTTGTTCTGTGGAGGACAATTGTAATGAGTGGCGCAGACACAGTCAGTAGGCCCAAAACAAAAAAGTAGGCTAAATTCAGTTCAAAATTGGTAACAGGACTAAACAAGCGGCATAGCTTTGTTAAGTGGAGGACAATTGTAATGAGTGGCGCAGACACAGGTAGTAGGCCCAAAATAAAAAAGTAGGCTAAATGCAGATCAAAATTGGTAACAGGACTAAACAGGCGGCATTGCTTTGTTCAGTGGAGGACAATTGTAACGAGTGGCGCAGACACAGTTAGTAGGCCCAAAATAAAAAAAAGTAGGCTAAAAGCAGTTCAAAATTGGTAACAGGACTAAACAGGCGGCATAGCTTTGTTCTGTGGAGGACAATTGGAATGAGTGGCGCAGACACAGGTAGTAGGCCCAAAATACAAAAGTAGGCTAAAAGCAGTTCAAAATTGGTAACAGGACTAAACAGGCGGCGTAGCTAGGTACTGGGGTGGGCTCCTCTGCTGAGTAGCAGACAGTGGTAGTAGGCACAAAGTATTAACTGGTCTAAATGGAGACCAGGGCCCCTGTATATTTTAACTATCATCTATCATTTTAACAAATTTGTATTAGCAGTGCCATTGAAGGATTTAACAGCACAGACTACACAGTGGTGGAGCAGGGAGAGGTAAGTATTGCAAGTGGTAGTGCACTGTTCGAGTTGGAGGGGAACACTCTCTCGTGGGTGGCGGTACTGGCACAGGGCCCCTCATATTACGATGGTGTGTCTGACGTTGGTTGTGCACCACCACCATCAGAGACACTTCATTGTACTATGAGGGACCCTGTGCCAGTGCCGTCACCTGTCCAGGCAAATGGCACTCGCACGGGCGCTTGCGCCAGGTGGTGACCACGGCCCTGTGGGGGGAGTCAGCCCATTTAGGGAGGTATAAAAATGGCCTATGGTGGACATTCAGCAGCTGCAAATGGCGGAATTGGAGAAGTCAGTAAGAGGAGGCCAAAAGCAAGACATTTTTCAGGCAAGCTACGTGTCAGCAGGAGAAGGTGGGGCAAAATAATTTGAAATCCATGATTGGTTCATTTTAATGAAGGTTAGATCATCAACATTCTGGGAAGCCAGACGTGTCCTTTTTTCGGTCAGTATTGAACCAGCAGCACTGAAGACTCTTTCTGATATCTCACTAGAAGCAGGGCAAGCGAGTTCCTGTAATGCATATTCTGCCAATTCAGGCCAGGTGTTTAGATGCCCTGTAATCAAAGGGGAATGACCTGTGAGGGAGAACATCGATAAGGGAGGAAAAGTAGTTCGTAACCATACTGGACAAATGCTGTCTCCTGTCACTTTGAATCGATGCAGCACTACCTGTCGTGTCAGCGGTCATTGCGAAATCACTCCACAACCTGGTCATAAAACCCCTCTGTCCAACGCCACTTCAGATTTGTGCACCTCTAACACCTCTACCATGTTGCCCCCTATGGGTCGTGTGAGAATCATCACCGCCGCTGTGTGCTGGGAATGCCTGAACCAAATGGTCTACAAGAGTTGCTTGTTTGGCAGCCAATATTTGCTCAAGGTTCTCATGTGGCATGATATTTTGTAATTTTCCTTTAAATCGAGGATCCAGGAGGCAGGCCAACCAGTAATCGTCATCGTTTTGATAATGTAGAGGTCCCTTTTTAGGATACGCAAGGCATACTCTGCCATGTGGGCCAATATTCCAGGTGTCAGTTCACTGCTTGTGCTGGGTTGAGGAGCACTTTCTTGCAAATCAACATCACAAGTGTCCCACAAAAACATTGTACCTGACCTTGCAACGCCACCATTTTCTATTGCCCACTGAGAAGCATTCTCCTCCCATAAATATTCATCCCCATCATCCTCCTCCTCCTCTTCGTCCGCCACCTCGTCCAGGAGAGTTCCCTAAGCAGACAATGGCTAACTGTCATCAAGGCTTCCCTCCTCCTCGGCTGCAGACGCCAGCTCCTTAATGTGCGTCAAACTTTGCATCAGCAGACAGATTAGTGGGATGCTCATGCTTACGATGGCGTCATCTGCACTTGCCAGCCGTGTGTATTCCTCAAAACACTGATGGACTTGACAGAGGTCTTGGAGCTTCGACATCTGCACACCAGACAACTCCATGTCTGCCATCCAACTGCCTGCCCGTGTATGTGTATCCTCCCACAAATTAATCACAGCACGCCTCTGTTCGCACAGCCTCTGAACCATGTGAAGTGTGGAGTTCCACCTTGTTGCAACGTCGATTATTAGGCGGTGCTGGGGAAGATTCAGCGATCGCTGATGGTTCAGCATACGGCTGGAGTGTACGGGCGACCGGCGGATGTGCGAGCAAAGTCTTCGCACCTTCAGGAGCAGGGCTGGTAACTCCGGATAATTTTTTAGGAAGCACTGCACCACCAGGTTCAAGGTGTGAGCCAGGCAAGGTATGTGTTTAAGTTCTGAAAGGGCTATGGCAGCCATAAAATTCCTTCCGTTATCACTGACTACCTTGCCTGCCTCAAGATGTACACTGCCCAGACATGACTGAGTTTGTTGCTGTAAGTACTCGGCCAGTACTTCCTCGATGTGTCTGTTGTCGCCCAAACACTTCATTTCTAACACAGCCTGCTGACGCTTACCACTAGCTGTTCGATAATGGGACACCTCGTGTGCAACACTGGCAGCTGTGGATGGAGTGGTCGTGCGACTGCGCTCTGTGGACGAGCTTTCGCTTCTGGAGGAGGAGGAGGAGGAGGGGTTGCGAACGCCTACAACCAACTGTTTCCTAGACCGTGGGCTAGGCAGAACTGTCCCATTATGGCTGTCCCCTGTGGACCCTGCATCCACCAAATTAACCCAGTGTGCCATGATGGACACGTAACGTCCCTGGCCATGCCTACTGGTCCATGCATCTGTTGTGAGGTGCACCTTTCTACTGACTGATTGCCTCAGTAGATGGACAATGCGGTCTTTGACATGCTGGTGGAGGGCTGGGATGGCTTTTCTCGCAAAGAAGTGTTGACTGGGTAGGTCATAGCGTGGTACTACGTAGGCCATCAGGGCTTTGAAAGGTTAGCTTTCAACCAGGTAGGGCATCATCTCTAACGAGATTAGTCTAGCAATGTGGGCGTTCAAACTCTGTGTACGCGGATGAGAGGATGAGTACTTTATTTTCCTAACGAGAGTCTCTTTTAGGGTGAGCTGGACTGGAGAGGTGCATATGGTGGAGCTAGCGGTGGTGGTGGTGGTGGACATAGCGGATTGAGAGAGGGTTGGTGATGGTATTCTCGATGTTGGCCTACATACAGTGTTTCCTACCAATAACCTTGTGATTCCCTGACTGCTTTGGCCTTGCGACTATACCTCCACATTTGCTGCTGGTGGTGTCCTAACTGGTGGGCTTACAGTGAGGGAAGCAATGTAGCGTTGCTGACTACCTTCATTCTAAGCAGGTGCACCAACGGTACGGGACTTTGGTAGTTAGTCCAGGCTTGAAAGTGCATGCTGGTTAAATGTCTAAGCATGCACATTGTGTTTACATTTTGAAGATTCTTCCCTCTGCTAAAGGTCTTTGAGCATTTCTTACAGATAACTTTTGAATAATCATTCGGATCTTGGTTAAAAAATTGCCACACTGCACTCTTCCTACTATGGAATACCTTTTCAGGCATTGCACACTGTGCTACTTTCACTGGATGGCCACGCTGTCCTAAAACTGTTTTTGTTTTTGACAAACGTTTTTGGCCTGATACGGGCCTGCCAGATGACAGCTGTTGCGATGTAAATGGCTGCTGCGGATCATCCTCTTCGGCTTCTGAGCTACTGGCAGCGGCACCCTCTTCCCGCAATGGCTGCCAATCTGGGTCAACAACTGGGTTATCTATCACCTCCTCTTCTATGTCATGTGCACCTTCATCTGTGTCACCGTGTAAGGTGCCATAGCGTTCGGGACGGGGCACCATAGTCTCATCAGGGTCAGATTCTGGCTCAGTACACTGCGAGGGCAATGTAGTGATCTGAGTCAATGGAACAGCATTATAATCTAGCTGTGGCTGTGCATCAGTGCACTCCATGTCCGATTCATCTTGTAATGGGCAGTTAACAATTTCCTGTTCTAACCCAGGCACGGTATGTGTAAAGAGCTCCATGGAGTAACCTGTAGTGTCGCCTGACGCATCCTTCACTTTTGGTTTGGGTGAAGGACACAAGGAAACATCTTGTTACTGACTGGAAGCATCCACTGACTGCTTTTATATTTGGAACTTTCTGAAGAGAAGGCGAAGGAGCTAGAGGCTGAGTCAGCAATGAAAGCCAAAACATTTTCCTGCTGCTCCGGCTTTAAAAGCCGATTTCCTACTCCCAGAAAAGGGAGCCTTCGAAGCCTTTTGTAGCCAGACGATGACGCTGGCTCAACACCTCTAGCTTTAGGTGCTATTGTGCTTTTGCCACTACCACCAGATGCACCACCACCATCAGTACCAGCTGGCAACCACCGCCCACGGCCTCTTCCACGAGACTTCCTAATTTTTTGGAAAATCTAACCAAAATAACAACCGTTATATGGTACTGTAAAACAAGGTAGAAGGTGTATATAAACTTGTTGAGAATTTGAATCTCCATTTTTTTGGGGAGACTGACCCAAAACTCAGGCCCAGTGTATAAAACAACACAATGTAAGTGGCAGAAAGTGGCTGGCTGACATACACCAAACTAACAGGACTGCAGTATTATTATTATTATTATTTATTATTATAGCGCCATTTATTCCATGGCGCTTTACATGTGAGGAGGGGTATACATAATAAAACAAGAACAATAATATTGAACAATACAAGTCACAACTGGTACAGGAGGAGAGAGGACCCTGCCCGCGAGGACTCACAATCTACAAGGGAAGGGTGAGGATACAGTAGGTGAGGGTAGATCCACTTTGTGAGAATTTGAAACTCCCCTTTTTTTGGGGAGACTGACCCAAAACTCAGGCCCAGTGTATAAAACAATGCAATGTAAGTGGCAGAAAGTGGCTGGCTGACATACACCAAACTAACGGGACTGCAGTAGATCCACTTTGTGAGAATTTGAAACTCCCTTTTTTGGGGGAGACTGACCCAAAACTCAGGCCCAGTGTATAAAACAACGCAATGTAAGTGGCAGAAAGTGGCTGGCTGACATACACCAAACTAACAGGACTGCAGTAGATCCACTTTGTGAGAATTTGAAACTCCCCTTTTTTGGGGGAGACTGACCCAAAACTCAGGCCCAGTGTATAAAACAACGCAATCTAAGTGGCAAAAAGTGGCTGGAAGATATATGAAAAAATACAAGGACTGTAGTACAATTTCAATCTCCCTACAATGATCTCAGGAAAAGTATGGCAGCAATAAAAAGGACTGCTGCACACAAAAGTGTGGACAAATAAACAAGATAACTGTGCAGAAAGGAGCAACAGGATTTTTGCTTTTAAAAAAGCAGTAGGTTTGCACAGCAGCGTGCAAACATCAATGCAGCTATCAGGGAGCCTTATAAGGCAGCCTAATAAGCTACAGAGATGATGCACAAAAATATAGCCTCCACTGTCCCTGCAAACAAATGGTGGTGTTGGACAGTTGAAATTGCTACAGCACAAGCAGTTTCGGGGCTTAATCTTCCCTCCCTAACTATATCCCTTCTTCTGATTAAGCTGCGGCAACCTCTCCTATATGCTACGATCGACAGAAGTAAGATGGCGGTCGGCGTGCACGCCCCTTTATAGCCCCTGTGACGCCGCAGAAAGCAAGCCAATCACTGTCATGCCCTTCTCTAAGATGGTGGGGACCGAGACCTATGTCATCACGCTGCCCACACTCTGCGTCCTCCTTCTTTGGATGAAAAATGGCGCTGAACGCGTCATGCGAAACGCGACTTTGGCGCGAAGATCGCTGACCTCATGGCCGATCCCACACTAGGATCGAGACGGGTTTCATGAAACCCAACTTTGCCGAAAGTCGGCGATTTTTGAATTTGTCCGATCCGTTTCGCTCAACCCTACTCTATATATTTCAGTCTATTTACAGCAATATTACGCTTCCGCTTACCAGTTATGCGATGCGAGCATCACACATGGACAAATGTATTCTGATGTTTGCAGGGAGAATTAAGACAGCTTTTGTCAATGATGGAACTTCAGTATAAAAAGAGAGAAAAAACATCTTTATAGCATCCAAGAACATTCAGCATTTTAGCATAATCTTCAACTATCGCAATTCAACATGTCAAATTACCTGACAGTTCATGGCGTACTCACAGATCGCTCTGATACAATCGCATAAATAAGGAGGTGTGATTGTCATAACACTTGTTCTCTACCAATCACACCTCATGCCCACATTGTTTTATATGCCCTGCCTTGATTGAAATAATTCTTCAGACTTGTTTGCAAAGTGTGACCTGGCAGGAGGGCTCATTTACTGATATGTAAATGTCCTGTTGAGATGCTTACATACATAACACAACTACTTCAGGTAGAACTCCTTGGTGAAACATTAGAAAGGAATGATACTTTTTTTTACAAATTAAAAAGGTGTTAAGGGGTGCACCATCTGCTTTCAGGATGGCATGAGCCCTTTTTAACTAAAATAAGAAGCAGAAACACTTTTATGACATGTTAATTAGCTATCATGGTAATCTAATTAGCTGGTATTGGTATCAAATATTCTAACATCTGCCATGGCTTCTCAGTCTTAAAATCTAGAAGTCAAATTCAAGATCAACATTATTACATAAAGTATAACTAGAATAATGTACTTATACAAAAGGGCTCATTTAGATATACGTTTTTCTCAAACGAGCTGTCAATATTGTGAGTGACAGTCTAATCAGGACAGACGCCTGCTGTATTTTTTACAGGTGATTACCAGGCTATTTAGCTGGCTGTCATGAACTGATTATTGCCAGTCATAGCCTTAGCTCAGTGGTGCGTGTGTGTGCCTTGTTTTTCAGTGCTCAGTTTCTGACAATCCCATCATTTACATTAGACTGTGGAATGACCGATCCCATCATTTACATTAGACTGTGGACTGACCGATCACAGTATTTACACTAGACTGTGGTATGACCGATCCCAGCATTTACACTACTAGACTGTGGACTAACCGATCCCAGCATTTACACTACTAGACTGTGGACTAACCGATCCCTGCATTTACACTAGACTGTGGACTAACCGATCCCCACATTTACACTAGATTGTGGACTGACCAATCCCCGCATTTACACTACACTGTGGACTGACCGATCCCAGCATTTACACTACACTGTGGACTGACCTACTCCAGCATTTACACTACACTGTGGACTGACTGACCCCAGCATTTACACTAGACTGTGGACTGGCCAATCCCAGCATTTACACCAGACAGTGGACTGACCGATCTTAGCATTTACACTTAGACTGTGGAATGACCAATCCCAGCATTTACACCAGACAGTGGACTGACCGATCTTAGCATTTACACTAGACTGTGGACTGACCAATCCCAGCATTTATACCAGAGAGTGGACTGACCGATCTTAGCATTTACACTAGAATGTGGAATGACCGATCCCAGCATTTACATCAGACAGTGGACTGACCGATCTTAGCATTTACACTAGACTGCGGAATGACTGATCCCAGCATTTACACTAGACTGTGGAATGACCGATCTTAGCATTTACACTAGACTGTGGACTGACCGATCCCAGCATTTACACTACACTGTGGACTGACCGATCCCAGCATTTACTCTACACTGTGGACTGACCGATCTCAGCATTTTCAAGATACTGTGAAAAGACCAACCCCAGCATTTACACTACACTGTGGACTGACCAATCCCAGAATTTACACTACACTGTGGACTGACCGACCCCAGCATTTACACTAGACTGTGGACTGACTGACCCCAGCATTTACACTAGACTGTGGACTGACTGACCCCAGCATTTACACTACACTGTGGACTGACTGACCCCAGCATTTACACTAGACTGTGGACTGACTGACCCCAGCATTTACACCAGACAGTGGACTGACCGATCTTAGCATTTACACTAGACTGTGGACTGACTGATCCCAGCATTTACACCAGACAGTGGAATGACCGATCTTAGCATTTACATTAGACTGTGGACTGACCGATCCCAGCATTTACACCAGACAGTGGAATGACCGCTCTTAGCATTTACACTAGACTGTGGACTGACCGATCCCAGCATTTACACTACACTGTGGACTGACCGATCCCAGCATTTACACTAGACTGTGGACTGACTGACCCCAGCATTTACACTAGACTGTGGACTGACTGACCCCAGCATTTACACCAGACAGTGGAATGACCGATCTTAGCATTTACACTAGACTGTGGACTGACCGATCCCAGCATTTACACTACACTGTGGACTGACCGATCCCAGCATTTACACTAGACTGTGGACTGACTGACCCCAGCATTTACACTAGACTGTGGACTGACTGATCCCAGCATTTACACTAGACTGTGGACTGACTGACCCCAGCATTTACACTAGACTGTGGACTGACCGGCCCCAGCATTTACACTATACTGTGGACTGACCGACCCCAGCATTTACACTAGATTGTGGACTGACTGACCCCAGCATTTACACTAGACTGTGGACTGACTGACCCCAGCATTTACACTAGACTGTGGACTGACTGACCCCAGCATTTACACTAGACTGTGGACTGACTGACCCCAGCATTTACACTAGACTGTGGACTGACTGACCCCAGCATTTACACTAGACTGTGGACTGACCGATCCCAGCATTTACACTACACTGTGGACTGACCGATCCCAGCATTTACACTAGACTGTGGACTGACTGACCCCAGCATTTACACTAGACTGTGGACTGACTGACCCCAGCATTTACACTAGACTGTGGACTGACTGACCCCAGCATTTACACTAGACTGTGGACTGACTGACCCCAGCATTTACACTATACTGTGGACTGACCGACCCCAGCATTTACACTAGACTGTGGACTGACCGATCTTAGCATTTACACTAGACTGTGGAATGACCGATCCCAGCATTTACACCAGACAGTGGACTGACCGATCTTAGCATTTACACCAGACAGTGGACTGACCGATCTTAGCATTTACACCAGACTGTGGAATGACTAGCAGCAGAATTTATTCTAGAATGGATTGGATGATTGACTGAAAAGTTTACAGGAAATGACATGCTCTACATTCTGTCATCTATATTCCGCACATCACAGAGGCTCTGCAGCTTTGATCTGGAATATGGATAGTTAAATACAGATTCAATACTACAATCTGAGGCCTAATGTGGCTGCTGGTCTAATTGTGTCACTTTAAAAAACCAAACCTGTCTGTTAAAATGAAAATGCAGAGTGCAGAATGGGCTCTATCCCCGGCTAATATTAATAATGAAAATGGGCTTCAACTAGCATATAGGAATTACTGAATTGCTTATCCTTATCATAACACCACTATGAATATTGTGACAAACAGGAGGAATTACACTACCTGACTGCCGCTGCCGTGCTATCACTAAGTGACACAAAGGATGTGCAGAAATATCAAGTTCTTGCACTCATGGGTATCAGTGATGCACTTAAAAGTAATGTAATGGGGCATGAAGAATGCGATCCGCATTTCTTGCTATTGTGCACTGAGCAGGACAGGCTGGACAGGGCTGCGGGATGTGCTACCAGCTTCTGTGTCAGAGATGTGACATTCGGCTGGAGCCTCTGAACTTCTGAGTCTACGTTATATGACAAGCAAACATTTAAAGCGAGAAATCCAATACAAGATGCTTCAATATGAAAGCCCAAATAACAAGGTCATGGCGGTCATTCTCATTTATAAAACGACTTATTCACTGTGGATCATAATGAATAAATCTATGTTATATTCCTTTTTCTTCAGCGAGACATAATATCTCACTTGAAGAATTTTATTCCTAGATTTCTATCATTTTATGAACAAAAGAATAACACTAGACAATAGGCAGGTTTAACTTCTTCCTACTATATTCCATGACAATTGGGTATACGTGAATCCCCATGAGTTTCTCTACCCACCTTTTTCACTCCTCATTTACCCCTTCAACCTAACGGCTCGACCACTTTATCTGAAATAAAAACTGACCACAATGGTTATTTGGATAAGTTGGCCACAGCAGCCGTTTTATTAACACATAATAACAAACAGTTTATTTATTAAACATTAACCACGGGGAGGGCGGTCCTCGAAGCCCCAAAATGTAATAAACTTGGCCTCCAGACCATAAAACTTGTCCTCCATAACCGTAACAAACTTGGCCTCCAGGTCGCGTCTTGCCTCTAGCCGCTACGCTCCAGCTCAGAGACGCCCATAGACTCACCCGGCCAATTTCCTCCAAAATTACCCATGTATCCTAATTATCACCTCCATGTGATCTTTTGTTCCATTCCAAATTTGTTCACCCACGGGGGAGTCCAGGACCTTTGAGATCCCCCCCCCCTCCGATCCACCATTTCCATCACCACCAACCTCGAGGACCTCCCCCCCCACGCCACCAGCATAAATGTTCTGATCCCTTAAACATTTATGTCCCGCCAAACCAAAATACCTTTCTCAATGCCCTCTTGAATCGCCAGACACCACAGATCTAGACCTATCGCATTTAAATGGACCCCATCTTTCCGCCAGTATTCCCCTTGCCCAGACTCTAGATCCTTATGCCGAACCACAAGTGCCCCATTTCTCACCATAAAACGTGAAATCGCTCTGTTTAGCTTAATCCTCGCCTTGTTCACACCCTGAACAGATCTTGCCCCGCGCCAAACCTTCCTGGGCACAATGTCTGACCAAACCACCAACAAACGTGGAAACATAGACCAAAGCCGTAACATGTCAAACTTGATATCCTTGATTAGTTCCCTACAGGGACGTTTGCCCAAATCATTGCCCCCCACATGAACCACCAACAAGTCTGGTACCCGATCCAATCGAACAAATCTGTGGAATTCTGGCAGCAATTGTTTCCACATCATACCCCTTTTTCCGATCCACCTCAGGGTTCCAAGCGATCGGGGCACTCCCAGTTGTCTCCCGTCCGGACGCACGTCGGCCCTCACTGCCGCCCAGAAGACAAATGAATGACCCATGATCCAAATAAGTAATTGCCTCGGCTCTGAAAATAGAAAAGAAACATCAACACTGTATAACTGAGAAAGGAAAAACCACGGTCAATTAGATCAATCCGTCACAACAAAGAAGGGCGAATGTAAGAACGAAATCTTACTGATTCCCAACGACCGATCCTCTGAACCATTTCATCTCCCAAACCCCTCCTGGCAGCCTCCGTTGCCGCCCCAATCCGGAATGAATGCCCACTAAAATTCTTCGCTGGAATGCCCCCTTTTTCCAAACAACGTCTAAATATAGTCAAAAACTGAAAACGGGAGAGGAATGACCTATCCTTATGCACTAACAATGGGCAGTCCCCCGAACCTGGCCCAGACAGGAATTCTCTCAAACATTTTACCGGGCAAACTGGCGAGCCGTTTACCTCAAAAAGAACAACTCGACAACCTTTTCCTGCAGTATCCGTTTTGGACGAACGCAAAAATATCACTAACCTGTCCCCAAACATGTCCACATCCTGCCTCAATATACCACCTTTCTTATACCTGGAAGGACTAACCAATTCACCTAAACGAAAAGCACCGAAAAATGCTAGAGAAAATGCTAATCTAAACAAAATTACTTCCCCCATATCCGAACACACAGCCTCCAACTGATTTTCCAGATTTAGTAAAACTTCATATGACACCGGACGCCTACCGTCTGACACCTTCCAACCTTTACGACAGCCTTTTACCACCTGCCGGACCAAAAACGATTTTGTCAAATCCTTCAACCCCCTAAGTTTAAAGCCAAAAGCCAAACCTGATAAAGAATTATTGATTTTTGACACTGACCATCCTGTTTCCCAGATATGACCGATAAATAAAATCAATTTGCTTTCGTCCTCCAAATCCACCCCCATTTGATATTTCCACCGTACCCAAGAATCCCAGGCCCTCGTATAGTGCGACCAAGTTCCCGCCGACAGCGATCTGGCCAACAAGTCTCTCATTGCCCCAGCGGAAGATTCCATAGCTCCTCTGAACAAACCTTCCCTGTGGGTTCCACTTGAGGTGCCAACTCCCGAACACGATCCCACTGTGAAGAAGAAAGAGCTTCAAGAATGTTGTTATATTTCAAAACCCCAAACTCCGCCGTGACCCACAAATTAAAATTCAAACCAACCCAAACCAAGTGCTGCAAAACTCGGAGAATAGAGTGTTTTGATGATGACAACGAATTAATAGCCTCCATGGCCCCAATTGAGCCGCAACGAAAACATATTTTCTTGTCTCGAACATTGCCTCCCCATAGTGTCAAAGCTACCACGATAGGAAAAACTTCGCAGAGTGTAAGATCAGCTACCAGACCATTGTCTTTCCACATTTTTGGCCACTCGGCTACTAACCATTCATTCCGAAAGAACAAAGAAAAACCTGATTCGTCCGCCGAACCGATCAAGATTCCGAGAAACTCCGCCGACACCACCGGCGCAATCCAAAGTGACATTCCATTATATGATTCCAGGAAAAATTCCCAAACTTTCAAATCATCCTTCAGGTCCCTCCTAAGCCGTATGAAATGATTCGGCGCTCTAATCCCAATCGTGGCCAATGAAAGTCTACGACAAAAAACTCTTCCCATTGGCATGATCCGACATGCGAAGTTCAGTTTACCAAGCAATGACTGGACCTCGCGAAGTGTTACCTTCTTCAAGCTACCCACGCGCTTCACCTCCAATCTCATGTTCACCAGTTTGTCCTCTGGCAATCTACACTCCATTGCCACCGTGTCGATTTCAATACCCAGAAAACTCAAAGATGTAACAGGCCCAACCGTTTTTTCCGCTGCCAACGGAACGCCAAACCTTTTAGCCACCCCTTCCATCGAGTGAAGTAAAACCGAACAATCCGAAGAAAAAGCTGACCCTACAAACAGGAAATCATCCAAATAATGAACACAAGAGCCGAGTCCTGTCACGTCCTTAACTACCCATTCTAGAAATGTACTAAATGCTTCGAAATAGGCGCATGACAGTGAACACCCCATCGGCAAACAACGATCCACAAAAAATCCCCCGTCCCAAAAACAACCAAGCAAATGCATACTGTCCGGATGAACTGGTAGCAGTCTAAACGCTGCCTCAATGTCCGTCTTTGCCAACATGGCCCCTTGTCCACTTTTCCTAACCCACGACATTGCCGAATCAAAAGAAGTATATAACACAGAACACAATTGGGGGTCAATTCCATCGTTTACCGAAGAGCCCTTCGGAAATGAAAGGTGATGAATCAACCTGAACTTGTTAGGCTCCTTTTTTGGCACAACCCCCAATGGCGACACTCTCAGGTTATCGATGGGGGCCGTGTCAAACGGGCCAGCCATTCTACCTAAGGCCACTTCTTTGTGTAATTTTTCAGTGACCACTTCTGGGAATTCCCTGGCTGATTTCAAATTCTTGGTTGATAACCTCACCTCCATCTCAACAAAAGGGATCTTGAATCCCTCCCGAAAACCATCACGCAACAATTTCGCAGCCTCTTTGTCCGGGTATTTATTTAGAAAGTGCTCCATCTCTTCCAGCCGAACTGGTGTCACCCCTTTTTTCAAAACCCTCAGATCCCTTCTGTCTTCCTCCCTTGAAGCACTTCGACACCCCGTGATTACCTCCGCAGGCAGAACACTCGTGTTTAAATTTGCATTTGGTACCAAACCTGCATGCGCCGTCATTGTATAAGAAGCACAGTCCTTTCTGTACTGCCACCGAGTGCCCTGACTGCCCTGAACCCCCGGTGCCCCCAAGAAACGATTGTGAACCTGAACCCCCTTTACCAGGGGCCGTCACTCTCATCCAAAGAGCTATGTCTTTATGATCCCACCTAATGTTCGGACGAACTGCTTTCCTCTGGCGGAATTGCTCATCATATCTCAGCCATCCTTGTCCCCCGTATACTCTATATGCCTCCCCTATGATATCCATATAGCAGAATAGGGGCGAACAATTTTCTGGCGCTTTTTCCCCAATAACGCTAGCAAATATAGCGAAAGCCTGTAACCAATTATTGAATGTGCGGGGTATCAAACGAAAACGTCTCTTTTCCTCGTCTTCCTTTTTAGACTCATCCCGACTGACCCTATCTAAATTAAAACGTTCGAGTGGGAGAAGCGAGAATATTTCCACGTATTCCCCCTTCCAAATCCTATCCCTCACTTCCTGCTTTAAATGTGTTCCCAGCGGCCCCTCAAAACAGACATACACTTGACCTTTTGCAGCATCCCCTAAACGCGCTGCCTCATCCTTATCTTTACCCCCGTTATCAACTGCCGTGGATACCTGACCCGTTATCGCATTGCCCGAAACCGCCACATCCCCAGCCGCCGCAGTAACCCCCATTGCCTCGCTCTGGACCACAGGGCATGACTCTATACCCCTTCCTGCATCCCCCATAACCCTTCTATTACCTAACCAAGCCGCCGAAGGAGATAACGTGCCCTGTGTACTCCCCGCCTCCCATAAACGCACTAAATCTTTAAGACTTTGTAATAAAACATCAGAGCCACCACTAGCCCCCCCAACAGATAAATCCTCCCCCCCCGCGTTCACATTTGAGGCTAGTACCGGCAAGTAAAAGGAAGTGACATCTCGCTCACCTGGCTGCCTGGGTGCTGTGTTCCCAGCAGCCGCCAGTCCAGCGTCCTGACGCGATCTCTCTGGGCGCGTGCTTCTTCCATCCTCGTGCTGTCCCATGGATGTTGATGTGGTGTGCAGCCGGCCTGACTCGACCGCTGCGTCCCCAGTGTCCATGAGTCCTACGTAACCTGGTTCATATCTGGCTGATGATCTTCTTCTTCTAGATGAATGGCCACATTCATGCTCCCCCCTCCTCTCCCCCTCCCCAGTGGCCGGAGATTCCCTCCCTCTTGCTTCACAGCGATCCCCTCCAGGCCTGCGTTCAGCTTCACCCCCCCTCTCCCTCCCAGCTGCAGCACAGGGACCTCGATCTCTGTCCCCTGTAGCAGCAGCAGCCAGTGAGCGGGAGGAGTTTCCCCACTGCCACTCATCAGCCACCCTGCGTGCTGGTGCTTGCCCTGCCGACTCCTCACTGCTGCTGGAGGAATGCTGAGCCTGGGACCGAACCGAAGGGGCCCCAGCCGTACCTGACCCTGGATCCCTGTTATCTGCTGCTGCTGGTGAGTTCTCGCGTTGCCGGCTATCCCCCTGCGCTGAAGGCACCTGACTAGCAGGCCCTCGTGTGCACCGCAGTACCTCTCTGCCCCGCCGAGCCGAGCCCGTTCCTGGTTGGGCAGCGGCCGCTCCTGCTCCTGGATCCACACTCCCTCCAGACGCCATCGCTGCAGGGGAGGCCGACACCTCCCCCTGTTGCAGGCCCCGCCGGTTTTGCGGATTCCTCCCAGCCGCTGGTTTACGTGCCGCCTGCCGTCGCTTCGTGACCGCGGCTGGAGGGTCCCTAGAGGGGCTCCTAATACGGCGTCGGGCCCTGGGGGTAGCCTCAGGGCTGAGGCGCTCCGGAGGCCTAGACCTCCGAGTCCGTCGCCCTGTACTCAATCCTTGGGGTTGCACGGCTCCCCCATCAGGCAGCAGGCCCTGAATGGATGCCTGCAGCCATCCCGCACCCCTGGTTCCCGCAGCAGCTCTCAATTGCTGCAGAATCGCCTCAATCTCCATAACTACAAAAAATAGCTCTGAGCTTGTTTCTAGTATGGTGGGGAACCTAAAATGGTTGCCCCACTAAGATGGCCGTTGCCCCTTATAGTGCCCGCCCTTACTCCGCCTCCTCTCCCTACTCCCCCCCCCCAGCCATACATCATACCCCTGATTCAAACTTATTAACCCTTCCCCACCCAAAATTCCTTCTACCCCATGCTTCCTCATGTATTATCACTTAACCCTGTCATGGCGTCCTCCCTTTGAAGGCCTGCGGCCCAGTACGGCCTTACTCATACAGTATGTCCACTATATTAGCTAATCAAAGAGTTTGTGCAGCGGAAAAAATATGTTGCGTGGTTTGGAAAATTATTATTATACTTATTATTATTATGCGTCTGGATCGCCCTATTTCAACACCTCTCCACTGGTCCCACTTCCTCCACTTCCACAATTGTTAGGGCACAAGCCGTATCAACAAGTGTTTGCTTACCTAATCAACTGAGCCACATAACATTTTCCTTCTTTGCAGAACAAACATGGAAGTGGATGAAGTAGGACCAGACGGGAGGCATTGAAATAGCAAAGTTCAAATCGAAGATGACTAGACAATACCGTATATTGGAATATGATACTTGCACCGTGTGCAATATCTTTAAAACATCTGCAACATTCTTTTTCATATCTCTAGATCCACCAGTTTTCAGTTTGCAAGAAATTAGTAGTTAAAAGGTTCTCTTTACCAGTACAGTTGCTATCTGTTTACAACAGATCCAGAATTTTTTTTAAAAATGTCCATTTTGCATTTGTTTTTGTTGTTTGCAATGGATCGAGTTTTACTAGAGGTGTCTCTGAATTTCTCTAGTTTTTTGGGCAGTGGCATAGCTATGGAGGATCACGGTGGCTGGCACCCCGGGCTCACTCTCATGGAGGGACCCCCACAATGAGTGACCACTACTTATAAGGCCGGCGTCACACTAGAGAGTTTTACGGACGTATGAGAGGCGCAAAAACTACGCATTGCACATGGACCAATGATTCTCTATGGGGCAGCTCCTATCTGCCGTATATTTCGCAGCTGTATTTTACGGGCGTAGAAAATCGCAGCATGCTGCGTTTGTCAGTGTATTGCACAAAAAATCCGCCAATGAAAGTCTATGGGGGCGAGAAAAATACGGATTACACACGGACCATCAGTGTGACTTGCGAGAAAAACGCAGCGGTGTTCTATAGAAAAGCTGGCAATTAAGCGCGGTGTACAGTAAAATCACACTGACAGGTTAGAATAGAGTAGATAGAATAAATGTCTACACAGAGTATAGGTATATCTATATATATAATTGTCTAAGGGTTTTTCCGTCTGTCTGTCTGTCTGTCTGTCTGTCCTGGAAATCCCGCGAAAAAACTGATGTGGGCTCCCGCGCAATTTTCTCCGCCAGAGTGGGAAAGCCAGTGACTGAGGGCAGATATTAATAGCCTAGAGAGGGACCATGGATATTGCCCCTCCCTGGCTAAAAACATCTGCCCCCAGCCACACCAGAAAAGGCACATCTGTAAGATGCGCCTATTCTGGCACTTAGCCTCTCTCTTCCCACTCCCCTGTAGCAGTGGGATATGGGGTAATAAAGGGTTAATGTCACCTTGCTAATGTAAGGTGACATTAAGCGTGGTTAATAATGGAGAGATGTCAATAAGAGACCTATCCATTATTAATCGAATAGCAGTAAAGGGTTAATAATACACACACATGAAGAATAAAGTATTTTAATGAAATATAAACACACATGGGGTTGTAAAATCTTCATTGTACACTTAATCCACCTGAAGACCCTCGTTCTGTAAAATAAAAAAAATAAAAAAGAAACAATATCCCATAGCTCTCTGGCACTCAATCATGTCCCACACTGTAAATCCATCTGAAGGGGTTAAATAATTTTACAACAAGGAGCCCGCTAATGCAGCTGTTGCTCCTGCTTGTAAAAACTGGGGAATGAATGGAAAGCAGGGGAACGTAGCATCGTAGACTTGCGGTGCTGCGCCCCCTGCTGGCATAAACTCATATGAACTCGAGCGTGAGAAAATATTCAGAAAAATTCCCACACTAGGGTTCATATGAGTTTATTCCAGCAGGGGGCGCAGCACCGCAAGTCTACGATGCTACATTCCCCTGCTTTCCATTCATTCCCAGTTTTTACAAGCAGGAGCAACAGCTGCATTAGCAGGCTCCTGGTTGTAAAATTATTTAACCCCTTCAGATGGATTTACAGCGTGGGACATGACTGAGCACCGGAGAGGTATGGGATATTGTTTCTTTTTTTCTTTTACAGAAATGGATAGGTGTCTTGTTGACATCTCTCCATTATTAACCAGGCTTAATGTCACCTTACATTAGCAAGGTGATATTAACCCTTCATTACCCCATATCCCACTGCTACAGGGGAGTGGGAAGAGAGAGGCTAAGTGCCAGAATAGGCGCATCTTACAGATGTGCCTTTTGTGGGGTGGCTGGGGGCACATGTTTTTAGCCAGGGGGGGGGGGCAAAAACCATGGTGCCTCTCTAGGCTAGTAATATCTGCCCTCAGTCACTGGCTTTCCCACTCTGGCGGAGAAAATTGCGTGGGAGCCCACGCCAGTTTTTTCCGTGATTTAACCATTCTTTTTAACAGCTAGAGCCCCCAAAATTTGCACACACACTCTACTAACATCATTAGTGAGGAATATGTAAAAAATAGGGGATATGAAATGGTTTACTGTATGTAAACCATGTCTCATATCCTGTCGGGTTTGATAAGGAGATAGCAAAAGCCAGCAATTGAATTACCGGCTTTTAAGCTATCTAGCGCTGTATGAAATATAAATATATATACCATATTTCCCGGCGTATAAGACGACTTTTTGACCCCTAAAAATTGTCCCAAAAGTCGGGGGTCGTCTTATACGCTGGGTACGGCGTGTGCAGGGAGCGATCCTGCATTTCGGCGTGTGGTTCCCAGGGTCTGGAGGAGAGGAGACTCTCCTTCAGGCCCTGGGATCCATATTTATGTAAAAAATAAAGAATAAAAATAAAAAACATGGATATACTCACCCTCGGACGGGCCCTGGATCACAGCGCTGCTAGCGTCTCCCTCTGTTCCTTAGAATGCGGTGAGTGAAGGACCTTCGATGACGTCGCGGTCACATGAGCGGTCAGGTGACTGTAAATATGTTTTCACGAATATTTGATCCCATGGATCCATTCTATGTCCATTTTGCAAGCCGGCGAGAAAATCTCGCTGTACGGATGCCATACGGATTACATACGGAGGTTTACATGAGCAAAATACGCAGCCACACCCTGCCTACGGATGACATATGGATCACAGTTTTGGGATCATTTCTGTGTATTACGCCTGTAAAAAACGGACCGTATTTCCCTACGCTGAGTGTGACCCCGGCCTAACTCTGAGGCAGTGCACTGAGCCAGGGTCTCCCTGCCCTACCGCATTACATTCAGAAAGCTGAAGATCTGTAGCCTACGGAATGGCAGAAGGAGACAAAGACATCTGAGCCATTGTGCAAGTAGTGTAATGACGTCACCGCATCACTCCACCTGTGCTGGGACGCTGACTGTGGCGACAAACTCACAAGGATCTGGGGTTAGGTGAGTATATAGTGTTCATTCTTTTTATTTTATGACTGACTACTTGTAGGTGAGTGAGAGGGCATTACACTGTGTAGCGGGACTACTGTGTGGACCAATCTCACAATATACATAGGGGACGTCTGTGGTATGATACTGTGCTGGAAGCTGTGAGGCAAACAGTCCGTGTGGGTGCATTTTACTGTGTGCTTGAGACTACACTGGGGCCATCATACTATGTGGGGAGCCATTAATCATACTATGTGATAGGGGGCTGTAGGAGCCATCATAATGTGGAAGGTGGATGTGAAGGCCATCATACTGTTTGGTGGTTGTGGGGAGCTATTATACAAGATTCAAGATTCAAGATTCAAAGAAGCTTTATTGGCAGGACCAAATACACATCAGTTTTGCCAAAGCAAGTGTATAAAGGCAATAGGGATAGGGACTGTGGGGATGTTGGGTAGGAGCTGTAGGGAAGGTGGATGGGGGCAGATCCATTGTGGGGGCTATAGTCCATGGCATAGGGGAGGTGGATGGGGGCAGATCCATTGTGGGGGCTATAGACCATGGCATAGGGGAGGTGGATGCTATTTTGAGGGAATGTCAGGGTCATCAGACTGTGTGGGGAAGCCTGTAGGAGCACACGATGACATTATTATATTACTGGAGCAGTCAGGGTATTAGAACTGTTAAGAGGGCACATATGAGGCATTATTAATTTCTAGAGGGCAAACAATGAACACTATTACTTTCTAGGGCATTTATAAAGGAAATAAAAAATTAGGGGCTAAAGTCAACTTTTAGAAACAAAATGATAAATGTTAATTTTTACCCTCCAATTACCATTAATGTCTTTGAAGCATCTGAAGGGTTAATACACTTTTTTTGAATGTGGTTTTGAGAAGTTTGAAGAATACAGTTTTTAGAATGGTGTAATTTTGGGGTATTTTCTGTCACATAGGCCCCTCAAAGTCACTTCAAATATGATCTGGTCCCCAAAATAAATGGTTTAGTAAATTTTGTCGTAAAAATTAGAAAATGCTAGTCAACCTTTAACCCTTCTAACTTCCTAACAAAAGAAAAAAAAATGTTTTAAATATTGTGCTGATATAATGTGGTAAATGTTATTTATCAACTATTTTGTGTGACATAACTCTTTGGGTTGAAAATTATGAAATTTTCTACACTTTTCCCAAATTTGGAATATTTTCACAAATAAACACAAATCATATCAAACAAATTTTACCACCATCATAAAGAACAATGTGCCCTGAAAAAAACAATCTCAGAATCAGTGGGATCCACTGAAGCATTCCAGAGTTATTACCTCATAAAGTGACAGGCTTCTTTCACACTAGCGTCGGAATCTCCCCGTCGCAATGCGTCGGGGAGAGATTCCGACGCTAGCGTTTAACGCTTTGCACAATGGGTGCAGCGGATGCATTTTTCCGGCGCATCCGCTGCCCCATTGTAAGGTGCGGGGAGGTGGGGGCGGAGTTCCGGCCGCGCATGCGCGGTCGGAAAAAGCGGTCCGTCGGGAGAAAAAAACGTTACATGTAGGGTTTTTTTCTCCCGACGGTCCGCCAAAGCACGACGCATTCGGCGCAAGACGGATGCGAAGTGTGCAAATCCGTCGCAAATGCGTCGCCAATAGAAGTCTATGGGGAAAAAACGCATCCTGCAAGCACTTTTGCAGGATGCGTTTTTTCTGCAAAACGACGCATTGTGACGGATTTACAAAAAACGCTAGTGTGAAAGTACCCACAGTGGTTAGATTTAAAAAATGAGGCCAGGTCATTGACGTACAAAGAAGCTTAGTCCTTAAGAGGTTAAAGGGAATATAGAATCAAAATATGTACTTTTATTTGTTTTTACATTTTTGGCAGCACTCTTTAATTTCCCATGTCTAGATTGCCAAGATAGGTAATACCTGTGTTATAAAGATGGAGAAAACAACAAAACATTGACAAATGTTGATGGAGACCACTGACTCTTCCTCCTGTTAACATCGTGACCTCCGCACATCTCACAGAGCATTCCCACAACACTCTTCCATATAAGTAAAACGGTTTTCAGATTGAGATTTCTTATATCTATTTGGTTCCTGTAAAACAAATCTTTTAAATACTTGCTTTATGGGAGCCACATGCTTATAAAAAACCAAGCTTAAAATATTGATGACCTATCCTTGGGTTGTTGTCATTAATATCAGATCTTTGGGTGTCCAACACCCGACATCACCCCCAATCTGCAGCTTAGATCCACTTCACTTCAAATAGGAGCTGAAGTGCATTACCTGAGCGCTGATTGGTGGAGATTCTAGGTATCGGACCCTCACTGAATTAATATTGATGACCTATCCCAGGAATACTTCATCAATATAATAAAACACCACTTTTTTTTATTTTACACACATTTTTGAGTGATATCACTAATGTATGTTCACTATCTGTAGTAAAATTCTTAGCAGTCATCGTCTTCTGCTGCTCTCGGCACCACTCAGGTCCTCATCTGCTAGTTGTGACTTGCCAGGTCGCTCGAGTGATTGCTGGGTGGACCCAAAGTTACTTCTCAATGTAAGTCTATGAGAGCAAGAACTAGGCCAGAACGAAGCTCCCATAGACTTTCATTGAGAGCTTGTGACCGTTAACTGCGACTTCCTGCTAGTCAAGAGCTGCGGTCACAAGATGGTGGAGCTGGTCCGGATCAGGTCTACGGGTGTGTGTAAAATATAAGACTGCACTCACATGTTATCCGAGTGCAGTGCGATTTATGCGGACAGAAACAATGGTTTATTAAGTTCTCCACCTTCTCCGCACCTGGGACACGATTCTCTCGTGTATTCATTCTCTCGAATTTTGATCAGACTTTGATCTGAGTGTCATTAACATCATCGAGCATGAGAGAATAAATGCTCTTGTGACCTCGGCCTGAGCCTAAAAACATCATTAACTGCTCATCACAGAGCAGCAGCCTCGTCATTGTGTCTATATACTTGTATAAATAAAACAGAATAGATATAGAAATAATTAAAAGTAAACAGAAAAAAACATGTCTCCGTATAATTTTCATTAGAATAAAAAAAAATAGTTGACGCATTACCTTTAATCTGTTTTCTAAAGCCTTGATACATTTATCTAACATCTAATTATTACTTATCACTATCCAATATCACTGTAATTCTTATACAGAAAACTGATTGCTTTACTATAAAAACTGCATGATATAATAATGTATGTGGAGTGAACAAAGATAAATACTAATTAAAAAAAATTATTCGTTCCTTACTCAGCGATTAAATGCTTTCATTTGTATTGCATAATGTATTAGGCAGCAGCAATGTGAATGTAGTTTGTTCTCATCTTTCCTGTTTTGTATGCTGCACCCTCTTCTGCTTAATATACTGCACTTCCTCCAAAGATTTCCAATAACCCACAGCTGTTTTTGGTTAGTAATTCGGCAAACAGCTCAGTCAGTCACTTCAGAGATGGGAACTATCACAGATATATTGGCGACTCTATCCCTCTCTATACACTATACATGCCAATTCAATTAACAGAAAATGTCAATCCAGATATGATTTATACACAGATTCAATCAGCATCCATGTATAGGCGGAAACTCCTTATGCTGACCATTTAGGGTATGTGCACACGTCAGGTTTTTTTCCTGACAAAATCCGGAGAATTCTGGCAGAAAATCGCGTTTTTTTCCGCGCTGATTTTTCGCGGTTATTGCGCGTTTTTTGCGCGGATTTTTTGCGGATTTTTTGCGGAATTTTTGCGTTTTTTTTTTTTTTTTCTTGAAAGTCATTTTGGCTTATAAATCCGCAAAAAATCCGCAAAAAGAATGAGCATGTCCATTTTTTTTTGCGGTAAAAAACGCATCCATCTGAACAAAAAATCCGGAATGCATTCTAAATGATAGGATGCATATTTTTAGCGTTTTTGATGCGGAATTATAGCGTTTTTATAGCGAAATTCCGCAAAAAAAACGCTAAAAATCCGGACGTGTGCACATACCCTTATTCTGGCTGCAAGGTACTGAACTCAGCCGCACTGACGCAGAAGGGAAGTCCCATTCTGGTAATCATTGGGTCAAAGAAAAATTCAAAATGGTGAAATATCTGCTCACCAGAAACAAATCTGCAAGCCTAAGCAATTACAAAGAACGTTTTGCTGTTCCAGAAACCAGGTGTTAATTTATCTTCACTGACCATCACTGCAGCTTTAGGCTGCCGTCACACTATAAGGCCGGCTTCACACTCAGCGTATGAAAATACGGTCCGTATATTACGGCCGTAATACGCTGAAATGTCCCGAAAATAGTGGTCCGTAGCTCCTCCGTAGGCAGGGTGTGTCAGCGTTTTTTGCGCATGGCATCCTCCGTATGTAATCCGTATGGCATCCGTACTGCGTGGTTTTCTCGCAGGCTTGCAAAACCAACATACCGCTATAGAAATGATCCATGTGTCCCAAAAAGAAAAAAAATATATATATATACTGTCTATATATATATATATATATATATATATATATATATATATATATGTCATTAGACACATATATGTATATATATTAATATTTTTTCCAGCGCTATACAGCTTGAAAGCTCCCAGGCTTTCTAGGAAAGTTCCCACGATCTATGAACAGCCAGCAGAGGGCGCCTCACCGCAAATGAAGCTAAATATAGCTCATTGACCTATATTTAGACTCATTTCCTGGGGTTTTGCAGCGAGGAGTAGCATTGCATTAGCAAAGCTCCTTGCTGCAAAATGTTTTAACCCCTTCAGAAGGATTTACATCGTTGGACGTTACAGATCTGCGGAGGGTAAGTATATTGTTGGTTTATTATGTTTTTTCTTTCACAGAACGAGGGTCTTCAGTGACTGGATTGGGCGTAGAATAAAATACTCCAACAACCATTGTTTTTATTTCATTAAAATAATTTTAAATAATGTGTTTGTGTTTTATTTAACCCTTTACTACAATTGGATTAATAATGGATAGGTGTCATAATTGACGCCTTTCCATTATTAATTAGGCTTAATGTCACCTTAGAATAGCAAGGTGGCATTAACCCTTCATTACCCCATTGTTATGGCTGGCAATCAGGCAACACAGCGTGCAGTAATCAGCGCACATACAGAGATCTGGCAATAACCAAAAACAATAGGACGAGCTCTGAGACGTGGAATCTCTGTAGACTGCAGTACCTGATCTATCCTCACACAACTATAAGCAGCAGTGGATTGCGCCTATCACTACCTATGCAACTCGGCACTGCCTGAGGAGCTGACTAGCCTGAAGATAGAAATACAAGCCTGACTTACCTCAGAGAAATACCCCAAAGGAATAGGCAGCCCCCCACATATAATGACTGTTAGCAAGATGAAAAGACAAACGTAGGAATGAAATAGATTCAGCAAAGTGAGGCCCGATATTCTAGACAGAGCGAGGATAGCAAAGAGAACTATGCAGTCTACAAAAAACCCTAAAACGAAAACCACGCAAAGGGGCAAAAAGACCCACCGTGCCGAACTAACAGCACGGCGGTGCACCCCTTTGCTTCTCAGAGCTTCCAGCAAAAGTTAATAGCAAGCTGGACAGAAAAAACAGAAAACAAACTAGAAGCACTTATCTAGCAGAGCAGCAGGCCCAAGGAAAGATGCAGTAGCTCAGATCCAACACTGGAACATTGACAAGGAGCAAGGAAGACAGACTCAGGTGGAGCTAAATAGCAAGGCAGCCAACGAGCTCACCAAAACACCTGAGGGAGGAAGCCCAGAGACTGCAATACCACTTGTGACCACAGAAGTGAACTCAGCCACAGAATTCACAACAGTACCCCCCCCTTGAGGAGGGGTCACCGAACCCTCACCAGAACCCCCAGGCCGACCAGGATGAGCCATATGAAAGGCACGAACAAGATCTGGGGCATGGACATCAGAGGCAAAAACCCAGGAATTATCTTCCTGAGCATAACCCTTCCATTTGACCAGATACTGGAGTTTCCGTCTAGAGACACGAGAATCCAAAATCTTCTCCACAATATACTCCAATTCCCCCTCCACCAAAACAGGGGCAGGAGGCTCCACAGATGGAACCATAGGTGCCACGTATCTCCTCAACAACGACCTATGGAATACATTATGTATGGAAAAGGAGTCTGGGAGGGTCAGACGAAAAGACACCGGATTGAGAATCTCAGAAATCCTATACGGACCAATAAAACGAGGTTTAAATTTAGGAGAGGAAACCTTCATAGGAATATGACGAGAAGATAACCAAACCAGATCCCCAACACGAAGTCGGGGTCCCACACGGCGTCTGCGATTAGCGAAAAGCTGAGCCTTCTCCTGGGACAAGGTCAAATTGTCCACTACCTGAGTCCAGATCGGCTGCAACCTGTCCACCACAGAATCCACACCAGGACAGTCCGAAGACTCAACCTGTCCTGAAGAGAAACGAGGATGGAACCCAGAATTGCAGAAAAATGGAGAGACCAAGGTAGCCGAGCTGGCCCGATTATTAAGGGCGAACTCAGCCAACGGCAAAAATGACACCCAATCATCCTGGTCAGCGGAAACAAAACATCTCAGATATGTTTCCAAGGTCTGATTGGTTCGTTCGGTCTGGCCATTAGTCTGAGGATGGAAGGCCGAGGAAAAAGATAGGTCAATGCCCATCCTACCACAAAAGGCTCGCCAGAACCTCGAGACAAACTGGGAACCTCTGTCAGAAACAATATTCTCAGGAATGCCATGCAAACGAACCACATGCTGGAAGAACAAAGGCACCAAATCAGAGGAGGAAGGCAATTTAACCAAGGGCACCAGATGGACCATTTTAGAAAAGCGATCACAGACCACCCAAATGACCGACATTTTTTGAGAAACGGGAAGGTCAGAAATGAAATCCATCGAAATATGTGTCCAAGGCCTCTTCGGGACCGGCAAGGGCAAAAGCAACCCACTGGCACGTGAACAGCAGGGCTTAGCCCTAGCACAAATTCCACAGGACTGCACAAAAGCACGCACATCCCGTGACAGAGACGGCCACCAGAAGGATCTAGCAACCAACTCCCTGGTACCAAAGATTCCTGGATGACCGGCCAGCACCGAACAATGAAGTTCAGAGATAACTTTACTAGTCCACCTATCAGGGACGAACAGTTTCTCGGCCGGACAACGATCAGGTTTATTAGCCTGAAATTTCTGCAACACTCTCCGCAAATCAGGGGAGATGGCAGACACAATGACTCCTTCCTTGAGGATACTCGCCGGCTCAGATAACCCCGGAGAGTCGGGCACAAAACTCCTAGACAGAGCATCCGCCTTCACATTTTTAGAGCCCGGAAGGTATGAAATCACAAAATCAAAACGAGCAAAAAACAACGACCAACGGGCCTGTCTAGGATTCAAGCGCTTGGCAGACTCAAGATAAGTAAGGTTCTTATGATCAGTCAAAACCACCACGCGATGCTTAGCACCCTCAAGCCAATGACGCCACTCCTCGAATGCCCACTTCATGGCCAGCAACTCTCGGTTGCCCACATCATAATTACGCTCAGCAGCAGAAAATTTCCTGGAAAAGAAAGCACATGGTTTGAACACTGAGCAACCAGAACCTCTCTGTGATAAAACCGCCCCTGCACCAATCTCAGAAGCATCAACCTCGACCTGGAACGGAAGAGAAACATCAGGTTGACACAACACAGGGGCACAGCAAAAACGACGCTTCAACTCCTGAAAAGCTTCCACGGCAGCAGAAGACCAATTAACCAAATCAGCACCCTTCTTGGTCAAATCGGTCAATGGTCTGGCAATGCTAGAAAAATTACAGATGAAGCGACGATAAAAATTAGCAAAGCCCAGGAATTTCTGCAGACTTTTTAGAGATGTCGGCTGAGTCCAATCCTGGATGGCCTGAACCTTAACCGGATCCATCTCGATAGTAGAAGGGGAAAAGATGAACCCCAAAAATGAAACTTTCTGCACACCGAAGAGACACTTTGATCCCTTCATGAACAAGGAATTAGCACGCAGTACCTGGAAAACCATTCTGACTTGCTTCACATGAGACTCCCAATCATCCGAGAAGATCAAAATGTCATCCAAGTAAACAATCAAGAATTTATCCAGATACTCACGGAAAATGTCATGCATAAAAGACTGAAAAACAGATGGAGCATTGGCAAGTCCGAACGGCATCACCAGATACTCAAAATGACCCTCGGGCGTATTAAATGCCGTTTTCCATTCATCTTCCTGCCTGATTCTCACCAGATTATACGCACCACGAAGATCAATCTTAGTAAACCAACTAGCCCCCTTAATCCGAGCAAACAAGTCAGAAATCAATGGCAAGGGATACTGAAACTTAACAGTGATCTTATTAAGAAGGCGGTAATCAATACACGGTCTTAGCGAACCATCCTTCTTGGCTACAAAAAAGAACCCTGCTCCCAATGGTGACGACGATGGGCGAATATGTCCCTTCTCCAGGGACTCCTTCACATAACTGCGCATAGCGGTGTGTTCAGGTACGGACAAATTAAATAAACGACCCTTAGGGAATTTACTACCAGGAATCAAATCGATAGCACAATCACAATTCCTATGCGGAGGTAGGGCATCAGACTTGGACTCTTCAAATACATCCTGAAAGTCCGACAAGAACTCTGGGATGTCAGAAGGAATGGATGACGAAATAGACAAAAATGGAACATCACCATGTACTCCCTGACAACCCCAGCTGGTTACCGACATAGAGTTCCAATCCAATACTGGATTATGGGTTTGCAGCCATGGCAACCCCAACACGACCACATCATGCAAATTATGCAGTACCAGAAAGCGAATAACTTCCTGATGTGCAGGAGCCATGCACATGGTCAGCTGGGCCCAGTACTGAGGCTTATTCTTGGCCAAAGGTGTAGCATCAATTCCTCTCAACGGAATAGGACACCGCAAAGGCTCCAAGAAAAATCCACAACGTTTAGCATAATCCAAATCCATCAGATTCAGGGCAGCGCCTGAATCCACAAACGCCATGACAGAATACGATGACAAAGAGCACATTAAGGTAATGGACAAAAGGAATTTGGACTGTACAGTACCAATAACGGCAGAGCTATCGAACCGC
The DNA here is from genome assembly GCF_032444005.1 of Ranitomeya imitator. NCBI lineage: Eukaryota > Metazoa > Chordata > Amphibia > Anura > Dendrobatidae > Ranitomeya > Ranitomeya imitator. Next base: position 443,941,799 of record NC_091285.1, read on the forward strand.
CTAGTGCGTTTAGGACAATTAGAAATAGCATGAGTAGAATCACCACAATAGAAACACAGTCTGTTCAGACGTCTGTGTTCTTGCCGTTCTACTTTAGTCATAGTCCTGTCGCACTGCATAGGCTCAAATTTACTCTCAGACAATATCGCCAGATGGTGCACAGATTTACGCTCGCGCAAGCAACGACCGATCTGAATGGCCAAGGACATAGACTCATTCAAACCAGCAGGCATAGGAAATCCCACCATTACATCCTTAAGAGCTTCAGAGAGACCCTTTCTGAACAAAGCCGCTAGTGCAGATTCATTCCACAGAGTGAGTACTGACCACTTCCTAAATTTCTGACAATATACTTCTACATCATCCTGACCCTGGCATAAAGCCAGCAGATTTTTCTCAGCCTGATCCACTGAATTAGGCTCATCGTAAAGCAATCCCAGCGCCTGGAAAAATGCATCAACATTACTCAATGCAGAATCTCCTGGTGCAAGAGAATACGCCCAGTCCTGTGGGTCGCCGCGCAAAAAAGAAATAATAATCAAAACCTGTTGAATAGGATTACCAGAAGAATGAGGTTTCAAGGCCAAAAATAGCTTACAATTATTTCTGAAGCTCAGGAACTTAGTTCTGTCACCAAAAAACAAATCAGGAATCGGAATTCTTGGTTCTAGCATCGATTTCTGATCAATAGTATCTTGAATCTTTTGTACATTTACAACGAGATTATCCATTGAGGAGCACAGAGCCTGAATATCCATGTCCACAGCTGTGTCCTGAAGCACTCTAATGTCTAGGGGAAAAAAAAGACTGAAGACAGAGCTAAGAAAAAAAAATGATGTCAGGATTTCTTTTTTCCCTCTATTGGGAATCATTGGTGTGGCTCCTTGTACTGTTATGGCTGGCAATCAGGCAACACAGCGTGCAGTAATCAGCGCACATACAGAGATCTGGCAATAACCAAAAACAATAGGACGAGCTCTGAGACGTGGAATCTCTGTAGACTGCAGTACCTGATCTATCCTCACACAACTATAAGCAGCAGTGGATTGCGCCTATCACTACCTATGCAACTCGGCACTGCCTGAGGAGCTGACTAGCCTGAAGATAGAAATACAAGCCTGACTTACCTCAGAGAAATACCCCAAAGGAATAGGCAGCCCCCCACATATAATGACTGTTAGCAAGATGAAAAGACAAACGTAGGAATGAAATAGATTCAGCAAAGTGAGGTCCGATATTCTAGACAGAGCGAGGATAGCAAAGAGAACTATGCAGTCTACAAAAAACCCTAAAACGAAAACCACGCAAAGGGGCAAAAAGACCCACCGTGCCGAACTAACAGCACGGCGGTGCACCCCTTTGCTTCTCAGAGCTTCCAGCAAAAGTTAATAGCAAGCTGGACAGAAAAAACAGAAAACAAACTAGAAGCACTTATCTAGCAGAGCAGCAGGCCCAAGGAAAGATGCAGTAGCTCAGATCCAACACTGGAACATTGACAAGGAGCAAGGAAGACAGACTCAGGTGGAGCTAAATAGCAAGGCAGCCAACGAGCTCACCAAAACACCTGAGGGAGGAAGCCCAGAGACTGCAATACCACTTGTGACCACAGAAGTGAACTCAGCCACAGAATTCACAACACCCCATATCCCACCGCTACACGGGAATGGGAAGAGAGTGGCCAAGTGCCAGAATAGGCGCATCTTCCAGATGTGCCTTTTCTGGGGTGGCTGGGGGCAGATATTTGTAGCCAGGGGGGGGCCAATAACCATGGACCCTCTCCAGGCTATTAATATCTGCCCTCAGTCACTGGCTTTACTACTCTGGCGGAGAAAATTGCGCGGGAGCCCACGCCAATTTTTTCCGCCATTTAACCCTTTATTTTAAGAGCTAGAACGGCCAAATTTTGCAGATACACACTACTGACATTAGTAGTGTGGAATCTGCAAAAAAAAATGGAGAGAAGACATGGTTTACTGTATGTAAACCATGTCTCAAATCATGTCGGGTTTTAGGAAGGAGAAAGAAAAAGCCGGTAATTGAATTACCGGCTTTTTGCTATATCGCGGCTGTATGAAGTAAGAATATATATACATATATGTGTCTCACTTACATATATATATATATATATATATATACCTATTCTATGTGTACATATTTATTCTACCTATTCTAATGTCAGCTGTCAGTGTGATTTTACTGTACACCGCACTGAATTGCCGGCTTTTCTCTCTAACACCGCTGCGTATTCCTCGCAAGTCACACTGCTGGTCCGTGTGTAATCCGTATTTTTGGGGCTTCCATAGACTTTCATTGGCGTTTTATTTGCGCAATACGGTGACAAACGCAGCATGCTGCGATTTTCTACGGCCGTAGAAAGCCGTATAATACTGATCAGTTTAATACGGCAGATAGGAGCAGGGGCATAGAGAGTAATTGTGCCGTATTTTTTGCGAGTTTTACGGACGTAGTTTCTGCGCTCTTACGTCCGTAAAACTCGCAAGTGTGAAGGCGGCCTAAGTATTTGGTCAGTATTTTACATCAGTATTTGTAAGCCAAAACCAGGAGTGGAACAAATAGGGGAAAAGTATAATAGAAACATATGCACCACTTCTGTATTTCTCACCCACTCCTGGTTTAGGCTTACAAATACTGGTGTAAAATATTGACCAAATACTGAACGTCTGACGGCAGCCTTAGAAAACATCAAAATCAGGTGACTGTGGGGAGCTGGCAGATTGAGGTTGGTGGATTACCTCCATTGTGCCCACTGTACACCGTAAAAGTGCCCAATTGGGACACTTTGATGTTCCTTCTAACAGGCGGGGACCAAACATTACTGATACCACTCTTATGGTAAAAAAGAAAAAAAACACCTTGGGAGACCTATCCAGTAAAGGAAAAAATTACAGTAACCAACAAATCAAAACCCTTTTCTTAGAAGATGCTTTTAGTCATTAAAGGGAAACTGTCACCCCGAAAATCGCGGGTGAGGTAAGCCCACCGGCATCAGGGGCTTATCTGCAGCATTTTGTAATGCTGTAGATAAGCCCCCGATGTTACCTGAAAAAGGAGAAAAAGACGTTATATTATACTCACCCAGGGGCGGTCCCGCTGCTGGTCAGGTCGGATGGGCGTCTCTGGTCCGCTGCGGCGCCTCCCATCTTCATTACAAGACGTCCTCTTCTGATCTTCAGCCACGGCTCCGGCGCAGGCGTACTTTGCTCTGCCCTGTTGAGGGCAGACAAAGTACTGCAGTGCGCAGGCGCCGGGCCTCTGACCTTTCCAGCGCCTGCGCACTGCAGTACTATCCTCTGCCCTCAAGAGGGCAGAGCAAAGTACGCCTGCGCCGAAGCCGTGGCTGAAGATCAGAAGAGGACGTCTTGTAATGAAGATGGGAGGCGCCGCAGCGGACCGGAGACACCCATCCGACCTGACCAGCAGCGGGACCGCCCCTGGGTGAGTATAATATAACGTCTTTTTCTCCTTTTTCAGGTAACATCGGGGGCTTATCTACATTATTGCAGAATGCTGTAGATAAGCCCCTGATGCCGGTGGGCTTACCTCACCCGCGATTTTCGGGGTGACAGGTTCCCTTTAAAGAGTACCGTATCTAAACTTTTATTTTTTAATTATTTTGTTCAAAATAGGAAGTTATAAAACTTTGCAAATCACTTTATTAGGGGATTTGTGTGCATTCCCATAAAAGATGCATACAGGTTTCTTCCAACCCACTGTTCTCCCCAGTCTTTTTGCATGCTTTTAACTGCACTGATATCAGATGGACTCATTTTGTCCCCGATTCTTCAAAGCAATTTTGGTTGAATTGTGGCATAAATTTCCTTGAACACTCGTTAAAGGGTAGATGGTAACTTGTAGGATCGCTGCTTCCAACAGGTGGCACTATAGATTTCAAGTCCTCTTTTTCTCTGAAGAGGCTATTTGCATATTAAATTACCCAGAGGAGCATTGCACGGCAAATAAGTCTAATTACCTTGGCATGCCGGAGCTGGTATGTCACTCTACACAAGGAGAAACGTTACCCCTTAGACCCCTTGAATAATCTCAACATATTTGTGCAACTCTGAGTTTCGCAAAAAAGGTATGACTTTTACCATTTTCATTACGAACTATGGTATTCCTTATGCACTGACTGGAGTAAATTTGTGCCGAGGTGCATGCCACTGAATCAAGAGTGTCTGCCTTCAAAATGCCCCCTCATGAAGACTAGCGAGAAAATTGGTGGTCTTGATTAACTGGAGCCTTTGAATACAGACGATGGCAGTGAAAGGGTCAGCTCAGCATCTGTGTCTCACTAACTCTGGGGATAAGCGCAAAACTCAGGACAGAAGATGGGCTGACCCATCACTGCCATCATCTGTACTCCAAATGAATGTGTTCTGATATCAATGCACCAAGAGAATTGGGTCTATTATGCAAATCACTGTTCGAACTCTGATCATAGTGTTATCCGAATCTCTCCAACGAGGAGAAAATGGGAGAAAAAAATGTCTCCATCTTCTCCATTCTATCAGTCCACGAGAATCGGACTGCATTCAGATGGCATGCAGTCCGATGTTTTCCATGGACTCCTTGACTTGCGTGGCAGAGAGCGATCCGAATATCAGATCACACTCAGGCATGCAGCAATTGTTTTCCTTGAACTGGTCCTGGCAAAAAAATAAAAATTGGACATGTGCATGACCCTATAGCTTATAATTGGTCTGAATACAATCCATGAATACAATCCAATGTTTTGTCGGATGGAACTCGGACCGAAAATAAACTCATGTGCACCTGCCCTGAGGTCAAGCAATTAAACTGGAGGAAAGCAGAAGTTTGGAAGCCACTTGCCTTTTTCTTTCTTTACAGGAATGAAGATAAATACCATAATAAATTGATTTGCAAAAGTTTTATAACTTTCCATTTTGGACCAAATCATTTAAAAAAAATGAAAGTTTAGTAACTCTTTAATAATAAGACACCATAGGCTTTTTTTTTGTAATAACGGTATATGTAGTATCATAATCACTGATATTAAATTAGTGAAGGATAGTAAAAAAATGGCACCATAGCAGCAGAGACTGAAAGTAAAAGCTTCATATACTAGATTCTACATCATAAAAAGACAAAATTTTAATCAAAATTAAATGTTTGGCATCAGTGAGAAAAGCTAAGCTGTGTTAACTGGCCATTTAATCAGAAATGGAACAGTCAGCTTGTGAACCCAACCAAGGTTTAAGGACAACACCATATGAATTCAGACATAAACTGTCACATGCATTTTTAATATCTATAATCTCTGGTGAATTCAGAGTATGTCTTTTAAGCCTTTCTTTGGCTCTCAAAATGGCTGCCTTCCCAGTTTTAACAGTATTCTACAACTAGCGCTGAAATGGACACTCTTACTGGCAGTATAATGAGGTTAATTGCCACAGACCTGGTTGATGCCTGTGCCCATCTACTCAACAACAGTGTGTACGCACATCATATCGTTGCGTCTCAACTCGAACCAACTGTTCTCTCTTTCTCTCCAAGTTTTAACAGTATTCTACAACTAGAGCTAAAATGCTCACTCTTACTGGCAGTATAATGAGGTTAATTGCCGCAGACCTGGATAGGGTTGATGCCTGTACCCATCTACTCAACGTTATTGTGTACGCGCATCATTTATTGTGCCCATGGTGCCTATTGAAATCATCATGCTCGCTAAGTAATGCATGTGCCCGGTCTTCCAAAGAGAGGAACATTCTTTGTTTCCCTCCTCAGTTATCTAATATATAAAGCTGAATGTGTGTGTATGTGTGTATGTGTATATGTCCGGGATTGGCATCTGCACAGTCACACGTCTGGACCCCGAGAGTGTCATAGGCTATGTTGTGAGGCGAAATTTTAACCCCATGCGTTCCAATTCACAAAACAATTTTTCCCCTATCTACATAATGGGGAAAAAGTGAAAGGAAAAGTGTTGGAGGCAAATTGACAGCTGCCAGATGTGAACAAAGGGGACTTAAAGAATGAGAGCGATGGCGCCAAAGAGTATATACCGTACAGTTGCTAAGGTGGGGCCTCGACATGGGATACTCACCCCACACGGGGATATGAACACACATACAAAATGCGCTACGCACTACCACATGCTTGAACACATATACCACCCTCAGCACACATTTCACCACACATACACCAACCTCGCCACGTAAAAGTCAAAACACAAAAGTCGCCACTCAAAACTCGTCATGTGCAAAATTCGCCACATGCAAAACTTGCCACATGCAAAACTAGGCCTTACGCAAAACTTGACACACGTGCAAAACTCACCTCATGGAAACTCGCCACACGTGAGACATGATGTCAAGGGAAAGGGAGGAGCCTCATGGATTACACCGCTGTGCTCATAACAGGAAGTTGCTGTGCAGGTGTGAGGGGAAGAGAGGCATGAGGGGAAAATGAGGGGAGGGGAAAATGAGAGGAGTGAGGGAAAAATACCGGAATGATGGGAAAATAGTGGAGTGAGGTGAAAATGAGATGAGAGGTGTGAGGTGAAAATGAGAGGTGTGAGGTTAAAGTGAAGAAGTGTGAGTGGAAAATGAGAGGAGTGAGGGGAAAATAGTGGAGTGATCGGAAAATGACAGGTGTTAGGTGAAAATGAGACGTGTGAGGGGGAAAATGAGAGACGTGAGAGGGAAAATTACAGATGTGAGGGGGAAAATGAGAGGTGTGATGGGAAAATGAGAGAAGTGAGGTACTGCTATAGTATGAGGCTGTGTAGAATTTGTTACAACCACAGTTAGTTACTATGTCCAGGCAACGCCGGGCTCTTCAGCTAGTAGCTAATGAAGAAGGGTTCTAAAAGAAGCACTCCAATCTTTTAACCCTGAATTCTCTAATAGGGCATTTGGGAAACCAGTAACACTGAAACTGTGTCAGATATAGTGGGATAGAAGGACGGTAGAAAGCAAATGTCTGTCTTTAGTAAACAAAGACACACAATACTTCCCGATGGGAGCCCATGTAGTTACCACCAAAAAGGAAGATTAGTGCTGCTGGCTGAGAGGAAACAATGAGATGTCTCATAAATACAGGTCAAATTCAATGCTCCCTCTTATAAAACCAGCAGTGACATTATAAAGAAAGTGACATATAATAGAATCAATACAATTAATTAACTTTTCTACAGAGGACATCATTTGTTTAAAGCAAGGGGCATACAGTCTCATTAAAGACAAATGGGGCATCATGTTCTGCCAATATGAACAATGTCCCACAGATACGTGATGGTTCTTGCACATGTTTATACTATTAGTAGCACTTTATTGTATGGCAAACCTGTTTCATCTATTGTAATAAAATTACACAACAGATACAGTACCAGAAATGCAGAATTGCCCATGTACCCAAAACAGAAGTGTTCAATCTATCCACAATATTCCCACACTGATTGCAATTTAAGTCTTTATATATTCGAACATGTGGATTTTTAATTGCAACAGAACTAACAAAATAATCAGATTTTACACATCCACAGTGTGATAATGAGTCACTTCTCACGGACAAGTAGTGAATCAGGATAGTTAAGGAGTCCAAGGTCAAAAGCCAGGAGGGTACGTCATAAACTGAGGGAAGAGACAAAGGATTAGTCAGGTATCGGTCCAAGATCAAAATACTAGGAAAATAATGGATCAGAACAAAGAGGTTAGACAGATAGCCAGAACGAGTTTGAAGGCCATCATTAAAACAAAACACTAGGCACAGCAAAAACCAACTTAGTTGGCTAGAATCTACATCTGGCAGAGGTCTAGGACTAACAGCCCAGTTAAGTAGCCGTACAGTCACCTGGGACAATGAACACCTGGAGACAGCCAGCACCTCCCAGCATCAAAACACCGACAGCTCAGAATGCCCCTGCACCAGACTGGACACTGAGCTGTCAAACAAAATAATGACAGCTTCAGTATGCCCCTGTACCAGATTGGACGGCAGAACCATCAGTAACTGCATACCAGACACACTGACGAGTGGAATCGTGACAGTACTCCCTCTTTTAGGAGGGCCATTGGAACTCCAGGATTCCAAGGAAATTTTAGATGAAAGGCTCTAACTAACTGCTCGGCCTTCACATCTCGAGCTGGAACCCAGGATCTCTCCTCTCATCTGTATCCCCTCCAGTGGATGAGGTACTGGAGAGAATTTCCGACTCTGCAAGAATACACAACCTTCGGGCCCTCATACTCCAGGAGGCAGTGATGAGGGAGACACTGCTGAAGGGACAAACTCCTTTAATAGAGATTTATGGAACAGGGTATTGATGAAGGATGGGGTATCTGTATGCTATTGGATTGACCATCTCTAGGATTTGATATGGACCAATAAACTTTGAACCCAACTTTGCAGATGGCATTTTAAGTTTAATATCCTTAAATTACAATCCACCGAATGTTATCTATCGGCCTTCCATTTTTGGTGAATCTGAGCGACCCAGTATTTTTTGTTTAGACGAGCTTTAGGTAATTTGGCATTAGGGACAAGATTAATAGCGCAATTATAAGGACGACCGGGGAGGGGTGGGTAGTTTCTCCACTTCTTTTTCTGAGAGCACATCACCGAAGTCTTTCAGGCATCACAGCAGACCCTTTAGACTAGCCGAGCATATTTGTACAGACTTTAGACATTTCTTGTAACAATTGGGGCTCCATTTAACAATCTCCTTCTGATACGAATCAATAACAGGATTATTATGATGAAAATGCAGCCCTGGAAACCCCAGCCAGGTAAACCCAGCAGGTAAATTATCCAAAACAATACAGGAGATGGATTCAGAGTGAAGCGCTCCCACTTGGAGTGTGAAAACCCCCTCAAATTATCAGGGAGAGCCATTACAGGTTCCAGAGAGACCAACTGTACATCAGAGGTTATTGATGTCACAGCCAGCGGAGGGCTATATCATAAAATTAATTATCTCTCCCTGCAACTGATATTGTGATGACTCCAGACTTTGGCATTCCTTAGTCTGATCCTGCATGATAACATGGAAAGAGGGCTGACAAGTCTGGGGACCCAACACCCCATGGACTAGTCAAAGCTCTATTTAGCATAGCAAACCGGGATATTGTAAATGTTTTTTTCAACCTCATTTTCACTGAATAAGGTTATACAGGGCTGGTTAGGCAGGGAATTTACTCCTACATAGGTGAATGCTGCTGGGTTGGAGGGGATGGGGGACCTGACAGGTTCCCTTTAATATACAACTGTTCAGGCATTGTTGGCACCAAAATTACTGTATACCAGTGTATCCATTAATAAATATTATCCATCCACAAATATCTCTACTGACCTATGACATCCCAACATGTAAAGACGTGGAGCTAGAGCAGCACCATATTTATCATCCTTCCATGCTTGTCCATGCTTCCTGGCAGCCTTTGTTAGTCCTGCCACACCGAGATGCAAGCGGAGAGCACTGAGAAAAGTGGCACAAAGTAATCAAATCAGACATGTGGAAGCTTGGGTTTTAATCTCTCCCCCCAAAATGCAAAATTTTGGTTAACAAGTTAACCCATAAACACGGGGACACTGACCATGATGTGCAGTCTGTGACTTTTTTAGATGCAGAAAGCCAAGTTACCATCTCTCTCTGCAATTCTGCAATTCATTTGTTGAAGACAAAAATAAAGTTAAAATACACAAAGAACAACAGCAAACTAAGCATAAAACTGCGCAAAGATCAGAGTAACGCATAGCAACCATTATTAATTATATCAGTGTCTTTACACTGAAAATCTAAGTACATTTGCAACCTGCCGTAATTACAAATTTCCAGTTGTTTTGCTTCTACAGCTCCTATATAAGCAATACATCTCTGTGGCAACGGAAAACAGAGAAACCTTGAAAGAGTTTTGTTCCGCAGCCATATTTCCTTCCGTCCATCTCCTAAATTATGCTACTGTACACTGGATCGGTCAGCAAAAAGGAAGGAACAGAGAAAATAAAGAGCATGCCTGAAGGATAAGTCTGTACACAAGGTGTTTGTTGTCTGTTACCATGGTAACACATAGGTCTGTATAGGTAGACAAGCTAGAAAAATGTCGAAAAGATCTACTGTAAAGTTGATTCATGTATATGTTAGACATATTCAAACCAAAAAAATAATTATATGGGTGGTTTAAAAACTGGCAGCACATCACCACGGGGAAGAAACCCAGTGTCATATAATAACTCCAAGCATAGATTTCAGCTCAGTATTTAAGTATTAAATATTATAATGTAATTTATGATAATGTCGATTTTTCCAATTATTTTTCAGCTGCAAATAGGCTTCCTCCCCATCGTGTATCAGTAACATGCCCCCTCATTACTGTTTTTTTGGCTCATTTAACCCCTTTACCCCCAAGGGTGGTTTGCACGTTAATGACCGGGCCAATTTTTACAATTCTGACCACTGTCCCTTTATGAGGTTATAACTCTGGAACGCTTCAACGGATCCTGGTGATTCTGACACTGTTTTCTCGTGACATATTGCACTTCATGATAGTGGTAAAACTTCTCTGATATTACTTGCGTTTATTTGTGAAAAAAATGGAAATTTGGCCAAAATTTGGCAATTTTCCAACTTTCAATTTTCATGCCCTTAAATCACAGAGATATGTCACACAAAATGCTTAATAAGTAACATTTCCCACATGTCTACTTTACATCAGCACAATTTTGGAACCAATTTTTTTTTTTGTTAGGGAGTTATAGAGGTTAGAAGTTGACCAGTGATTTCTCATTTTTACAACACCATTTTTTTTAGGGACCACATCACATTTGAAGTCACTTTGAGGGGTCTATATGATAGAAAATTCCCAAGTGTAAAACCATTCTGAAAACTGCACCCCTCAAGGTTCTCAAAACCACATTTAAGAAGTTTATTAACCCTTCAGGTGTTTCACAGGAATTTTTGGAATGTTTAAAAAAAAATGAACATTTAATTATTTTTCACAAAAAAATTACTCCAATTTGTTTTATTTTACCAAGGGTAATAGTAGAAATTGGAACCCAAAAGTTATACAATTTGTCCTGAGTACGCCGATATCCCATATGTAGGGGTAAACCACTTTTTGGGCGCATGGCAGAGCTCGGAAGTGAAGGAGCGCAGTTTAACTTTTTCAATGCAGAATTGGCTGGAATTGAGATGTCGCGTTTGGAGAGCCCCTGATGTGCCTAAACAGTGGAAACTCCCCACAAGTGTAAACTAGACCAGCTAAGGAACTTATCTAGATGCATGGTGTGCACTTTGAACCCCAATTGTTTCACTAAAATTTATAATATAGAGCCGTGGAATTTAAAAAATCTTTTTTTCTACAAAAATGATCTTTTTGCCCCCAATTTTTTATTTTCCCAAGGGTATCTGGAGAAATTGGAAACCAAAAGTGGTTGTGAAATTTGTCCTGAGTATGCAGATACCCCAACCCACCGTTTGGGCACATGGCAGAGCTCGAAAGGGAAGGAGCGCCATTTTGGAATGCAGACTTTGATGGAATGGTCTGCGGGCGTCACGTTGAGTTTGCAGAGCCCCTGATGTACCTAAACAGTAGAAACCCTGCACAAGTGACCCCAGATTGGAAACTAGACCCCCCAAGGAACTTATCTAGATGTGTTGTGAAAACTTTGAGCCCCCAAGTGTTTTACTAAGGTTTATTATAACGCAGAGCCGTGAAAATAAAAAATAATTTTTTTTCCCACAAAAATGATTTTTTAGCCCCCAAATTTTTATTTTCAGTACGCTAATACCCCATATGTGGGAGAAAACTACTGTTTGGGCACACACCGGGGCTCCGAAGGGAAGAAGTGGCATCTTGGAATGCAGATGGATTGGTCTGCAGGCGTCATGTTGCATTCGCAGAGCCCCTGATTTACCTAAACAGTAGAAACCCCCCACAAGTGACCCCATATTGGAAACTAGACCCCCAAAGGAACTTATCTAGATGTGTTGTGAGTAGTGATGAGCGAGTCTACTCGTTGCTCAGGTTTTCTCGAGCATTCTTGGGTGACCTCCGAGTATTTATGACTGCTCGGAGATTTAGTTTTCATCCCAGCAGCTGAATGATTTACAGCTACTAGCCTGCTTGATTACATGTGGGGATTCCCTAGTAACCAGGCAACCGCCACATATACTTAGGCTGGCTACTAGCTGTGAAAACGAAATCTTTGAGCAGTCATTAATACTCGGAAGTCACCCGAGCATGCTCGGAAAAACCCGAGCAACGAGTACACTCGCTCATCACTTGTTGTGAGAACTTTGAACCCCCAAGTGTTTCACTAAAGTTTATAACGCAGAGCCGTGAAAATGAAAAAAAAATTTCCACAAAAATTATTTTTTTATCCCTCAGTTTGGTATTTTCTCAAGGGTTAAAAGAGAAATTGGATCCCAAAAGTTGTTGTCCAATTTGTCCTGAGTACGCTGATACCCCATATGTGGGGTAAACCACTGTTTGGGTGCAGGTCAGGGCTCGGAAGGGAAGAAGTGGCGTTTTGGAATGCAGACTTTGATGGAATGGCCTGCAGGTGTCAGGTTGCGTTTGCCGAGCCCCTGATGTACCTAAACAGTGGAAACCCCCAATTCTAATTTCAACCCTAACCCCAACACATCCCTAACCCTAATCCCAACCCTAACCCCAACACACCCCAAACCTCAACACACCCCTAACCCTAATCCCAACCCTAACCATAACCCTAACCCGAACACACCCCTAACCCTAATCCCAACCCCAACACACCCTTAACCCCAACACACCCCTAATCATAAGCTAATCACAACCCTAACCATAACCCTAACCATGACACACCTCTAACCCAACTTTAAATATGATCCAAACCCTAAACCCAACCCTAACTTTAGCCCCAACCCTAAATCCCTAACTCTAACCCTAATGGGAAAATGGAAATAAATACTTTTTTTAATGTTATTATTTTTACTTAAGGCGGTGGTAATGGGCGGTTTGATTTACTATTTATAGCGGGTTTTTATGTTTGGCAGCTGTCACACACTAAAAGACGCTTTTTAATTGCAAAAAATATTTTTTGGGTCACCACATTTTGAGAGTTCAAATTTTTCCGTATTTTGGTCCACAGAGTCATATAAGGTCTTGTTTTTTGCGGGGCGAGTTGACGTTTTTATTGGTACCATTTTCAGGCACATGACATTTTTTGATCGCTTTTTATTCCGATTTTTGTTAGGCAGAATGAACAAAAACCAGCAATTCATGAATTTCTTTTGGGGGGGTGTTTGGTAAAATTGATAAAGCAGTTTTATTCTTCGTGTTAGTACGATTACAGTTATACCTCATTTATATTTTTTTATGTCTTGGCACTTTTATACAATAAAAACTATTTTATATAAAAAATAATAATTTTTGCATCGCTTTATTCTGAGGGCTAAAACTTTTTTTTTCCGCTGATGACGCTGTACGGGCTCGTTGTTTTTGTGGGACAAGATGACGTTTTCAACGGTACCATGTTTATTTATATCCGTCTTTTTGATCGCGTGTTATTCCAGTTTTTGTTCGGCGGTATGATGATAAAGCATTGTTTTTTGCCTCGGTCTTTTTTTATTTTTGTTACGATGTTCACTGAAGGGGTTAACTAGTGGGACAGTTTTATAGGTCGAGTCGTTACGGACGCGGCGATACTAAATATGTGTACTTTATTATTTTTTTATTTACATAAAGAAATGTATTTATTGGAACAATTTTTTTTCTTTATTTAGGAATTAAAAAAAATATATTTTTACACAGTGTAATTTTATTTTTTGGGGGCTTTTTTACTTTGTCCCAGGGTGGGACACCAGTGTATAGTGTCAGATCACTGATCTGACACTGCACAGCATTGTGTCAGATCAGCGATCTGACAGGTGCTGCAGGAGGTTTGCCGCTGCCGGCTCTCAGCAGGCGCTCGCAAGCCACCTCCCTGCAGGACCCAGAAGGAGCTTTGCAGCCATCTTGGATTCGGGGCCTGCAAGGAGGAGAACGGAGGAGACTCAGGGTCTCAGGGCAGCACGCAGGGAGCCCCCTCCCTGCGCGATGCTTCCCTATGCCACCGGAAGACTGCAATCATGTTTGATCGCAGTGTTGCAGGGGTTAATGTGTCGGGAGCAGTACGTGACCGCTCCTGGGACATAGTGCCGGATGTCAGCTGTGATAATCAGCTGACACCCAGCCACGATCGGCCGTGCTCCCCATGTGAGCGTGGCTGATCGGTGATGACGTACTATCCCGTCGATGGTCATACGGGCCCGGGTCACCTCGACCGGATAGTAGGTCAGAAGGGGTTAAAGAGTTAAAGGAGCATTCCCATCTACAAGATCCTATCCCAATATGTATTAAGTGCAATAATAATATTAGCCAATACCTCCAATTAGAAATGTACATAGTTCTCCTGATTCGCTATGTCTCTTTCCTCATGTGCAGGCATTGCAGGACCTTAGGTATCTATGGTTACGAACACTAGATAGTAACTAACTAGCTGTCACTATATCAGTGGTCGTAACCATGGATATCTAAGGTCCTGCAAAGCCTACACATGAGGAATGAGACATAGCGAATCAGAAAAACTATACATTTCTAATTGGAGGTATTTGCTAATATTATTATTAGTATTACACCTACTACATATTGGAATAGGATCTTGGAGATGGGAATAACAATATTCTAGGAACTGGTAGTCATGCAGAACATAAAACAGTGATTTTATCCCAAACTACAGCCTGCTAAGCGATACATTGCTGGAATCATGATCTCTGCCCCTACATCACGCAGATCTCGGATGAGTAGCAAAAACCTGTTGACAGACTCCCTTTAAAAAGAAAGCACTACTGGCTCCAACACCTAATCCAACTGACTCTTCTTTTACAAGCACGGTCTGTGCCCGCATTTCCTCATGCGTGTACCATCCTTACTGTTCACCTGTCTTTCCTCGCACACCTTCTGCTTTCACTAGATGATTAGTGTCTCGGGAGTCCAAACTCCACTTCTCTCCCTTTCCCGGAACCAATGCTGGTAAAACATGTATGCAACTACTCAGGGATCCCTGCAGCTGACAAACTGTTAACCCTTACGGGAAAGCGCAGAAGCACCTTACTTCTTATAGGCAGCGCAGCTCTGGTTCTATTTTATTCTAGACTGATGATGACACCTTAGTAACCACTGCCGTTCTGCCCACACTGCAGACACAGGTATTGTAAGGTTCGATATAATAAGGTAGCATAAGATTACAGTTGTACTGAACTCTTCGCTATGTAAGTGCTTATAGTCCATATGGTATAGAGGGAAAAAAACCCTAGGGGCTATCCTTTGCCTGCAGAGTGGAAAAGTGGTTTCCCAGGAGTGCTTGGGCAGACTGGAGTATACAGTGTTAATGCTCTGTCATTAGCTTTAATTAGCTGTGTTTACAACAATACAACAATACAGACCCTAGTGTTTACTCAACAATGCAGCTGGGAACCTCAAAGACAAGTGCAGGGAGGAGAAGAGTCTGGATGGAAGGTAGCAAAGCACTGCCCAGGCACAGTGTCAAGGACTGGGGGAGAGATATGGGACCGAGAGGACACCACATGGTACAAGAAAATAGAGGAGCAAACTGCTAGTTGCATATATCAAGGCATTACGCTGAAGCCATTTCTGGAGCTCGTGTTATATATTTTTTCTTATAAGAATTGGATCTAAGTGAGGTCATTAAGGGAGTATTCTGATCTGGTATACCTTGGCAGGACAGAAGTGGGTGCACTTGTGCCCGTCCTCTCCATTATGTTTTTTGACAGGTACGGATTTCCATAGAAATGACTATAGAAAGTTACAACACATGTGACCTCCTTTACATTTTCCGTCAGGATATAATAGCCAATTGCTGATTCATCGGGGAAGAACGGGGTCAGATGACTCCCATTCTCAACATTAGATTGAGGTAGAATCAATGTGTCATGTCTGAGATGGGAATCCTTCTTTAAGATATCAGTGCCCATACAGGGGTTATTACTTGGTTGCCCTTCTTTTTACTTTAATGATTTGTCAATCAAGCAGGACAGAATGGAGGGGGTCAGACTTTTAAGACCACCAAAAATGAAGGTGCTGACCCTTTTTGACTAGTCAAAATTATTCATATTGGTGTTTTGTACAGCCCCATTTTTATCGTTTAGCAACACTTTGTAACAATATTAAAGAAGCACTACTTCTCCCATCAACATTTTTGTCCTCTAAATTTATTGAAGTCACCATATTAAACAGCACTGTGTACTTACCATTGCTCATTTGCCTTTCTACCCAGCTAATTCTCCTGTTTTCCATTAGGTCTATGATATCACGTGATTAAATACTGCCTAGCTGTAGCCTAGAAACAGGAGGTCAATTTTCCCCGAATGACTCATGCAAAAGTCAATGACAGGGGAGAGGGGGAGCAGCCAAGTCAGGAGTGGGAATGATTTCTGCAAGCACAAGAGACTTCCTGTTTCTACATACAGCAGAGAATAGAGAATAAATACGGTAGCTGGGTAGAAAGGCAAAATGAGCAACTGCAAGTACACCGTGCTATATAATATAACTAGCTATTGAACCCGTTCTACGCCCGGGTGGCGAGCATTTATATTGGTATATGGTCTCCATCCTGGTATGTGCTGCTCCATCCTGCGTCCGCATCCTGTCATGCGCTGCTCCATCCTGCGTCCCCATCCTGTCATGCGCTGCTCCCATCCTGTGTCCCCATCCTGTCATGCGCTGCTCCCATCCTGCGTCCCCATCCTGTGATGCGCTGCTCCCATCCTGTGATGCGCTGCTCCCATCCTGCGTCCCCATCCTGTCATGTGCTGCTCCATCCTGCGTCCCCATCCTGTCATGTGCTGCTCCATCCTGCGCCCCCATCCTGTCATGCGCTGCTCCATCCTGCGTCCCCATCCTGTCATGCGCTGCTCCCATCCTGCGTCCCCATCCTGTCATGTGCTGCTCCATCCTGCGCCTCCATTCTGTCATGTGCTGCTCCCATCCTGCGCCCCCATTCTGTCATGTGCTGCTCCATCCTGCGTCCCCATCCTGTCATGCGCTGCTCCCATCCTGCGTCCCCATCCTGTCATGCGCTGCTCCCATCCTGTGATGCACTGCTCCCATCCTGCGTCCCCATCCTGTGATGCGCTGCTCCCATCCTGCGTCCCCATCCTGTTATGTGCTGCTCCATCCTGCGTCCCCATCCTTATGTGCTGCTGCATCCTGCGTCCCCATCCTTATGTGCTGTTGCATCCTGCGTCCCCATCCTTATGTGCTGCTGCATCCTGCGTCCCCATCCTTATGTGCTGCTCCGTCCTGCGTCCCCATCCTTTCATGTGCTGCTCCATCCTGCATCCCCATCCTGTTATGTGCTGCTCCCATCCTGCGTCCCCATCCTTATGTGCTGCTCCCATCCTGCGTCCCCATCCTTATGTGCTGCTCCATCCTGCGTCCCCATCCTTATGTGCTGCTGCATCCTGCGTCCCCATCCTTATGTGCTGCTCCATCCTGCGTCCCCATCCTTATGTGCTGCTGCATCCTGCGTCCCCATCCTTATGTGCTGCTGAATCCTGCGTCCCCATCCTGTTATGTGCTGCTGCATCCTGCGTCCCCATCCTTATGTGCTGCTGCATCCTGCGTCCCCATCCTTATGTGCTGCTGCATCCTGCGTCCCCATCCTTATGTGCTGCTCCATCCTGCGTCCCCATCCTTATGTGCTGCTCCATCCTGCGTCCCCATCCTTATGTGCTGCTCCATCCTGCGTCCCCATCCTTATGTGCTGCTCCATCCTGCGTCCCCATCCTTATGTGCTGCTCCATCCTGCATCCCCATCCTTATGTGCTGCTCCATCCTGCGTCCCCATCCTTATGTGCTGCTGCATCCTGCGTCCCCATCCTTATGTGCTGCTCCCATCCTGCGTCCCCATCCTTATGTGCTGCTCCATCCTGCGTCCCCATCCTTATGTGCTGCTCCATCCTGCGTCCCCATCCTTATGTGCTGCTCCATCCTGCGTCCCCATCCTTATGTGCTGCTCCATCCTGCGTCCCCATCCTTATGTGCTGCTCCATCCTGCGTCCCCATACTGCCTCTGACCCGCTCGGCGCCGAGTGCTGGGGGGCCTGAGCAGGTGGGGACACCGGCGCGCTGTGGGGGTCAGGTGCCGGTATCGCCGCCAGCTCAGGCCCCCCAGCACTTGCTATACTCACCTGTCTGTCCCGTTCCATCGCTGAGCGCCGCCATCTTCCCGGTCTCCTGGCCGTGACTGTTCAGTCAGAGGGCGGCGCCGGCGCGCATTAAGTGCGTCATCGCGCCCTCTGAACTGAAGGTTACAGGCCGAAGACCGGGAAGATGGCGGCGCTCAGCGATGGAACGGGGAAAGGTGAATATAGCTCATACTCACCCTCCTGGCGGTCCCTGCTTCTTTGTTAGAGATCGCGGTGTGCGTTCAGTGTGAACGCACACCGCGATCTCCCGGGAGCGTCACTCTGTGAGGCCCAGACTGCGCCGGCGCTTGCGCCGGCGCAGTCTATAGAGGCTTCGGACAGAGTGACGCTCCCAGCGTTATATTATAGATGATGGAGCGCCCCCAAGGCCTAGGGGAACTCGGTACCGGGCCCTTCTGTTCTCAAGGGGGATATCACGGTGGCTGACCCGGTCCATGGCCCTAGGGGCGTCCGTTGATAAAAGGGGGGAAAGGTCTTTAAAGGGGAAATGTTCATGATGCCACCTGTCGTATTCGGTCAGGGTGACCGACGCTGCTTAGGGGTCTGCTGGGGCGATGTTATGGCAGCTAAATGGTATACCTTCCCACAGGTGAAGTATATCACCAGGGCTTCCCAAAGTGTAGATGGTGGATGGTGTGAGGCGCAGTGAAGAACGAGGACACAAGGGTGCAGTCTCTTTACCTTTTTACTGAAGGCTTCAGCGTCCTCAGTCCGGAGCACCGGATCACAGGGTAGGCAGAGTCCGGCCGGTCTGAAAGCAAATCCAGAGTCCCCTTATCCAGGTGAAAATCAGTAGCCTTCCTCTAGCGCTTGAGTGTTGTAGTTCCTCCCTGCTGAGCTTCTTGGTGAGGTTCTCACAACTATTGTAGATGTTAAGTCTCTTTCTCTCTGTCCACCTGATGGTAAGGATAGGACAAACCCGTATGACTGATGGCCTGAGGCTTTTTACAGGGACACTATCACGCCCCGGCCCCCACAGTTGCCACCGTGCCTCCTGGGTATAAGGTCGGGCAACTAATATGGAACTAGCTGTCCTGCCGGTCTCTGGAGCCAGGCTTGGAGACGATGACTCCCTTGGTGTTCCGGCTACCGGCTTCTGCACCTCAGAAAGGAGGCAGCCTTTTACAGGGCAGAACTCCTTCTGGTTTCCTCTTCTTTTGCTATGACTTTGTTTCTCACTCTTAGCAACGCAATTCCCTTCAATGTCTCTTCATTTGGATGCTGCCGCATTGGTAAGCAGGCGCAGCTCCGTGGCCTTCTATCTAGGCCTCTGACAGGATCCCACCCTTGTCAGGGACCCACTACCTGAGAGGAGCTCAGATAGCAGCTCACTGGGTGAAGCCCAGCTCACTTCTTTCTCACTTCCTGTCCAAACTGCCAGTTTTACCTAATTGAGAGGAGTGCGCTAATAAATAGAAACATGGCTCCCCCTGGCGGCCTGGAGTGTGAAGTGTGTTGTGTGGTTTGTGATACCTGGTAAGGTGATCTCCTTTATTGCCTTCAGACGTAACACCACTCCCCCAGGTGGAAGAATGACAATACTGCAATGACCATGACCCTGGGGCGCTGCAATGACTTCAGTATATTGTGAGGATACATCTTTGATGGGAGGAGTGCCTCGTTACAGACAGGAAAAGAGATGCTTTAGTGAAGGAGTTTGATTGCGTAGAATATTTATTACCGATAACAGACTTCAGGCTGTCAGAGGATACTGCTGAACTCAGAAATATAATGGCCAAGTCCATCTTAAATGAATGCTTCACAGACAAATTAAGAGTAAACATAAGAAACACTTGCCCACAATGTTTGGCAGTCTGCAGTTTGCATATTTCTAAAACAAATGTCTTAGAAAACAAACAGAAATCTTGATCAGAACACAAGGGTTCATTTCCTCTGGATCCCTTCCATTTTCACCTCTCAGATGACTGAAAGAAGTCAACTTTCACAAGGGGCCACGGAAATTATTATGGTTTATATCTTACAGCAATTTTTAATCCAGCTTGGGACATGATATGATCCGTATAGATGCCAAGATTAAAAATGTAGTTTACTACTACTGAAAAAAAAAAACCAACCAATATACTCACATACTGGACTCCAGATGCTTCTCGTTGGCATTGCCTGTGTCACCCACCGGTCTCCTCAGCTCCTCTTCAATAGCATAACTGCTCCAGCCAATCAGCTGCAGCCCACTATTTGGATGGAGCAGTCAAGTGATATCTCCAGCTGGATAAGAAAGCTATGAGACTGGTGGGGTACACAAGTAACAGTATCGAGAATCAGAGAGGGTCCTGTAGGTGAGCATATGTTTTTACTTTTCAGACCTCCATAGGCCCATTTTTATAATAAAAAAGTGGTAAACCACCCCTATAAGGAACTACACTTTCTATATACAGTGTTCCTTTTAACAGGACATGTCAGCAGGTCCTCCACTCTATTTTACTTAAAGCACCACTCTTGCACTTTGTTGTATTTATTCCACTGGTGGAGTAGTGCCACTGATGTAAGTTCCATGACACTAGTATTATACTCAGTAGCTGCCGTCTTCAGGTCATCCCAGTGCAGCTCCGGTCCCATCATTTTGTGACAGCAACTTCTGAATAGGCAGCACATTGTAGCGCCAAAACATGCAATCATAAAATATGAAAGTTAGACTGCATTACTGCACTAGAAATATGGAAAAATGAGAGCGTTTAGTGCATAAATTGGCCAATTTACATGTACCTGGTAGACACTTTAAGGCATCTCTCGTATACCAGGTCCTACGCTTTCCCTGCTGAGAAAAAACGTTTTCATCTGAATGGGTACCTGTGAAACCTCTCCCTTAGACTAAATTTCTCTCTCTCGGTGGAGGGGTAATGGACCTGCTGCGATTAAAACACCTGTCTGTGGCTAAGAGGCGGAGTGCTCGGTCAGAAGGCTAGTAAATACAAATTTCAAAAAACTGACCATCACATCCAAACATAGATCAAGTGTGAACAGGTGCTGAACCTAGAGTCACCAACTCGTACACAGTCAAACAAACAAGGCAGCACACTGTAGTGCCAAAACATGCAAACATAAAATATGAAAGTTAGACTGCATTACTGCACTAGAACTTTCATATTTTATGTTTGCATGTTTTGGCGCTACAGTGTGCTGCCTTGTTTGTTTGACTGTGTACGAGTTGGTGACTCTAGGTTCAGCACCTGTTCACACTTGATCTATGTTTGGATGTGACGGTCAGTTTTTTTAAATTTGTATTTACTAGCCTTCTGACCGAGCACTCCGCCTCTTAGCCACAGACAGGTGTTTTAATCGCAGCAGGTCCATTACCCCTCCACAGAGAGAGAAATTTAGTCTAAAAAGAGGTTTCACAGGTACCCATTCAGATGAAGACGTTTGTTCTCAGCAGGGAAAGCGTAGGACCTGGTATACGAGAGATGCCGTAAAGTGGCTACCAGGTACACGTAAATTGGCCAATTTATGCGCTAAACGCTCTCATTTTTTCATATTTCTAGTGCAGTAATGCAGTCTAACTTTCATATTTTATGTTTGCATGTTTTGGCGCTACAGGGTGCTGCCTTGTTTGACTGTGTACGAGTTGGTGACTCTAGGTTCAGCACCTATTCACACTTGATCTATGTTTGGATGTGACAGTCAGTTTTTTGAAATTTGTATTTACTAGCCTTCTGACCGAGCACTCCGCCTCTTAGCCACAGACAGGTGTTTTAATCGCAGCAGGTCCATTACCCCTCCACAGAGAAAGAGAAATTTAGTCTAAGAAGAGGTTTCACAGGTACCCATTCAGATGAAGACGTTTGTTCTCAGCAGGGAAAGCTTAGGACCTGGTATACGAGAGATGCCATAAAGTGGCTACCAGGTACACGTAAATTGGCCAATTTATGCGCTAAACGCTCTCATTTTTTCATATTTCTAGTGCAGTAATGCAGTCTAACTTTCATATTT
The DNA here is from genome assembly GCF_032444005.1 of Ranitomeya imitator. NCBI lineage: Eukaryota > Metazoa > Chordata > Amphibia > Anura > Dendrobatidae > Ranitomeya > Ranitomeya imitator. Next base: position 443,963,976 of record NC_091285.1, read on the forward strand.
TATGTTTGCATGTTTTGGCGCTACAGTGTGCTGCCTTGTTTGTTTGACTGTGTACGAGTTGGAGACTCTAGGTTCAGCACCTGTTCACACTTGATCTATGTTTGGATGTGACGGTCAGTTTTTTTAAATTAGCAACTTCTGACTGACCAGAAGTTAGAGGTAACGGTCACAAGCTCTCAAGGTAAGTCTATGAGGGCCTTGTTCTGGCTCTTATAGACTTACGTTGATTTGTGACTTCCAGATTACCCAGCAAACATTGGAGCGATCCGGCAGGTCACAACCTGGTGGAGACCACCCAGACTGGTGTCCAGAAAAGATGAAGACGTTGACTGGTAAGTATGAGACTAAGTGTTAGGGCTAGCGGAACGCATCAAATAATTAAATAGATATAATAAGGTGCGTTCGCAGCCCGGGGTCCACCGTGCAGAGATGGAACCTGCTGCTAAGTAATGACGGACTATATAGCGGTACAATGAGGATACACACATGGGTTAACTTCACCCTGTATGAAGAAAGCGATCCCTGTTAAGTCACAGGGTCGCGGTACCGCACAGAGAGCGCAAGCAAGGAACCACAGAACTCTATCCCAGGACACAGGATTAGAATTAGTGTAGACCTCTTGCGATCGACACCACAATTGGGGTATCAGAGGTAACTAATATGCACAGAAGTGCATGCTGTGCCACACTAGTGGATGCCACTAACCACCCAGACTTGGGTAAGGTAAGCGCTCTGATAGCGCACGACGCTGCATTGGCGGTCACAGCAGTTGGACGCTGTTTCGTGTGTTAAAGCTGTGAGTTCAGCCGGGCGCTAGATTGCAGCCATACACCTTACGCGAACAGTCATACACGAGGGATGGGTTTTTTAAGGAACGACTTGCACTCATCAACACACACACGATAACAATTGTATACTAGCGCATGGCCGTGCGGCCATGCAAACCTTCTATAGCTGCAGCAAGTACAAAACCTTCCGAGAAGGACCAATGGGAGTCTGCCACAGAAGAACACCTTTAGGACCTTCCTAGTGGACCAATGGGATTAGCTGCAGTATCTAAGCATGTGAACCCCGACCTCCAATGGGAGGTCATCCCGTGGGCATGCTCAGAAAGGGAAAATCTGGACTTAAGGTACCATTACACTAAACGACTTACCAACGATCATGACCAGTGATACGACCTGGCCGTGATCATTGGTAAGTCGTTGTGTGGTCGCTGGGGAGCTATACGGTAACACAGAGAGCTCTCTCCAGCAACCAACGATCAGGGGAACGACTTCGGCATCGTTGAAACTGTCTTCAACGATGCCGAAGTCCCCGGGTAACCAGGGTAAACATCGGGTTACTAAGTGCATGGCCGCGCTTAGTAACCCGATATTTATCCTCGTTACCATTGTAAAAGTAAAAAAAGAAAAACACTACATACTCACATTCTGATGTCTGCCACGTCCTCCGCCCTCAGCTTCCCGCACTGACTGTGTCAGTGCCGGCCGTAAAGCAGAGCACAGCGGTGACGTCACCGCTGTGCTCTGCTTTACGGCCGGCGCTGACAGTCAGTGCAGGGAAGCTGACGGCGGGAGACGTGACAGACATCGGAATGTGAGTATGTACTGGTTTTTTTTTAACTTTTACAATGGTAACCAGGGTAAATATCGGGTTACTAAGCGCGGCCCTGCCCTGGAACTAACATTAGTGGCACCACTCCAGTGGTAAAATAGGAAAAACGCTGGAGTGGTGTTTTAATGTTTTTCTGTATATAAAACAAAAAGTAAAGAAATTAAAACAGAATGGTGTATTTGATTACAGTCCCCCTCAAGAACACGAGACCAAAGGTTATGATTATTTGATGTGAAAAGTAGATACATTGTGTGAAAGAAGTATTGAACAAATTAACAATTTTATAAGTAAATACATTTCTAAAGGTGCTATTGACATGAAATCATCTGCAGATGTCAGTAACAACCTGTCCAATACACACAAGCAAAGACATCAAACCGTAGATGTCCATAAATTAAATTATGTGTAATAACGAGAAATGAGACAGGGAAAGTATTGAACAAAGGAAGAAAAAGAGGTGCAAAAAGCCACAGAAAGTCATGACACCAGCTGAAATCTATCAGTAAGAGCTGATTCTGCACTATTCTGCACTTAGTGAAAAATAATATCAGCTGATTCAAATGATGGCCTACAAAAAGGTGTCTTATTACCAAGTTGCCACACAAGAAACATTTCATGATAGGTAAAACCAGAGAGCTGTCTCAAGACCTTCACAACCTTTTTATTACCAAACATACTGATGGCAATGATTACAGAAACATTTCTAAACTACTGTAGGTTCCAGTGAGCACTGTTGGGGCCATAATTCAGAAGTGGAAAGAATATCATTTCATCATAAACTGGCCACGACTAGGTGAGCTCCACAAGATTTCAGACATAGGAGTAAAAATTATTATCAGAAGAGTTGTTCAAGAGCCAAGGTCCACCTGTGGAGAGCCGCAGAAAGACCTGGAATCAGAAGATACAATTGTTTCAAAGAAAACTATAAGTAATGCACTCAACCTCCATGGCCTGTATGTACGCTCACCACACAAGACTCCATTGCTGAACAAAAAGCATGTTCAAGTGAGTTTAAAGTTTGCTCAACAGCATTTAGACAAGTCTGAGAAATACTGGGAGAATATAGTGTGGTCAGATGAGACCAAAATTGAACTCTTTGGATGCCATAATACACACCATGTTCAGTGGCCAAAAGGCACTGCATATCACCCCAAAAACACCACACAAACAGTGAAGTTTGGAGGTGGGAGCATCATAGTGTGGGGCTGTTTTCCAGCACTGACAAACTTCATGTGATTGAAGGAAGAATGAATGGACAAATGTACCAAGACATGCTTGAAAAACATCTGCCATCTACCAGGATGAAATGAGGGTGAATATTTCAGCAAGACAATGATTCCAACTGTACAGCCAAGAAAATTGTCAATTGTTTTCAGAGAAAGAAAATAAAGCTGGTAGAAAGAAGCAGCCAATCACCTGACCTAAATCCTTATTGAAGAACTAAAGCTCAGAGTCCATAGAATAAGCCCACAAATCCTTCAGGATTTGAAGAGTGTTTGTGTGGAAGAATGGGACAAAATCTTACCTGAGCAATGCATGTGACTAGTTTCTCAATACAGGAGGGATCTCGAAGCTGTCATCACCAACAAAGGCTTTTGTACTAAGTATTAAATACATTTCAGTAAGAGTGCTCAATACTTTTTCCCTTTGTCATTTCTAATTTTTACACATAATTTGTGGACATCTATGGTTTGATTTTTTTGCCTGTGCGGATTGGATGGATTCATGCCAATGGCACCTTTAGAATTACATCTTCTAATAAAATTGGTGTTGTATTCAATACTTATTTCACCAGTTGTACATACCTGCATGGAATGAAAACCTATTATGCTACAAGCAATTAATTCTGCTCTCCCCTTCACATGCTCCTTCACAATCCATCCCTCTGTCTTCACCTGCACGTATCTAATTCTCTCTGGACAGTTTAAGGGCAATGTAAAGTAGACATGATAAATACGGCAGGCATAAAAGAGAATTGTATTCACTTGCATAGCCCCATTGACTACAGCAGTTCACTATTAACGGCATTCTGTTTGTTTACATGCGCACAATAGTATCTTAAGTTTATTAAAAAAAATACATTCAATAAAATATTATTGTTGGAGTTGAGATTTTACAATTAAAAGCTGGCTTTGTAGCAAAAGGGGTCTCCAGAGACAGTCAGCAATAAACATCCTATTACTCCCAGGGCCGGAAGAAAGAGATACATGGTATGAAACAATACTACATGTGAAGAAATCGTTTCTTGTACCAAAGGGATAAAGTCTACTTTTTTTTTTTTTTATGTGACATCTACGCAGCTTTCTTATGTATCTGTAAAAGAACTGCACATGCTGATATAAACTGTTAGATTGCAAAGAAAATGCTGCCCTAGGAGATACCTATGCGATGCCAGCTGTGACACACCAGCCAGAAATGCAAATCTTTACAGTTACTTTTATTGAAATGACTACGCGACATTATAGCATACATGAACCAAGCACTTTCAGAGCAGACAATTAAAGGCATACGCTAAAAGAAAAACTAGCGGAAACTATAATTATGACAACACACAAATGAATGAGGATCTGGAGGAAATACTAACTGAATCCCTGGAAGATGACACTGGTGGAAATGATAAATGATAAAATATACTGCATACTCACTGTATAATTGGTGACAGTCCATGCCAGAAGACTATGTAACAATGAAATTTGTCTCTACATTATTGTGTTCAATCATTTTTACAGTAAAGTCTAATTCTCTTAATGTCCCTATTGATTTTCATGGGATTTGTCTGTTATCCAATCCCATAAATTGACTTAAAAAAGCCTCCATTATGTCAGGTTTCTATAGTTTTTGGCAGAATAGCATAGTATGCTACCTTCTTCTACCCAACAGAGAAATGGAAAGCTGTTAAATCCAGTTAAATGGAGTTTTTGCTCTGAAAAAATAATCACTTATCGATGGTTAAGGTTGCCTTAGGGTTGTAGGTTGTAGGTGAAGATATTATATTTTTAAATAGAAATAAAGAATATTCATTATACAGTGGAAAAACAGTATAATCTTTAAAAACACTTTTCATATTAGTTCTCCTCCGTTTCTGAAATATCTGCTTGCAGTTAGAGAAGGAATTATAAAAGGCAGTTCTAAGAAATGATGATCCAAAATAGTAATTTCATGGAGAATAAAAACATTTCCTAAAATACACATGTTGGAAGAGCTTATGCAAAGCAGATAGGAGTCAAATGCTGAATTTCCCTGTAGAACTACCTTCCTACAAAAATCCCCAAAAATAGAATATAAATAGGGAATGCCTGTGTGTTTGATATAACAGAACAAAGTGTATAAATGTATTAGGCCGGGATCACACATGCGAGAAATACGGCCGAGTCTCGCATGTTAATACCTGGCATTGCCGCCATCACTCAGGAGCGGAGCGTGCAGCCGCGTAGGAATACATGGATCTTTGTGCAACATCTAAAAGCACTGATTGTGTCATAACTGCTGCACACAGTAAACTAAATGATAGATTGCTGGAATCAGGGTCTCTTTTCCTACATTATGCTGTTCTCAGATAGAGTTGCAAAAACCTGGTGACAGATTCCCTTTAAATATGTCTGCAGTGTGATTCCTATAAGTGTGTCCTAGAAGTGTGAAGATTATGTAGAATTAAAACCAGAATTGAACCAGAAGGGAACTGAAGGTAACTGGTCAGTCACTGTAAACAATGTTTCTGTTTGTTTTCACTTTCACCCCTATAATCCTTCACTTTCTGCTACCTCCCCTAATCCCTACACCTAGTATGGAACTGTTCATCTCTTCTTCAATCCTCCCCATCCATCTCACCTCCTCCTCTGAACTGTTCCTCAACATACAATCCTCTGTCTCAAAGCACAGACAGCCACCTCATGCCCTCTCCTGCTCCCACCTGCTAACACTTTCTCTGCTTCTTCTCACTGCTGGTGATATCTCTCCAAATCCTGGTCCTCCTCACTACATCCCCACAGTCAGTTCTACCACCCATCCACACTCTATCACAAATTCCCGTAACCTCTCTAACCTTATACCCATTCACCCAGCCCCCACTTCCCCAGTCCCACTAACAGGAGCTCTATGGAACTCTCGCTCTGTCTGCAACAAGCGTTCCTACATCCATGATCTTTTTATTACTCACAAACTTTCCTTCCTCGCCATCAACGAAACTTGGCTCACCCCTTCTGAAACAGCCTCTACTGCTGCAGTTTCGTATGGTGGCTTCCACCTTTCTCACACACCCCGCCCCAGCAGCAAGTATGGCGGAGGAGTTGGTTTTCTCCTGTCAGATAACTGCTTCTTCACCCCAATCCCACTGCCACCCTCTGTTACCCTCCCCTCCTTTGAGGTGCACTCTGTGCACATCTACTCCCCCTCTAAGCTCCAACTGGCTGTCATTTACTGCCCCCCAGGGCCAGTCACCACCTTCCTTGACCACTTGAAAACCCTATATTAAGGGTCACCAATCTAACCCAAGAAGAGGTGCGAAACCGGCTAAATAAGATTAAAATAGATAAATCTCCGGGTGTGGATGGCATACACCCACGAGTACTAAGAGAACTAAGTAATGTAATAGATAAACCATTATTTCTTATTTTTAGGGACTCTATAGCGACAGGGTCTGTTCCGCAGGACTGGCGCATAGCAAATGTGGTGCCAATATTCAAAAAGGGCTCTAAAAGTGAACCTGGAAATTATAGGCCAGTAAGTCTAACCTCTATTGTTGGTAAAATATTTGAAGGGTTTCTGAGGGATGTTATTCTGGATTATCTCAATGAGAATAACTGTTTAACTCCATCTCAGCATGGGTTTATGAGAAATCGCTCCTGTCAAACCAATCTAATCAGTTTTTATGAAGAGGTAAGCTATAGGCTGGACAACGGTGAGTCATTGGACGTGGTATATCTCGATTTTTCCAAAGCGTTTGATACCGTGCCGCACAAGAGGTTGGTACACAAAATGAGAATGCTTGGTCTGGGGGAAAATGTGTGTAAATGGGTTAGTAACTGGCTTAGTGATAGAAAGCAGAGGGTGGTTATAAATGGTATAGTCTCTAACTGGGTCTCTGTGACCAGTGGGGTACCGCAGGGGTCGGTATTGGGACCTGTTCTCTTCAACATATTCATTAATGATCTGGTAGAAGGTTTACACAGTAAAATATCGATATTTGCAGATGATACAAAACTATGTAAAGCATAAGATAGTAGAAGATAGTATTCTGCTACAGATGGATCTGGATAAGTTGGAAAATTGGGCTGAAACGTGGCAGATGAGGTTCAACAATGATAAATGTAAGGTTATACACATGGGAAGAAGGAATCAATGTCACCATTACACACTGAACGGGAAACCACTAGGTAAATCTGACAGGGAGAAGGTCTTGGGGATCCTAGTTAATGATAAACTTACCTGGAGCAGCCAGTGCCAGGCAGCAGCTGCCAAGGCAAACAGGATCATAGGGTGTATTAAAAGAGGTCTGGATACACATGATGAGAGCATTATACTGCCTCTGTTAGACCGCACATGGAGTACTGTGTTCAGTTTTGGGCACCGGTGCTCAGGAAGGATATAATGGAACTAGAGAGAGTACAAAGGAGGGCAACAAATTTAATAAAGGGGATGGGAGAACTACAATACCCAGATAGATTAGCGAAATTAGGATTATTTAGTCTAGAAAAAAGGCGACTGAGGGGCGATCTAATAACCATGTATAAGTATATAAGGGGACAATACAAATATCTCGCTGAGGATCTGTTTATACCAAGGAAGGTGAGGGGCACAAGGGGGCATTCTTTGCGTCTGGAGGAGAGAAGGTTTTTCCACCAACATAGAAGAGGATTCTTTACTGTTAGGGCAGTGAGAATCTGGAATTGCTTGCCTGAGGAGGTGGTGATGGCGAACTCAGTCGAGGGGTTCAAGAGAGGCCTGGATGTCTTCCTGGAGCAGAACAATATTGTATCATACAATTATTAGGTTCTGTAGAAGGACGTAGATCTGGGGATTTATTATGATGGAATATAGGCTGAACTGGATGGACAAATGTCTTTTTTCGGCCTTACTATGTTACTATGTTACTATGTTACTTCACCACCTGGCTACTTCATTTTCTTTCTGCGGACATCCCCACTATCATCATGGGCGACTTCAACATCCCCATTGACACTTCTCCTCTCAGCTACCACTAAACTTCTATCTCTCACTTCCTCCTTCGGCCTCACTCAATGGTCTTCTGCAGCCACTCACAAAGATGGTCACACACTGGACCTCATTTTCACCCACCTTTACTCCCTATCTAACCTCTCTAACTCACCTCTTCCTCTTTCTGACCGCAATCTACTCACATTCTCTTCCCTCTCCACTCCTTGTCTACAATCCCCACCCCACAAACTTGCACACCCTCGCAGAAATCTTAAACACCTCGATCTACACTTACTCTCTGAATCCCTCCTCCCTCTCACAGACATAAGTTCCCTACACAATGCGGATGACGCTGCCGCTTTATACAACACCACAATAGGTGTAGCTTTGGAATCTCTTGCCCCTCTCACACATACCAAAGCTCGCAAAATTAACAGACAGCCGTGGCACACCAGCCTGACCAAAGAACTGAGGCGAGCTTCCAGGGCTGCTGAGCGGAGATGGAAAAGATCCCTCTCCAATGAGCACTTCATCGCATTCAAACAGTCCCTCACCACTTTCAAGACCACACTCGCCACAGTAAAACAAACCTACTTCTCATCTCTCATATCCTCCCTGTCTCACAACCCTAAACAGTTATTCAACACTTTCAATTCTCTCCTCCGTCCCCCCAGCACCTCCTCCCTCCCCACTCATCTCAGCTGAAGACTCTGCCTCATTTTTCAAGCAGAAGATTGAGAACATCAGAGACAGATTTAGTCGACAACCCCCAGAGCCCCTTCTCCCAACTACCCAGCCCTCCACCTCCAAAACCAACTTCTCCACCATTGCAGAAGATTGATTCTTCACTCTACTCTCAAGATCGCATCTCACCACCTGTGCACTTGACCCAATCACTTCCCACTTCATCCCAAACCTCGCCACAGTCTTCATCCCAACCCTAACCCATCTCTTCAACCTATCACTAACAACTGGTGTTTTACCCTCAAGCTTTAAACATGCCTCAATCACACCTACCCTCAAAAAGCCCTCTCTTGACTCATCCTCTGTATCAAGCTATCGCCCTATATCACTTCTCCCCTATGCCTCAAAACTACTGGAACAACACGTCCATCTTGAACTGTCCTCCCATCTATCTTCCTGCTCCCTCTTTGACCGCTTATCAGGCTTCCGTTCACACCACTCCACTGAAACTGCCCTAAGGTCACCAATGACCTATTAACCACCAAGAGCATGCGACACTACTCTATCCTCCTCCTCCTGGACCTGTCCTCTGCCTTTGACACAGTGGACTATTCCCTGTTGCTGCGGACCCTCTCATCCCTTAGCATCACAGACTTGGCCCTATCCTGGATCTCGTCATACCTAACTGACCAGACATTCAGCGTCTCCCACTCACACACCACCTCCTCACCTCGCCACCTATCTGTCGGAGTCCCACAAGGCTCAGTTCTAGGGCCCCTGCTCTTCTCCATTTACACTTTTCGCCTGGGACAGCTCATAGAATCTCACGTTTTTCAGTATCATCTCTACGCAGACGACACACAGATCTACATCTCTGGACCAGATATCACCTCCCTACTAACCAGAATCCCTCAATGTCTATCCGCTATTTCATCCTTCTTCTCCGCTAGATTTCTAAAACTTAACATGGACAAAACATAGTTCATCGTCTTTCCCCCATCTCACACGACCCCCCCAATGAACCTATCCATTACAGTAAACGGCTGCCCACTCTCCCCAGTCCCACAAGCTCGCTGTCTCGGAGTAATCCTTGACACTGACCTCTCCTTCAAACCGCATATCCAAGCCCTTTCCATTTCCTGCCGCCTTCAACTCAAAAATATTTCACGGATCCGTACATTCTTCAACCAAGAATGTGCAAAAGCCCTAGTCCATGCCCTCATCATCTCTCGCCTCAAATACTTTAACCTCCTGCTCTGTGGCCTCCCCTCTAACACTCTCGCACCCCTCCAATCTATTCTAAACTCTGCTGGCCGACTAATCCACCTGTCCCCCCGCTATTCCTCAGCCTCTCCCCTCTGTCAATGCTATCACTGGCTCCACATTACCCAGAGACTCCAGTACAAAAGCCTAACTATGACATACAAAGCCACCCACAACCTGTTTCCTCCATACATCTGTGACCTCGTCTCCCAGTACTTACCTACACGCAACCTCTGATCCTCACAAGATCTCCTTCTCTACTCCCCTCTTATCTCCTCCTCCCACAATCACATACAAGATTTCTCTCGCGTATCACCCCTACTCTGGAACTCTCTACCTCAACATATCAGACTCTCACCTACCATCGAAACCTTCAAAAAGAACCTGAAGACCTACCTCTCGGCAAGCCTACAACCTGCAGTAACCACCAATCGACCAAACCACTGCACGACCAGCTCTATCCTTACCTACTGTACCCTCACCCATCCCTTGTAGACTGTGAGCCCTCGTGGGCAGGGTCCTCTCTCCTCCTGTACCAGTTGTGACTTGTATTGTTCAATATTATTGTACTTGTTTTTATTATGTATACCCCTCCTCACATGTAAAGTGCCATGGAATAAATGGCGCTCTAATAATAAATAATAATAATAATAATAAATATGTCATTTAACCAGGTTTTTCCATTAGACACTGCACACATTTGGAAAACTGTAGATGCCTTCTAGTCTTTATAATAATCCAATTAAGGGTTGTATTATTTTTATTTTTTAGTAAGGAACTACTCATTGGCCTCCTGCTTGCTGGGGGGGTCTGCATTTTCCTGTTAATTGACAGTTCAGACATTTACATGTTTGCGTTTGCGCCGATGTCCTGAACTGGGTGCTCTCTGAAGCTGCAAGCAAATGTAACTTTGCCTCTGCAGCATCAGAGGACCATAACCAATTTCAGTGCAGCACTTACAAACTATATATTAAAGGGCCTGCAAGTGCTGCGCTCCTTGCTTTGCAGACTGGCCACCTCTGATAGACTGCAGCAGTGGCCTGTAACCCAGGCAATGTGCACAATGCAATGAAATTAAAAATCCCTCAGTTCTTAAGAATAAAAATGATTTTTGATAAGTTTAATTGCTGCTTCTCGTTTTTACAAGCACTTTGCAATTTTAACAATTTGAGAAGATAAGACCACCACTATAACAAAAACAGGCATCTTAAGAAAACAGGAGTCAAGTGATCAGACAGCAAGAGCCGAAGGACTAATGCTATTGTCTGGAAGCACAAGCTCATCATGTTGTATTTGAGAAGGGCTCATGTATTATACTGGCTCTAAGCAGAGCATTATATAGATCAACTAGTGCTTATTGGGGAAGAACTATAAAACAAACAAGCAAATATTTGCATAAATGCTTACTGATTGAGATTTCTCAAGTAAACAGTGAATAAAGTTCAGGAAAATATTACAGATGGATTTGCCAACACATCAGTGAAATTCTTTTGTAACCACTTTATGTAATGTTATAGCGCCAGTTATTTATGTTTCCTTTGTGCCAAATATGACAGCACTTTACAAATAATCATAAAATAATCGTATACATAAAGACAGGAACACAAATTTTACCTCCTTCTAGACAGGAATGGATACAAACCTCAAGGTAACAAGAATATTCACTCAATTACCTCCAGGACTGAGAGACTCGTACAATTTAAAGCAATGACACAGATCATAGAACTTCTGGTAACGAGAGAAAACTGAAGAAATCCCTGAGTCTCACATAGCTGGCAACAGAAGCAAAAGCTGGCTGCCCTAAAAATAGGAAAGTACATTCAATAGCAAGAATAAAAAAAGGAGAGAAATGGTGCCGTAGCTATACAGCAAGCCTATCTATGATGTATATAAACGTGGATGTGAAAACTGAAATACCGGTAATCTTTATTTAGCAAACAGTCAAATGCAAAGATTCCTTAGGCCATCGTCACACTAGCAGTATTTGGTCAGTATTTTACCTCAGTATTTGGTCAGTATTTTACCTCAGTATTTGGTCAGTATTTTACCTCAGTATTTGGTCAGTATTTTACCTCAGTATGTGTAAGCCAAAACCAGGAGTGGGTGATAAATACAGAAGTGGTGAGGTGTTTCTATTACACTTTTCCTCTGATTGTTCCACTCCTGGTTTTGGCTTACACATACTGAGGTAAAATACCGACCAAATACTGAATGTGTGAACGTGGCCTTGTATTGGAGAAAGCAGACTCCACTGATTCACTATAAATGCATGAATACTGGAATTATCCAAACTTAAAGAGGACCTGTCACCAGGGCAAATGTGGCCAGTTTGTGCCAGAGGCGTAGCTAGAGCTTTTGCCGCCCGGGGCTGTTCCCGAGTTTGGCGCCCCACCCCCCCCCTCCCCCGGCTCAATACACACAAAGGTTACCAAAAATGGTTTTCCTGTTTTGTAGAACTTAAACTGGGCCTAATGGTGTCACCCCCACATGCCAAACCTGTGACTTAATACCACCACACCATGACCAGGCCACATAGTGACCGAATAATACTACATACAAGGGACAAATACCACAACACCATATCCAGACCACATATTACCACCACATAGTGACTGAGTACTACAATACTGATCAGTAATAAAAAAAAAAAAACACAATACTATCACCATAAGTGCCAGTATTCACAGGAGATCTGTACTTAGTATGCAGTGTCTGTGCAGAGGTAATACAGAGATCACTGGTGACATTATACACAGGACCTCTATATACTATACAGTGTATAGTGTCAGTGTATAGGTAACACTGACTCACCAGTGACGTCTCTAGGTGAAGTCCTTCATCTTTCATCCAGCACAGACCGCCATCATTCCTTCCAGCCAGGACTCGTTTCTGCAGGAAATAACACAGTTATCTCGAGCTCCGCTTGCAGAACACATTACTTAATTTTTCACAACTTCTACATTACATCACATGAAGAAAAAAAGGTGATATAGTGTCACTCTGCACAGTAACAGGACCGCCCCCCCATTTAAAACAGTATACTCAAAAAATAAAATAAATACATCACTGCAGTAATAATATCCCTTAATTAGCCCCTATAGTAACACTATTCCCCACCCTGGCCCCGTTTATCTCATTCCTGGCTCCAGCCATATGTTCTCGCATCCTGCCCTCATGAGTATCCATTCTACCCCATATGATCTCCCCATCCTGCCCCACCAGCCTCCATCGCATCCGTCCTGCCCCATGATCCAATCCTGCCCCGTGTCTCCAATCATGCCCCGTATCTAAATTTTGCCCATGCCTCAAGTCCTGCTCCCAGTGTGTCCAGCAATCTGCCCCAGTGTGTCCAGCATATTACCCCCATGTTGTCCAGCAATCTGCCCCAGTGTGTCCAGCATAATACCCCCAGTGTGTCCAGCAATCTGCCCCAGTATGTCCAGCACTGCCCCCAGTGTGTCCAGCAATCTGCCCCAGTGTCCAGCATTGCCCCAGTGTGTCCAGCAGTCTGCCCCAGTGTGTCCAGCATATTACCCCCAGTGTGTCCAGCATATTACCCCCAGTGTCCAGCATTGCCCCAGTGTGCCCAGCATATTACCCCCAGTGTGTCCAGCAATCTGCCCCAGTGTCCAGCATTGCCCCAGTGTGTCCAGAAGTCTGCCCCAGGGTCTCCAGCATTGCCTCAATGTGTCCAGAAATCTGCCCCAGGGTCTCCAGTATTGCCCCAGTGTGTCCAGCAATCTGCCCCATGGTCTCCTGTATTGCCCCAGTGTGTCCAGCATTCTGCCCCATGGTCTCCAGTATTGCCCCAGTGTGTCCAGCATTCTGCACCATGGTCTCCAGTATTGCCCCAGTGTGTCCAGCATTCTGCCCCATGGTCTCCAGTATTGCCCCAGTGTGTCCAGCAATTTGCCCCATAGTCTCCTGTATTGCCCCAGTGTGTCCAGCATTCTGCCCCATGGTCTCCAGTATTGCCCCGGTATGTCCAGAAGTCTGCCCCAGGGTCTCCAGCATTGCCTCAATGTGTCCTAAAATCTGCCCCATGGTCTCCAGTATTCAGTGTGTCCAGCAATCTGCCCCATAGTCTCCTTTATTGCCCCAGTGTGTCCAGCATTCTGCCCCATGGTCTCCAGTATTGCCCCAGTGTGTCCAGCATTCTGCCCCATGGTCTCCAGTATTGCCCCAGTGTGTCCAGCATTCTGCCCCATGGTCTCCAGTATTGCCCCAGTGTGTCCAGCATTCTGCCCCATGGTCTCCTGTATTGCCCCAGTGTGTCCAGCAATCTGCCCCATAGTCTCCTGTATTGCCCCAGTGTGTCCAGCATTCTGCCCCATGGTCTCCAGTATTGCCCCAGTGTGTCCAGAAATCTGCCCCATAGTCTCCTGTATTGCCCCAGTGTGTCCAGCATTCTGCCCCATGGTCTCCAGTATTGCCCCAGTGTGTCCAGCAATCTGCCCCATGGTCTCCAGTATTGCCCCAGTGTGTCCAGCAATCTGCCCCATGGTCTCCAGTATTGCCCCAGTGTGTCCAGCAATCTGCCCCATGGTCTCCAGTATTGCCCCAGTGTGTCCAGCATTCTGCCCCATGGTCTCCAGTATTGCCCCAGAGTGTCCAGCATTCTGCCCCATGGTCTCCAGTATTGCCCCAGTGTGTCCAGCAATCTTCCCCATGGTCTCCAGTATTGCCCCAGTGTGTCCAGCAATCTGCCCCATGGTCTCCAGTATTGCCCCAGTGTGTCCAGCAATCTGCCCCATGGTCTCCAGTATTGCCCCAGTGTGTCCAGCATTCTGCCCCATGGTCTCCAGTATTGCCCCAGAGTGTCCAGCATTCTGCCCCATGGTCTCCAGTATTGCCCCAGTGTGTCCAGCATTCTGCCCCATGGTCTCCAGTATTGCCCCAGTGTGTCCAGCAATCTTCCCCATGGTCTCCAGTATTGCCCCAGTGTATCCAGCATTCTGCCCCATGGTCTCCAGTATTGCCCCAGTGTGTCCAGCATTCTGCCCCATGGTCTCCTGTATTTCCCCAGTGTGTCCAGCAATCTGCCCCATAGTCTCCTGTATTGCCCCAGTGTGTCCAGCATTCTGCCCCATGGTCTCCAGTATTGCCCCAGTGTGTCCAGAAATCTGCCCCATAGTCTCCTGTATTGCCCCAGTGTGTCCAGCATTCTGCCCCATGGTCTCCAGTATTGCCCCAGTGTGTCCAGCAATCTGCCCCATGGTCTCCAGTATTGCCCCAGTGTGTCCAGCAATCTGCCCCATGGTCTCCAGTATTGCCCCAGTGTGTCCAGCAATCTGCCCCATGGTCTCCAGTATTGCCCCAGTGTGTCCAGCATTCTGCCCCATGGTCTCCAGTATTGCCCCAGTGTGTCCAGCATTCTGCCCCATGGTCTCCAGTATTGCCCCAGTGTGTCCAGCAATCTGCCCCATGGTCTCCAGTATTGCCCCAGTGTGTCCAGCATTCTGCCCCATAGTCTCCTGTATTGCCCCAGTGTATCCAGCATTCTGACCCATGGTCTCCAGTATTGCCCCAGTGTGTCCAGCATTGCCCCCAGACAGAGTCAGACATAAAGAAAAAAAAAAAAAGTAAAATCCTCACCTCTCCCGTTCCTAGCGTAGGTCCGGTGCAGTAGTCAGCGTCTCTCCGGCTCTGCGACGCTCAGGACAGAGAGGCTGAGCGGCGCGCACAGTAGTGACGTCATCGCGCCCTCTGCTCTGAGACGTCGCAGAGTCAGAGGACGCTGCAGCTGCCGGCGCCGCAGGAACCAGGAGAGGTGAGTATTAGAGCGGGGGGCGGGGGCCCGGGGGTGGGGGGAGCCTGGTCGTGGCGGCGGACGGCGCCGCCCGAAGATTTAAAGGGGCGTCTTTTTTTTTTTTTTTTCTCTTTCTCCTCCTGCAGCGCCGGCCGCCCCCCGCATTGTGCCGCCCGGGGCGGACCGCCCCCCCCCGCACCCCCTTTCCTACGCCACTGGTTTGTGCTGTTATTTTTTTACAGCTATTCCCAAGAATTCCATCTTTATTTGAATCCGCGATACGGTTATAGAGATATAGGCCTATTTATTTAGTGCACACTTTATGGTAAATACAAATGGGTGTGGCTAACAGCTAATTATTTAAAGACCGCACACCTAGTATCCGGTGAACCACACCCCCTTGGTAAAGACCAAGTACGGACTGGGGCTGAAATTCAGCCCTGGCACTTGAAATCACTCCGGCCCATGCTGTCCCCGTCCCCAAGCACCAGATGGGATATATTGCTAATATTATCCAATGATACCTGTGGCCTGCTGGGGTAAATGACTGAGTCAGTGACTTGGTGCTCCGTCACAACTCTTATCAGGATGGGTGTCTTAAGAACAACAATTCTGTTAACAACGTAGCAGTCAAGGTGGCCCAGGACCAGACAGGCCCTTCTGGCATGTGCCAGAATTGCCAGATGGCCAGTCCGGCCCTAGTAAAGACCATAACAATTAGCACTTAATAAAAAGACCCATACATCAGGAGCCATATAGCGGAATTAAAAAAACAAGCAAACAAAAACTAAATGCTTAGAACAGCAGGAAAAAGATGAGCAAAAACTCGCCACACTACCAGGTGACAGATCCTATTTATATGTTTATTTCAACATGGAGAATTGAATAAATGACTAATGGAAACATATGCCAGCGTTCACACTATAGGGAACAAAAACTTGAAATTAATCATATCTAATTCACGTTTGCTCCAATGGCAGAAGTAAGGGAGCAGTTAAGGGTCACAGTCAGACTGCCGCCTGTGAAAAGCTGTAGGATTGGGTGACATTTATTTTATGTATATGGCAGCTTTGGTTGTATCTGTAACCAAATGGAAAGAAGAAATGTATGCGATAACTACCTGTGTACAGTTCTGCCAAATATATTGTTGCTATATAACTACCAAACAATACAAAAAATAAAATAATCAATATTGTTTCTTAAAGGGGTTGTCCGGTCACAAAAAATTGATGATCTTTAAGTCATCAATATAAGGAAATAACATGCTGTATCGTACACGGTATACACCTCACCAGCAGAGGAAGCCACCCAGGTACCCTGCAACACCCATGCTGCAAGGCAAATCCCCCATGACTCCAGGTCACACCACTCCACAGGCACAACACTACAGCAACAAAAGCCATCATACAGCACCAACACCAAGTGATAGGATAAAAAAATCACCTTCCACATGGTCTCAGACTAAAAGCTGAGCTCTGGGCGCAACATGGACCACACATCCAAAATGTATACATTGACCTATTGTGGCTACGAAAACATCTTTGGATAAGCAGTCCATGTCTTGTTTTCTTTATTAATAGCATATCACATACTGACTCCTCTTTGTCTTCTCTTACTTAGTACCAGCATTCGTCCCATTTGGCCCGGGTGTCCTTAAATGTGCAGGAGAATGCAAGATAGGCACTGCCTAATTAGTGCTCAGCTATTTCACTCAGACCACGTGGGACGTTTATTTTAGATCCATTTACTTGGAGTTGTGTGATGGCCATTGTTGCCGAGGAGCTGTGTTTGTGGAGTGGCGTGACTTGGAGCCATGGGGGCTTTGCCTTGCGGCATGGGTGCTGTGTGACATCTAGGCACTCTCCATGCTGGTGCTGTATCACATTCGAGGTAGCTGCTGCCCTACGTTGCAACTTTAAGGTTAACCCAATAAGAGGCTCGCTGTGACATGTCAGTGGGCATCATGCATTCTGATCATAATGTATAAGGGGATCTGTCAGTAGGTTGCTGCTATGTAATCTGAGAGCAGCATGATGTAGGAACAGAGACCCTGAATCCAGCAATGTTTTACTGGGTGCAGTGGTTGTGATAGAATCACAGTTTTCTCTTCTGCAGATCTAGCAGAGCTCAGAATATATAACCACTGATTGTCAGCTTTCTGTGTATATTATAAACTGATCAAAAAATAAAGGGAACACTTAAACAACAGAATATAACTCCAAGTAAATCAAACTTCTGTGAAATCAAACTGTCCACTTAGGATGCAACACTGTTTGACAATCAATTTCACATGCTGTTGTGCAAATGGAATAGACAACAGATGGAAATTATTGGCAATTATCAAGACACACTCAATAAAGGAGTGGTTCTGCAGGTGGGGACCACAGACCACATCTCAGTACCAATGCTTTCTGACTGGTGTTTTGGTCACTTTTGAATGTCGTGGTAGCATGAGACGGACTCTACAACCCACACAAGTGGCTCAGGTAGTGCAGCTCATCCAGGATGGCACATCAATGCGAGCTGTGGCAAGAAGGTTTGCTGTGTCTGTCAGCGTAGTGTCCAGAGGCTGGAGGCGCTATCAGGAGACAGGCCAGTACACCAGGAGGCATGGAGGGGGTGATAGGAGGGCAAGAACCCAGCAGCATGACCGCTACCTCAGCCTTTCTGCAAGGATGATCAGAAGGAGCACTGCCAGAGCCCTGCAAAATGAGCTCCAGCAGGCCACAAATGTGCATGTGTCTGCACAAACGGTTAGAAGCCGACTCCATGAGGATGGTCTGAGTGCCCGATATCCACAGATGGGGGTTGTGCTCACAGCCCAACACTGTGCAGGACGCTTCGCATTTGCCACAGAACACCGGGATTGGTAAATTCGCCACTGGCGTCCTGTGCTCTTCACATATGAACGCAGGTTCACACTGAGCACATGTGACAGACATGACAGAGTCTGGAGACGCTGTGGAGAGCGATCTGCTGCCTGCAACATCCTTCAGCATGACCGGTTTGGCAGTGGGTCAGTAATGGTGCGGGGTGGCATTTCTTTGGAGGGCCGCACAGCCCTCCATGTGCTCGCCAGAGGTAGCCTGACTGCCATTAGGTACCGAGATGAGATCCTCAGACCCCTTGTGAGACCATATGCTGGGGCGGTTGGCCCTAGGTTTCTAATAATGCAGGACAATGCCAGACCTCATGTGGCTGGAGTTTGTCAGCAGTTCCTGCAAGATGAAGGCATTGAAGCTATGGACTGGCCCGCCCATTCCCCAGACCTGAATCCGATTGAACACATCTGGATATCATGTCTCGCACCATCCACCAACGTCACATTGCACCACAGACTGTCCAAGAATTGGCGGATGGTTTAGTCCAGGACTGGGAGGAAATACCTCAGGAGACCATCCGCCACCTCATCAGGAGCATGCCCAGGCGTTGTAGGCAGATCATACAGGCACGTGGAGGTCACACACACTACTGACCATCATTTCTTGTCTTGAGGCATTTCCACTGAAGTTAGATCAGCCTGTAACTTCATTTTCCCACTTTGAATTTGAGCATCTTTCCAACTCCAGACCTCCGAGGGATATTAGTTGTGATTTACATTGATCATTTTTAGGTTTTATTGTTCTCAACACATTATACTATGTAATGAATAAAGGTTTACAACTGGAATATTTCATTCAGTGATATCTAGGATGTGGGATTGTAGTGTTCCCTTTATTTTTTTGAGCAGTGTATATTGACAGAGAGCTGCTAATCAATGCTGAGGGTGTGCTTGGATTACCAGGCACTAGACGCCTAGTCCTGTAGTGATAATCTCCTGCTGTTAAAATATTGTATTGAAATAGCAAAACACACCCTAGTAAGTGACACAGCACTAGAATCAGGGTCTCTGCTCCTACATCATGGTGCTCTCAGATTACATAGCAAAAAACTTTTTACATTTTTTCAACAAAATGTAATTTTTAGATGTGTTTTTCCATAGTTATAGTAGCTAAAGCTCCTCCCTGGTCAGTAGGAGAATATACTGCATAGTAAAGTGCCAGTAATCACACCACAACTTTCATTGCACTGCACCTTTAATTTATAAGGAGCTTGAAAGCATCTAAGCTGCAGAAGATGTGGCCTGGAGTGGGAAACAGAGGAAGGACTAAAGGGAAAAGCAGCCAAGGAGTGGCGAGCAGCCAACAAATCCTGACAACGTATATAATTGCACTAAATGTTCCAGAATGCATAACATATCAGGAAATATTAAAATATAGAATTTTAAACTACACAAGCAAGGAGTTCTTAACAGTTCCATAGGTGAATAAGGTGGTCACAATTTACAGGGGGTAAGTTGGAAAAATAATTAATACATCCAGTAACATGACCACTCTAGGGCTCTTTTCTGTTCCTAGCAAAGCGATGACTAATATGTTTTCAACATCCCTATAAATCCTGACAGATTTCATTGACTTATATTGAGAACATTTACATTTCAGTCAGGGTTCAGTTTTTTTTCTTTTGGAGACTGCACTATTCTCATTGTAATTTCATAACAACCAAATGTAAAAGAAAAAAAGATAATTTTAGAATTTAGTGTTTCTTGCATATAAAGTGCCTCAAAATCCTTTTTTGCTTGCGTGTTTTGTTCTACTGCTAATCTCTGCTGCTGTGGACGAATCTGAGCAGTAGTAGTCTCCTTTTCCTTGTGGCAGCTAACAATATACAGTGGGTACGGAAAGTATTCAGACCCCTTTAAATTTTTCACTCTTTATTTCATTGCAACCATTTGGTAAATTCAAAAAAATTCATTTTTTTTATTAAAAAAAGAAAAACTGAAACATCACATGGTCATAAGTATTCAGACCCTTTGCTCAGGCACTCATATTTAAGTCACATGCTGTCCCTTTCCTTGTAATCCTCCTTGAGATGGTTGTACTCCTTCATTGGAGCCCAGCTGTTTAATTAACTCATAGGAATTGATTTGGAAAGGAACACACCTGTCTATATAAGACCTCACAGCTCACAGTGCATATCAGACCAAATGAGAATCATGAGGTCAAAGGAACTGGCCAAGGAGCTCAGAGACAGAATTGTGGCAAGGCACAGATCTGGCCAAGGTTACAAAAGAATTTCTGCAGTACTCAAGGTTCCTAAGAGCACACTTAGGAAAACTGAGCAATCGTGGGAGAAAAGCCTTGGTGGGAGAGGTGAAGAAGAACCCCAAGATCACTGTAGCTGAGCTCCAGAGATGCAGTAGGGAAATGGGGAAAATTCCACAAAGACAACTATCACTGCAGCCCTCCACCAGTCAGGCATTTATGGCAGAGTGGTCTGACGGAAGCCTCTCCTCAGTGCAAGACATATGAAACCCTGCATAGAGTTTGCTAAAAAAAACACATGAAGGACTCCCATATTATGAGAAACTAGATGGCAGCCCGATTCTAAAGAATCGGGAGTCTAGAATCCATATATACTTTATTTATTCAAATGTAAGAATAATACAATTAATAAATAATAGTAAGAAAGAACAAAAATAATAGGCAGTATATGGAGAAAACACCAAACAAAAGTTCAAAATTGGTGTGAAAATGTCACTGAACCACTTCACAACTAAATATATATAGTTTTGGTAAATGGTATTATCATTTTTTTGACGAAATTCGGCAGGAGCTTGAAGAGCAACGTCACTGGGCCCGCCTCCACGCAGTAGAAACTTGCTGTGAGGTAAAAATTCAAAAATCACACCAAAATGGCGGGCGGAGTGTGTCACAGTACGGCACGTTTCTGATTGGTCGCTTGCAGCAGGCGGCAACCAATCAGACACTGGACACTGTTGACGTCACTTATCTCCGGACATTAGCTCCGGACATTAGCTCCGGACATTAGCTCCGGACAAAGCCACGGAAGTTGGCACAAATTGCAGGAAGTAGTATTCTAGGCAATTATATATTAGATAAGATTCTCTGGTCTGATGAGACAAAAAAAGACCCTTTTGGTTATAATTCTAAGTGGTATGTGTAGAGAAAACCAGGCACTGCTCATCTCCTGCCCAATACAATCCCAACAGTGAAACATGGTGGTGGCAGCATCATGGTAAGGGGATGTTTTTCAGCTGCAGGGACAGGACGACTGGTTGTCATTGAAGGAAACATGAATGCAGCCAAGTACAGAAATATCCTGGATGATCCTGGTGAGTGCTCACCTTCCAACAAGACAATGACCTTAAGCACACAGCTAAAATAACAAAGGAGTGGCTTCAGAACAACTCTGTGACCATTCTTGACTGGCCAAGCCAGAGCGCTGACCTAAACCCAATTGAGCATCTCTGGAGAGACCTGAAAATGGCTGTCTACCAACATTCACCATCCAACCTGACGGAACTGGACAGGATGTGCAAGGAAGAATGGCAGAGGATCCCCAAATCCAGGTGTGAAAAACTTGTTACATCACTTTCAAGAAGACTCATTGCTTTACTAGTTCAAAAGGGGCTTCTACTCAATACTGAGCAAAAGGTCTGAATACTTATGACCATATATTTCAGCTTTTCTTTTTCTATAAATTTGCAAAAATTACTACATTTCTGTTTTTTCAGTCAAGATGGGGTGCAGAGTGTACATTAATGAGAAAAAAAATGAAGTTTTTAGAATTTACCAAATGGCTACAATGAAACAAAGAGTGAAACATTTAAAGAGGTCTGAATATTTTCCGTACCCGTTCCGTATTTAGGATATTCCATGTTTGAGGTCTTAACTGCACTGCCACTTGACAGGCCATTTATGTTAATGGAGGGTCATTGTTTGACAAGGACATTATATAGGTTTCTTCTTGGAACTTGTTAAGCTATGTTCACAGGTTGCATGTTTGCAACTTTTTTGGCTACTTTTTACGCACATTTTCAGCTTTGTTTCACAGTACCAGTAAAAGTCTATAAAATTTCAGAAATCTCATGCATACACCTTGGTTTTTTTTTCCTGCCCTGGCTACTCTTAATCCGCCCTTAGTACCGTATACTTTATTCTCTCTTAGAAACCAATGAAAATGTAATTAAATAAAACAGTAAAGACTGAGGCTATGTGCACACGTTGCGGATTAGGCTTAGGAATTTCTGGTGTGGATTCTGCCTCTCCTGGCAGAAAACGCACCTGCGGATTTGTTGCGGTTTTTGTGCGGTTTCGCAGCCTTTTTGGTGCTTTTTGCTGCGGTCTTCTTGCGGATTTGCTGCATTTTTTACAACTGCGGTTTTCTATAATGGAATGGGTACAAAACCGCTGCAGATTCACAAAAAAGAAGTGACATGCTACTTCTTTTAAACTGCAGCGTTTCTGCAGCGGATTTTCTGCAAAGTGTGCACAGCATTTTTTTTTCTCATTGATTTACATTGTACTGTAAATCAATTGTGGATCTGCAGCGTTTCTGCACTGCAAAAAACGCTGCGGATCCGCAGAGGATCTGCAACGTGTGCACATACCCTCAGTGGTCATGTGCAGGATTCATTCTGCATGGACCTGGCTGTCGCACCATAATTATGTAAAAAAAAATGCCATTACATCATCGGATTGTGACTTGTCTATTTTTTAACAGAATGTAAGTAGCAATTGTTTATTTGTTGTGGTCTATGCAACGAGTAGCATATTTCATGGTAGAACAATGCCTTTAAGGAGGAAAGAGAACTCGGCATCCACTGACCTCAATAGGAATGACCCCTAAAAGATATATGCCAGTAGTCCTCAGTAACCATTTGTTACCTGGCATGCAGCATCAAGTTCACACATACAAAAACAATAAAAAACATATTCCTGCCCCTGCAGAACTTACAGTCCAATTAGCAAATAAGAAGAAAATACGACACAGGAGATGTGACAAGAGGAGGAAGGAAGTGGAGCATTAAAAAATTGGACAAATGCACAATTAACATAAAACGTGCTGGAACATGAAAAGAAAGATAACGGAGAGGCAGAGGGTGTAAAGAAAAAAAAGGGGTGACAGAGGGAAACAGGCAGGGATGGCAGAAAGTAGGACATGTTAGAGAGAAGGGAAAAGGCCTGGAAAGACAATGAGGAGCCGAGAAGTGATAACTTTAATAAAGAAGGAGAGGGAAGGTGAAAAATCGGTAAGGGGAAAAATGATAGGGGAAGGGAATAAGAGGATAACAGGGAAGGAAAATAGTACAAGAGGTTCATTAGTGAAGAAGGGCATGAGGAGGGAGAAGGAGAAACTCATGATGATCATTTGGCTAATGAGAGGAAAACAAGCACAGACATGGGTGACGATAAGAGGGTACACAAGAGTTAAACTAAACCGAATCACTTGTAATTAGTCTTGGATAAGCCTTCTTGTAACCCAGCAGACGAGTAGTTAATATTAAATCTTACTGCAAGAAGCAAGATTCCCACCGGGAGTAAAGCTATTTTTACTCCTCCAGTCATACCTGCCCTGCATCACCTAGCTGCACACATTCTCTCCAGCCCTCATCCTTCACTAATCCCCATTTTAACCAGTGCACTCTCCCAGCTGCCGTGTCGCTCTTCCCTGTGTCTTCCCATTTTTCTATAGCACATACAGATGAGACTGCTAATTCTCTCTGCTGGACACGCAAAGAAGGGAGGTGGAATGGAGGAGAGCGAGCTACATCTTAACCTTTTCCACCCCAACGCAACCTGCATCATAGTGGGAATTGGAAAGTTAAGACCTTAACCTACTTTATTCAAGAACGACTAAACACAATGGACAGGGTTACATAAAAAACACTGGTTAAAAAAAAGAGAGCGAGAGGGTGACAGAGGGAAAGAAGTGATGACTGCAAGGCAACCGTAGGCAGGATGGAAGAGAAGGGGAAAGGAAATTATTGTGAATATTAAGAAAAGAACATAAGATTTCTTCCTTGTCATGGAAAGGAAAACATAGGGATAGATGACGAACGCCAGTGAAAGATGAAGAAAAAGAGACGTAGATGGCAAAAGAGAGTGAAGGAAGGATGCATAAGGGAAGGTAGGCAGGAAGAAAAGGAAATAAACAGAGGGAGGGGAGGCAGAGATGTCAAAGCAGGCTGTGAGGGATATGGAAAGACTGACTACATGAGACGGGGAGGGAGAAGAGGGGAAATAATTTAATGCACTAAACAAGGTCATCCGCATCTAGAAAGAAAATATAGAACGGGAGAAAAAAAAGCATATAGAAACAGATAGGTGAAACACAGAGCACAAGACAGGAGACAAGCTCGTCACTAGTCATCTACCGGAAAGCATGGCTCAGAAGAAGGCAAAGGCTGATAAAAATACATAGCGGAACTAGATGCAGCAGACAACTGGAGTATCAATAATACAGTAAAATGTCCTTTATTGGGGGGAAAAAGTGTCTACAAAGAAAGATGAAAGAGGAACTGGTTGAAAGAGGGCACCATGAGAAGCTGGAAGACAATGAAAGACAGACAGAGACACAAGGATGACAGACAGGCAAAGGGAATACTGAGCGAGTGGAAAGAGTGACAGAAAAGATTCTTATTCCACCATCATCTATATGACCAGAAAAAACCCTTGGGACAGAAATTATCACTGATCCCTCATTAATGCGCTTAGACTTACAGATAAGCTCCCCAGCTATGTGTTTGCAATACCAAAAAGGTATCTTGTGAGCGGGGAGGCCATTTTGGTAAAGAAGAAAAACGTTAATGTATTTATGTTATTTTAAATGAGAGGTTAATAAATATATTAATATAGTTACAAGGTGATTATAAATAGTAAACCTGCACTTACACACTTACAATTATTGCAAAAAAAAAATTGATCTAGGCGCTAGACATATCCTTGGGACAACAACTCCAAACATCACAAGACCAGTTTTCAATCAGTAGAGTATACAGTATAGACCAAAAGTTTGGACACACCTTCACATTTAAAGATGTTTCTGTATTTTCATGACTATGAAAATTATACATTCACACTGAAGGCATCAAAACTATGAATTAACACATGTGGAATTATATAATTAACAAAAAAAGTGTGAAACAACTGAAATTATGTCTTATATTCTAGGCTCTTCAAGAGGTAGTCACCGGGAATGGTTTTCACTTCACAGGTGTGGGATTTCTTGCCTTATAAATGGGGTTGGTACCATCAGTTGTGTTGTGCAGAAGTCTGGTGGATACACAGCTGATAGTCCTACTGAATAGACTGTTAGAATTTGTATTATGGCAAGAAAAAAGCAGCTAAGTAAAAACGAGTGGCCATCATTACTTTAAGAAATGAAGGTGTGTCAGTCTGAAAAATTGGGAAAACTTTGAAAGTGTCCCCAAGTGCAGTGGCAAAAAGCATCAAACGCTACAAAGAAACTGGCTCACATGAGGACCACCCCAGGAAAGGAAGACCAAGAGTCACCTCTGCTTTTGAGGATAAGTTTATCCGAGCCACCAGCCTCAGAAATCGCAGGTTAACAGCAGCTCAGATTAGAGACCAGGTCAATGCCACACATTGTTCTAGCAGCAGACACATCTCTACAACTGTTAAGAGGAGACTTTGTGCAGCAGGCCTTCATGGTAAAATAGCTGCTAGGAAACCACTGCTAAGGACAGACAACAAACAGAAGAGACTTGTTTGGGCTAAAGAACACAAGCAATGGACATTAGACCAGTGAAAATCTGTGCTTGGTCTGATGAGTCCAAATTTGAGATCTTTGAGATCTTTGGTTCCAACCACGGTGTCTTTGTGCGACGCAGAAAAGGTGAACAGATGGACTCTACATGACTGGTTCCCACCGTGAAGCATGGAGGAGGAGGTGTGAAGGTGTGGGGGTGCTTTGCTGGTGACACTGTTGGGGATTTATTCAAAATTGAAGGCATACTGAACCAGCATGGCTACCACAGCATCTTGCAGCGGCATGCTATTCCATCCGGTTTGCGTTTAGTTGGATCATCATTTATTTTTCAACAGGACAATGACCTCACACCTCCAGGCTGTGTAAGGGCTATTTGACCAAGAAGGAGAGTGATGGGGTGCTACGCCAGATGACCTGGCCTCCACAGTCACCAGACCTGAACCCAATCGAGATGGTTTGGGGTGAGCTGGACTGCAGAGTGAAGGCAAAAGGGCCAACAAGTGCTAAGCATCTCTGGGAACTCCTTCAAGATTGTTGGAAAACCATTCCTGGTGACTACCTCTTGAAGCTCATCTAGAGAATGCCAAGTGTGTGCAAAGCAGTCATCAAAGCAAAAGGCGGCTACATTGAAGAACCTAGAATATAAGATATAATTTCAGTTGTTTCACACTTTTTTGTTAAGTATATAATTCCACATGTGTTAATTCATAGTTTTAATGCCTTCAGTGTGAATGTACAATTTTCATAGTCATGAAAATACAGAAATATCTTTAAATGAGAAGTTGTGTCCAAACTTTTGGTCTGTACTGTACATAGAATATTTCTATTGAGCATTATAGGGGCTCATTAGTGGTAGGAGATATAGAAAATAAAAACAAGTGTGTGCATGAGATTTCAGAAATCTCATAGCTTTTGCTGGTACTGTAAAGCTCAGATTTTAATTTGTATAAAAAATGCTGCAAAAACGCAACGTGTGAACATAGCCTAAGATCAACATATTTAATTGCAATGATAGCATTCAATATATGGAATACAAGGCAAGAAATCTTTCTGGACAGGCGAAAGCAAGGTTACAAACTGCAGAAAAAAACAATTAGACTTTGTTCACATTAGGTTTGCATCATGTTTTTCATATATGCTAGGAAATACATTGCATATATTAAACTTGTCCGTAAGTCACCAATTCACCCAATAGAAGACAAAAAAGTGCCTATTGGTTTTTACTGAACTGTTTTTGGGTTGGAACACCTTTGTTTCATCTGTTTAGAAAAGCCACATTGACTGCACTTTTTTATGCAAGGGATTCTCCCACCACCAAAAAAAGAATACATATACTGTTTAAGGCCTACTTCACAAGTCCGTTTTTTAAGGACCGCAAATACGGACACACGAACACCCATTGTATAGTGGTTCGCACATGTCAGATTTTCCCACGGATCGTGTGTACATGTGAAAAACACACATACATATCAGCTTTTTACTCGCATCAAGGACAAAATGCATGCCGCACACTTGCACAGTGATGACACCAGGATGACATCTGTGTGTCATCAGCGGGACATGTACCAGCACCTGGGAAAAAGCCGTACCTTTCACGCTGTTCCCAGGTGCCAGGTGCTGAAGACAGCTCTCATCATTGTCGCCTGGTCTCCCTAAATCAGTATGACTAGGCAACAATAATGGGAGTTGTATTCAGGACTCGCTGTGGAAATCGTGTGTCAAATAAAGAATGAATTAAAAATATTGGCATGGGCTCCAGCGTAATTTTCATAACCAGCAGAAGGCTGGGTGCTTATGTTGCTAATCTGGGAAAGAGGACGATATCCCAAAAGGTTCCCAGGCTATACATAACAGATCACAGCTGTTTGCTTAGCCTTTACTGGTTAGTTTACGGAGGAAAGCCAGAAAATTTTTTATGTAGGGTCCCCTATCAATTCTACCAGCAAAGGCTAAACAGACAGCTGTTAGTTCATATAAATAGCCTGAGAAAGGGCTAGGGATATTGCCCTCCCTTCCAAGCTACCAATACCAGGCCTCAATCACTCCAGAAATGGCGCATCCATAAGATGCACCAAATCTGGAGCTTACCCGCACTCTTCCTACTTGCCCTTTGCAAGCGGCAAGTAGGGTAATAGGGTTGGGGTTGATGTCAGCTTTGTATTGTCAGCTGACATCAAGCCCAGAGGTTAGTAATGGAAAGGCCATAAGGCACCCCCATTACTAACCTCATAGTCATATCTGTTGTGAATTCCGCTCTTGGGCTCCCTCCGGTGGTTGTAAGTGGCACTTTTGTGAGTTCTGCTCTTGGGCTCCCTCTTGTGGTTTCAAGTGGTATGGCTGCTCCTTGGATTTAGCTGTCAGCAGCTGCTTCCACTGATTGTCTTTTCTGCTCGGCTATTTATGTCTGGCTCTTTTCTTCAGCCAGTTCCACTTGTAAATGGTTCCTGGTTGGATTCACATCTCTTTGGATTTCCGTTATCCTGACCAGTTCTGCAAAGCTAAGTTCTTGCTTGCTCTTTTCTGTCCACAGATTGTGGACTTATCCGTTCTGTGCTTTCTATGTTTGTCCAGCTTATCAGTATGAATTAATTCTGTCTTGCTGGAAGCTCTGGGAAACAGATTTACCCTCCACGCCTTTAGTCAGGTGTGGAGTTCTTTGTAAACTCTGCGTGGATTTTTGTAGTGTTTTATACTGACCACACAGTATTCCATCCTGTCCTATCTATCTAGCTAGACTGGCCTCCTGTGCTCATCCTGGTTTCATTCTGTGTATGTCTTTTCCCTCTCCACTCACAGTCATTATTTGTGGGGGGCTAATCTATCCTTTGGCGATTTTCTCTGAGGCAAGATAGTTTTCCTGCTTCTATCTTTAGGGGTAGTTAGCTCTTAGGCTGTGATGAGGTGCCTAGGGAGCGTTAGGAGCATCCCACGGCTACTTCTAGTGTTGTGTTGAGCTTAGGGACTGCGGTCAGTACAGATACCACTTCCTTCAGAGCTCGATCCATGTTGCTCCTAAACCACCGCATCATAACACATATCGTAAAAAAGACACAGCAAAAATAAAGTCCTTTAATTTAAATAAATACGCCTCATCTTCATTTTCCCATTTATTACTGTAAAAATAAATAAAAACATTCCTCATCGGTTCATTCTTCCCATGCCATAATCCATCACTGCTTCATCTGGATTGCAAGCTGACTGATGGCATGATGCGATCGTTCAGCCTGAAATCCAGAAGACACTGAGCTGAGCGTCAGAGCGCAACTTCAGTGACAAGCAATAATGTCATAGAGATTACTGCTGCTGTTTCCACACTCAGTTCAGTGTGAACCAGCCAATGAACAGTACCAACCTTCATGACGTCTGTTATGAAAGGTAATTCAGTACCACAATGGACATAGAGGTCAGCGCAGATACAGTGACCTGGCAATAACCCAAAAAACAAGAACGAGCTCTGAGACGTGGGAACTCTGTTGACCGCAATCCCTAATCCTCTCCAACCACACTAAAGGCAGCCGTGGATTGCGCCTAACGCTCCCTATGCAACTCGGCACGGCCTGAGAAACTAGCTAGCCTGAAGATAGAAAATAAGCCTACCTTGCCTCAGAGAAATACCCCAAAGGAAAAGGCAGCCCCCACATATAATGACTGTGAGTTAAGATGAAAAGACAAACGTAGAAATGAAATAGATTTAGCAAAGTGAGGCCCAACTTTCTGAACAGAGCGAGGATAGGAAAGGTAACTTTGCGGTCAACACAAAACCCTACAAAAACCACGCAAAGGGGGCAAAAAGACCCTCCGTACCGAACTAACGGCACGGAGGTACACCCTCTGCGTCCCAGAGCTTCCAGCAAGCAGTAAAAAACAAATTGACAAGCTGGACAGAAAAAAACAGCAAACAAATAGCAAAGAGGAACTTAGCTATGCAGAGCAGCAGGCCACAGGAACGATCCAGGAGGAAACAGGTCCAATACTAGAACACTGACTGGAGGCCAGGATCAAAGCACAAGGTGGAGTTAAATAGAGCAGCACCTAACGACTTCACCACATCACCTGAGGAAGGAAACTCAGAAGCCGCAGTACCACTTTCCTCCACCAATGGAAGCTCACAGAGAGAACCAGCCGAAGTACCACTTGTGACCACAGGAGGGAGCTCTGCCACAGAATTCACAACAGTACCCCCCCTTGAGGAGGGGTCACCGAACCCTCACCAGAGCTCCCAGGACGACCAGGATGAGCCATATGAAAGGCACGAACAAGATAGGGAGCATGGACATCAGAGGCAAAGACCCAAGAATTATCTTCCTGAGCATAACCCTTCCACTTAACCAGATACTGGAGTTTCCGCCTTGAAACACGAGAATCCAAAATCTTCTCCACAATATACTCCAACTCCCCCTCCACCAAAACCGGGGCAGGAGGATCAACAGATGGAACCATAGGTGCCACGTATCTGCGCAACAATGACCTATGGAATACGTTATGTATAGAAAAAGAATCTGGAAGGGTCAGACGAAAAGACACAGGATTAAGAACCTCAGAAATCCTATACGGACCAATAAAACGAGGTTTAAACTTAGGAGAGGAAACCTTCATAGGAATATGACGAGAAGATAACCAAACCAAGTCCCCAACCCGAAGTCGGGGACCCACACAGCGTCTGCGATTAGCGAAACATTGAGCCTTCTCCTGGGACAAAGTCAAATTGTCCACTACATGAGTCCAAATCTGCTGCAACCTGTCCACCACAGTATCCACACCAGAACAGTCCGAAGACTCAACCTGCCCTGAAGAGAAACGAGGATGGAACCCAGAGTTGCAGAAAAACGGTGAAACCAAGGTAGCCGAGCTGGCCCGATTATTAAGGGCGAACTCAGCCAAAGGCAAAAAGGACACCCAGTCATCCTGATCAGCAGAAACAAAGCATCTCAGATATGTTTCCAAGGTCTGATTGGTTCGTTCGGTCTGGCCATTAGTCTGAGGATGGAAAGCCGAGGAAAAAGACAAGTCAATGCCCATCCTACCACAAAAGGCTCGCCAAAACCTCGAAACAAACTGGGAACCTCTGTCAGAAACGATATTCTCTGGAATGCCATGTAAACGAACCACATGCTGGAAAAACAATGGCACCAAATCAGAGGAGGAAGGCAATTTAGACAAGGGTACCAAATGGACCATCTTAGAGAAGCGATCACAGACCACCCAAATGACTGACATCTTTTGAGAGACGGGAAGATCTGAAATAAAATCCATAGAGAGATGTGTCCAAGGCCTCTTCGGGACCGGCAAGGGCAAAAGCAACCCACTGGCACGAGAACAGCAGGGCTTAGCCCGAGCACAAATCCCACAGGACTGCACAAAAGTACGCACATCCCGCGACAGAGATGGCCACCAAAAGGATCTAGCCACTAACTCTCTGGTACCAAAGATTCCAGGATGACCAGCCAACACCGAACAATGAACCTCAGAGATAACTTTATTCGTCCACCTATCAGGGACAAACAGTTTCTCCGCTGGGCAACGATCAGGTTTATTAGCCTGAAATTTTTGCAGCACCCGCCGCAAATCAGGGGAGATGGCAGACACAATTACTCCCTCTTTGAGGATACCCGCCGGCTCAGATACACCCGGAGAGTCGGGCACAAAACTCCTAGACAGAGCATCCGCCTTCACATTTTTAGAGCCCGGAAGGTATGAAATCACAAAGTCAAAACGGGCAAAAAACAACGACCAACGAGCTTGTCTAGGATTCAACCGCTTGGCGGACTCGAGATAAGTCAACTTCTTATGATCAGTCAAGACCACCACGCGATGCTTAGCTCCTTCAAGCCAATGACGCCACTCCTCGAATGCCCACTTCATGGCCAGCAACTCTCGATTGCCCACATCATAATTTCGCTCAGCAGGCGAAAACTTCCTGGAAAAGAAGGCGCATGGTTTCATCACCGAGCAACCAGAACCTCTCTGCGACAAAACAGCCCCTGCTCCAATCTCAGAAGCGTCAACCTCGACCTGGAACGGAAGCGAAACATCTGGTTGACACAACACAGGGGCAGAAGAAAAACGACGCTTCAACTCTTGAAAAGCTTCCACCGCAGCAGAAGACCAATTGACCAAATCAGCACCTTTCTTGGTCAAATCGGTCAATGGTTTAGCAATACTAGAAAAATTGCAGATGAAGCGACAATAAAAATTAGCAAAGCCCAGGAACTTTTGCAGACTTTTCAGAGATGTCGGCTGAGTCCAATTATGGATGGCTTGGACCTTAACAGGGTCCATCTCGATAGTAGAAGGGGAAAAGATGAACCCCAAAAATGAAACCTTCTGAACACCAAAGAGACACTTTGATCCCTTCACAAACAAAGAATTAGCACGCAGGACCTGAAACACCGTTCTGACCTGCTTCACATGAGACTCCCAATCATCCGAGAAGATCAAAATGTCATCTAAGTACACAATCAGGAGTTTATCCAGGTACTCTCGGAAGATGTCATGCATAAAGGACTGAAACACTGATGGAGCATTGGCAAGTCCGAATGGCATTACTAGATACTCAACATGGCCCTCGGGCGTATTAAATGCAGTTTTCCACTCATCGCCTCGCTTAATACGCACAAGATTATACGCACCACGAAGATCTATCTTGGTGAACCAACTAGCCCCCTTAATCCAAGCAAACAAATCAGATAACAATGGCAAGGGGTACTGAAATTTAACCGTGATCTTATTTAGAAGGCGGTAATCTATACAAGGTCTCAGTGAACCATCCTTCTTGGCTACAAAAAAGAACCCTGCTCCTAATGGCTACGATGACGGGCGAATATGCCCCTTCTCCAAAGACTCCTTCACATAACTCCGCATAGCGGCGTGCTCAGGCACAGATAAATTAAACAGTCGACCTTTTGGGAATTTACTACCAGGAATCAAATCGATAGCACAATCACAATCCCTATGCGGAGGTAGGGTATCGGACTTGGGCTCATCAAATAAATCCCGGTAATCAGACAAGAACTCAGGAACCTCAGAAGGGGTGGATGACGAAATAGTCAGAAATGGGACATCACCATGTACCCCCTGACAACCCCAGCTGGACACAGACATGGATTTCCAATCTAATACTGGATTATGGACTTGTAGCCATGGCAACCCCAACACGACCACATCATGCAGATTATGCAACACCAGAAAGCGAATAACCTCCTGATGTGCAGGAGCCATGCACATGGTCAGCTGGGTCCTGTACTGAGGCTTATTCTTGGCCAAAGGCGTAGCATCAATTCCTCTCAATGGAATAGGACACTGCAAGGGCTCCAAGAAAAACCCACAACGCCTAGCATACTCCAAGTCCATCAAATTCAGAGCAGCGCCTGAGTCCACAAATGCCATGACAGAATACGATGACAAAGAGCAGATCAAGGTAACAGACAGAAGAAATTTTGACTGTACCGTACCAATGGTGGCAGACCTAGCGAACCGCTTAGTGCGCTTAGGACAATCAGAGATAGCATGAGTGGAATCACCACAGTAGAAACACAGCCCATTCAGACGTCTGTGTTCTTGCCATTCAACTCTGGTCAAAGTCCTATCGCACTGCATAGGCTCAGGTTTAAGCTCAGGTAATACCGCCAAATGGTGCACAGATTTATGCTCGCGCAAGCATCGACCGATCTGAATGGCCAAAGACATAGACTCATTCAGACCAGCAGGCATAGAAAATCCCACCATGACATCCTTAAGGGCTTCAGAGAGACCTTTTCAGAAAATAGCTGCGAGCGCACCTTCATTCCACTGAGTGAGTACGGATCACTTTCTAAATTTCTGACAATATACCTCTATTTCATCCTGACCCTGACACAGCGCCGGGAAAAATGCATGGATATTACTTAATGCAGGATCTCCTGACGCAAGAGAAAATGCCCAATCCTGAGGGTCGCCACGCAAAAAAGAAATAACGATCCTAACTTGTTGAACTGGGTCACCAGAGGAGCGAGGTTTCAAAGCCAGAAATAGTTTACAATTATTTTTGAAACTCAGAAATTTAGTTCTATCTCCAAAGAACAAATCAGGAATAGGAATTCTCGGTTCTAACATAGAATTCTGAACCACAAAGTCTTGAATACTTTGTACTCTTGCCGTGAGCTGATCCACACATGAAGACAGACCTTTAATGTCCATTGCTACACCTGTGTCCTGAACCACCCAAATGTCTAGGGGAAAAAAAGGCAAAACACAGTGCAAAGAAAAAAAAATGGTCTCAGAACTTCTTTTTTCCCTCTATTGGGAATCATTAGTACTTAGGGCCTCCAGTACTGTTATGAAAGGTAATTCAGTACCACAATGGACATAGAGGTCAGCGCACATACAGTGACCTGGCAATAACCCAAAAAACAAGAACGAGCTCTGAGACGTGGGAACTCTGTTGACCGCAATCCCTAATCCTCTCCAACCACACTAAAGGCAGCCGTGGATTGCGTCTAACGCTCCCTATGCAACTCGGCACGGCCTGAGAAACTAGCTAGCCTGAAGATAGAAAATAAGCCTACCTTGCCTCAGAGAAATACCCCAAAGGAAAAGGCAGCCCCCACATATAATGACTGTGAGTTAAGATGAAAAGACAAACGTAGAGATGAAATAGATTTAGCAAAGTGAGGCCCAACTTTCTGAACAGAGCGAGGATAGGAAAGGTAACTTTGCGGTCAACACAAAACCCTACAAAAACCACGCAAAGGGGGCAAAAAGACCCTCCGTACCGAACTAACGGCACGGAGGTACACCCTCTGCGTCCCAGAGCTTCCAGCAAGCAGTAAAAAACAAATTGACAAGCTGGACAGAAAAAAACAAATAGTAAAGAGGAACTTAGCTATGCAGAGCAGCAGGCCACAGGAACGATCCAGGAGGAAACAGGTCCAATACTAGAACATTGACTGGAGGCCAGGATCAAAGCACCAGGTGGAGTTAAATAGAGCAGCACCTAACGACTTCACCACATCACCTGAGGAAGGAAACTCAGAAGCCGCAGTACCACTTTCCTCCACCAACGGATGCTCACAGAGAGAACCAGCCGAAGTACCACTTGTGACCACAGGAGGGAGCTCTGCCACAGAATTCACAACAGACGTCACCACGAGCACTGTGAGAACTTTCTCATGGTGCTAGCGGTGATCTCATTGAGGGCACCGCAGTTCATCAGGACACTCACAATGAGATGCCCGTGGGAACCGCAGATTCAGCGGTTGGCGCTAACCTCAATGACGTCACCGCAGGTCACTAAATCTGCGCTCTGATGCTCAACTCAGTGTCTCCTGGATTACACGCTGAAAGGTCGAATCATGCCACCTTTCAGCTTGAAATCCAAATGAAGCAGAAATGGATTACGACATGGGAAAAATGGACAGGAGAGGAATATGTTTTTTATAATTTTACAGTAATAAATGGGAAATTAAGGATGGAGTGTGTTTATTTCAATCAAAGGACTTTATTCTTGTCCTGTTTTTTTTACGATATGACTATGGGGTTAGTAATGAGAGCGTCTTATAAACCCATCTCCACTACTAACCCCTGAGCTTGATGTCAGCTGACAATACAAGCTGACGTCAACCCCAATCCTATTAGGGTATGTGCACACGTTGCGGAAAGGTGTTTGGATTTTTCCGAACTGATTTTGGTAAATCCGCAGGAAATCCGCACTGCGGATTTACTGCGGTTTCTCCACAGTTTTTGTGTGGATTTCACCTGCAGTTTTACACCTGCAGATTCCTATTATGGAGCAGGTGTAAACCGCTGCGGAATACGCACAAAGAATTGACATGCTGCGGAATAAACAACGCAGCGTTTCCATGCATTTTTTCGGCAGCATGTGCACTGCGGATTTTGTTTTCCATACGTTTACATGGTACTGTAAACTCATGGAAAACTGATGCAATTCCGCAGCGGATCCGCAGCAAAATCCGCAACATGTGCACATACCCTTACCCTACTTGCCACCGCCACAGGGCAAGTGGGAAGAGTGAGGCTAAGCGCCAGTTTACTTACTGTAATTACTGATGCGCCATTTCCGGGGCTGCTGAGGGCTTATGTTATTAGCCTGGGAGGGGGGTTAGAATTTACTGGATATAATTTATTAAGGGACCAATTTTTTTCAGGGGTCCACCTGTAAACTGACCAGTTACGGAGAAGCAAAGCGCTATGAGCTGTTATTAATAGCCTGGGAACATTTATGACTAATGGCCCCTTTCCTAGATTATTAATATCAGCCTCCAGCGGTTGGCTTTCCCTCTGCTGGTTTTGAAAATTATGCATTTTTTATTATTTATTTATTAACCAAAACAGAAAGCACAGATTATAAAGCACACCGACATCTATCTATCTATCATGTTCCTCATCGCTATCTATCTCTATCTTCGAACATCTTAATACCTAACATTCTTTCATTTGTATTCTGCATTTCATTCCACGCATGTCACACTGACAGCACACTGACAGCAAACAGTCACACGGTTTCGGACAGCACATGGACACACGGATGTGACACACGGACATGGACATAAACGGATACACGGATGTCACCAGTACTGGTTTTTCTAGGACGGGTGAAGGAGGCCTAAGACAGGAGCTGCGGTCTACGTATGTCACTGCATGCCTTTACAGTGGCATAAGCCACAGCTTTCTGTCAGAGGTTTAATTTGGGAAATTCTCCAGACATATGCGTTTGATGGAAGACTCAGACATGATGTGAACAGCGCCTAAAGGTGTTGTCAGCTGTCATCGCTGTGGGTTTTATAAGGGTTCTCAGTGATCTGCTGATCACCAGGCAAGCTTCAATTTTAAAAAGGGTTATCGGAGCATCCTTTTAATAGAACATTTCACAGTAAAAGAGTCAGTATACAGTGTTATACATATAAAACCTATCAACTTGTAAATTTTCTAAAGACGGTTTAAAAGGCTTTACAGTATTTTAAAATATCATGAAAAAACCTTTGTAATTTTTTAGAGAATACTGTAGATCTCTCAGATGCAAAATAGCTGAGCAACGTTCCTAAAACGGTCGGAAATGAAAGTCTAGCTATGGTGCAAAAACTTCCTTGGCTTTACTGACGGGCCACATGATAAAGAAGAAGCTGAAGAGAGTCAGACGTGATCACATCTAGTTCCAATATGGTGACGGAGCGCTGAATAACACATGTGTACAGTAGGAAGCAAGACATGTGAAATGGCACAATGACAGAAGAAAACAATTTACTCCTTATTTAGATGACGATCCCTCAAAATGTTGTTGGTCCTTAAATAGAGCTCTCATACCCACGCCTATATAATCGAGCACACTATGTATATGCCACCTATGACTGAATACCAGAGGCGTAGGATGGGGCGGGTACGCGAGACATCACACCGATCTTTGAGAGGGAGCTGCTAAAGATTTACAATAAACTGTTAAGTCTCTCACAGGAGAATTCCTATATTATTTTATGGAAACTCTAAAAATAAGTCGTATGGAAACTAAAAGCAGGGCTGTTTTTTCCCGAGAGCACTACAAACTGCGATATGATTACTGCACCCGAAATAGTTAAATATATAAGGCAATGCAATAACCAAGGCAAATTCACAATATAGAGTGGACAATGAGGGTGAAAATGTAGGAAAAGAGGGTTATACTGTGACTTGTAAGGCAACTAAAACCAGTGTACCGCAGATGTTATTCATCTTTAGGGAGTGTTCACACTTAGCATTTTTTTCGTGCATTTTTCTGTGCTGAAAAAAACGCAGCGTTTTACACTAGCAGCAAAATAGCAGCGTCTTTTGAGCGGTGTTTATTTTTAAAACTGCAATATGTTATTACAGGTTTTTTGCTGAGTTTTTACCCACTTAAGGTAATTGAGCGCTTAAGAAAAGCATACAAAATCATATAACAAATAAATGTTATGTCAGCAGTTTTTTTTTCTACCAACACTGTGTTTTTCAAGTGTAAAAAAAAACTGTAAAAAAAAAAGCACTGTGTGAACATACGTTTATTGTTCAGGGACACAAATATTGTGGAAATTCTACATAGGGTAGGTTCACACAATCGTATAAAAAAAATATTCAGAATTTCTTCCAAGAAAGTAGGATGATGTTTTTCTCACGCGTCACCTATGTGCTGTCCATATGTAGTCCATTTTTTTTACAGTAGAACGGTAGCTATTAATCATTTACAGGACCATTATTATTATGTTACAGATTTGCAATGTATCAGTAAAAATCAAATGCTCTACTGTGGCTCCAAGGCATCCGTTTTTTTATGAACCCGTAGACTTGAATGGGTGAGTCTCTTACAGTTTACGAAAGAAACTTGCATGCTGTGATTTTTTTTCACATGTAGATTCGGTCAATGAAAAAATAGCTCATCTGTACTGCCTAATTGAATAACACTGGCTAGAGTGCTGTCTGTTTTATTTTTCACGGACCGAAAATACGGTCGTATGAATGAGCCAGTTTATAGGAATCAGGCCATGTTCACACGCTCAGTATTTGGTCAGTATTTGATACCAGTCTATGGAAGCCAAAACCAGGAGTGGGTGATAAATACAGAAGTGGTGACTGGTGATGTGTTTCTATTATACTTTTCCTCTGGTTGTTCCACTCATGATTTGACTGAACGTGTGAATGTGGCCTTATAGAAATATACTTTCCATGCAACTGAATATGGATGCTTCTGTAGCACATGTTCAGGTGTCCATCAGGTCCATTTCTGTAATATATCTGCTTTGCTTGAATATACCTTTCAAAGAGCAAATACTGAACGTGCGAATGTGGTCTTACAAATCTTCTGCTCTGGACTGTCTCATGGAATTTAACAGTACTATTTTACTATATACAGTGGGTGAAATAGAAAATTGGTAACGTGTTCAATACTTAAGTAAATATATATTTCTATAGGTGCTATTGACATGAAATTATCCACATAATATTGAGAAATGACACAGGGAAAAAGTATTGAGCACACAAAGAAGAGTTGCAACAAGACATGGATAGTCATGACACCAGATGAAATGATGAAATGTATCAGTAATTAGAAAGCAATCCTGCCACTGGTTCAGCTGGTTCAACTGATGGCCTATAAAAAGGTGTCTGATTACTAAGGTGCCATATAAGAAACAACTTATGATGGGTATAACCAGTGAGCTGTCTCAAGACTTTCACCAGATTATTGTTACCAAACATAACAATGGCATTGATTACAGAAGAATTTCTAAACTACTGAAGGCTCCAGCCAGCACTGTTGGGTAAATAATCCGGAAGTGGAAAGAACATAATTTCACCATAAACTGGTCACAACCAGGTGCTCCCCGCAAGATTTCAGACAGGAGAAAAAATAATTATCAGGAGAGTTGTCCAAGAGCCACAGATCACCTGGAGACCTACAGAAAGACCTGGAATCAGCAAGTACAATTGTTTCACCACTCAAGACTCCTGAGCAAAAAAAATGTTCAAGCGCGTTTAAAGTTTGATCAACAACATTTAGAGAAGCTTGTGAAACACTGGGATAATATAGTCTGGTCAGATGAGGTCACAATTGAATTCTTTGGATGCCATAACATGCACTATGTTAAAACACCCTGCCAACAGTGAAGTTTGGAGGTGGAAACATCATGGTGTGGGGCTGTTTTTCAGCATATGGCACTAGGAAACTTATGTAATTAAAGGAAGGATGAATGGGCAAATGTACCAAGATGTTCTTGATAAAAATCTGCTCTCATCTACCAGGATGATGAAGATGAAACAAGAGTGGACATTTCAGCAAGGCAATGATCCCAAACACACAACCAAGGAAACTCAATTGGTTTCAGAAAAAGTAAATAAAGCTGCTTGAATTGCCCAGCCAATCACCTAACCTGAATCTAATAGAACATTTATGGAAGGAACTAAAGCTTAGAGATCATAGAAAGAGCACATGGGACCTTCAGAATTTGAGTGCTTGTGTGGAAGAATGGGACAAAATCTCACCTGAGCAATGCATGTGACTAGTTTCTCCATGCAGGAAGCCTCTTGAAGCTTTCATCACTAAAAAGGCTTATGTACGAAGTATTAAATAAATTTCAGTAAGCATGTTTAATACTTTTTCCATGTGTCATTTCTCATTATTACGCATAACTTAATTTATGAACATCTATGATTTGATTTCTTTGCCTGTGTATATTAGATGGGTTGTTACCGATATCTGATGAGAATATCGGTAACAACACTTATTTCACCCACTGTATATTATAACTAATTTAATAAAAAATATGCAATAAACAGCACTGGAACTACTATGATAAAGAGACAGAATTCTAATGGCTTTAATGGTAACATAAAACGCTAATGAAATAGACATTTTCTATATCCCCTTGACAGAGAGTTAAGAGAAATATAATATATGTCCTACATAAGTGAGAAATACTTGAAGCAAAGGTGATGAAAGTTTATCACTATCACTGTACTGGGCTTTACAGCTACTGACTAAAGAGACAATGTTATCCAAGGTTGAGTATCGCTTTAAAGAGGACCTGTCACTTGCCATAAATATGCAATTTTTTATCTGATGTTAAAGCCGCTGTTCTCCTGAATCTAACATTTTTCTTTTGTTCCTGCGCCTCTCCGTTTCTGAGATATGGCCCTCTGTGCCCTGTATGTAAATCTAGTTCATCCAAAAGGACAATGTCCTCAACTCTTCTCTATTGGCATTTTCTTGAGGACCCCACCCAGTTGGATAAATAGACTAGATTTATATGCAGGGAAAAGGGGAGGAGGTGACAAATCTCAGCAAAGGACCAAATATTACATAATGCCAGATTCAGTAGAACAGT
This sequence comes from Ranitomeya imitator, assembly GCF_032444005.1. Classification (NCBI taxonomy): domain Eukaryota; kingdom Metazoa; phylum Chordata; class Amphibia; order Anura; family Dendrobatidae; genus Ranitomeya; species Ranitomeya imitator. The sequence goes on from NC_091285.1 coordinate 444,004,839, forward strand.
GGGATTTGTACCAGGTAAAATAATACATATTTAAGGCAAGTGACAGGTCCACTTTAACCCCTTTCTGCCATTAGACGTACTATTGCGTCCATGTGGGGTGGGCTTTACTTTCCAAGGACGCAATAGTACGTCATATGCGATCGGCAGCGCTCACGGGGGGAGCGCCGCCGATCGCGGCCGGGTGTCAGCTGCCTATCGCAGCTGACATCCGGCACTATGTGCCAGGAGCGGTCAAAGACCGCCCCCGGCACATTGCGATCAAAGATGATCGCGATGTGCCGGCAGTGCAGGGAAGCACCGCGCAGGGAGGGGGCTCCCTGCGGGCTTCCCTGAGCCCCCCGCAGCAACGCGATGTGATCGCGTTGCTGCGAGGGTCTTACCTCCCTCCCTCCCTGCTCCAGGCCCGGATCCAAGATGGCCGCTGTTAGGGGTCGAGTTCCCGCTTCTGCACAGGGGGAATCTCGAGCCACTTCCGCTGCGGTCTCCCATTCTTGTCCAGCCGCAGTGGAGCCTGCTCAGCAAGGACGTCGGTCCCAGCGTCTTGCTCATTCTCACTCTGTTCTGAGAGTTAGTGCTGCTTCTCCAGTCTCTGCCATTAAAGTCAGTGCTGGTCAGCAGCGAGCGGACTTCTCTGGGACTAAGTCCTTGTCTGCATGTACTGAGCATGCCCAGCGTAAGGTCTCCCGTTGGAGATCGAGGGTCATGTGCTCAGGCTCTGCAGCACATTCCATTGGTCCTCTTGGCAGGTCCTAGAAGGGCAAAAGTGCTGTGGCCACTTCCTGTGCTGCTGCTATATAAACTGCGCATGACCGCACGGCCATGCGCTAGTATTGTCTAACGATTGCTAATGTGTGTATGTTGTGAGTGCAAGTCGTCCTTGGAAACCCCTACCCTAGTGAATGTCTGTTCGCGGAAGGTGTATGGCTGCTACCTAGCGCCCGACTTAGCCTACAGCACTAAACACACATCTCAGCGTCCTGTAGCTGTGCCTGCCAGTACGGCGCCGTGCGCCTGCCTTGCGCTTTCCATACCCGAGTCTGGGTGGTTAGTGGCGTCCGTTAGTGCGGCATCGCTCGCACTCTTGTGCACTTATATTTCTTTAGGTTCTCTACACACCCAGTTGCGGTGTTACGCCAGCAAGGGTCTAATCGGGCTCCAATCCCTTCTGGGGTTAAGTCCGCTGACCACTTGCTCGCGCACTAGTGCGGTACTGCGGTCCTGTGAATTAACAGGATCGCTTTCTTCACGCTGGGTGAGGTTTATCCCACGCGTGTATCCTTTAGTGTACCGCCATATTGTCCGTCTTGCTAGCTGCAGGGTCTTTTACCTGCACGGTGGACCTCGGACTGCGAACGCACCTAGTTTCTTACCATCTATACTTGGTGCGTTCCGCCAGTCCTTAACATAATACTAGCGCCAAGGTCTGGCTAGTATGGCGGACATTCAGCAATCTTTGCGGTATATCCAGCAGTTGGAGGGTAGGTTGAAGGTTCTCGAGAACTCAACCTCAGCTGTGGATGTTACCGCAGTTGCTGTAAAGGCTGCTGGCGTGGCGGCAGCAACCTTGTCCACTGCCACCCCTGTTCCGACATTATCCCGCCTCCCGTTGCCAGAAAAATTTTCTGGAGATTGCAAAACTTGTAGGGGATTCGTGAGTCAGTGCTCTATCCACCTCGAGCTCCTGGCTGCACGTTTTCCTACAGAGCGGGCTAAGGTGGGATTTATTGTCTCGCTGTTGTCGGACAGGGCGTTGGAGTGGGCTACGCCGCTGTGGGAGCGTGATGATCATGTGGTGCAGAGTGCTCCGTTGTTTCTGGGCACGCTGAAAAAGGTCTTTCTAGGACCTCAACTCACCCATGATACAGCGCTCCAACTACTGGCATTAACTCAGGGTGAGTCCTTGGTCAGCCATTTTTCCGTCCGATTCCGTACTTTAGCTTCCGAGCTGGAGTGGTCGGATAAAGCCCTTATCCCCATATTCTGGAGGGGCCTGGCTGACCATGTTAAGGACGCTCTGGCCACTAGGGAGATTCCTGCCACACTGGAAGAGTTAATATCTATTTCTACTCGTATAGACCTCCGTTTTAACGAGCGGAGGTTGGAACGAGCCCAGTGTAGGCAGAGGTTTCGGCTGGCTCCTACCTTCGCCAAACCTTTGGAATCCCCAGTCCAGGCATCTGAGTCACATGAGACCTTGGAGGTGACACGAGCGGGATCTAAGTCTCAGTCCGCTCGTGCACATAAGGTCCGTCATGTTTGCCAGCAGTCAGGACGTCTTGCCTCCAAGAGTCCTCAGCGGTCGGGGAAACGTCAGCGTCTAGTGGCAGTTGGAGGAGGTACACTAGACACGGCGACGTTTGCCTCAAAGTTGTCCTTCAAGGGGACAATTACCATAGGCCCATCCACTCTTACGGTCGAGCTATGCTTGGATTCTGGGGCAGAGGGTAACTTTATGTCCTCCGCCTTTGCCCAGCGTCACGCAATACCCTTGGTGATGCTCGCCCAGCCAGTGACCGTTCGAGTGGTAAATGGGTCAACACTACCTTCACAGATTACCCACCAAACCATTCCTTTCACGCTATCTGTGTCTCCATCACATCAGGAGATAATCTCCCTATTAGTCATTCCTGAGGGAATTGATGAGGTCCTGTTGGGGATGCCATGGCTTCGCTACCATTCTCCTCATATTGAGTGGTCCTCTGGGAGAATTTTGGGATGGAGTAAATCCTGTGAGGGTAGATGTCAGAGGGAGTGCGTTCAGGTTGCTACTACACAGGTACCCGCAGATCTTTCCTCTCTCCCCAAGCACTATTGGTCCCATGCAGACGTGTTCTCCAAAAGAGCTGCGGAGACTCTTCCGCCTCACCGCCCCTATGACTGTCCTATTGACCTCTTGCCTGGTGCTGAGCCTCCCCGGGGTCGAGTCTACCCGTTATCTCTCCCGGAGACGGAGGCAATGTCCCAGTATATTCAGGAGAATCTGGCAAGAGGATTCATTAGGAAGTCAGTGTCACCGGCAGGGGCTGGGTTCTTCTTCGTACAGAAGAAGACTGGAGACTTACGTCCATGCATAGACTACAGGGGTCTTAACGCCATTACCGTTAAGAACAAGTACCCATTACCCCTGATATCTGAGCTCTTTGATAGGCTACGGGGAGCAAAGGTATTTACAAAGTTAGATCTGCGGGGTGCTTACAACCTGATTCGCATCCGTGAGGGGGATGAATGGAAGACGGCTTTTAACACCAGGGATGGGCACTATGAATATCTAGTGATGCCCTTTGGGCTCTGTAATGCCCCAGCCGTTTTCCAAGACTTTGTGAACGACATCTTTCGGGATATGCTCACCACCTCGGTCGTAGTCTATCTGGATGACATTCTCATCTACTCTCCAGATATAGACTCCCATCGGAGAGATGTTCGCAAAGTCTTCGACCTCTTACGGGCAAACTCCCTCTACGCTAAGTTGGAGAAGTGTGTGTTTGAGCAGGAGTCCTTGCCTTTCCTTGGTTATATCATTTCTGCCCAGGGTTTGGCTATGGATCCTGCCAAGCTACAGGCAGTAATGGACTGGCAGGAACCCCATTCTCTTAAAGCGGTGCAGCGCTTTATGGGGTTCATTAATTACTATCGCCAGTTCATTCCACACTTCTCAACTTTGGTAGCTCCCTTGGTCGCCCTCACCAAGAAGGGAGCAAATCCCAAGGTATGGTCAGAGGAGGTCTCCAAGGCCTTTCTCTCGATTAAGTCACACTTCGCTAGCGCTCCCATCCTACATCGCCCCGATGTAGATAAACCATTCATCTTGGAGGTGGATGCCTCATCCGTTGGTGCTGGAGCAGTCCTTTTCCAAAAGGATGCTCAAGGTCGGAAGCATCCTTGCTTCTTCTTCTCCAAAACTTTCACACCAGCGGAGAGGAATTATTCCATCGGGGACAGGGAGTTGCTAGCCATGAAGTTGGCTTTTTCAGAGTGGAGACACCTCTTGGAGGGAGCTCGCTTTCCCTTCCAAGTCTTCACTGACCACAAGAACTTGGTGTATATACAGACGGCCCAGCGGCTAAATTCTCGCCAGGCTAGATGGTCCCTGTTTTTCTCCCGGTTCCATTTTACCCTCCATTTTCTCTCCGGGGAGAAGAACGTTCGTGCCGACGCTCTCTCCCGCTCCGTAGTGTCATCTGAGGAGGAGGAGGAGGAGCCTCGGCTTATTGTCCCGCCTGAGAGCTTGAGAACTGTAGCTCCGGTTTCGCTGGAGTCTGTGCCCCCGGGCAAGACTTTCGTGCCAGCTAACTTGCGACCGGAGGTTCTCTCTTGGGCTCACTCCTCCAGAGTGGGTGGGCATTTTGGGACCAAGAGGACTTCTGAGCTTTTGGCGAGAACATATTGGTGGCCGCATATGGTCCGAGATGTCAAGGACTATATTCAGGCGTGCGTTTCTTGCGCCCAGAATCGGTCTCCTCGGCAACGGCCTGCTGGGTTGCTTTACCCTCTACCGGTGGCAGACAGGCCCTGGGAGATGGTCGGAATGGACTTTGTGGTGGGCTTACCCAAGTCGCGTGGCTGCTCCATTATTTGGGTTGTCACCGACCATTTCTCTAAGATGGTACATTTGGTACCGCTTCCTCGGTTACCCTCAGCACGGGCCTTGGCGGTGTTGTTCATGAACCATGTTTTCCGATTGCATGGTATGCCTGATAAGATTGTCAGCGATCGGGGCCCCCAGTTCGCGTCTCGGTTTTGGAGAGAGCTCTGCCGTTTGCTCAGCATAGAGTTGAACCTCTCCTCTGCATATCATCCCGAGACGAATGGGTTGGTGGAGAGAACCAACCAGACTCTGGTGACATATTTGCGACATTTCGTCTCCGCTAGGCAGGATGACTGGGCATCTTTGCTACCTTGGGCGGAATTTGCCTTGAACAACGCCGTAGCCGATTCCACTGGCCAAACTCCTTTTCTCCTTAATTACGGCCAGCATCCGCGTGTTCCTGTGCCCATGCCCGTGTCATCCACCGATTCTAGGGTGGCAGACTGGGCGGTGGAGGCACGGGACATCTGGGACCGCACACAGGATGCCATTCGGGCCTCCAAGGAGAGAATGAGGGTTTCGGCTGATACACACCGGCGTCCCGCTCCGGTCTTTGCTCCCGGCGACTTAGTGTGGCTCTCCGCCCGTAACATCAGGCTGCGAGTTGAGTCCACTAAGTTTGCTCCTCGCTACATTGGCCCATTTAAAGTTCTGGAACAGGTCAACCCTGTGGTTTACCGTTTGGCCATTCCTCCACGCCTTGGTATCACCGATACCTTTCACGTTTCCCTCTTAAAGCCCGTTCGTTTGTCTCGGTTTTCTGAGTTATCTGCTGGGACATCGGGTTCATCCACGGATGAGTTTGAGGTGAATGCTATTGTGGGAAGCAAGGTGGTACGTGGCAAAAAATTTTATTTGGTGGATTGGAAGGGTCATGGTCCAGAGGATAGAACCTGGGAGCCTGTGGAGCACATTCGGGCTCCGCAGCTCATTGCTGCCTTCGAACGTAGCGAGGCCCAAGGAGGGGGGCCCTAGGAGGGGGGGTAATGTTAGGGGTCGAGTTCCCGCTTCTGCACAGGGGGAATCTCGAGCCACTTCCGCTGCGGTCTCCCATTCTTGTCCAGCCGCAGTGGAGCCTGCTCAGCAAGGACGTCGGTCCCAGCGTCTTGCTCATTCTCACTCTGTTCTGAGAGTTAGTGCTGCTTCTCCAGTCTCTGCCATTAAAGTCAGTGCTGGTCAGCAGCGAGCGGACTTCTCTGGGACTAAGTCCTTGTCTGCATGTACTGAGCATGCCCAGCGTAAGGTCTCCCGTTGGAGATCGAGGGTCATGTGCTCAGGCTCTGCAGCACATTCCATTGGTCCTCTTGGCAGGTCCTAGAAGGGCAAAAGTGCTGTGGCCACTTCCTGTGCTGCTGCTATATAAACTGCGCATGACCGCACGGCCATGCGCTAGTATTGTCTAACAATTGCTAATGTGTGTATGTTGTGAGTGCAAGTCGTCCTTGGAAACCCCTACCCTAGTGAATGTCTGTTCGCGGAAGGTGTATGGCTGCTACCTAGCGCCCGACTTAGCCTACAGCACTAAACACACATCTCAGCGTCCTGTAGCTGTGCCTGCCAGTACGGCGCCGTGCGCCTGCCTTGCGCTTTCCATACCCGAGTCTGGGTGGTTAGTGGCGTCCGTTAGTGCGGCATCGCTCGCACTCTTGTGCACTTATATTTCTTTAGGTTCTCTACACACCCAGTTGCGGTGTTACGCCAGCAAGGGTCTAATCGGGCTCCAATCCCTTCTGGGGTTAAGTCCGCTGACCACTTGCTCGCGCACTAGTGCGGTACTGCGGTCCTGTGAATTAACAGGATCGCTTTCTTCACGCTGGGTGAGGTTTATCCCACGCGTGTATCCTTTAGTGTACCGCCATATTGTCCGTCTTGCTAGCTGCAGGGTCTTTTACCTGCACGGTGGACCTCGGACTGCGAACGCACCTAGTTTCTTACCATCTATACTTGGTGCGTTCCGCCAGTCCTTAACAGCCGCGGATCCGGGTCCTGCAGGGAGGGAGGTGGCTTCACAGAGCCTGCTCAGAGCAGGCACTGTGAAGGCTGCAGCGCTGCATGTCAGATCAGTGATCTGACAGAGTGCTGTGCAAACTGTCAGATCACTGATCTGTGATGTCCCCCCCTGGGACAAAGTAAAAAAGTAAAAAAAAATTTTTTCAAATGTGTAAAAAAAAATTAAAAAAAATATTCCAAAATAATGAAAAAAAAAAAAATATATTATTCCCATAAATACATTTCTTTATCTAAATAAAAAAAACAAAACAATAAAAGTACACATATTTAGTATCGCCGCGTCCGTAACGGCCTGACCTATAAAACTGGCCCACTAGTTAACCCCTTCAGTAAACACTGTAAGAAAAGAAAAAAAACGAGGCAAAAAACAACGCTTTATTATCATACCGCCGAACAAAAAGTGGAATAACACGCGATCAAAAAGATGGATATAAATAACCATGGTACCGCTGAAAGCGTCATCTTGTCCCGCAAAAAACGAGCTGCCATACAGCATCATCAGCAAAAACATAAAAAAGTTATAGTCCTGAGAATAAAGCGATGCAAAAATAATTATTTTTTCCGTAAAATAGTTTTTATCGTATAAAAGCGCCAAAACATAAAAAAATGATATAAATGAGGTGTCGCTGTAATCGTACTGACCCGAAGAATAAAACTGCTTTATCAATTTTACCAAACGTGGAACGGTATAAACGCCTCCCCCAAAAGAAATTCATGAATAGCTGTTTTTTGGTCATTCTTCCTCACAAAAATCGGAATAAAAAGCGATCAAAAAATGTCACGTGCCTGAAAATGTTACCAATAAAATCGTCAACTCGTCCCGCAAATAACAAGACCTCACATGACTCTGTGGACCAAAATATGGAAAAATTATAGCTCTCAAAATGTGGTAACGCAAAAAATATTTTTTGCAATAAAAAGCGTCTTTCAGTGTGTGACGGCTGCCAATCATAAAAATCCGCTAAAAAACCCGCTATAAAAGTAAATCAAACCCCCCTTCATCACCCCCTTAGTTAGGGAAAAATTAAAAAAATGTATTTATATCCATTTTCCCGTTAGGGCTAGGGTTAGGGCTAGGGTTAGGGCTAGAGTTAGGGTTAGGGCTAGGGTTAGGGTTAGGGTTAGGGTTGGGGCTAGGGTTAGGGTTAGGGCTAGGGTTAGGGTTAGGGCTAGGGTTAGGGTTGGGGCAAGGGCTAGGGCTAGGGTTAGGGTTAGGGCTAGGGTTAGGGTTAGGGCTAGGGCTAGGGTTAGGGCTAGGGTTAGGGTTGGGGCTAGGGCTAGGGTTAGGGTTAGGGCTAGGGTTAGGGCTAGGGTTAGGGCTAGGGTTAGGGTTGGGGCTACAGTTAGGGTTGGGGCTACAGTTAGGGTTGGGGCTAAAGTTAGGGTTAGGGTTTAGATTACATTTACAGTTGGGAATAGGGTTGGGATTAGGGGTGTGTCAGGGTTACCGTTGTAATTAGGGTTAGGGGTGTGTTTGGATTAGGGCTTCAGTTATAATTGGAGGGTTTCCACTGTTTAGGCACATCAGGGGCTCTCCAAACAAGACATGGCGTCCGATCTCAATTCCAGCCAATTCTGCGTTGAAAAAGTAAAACAGTGCTCCTTCCCTTCCGAGCTCTCCCGTGTGCCCAAACAGGGGTTTGCCCCAACATATGGGGTATCAGCGTACTCAGGACAAATAGGACAACAACTTTTGGGGTCCAATTTCTCCTGTTACCCTTGGGAAAAAACAAACTAGGGGCTAAAATATAATTTTTGTGGGAAAAAAAAAAGATTTTTTATTTTCACGGCTCTGCGTTATAAACTGTAGTGAAACACTTGGGGGTTCAAAGTTCTCCCAACACATCTAGATGAGTTCCCTGGGGGGTCTAGTTTCCAATATGGGGTCACTTGTGGGTGGTTTCTACTGTTTAGGTACATTAGGGGCTCTGCAAACGCAATGTGACGCCTGCAGACTATTCCATCTAAGTCTGCATTCCAAATGGCACTCCTTCCCTTCCGAGCCCTCCCATGCGCCCAAACGGTGGTTCCCTCCACATATGGGGTATCAGCGTACTCAGGACAAATTGGACAACAACTTTTGGGGTCGAATTTCTCCTCTTACCCTCGGGAAAATACAAAACTGGGGGCTAAAAAATAATTTTTGTGGGAAAAAATGTTTGTTTTATTTTTACGGCTCTGCATTATAAACTTCTGTGAAGCCCTTGGTGGGTCAAAGCGCTCACCACACATCTAGATAAGTTCCTTAGGGGGTCTACTTTCCAAAATGGTGTCACTTGTGGGGGGTTTCTACTGTTTAGGTACATTAGGGGCTCTGCAAACGCAATGTGACACCTGCAGACCATTCCATCTAAGTCTGCATTCCAAATGGAGCTCCTTCCCTTCCGAGCCCTCCCATGCGCCCAAACAGTGGTTCCCCCCACTTATGGGGTATCAGCGTACTCAGGACAAATTGGACAACAACTTTTGGGGTCGAATTTCTCCTCTTACCCTCGGGAAAATACAAAACTGGGGGCTAAAAAATAATTTTTGTGGGAAAAAATGTTTGTTTTATTTTTACGGCTCTGCATTATAAACTTCTGTGAAGCCCTTGGTGGGTCAAAGCGCTCACCACACATCTAGATAAGTTCCTTAGGGGGTCTACTTTCCAAAATGGTGTCACTTGTGGGGGGTTTCTACTGTTTAGGTACATTAGGGGCTCTGCAAACGCAATGTGACACCTGCAGACCATTCCATCTAAGTCTGCATTCCAAATGGAGCTCCTTCCCTTCCGATCCCTCCCATGCGCCCAAACAGTGGTTTACCCCCACATATGGGGTATCAGCGTACTCAGGACAAATTGTACAACAACTTTTGGGGTCCAATTTCTTCTGTTACCCTTGGGAAAATAAAAAATTGGGGGCGAAAAGATCATATTTTTTCACAAAAATTATTTTTTCTTTTTACGGTTCTCCATTATAAACTTCTGTGAAGCACTTGGTGGGTCAAAGTGCTCACCACACCTCTAGATAAGTTCCTTAGGGGGTCTACTTTCCAAAATGGTGTCACTTGTAGGGGGTTTCAATGTTTAGGCACATCAGTGGCTCTCCAAACGCAACATGGTGTCCCATCTCAATTCCTGTCAATTTTGCATTGAAAAGTCAAACGGCGCTCCTTCCCTTCCGAGCTCTCCCATGCGCCCAAACAGTGGTTTACCCCCACATATGGGGTATCAGCGTACTCAGGAGAAATTGTACAACAACTTTTGGGGTCCAATTTCTTCTCTTACCCTTGGGAAAATAAAAAATTGGGGGCGAAAAGATAATTTTTGTGAAAAAATATGATTTTTTATTTTTACGGTTCTGCATTATAAAGTTCTGTGAAGCACTTGGTGGGTCAAAGTGCTCACCACACCTCTAGATAAGTTCCTTAGGGGGTCTACTTTCCAAAATGTTGTCACTTGTGGGGGGTTTCAATGTTTAGGCACATCAGGGGCTCTCCAAACGCAACATGGTGTCCCATCTCGATTCCAGTCAATTTTGCATTGAAAAGTCAAATGGCGCTCCTTCGCTTCCGAGCTCTGTCATGCGCCCAAACAGTGGTTTACCCCCACATATGGGGTATCGGTGTACTCAGGACAAATTGTACAACAACTTTTGCGGTCCATTTTCTCCTGTTACCCTTGGTAAAATAAAACAAATTGGAGCTGAATTAAATTTTTTGTGAAAAAAAGTTAAATGTTCATTTTTATTTAAACATTCCAAAAATTCCTGTGAAGCACCAGAAGGGTTAATAAACTTCTTGAATATGGTTTTGAGCACCATGAGGGGTGCAGTTTTTAAAATGGTGTCACACTTGGGTATTTTCTATCACATAGACCCCTCAAAATGACTTCAAATGAGATGTGGTCCCTAAAAAAAAATGGTGTTGTAAAAATGAGAAATTGCTGGTCAACTTTTAACCCTTATAACTCCCTAACAAAAAAAAATTTTGGTTCCAAAATTGTGCTGATGTAAAGTAAACATGTGGGAAATGTTACTTATTAAGTATTTTGTGGGACATATATCTGTGATTTAATTGCATAAAAATTCAAAGTTGGAAAATTGCGAAATTTTCATAATTTTCGCCAAATTTCCGTTTTTTTCACAAATAAACGCAAGTACTATCAAAGAATTTTTACCATTGTCATGAAGTACAATATGTCACGAGAAAACAATGTCAGAATCACTGGAATCCATTGAAGCGTTCCAGAGTTATAACCTCATAAAGGGACAGTGGTCAGAATTGTAAAAATTGGCCCGGTCATTAACGTGCAAACCACCCTTGGGGGTAAAGGGGTTAATATCAGAGATGGTACTTCTTATTAGCCCATTGTAGCTATTGTTTAGGAATCCTTGCTTTTGGACTTGTATTACCTACTAAACAGTACTTCCTTTTCAAAACACTTACTTTGTATTGATGGTAGAATGTCTGACATAATGTAGGAGTTATGGTGAGGGTAAGTGCTAATGTCCTCTGCTTACAGCCATTGCTTTAGCTTCTTTTATAACAGAATAGTTATCTATTCGCTCATCATTTCCATTCTGAGTGTCCGTATTGACAGATTTAGGCCAACGGCAGATATCTGTTGTAAACTACATTTAGTATGTTATTGTTATATTTTAGAAATCTACAATGACATGAAGAAGAAGGCTCCTCTACGTGACTTTGAAAATGTAAACTAATGCTTACCTGCCATCCTACCCTGATCCCAAAGACCATCAATAAACACAATGACAGCATACAACTGGGTTTTATTCGCCACAGCAGCCATTTTATTACTAGTATTACAATAATTTACTTATCTATGTGTACGTACACTTAACTAGAGATGCACCTTACACAGAGGCCTAGTTCTCAGCACCACCAACAAGAATCAATCTCACTTCCATTTAGTACCTAAAGGTACCTTCACACTAAACGACGCTGCAGCGATCCAGACAACGATCCGGATCGCTGCAGCGTCGCTGTTTGGTCGCTGGAGAGCTGTCACACAGACCGCTCTCCGGCGACCAACGATGCCGGTAACCAGGGTAAACATCGGGTTACTAAGCGCAGGGCCTCGCTTAGTAACCCGATGTTTACCCTGGTTACCAGCGTAAAAGTAAAAAAAACAAACACTTCATACTTACCTTCCGCTGTCTGTCCCCGGCGCTCTGCTTCTCTGCACTGGCTATGAGCACAGCGGCCGGAAAGCAGAGCGGTGACGTCACTGCTCTGCTTTCCGGCCGCTGTGCTCACAGTGAGTGCAGGAAAGCACAGCGCCGGAGGACAGACAGCGGAAGGTAAGTATGAAGTACTTGTTTTTTTTTACTTTTAGGATGGTAACCAGGGTAAACATCGGGTTACTAAGCGCGGCCCTGCGCTTAGTAACCTGATATTTACCCTGGTTACCAGCGAAGACATCGCTGAATCGGCGTCACACACGCCGATTCAGCGATGTCAGCGGGAGAGCCAGCGACCAAATAAAGTTCTGGCCTTCTAGCCCCGACCAACGACATCACAGCAGGATTCTGATCACTGCTGCGTGTCAAACTGAACGATATCGCTAGCCAGGACGCTGCAACGTCACGGATCGCTAGCGATATCGTTTAGTGTGAAGGTACCTTTAGTCTTACTAGGAATAATATTTCAACGGGCAGGTGTTCAACACAGTCAGGACCATGTCCTGCTCTGCCCCCGATTATTTTGAGGCCTGCTGGCACAAAGCAAGTTCAGATATTAGAGAACGGGACCATCCTGATTGGGTACACCTTGTCGTGGTGGGATGGCTTTTACGCTTTTTGATTTAAAAAATGTCAGCTAAATACTAGTGTTGAGCATTCCGATACCGCAAGTATCGGGTATCGGCCGATACTTGCGGTATCGGAATTCCGATACCGAGATCCGATACTTTTGTGGTATCGGGTATCGGTATCGGATCAATAGGGATGTGTAAAATAAAGAATTAAAATAAAAAATATTGATATGCTCACCTCTCCGGCGGCCCCTGGACATCACGCTGGTAACTGGCCGGCTTCTTTGTTTAAAATGAGCGCCTTCAGGACCTGCGAATGACTTCGCGGGTTCTGATTGGTCGCGTGCCGCCCATGTGACCGGCACGCGACCAATCAGAAGCCACGACGTCATTCTCATTCACAAAACTCCTAATTCTCGGAATTAAGGACCTGCGAATGACGTCGCCGGCTTCTGATTGGTCGCGTGGCGGTCACATGAGCGGCACGCGACCAATCAGAACCCGCGACGTCATTCGCAGGTCCTGAAGGCGCTCATTTTAAACAAAGAAGCCGGCCGGTTACCAGCGTGATGTCCAGGGGCCACCGGAGAGGTGAGCATATCAATATTTTTTATTTTAATTCTTTATTTTACACATCCCTATGGATCCCAGGGCCTGAAGGAGAGTTTCCTCTCCTTCAGACCCTGGGAACCATGAGAATACCTTCCGATACTTGATGTCCCATTGACTTGTATTGGTATCGGATATCAGTATCGGCGATATCCGATATTTTTCGGGTATCAGCCGATACTATCCGATACCGATACTTTCAAGTATCGGACGGTATCGCTCAACACTACTAAATACCCCATGTTTTTGTACATGTGTTGCTATTTTTTTTATTTTCTTCAGTATTTTTAAACCTTGTTTTTACCCAAGTTTATATTTTTCTATTAGTGGCCACAGTGTGAATGTGCACCTACTCATTACACTTATGCTAACCCTTTTTTGGCTTTGCTTCAGTTTTTGGTACTGAGTACATTTGAAGTTATGGCCGCCCCATTTGAGCTGTGCACCCTTTCTACTCAGCTTTACACATAGACTATTCTGAGGCCTGCTGGCACTCAGCGAGGTGAGAAATTAGAGATAGGGACCATCCTGAGTGAGCACACCTTGTCACATGGTACGGCTGTTAAGCTTTTTTTGAAAAAAAAAAAGTCAACTAAGTATTAGTGATGAGCGAGTATACTCGTTGCTCGGGTTTTCCCGAGCACGCTCGGGTGACCTCCAAGTATTTGTTATTGCTCGGAGATATAGTTTTCATCGCCTCAGCAGCAAGATTTACATCTTCCAGATACGCTGAATACATGTGGGAATTCCCTAACAAACAGGCATTCCTCACATGTATTCAGCGTATCTGGCAGTGGTAAATCATGCAACTGAGGCAATGAAAACTAAATCTCCGAGCAATAACAAATACTCGGAGACCACCCGAGAGTGCTCGGGAAAACCCGAGCAACGAGTACACTCACTCATCTCTATTAAGTATCCTTTGTTTTTTTTTTCAAGTGTTGCTATTTATTCACTTGTTTTTATGCATTGTTATATTTGTCTGTCAGTGGTCACAGTGTATATGTGAACCTATACATTACACCTATACTAACAAATGTGCTGTCCTTTTTTTTAGTTTTGCTTCAATTTTTGATACCCTGTATATTTAGGGTTGTGGCCGCCCCTTTTTGGCTGTGCACATTATCTACTCGGGTGTTCAACACATTCAGGCACAGGATCTCCTCTGCTCCCATTTATTTTGAGACCTGCAGTGCTGTCACATAGTATGGTATGGCTTTTACGATGAAAAAATGTCATCTAAGTATCCTAAGTTTTTTTCACTTGTTGCAATTTATTTACTTAGTGCATTGTTTTTATTCTATGTTATATTTGTCTGCTAATGGTCACAGTGTCTATTTGCACATACACACTATACTTATGCTAGCAGGTGTGCTGGCCCTTTTTTGACTTTACTAGGGATATTTTTAGTAGACATTACAGCACCAAAGAATATCACCATACCTCAGATGGCGTCTCCTTAACGACAAAGGACCAACCAGCTGCTTACTACCGATCCACCCGCTGATTTTACAAACATAAGACAAACAATGTAAAGCAATGTTCTAAGAGTAAAGAGGTGCTGGAGCTAAAATAGGGGAAAGAGGTAAAGATTCAGCCTCCCCCAGACTAAAACTCATCCCTCCATCCAATACTGTAAGATACCACCACTCTCTGGTTAACGCCTGTCCTCCTCCTCCTACTCATTCATGGAGTCATAATAAGATCATTTCTTAGCAAATTCCATCTCTCGTGTCTGCTGTTGTCATCTCATTATTATTCCCTTGTTTCACCTGTTCGCAGACCTATGTACCGATCTGTTCACATTTTAATATTGTATTTAATTGTCATTCATAACGACAATCCAACAAATCAACATTGAATAACCTGCAGTTCATCGCTAAGCTTCTCTAAATTGGAGATTTAGGTTAGAACCATAATAGTAGCTAAGTAGCTTGTCTGCCTTCTGCCTGTTTTTTCCTTTTTTTTCCTATCACAAAATAAAACAAACCAAAATGATAATTTTTATATCAATTTTCGAGTTTGGTCGTCTGCCATCATAAAGGTGGCTAAATACATAATAAGGCTGTTGGACAAACACTCATACAAATCACTGCTGACTCTCGTGTAAACATGCAAGCTGAGATTGTCAAAGCATGAATGTTTATTTTAATAGTAAAATTATAAGAAACTTTTCTACTAGGGAAGCATAAGATGAGTCATAATGAAATCTAGAATCTTAATCTTTTTCATCTGATTGCAGTAGTTAATCTAACCCCAAACACATTAAATTTTGTCTAATAACATTGTAAGGTATGTAGGTCAAGATTTATCTGATCCATATGGCCAACTTTGGTATTAATTTAAAGAAGCTCCCCCATCAAAGTTTTTATTCTCTTAATTTATGGCAGTCATCATATTACATAGTACAGTGTACTTACAATTGCTCATTTTACCCTTCTACCCAGTTAAAGGGGTCATCTACTACTAGGACAGCCCCTTCTCAATCTGAATGTTTGCCCCATTAAAATAAAAATACTTCTACTCACCTCCCGTTCCGGGCCGTTCCAGAGGTCTGGACACTTGCGTTCCCGGAGATCTCAAGCGATTGTTGTGCCACACGAGCCCTACACCCAATCAGCGTTGGCGTCAATGTCCCTGCCTTCGAACATATAAGCAATCAGCAGGAAGTGAGAGCTGTGGTTGGTCACTCATTTTCTCTTGATTACTTAAACGTCCGAAGGCAGGGACAGCGACGCCAACGCTGATTGGGTGTAGAGCTCATGTGACACAACAATCGCATGAGATCCCCGGGAACGCAAGTGCCGACACCGCTGGAATGGCGCTGACACCGCTGGAATGGCGCCGACACCACTGGAATGGCGCCGACATGGGAGGTGAGTATAGATGTTTAGATTTTAACAGGGGGCAACATTCACATTGAGAAGGGGATGTCCTAGTAGCAGACAAACCCTTTAATTCTTCTCTCTACCATTAGGTCTATGACATCACGTGATTAAAAACAGGTTAACTGAATCCTTCTAAGATCTATGTAGAAACATAAAGTCTCTTATTCCTGCAATAGCAACTTTGATGGGCGGAGAAGTGCTTCTTTAAGCAAAGTTAATGAATTGAAGAACAAAAAGAGACAACAAACACTATATTGATTAAGAGCTGATGTTGATAGTTCCTTGTCAACTAGATAAATTAATAATGGCCATTCGCATGGATGTTTAAACCAAATATCGAAATTGTGCATTGTTTTGATTATTGTCTTCCGTCAGTAAAGGCAGAAGAAAACAGGTTTGAAAATGTGTAAATTAAAAAAAATACATCTTTATCAGACATTTACAATATTCTGCAGTAAAACATACATAATATAAGGTTCGAATGTCCAATAACCGGCAGGTATAGATAACATTATTTCTTAACACAGTACATACATACCGAGCAGAGTGTCAGGACCTAATCAAACATGTGTAGTAAATCTGTTTTATTTGGGATTGGAAAATTCCCTTGTCATATATTGAAGACTAACCACTGATGGCTAATATCTCACTTACTTGACCTGTGAACTGGCGGCTGACAACCCGCAGTCTTCAGGGACATAGATTTTCTTGTTTAAGCAAACTGGAATAAATCCAAATGTACTTATTGTAAACTAGTCCAACAAAGCGTTTGAAATGATCAATATCAGGTAAAATGCACAACAGAAATAAAAATAATGGATTTTCTGGGAACAATAAGGCTGCATTCACATAGTGCGTTTTTGCTGTTTTTTTTTCCAAATGGAAATAGGCCAAAAATGCTAGGGAATGCTCATGCCAGCTAAGTTAATGGGAATCCTGAAGTGCTGTGCACATGATCAGTAATTTTCCTTTGAGTATTTGTAGTGCGCTTTTTTCTGCAGCATGTCAATTCTTTGTTCGGATTATTAGCGTTTTTCACCCATTGACTTCAATTAAGTCAGTCAAATCTGCAGCAAAAACGAAGGTATAAAAATATTTGTGGATTTGCTGTGTTTTTGCTTCCTTTTTTACAGACTTCCTATGTTGTTTTTCATGCTGCCATCTGTGTGACAGGGCGACAAACACTGGCGGTTCTGATTGGCGGTAACGTTACTGCCAGTAAGATCATTACCATCTGTCAGAGCGCTTCGCTCTCACACAGTGGTGGTGCTGTAAGTGAGATCACCTGAGCTCATCAGCTGATGAACTCTGGTGAAATTTCTCACCGCAGCTCAGGGCTATATATTGCAGGAGTAATTTTCTTCTGTGTGAGTGTGTAGCCGGCTGTCCTTGAGAGCAGTGACATCAGCGACTGCTCTCAAAGTCATCAGGATAGTTGTGGGATATTATGGATTAGTAACTTCTCAGTCGACAGGTCAGGATTATTGTTTTAACTCTGTTACAGGGGATCTTGGCTTCAGTTGATTGGGCGATGACATGAGTAAGGTTTAATTTAGATTCCATAAAGGAGTGTGTGTCATTATTTCAAGAAAGGACTTTATTCTATGTTTTTTTATAATATCACCATGGGGTTAGTAATGGGGGCGTCTTATAGACAGCTTTCCATAACTAACTTCTGGGCTTGATGTCACTGGACAATTCAAAGGAGATATCAACCCCTCCCCAACTATTACCCCACTTGCCATGGCACCAGGGAAAGGGGGAACTGGGAGGCTAAACGTCAGATTTGGCACATCTTATTGTTGCGACATTTCTGTGTCAGCTGAGGGCTGATGTTTTTAGTCTGGGAAGGAGCCAATATCCATGGCCCTTTCCTAGGCTATTAATATCAACCCACAGCTGTCTGCCTAGCCTTTGCTGGTTAGATGTTGTAGGGTGACCCTAAGCAAATTTTTTCTAGGGTCCCCCTATAAACTAGCCAGTAAAGGCTAAGCAAACAGCTGTGAGCTGATATTAATAGACTGACAACATTTAAGGCTATTGGCGCCTTCCCAGAATATTCACATCAGCCCCTCAGCCGTCGGCTTTCCCTCTGCTGGTTATGAAAATTACACGGGAGCCCAACTTTTTTTTTTTCATTTTTTTGTAAAAATGAACAGGTAAAAGGCAAAAGGCACTTAAAGGCAATCTATTTTCCCTTCTATATCATGGTGCATGCTGATTTCTGACAGTGCTGTTTGGTTACAGCCTATGCAGGTTCATTCTGTTATTGTTCCTACAGGCTGGTAACAGTGTGTGTTTATTTAACTCTTTACTAACTGATTTAGTAATGAGGGTGTCTCCCCAACACCTCTTCATTACTAAACCTAGTATTTGGTTTCAGGGACAGCTGCTGACACTAAGCCCTAATCCCATTACCCTGATGCCACTGCATCAGAATGAAAAAGGTGTTGAACCTGAAAAAATTACATCACTAAACAGTTTTTCTTTTCAGTATCTTTATTTAGCTTAAAAACGCATTCAATGATATAGAAAAACGTATGCAAAAAACGTATACAAAAATTGCACCAAAAATGCATATTTTTGCCGCCAAGAGGTGCAGACACTTTGCAGAAATTTCTGCAAGCAAATACTCAACGTGTGCACATAGCCTCATTGTCACATTTTGGATTTACCTCTGGTTAACCATGTGCACAATAGCTGTGATTGGATTCTCAAATGTTACATAAAAAATTAAAAGCAAAAATGTACCTGACATCATTAAACTGGTATGAATAGATCTCCTTTATTCATCCTTCAGACTTAACCTATGCACAACATTCAAACATGTGATGGCATTTGACTGCCTCTTATTGAGAGCTCGGGGCTGAATTAATCATTACAGAAGTCATCCAGAAAGGCCATTTATTAGATTCACAACCACCTACATTACATGCTTCTCACATCAGGAAAAATACACATAATGTGAAAAGAAGAGAAACAATTAAGATGCTTCTTGGACACTGGGGCGGTTCATCAAGCAAATTCTGCCGGAATTCAGGAGCAATACAATTTGAATTTATACTCAAAACTGTGCAAAAATGTAGTGACCCAGCCAGCTCCGCCAATCTGTAAGATATTATCAAATTAATAATACAATAATACACTATCTAATTGCATTTCTTTTTTTTCACTTCCTTTTTATGATGTTTCATTTGAGAATTATAGTTCATGCTGTGATACTCAAACAAAGTGTCATAAGGGTGTAGAGGCTGCGATCACTGCCACTGAAATGAAGCGACTTCAAATGATGCCCGTTTTAGGAGCTGGACAAGTCTCTGCGTGATATGCACTGTGCAATGTGCACAATGACACCATACTTTTAATTGCCGGCTAATATCAGCATTAACAAGCGCTTTGTCAGAATACCCAGGCATGCAGAGACAAGTGAGATCACTTGCAGGGGCGGCGCTGGTGTCTGCATACTGGGTAGTCTTAGAACACACACTGAAAGTGCGCTCTGGTGCAGGCTCCTTACTTCTGTTCTGAGCCGGCAACAGAGTGTGCACTGTCATTGTGCACATCACACAGTGCACAGCCAGCTAAGGCTAGCCCAGCCCCTGAAACGAGCAGCACAGGAATTATCAAACGAAGGAAGTAAAAAGTAAAGAAAAGCAGTTAGATAGTGTAGTTATGGAAGGTTAAAGAAGTTTTATAGAAAATAGTTTAGATTATGGAGCTCAATAGAGAGGGATTTAGGATGAAAATTACTTTGGACCACCGCTTTTAAGTTGGCCATATGCATGATAGATGTTGGCTGAAAATAAAGCTATGCCTCCCAACTACTCACACATGAACGCTCAACATAGTGGGGCATTTTATTATTTTCAATGGGCAGAGGGAGAAAAGCCGCAGTGAGACACCTCTTCTCTTATCTCCTGAAATCTAAAGGACACCCCGATAAAAAGCTGATGTGCATCCAATCCTTCAGAAAGCTGTCCACTTTCACCTAACGCGCCTTTAGACTGGATGATATGGCCACATGTGTAACATTACACTATATCAGTGCATGTTTATCCTGCACACACCACATACAGTGGGGCTAAAAAGTATTTAGTCAGTCAGCAATAGTGCAAGTTCCACCACTTAAAAAGATGAGAGGCGTCTGTAATTTACATCATAGGTAGACCTCAACTATGGGAGACAAACTGAGAAAAAAAAATCCAGAAAATCACATTGTCTGTTTTTTTAACAATTTATTTTCATATTATGGTGGAAAATAAGTATTTGGTCAGAAACAAACAATCAAGATTTCTGGCTCTCACAGACCTGTAACTTCTTCTTTAAGAGTCTCCTCTTTCCTCCACTCATTACCTGTAGTAATGGCACCTGTTTAAACTTGTTATCAGCATAAAAAGACACCTGTGCACACCCTCAAACAGTCTGACTCCAAACTCCACTATGGTGAAGACCAAAGAGCTGTCAAAGGACACCAGAAACAAAATTGTAGCCCTGCACCACGCTGGGAAGACTGAATCTGCAATAGCCAACCAGCTTGGAGTGAAGAAATCAACAGTGGGAGCAATAATTAGAAAATGGAAGACATACAAGACCACTGATAATCTCCCTCGATCTGGGGCTCCACGCAAAATCCCACCCCGTGGGGTCAGAATGATCACAAGAACGGTGAGCAAAAATCCCAGAACCACGCGGGGGGACCTAGTGAATGAACTGCAGAGAGCTGGGACCAATGTAACAAGGCCTAACATAAGTAACACACTACGCCACCATGGACTCAGATCCTGCAGTGCCAGACGTGTCCCACTGGTAAGCCAGTACATGTCTGGGCTCGTCTGAAGTTTGCTAGAGAGCATTGGGATGATCCAGAGGAGTTTTGGGAGAATGTCCTATCGTCTGATGAAACCAAACTGGAACTGTTTGGTAGAAACACAACTTGTCGTGTTTGGAGGAAAAAGAATACTGAGTTGCATCCATCAAACACCATACCTACTGTAAAGCATGGTGGTGGAAACATCATGCTTTGGGGCTGTTTTTCTGCAAAGGGGCCAGGACGACTGATCCGGGTACATGAAAGAATGAATGGGGCCATGTATCGTGAGATTTTGAGTGCAAACCTCCTTCCATCAGCAAGGGCATTGAAGATGAAACGTGGCTGGGTCTTTCAACATGACAATGATCCAAAGCACACCGCCAGGGCAACGAAGGAGTGGCTTCGTAAGAAGCATTTCAAGGTCCTGGAGTGGCCTAGCCAGTCTCCAGATCTCAACCCTATAGAAAACCTTTGGAGGGAGTTGAAAGTCCGTGTTGCCAAGCGAAAAGCCAAAAACATCACTGCTCTAGAGGAGATCTGCATGGAGGAATGGGCCAACATACCAACAACAGTGTGTGGCAACCTTGTGAAGACTTACAGAAAATGTTTGACCTCTGTCATTGCCAACAAAGGATATATTACAAAATATTGAGATTAAATTTTGTTTCTGACCAAATACTTATTTTCCACCATAATATGCAAATAAATTGTTAAAAAAACAGACAATGTGATTTTCTGGATTTTTTTTCTCAGTTTATCTCCCATAGTTGAGGTCTACCTATGATGTAAATTACAGACGCCTCTCATCTTTTTAAGTGGTGGAACTTGCACTATTGCTGACTGACTAAATACTTTTTTGCCCCACTGTATGTACATTTGTCTTCATAAAGATTTTTTTTATATTTAAGACTATAACAATGCTTGGATTGAATATTGTTTTTGTCATATATGAGATTTGCTTGTAACAAAATATAGGCCCGAAAGGCAATAAAGTCCATTTATCCATTTTTTGGTAAAATTAATTAAAATGTTGAATAAGTCTATACAACATTCAATAAGTATGTAAAATAATACAAATTATGTCACAAGAGTCTATATGTTGGCTATAAAGCTTATTCTACTAAAATGAATCTAATGACTAAGTGGAGGAATTTAGATTGCTGGTCCCCGGGGCAGCGGGCCGTCATTAGTTGCTCCTACCTTACTTATTAATTCCAAGAAAGACTTAAAAGCATTATTATGAAAAATGTTATATACAGAACTGGCAGATATATAGAATGAAGAAAAGGGGTAGTGGGGTCAGAAATAGTGAGAAGTGTGTTTTATTCAGTTATAGTCACGCCTGGTGACAAGGTGACAAAAGACCCCGAGGAGCAGGAGCATTACGAGCGAAATGGTATAGAGGCTAAATCTTCATTCAGATGTATATGAAAAAAGTCAGATTTTCATCAGTATTTCATCAGTGTGTCCAATTTACCCATCAGCGTTTCATCAGTAACGTTCTTCTATGCAAAAATTAAAAAAAAAAATTTGCAAAGCTTCTCATTACAATGTTGAAAAGGGACAGCACACAGATCACACATCTCCTTGTGCTGTCCATGATTTTCTTGGGTGTATTGATTTGTTTGGGTGATCCATGACTTTGGTCCACGACATGGACGTCAACAGCCCCATAGACTAAAATGGACAGGTGTTCCATGAAAAACACATGTGGAAAATGGATGTCTACATGAGGCCTTAGAAGAGAAATATTCACAACTCCTGAAATTATTTGCAATTTTATCCAGGTTTTATGTTTTTCAAAGAAAGCTGGGTTGCAATCAATAAGGTGCAATTACGGCTTGCCATCTATTTTCTCTAGTGGTTTCTCCAGGCAGTTACCAAGTACTTTTGTGATATTGAAATAATATTTTCCTATATAAGAATGTTAGGGGAATCTATTGATTGTTCAGATTCACCAGTATTGCTGGCACAGAAAACGTCCATTTACCTGCGGAATCTCACTAATACTGGCATTAGCTGCCATGTGATGTGATCTTTACTTCTCCCACAGCTTTTCCAGATGCATTAATGGCAGATTAGACATATTATACAATTGATATATTTTTTTTATGTTTAATTTTTGGGCACATTTATTTTCCAGAATATGAAACCATGGCTCCCAATTCTGGAAAAGCAAACCTAGATTTTAATCCCTAAAGGATACCTGGGTGTAGACAACAGGGCACAGACAGGTCACAAATACCTTTGTCAACCCTTGTGGGGCATCTGGGCTTGACTGGTTAAACAATGGTGACTTAAGGTACCTTCACACATAACGATATTGTTAACGATATCGTTGCTATTTGTGACGTAGCAACGATATCGTTAATGAAATCGTTATGTGTGACAGCGACCAACGACCAGGCCCCTGCTGGGAGATCGTTGGTCGCTGAATAAAGTCCAGAACTTTATTTCGTCGCTGGACTCCCTGGAGACGTGTGTGACACCGATTCAGCGATGTCTTCACTGGTAACAAAGGGTAAACATCGGGTAACTAAGCGCAGGGCCGCGCTTAGTAACCCGATGTTTACCCTGGTTACCATGCTAAAAGTAAAAAAAAACAAACACTAGATACTTACCTACCGCTGTCTGTCCTCCAGCGCTGCGCTCTGCACTCCTCCTGTACTGGCTGTGAGCCGGAAAGCAGAGCGGTGACGTCACCGCTCTGCTTTCCGGCTCCCAGACAGTACAGGAGGAGAGCAGAGAAGCAGAGCGCAGCGCTGGAGGACAGACGGCTGTAGGTAAGTATCCAGTGTTTGTTTTTTTTTACTTTTAGCATGGTAACCAGGGTAAACATCGGGTTACTAAGCGCGGCCCTGCGCTTAGTAACCCGATGTTTACCCTGGTTACCGACATCGTTGGTCGCTGGAGAGCGGTCTGTGTGACAGCTCTCCAGCGACCAAACAGCGACGCTGCAGCGATTCGGATCGTTGTCGGTATCGCTGCAGCGTCGCTAAATGTGAAGGGGCCTTTACAGAAGGTTTATAATATGCAGCAGCCTTGTGCATCTTTTGGTGTCGCATACCACTTGGTGACAATATAAAAAAAAGCTTGTATGCTTTTTTTTAATCAAAACAGAGTTAACAGTACTCCATGTATGGCTATGTTCACACGTTGCGTTTTTGCTGTTTTTTCATGCAAATTTTAAGCTGCATTTTACAGTACCAGCAAAGTCTACGAGATTTCAGATTTTTATTGTTTTTTTTTCTCTGACTGATTTGGTAACTTGCTGCTATCTGAAAACTGCAGCATGTCACTTCTTTCAGCATTTTATTCTATGCATTTGCAGTGTTTTTTCACCCATAGGAAACAAAAGGTAGTTGCAAAAATGCAACAAAAAATGTACGTATCAGGTTTTGCTGCGTTTTTGGTAATATAACCTAAGGAAGTTAAACTATGCTTTTTTGGGCCACTAATTTTCATCAACATACACAAGAGACGACAAAAGCGCAGCAATAACTGATGTACTTGCTGTAGGGTATATGCTCCTTTTTGTTTTTTGCTTTTTTATTTGGTTTTTCCTAGGAAATATCCACAGTGTGAACATGCTCTTACACTCTGCAAGTATGACAGTTTAAAGTCCAACGCATTTCTTTGGTTTTGCTGTAATCTCTTGTACTTTGTACAGAGGCGGGCCACCATTCTGAGCTAAGTATTTCATCTGTATAGCTTCCCATGGTTGTGTCTCGGTCTGGCCTTGTCCTGCTCCGCCCTTATTCACATTGACGCCGTTTGACACATGGTAAGGTTTTCATAATAGAGACAGGTTAGGACCGTCCCCATGGGTACACCTTGACATGTTTGGATGGCTTTTGTGCTCTTTCGATCAAAATAGCGTTAACTCAATACCCAATGTTATTTACATGCTCTATTATTATTTACTTCCTCTAGGGTATATGCTTATTTTTTACCTTTTCTTTGTTTTTGTTGACAAAAGAGCATAGCTTTTTGAAAACAAAATTATCCTGTGATATCACATACAACCAAGCAGATTTTAAATTCATCACAAAAGGATACGCTTTCTGGAAGCCTCCATGTTAAACGTCAGGAAACGTTTTAAAGACTTTTCCCAATATTTAGTGGGAGGTTAATTTTAACAATGGGTAGGTTAATTTTATGGGTAGGTTAATTTTAACAATGAGAGATAGAATATCAAAAATAAAATACAGAAAATGACATTGCATAAATTATATACATTTATTTGAATTTGCATTGAGAAATAAGTGTTTGATCCCCTACCAACCATTAAGGCTATGTGCACACGATGCAGATTTTGCTGCGGATCCGCAGCGGGTCCGCAGCAGTTTCCCATGAGTTTACAGTACAATGTAAACCTATGGGAAACCGAAACCGCTGTGCCCATGCTGCGGAAAAAAACGCGCGGAAACGCAGTGGTTTACATTCCGCAGTATGTCAATTCTTTGTGCGGAATCCGCAGCGGTTAGACACCTGCTCCATAAAAGAAAACCGCAGTGGAATCCGCACAAAAAACGCGGTAAATCCGCTATAAATCCGCAGGAAAAACGCAGTGTTTTTGCCCTGCGGATTTATCAAATTCGCTGCGGAAAAATCTGCAGTGGACCATTCTACGTGTGCACATACCCTAAGAATTCTGGCTTCTACAGACCAGTTAGACGCTCTGAATCAACTCGTTACCTGCATTAGAGACAGCTGCTTACATAGTCACCTTTATAAGAGATTCCTGTCTACAGACTCAATCAGTCAGAATCTAACCTCGACAACATGGGCAAGACCAAAGAGCTTTATAAGGATGTCAGGGACAAGATCATATAACTGCACAAAGCTGGAATGGGTTACAAAACCATAAGTAAGACGCTGGGTGTGAAGGAGAGAACTGTTGGTGCAATAGTAAGAAAATGGAAGAAATACAAAATGACTGTCAATTCACATCGATCTGGGGCACCATGCAAAATCTCACCTCATGGGGCATCCTTGATCATGAGGAAGGTGAGAGATCAGCCTAAAACTACATGGGGGAACTTGTTAATGATCTCAAGGCAGCTGGGAGCAAGCACAGTCACCAAGAAAACCATTGGAACACATTACGCTATAAAGGTTTAAAATCCTGCAGTGCTCGCAAGGTCCCCTGCTCAAGAAGGCACATGTGCAGCCCTGTCTGAAGTTTGCCAATGAAAACCTGGATGAATCTGTGAGTGTTTGGGAGAAGGTGCTGTGGTCAGATGAGACAAAAATGTAGGTCTTTGGCATTAACTCAACTCACCGTGTTTGGAGGAAGAGAAATGCTACCTATGACCCAAAGAATACTGTCCCCACTGTCAAGCATGGAGGTGGAAACATTATGTTTTGGGACTGTTTCTCTGCTAAGGGCCCAGTACTACTTTACTGCATCAATGGGAGAATGGAAGGAGCCATGTACTGTAAAATCCTGAGTGACAACTTCCTTCCCTCCGGCAGGACATTAAAAATGGGTTGTGGGTGGGTCTTCCAGCACAAGACCCAAAACATACAGCCAAGGCAACAAAGGAGTGGCTCAAAAAGAAGCACATTAAGGTCATGGAGTGGCCTAGCCAGTCTTCAGACCTTAATCCCATAGAAAACTTATGGTGGGAGTTGAATCTCCGAGTTGCCAAGCGACAGCCTCAAAATCTTAATGATTTTGGCATGATCTGCAAGGAGGAGTGGACCAAAATTCCTCCTGACATGTGCGCAAACCTCATCATCAACTACAAAAAACATCTGACTGCTGTGCTTGCCAACAAGGGTTTTGCCAACAAGTATTAAGTCTTGTTTATCCTTTCCTACCCTTAAAATTATAGACTGTTCATGTCTTTGTTGGTGGGCAAACTTACAAAATCAGCAAGAGATCATATACTTATTTCCCTCACTGTATACCTAATTTCTAGCGAACTAGATGGTCCTGAACACTGTCACACATAAATATCCAAGTTCTTCTGTTAAACTATCAATTCCAGGGTCCTCTGCTCTTTTTGAGCATTCCTGATACCATAGCAGAGCAACAGACATCCATCCTGTATGCTTGCCTTGTCAACTGTGCAGTTATGATGGTACCCTGAACTGATTGCTCCCACGTCTGGTCTATCAGGAAAGCTAATACCATGCAATAGCGGACCAGAGGGATACATACAGTAACTACTTGCAACAAATCATAAACACTGTACTAAGCCAGGCATTATGTACCAAAAAAGCTAAAATTTGTCATTACAATCACTTTCAAATATTTGTATTTTTAAAATGTCAAACTTTTCTTGCAGATAAAATGTAATTATAATCTCATGAATTTCCCTTTCAGAACATATGCCAAACCTTAAAGGGAACCTGTCACCTGAATTTGGCGGGACTGGTTTTGGGTCATAGGGGCGGGGTTTTCGGGTGTTTGATTCACCCTTTCCTTACCTGCTGGCTGCATGCTGGCTGCAATATTGGATTGAAGTTCATTCTCTGTCCTCCGTAGTACACACCTGCGCAAAGTAATCTTACCTTGCACAGGTGTGTACTATGGAGGACAGAGAATGAACTTCAATCCAATATTTCGGCCAGCATGCAGCCAGCAGGTAAGGAAAGGGTGAATCAAACACCCGAAAACTCCGCCCATATGACCCAAAACTGGTCCCGCCAAATTCAGGTGACAGGTTCCCTTTAAGAGAATATAAAATAAGCACATGCATAAAATTGTCCACTAAAGATGAAATTGCTAGACTTTCATTAAGCTGGAGAAAGACTTTGCTCCAATTCTGCAGGCACATAGGGAGCCCAAGCGTCGGTAATACGGCTTTCCCTTTATGCAGTGCTATTTTTATTTGGATCTGGTACTGCTTTGTAGCTTCCATTATAAATGGAAACCTAAACATAGACATGAACCAAAGATATTTTCCACTTACATTGTATTCTGAAAATTCTCCAATAGAACTTCTTGTTGTATATATACATATATTGCTAAATCATGCCCCAAAAGAAGTGCAGTAGCAACTCAATTAGAAGCCGAAACAGAGAGAAATCCGAGACCATGCTACTTAATAATAAAAGCATACATTTTTATTGAAAAAACATTGACAAGCACAAAATACATAAAGAGTGGGCAGAATGATCAAGGTAAAACAGTGACAGTGATCCACAAATAATGGGGTTTAGATCATTTTTCAATAAAAAGTAGCATGGGCTTGGATTTTTCTCTGTTTTATCCCCTTACATTGTGCAGCTACCCCAACATTTCTATTTTTGGCTAAAGTGGCTGCCCAGCATATAAAAATAAATTTCCAATGGCTCAAACTGGTTTACTGAGCAAGGCCGGTGTCACACTTGTGAGTGTGATGCGAGAAACTCGCGTGAGTCTCGCATCAATACTCGGCACTGCCGCCGGCACTCGGACTGGAGTGTGCGGCTAGGTTATTTCTAGGCAGCTGAACGCTCCATTCCAAACCGCTGGCGGCAGTGCCGGGTATTGGTGCGAGTTTCTCGCATCACACTCGCAAGTGTGACCCCAACCTAAAAGAAGCAATCCTCACCCTCATTGAAGCCCCTAATCTCCCAATTCCAAAGTCCCTACTGCTCTCTACTTCCAGGTCTCTTCTTGAAACACTAGAAATGGCAGGTGACCCGCCAACTAGGAATTGGCGAAGCGGAAATTTCCAGTGTGTGCCAAGGTAGGAATAGGATGTAGAAACCAGCAGGCATTGGGTGAGCGAAGAGGGCGATTTCTTAGGTAGATTTAGCATTCAGCCTTCTCTTCCCGTGTTTTTTTCCAGCCCCCTTCACCTAAATTCCATACCTGCATTTCAATTTTACGATTCAAATTTTTAAATTGAGATATAGGATACATTAGGAACAATAGAGAGGTGATCATGTGAGGTTTTCATTGTTGTCATTTTTTCTTTGCTTGTGTTCTATGTGCAGTGGCCCTTTGACAATTTGTCGAGGACGACTCCAAGACCTATTTTTATATGGGATTTTATTTTTTATTTTAAGAGAAATAGTTTTTAATTATTAGTGAATTACCCAATTTAGCCTCTTTTTGAATGGAAATATCAGCAATCAGACTTCCAGAATTCATGGGCAGATTCAAACTATACGCAGTAATTCTAAAACAGAAACCCACAAACATCAATGTGATCCACTTTAAAATGCCTATATACTAGAGGAAAAATATACACAAATTCCAGGATATGCATCTCTTCGAGGTGGAAGATACCAAAAATAACATAACATTACTAGTAAATGAAGGCCTGAATGATGCAGATAATGCACCTTGGCAACAGTTATGGTAATTAAAATAATTGACTGTAGTATGTAATCATGAATAACTTATGACGCAGGCTGGGATGGGGACACTGGGGCCAAAATTGGGTCCTGTCCAATCACGTAAAATGTCTGACAGCATTTATTTCTTTATTCCAGCTCTGGCAGCATTGGTGTTACAGATAGAACTCTGGGGAAAGAATTGGGATGAAGACCGGAGGGGACAGGGGAAAAATTGAAGAAAAAAAAAAAATGAGTGAAAAAAAAAGAGGCAAATGAGACAAGAAAAAGTGATACAAATCAAGTTTGAAAGATTAAGACTGAGAAACAAGGATGAAAATGGTACATGGAAAGTCAAAGACGTTGACATAACTCACAGTAATGATATGAAGAAGACAATGTAAGATGAGGAGTGAAATGGCCCAGGGCAGAGGAACACAACCTTTTTTTGATCCAAAGGCTACATTTTTATATAGTGCCATAGACTGTAATAAAATTAATTTGGTGGAACCATGTGAGATGATAGCACGTGCCATAAATATCTTGAATTCTGGGAGTTTTGCTTATATGAAGAATAGGGGTCACCTGCTCCCCTGCGTTGAGGAAGTCACGAAAAGTTCAGCTATCTCCTTTGTAGTTTATGAAAGTTAAGGAAACCATCAAGGGTTACACATTTATTAAAAATGATAATGGGGAGAGCCTTGTTCATGCACAACCTCTACCTCTCTGGAGTACTGAATACAGAAGAGTTCCAAAAAGGGTGATGTTTGAGATGGCTGGGGGTCAGACAGTATGGCACTATTGACTGTATGTGACGCAGGTTGTACACCCCTGGTCTACAGAGACAGAAGAACAAAATCCAGACAAGTATTAATTTATCAGGTATCAGGTTACTCAAAGATTTCCCAAGTCTTGTAGGAAAACAACGAAGCTATTTAATGCAATTACTGCTCTTGACCCACATATCACAATGGAAGCACTATGTTATTCTCAAGAGGAGAGAGTAGAACACAGTTATCTATTTTCTGACCAGCATATGAGTATCATGATAAAGCTACCACAGAAAACAAATAAATCAGCACAAGTCCAAAGCCCGGTATAAGGACAGAAGAACATGGGTTGCCCTTACACATCTTCGAACTACAAGATGTTGGTCTTGAATGATAAAGCCACCACAGAAGTCAACACCACAAGGTTCAGCATCATGCCTATGGTTCAGTACTAAATATAATGTTGGTGGCCATCGATTCCTCATCTCGAGAGGTTCAGTCAGAGTGATACATCTACCACAGATGTCAACCCAAAATGAAGAGTTAGGGCCCAGAATGAAACATGAGAAGGAAGGTGACCATTACCCATCTCCAGCCTAGACAATTGAAGCTTGGATAGAAAGCTACATTAGATGTCCACACCACGTATCCAGATGCTTATTTTTCACTAAGAAGACAATATTCTAAATAAATATTGATATGTAATTACTTTGTAGCTTTCCTTTCCTGCCGTTACATTACACATCCAGAGGTTAGTGTGTCTGACAGAAAGCTATGGCGCACAGCAGCACAGTGATACATGAAACATTACAGTTAATAGTCAGCTGTTCCAATGCTAAGTCTGAGCACACAATGCACAGTGATGGAGGTTATACATCTGCACACTGCATCCACTGCTGAGTATACATGCCAGGGTCCCAGCACTAATAGATGGCTACTAGACTACTATATGTCAGCTCAGTACGACATAAGCACATTCAGGCCACCACATTACACCATGACAGATAGGTAGAAAGATAGATAGATAATGTGACAGAATAAATAATTAAATAGGTAATAGATATATACTTGATAGGATAGACCATTACATAGGTCGATAATAGATCACACTTGTAGTCCAGTATATAGTTTATTGCTGTATACACATGTATATATATATGCTGTCTCTCCACTCACCTTATATCGTGTCTGTATTACATGGCATCTCCATCCTCACTTTTGGTCAGGTAGGAGCAGGCTGCATAGTGCAGTGTATATAGTGCTAAGATATATACAGTATATATATACATATATATGTATACAGTATATGATCATACAGGACAATGTATTTAGTGGTGAGCTGTATATCTGGTTGTTTAGGGCAGTGTATATAGTGCTGAGCCGTATAGGACAGTGTATACAGTGCTGAGCTATATATACCTGACTGCATAGGACAATGTAGACGGTGCTGAGTTGGATAAACCTGGCTGTATAGGACAATGCATACAGTGCTGAGCTGTATATACCTGGCTGTAAAGGACAGTGTATACGGTGCTGAGCTGTATATGACAGTGTATACGGTGCTGAGCTGTATATACCTGGCTGTATAGGGCAGTGTAGATGGTGATGAGCTGTATATACCTGACTGTATAGGACAGTGTATACGGTGCTGAACTGAATATACCTGGCTGTATATGACAGTGTATATGGTGCTGAGCTGTATACCTGCCTGTATAGGACAATGTATACGGTGCTGAGCTGTATATACCTGGCTATATAGGAAAATGCATACAGTGCTGAGCTGTATATACCTGGCTGTGTAGGACAGTGTATATGGTGCTGAGCTGTACATACCTGGCTGTATAGGACAATGTAGGCGGTGATTAGCTGTATATACCTGGCTGTATAGAACAGTGTATACGGTGCTGAGCTGTTTAGGACAGTGTATATGGTGCTGAGCTGTATATACCTGGTTGTATAGGATAGTGTATACAGTGCTGAGCTGTATATACCTGGCTGTATAGGACAGTGTATACGGTGCTGAGCTGTTTAGGACAGTGTATATGGTGCTGAGCTGTATATACCTGGCTATATAGGACAGTGTATACGGTGCTGAGCTGTATATACCTGGCTGTATAGGATAGTGTATACAGTGCTGAGCTGTATATACCTGGCTGTATAGGACAGTGTATACGGTGCTGAGCTGTATTTACCTGGCTGTATAGGATAGTGTATACAGTGCTGATTTGTATATACCTTGCTGTATAAGATAGTGTTTACAGTGCTGAGCTGTATAGGGCAGTGTATACGGTGCTGAGCTGTATATACCTGGCTGTATAGGACAGTGTATACGGTGCTGAGCTGTATTTACCTGGCTGTATAGGATAGTGTATACAGTGCTGAGTTGTATATACCTTGCTGTATAGGATAGTGTACACAGTGCTGAGCTGTATAGGGCAGTGCATACGGTGCTGAGCTGTATATACCTGGCTGTATAGGACAATGTATATGGTGCTGAGCTGTATTTACCTGGCTGTATAGGATAGTGTATACAGTGCTGAGTTGTATATACCTTGCTGTATAGGACAGTGTATACAGTGCTGAGCTGTATAGGGCAGTGCATACGGTGCTGAGCTGTATATACCTGGCTGTATAGGACAGTGTATACAGTGCTGAGCTGTATTTACCTGGCTGTATAGGATAGTGTATACAGTGCTGAGTTGTATATACCTTGCTGTATAGGATAGTGTATACAGTGCTGAGCTGTATAGGGCAGTGCATACGGTGCTGAGCTGTATATACCTGGCTGTATAGGACAATGTATATGGTGCTGAGCTGTATATACCTTGCTGTATAGGATAGTGTATACAGTGCTGACTGAGCTGTATATACCTGACTGTATCGGACAATCTATATGGTGCTGAGCTGTATATATCTGGCTATATAGGATAGTGTATACAGTGCTTAGTTGTATATACCTTGCTGTATAGGATAGTGTATACAGTGCTAAGCTGCATAGGGTTGTGTATACAGTGCTGAGCTGTATAGGATAGTGTATACGGTGCTGAGTTGTATATACCTGACTGTATAGGATAGTGTATACGGTGCTGAGCTGTATAGGACAGTGTATACGGTGCTGAGCTATATACACCTGGCTGTATAGGATACTGTACACAGTGCTGAGTTGTATATACCTTGCTGTGTAGAATAGTGTATACTGTGCTGAGCTGCATAGGACAGTGTATACGGTGCTGAGCTGTATATACCTGACTGTATAGGGCAGTGTATACGGTGCTGAGCTATATATACCTGGCTGTATAGGATAATGTATACGGTGCTGAGCTGTATAGGGCAGTGTATACGGTGCTGAGCTGTATATACCTGGCTGTATAGGGCAGTGTATACGGTGCTGAGCTGTATATACCTGACTGTATAGGGCAGTGTATACGGTGCTGAGCTATATATACCTGGCTGTATAGGATAATGTATACGGTGCTGAGCTGTATAGGGCAGTGTATACGGTGCTGAGCTGTATATACCTGGCTGTATAGGGCAGTGTATACGGTGCTGAGCTGTATATACCTGACTGTATAGGGCAGTGTATACGGTGCTGAGCTATATATACCTGGCTGTATAGGATAATGTATACGGTGCTGAGCTGTATAGGGCAGTGTATACGGTGCTGAGCTGTATATACCTGGCTGTATAGGGCAGTGTATACGGTGCTGAGCTGTATACCTGACTGTATAGGGCAGTGTATACGGTGCTGAGCTATATATACCTGGCTGTATAGGATAATGTATACAGTGCTGAGCTGTATAGGGCAGTGTATACGGTGCTGAGCTATATATACCTGGCTGTATAGGATAATGTATACGGTGCAGAGCTGTATAGGGCAGTGTATACGGTGCTGAGCTATATATACCTGGCTGTATAGGGCAGTGTATACGGTGCTGAGCTATATACACCTGGCTGTATAGGGCAGTGTATACGGTGTTGAGCTATATATACCTGGCTGTATAGGGCAGTGTATACGGTGCTGAGCTATATACACCTGGCTGTATAGGGCAGTGTATACGGTGCTGAGCTATATATACCTGGCTGTATAGGATAATGTATACGGT
The DNA here is from genome assembly GCF_032444005.1 of Ranitomeya imitator. NCBI lineage: Eukaryota > Metazoa > Chordata > Amphibia > Anura > Dendrobatidae > Ranitomeya > Ranitomeya imitator. The sequence continues at coordinate 444,038,646 of NC_091285.1, forward strand.
GCTGAGCTGTATAGGGCAGTGTATACGGTGCTGAGCTGTATATACCTGGCTGTATAGGGCAGTGTATACGGTGCTGAGCTGTATATACCTGACTGTATAGGGCAGTGTATACGGTGCTGAGCTATATATACCTGGCTGTATAGGATAATGTATACGGTGCTGAGCTGTATAGGGCAGTGTATACGGTGCTGAGCTGTATATACCTGGCTGTATAGGGCAGTGTATACGGTGCTGAGCTGTATACCTGACTGTATAGGGCAGTGTATACGGTGCTGAGCTATATATACCTGGCTGTATAGGATAATGTATACGGTGCTGAGCTGTATAGGGCAGTGAATACGGTGCTGAGCTATATATACCTGGCTGTATAGGATAATGTATACGGTGCTGAGCTGTATAGGGTAGTGTATACGGTGCTGAGCTATATATACCTGGCTGTATAGGGCAGTGTATACGGTGCTGAGCTATATACACCTGGCTGTATAGGGCAGTGTATACGGTGTTGAGCTATATATACCTGGCTGTATAGGGCAGTGTATACGGTGCTGAGCTATATACACCTGGCTGTATAGGGCAGTGTATACGGTGCTGAGCTATATATACCTGGCTGTATAGGATAATGTATACGGTGCTGAGCTGTATAGGGCAGTGTATACGATGCTGAGCTATATATACCTGGCTGTATAGGATAATGTATACGGTGCTGAGCTGTAAAGGGCAGTGTATACGGTGCTGAGCTATATATACCTGGCTGTATAGGATAATGTATACGGTGCTGAGCTGTATAGGACAGTATATACGGTGCTGAGCTATATATACCTGGCTGTATAGGGCAGTGTATACGGTGCTGAGCTATATACACCTGGCTGTATAGGGCAGTGTATACGGTGCTGAGCTATATATACCTGGCTGTATAGGGCAGTGTATACGGTGCTGAGCTATACACACCTGGCTGTATAGGGCAGTGTATACGGTGCTGAGCTATATATACCTGGCTGTATAGGATAATGTATACGGTGCTGAGCTGAATAGGGCAGTGTATACGGTGCTGAGCTATATATACCTGGCTATATAGGATAATGTATACGGTGCTGAGCTGTATAGGACAGTGTATACGGTGCTGAGCTATATATACCTGGCTGTATAGGGCAGTGTATACGGTGCTGAGCTATATACACCTGGCTGTATAGGGCAGTGTATACGGTGTTGAGCTATATACACCTGGCTGTATAGGGCAGTGTATACGGTGCTGAGCTATATACACCTGGCTGTATAGGGCAGTGTATACGGTGTTGAGCTATATATACCTGGCTGTATAGGGCAGTGTATACGGTGCTGAGCTATATACACCTGGCTGTATAGGGCAGTGTATACGGTGCTGAGCTATATATACCTGGCTGTATAGGATAATGTATACGGTGCTGAGCTGTATAGGGCAGTGTATACGGTGCTGAGCTATATATACCTGGCTGTATAGGGCAGTGTATACGGTGCTGAGCTATATATACCTGGCTGTATAGGGCAGTGTATACGGTGCTGAGCTATATATACCTGGCTGTATAGGATAATGTATACGGTGCTGAGCTGTATAGGACAGTGTATACGGTGCTGAGCTATATATACCTGGCTGTGTAGGATAATGTATACGGTGCTGAGCTGTATAGGACAGTATATACGGTGCTGAGCTATATATACCTGGCTGTGTAGGATAATGTATACGGTGCTGAGCTGTATAGGACAGTGTATACGGTGCTGAGCTATATATACCTGGCTGTATAGGATAATGTATACGGTGCTGAGCTGTATAGGGCAGTGTATACGGTGCTGAGCTATATATACCTGGCTGTGTAGGATAATGTATACGGTGCTGAGCTGTATAGGACAGTGTATACGGTGCTGAGCTATATATACCTGGCTGTATAGGATAATGTATACGGTGCTGAGCTGTATAGGGCAGTGTATACGGTGCTGAGCTATATATACCTGGCTGTATAGGATAATGTATACGGTGCTGAGCTGTATAGGGCAGTGTATACGGTGCTGAGCTATATATACCTGGCTGTATAGGATAATGTATACGGTGCTGAGCTATATAGGACAGTGTATACGGTGCTGAGCTATATATACCTGGCTGTGTAGGATAATGTATACGGTGCTGAGCTGTATAGGACAGTGTATACGGTGCTGAGCTATATATACCTGGCTGTATAGGATAATGTATACGGTGCTGAGCTGTATAGGGCAGTGTATACGGTGCTGAGCTATATATACCTGGCTGTATAGGATAATGTATACGGTGCTGAGCTGTATAGGGCAGTGTATACGGTGCTGAGCTATATATACCTGGCTGTATAGGATAATGTATACGGTGCTGAGCTATATAGGACAGTGTATACGGTGCTGAGCTATATATACCTGGCTGTATAGGATAATGTATACGGTGCTGAGCTGTATAGGACAGTGTATACGGTGCTGAGCTATATATACCTGGCTGTATAGGGCAGTGTATACGGTGCTGAGCTATATAGGACAGTGTATACGGTGCTGAGCTATATATACCTGGCTGTGTAGGATAATGTATACAGTGCTGAGCTGTATAGGACAGTGTATACGGTGCTGAGCTATATATACCTGGCTGTATAGGGCAGTGTATACGGTGCTGAGCTGTATAGGGCAGTGTATACGGTGCTGAGCTATATATACCTGGCTGTGTAGGATAATGTATACAGTGCTGAGCTGTATAGGACAGTGTATACGGTGCTGAGCTATATATATCTGGCTGCATAGGGCAGTGTATACGGTGCTGAGCTGTATAGGGCAGTGTATACGGTGCTGAGCTATATATACCTGGCTGTGTAGGATAATGTATACGGTGCTGAGCTGTATAGGACAGTGTATACGGTGCTGAGCTATATATACCTGGCTGTATAGGGCAGTGTATACGGTGCTGAGCTGTATAGGGCAGTGTATACGGTGCTGAGCTGTATAGGGCAGTGTATACGGTGCTGAGCTATATATACCTGGCTGTGTAGGATAATGTATACAGTGCTGAGCTGTATAGGACAGTGTATACGGTGCTGAGCTATATATATCTGGCTGCATAGGGCAGTGTATACGGTGCTGAGCTGTATAGGGCAGTGTATACGGTGCTGAGCTATATATACCTGGCTGTGTAGGATAATGTATACGGTGCTGAGCTGTATAGGACAGTGTATACGGTGCTGAGCTATATATACCTGGCTGTATAGGGCAGTGTATACGGTGCTGAGCTGTATAGGGCAGTGTATACGGTGCTGAGCTATATATACCTGGCTGTGTAGGATAATGTATACGGTGCTGAGCTGTATAGGACAGTGTATACGGTGCTGAGCTATATATACCTGGCTGTATAGGGCAGTGTATACGGTGCTGAGCTGTATAGGGCAGTGTATACGGTGCTGAGCTGTATAGGGCAGTGTATACGGTGCTGAGCTATATATACCTGGCTGTGTAGGATAATGTATACAGTGCTGAGCTGTATAGGACAGTGTATACGGTGCTGAGCTATATATATCTGGCTGCATAGGGCAGTGTATACGGTGCTGAGCTGTATAGGGCAGTGTATACGGTGCTGAGCTATATATACCTGGCTGTGTAGGATAATGTATACGGTGCTGAGCTGTATAGGACAGTGTATACGGTGCTGAGCTATATATACCTGGCTGTATAGGGCAGTGTATACGGTGCTGAGCTGTATAGGGCAGTGTATACGGTGCTGAGCTATATATACCTGGCTGTATAGGGCAGTGTATACGGTGCTGAGCTGTATAGGGCAGTGTATACGGTGCTGAGCTATATATACCTGGCTGTGTACAGCAGCAGTTTATGTGCGCAGCCCCGGCACATGGGCGTCTTTCAGGACCAGCACCCCTCGTACCCGCAGCGGCTGCAGCTACTCCTCTCCATGGCACACACGGGCACAGAGGCTCCTCTCCGCGCAGGGCATGGGCTCTCAGTGACCCCGGTGGGGGGCACACTCCGCTCGGCTGCCAGCAGTCATTCCCAGCTCCACAATCCTGGCTCCCGCTGGACCGTGATGGCGGGGAGGAGTGAGCAGGACTTGTAATAATCACATGGATCTTCGCAGCATCCAGCCTGGCCGGTGTTAATCTCTTCCTGCCGGCTGCCTGTTCTCCCCTAATTCTGGGGCTCGGGGGTCCCTGTGCACAAGGTACGGATGCCTCGATGTCCTTGTGAGGAGGAGGAGGAGGAGGAAGGCTCGTCTGCTCCGCTGCCTCCTATCTTATCCTGGATCTGGCAGACTGGTCCAGCTGCCCCTCCCAGCAACTGCTGACTGCGGAGATGTGGGGTTTCATCACTGTGTGCATCACTGTGTGCATGCTGGAGCCCTCAGCTCATGTCTGCTGGGTCTTCTCCTCCTCAGGGCACAGCTGAGGGCTTCTCACTGGCAGAGCCTTGTGGCTAGTGTGTGCTTGCCCCCCTGACACTATAACCTTTATTTCGTGCCAGCACTGGTTACATTAACGATACATTCAAAAAAGATAGTAGCCATGGCTTCTGAGGGCACACCTAAGGCTGCCGTCACACTAGCAGTATTTGGTCAGTATTTTACCTCAGTATTTGTAAGCCAAAACCAGGAGTGGGTGATAAATACAGAAGTGGTGCATATGTTTCTATTATACTTTTCCTCTGATTGTTCCACTCCTGGTTTTGGCTTACAAATACTGATGTAAAATACTGACCAAATACTGATAGTGTGACGGCAGCCTAACAAGGGAGCAATATTTCTGCCACTTGGTGGATAGGACTGTCTAAATATCAGGCTGTTCCTTTGTTTTTCCCCAGCTCTTTATAAGGTTACTTCAAGAATCTAGTTTATAAAAAAGTCAGCGCATGTCATTGATAACTATGTTAAGCATTATTTCTGCCATTTCTCCTTTATTTGTCTACAACATCCCAAACCCTTTACATTCACTTTTTTCTTTCACATTCCCATATCACTGGTAATCAGTCTCCTTCCCCCTCTGGCAGCTATTGATATAATACATGGCAAGTTCAACATTCAGTTTCCGCCAGCTCCTGATGTAAAACTTCATGTTCAATTCTTCAGGCATGTAAGGCTATGTTCACACATTTTGTGTTTTCTTCTGCTGGCAAAATCTGCTATCTTGGTAGTAAGAAACTTGCTCCAAAAAGCAGTTTTTTCTTAGTTTTTGTTGCATTTTGTGCTGCTTTTTTCATGCTTTTTTTTGCAGCGCTTTTGTCATGCTACATTTGTCTCTTGTGCATGCTGATATATTTTAGTGCCCCACAAAAAAATCTGATTCTACTTCATCAGGTTTTGGCACAAAACAACGCAGTAAAAGCTGATAACTGCATTTTTTCTGCATTATTTGCATCAGTAAAAAACGCTGAAAGAAGTGACATGCTGCATTCTGCAAAACCTCAGGTTTAGCACAAAATACTGACGACAATATGTGTGCATGAGACTCCTGAAATCTCATAGACTTTGCTGGTACTGTAAAACACAGCTGAAAACTTGCATAAAAAGAGCAGAAACATAAAAGCACCAAAACACTTAGGGTATTTGCACACGATGCGGAAAACGCTGCGGATCCGCAGCGTTTCCGCAGCTGTGGGTCCGCAGCAGTTTCCCATGAGTTTACATTACAATGTAAACCTATGGGAAACAGAAAGCGCTGTGCACATGCTGCGGAAAAAAAACGCACGGAAACGCAGCGGTTTACATTCCGCAGCATGTCACTTTCTGCGGATTCTGCAGCGGTTTTACAGCTGATCCTATAGAAAACCACAGTCGTAAAACCACAGTGAAATCCGCAATAAATCTGCAGCAAAAACGCAGCGTTTTTGCCCTGCAGATTTATCAAATCTGCTGCGGAACAATCCACAGTGGACCATTATACGTGTGAACATACCCATATTGTAGTTTGCTGACAAGTAGGCTGTATTGTGGTGGTAACTGGTGGACAGAGGTGATCACAGCGCCTAGGGTGGGCTTCTGACCCTTATTTTGAGGATCAGTGGCTTCTGAGTGGCTACAGCCTTGAGTTTCTGTTTCTGTCTTGTTACCTCTTGTTTGACGCAGTTGTATTTGAATTCCATCTGTTGTCTTAAAGGGAAGCTGTCAGTAGGTTCCACTCTCCTAAGCCGTCTATATGGGCATGTAGGTCATAGGAAGCTGAAGAAAATGCTACCTTGAGACCTGCAATCTGATGTCTTGCTCAGAAAAATTCACTTATTAACTTTCTATTTTGTCTGTCCACTATTGACAGTTTTCCCGGACTTTAGATTCTCCTGGATTTGTCTTTTCTTTTTGATCTTCTAACTATGACCTAGGGCTCTGTCCGACTCTGCATCTTGGTTTAGTCAGGATCAGACTGATAGTATTTCCAAGGATCCAAGTGCCAAGTTATTCTACAGTAACAGTACGCTCAGGCTAAAGAGAATACTAATAGCAAGGACCCCAGTGAATGTGTCCAGATCCCCTGTCATGCTCCTCCAGAGTATACTGTACTTACAGTATTTTTCTATGAAACATGCATATACATGTAAGGCAGCCAAGGTGGTAGTCGTGGCAATGTGCTGTAGTGCTCCCACACCCTGGCGCCCCACAAATGAAACACAATGTCCCCCCTGCTGCATGTGCAACGTGCGCAGCAGAACACTCACATTCATTGCAAGAGTCCCCTCTGCTTCTGTTATTCCGACTCCAGATCCACGAGTCTCACAAACAGCTCCAGATTCAATGTCCATTCTTAACAGTTCAACTTTACGCATCAACAGGGCTTTCATTACAAATGCGGCACTGTGCACACACAGTGATACTCCTGGAGCTTTCCTTGTCTTCCCGACAATCCCTGCTTTTTCTGGCAATCACTGCTCTGCTGGACAATGCCTGTTACGTCCTGGCAATTGCTGTCTCACTGGACAACCCCTGTTCCATCCTGGCAATCACTTCACTGCACAATCCCTGTCCCGTCCTGGAAATCTCTGCCCCTTCCATGACGTCCGTGCCTCTAGGTACACCAACTTCCTCCCATTCCCCTTGTCCAGTTTCAAAACGAAAAGGTAAAAGGCTTGCCGTCTCAGCTTCGCCTAATCCCGGCTGTAGGCCCTGGATCCTTCTTGGAATGGTTACTGTTTAAGATGGTGACCGCCTGCACGCCACTCAGCCTGGGGTTCCTTCTTGCTTTAGCAACTTCACCCCCATGGCTTCTGTTTGCCTTCTTTCATGGATGTCTGGGTTCTTCTCACTAACCAGGAAGTCCCAGCACTATATCCCACTGTCCTGTACTACACCCACCTGTAGCTCCTCCTAGCCTGGAAAACCCCTTATACTAACTAAGCCTAGTCTCACACTCTCATTCCCTTTCTATAGTGTGCCCCACTATTCTATCCCTAAGATTGTCTACCCCTTTATTCTGTCCTCTATACCTTTCCCTAACCCTATGCCCAACACATGCACAGTACATACACAGTACAACAACATTAGCAACATTAGATAAATACATTAACAGTTATAAACACTATGGAAGCGCATTTAATGTGAATACTGTCCAAAGAGGGGGAGGTATATGATGGCCTCTGTCACCTAGTTACACTCCTCCCTCCTAAAATATGGTCGCCCCGACCTTAGTGGCACCTTTAACACACCAAGTTGTCAGATTTAAAACATTTAGCCCATTTATATAGTTAATACACTCTGGGTCCAAAGCTCCCTGTTGGTCAACAGTGACCCCGGTTCCACTCGGTTGGAATCCTGGAGCAATGAGTTCAAGTTCCTTTCACATGGGTCCAACTGACCCTGGTCCCCTTGCTCCTGGGACCCAAACTCACTTTGTGCTCACTCACAACATTCCAGGCTCGTTGGCCAGTCCTTTCCTGCTCCGGGTATCCAAACACAGGAAATCAATATAAACACATTGGCCCAGTGGCCAATTCACCACCGTTTCAACTGTCCATATAGTCCTGACCCGGCTCGCTCCTCGAGTCCTCCTGTTCTAGTTGCCCCCTCCCTCCTTTATCAGAGAATGGTCCCTTTAAAACAACTGCGCTGGTCTTAAGCACCCAGGGGCAGTTCAAGGTTAAAACAACCTTGCGCTGCCCCTGGTAACGCTTAGTGACGCCCCCTGTCAGCTAGTGCAAAGATCGGTCCAGTTGCCTAAACTTTCCCCCGGATAACAGAGGAGATAGCCCCAACAGTTCCGGACCCAGAACAAGAAAGGCACCCTCAGCCTGGTTTCTCTTCTTACACCTTCACCCACCAAGCTTCTCTTGCTGTGAGGGCCTGGGGCTCGTCTGGGTAGCCGCCATGGGAAGATGCGGCGACCAGAGAAGGTGCTGGGGCAGAAGCAGGTGCGGGGAATGGGGTGAGGGAAGGTGTCGCACTCACTATGACTGCATCCGGCTGCAACAGTCCTCCAGAACGGTCGTTCTTTTCACTGCTTCCGCTTTTATCTTCTATAGCCTTCTCCTGCTTTGTGGGGCTCTACCATTTTCATTTTCAGAGTGCTAGGCTGTTGCTTAGAAGAACCCATGGCTGCTGTTTTTTGGCACAAGGTTAGGAAAGGCTGGGTTTTTATAAAGCTGGGAAATTTGCATCACCTGGCCTTTCCTAATGATGATAGTGAACAATTCATAACAGGTTAATTAAGATCTGAAAGCTTGGTCAAAGTTACCTGAGCACACAAATCTCCAAGGGTGTCTAAACTTTTGCACCGGCCCATTTTCCCATTTGTAATTTTAAAAATGTAAGAAATTACAATATACAATGGGGAAAAAAGTATTTAGTCAGCCACCAATTGTGCAAGTAATCCCACTTAAAAAGATGAGAGAGGCCTGTAATTGACATCATAAGTAGACCACAACTATGAGAGTCAAAACGAGAAAACAAATCCAGAAAATCATCTTGTCTGATTTGGCAACATTTATTTTGGTGGAAAATAAGTATTTGATCACCTAAAAACATGCAAGATTTCTGGCTCTCACAGGCCTATAAATTCTTCTTTAAGAGGCTCCTCTGTCCTCCACTCATTACCTGTAGTAATGGCACCTGTTTGAACTTGTTATCAGTATAAAAGACACCTGTCCACAACCTCAAACAGTCACACTCCAAACTCCACTATGGTGAAGACCAAAGAGCTGTCGAAGGACACCAGAAACAAAATTACTAAACTAAATACTTTTTCCCCCACTGTATATACAGGTGCATCTCACAAAATTAGAATAGCATCAAAAAGTTAATTTATTTCAGTTTTTCAATACAAAAAAATGAAACTCATATATTAGATAGTCATTACAAACGGAGTGATGTATTTCAAGTGTGTATTTCTGTTAATGTTGATGATTATGGCTTACAGCCAATGAAAACCCAAAAGTTATTATCTTAGTAAATTAGAATACTTTATAACACCAGCTTGAAAAAATAATTTTAAAATCCGATATATTGGCCTACTGAAATGTATATTCAGTAAATGCACTCAACACTTGGTCAGGACTCCTTTGCATCAATTACAGCATGAATGCGGCATGGTATGGAGGCGATCAGCCTGTGGCAATGCTGAGGTGTTATGGAAGCCCAGGTTGCTTTGATAGCATCATTCAGCTCGTCTGCATTGTTGAATCTGGTGTCTCTCATCTTCCTCTTGACAATATCCCACAGATTCTCTATGGGGTCCAGGTCATTTGCTGGCCAATCAAGCTCAGTGATACTGTTGTTATTAAACCAGGTATTGGTACTTTTGGCAGTGTGGACAGGTGTCAAGTCCTGCTGGAGAATGAAATGTCCTTCTCCTAAAAGCTTGTTGGCAGAGGGAAACATGTAGTGTCTAAAATTTCCTGTTAGACTGCAGAGCTGACTTTGGTCTTGATAAAACACAGTATACCTATACCAGCAGATGACATTGCTCCCCAATTCATCACTGATTGTGGAAACTTCACACTAGACCTCAAGCTGCTTGAATTGTCTGTGCCTGAACTCTTCCTCCAGACTCTGAGATCTTGATTTCCAAGGTCTAGTGTGAAGTATCCACAATCAATGATGGTTTCGGGAGCCATGTCATCGGCTGGTGTAGGTCCACTGTGTTTTATCAAGACCAAAGTCAGCTCAGCCGTCTACCAGTAAATTGTAGAGCACTTCATGCTTCCCTCTGCCAACAAGCTTTCTGGAGATGGAAATTTCATTCTCCAGCAGGACTTGGCACCTGTCCACACTGCCAAAAGTACCAATACATGGTTTAAAACAACAGTATCACTTTGCTTGATTGGCCAGCAAACTCGCCTGATGTTAACCCCATAGAGAATCTATGTGGTATGGTCAAGAGCAGGGGTCCCCAACTCCAGGCCTCGAGGGCCGCCAACAGTGCAGGTTTTCAGGATTTCTTTACTATTGCATCGGTGGTAATGTGATCATCTGCACAGGTGATGATTCCAACCCCTGTGCAATACTAAGGAAATCCTGAAAACCTGCACTGTTGGCGGCCCTCGAGGCCTGGAGATGGGGACCACTGGTCAAGAGGAAGATGAGAGACAACAGATCCAACAATGCAGACGAGCAGAACACAGCAATCAAAGCAACCTGGGCTTCCATAACACCTCAGCAGTGCCACAGGCTGATCACCTCTATGCCATGCTGCATTGATGCAGTAATTGATGCAAAAGGAGCCCCGACCAAGTATTGAGTGCATTTAGTGAACATACATTTCAGTAGGCCAACATTTCGGATTTTAAAATCATTTTTTCAAGCTGGATTTATAAAGAATTCTAATTTACTGAGATAATGACTTTTGGGCTTTCATTGACTGTAAGCCATAATCATCAACATTAACAGAAATAAACACTTGGAATACATCACTCTGTTTGTAATGACTCTATCTAATATATGAGTTTCACTTTCTGTACTGAAGATCTGAAATAAATAAACTTTTTGATGATATTCTAATTTTGTGAGATGCTCCTGTATGTACAAATATATACAGTTGAAACCAGAAGTTTACATACACAATATAAAAAGACACATATGCATGTTTTTCTCAATATCTGACATGAAATCAGAATAAACCTTTCCGTTTTAGGTCAATTAGGATTACCATAATTATAAATATTTACTAAATGCCAGAATAATGAGAGAGAGAAAGAGAATGTTTTAAGGCATTTTTATTACTTACTGCAAAGTTAAAAGTTTACATACACTAAGATTACTATGCCTTTAAACAATTCTGGACTGCTCATATGATGAAGTCATGTGTTTGGAAGCTTCTGATAAGTTTTTTTTGGCAACATCTGAGTTAGAGACATACAGTTGTGGCCAAAAGTATTGACACCCCTGCAATTCTGTCAGATAATACTCAGTTTCTTCCTGAAAATGATTGCAATCACAAATTCTTTGGTATTATTATCTTCATTTAATTTGTCTTAAATGAAAAAACACAGAAGAGAATGAAGCAAAAAGCAAAACATTGATAATTTCACACAAAACTCCAAAAATGGGCCAGACGAAAGTATTGGCACCCTCAGCCTAATACTTGGTTGCACAACCTTTAGCCAAAATAACTGCGACCAACCGCTTCCGGTAACCATCAATGAGTTTCTTACAATGCTCTGCTGGAATTTTAGACCATTCTTCTTTGGCAAACTGCTCCAGGTCCCTGATATTTGAAGGGTGCCTTCTCCAAACTGCCATTTTTAGATCTCTCCACAGGTGTTCTATGGGATTCAAGTCTGGACTCATTGCTGGCCACCTTAGAAGTCTCCAGTGCTTTTTCTCAAACCATTTTCTAGTGCTTTTTGAAGTGTGTTTTGGGTCATTGTCCTGCTGGAAGACCCATGACCTCTGAGGGAGACCCAGCTTTCTCACACTGGGCCCTACATTATGTTGCAAAATTTGTTGGTAGTCTTCAGACTTCATAATGCCATGCACACGGTCAAGCAGTCCAGTGCCAGAGGCAGCAAAGCAACCCCAAAACATCAGGGAACCTCCGCCATGTTTGACTGTAGGGACCGTGTTCTTTTCTTTGAATGCCTCTTTTTTTCTCTTGTAAACTCTATGTTGATGCCTTTGCCCAAACAGCTCTACTTTTGTCTCATCTGACCAGAGAACATTCTTCCAAAACGTTTTAGGCTTTTTCAGGTAAGTTTTGGCAAACTCCAGCCTGGCTTTTTTATGTTTCGGGGTAAGAAGTCGGGTCTTCCTGGGTCTCCTACCATACAGTCCCTTTTCATTCAGACGCCGACGGATAGTACGGGTTGACACTGTTGTACCCTCGGACTGCAGGGCAGCTTGAACTTCTTGATGACACTGCGCACGGTAGACACAGTAACATTCAGGTCTTTGGAGATGGACTTGTAGCCTTGAGATTGCTCATGCTTCCTCACAATTTGGTTTCTCAAGTCCTCAGACAGTTCTTTGGTCTTCTTTCTTTTCTCTATGCTCAATGTGGTACATACAAGGACACAGGACAGAGGTTGAGTCAACTTTAATCCATTTCAACTGGCTGCAAGTGTGATTTAGTTATGGCCAACACCTGTTATGTGGCACAGGTAAGTTACAGGTGCTGTTAATTACACAAATTAGAGAAGCATCACATGATTTTTCGAACAGTGCCAATACTTTTGCCCACCCCTTTTTATGTTTGGTGTGGAATTATTGCCGTTGCGTGTGGACCTGTGCTGCGGAAGTCCTCACCCGCCCGGTCAGTACCCCTGGGGCTATAGCACAGCGTGGATCGATCAACGCTGTGCTATAGCCCCAGGGGTACTGACCGGGCGGGTGAGGACTTCCGCAGCACAGGTCCACACGCAACGGCATTCATCTACGATTAGGTTAGCGGAGGGACACCAGTGTCCGAACGTTTCTTTCCATTAGTGTGGGGAGGCGGAGGGTCCGCCCACCAGTTCGTGGGGTACTGTTCCTGGGGTTTTTTGCTATTAGCTATGCGGTTAGGACTCTGGTGGATCTCTTTTTTCACCAGATAGAGTGCATAGGTGTTATTGGTCCTTAGCTTCCTCCAGCACGGCATCTATTGTTTTTATAGTTATACTGCCAAAATAGTAACAAAGTGGCTTAACCCCTTAGTGACAGAGCCAATTTACAGCTTAATCCCTTAACCCCTTAGTGACAGAGCCAATTTGGTACTTAATGACCGAGCCAATTTTTGCAATTCTGACCACTGTCACTTTATGAGGTTATAACTCTGGAACGATTCAACGGATCCCGCTAATTCTGAGACTGATTTTTCGTGACATATTGTACTTCATGATAGTGGTAACATTTCTTCGATATTACTTGTGATTATTTATGAAAAAACGGAAATATGGCGAAAATTTTTTAAATTTTGCAATTTTCAAATTTTGTATTTTTATGCCCTTAAATCAAAGAGATATGTCACAAAAAATAGTTAATAAATAACATTTCCCACATGTCTACTTTACATCAGCACAATTTTGGAAACAAAATTTTTTTTTGTTAGGGAGTTATAAGGGTTAAAAGTTGATCAGCAATTTCTCATTATTACAACACCATTTTTTTTTAGGGACCACATCACATTTGAAGTCATTTTGAGGGGTCTATATGATAGAAAATAATGAAGTGTGACACCATTCTAAAAACTACACCCCTCAAGGTTCTCAAAATCACATTCAAGTAGTTTATTAACCCTTTACGTGCTTCACAGGAACTGAAACAATGTGGAAGGAAAAAAATGAACATTTAACTTTTTTTTGCAAACATCTTAATTCAGAACCTTAAATTTTGTTATGCAATTTCTCCTGAATACGCCAATACCCCATATGTGGGGGTAAACCACTTTTTGGACGCACCGCAGAACTTAGAAGTGAAGGAGCGCCGTTTGACTTTTTCAATGCAGAATTGGCTGGAATTGAGATGGATCGCCATGTCACGTTTAGAGAGCCCCTGATGTGCCTAAACAGTGGAAACTCCCCACAAGTGACACCATTTTGGAAACTAGACCCCTTAAGGAACTTATCTAGATGTGTGGTGAGCACTTTGAACCCCCAAGTGCTTCACAGAAGTTTATAACGTAGAGCCGTGAAAATAAAAAAATCGCTTTTGTTTACACAAAAATGATCTTTTCGCCCACAAATTCTTATTTTCACAAGGGTAACAGGAGAAATTCGATGACAAAAGTTGTTGTGCGATTTCTCCTGAATACGTCGATACCCCATATGTGAGGGTAAACCACTGTTTGGGTGCACCGCAGAGCTTGGAAGTGAAGGAGCGCCGTTTTACTTTTTCAATGTAGAATTGGCTGGAATTGAGATTGGACGCCATGTCGTGTTTGGAGAGCCCCTGATGTGCCTAAACAGTGGAAACCCCCCCACAAGTGACACCATTTTGGAAACTAGACCCCTTAAGGAACTTATCTAGATGTGTGGTGAGCACTTTGAACCCCCATGTGCTTCACAGAAGTTTATAACGTAGAGCCGTGAAAAAAAAAATCGCATTTTTTCTACAAATATGATATTTTTGCCCACAAATTTTTATTTTCACAAGGGTAACAGGAGAAATTAGACCACTAAAGTTGTTGTGCAATTTCTCCTGAGTACGTTGATACCCAATATGTGGGGGTAAACCACTGTTTGGGCGCACCGCAGAGCTTGGAAGAGAAAGAGTGCCGTTTTACTTTTTCAATGTAGAATTGGCTGGAATTAAGATCGGATGCCATGTCGCGTTTGGAGAGCCCCTGATGTGCCTAAACAGTAGAAATCCCCCACAAGTGACCCCATTTTGGAAACTAGACCCCCCATGGAACTTATCTAGATGTGTGGTGAGAACTTTGAATGCCCAAGTGCTTCACAGAAGTTTATAATGCAGAGTCGTGAAAATAAAAAATATTTTTTTTTCCACAAAAAAGATTTTTTAGCCCCCAAGTTTTTATTTTCACAAGGGTAACAAGAAAAATTGGACCCCAAAAGTTGTTGTCCAATTTATCCCGAGTACGCTGATGCACCATATGTGGGGGTAAACCACTGTTTGGGCGCACGGCAGAGCTCGGAAGGGAAGGAGCGCCGTTTTGGAATGCAGACTTTGATAGAATGGTCTGTGGGCGTTATGTTGCGTTTGCAGAGCCCCTGATGTACCTAAACAGTAGTAACCCGCCACAAGTGACCCCGTTTTGGAAACTAGACCCCCCCAAGGAACTTATATAGATGTGTGGTGAGAACTTTGAATGCCCAAGTGCTTCACAGAAGTTTATAATGCAGAGTCATAAAAAAAATGTATATATATATATTTTTCCACAAAAAAGATTTTGTAGCCCCCAAGTTTTTATTTTCACAAGGGTAGCAAGAGAAATTGGACCCCAGAAGTTGTTGTCCAATTTATCCCGAGTACGCTGATGCCCCATATGTGGGGGTAACCCACTGTTTGGGCGCACGGCAGAGCTCAGAAGGGAGGGAGCACCATTTGACTTTTTGAGCGCAAAATTGGCTGTCGTGTTTGGAGACCCCCTGATGTACCTAAACAGTGGAAACCCCCCAATTCTAGCTCCAACCCAACTCCAACACACCCCTAACCCTAATCCCAACCTGATCCATAATCCTAATCACTAACCCTAACGATAATCACAACCCTTACCCCAAAACAACCCTAATGTCAACCCTATCCATAACCCTAATCAAAACCCTAAATCCAACACACCACTAATCCTAATCTCAACCCTAACCTCAAACATAACCCTAATCCCAATACACCCCTAGTCACAACCCTAACCTTAACCCTAATCCCAAACCTAACCCTAATCCCAAGCGTAACCCTAATGCTAACCCTAATCCTAATACCAACCCTAATCCAGACCCTAACCCTAATCCCAACTCTAACCCTAACTTTAGCCCCAACCCTAGCCCTAACTTTGGCCCCAACCCTAACCCTAGCCCTAAGGCTACTTTCACACTTGCGTCGTTTGGCATCCGTCGCAATCCGTAGTTTTGGACAAGAAACGGATCCTGCAAATGTGCCCGCAGGATGCGTTTTTTGCCCATAGACTTGTATTGCCGACGGATCGTGACGGATGGCCACACGTCGCGTCCGTCGTGCACTGGATCAGTTGTGTTTTGGCGGACCGTCGGCACAAAAAAAGTCCAATGAAACTTTTTTTGTAAGTCGCATCCGCCATTTCTGACCGCGCATGCGTTGCCGTAACTCCGCCCCCTCCTCCCCAGGACATAGATTGGGCAGCGGCTGCGTTGAAAAACTACATCCGCTGCCCATGTTGTGCACAATTTTCACAACGTGCATCGGTATGTCGGGCTGACGCATTACGACGGCCCCGTACCGACGTAAGTGTGAAAGAAGCCTAACCCTACCTGACTTGCTGTAGACTAAGAACACCTAGTGTTCGAAACGCGTTCAGCTGTATCATGGTCGTCCTTCCGTTCATTGGATATTGCTGATTTTTGACATGCAGTGTTTCCTCTTTTTTTAAATTTTTTTTTAAATATTTTGGAATAAAAACTTTTGATTTTATATACTTTCCTGAGCTGGATTCCTCTTTCATTCTCAACCCTAACCCTACCCCTAGCCCTAACCCTACCCCTAACCCTACCCCTAGCCCTAACCCTAGCCCTAACCCTACCCCTAGCCCTAACCCTACCCCTAACCCTAGCCCTAACCCTAGCCCTAAACCTAACCCTAGCCCTACCCCTAACCCTTCCCCTAGCCCTAACACTAGCCCTAACCCTACCCCTAACACTAGTTCATGTTCTTACCCCTAACACTAGTTCATGTTCTTTGGGGTCTCGGCTACCCCCGGCAGCCGAGACCCCAAAGATTCTCCGGGTGCCGGCCGGCGGGCACACTGCGCATGCGCCCGCCGTTTTGGGAGACACGAGGAGCACCGGGGGAGATAGGTGAGTATTGGGGGGCTACCTGGGACCCCTTTTCTCTGTCCTCCGATGTGCGATCACATCGGAGGACAGAGAAATTAAAAAGAGATCGCGTTTTTCTTTTTTTTGCAATCGCTGGTAAACGGTTAATTACCGGCAATCGCAAATGCGGGGTCGGTTAAAACCCCCCCGAATCATGTTCTCTGGGGTCTCGGCTACCCCCGGCAGCCGAGACCCCGGAGAAAATCAGACTCTGGGGGGCGCTATTCACTTTTTCCACAGCGCCGTTAATTAACGACGCTGTGGTTTAAGTACCCTTAGCGGCCGCCGTTAAAAGGCGTATCGGCGGTCGCTAAGGGGTTAATCTCATATGACGTACTATCCCGTCGAGGTGGGTTGAGCCCGTATGACCACCGATGGGATAGTACGTCATATGCAATCGGCTGCACTCACAGGGAGCGTGGCCGATCGCGGCCAGATGTCAGCTGACTATCACAGCTGACATCCGGCACTGTGTGCCAGGAGCGGTCACGGACCGCTCCTGGCACATTAACCCCCGGAACACTGCGATCAAACATGATCGCAGCATTCCGGCGCTACAGGGAAGAATCGCGCAGGGAGGGGGCTCCCTGCGTGCTTCCATGAGACCCTCGGTATAAGGCGATGTGCTCACCTTGTACCGAGCGTCTCCTCCCTGCAGGCCCCGGATCCAAAATGGCCGCGGGGCTACATCCGTGTCCTGCAGGGAGGTGGCTTACCAGCGCCTGCATGTCAGATCGCTGATCTGACACAGTGCTCTGGAAAGTGTCAGATCAGCGATCTGACCCTATAACATCATGTTCCCTCCGGGGCAATGTTATAAAGTAAAAAAAAAATATTCACATGTGTAAAAAAAAAAAAAAAAACCTAAATAAAGAAAAAAAAAAATAAGAATACATAAATGATAAACAGTTTGTTAGGAGTCGAGTTTCCTCTGCTGCACAGGGGGAATCTCAATCCGTCTCCGCTGCGGTCTCCCATTCTCCTCCGGCCGCAGTGGAGTCTCCTCAGCGGGGACGTCGCTCCCAGTGTCTTGCTCGCTCTCACTCTGTACAGAGAGTTACTGCTGCTTCTTCAGCTCCTGCCATTAAAGTCAGTGCTGGTCAGCGGCGAGCGGACTTTCCTGGGACTAAGTCCTTGTTTGCGCACACTGAGCATGCCCAGGGCAAGATCTCCCGTTGGAGATCGATGGTCATGTGCTCAGGCTCTGCAGCACATTCCATTGGACCTCTTGGCAGGTCTTGGAAGGGCAAAGTTTCTGTGGCCACTTCCTGTGCTGCAACTATATAAACTGCGCATGACCGCACGGCCATGCGCTAGTGTACAATTGAATACGTGTGTTTGTTGTGAGTGCAAGTCGTTCATTAAATACCCCTACCCTACTGTATGACTGTTCGCGTATGGAGTATGGCTGCAATCTAGCGCCCGACAAATCACTCAACGTGTCACACACGTATCAGCGTCTATTGCTGTGACCGCCAGTGCGGCGCTACGCGCCACTAGTGCGCTTCCTGACCCACGTCTGGGTGCTTAGTGGTGCCTGCCAGCACGGCACAGTTCGCACTTCGGTGCTCTAATTATAAGAGTTGCCTAACACACCCTGTTGCGGTGTTGGGTCAGCAAGTGGTCTAATCGGACTTCTATCCTAGTTGGGGTTAAGTTCGCTGACTGCTTGCTCGCCTTCTATGTGCGGTACCGCGATCCTGTGATGCAACAGGATCGCTTCCTTCACGTTGGGTGAAGTTTAACCCACGCGAGTATACTTATGAGTACCGCCATATAGTCCGTCATTACTCAGCAGCAGGTTCCATCTCTGCACGGTGGACCCCGGGCTACGAACGCACCGTACACTATCAGTCTTATTATTTGGTGCGTTCCGCTAGCCCTAACATTACACTAGCGCCAGGGGCTGCCAGGCAGCAGCTGCCAAGGCAAACAGGATCATGGGGTGCATTAAAAGAGGTCTGGATACACATGATGAGAGCATTATACTGCCTCTGTACAAATCCCTAGTTAGACCGCACATGGAGTACTGTGTCCAGTTTTGGGCACCGGTGCTCAGGAAGGATATAATGGAACTAGAGAGAGTACAAAGGAGGGCAACAAAATTAATAAAGGGGATGGGAGAACTACAATACCCAGATAGATTAGCGAAATTAGGATTATTTAGTCTAGAAAAAAGACGACTGAGGGGCGATCTAATAACCATGTATAAGTATATAAGGGGACAATACAAATATCTCGCTGAGGATCTGTTTATACCAAGGAAGGTGACGGGCACAAGGGGGCATTCTTTGCGTCTGGAGGAGAGAAGGTTTTTCCACCAACATAGAAGAGGATTCTTTACTGTTAGGGCAGTGAGAATCTGGAATTGCTTGCCTGAGGAGGTGGTGATGGCGAACTCAGTCGAGGGGTTCAAGAGAGGCCTGGATGTCTTCCTGGAGCAGAACAATATTGTATCATACAATTATTAGGTTCTGTAGAAGGACGTAGATCTGGGTATTTATTATGATGGAATATAGGCTGAACTGGATGGACAAATGTCTTTTTTCGGCCTTACTAACTATGTTACTATGTTACTATGTTACTAGTGATGACAGACAAACAGCAATCCCTGCGGTATATACAGCAGCTGGAGGGTAGGTTGGCGGCTCTCGAGAGCGCAACCTCAGCTGTGGATGTTACCGCAGTTGCTGTACAGGCTGCCAGCGTGGCTGCAGCAACTTTGTCCATTGCCACCCCTGTTCCGACATTTTCTCGCCTCCCGCTGCCAGAAAAATTTTCTGGTAATAGCAAATTTTGTAGGGGATTCGTGAGTCAGTGCTCTATTCATCTCGAGCTTCTGGCTGCACGTTTCCCCACAGAGCGGGCTAAGGTGGGATTTATTGTGTCTCTATTGTCGGACAGGGCGTTGGAATGGGCTACGCCGCTGTGGGAGCGTGGCGATCATGTGGTGCAGAGTGCTCCTCTGTTTTTGAGCACTTTACAACAGGTCTTTTTAGGACCTCAAGTCACCCATGACACTGCACTCCAAATGCTGGCATTAACTCAGGGTGAGTCCTTGGTCAGTCATTTTGCCGTCCAATTCCGCACTTTAGCATCTGAGCTGGAATGGTCGGATAAAGCTCTTATCCCCATATTTTGGAGGGGCTTGGCTGACCATGTAAAGGACGCTCTGGCCACTAGGGAGATTCCTGCCACACTGGAGGAGTTAATAACAGTCTCCACTCGAATTAACCTCCGTTTTAACGAGCGGAGGTTAGAGCGAGCCCAGTGTAGGCAGAGGTTTTGGCTGGCTCCTACTTTCGCCAAACCTCTGGAATCTCCAGTCCTGGTTCCTGAGTTACATGAGGCCAGGGAAGTGTCACAAGCGGGACATAAGTCCCAGACCGCTTGTGCACTCAGGGTCTGTCATGTTTGCCAGCAGTCTGGACATTTAGCCACCAGATGTCCTCAGCGGTCGAGGAAACGTCAGCGTCTAGTGGTCATAGGTGGAGGTACACTAGACACGGCGACGTTTGCCTCTAAATTGTCCTTTAAGGGGACAATTACTATAGGCTCATTCTCCCACTCGGTAGAGCTCTGCGTGGATTCTGGGGCGGAGGGCAATTTTATGTCTTCTGCCTTCGCCCAACGCCACGCAATACCCCTGGTTATGCTAGCTCAACCTGTAACGGTACGAGTGGTGAATGGGTCGACTCTGCCCTCACAGATAACTCACCAGACCATCCCTTTTACTCTGTCCATGTCGCCATCTCATCAGGAGATTATTTCTCTGCTCGTCATTCCAGAGGGAATTGATGAGGTCCTGTTGGGAATACCTTGGCTACGGTACCACTCTCCTCATATCGAGTGGTCCTCAGGCAGAATTCTGGGATGGGGTGAATCTTGTGGGGGTAGGTGTCAGAGGGAGTGCGTTCAGGTAGCTACAACTGAGGTACCCGCAGATCTTTCCTCTCTCTCCAAGCAGTATTGGTCGTATGCAGACGTATTCTCCAAAAAGGCGGTGGAGACCCTTCCGCCCCATCGCCCCTATGACTGTCCTATTGACCTCTTGCCTGGTGCTGAGCCTCCCCGGGGTCGAGTCTATCCGCTATCTCTCCCGGAGACGGAGGCAATGTCTCAGTACATCCAGGAAAATCTGGCAAGAGGGTTCATTAGGAAGTCAGTGTCACCTGCTGGGGCAGGGTTCTTCTTCGTGCAGAAGAAGAGTGGGGAATTGCGTCCATGCATAGACTACAGGGGTCTTAACGCCATCACCGTTAAGAATAAATACCCTTTGCCTTTGATATCTGAACTGTTCGATAGGCTTCGGGGAGCAAGGGTATTTACTAAATTAGATCTGCGGGGTGCTTACAACCTGATTCGCATCCGTGAGGGGGACGAATGGAAGACGGCTTTTAACACCAGGGATGGGCACTATGAATATCTGGTGATGCCCTTTGGGCTCTGTAATGCCCCAGCCGTTTTCCAAGACTTTGTGAACGATATCTTCCGGGATATGCTTTCCACCTCGGTCGTAGTCTATCTGGATGATATTCTCATCTACTCTCCAGATATTGACTCCCACCGGAGAGATGTTTGCAAAGTCTTCAACCTCCTATGGGCAAACTCCCTCTATGCCAAGTTGGAGAAGTGTATGTTTGAGCAGGAGTCCTTACCTTTCCTAGGCTACATCATCTCAGCCCAGGGATTGGCTATGGATCCTGCCAAGCTACAGGCTGTGATGGACTGGCAGGAACCCCATTCTCTTAAAGCGGTGCAGCGCTTTATGGGGTTCATCAATTATTATCGCCAGTTCATCCCGCATTTCTCAACTTTGGTAGCTCCCTTGGTTGCCCTCACCAAGAAGGGGGCGAATCCCAAATTGTGGTCTGAGGAGGTCTCCAAGGCCTTTATCTCTATAAAGTCACACTTCGCTAGCGCTCCCATTCTTCATCGCCCCGATGTTGATAAGCCATTTATCATGGAGGTGGATGCCTCTTCTGTTGGTGCTGGAGCAGTTCTCTTCCAAAAGGATACTCAAGGTCGGAAGCATCCTTGCTTCTTTTTCTCCAAGACCTTCGCACCAGCAGAGAGGAATTATTCCATCGGGGACAGGGAGTTGCTAGCCATGAAGTTGGCTTTCTCGGAGTGGAGACATCTCTTGGAGGGAGCACGTTTTCCCTTCCAACTCTTCACAGATCACAAAAATTGGTGTATCTGCAGACAGCTCAGCGGTTGAATTCTCGCCAGGCCAGATGGTCCTTGTTCTTCTCCCAGTTTCATTTCACCCTCCATTTCCTTTCTGGGGAGAAGAACATTCGGGCCGACGCTCTCTCTCGCTCCGTTGTGTCATCTGCGGAGGAGGAGGAGCCTCGGCTTATTGTTCCCACCGAGAGTTTGAGAACCGTGGCCCCGGTTTCGCTGGAGTCTGTGCCCCCGAGCAAGACTTTTGTTCCATCTAATTTGCGACCGGAGGTTCTCTCTTGGGCACACTCGTCCAGGGTGGGTGGACATTTTGGTACTAAAAGGACATCAGAGTTACTGGCGAGGACATACTGGTGGCCGCATATAGCTCGTGATGTCGCGGAGTACGTTCGGGCGTGTGTCTCTTGCGCCAGGAACAAGACTCCTCGGCAACGGCCAGCTGGTTTGCTATATCCTCTGCCCGTGGCTGACAGGCCCTGGGAGATGGTCGGGATGGACTTTGTGGTTGGCTTACCCAAGTCTCGTAATTGCACCATTATCTGGGTGATCACCGATCATTTTTCCAAAATAGTGCATTTGGTGCCTCTTCCACGGCTACCATCTGCACGGGCGTTGGCTGTCTTGTTTATCAAGCATATCTTTCGCTTACACGGTATGCCAGACAAAATTGTTAGTGACCGGGGTCCACAGTTTGCGTCTCGATTCTGGAGGGAGCTATGTCGTCTACTCAGTATTGAGTTAAATCTCTCTTCGGCATATCCCGAGACGAATGGGTTGGTAGAAAGGGCCAACCAGACCTTGGTCACATATCTGCGACATTTTGTTTCTGCCAGGCAGGATGACTGGGCATCCTTGCTACCATGGGCAGAGTTTGCACTTAACAATGCCGTAGCCGACTCCACCGGTCAGACTCCATTCCTCTTAAATTACGGCCAGCATCCGCGTGTTCCTGTGCCCATGCCTGTGTCTTCCGCTGATCCCAGGGTGGCAGACTGGGCTGTGGAGGCACGGGACATTTGGGATCGCACGCAGGATGCCATTCGGGCCTCCAAGGAGAGAATGAGGTCCTCCGCCGATGTTCATCGGCGCCCCGCTCCGACTTTTGCCCCTGGCGACTTGGTGTGGCTCTCCGCCCGTAACATCAGGCTGCGAGTTGAGTCCACTAAGTTTGCTCCTCGCTACTTGGGTCCCTTCAAGGTTCTCGAACAGGTTAATCCTGTGGTCTACCGCCTGGCTCTTCCTCCACGCTTGGGTATCACCGACACCTTTCATGTGTCCCTCTTGAAACCCGTATACATGTCCCGGTTTTCCGAGTCATCTGCCGGGACATCGGGTTCGTCTACGGACGATTACGAGGTGAACGCTATTTTGGGGTGCAAGGTGGTACGCAGCAAAAAGTTTTATTTGGTGGATTGGAAGGGTTATGGTCCAGAGGACAGGTCTTGGGAGCCTGCTGAAAACATTCGGGCCCCACAGCTCATTGCTGCCTTCGAGCGTAGCGAGACCCAAGGAGGGGGGGCCCTAGGAGGGGAGGTAATGTTAGGAGTCGAGTTTCCTCTGCTGCACAGGGGGAATCTCGATCCGTCTCCGCTGCGGTCTCCCATTCTCCTCCGGCCGCAGTGGAGTCTGCTCAGCAGGGACGTCGCTCCCAGTGTCTTGCTCGCTCTCACTCTGTACAGAGAGTTACTGCTGCTTCTTCAGCTCCTGCCATTAAAGTCAGTGCTGGTCAGCGGCGAGCGGACTTTCCTGGGACTAAGTCCTTGTTTGCGCACACTGAGCATGCCCAGGGCAAGATCTCCCGTTGGAGATCGAGGGTCATGTGCTCAGGCTCTGCAACACATTCCATTGGACCTCTTGGCAGGTCTTGGAAGGGCAAAGTTTCTGTGGCCACTTCCTGTGCTGCAACTATATAAACTGTGCATGACCGCACGGCCATGCGCTAGTGTACAATTGAATACGTGTGTTTGTTGTGAGTGCAAGTCGTTCATTAAATACCCCTACCCCACTGTATGACTGTTCGCGTATGGAGTATGGCTGCAATCTAGCGCCCAACAAATCACTCAACGTGTCACACACGTATCAGCGTCTATTGCTGTGACCGCCAGTGCGGCGCCACACGCCAGTAGTGCGCTTCCTGACCCACGTCTGGGTGCTTAGTGGTGCCTGCCAGCACGGCACAGTTCGCACTTCGGTGCTCTAATTATAAGAGTTGCCTAACACACCCTGTTGCGGTGTTGGGTCAGCAAGTGGTCTAATCGGACTTCTATCCTAGTTGGGGTTAAGTTCGCTGACTGCTTGCTTGCCTTCTATGTGCGGTACCGCAATCCTGTGATGCAACAGGATCGCTTCCTTCACGTTGGGTGAAGTTTAACCCACGCGAGTATACTTATGAGTACCGCCATATAGTCCGTCATTACTCAGCAGCAGGTTCCATCTCTGCACGGTGGACCCCGGGCTACGAACGCACCGTACACTATCAGTCTTATTATTTGGTGCGTTCCGCTAGCCCTAACACAGTTATTGAAAAGAACAAAGGAACAGAAATCAGAGTCAGATATTGTGATTTTCTATGTATGCAATAACATTGTCATTTTCAGCATAGAAATCATTCTTGTCACCAGTATAAGATCTGAGGGGACATTCCTCGACAATGTGCTGAATTGTTTAATGGTCAGCTCCACAGTCACAGGCAGGAGAGTCAGATTTTCCCCACTTATGCATAAGATCTGCACAGACACCAAAGGTGTACCGTTAGTCCGCCTCCACGTGGTGCACCCTGGGTAACGCTAAAGGACTAACAATCTTGATGACTAAACAAACTACATCTGGATCTCCTGGTCAATATATTTTACATCATATTTTATAAATACATTTCTTTATCTAAATAATAAAAAAACACTAAAAGTACACATATTTAGTATCGCCGCGTCCATAACGACCCCACCTATAAAACTGTCCCGCTAATAAACCCCTTCAGTGAACGCGGTAAAAAAAAAAAACGAGGCAAAAAACGCTTTATTATCATGCCGCTGAACAAAAAAAGGAATAACATGCGATCAAGAAGATGGATATAAATAATCATGGTACCGCTGAAAACTTTATCTTGTCCTGCAAAAAATGAGCCGACATACAGCATCATCAGCGAAAAAATAAAAAAGTTATAGTCCTCAGAATAAAGTGATGCAAAAATAATTATTTTTTCTATAAAATAGTTTTTATCGTATAAAAGGGCCAAAACATAAAAAATTATATAAATGAGGTATCGCTGTAATCGCACTGACCCGAAGAATAAAATTGCTTTATCAATTTTATCAAACATGGAATGGTATAAACGCCCCCCACAAAGAAATTCATGAATAGCTGGTTTTCGGTCATTCTGTTTCACAAAAATCGGAATAAAAAGCGATCAAAAAATGTCACGTGCCCGAAAATGTTACCAATAAAAATGTCAACTCATCCCGCAAAAAGCATGACCTCACATGACTCTGTGGACCAAAATATGGAAAAATTATAGCTCTCAAAATGTGGAGACGCAAAAACTATTTTTTGCAATAAATAGCATGTTTTAGTGTGTGACGGCTGCCAATCATAAAAATCCACTTAAAAAACTGCTATAAATAATAAATCAAATGCCCCTCATCACCCCCTTAGTTAGGGAAAAATAGTACAATTTAAAAAATGTATTTATTTCCATTTCCCCGTTAGGGTTAGGGCTAGGGCTAGGCTTAGGGCTAGGGTTAGGGCTAGGGCTAGGGTTAGGATTAGGGCTAGGTTTAGAGCTAGGGTTAGGGCTAAGATTAGGGCTAGGGTTAGGGTTAGGGCTAGGGCTAGGGTTAGGGCTAGGGCTAAGGTTAGGGCTAGGGTTATGGTTAGGGCTAGGGTTAGGGTTGGGGCTAGGGTTAGGGTTTCAGCTAGAATTGGGGGTTTCCACTGTTTAGGCACATCAGTGGCTCTCCAAACGCGACATGGCATCCGATCTCAATTCCAGCGAATTCTGCGTTGAAAAAGTAAAACAGTGCTTCCCTTCCGAGCTCTCCTGTGCACCAAAACAGTGGTTTACCCCCACATATTGGGTATCAGCATACTCAGGACAAATTGCACAACAACTTTTGGGGTCCAATTTCTTCTCTTATGCATGGGAAAATAAAAAATTGGGGGCGAAATGATCATTTTTGTGAAAAAATATGATTTTTTATTTTTAAGGCTCTGTATTATAAACTTCTGTGAAGCACTTGGTGGGTCAAATTGCTCACCATGCATCTAGATAAGTTCCTTAGGGGGTCTACTTTCCAAAATGGTGTCACTTGTGGGGGGTTTCAATGTTTAGGCACATCAGGGGCTCTCAAAATGCAACATGGCGTCCCATCTCAATTCCAGTCAATTTTGCATTGAAAAGTCAAATAATGCTCCTTCCCTTCCGAGCTCTGCCATGCACCCAAACAGTGGTTTACCCCCACATATGGGGTATCGGCGTACTCAGGACAAATTGTACAACAACTTTTGGGGTCCATTTTCTCCTGTTACCCTTGGTCAAATAAAACAAATTGGAGCTGAAATAAATTTTGTGTGAAAAAAAGTTAAATGTTCATTTTTATTTAAACATTCCAAAAATTCCTGTGAAACACCTGAACACTTCTTGAATGTGGTTTTGAGCACCTTGAGGGGTGCAGTTTTTAGAATGGTGTCACACTTGGTTATTTTCTATCATATAGAACCCTCAAAATGACTTCAAATGAGATGTGGTCCCTAAAAAAAATGGTGTTGTAAAAATAAGAAATTGCTATTTTAACCCTTATAACTTCCTAACGAAAAAAAAAATTTTGGTTCCAAAATTGTGCTGATGTAAAGTAGACATGTGGGGAAATGTTATTTATCAAGCATTTCGTGTGACACATCTTTCTGATTTAAGGACATAAAAATTCAAAATTAGAAAATTGCAAAAGTTAAATTTTTTTTGCCATATTTCCATTTTTTTCATAAATAAACGCAAGTAATATTGAAGAAATTTTACCACTAACAAGAAGTAAAATATGTCACCAAAAACAGTTTCTGAATCAGCAGGATCCGTTAAAGCGTTCCAGAGTTATAACCTCATAAAGGGACAGTGGTCAGAATTGTAAAAATTGGCCCGGTCATTAACGTGGAAACCACCCTTGGGGCTTAAAGGGGTTAATTTATTCAATATTACTTGTGTTTATTTATGAAAAAAATGGAAATATGGCAACAAAATTAAACTTTTGCAATTTTCAAACTTTGAATTTTTACGCCCTTAAATCAGAAAGATGTGTCACAAATACTTGATAAATAACATTTCCCACATGACTACTTTACATCAGCACAATTTTGGAAACAAAATTGTTTTTTGTTAGGAAGTTATAAGGGTTAAAAGTTGACCAGCAATTTTCTCATTTTTACAACAAAATTTACAAAACCATTTTTTTAGGGACCATCTCACATTTAAAATAACTTTGAGGGGTGTACATGACAGAAAAAAACCCCAAATGACAACATTTTAGGAACTGCACCCCTCAAGGTGCCCACAGCCACATTCAAGAAGTTTATTAACCCTGTATGTGCTTCACATGAACTGAAGCAATGTGAAAGGAAAACGTTAACATTTAACTTCAGAACCAATTTGTTTTATTTTCACAAGTGTAAAAAGAGAAAATGAACCACAAAATTTGTGTGTGCAATCTCTCCTGTATACGCCGATACCCCATTTGTGGGAGAAAACTACTGTTTGGGCACACGCCGGGGCACGGAAGGTAAGTAGTGATGTTTTGGAAAGCAGACTTTGATGGAATGATCTGTGGGCATCATGTTGCGTTTGCAGAGCCCTTGATGTGCCTAAACAGTAGACACCCCCCACAACTGACCCCATTTTGGAAACTAGACCCGCCAAGGAGTTTATCTAGATGTGGGGTGAGCACTTTGAATGCTCAAGTGCTTCGCAGAAGTTTAAATCGTAGAGCCGTGAAAATAAAAAATCTTTTTTTTCCACAAAAATTATTTTTTAGCCCCCAATTTTTTATTTTCCCAAGGGTAACAGGAGAAATTGGATCTTAAACATTGTGCAATTTGTCTTGAGTGCACTGATGCCTGATATTTGGGGGTAAACCACTATTTGGGCACACGGCAGAGCTCAGAATGTAGGGAGCACCATTTGAGTTTTTGAACGCAAAATTGGCTGGAATCAGTGGTGGCACCATGTCGCGTTTGGAGACCCCCTGATGTACCTAAACATTGGAAACCCCCTAATTCCTACCCTAACCCCAATACACCGCTAACCCTAATCCTAACCCTAACCATAACCTTAATCACAACCCTAACCCCAACACACCCCTAACCCTAATCCCAACCCTAACCATAACTGTAATCACAACCCTAACCCCAACATACCCCTAACTCTAATCCCAACCCTAACCATAACCCTAACCACAACCCCATCCCCAACACACCCCTAATCCTAATCCCAACTCTAACCACAACCCTAACTCTAATCCCAATACTAACCATAACTCTAACCACAAACCTAACCTCAACACACCCCTAACCCTAATCCCAACCCTAACCCTAATTCCAACCATAACCCTAGCCACAACCCTAATCCCAACACACCTCTAATCCTAATCCCAGCCATAACCCTAACCACACCCCTAACCCTGATCCCAACCCTAATCATAACCCTAACCACAAACCTAACCCAATCCCTAATCCCAACCCTATCCCTAACCCTAACTTTAGCCCCAACCCTAACTTTAGCCCCAATCCTAACCCTAACTTTAGCCCAACTCTAACCCTAATGGGAAATACATACATAAATACCTTTTTTGTTTATTTTATTATTTTTCCCTAACTAAGGGGTAGATAAAGGGGGGTTATTTACAATTTTTTTTATTTTGATCACTGTGATAGGGTCTATCACAGTGACCAAAATGAACCAATAGGAAAAATCCTCCTATTGTTGCCGGGTGCCGGCAGCAGATATCGGTGGGCGTACTTATGCATGCGCTCACCATTTTCTTACTGGAAGAAGACGCCAGCGGCCGTGGGGGGAAGCAGGAGGACCCAGGGACACCGGGAGATTACTGTGTGATCACATCAGAGGACAGAGAAATTAAATGGCAAATCACACTTTTTTTGTGGTCACCATAATACAGTTAATAGCAGCGATTGCAACCCCAGGGTCTGTAAAAACCATCCCGAGTCATGTTCTCTGGTGTCTCGGCTACCCTTAGCAGCAGAGACCCTGGAGAAATTCTGACTCTGGGGACGCTATACACTTTTTCCACAGCGCCGTTAACGGTGCTTTGTTTTAAGTACCCTTAACTGCCGTCGTGAAAAGGCGTATCAGCGATCGTTAAGGTGTTAAGGATAACAAAGTCAGTATTTTGGAGTGACCATTACAAAGCCCTGATCTCAATCCTATTACAAGTTTATGGGCAAAGCTGAAAAGCCAGGTGCGAGCAAGGTGACCTACAAACCTGAATCAGTTACATCAGTTTTGTCAGGAGGAATGGGCCCAAATTTCCAACCAACTATTGTGAGAAGCTTGTGGAAGGTTTACTCTGACTTCATGTCAGATATTAAGAAAAACATGCATATGTGTTTTTTCTATAGTGTATGTAAATTTCTGGTTTCAACTGTATATGTACAGTATATAGGCATGTGTATGTATAAATATATATATACATATATATATATATATATATATATATATACTAGATTGTGGCCCGATTCTAACGCATCGGGTATTCTAGAATATGCATGTCCCCGTAGTATATGGATAATGATGATTCCAGAATTCGCGGCAGACTGTGCCCGTCGCTGATTGGTCGAGGCAACCTTTATGACATCATCGTCGCCATGGCAACCATTATGACATCTACGTCGATACTGTGCCTGTCGCTGATTGGTCAAGGCCTGGCGGCCTCGACCAATCAGACGTGGGATGTCTACGTCCTTTATGACATCATCGTCGCTGTGCCCATCGCTGATTGGTCGAGGCCTAACGGCCTCGACCAATCAGAGACGCTGGATTTCCAGGACAGACAGACAGACAGACAGACGGAAAAACCCTTAGACAATTATATATATAGAATATATATATATATATATACACATAATGTGTAGATACCAGTACAGTTTGCCTGTAAGCAGAATACTGTTTAGGTTTATGGATAGTGAAAATTCTCCCCTGTAGAACAGTACAGTTTCTGGCTCCTTCCAAACTACAAATGTTCGGGTCCAGCTGGCTCAGCCAAACATTTTAAAAAAAGTTTGGTTCAAGTATCAGAACAGTACCCGAAGCCGGACCCCATTCAGATGAATATAGGGCCCGAACATCCACGCTGTCATCTGCATGATAGAGCGTCAAACACTGCCTCTGATTGTTGGTAAGATTATTACTGGCGGTCAGAGAGCTGCGGTTCCCACGCTGTCAGATGACAGCCAGACGACAGCGTGAGCCAGCAGCTGTGACCGGCGGTAAAAATTTACCTCTGGTCACAGAGGCATCGGCTGATGAGAGAGTACTACTCCCATCAGCCTACGCTAATAACAGCAAGAGCAGGCACGACTGATGGGAGTATTCATCAGCCGGTGCCTGCGCTATGGGGGCACTGCTAGACCTAATACTAACCAACAGGCCAGACTGCATAGCAAATGTAAGGGTTGGGGGTCACTTGGAAAATAGCGATCACAAAATAATAAGTTTTCATGTATCCTTTAAAAAGATGTGTAATAGAGGGGTTACAAGGACACTAAACTTCAGGAGGGCAAATTTCCAACGGATGAGAGAGGATCTTGGTGCAATTAACTGGGACGATATCCTGAGACATAAAAATACACAAAGAAAATGGGAGACCTTTATTAGCATCCTGGATAGGACCTGTGCACAGTATATACCGTATGAGAATAAACATACTATAAATAGGAGAAAACCAATATGGCGAAATAGAGCTGTAAGGGGCGCAATAAGTGACAAAAAGAAAGCATTTAGAGAATTAAAGGAAGTAGGAAGTGAGGAGGCATTAAATAAATACAAAAAACTAAATAAATTCTGTAAAAAGCAAATCAAGGCAGCAAAGATTTAGACAGAGAGACTCATTGCCAGAGAGAGTAAAAATAATCCTAAAATATTCTTTAACTACATAAATAGTAAGAAACTAAAAAATGATAGTGTTGGCTCCCTTAAAAATAGCCTAGGTGAAATGGTGGATGAGGATGAGGAAAAAGCCAATATGCTAAATGACTTTTTTTCATCAGTATTTACACAAGAAAATCCCATGGCAGACAAAATGACTAGTGATATAAATTCCCAATTAAATGTCACCTGCTTAACCCAGCAGGAAGTGCGGCGGCGTCTAAAAACCACTAAAATTGACAAATCTCCGGGCCCAGATGGGATACACCCTCGAGTACTGCAGGAATTAAGTACAGTCATTGATAGACCATCATTTTTAATCTTTAAAGACTCCATAATAACAGGGTCTGTACCACAGGACTGGCGTATAGCAAATGTGGTGCCAATATTCAAAAAGGGGACAAAAACTGAACTCGGAAATTATAGGCCAGTAAGCTTAACCTCTACTGTGGGTAAAATCCTGGAGGGCATTCTAAGGGATGCTATACTGGAGTATCTGAAGAGGAATAACCTCATGACCCAGTATCAGCACGGGTTTACTAGGGACTGTTCATGTCAGACTAATTTGATCAGTTTCTATGAAGAGCTAAGTTCCGGATTGGACCAAGGGAACCCAGTGGATGTAGTGTATATGGACTTTTCAAAAGCTTTTGATATGGTGCCACACAAAAGGTTGATACATAAAATGAGAATAATGGGGATAGGGGAAAATATGTGCAAGTGGGTTGAGAGCTTGCTCAGGGATAGGAAACAAAGGGTGGTTATTAATGGAGCACACTCTGACTGGGTAGCGGTTAGCAGTGGGGTACCACAGGGGTCAGTATTGGGCCCTCTTCTTTTTAACATATTTATTAATGACCTTGTAGGGGGCATTCAGAGTAGAATTTCAATATTTGCAGATGACACTAAACTCTGTAGGGTAATCAATACAGAGGAGGACAATTTTATATTACAGGATGATTTATGTAAACTAGAAGCTTGGGCTGATAAATGTCAAATGAGCTTTAATGGGGATAAATGTAAGGTCATGCACCTGGGTAGAAGTAATAAGATGTATAATTATGTGCTTAATTCTAAAACTCTGGGCAAAACCGTCAATGAAAAAGACCTGGGTGTATGGGTGGATGACAAACTCATATTCAGTGGCCAGTGTCAGGCAGCTGCTACAAAGGCAAATAAAATAATGGGATGCATTAAAAGAGGCATAGATGCTCATGAGGAGAACATACCGTATATACTCGAGTATAAGCTGAGATTTTCAGCCCTTTTTTTGGGCTGAAAGTCCCCCTCTCGGCTTATACTCGAGTCATAAACCCGGGTGTCAGCAGGGGAGGGGGAGCGGGGGCTGTGTAATCATACTTACCTGCTCCCAGCGCGGTCCCTGCAGTCCCTGGCTTCTCCGGCGCTGCAGATTCTTCCTACACTGAGCGGTCACATGGCACCACTCATTACAGAAATGAATAGGCAGCTCCACCCCCATAGGGGAGGAGCCGCATATTCATTGCTGTAAATGATCGGTGCCATGTGACCGCTCAATTACAGGAAGAAGCTGCAGCGCCGGAGAAGCCAGGGACTGCAGGGACCGCGCCGCAGCAGGTAAGGGGAGCGCAGCGCTATAATTACCTGCTCCTCGCTCCGGCTCCGTCTGCAGCGTCCTCTAGCAATGACGCTCAGGTTAGAGGGCGCTGTGACGTAGTCAGTGCGCGCCCTCTGCTGAGCGTCAGTGCTGGAGACGGAGCCGCAGAGGAGCAGGTAATTATTGAAAGCGCCGGCGTCCTGAGAAGAGAGGTGAGTATGTGATTTTTTTTTTTTTTTATGGCAGCACCAGCAGCATTCTAAGGAGCACCTATGGGGCCATAAAGGTGCAGAGCATATAAGGGGCACAGCATTATAAGGAGCACCTATGGGGCCATAAAGGTGCAGAGCATATATGGGGCACAGCATTATAAGGAGCACCTATGGGGCCATAAAGGTGCAGAGCATATATGGGGCACAGCATTATAAGGAGCACCTATGGGGCCATAAAGGTGCAGAGCATATATGGGGCACAGCATTATAAGGAGCACCTATGGGGCCATAAAGGTGCAGAGCATATATGGGGCACAGCATTATAAGGAGCACCTATGGGGCCATAAAGGTGCAGAGCATATATGGGGCACAGCATTATAAGGAGCACCTATGGGGCCATAAAGGTGCAGAGCATATATGGGGCACAGCATTATAAGGAGCACCTATGGGGCCATAAAGGTGCAGAGCATATATGGGGCACAGCATTATAAGGAGCACCTATGGGGTCATAAAGGTGCAGAGCATATATGGGGCACAGCATTATAAGGAGCACCTATGGGGCCATAAAGGTGCAGAGCATATATGGGGCACAGCATTATAAGGAGCACCTACGGGGCCATAATCAAAGGTGCAGAGCATATATGGCACAGCATTCTAAGGAGCATCTATGGGGCCATAATCAAAGGTGCAGAGCATATATGGCACAGCATTATAAGGAGCACCTATGGGGCCATAAAGGTGCAGAGCATATATGGGGCACAGCATTATAAGGAGCACCTATGGTGCCATAAAGGTGCAGAGCATAAATGGGGCACAGCATTATAAGGAGCACCTATGGGGCCATAAAGGTGCAGAGCATATATGGGGCACAGCATTATAAGGAGCACCTATGGGGCCATAATCAAAGGTGCAGAGCATATATGGCACAGCATTCTAAGGAGCATCTATGGGGCCATAATCAAAGGTGCAGAGCATATATGGCACAGCATTATAAGGAGCATCTATGGGGCCATAATCAACGGTGCAGAGCATTCTATATAGCACAGTTGTATATGGAGCATCTATGGGGCAATAATGAACGGTATGGAGCATCTATTTTTATTTTTGAAATTCACCGGTAAATGCTGCATTTTCTACCCTAGGCTTATACTCGAGTCAATAAGTTTTCCCAGTTTTTTGTGGCAAAATTAGGGGGGTCGGCTTATACTCGGGTCGGCTTATACTCGAGTATATACGGTAATTTTACCTCTATACAAGTTACTAGTTCGACCACACTTAGAATACTGTGTACAGTTCTCGTCTCCGGTGTATAAGAAAGATATAGCTGAACTAGAGCGGGTGCAGAGAAGAGCGACCAAGGTTATTAGAGGACTGGGGGGTCTGCAATACCAAGATAGGTTATTACACTTGGGGCTATTTATTTTGGAAAAACGAAGACTAAGGGGTGATCTTATTTTAACCCCTTCAAGGGAGGATATTAGCGAAGGACATGAGGATGTCGAGTCCATATGGGTCGAAATTCATGGAGGGAAAAATGGTAACAAAATTCTCATTGGGGTCTGTTACAAACCCCCAAATATAACCGAAACCATGGAAAGTCTACTTCTAAAGCAGAATGATGAAGCTGCAACCCATAATGAGGTCCTGGTTATGGGGGACTTTAACTACCCGGATATTAACTGGGAAACAGAAACCTGTGAAACCCATAAAGGCAACAGGTTTCTGCGAATAACAAAGAAAAATTATCTTTCACAATTGGTGCAGAATCCAACCAGAGGAGCAGCACTTTTAGACCTAATACTATCTAATAGACCTGACAGAATAACAAATCTGCAGGTGGTTGGGCATCTAGGAAATAGCGACCACAATATTGTACAGTTTCACCTGTCTTTCACTAGGGGGACTTGTCAGGGAGTCACAAAAACACTGAACTTTAGGAAGGCAAAGTTTGACCAGCTTAGAGATGCCCTTAATCTGGTAGACTGGGACAATATCCTCAGAAATTAGAATACAGATAATAAATAGGAAATGTTTAAGAACATCCTAAATAGGCAGTGTAAGCGGTTTATACCTTGTGGGAATAAAAGGACTAGAAATAGGAAAAACCCAATGTGGCTAAATAAAGAAGTAAGACAGGCAATTAACAGTAAAAAGAAAGCATTTGCACTACTAAAGCAGGATGGCACCATTGAAGCTCTAAAAAACTATAGGGAGAAAAATACTTTATCTAAAAAACTAATTAAAGCTGCCAAAAAGGACACAGAGAAGCACATTGCTAAGGAGAGTAAAACTAATCCCAAACTGTTCTTCAACTATATCAATAGTAAAAGAATAAAAACTGAAAATGTAGGCCCCTTAAAAAATAGTGAGGAAAGAATGGTTGTAGATGACGAGGAAAAAGCTAACATATTAAACACCTTCTTCTCCACGGTATTCACGGTGGAAAATGAAATGCTAGGTGAAATCCCAAGAAACAATGAAAACCCTATATTAAGGGTCACCAATCTAACCCAAGAAGAGGTGTGAAACCGGCTAAATAAGATTAAAATAGATAAATCTCCGGGTCCGGATGGCATACACCCACGAGTACTAAGAGAACTAAGTAATGTAATAGATAAACCATTATTTCTTATTTTTAGGGACTCTATAGCGACAGGGTCTGTTCCGCAGGATTGGCGCAAAGCAAATGTGGTGCCAATATTCAAAAAGGGCTCTAAAAGTGAACCTGGAAATAATAGGCCAGTAAGTCTAACCTCTATTGTTGGTAAAATATTTGAAGGGTTTCTGAGGGATGTTATTCTGGATTATCTCAATGAGAATAACTGTTTAACTCCATATCAGCATGGGTTTATGAGAAATCGCTCCTGTCAAACCAATCTAATCAGTTTTTATGAAGAGGTAAGCTATAGGCTGGACCACGGTGAGTCATTGGACGTGGTATATCTCGATTTTTCCAAAGCGTTTGATACCGTGCCGCACAAGAGGTTGGTACACAACATGAGAATGCTTGGTCTGGGGGAAAATATGTGTAAATGGGTTAGTAACTGGCTTAGTGATAGAAAGCAGAGGGTGGTTATAAATGGTATAGTCTCTAACTGGGTCGCTGTGACCAGTGGGGTACCGCAGGGGTCGGTATTGGGACCTGTTCTCTTCAACATATTCATTAATGATCTGGTAGAAGGTTTACACAGTAAAATATCGATATTTGCAGATGATACAAAACTATGTAAAGCAGTTAATACAAGAGAAGATAGTATTCTGCTACAGATGGATCTGGATAAGTTGGAAACTTGGGCTGAAAGGTGGCAGATGAGGTTTACCTATGATAAATGTAAGGTTATACACATGGGAAGAAGGAATCAATATCACCATTACACACTGAATGGGAAACCACTGGGTAAATCTGACAGGGAGAAGGACTTGGGGATCCTAGTTAATGATAAACTTACCTGGAGCAGCCAGTGCCAGGCAGCAGCTGCCAAGGCAAACAGGATCATGGGGTGCATTAAAAGAGGTCTGGATACACATGATGAGAGCATTATACTGCCTCTGTACAAATCCCTAGTTAGACCGCACATGGAGTACTGTGTCCAGTTTTGGGCACCGGTGCTCAGGAAGGATATAATGGAACTAGAGAGAGTACAAAGGAGGGCAACAAAATTAATAAAGGGGATGGGAGAACTACAATACCCAGATAGATTAGCGAAATTAGGATTATTTAGTCTAGAAAAAAGACGACTGAGGGGCGATCTAATAACCATGTATAAGTATATAAGGGGACAATACAAATATCTCGCTGAGGATCTGTTTATACCAAGGAAGGTGACGGGCACAAGGGGGCATTCTTTGCGTCTGGAGGAGAGAAGGTTTTTCCACCAACATAGAAGAGGATTCTTTACTGTTAGGGCAGTGAGAATCTGGAATTGCTTGCCTGAGGAGGTGGTGATGGCGAACTCAGTCGAGGGGTTCAAGAGAGGCCTGGATGTCTTCCTGGAGCAGAACAATATTGTATCATACAATTATTAGGTTCTGTAGAAGGACGTAGATCTGGGGATTTATTATGATGGAATATAGGCTGAACTGGATGGACAAATGTCTTTTTTCGGCCTTACTAACTATGTTACTATGTTACTATGTTACTATGACCCAGCCTATTTTGACCTTAAAGACCTTGCCGTTTTTTGCAATTCTGACCAGTGTCCCTTTATGAGGTAATAACTCAGGAACGCTTCAACGGATCCTAGCGGTTCTGAGACTGTTTTTTCGTGACATATTGTGCTTCATGATAGTGGTAAATTTAGGTCAATAAATTCTGCGTTTATTTGTGATAAAAACGGAAATTTGGCGAAAATATTGAAAATTTCGCAATTTTCACATTTTGAATTTTTATTCTGTTAAACCAGAGAGTTATGTGACACAAATTAGTTAATAAATAACATTTCCCACATGTTTACTTTACATCAGCACAATTTTGGAAAAAAAATTTTTTTTTGCTAGGAAGTTATAAGGGTTAAAATTTGACCAGCGATTTCTCATTTTTACAACGAAATTTACAAAACCATTTTTTTTAGGGACCACCTCACATTTGAAGTCAGTTTGAGGGTTCTATATGGCTGAAAATACCCAAAAGTGACACCATTCTAAAAAATGCACCCCTCAAGGTACTCAAAACCACATTCAAGAAGTTTATTAACCATTCAGGTACTTCACAGCAGCAGAAGCAACATGGAAGGAAAAAATGAACATTTAACTTTTTAGTCACAAAAATTATCTTTTAGCAACAATTTTTTAATTTTCCCAATGGTAAAAGGAGAAACTGAACCACGAAAGTTGTTGTCCAATTTGTCCTGAGTACACTGATACCTCATATGTTGGGGTAAACCACTGTTTGGGCGCACGGCAGGGCTTGGAAGGGAAGGAGCGCCATTTGACTTTTTGAATGAAAAATTGGCTCCACTCTTTAGCGGACACCATGTCACGTTTGGAGAGCCCCCGTGTGCCTAAAAATTGGAGCTCCCCCACAAGTGACCCCATTTTGGAAACTAGACGCCCCAAGAAACTTATCTAGATGCATAGTGAGCACTTTGAACCCCCAGGTGTTTCACAAATTGATCCGTAAAAATGAAAAAGTACTTTTTTTCACAAAAAAATTCTTTTAGCCTCAATTTTTTCATTTTCACATGGGCAACAGGATAAAATGGATCATAAAATTTGTTGGGCAATTTCTCCTGAGTACACCATTACCTCACATGTGGGGGTAAATTACTGTTTGGGCACATGGTAAGGCTTGGAAGGGAAGGAGCGCCATTTGACTTTTTGAATGAAAAATTATCTCCATCGTTAGCGGACACCATGTCGCGTTTGTAGAGCCCCTGTGTGCCTAAGCATTGGAGCTCCCCCACAAGTGACCCCATTTTGGAAACTAGACCCCCCAAGGAACTTATCTAGAAGCCGAGTGAGCACTTTAAACCCTCAGGTGCTTCACAAATTGATCCGTAAAAATGAAAAAGTACTTTTTTTTCACAAAAAAATTCTTTTAGCCTCAATTTTTTCATTTTCACATGGGCAACAGGATAAAATGGATCCTAAAATTTGTTGGGCAATTTCTCCTGAGTACACCGATACCTCACATGTGGGGGTAAACCACTGTTTGGGCACATGGTAAGGTTCGGAAGGGAAGGAGCGCCATTTGACTTTTTGAATGAAAAATTATCTCCATCGTTAGCGGACACCATGTCGCGTTTGGAGAGCCCCTGTGTGCCTAAACATTGGAGCTCCCCCACAAATGACCCCATTTTGGAAACTAGACCCCCCAAGGAACTTATCTAGATGCATATTGAGCACTTTAAACCCCCAGGTGCTTCACAGAAGTTTATAACGCAGAGCCATGAAAATAAAAAATAATTTTTCTTTCCTCAAAAATGATTTTTAGCCTGGAATTTCCTATTTTGCCAAGGGTAATAGGAGAAATTGGACCCCAAATTTTGTTGTCCAGTGTGTCCTGAGTACGCTGATACCCCATATGTGGGGGTAAACAACTGTTTGGGCGCACGGCAGGGCTCGGAAGGGAAGGCACGCCATTTGGCTTTTTAAATGGAAAATTAGCTCCAATCATTAGCGGACACCATGTCACGTTTGGAGAGCCCCTGTATGCCTAAACATTGGAGATCCCCCACAAATGACCCAATTTTGGAAACTAGACCCCCAAAGGAACTAATCTAGATGTGTGGTGAGGACTTTGAACCCCCAAGTGCTTCACAGACGTTTATAACGCAGAGCCATGAAAAAAAAAAAATTATTTTCTCAAAAATGATCTTTTAGCCTGCAATTTTTTATTTTCCCAAGGGTAACAGGAGAAATTTGACCGCAAAAGTTGTTGTCCAGTTGCTCCTGAGTACGCTGATACCCCATATGTGGGGGTAAACCACTGTTTGGGCACATGTCGGGGCTCGGAAGTGAAGTAGTGATGTTTTGAAATGCAGACTTTGATGGAATGCTCTACGGGCGTCACGTTGCGTTTGCAGAGCCCCTGATGTGGCTAAACAGTAGAAACCCCCCACAAGTGACCCCATTTTGGAAACAAGACCCCGAAAGGAACTTATCTAGATGTGTGGTGAGGACTTTGAACCCCCAAGTGCTTCACAGAAGTTTATAACGCAGAGCCATGAAAATAAAAAATAAAAATTATTTTCTCAAAAATGATCTTTTAGCCTGCAATTTTTTATTTTCCCAAGGGTTACAGGAGAAATTTGACCCCAAAAGTTGTTGTCCAGTTTCTCCTGAGTACGCTGATACCCCATATGTGGGGGTAAACCACTGTTTG
Source organism: Ranitomeya imitator (assembly GCF_032444005.1). NCBI lineage: Eukaryota > Metazoa > Chordata > Amphibia > Anura > Dendrobatidae > Ranitomeya > Ranitomeya imitator. The sequence goes on from NC_091285.1 coordinate 444,078,491, forward strand.
GGCACATGCCGGGGCTCGGAAGTGAAGTAGTGATGTTTTGAAATGCAGACTTTGATGGAATGCTCTACGGGCGTCACGTTGCGTTTGCAGAGCCCCTGATGTGGCTAAACAGTAGAAACCCCCCACAAGTGACCCCATTTTGGAAACAAGACCCCAAAAGGAACTTATCTAGATGTGTGGTGAGCACTTTGAACCCCCAAGTGCTTCACAGAAGTTTATAATGCAGAGCCGTGAAAATAATAAATACGTTTTCTTTCCTCAAAAATAATTATTTAGCCCAGAATTTTTTTTTTCCCAAGGGTTACAGGAGAAATTGGACCCCAAAAGTTATTGTCCAGTTTCTCCTGAGTACGCTGATACCCCATGTGTGGGGGTAAACCACTGTTTGGGCACATGTCGGGGCTCAGAAGTGAAGTAGTGACTTTTGAAATGCAGACTTTGATGGAATGGTCTGCGGGCGTCACGTTGCGTTTGCAGAGCCACTGGTGTGCCTAAACAGTAGAAACCCCCCTCAAATGACCCCATTTTAGAAACTAGACCCCCCAAGGAACTTATCTAGATATGTGGTGAGCACTTTGAACCCCCAAGTGCTTCACAGACGTTTACAACGCAGAGCCGTGAAAATAAAAAATCATTTTTCTTTCCTCAAAAATGATGTTTTAGCAAGCATTTTTTTATTTTCCCAAGGGTAACAGGAGAAATTGGACCCCAGTAATTGTTGCGCAGTTTATCCTGAGTATGCTGGTACCCCATATGTGGGGGTAAACCGCTGTTTGGGCACAAGTCGGGGCTCGGAAGTGAGGGAGCACCATTTGACTTTTTGAATACAAGATTGGCTGGAATCAATGGTGACGCCATGTTGCGTTTGGAGACCCCTGATGTGCCTAAACAGTGGAAACCCCTCAATTCTACCTCCAACACTAACCCCAACACTAACCCCCCCACACCCCTAACCCTAATCCCAACTGTAGCCATAACCCTAATCACAACCCTAACTACAACCCTAATTCCAACCCTAACCCTAAGGCTATGTGCCCACGTTGCGGATTCGTGTGAGATTTTTCAGCATCATTTTTGAAAAATCCGCGGGTAAAAGGCACTGCGTTTTACCTGCGGATTTTCCGCGGATTTCCAGTGTTTTTTGTGCGGATTTCACCTGCGGATCCCTATTGAGGAACAGGTGTAAAACGCTGCGGAATCCGCACAAAGAATTGACATGCTGCGGAAAATACAACGCAGCGTTTCCGTGCGGTATTTTCCGCACCATGGGCACAGCGGATTTGGTTTTCCATAGGTTTACATGGTACTGTAAACCTGATGGAACACTGCTGCCAATCCGCAGCGGCCAATCCGCACCGTGTGCACATAGCCTAATTCTAAAGGTATGTGCACATGCTGCGGAAAACGCTGCGGATCCACAGCAGTTTCCCATGAGTTTACAGTTCAATGTAAACCTATGGGAAACAAAAATCGCTGTACACATGCTGCGGAAAAACTGCACGGAAACTCAGCGGTTTACATTCCGCAGCATGTCGCTTCTTTCTGCGGATTCCGCAGCGGTTTTACAACTGCTCCAATAGAAAATCGCAGTTGTAAAACCGCAGTGAAAGGCGCAGAAAAAACGCGGTAAATCCGCGATAAATCCGCAGCGGTTTAGCACTGTGCATTTATCAAATCCGCAGCGGAAAAATCCGCAGAGGACCAGAATACGTGTGCACATACCGAAACCCTAACCCTAACCCTAGCCCTAACCCTAGCCCTAGCCCTAACCCTAGCCCTAGCCCTAACCCTAGCCCTACCCCTAACCCTACCCCTACCCCTAACCCTACCCCTAAACCTAACCCTATTCTAACATTAGTGGAAAAAAAATTCTTTATTTTTTTTATTGTCCCTACCTATGGGGGTGACAAAGGGGGGGGGGTCATTTATTATTTTTTTATTTTGATCACTGTGATAGATTATATCTCAGTGATCAAAATGCACTTTGAACGAATCTGCCGGCCGGCAGATTCGGCGGGCGCACTGCGCATGCGCCCGCCATTTTGGAAGATGGCGGCGCCCAGGGAGAAGACGGACGGACCCCGGCAGGATCGGTAAGTATGATGGGGTGGGGGGGAGCACGGGGGGGGGGGGATCGGAGCATGGGGGGGTGGATCGGAACGCGGGAGGGGTGGAACGGAGCACGTGGGGTGGAACGGAGCACGGGGGGGTGGAACGGAGCACGGGGGGTGGAACGGAGCTCGGGGGGGTGGATCGGAGTGCAGGGGGGGTGATTGGAGCACGGGGGGGTGATTGGAGCACGGGGGTGAGCGGACAAGAGCACGGGGGGAGCGGAGCACAGGACACAGGTGAGCGGGGCAGTGTACCCGGCAGATCGGAGGGCTGGGGGGGGCGATCGGTGGGGTGGGGGCACATTAGTGTTTCCAGCCATGGCCGATGATATTGCAGCATCGGCCATGGCTGGATTGTAATATTTCACCCGTTATAATAGGTGAAATATTACAAATCGCTCTGATTGGCAGTTTCACTTTCAACAGCCAATCAGAGCGATCGTAGCCACGGGGGGGTGAAGCCACCCCCCTGGGCTGAACTACCACTCCCCCTGTCCCTGCAGATCGGGTGAAATGGGAGTTAACCCTTTCACCCGATCTGCAGGGACGCGATCTTTCCATGACGCCACATAGGCGTCATGGGTCGGATTGGCACCGACTTTCATGACGCCTACGTGGCGTCATGGGTCGGGAAGGGGTTAATGTATAAATATATGAGGGGACAGTACAAAGACCTTTCTGATGATCTTTTTAATCATAGACCTGAAACAGGGACAAGGGGGCATCCTCTGCGTTTGGAGGAAAAAAGGTTTAAGCATAATAACAGACGCGGATTCTTTACTGTAAGAGCAGTGAGACTATGGAACTCTCTGCCATATGATGTTGTAATGAGTGATTCATTACTTAAATTTAAGAGGGGACTGGATACCTTTCTGGAAAAGTATAATGTTACAGGGTATATATACTAGATTCCTCGATAGGGCGTTGATCCAGGGAACTAGTCTGATTGCCGTATGTGGAGTCGGGAAGGAATTTTTTTCCCCAATGTGGAGCTTACTCTTTGCCACGTGGGTTTTTTTTGCCTTCCTCTGGATCAACATCTTAGGGCATGTTAGGTTAGGCTATGGGTTGAACTAGATGGACTTATAGTTTTCCTTCAACCTTAATAACTATGTAACTATTAAAAAAATTGACTTGGGATCTTTCTGTTTTTGATAATCAGCATGGTAAAACTGACAGCTGCAGGAACTTCTCATGGTGAACTCACAGTGATCAGCGCTGCACCATGAGACTTTTTCTCACGGTGCCAGCAGTGAAATCTATGGCTCCTTATCAGCCTGAGAATACCAGCCCGCAGCTGTTTGCTTTAGATTGGCTGGTTGTTAAAAATGGGGAGGGGACCCCTCTATTATTCATAACCAGCCATAATACAGCTGACAGCTGAGGGTTGCAACCTGTAGCTGTCAGTTTTGCCATGCCGATTATCAAAAATAGAAAGACCCCATGTAATTTTTAATATTATTTATTGTGCATGTGAGTTGCCCTACCAGGGCCTGGGGTACTCAGCACTGGGTCTGGTTGTTTCTTAAAGGGGCTGTCACAGTGGCTGCGACCCGGTCCGTGCCCTGGGCACTCAATTAAAGGAGAACGGTCTTTTAAGGGAAAAGTGTTTATAAGTCTGTCGTGACGCCACCTGTGGTGTTCGGTCAATAGTGGGACCGATGCTACGTTAAAGGGGTCCTCTGGGGGATGTTATTGCAGCACTGATGGTACACTTCCCACAGGTGAAGCGGAGTCCCCAGGGGTCCTAAGGTGTATGGTGGTGATGATGGTTGCTGGTAAATGAGTAAAGGAGACAAGTTGTAAGTCTTTACCTGGTTTATTGTAGTTGGCAGGCCACAGTCCAGGGCATCGGCAACAGGTAGATAGGAGTCCAGGCAGCCTGGAAACAAGCGGAATCCCCTTGGAAAGTCAGGTTAGGAGCCTTCCACTCTGAGCTTGCTAAAGTCCCTTGCTGCCTGAATTGTTCCAAACAAGGTCCTAATTATTTCAGTTCTTTCTGCTGTCCTGGGACAGGAACCTGTATGTCAGGCAGCTTGAGCCGTAAATTCTGGGGTCTCTACACATGGTGACTCCAGGCTCCAGGATGCTGCTGTGCCACAGGTGTAAATTGGGCAATGTCTGTATGATCTTATGCCCTCCAGTTCTGCTGAGTGTCCTGTAGTTCCACTTTAGCCTCGAGCTCCGGGTACCCGGTCTCTGCGCACTGACTCTTCGGAGGCCTATTCTTAGCCTCCTTGAGCCCTGAATCTCTACTCTGCTCCTCTCCTGTCTATCCTTGCTGACAGACTGTCTGTACGAACTGAACTAACTCCTCCTCCAAACCAGGATCTTTATCCAGGGAAACTGCCCTAAAACAGGGTTTTGAGCTCCCCCTCCTGGCCTGGATTTGGAAGGTGTTGTGCGTGTGATAACCTGCAAAAGGGAATCTCACTTGTCTCCAGGCATAGCACTACCCTCCCTGAGAGGAAGGCATCACTACTGTGGTACCCGGACTCCTGGGGTGCCACACATGTGCCGGCTGATGAATACTCCCTTCAGCCGCGCCTGCTGGAGAAGTCTGTGTTCAAGGTCCGTGCCTGAACACTAGGCGTTTGGTACGGACCCCGAAATTTACTGTTTGGGTTTGCCCATCACTAGTCCTGAGCTTAATTCCTGTTAGACCTACTTGGTAAGGTAAATTGACAAAGCCACAGATCAGGGTAGATAAACAGACACAGAGCATTAATAGACCAGGCTAGAAGGCATGTACAGTAGTAGGACCTAGACAACTAGTTATGTTGTGCGCCAGATAAACAGATGAGGCAGGCTATGCCAGAAGCTATAGAACATACAGGGTAATTATGTCATGCTGGGCAATTCATAAAATCCAACTGTGATCCCAGCAAAGGGCAGCAGCCATACAGTAGGAGAAGGTAACAGAGCCCTTCCTATGCATAATACATCCTGGCAGTAACTGCATACAAATAAAGGAGTGTTGTTTTAAACTATCGTGGCATCCACTCAGCACAGTAAGACCAATGATTACCGGTAATACAGCTCCAACTTCAGGGCTCATTCTACATCTACCAGCTCCTTAGCGTTACAATTGTCTGCACTTTTTAAACAAAATATTTCATCCTCTTTGAACTTTGTGCAGCACTATTCTGACTGAGCTAAAATTACCTACATTATCTTTCTGTTCTGTACAGAGGCTTCTCCTATTTGGAAATATAATGACTTTTCCCTCTCCTCGCTACATTGTTTCCTGATGATCTTCTGAAGGATGTTTGGGGAATCAGTTGCTACTTTCACTGCCACTTTTGCAATGTTCAAGATGAAATAACAATCCTTCTGTGTTAGGCTATCAGGTTTACTATCAAGTTTTGTACCCTAGATTCTAACTTATTTTGAAATAAAGAGGCCTTGGTAGCTGCCTTCTGGGAAGGAACGGCAAGCAATATTAATGATTAACTGGCTGGTCACTTTACTGTTTCATCTCTCGATGACCTCATCACTTTATGCATTTAGAGAGATTTTCACTCTAAGAGACAGAAGACCACCACTATTTCAACGTATGGAGCCTTTCTCCACTAATCAAACTAAACATTACTGATTTGCTGCACTATCTGTCTTGTGCTGACTTCCCTGTCATAGGAGAGAAGGTCTAGAAGATTGCCTCAGGACCTATGCCTTTACCTGTGGGCAAAGTGAACATCAGCAGTTGAATTGCTCTGTCTCTGCAAACCAGAAAATTCTCAGACTTAAGCCTTACTTATTCCTTCCCTAAAGATATAATTATTTTCCTGGTTATTCTTTGTGCTCCTGGATACTCATTTTTCACTGAGCCCTTAATAGATTCAGGAGAAGGGAACTTTTTGGACTCTGGCTTTTAAACGGCCGATTACCATTCATGATAGTCTTCTACACTACTGCACCCCACCATTCCAGTTGCAGCCTTCTACAAGGGAGCGAGTTACTTTTCTCATTTTACCATGGCTTTGTCTGCACAACCTGGTAATGTATTTAACCACCAATGGATAACACATATGATAGGGTTCCTGCTGATAGTAAAGATGTCTGCAAGGTGTATCTATGCCAATTTCTCTGGCTCAATTTTTATAGTTTACTGTATGCTGTTTTCTTCAACTAGAAGGCTGGAATTCTTCCATGGACTTGTTACGGCTGTTCTTTCTGCTTGGGTACAAAACTCCCTGCCGTTGAGTTTATACTCTGTCATCAAACCAAAGTAGACTTCTTGGATATTTTGTGCCTAAAGATCTACCTGGTCTGTCTTCACTTGTAGCTAGTGGTTACCCCATCAGCCAAAAATCTTGTTGCCTGCTTACGAGAAATGAACATTGGCTGCACTTCCATATGATAATGCTTGCTGCTAGCACTGTCTCTATAGCACATACATGGTAGCTAAGTATCCATTTTGCATTTTGTTTTTGCCACCTAATATTTCACCAAAACATACTAATTCTATGAGGGTCTCTTCTCATTCCTTGTGATGTAATTTTACATTACCATAACGTTAGCTGGTTACATCCTTTGAGTTTTGTAATGCTCTGACTGTCTTTTAAGAATTTGTTAAGCAAGAGCTCCTTATTTTAATATCAGGCAAGAACATTTTCAAGAAGGATTATGCAGCCAATGTGTCATGGAATTTCAAAGCAAGTATATCAGTCTCATCAGAGAGCCACGTTAATAATGTATGCAGTTTGTATTGTGAAATCTGCTGACAGATGCATTTTCATTCAATACTTTTGCGTAGTAGCATCCCTTATACCACTCTCACTCATAAAGGGACAAATTGTCATTTTTGGCCCGAAACTTTATTCCATGTGGCATGTCCATTTTTTTTGGCAGCATAGATAACAAGGACCAATATAAGTTAATAGGGCCATAAAAAACACGAACAGCAAACAGATGGCACCCGTGTGCTGTCCGTGTTTAACATTGAAAGTATAGAAGCAGCTTTGTCATTTATTTATTTATTTATTTCTCTATCCATACCGGAAAAACACTGATGACACTGATTGTAAAAATGGACACACGGATGTCACACTGATGGAAAATACTGAGGACACCAGTACTGGTTTTTCACATACCTGTTTTTCATGCACTCTATTACACATATCAAAATTATTCTTTTTCAGACCTAGAGTTTCTGGAGGGAGAAAATAATAATAATAATCTTTATTTATATAGCGCCAACATATTCCGCAGCGCTTTACAGTTTAACAGTTGCAAACACAAGTCATAAGTAACAACGTTAACAATACAATAATTAAAGTACAATAAGACGACCCTGCTCGTGAGAGCTTTCAATCTACAATGAGGTGGGGGAGATACAAAGTACAGGAGCTTATTTACAATAATGTATTTAGAATGATGGTCCAGCCATCTTCAGGGGGTGGGGGATAGATGGAGATAGTGAATTGGGCTACACACGTGCCCTTACACATAAAATGACTTTTATTAGGGAACATGAAATATCTGGAAGTTCTCATTTTTACAACACAATTTTTTTTAGGGACCACATCACATTTGAAGTCACTTTGAGGGGTCTATATGATAGAAAATACCCAACTGTGACACCATTCTAAAAACTGAACCCCTCAAGGTGCTCAAAACCATATTCAAGAAGTTTATTAACCCTTCAGGTGTTTCACAGGAATTTTTGAAATGTTTAAAAAAAATGAACATTTAACTTTTTTTTCACAAAAAATGTATTTCAGCTCCAATTTGTTTTATTTTACCAAGGGTAACAGGAGAAATTGGACCCCAAAAGTTGTTGTACAATTTGTCCTGAGTACGCTGATACCCCATATGTGGGGGTAAACCACTGTTTGGGCACATGGCAGAGCTCGGAAGGGAAGGAGCGCCGTTTGACTTTTCAATGCAAAATTGACTGGAATTGAGATAGGATGCCATGTCACGTTTGGAGAGCATGTGATGGGCCTAAACATTGAAACCCCCCACCAGTGACACCATTTTGGAAAGTAGACCCCTTGAGGAACTTATCTAGATGTGCTGTGAGCACTTTGACCCACCAAGTGCTTCACAGAAGTTTATAATGCAGAGCCGTAAAAATAAAAAATCATATTTTTTCACAAAAATGATATTTCACCCCCAATTTTTTATTTTCCCAAGGGTAACAGAAGAAATTGGCCCCAAAAAGTTGTTGTGCCATTTGTCCTGAGTACGCTGATACCCCATATGTGGGGGTAAACCACTGTTTGGGCACATGGCAGAGCTCGGAAGGGAAGGAGCGCCATTTGACTTTTCAATGCAAAATTGACTAGAATTGAGATAGGACACCATGTCGTGTCTGGAGAGCATCTGATGTGCCTAAACATTGAAACCCCCCACAAGTGACACCATTTTGGAAAGTAGACCCCTTAAGGAACTTGTCTAGATGTGTGGTGAGCACTTTCACCCACCAAGTGCTTCACAGAAGTTTATAATGTAGAGCCGTAAAAATAAAAAATCATATTTTTTCACAAAAATGATTTTTCGCCCCCAATTTTTTATTTTTCCAAGGGTAACAGAAGAAATCAGACTCAAAAAGTTGTTGTGCCATTTGTCCTGAGTACGCTGATTCCCCATATGTGGAGGGGAATGACCGTTTGGGCGCATGGCAGAGCTCGGAAGGGAAGGAGCGCCGTTTGGAATGCAGACCTTGATGGATTGGTCTGCAAGCGTTACGTTGCATTTGCAGAGCCCCTGATGTACCTAAACAGATGAAACCCCCAACATGTGACCCCACATTGGAAACTAGACCCCCCAAGGAACTTATCTAGATGTGTTGTGAGAACTTTGAACCCCCAAGTTTATAACGCAGAGCCATGAAAATAAAAAATCTTTTTTTCCACAAAAAATATTTTTTAGCCCCCAATATTGTATTTTCCCAAGAGTAACATTAGAAATTGGACCCCAAAAGTTGTTGTTCAATTTTTCTTGAGTACGCTGATACCCCATGTGTTGGGGTAAACTCCTGTTTGGGTGCACGGGAGAGCTCGGAAGGGAAAGAGCAATGTTTTACTTTTTCAACGCAGAATTGGCCGGAAATGAGATCAGACGCCATGTCGCGTTTGGAGAGCCCCTGATGTGCCTAAACAGTGGAAACCCTCCAATTCTAACTGAAACCCTAACCCAAACACACCCCTAACCCTAATCCCAACCCTAACCATAACCCTAACCACACCTCTAACCCGAACATGCACCTAACCCTAATCCCAACCACATCCCTAACCCTAACACACCCCTAACCCAACACACCCCTAACCCTAATCCCAACCCTAACCACACCCCTAACTCCAACACACCCCTAAACCTAATCCCAACCATAACCCTAACCACACCCCTAACCCTAATCCCAACTGTAAATGTAATCAAAACTCTAACTTTAGCCCCAACCCTAACTTTAGCCCCAACCCTAACTTTAGCCCCAACCCTAACCCTAACTTTAGCCCCAACCCTAACTGTATCCCTAACCCTAACTTTAGCCCCAACCCTAACCCTATCCCTAATTGTAAAATGGAAATAAATACATTTTTTAAATTTTATTATTATTCCCTAACTAAGGGGGTGATGAAGAGGGGTTTGATTTACTTTTATAGCGGGTTTTTTAGCGGATTTTTATGATTGGCAGCTGTCATACACTAAAAGACGCTTTTTATTGCAAAAAATAGTTTTTGCATCTCCACATTTTGAGAGCTATAAATTTTCCATATTTTGGTCCACAGAGTCATGTAAGATCTTGTTTTTTGTGGGACGAGTTGATGCTTTTATTGGTACCATTTTTGAGCACGTGACTTTTTTGATCGCTTCTTATTCCGATTTTTGGGAGGCAGAATGACCAAAAACAAGCTATTCATGATTTTCTTTTTTTTGGGGGGGGGGTGTTTATGCCGTTACACATTTGGTAAAAATGATAAAGCTGTTTTATTCTTCGGGTCGGTACGATTACAGCGATACCTCATTTATATAATTTTTTTATGTTTTGGCGCTTTTATACAATAAAAACTATTTTATATAAAAAATAATTATTTGTGCATCACTTTATTCTGAGGACTATAATTTTTCACAGATGATGCTGTATGGCGGCTCGTTTTTTGTGGGACAAGATGACATTTTCAGTGGTACCATGTTTATTTATATCTGTCTTTTTGATTGCGTGTTATTCCACTTTTTGTTTGGCAGTATGATAATAAAGTGCTGTTTTTTGCCTCTTTTTTAAATTTTTTTACAGTGTTCACTGAAGGGGTTAACTAGTGGGACAGTTTTATAGGTTGGATCATTACGGATGCGGCGATACTAAATATGTGTACTTTTATTTTTTTTTTTTTATTTAGGTAAAGAAATGCATTTATTGGAACAATATTTTTTTTCTCTATTTAGGATTTTTTTTTTTTTTTTTACACATCACTATATATTTTAAGATCGCAGATCTAACACTTAGCAGTGCACTGTGTCAGATCAGCGATCTGATAGGCACTGCAAAGAAGCTTGCTGGCGCCTTCTCTGAGCAGGTGCTTGAAAGCCACCTCGCTGCAGGACCTAGAAGGCCCCCCGCGACCATCTTTGATCCAGGGCCTGCAGGGAGGAGGAGGTAGGAGACCCTCTGAACAACGCGATCACATCGCGTTGTTCCAAGTGTCTCAAGGAAGCATGCAGGGAGCCCCCTCCCTGCGCGATGCTTCTCTATGCCGCCAGAACGCTGCGATCATGTTTGATCGCAGTGTTCTGGGAGTTAATGTGCCGGGAGCAGTCCGTGACCGCTCCTGGCTTATAGTGCCGGATGTCAGCTGTAATAATCAGCTGACACCAGGCCGCGATCAGCCGCGCTTCCCCTATGAGCGCGACCGATCGACTATGACGTACTATTCTGTCACTGGGAATTAAGTCCCAGGTCACCTCGATGGGAAAGTATGTCATATGGGATTAAAGGGTTAAATGCTTTTGACTCCTGACTGTAAGATCCTGTGCACAGTCTAGACCCCCAGTGTATCCTAGTTCTAGTCGGATTTTATTTTTGCTATTTTCCTAATGGACTGACATTTGTGCCAACTTTTGAGGTGGCTTAAAAACTAAAACTTCGCTAACCAAAGGCGGGCTTAGCTAGGTGGTAGAAGGACATTAGCCCACTGGGCTGGTCCCTCTGTGGGACTTTAGAACTAGAATGGCTACATATAATGTGAGCATCTTGGGTGGTTGCATTGAGCCTGAGGCTCCCAGATAGAATATGTCCTTCCAAGCCGCTCACAATTTTATACTGCATTCACAAATTGGGGTTATGTTGTTTATTTTTTTTATATTCATTTTCTAAAATTGCGGCAAAATTGTTGCAATTCTACTGTGTTTGTGATAAGAAATTGCAAGGCCGCCGCAACATGTTAATCCGGCCTTAGTACAATGCAGGTTAATTAGAGGCAGTCTGCAGATGATAACGCTAGACTGTGACAGACCCCACAGATATGCAGGGCTGGACTTGGGAGGTGCATTATGCTGCCGAGTACCAACTGACTGTCTTCCTTTGTCCTCCCCTGAGGTTTATCATCTCATTGTTGCTGACAGGTAAGTATACATATTTGGTTCTGTCAGTATGTGTTTAATTGTATATACCAGTGTATGCAATACTGTGTCTGTATGTGTTTGTATGTACGTACAGGTATAAAACATCCTACATGCATGTGTACAGTACGCAGTGAGCATGTTCCTGTTACCATACATCAGTAGTAATCTTGATTCTATTATAGTATCTTGTAGTAAGTTTGGTTCCTGCACTGTATCTATGTATATATCCACAAATTTTGCTCAATAATATCCACTACGTCCCTCCCAAACGGGGGACACTGTACCATAAACTTAATTATCTCACATAGGCATGATCTAGGAATAAACTGACCTCGACCATGGTACAATATAAAACCAATATTTTGTTAGAAAAGATTTTTTATCCTAAAAACAACATATGTCTACTTTTGCAAGAAAGGATACTGGAACCAAAAAAAGAGGGACAAATCTGCCATAGGCTTATCGCAAACATTAGACTGACATACATATATGCATATTGCTTATCAATATATAACCTTGTAAATCCGTAAATGTAATGTCAGAGGGAAAGACATGTCTGCCAAAATACATACACATAAAAGTAGCTTGTCGCTGATTCTCCTTATGGTATGGCAATCAGTCCACCCTCATGAAATGGCATATATATAAATGTATGAAAAGTGTACCTGACGGTCAGCCACATGGGGATAAGCCTCGGTGTCCCTCTGCCCCGACGCGCGTTTCACACTGCTTCTTCAGGAGGCATCACACAGACAGCTCTCCAGCGACCAACGATGCCGAGGTCCCCGGGTAACCAGGGTAAACATCGGGTTACTAAGCGCAGGACCGCGCTTAGTAACCCGATGTTTACCCTGGTTACCAGCGTAAAAAAAAACAAACAGCACATACTTACATTCCGGTGTCTGTCCCTTGCCGTCTGCTTCCCGCACTCAGTGACTGCCGGCCGTAAAGTGAAAGCACAGCACAGCGGTGATGTCACCGCTGTGCTCTGCTTTCACTTTACGGCCGGCAGTCAGTCAGTGCGGGAAGCAGACGGCAAGGGACCTGACGGACACCGGAATGTAAGTATGTGCTGTTTGTTTTTTTTTACATTTACGCTGGTAACCAGGGTAAACATCGGGTTACTAAGCGCGGTCCTGCGCTTAGTAACCCGATGTTTACCCTGGATACAAGCGAACGCATCGCTAGATCGGTGTCACACACACCGATCTAGCGATGACAGCGGGAGATCCAGCGACGAAAGAAAGTTCCAAATGATCTGCTACGACGTACGATTCTCAGCAGGATCCCTGATCGCTGCTGCGTGTCAGACACAGCGATATCGTATGGATATCGCTGGAACGTCACGAATCGTACCGTCGTAGCGATCGAAATGGCACTGTGTGACGGTACCCTTAGTCTGCCGGATCTTCCCCTTATCTAAGATGGAGTTAGTGGCTTCACAGGGGCCATCTTGTTTCTTGTCTGATATTCCTTGTTTCCTGTCTGCTGCATATATGAAGGGACTCTGCACACTATACCTTGCTTGTGTATCTCATACTTCACCTGCTGCCAAGCTAGAAGGACTTGTATCTTGCCTGTCTCTTCTGTTCATCGGAATACCCCGTTTGCTACCGGTCTACCTCCCATCTGAAAGACTTTACTTCTCCGGATCTGCTCTGCACCCACCTCCGCTGTGGCCTGCTCACTGTTAGGAGCCCAGTCAGGGCTCTGGACCTCTGGATCCTGCATTCCTGGGCTTGAACTCTCATCATCGGTCTGTACTGACAACACCCTTATTTTCCTGAGTCTGCATATGTCTGCTGCTTGATTTGTAGAACCTCTGTTAACTGAAGCCTGTTTTCCTACAATATACTTTATTGAGTCTTTATATACCGTGTTTCTGTCTTCACTCTGATCGATGTCACCGGTCTCCATAGAATATCAGAATAATCTTATGACACGGGGAGAATGATGCTACATTTGGAGGCAAGGAAGGATAACTGTATCCAGGTACCACAAACATGCAACACTTCACACTCTAGGCCACCAGGGGGAGCTTCTGATCCTATTTACTAGGTGACTCCCCATATATATATAACTGGTAGTCTGTAGGGAATGTCAGTCAGTCCTTGAGGGAAGCTACTCCTGGCAGGAGCGAATTCCTGTCAGAGGACAGAGGTGAGGGTTCACAGAGCTGTGCATGACCACAGAGCTGCAGTTCCCAGAAAGAGACATTGAAAGCCAAATTGTTTGCAGCGAGCGTGCAGGAGAGGAAGCACAGGAGAGGATAACAGAAGGGAACAAGCCCAGAGCAGGCTGCCTCCTTCTGAGGCGCAGAGACCGGTAGCTGGACACTGAGGTTGTAAGGACCTCTGTTATGACCTGGTGGTTAGGAGCACCCGGAATGACCTGATAGTTAAACCTCATACAGGACGAGCTCTGTGATGTGGGAGCTCTGCTGACCGCAAGCCCTAATCCTATCACACACACTAGAAATAGCCGTGGAGCACTCCTGACCAGATCTAGGTGCCTCGTCACAGCCTAAGAACTATCTAGCCCTAGAGATAGAAAATAAAGCCTACCTTGCCTCAGAGAAATTCCCCAAAGGTAAAGGAAGCCCCCCACATATATTGACTGTGAGTAAAGATGAAAGTCACAAACGCAGAAATGAAACAGGTTTCAGCAAAGGGAGGCCAGACTTACTAAATAGACAGAGGATAGGAAAGGTAACTTTGCGATCAGCACAAAAACCTACAAAAGACCACGCAGAGTGTGCAAAAAAGACCTCCGCACCGACTCACGGTGCGGAGGGGCCACTCTGCATCCCAGAGCTTCCAGCTAGCAAGACAAAATCATGAAAACCAGCTGGACAAGAAAACAGTGAACAAATAATGACAATCAGGAACTTAGCTTCTGCAGGAGAAGGCAGGTCACCAGAGAGATCCAGGAGCGAACTGAACCAATGCAAAAACATTGACAGCTGGCATGGAGTAACGATCTGAGAGGAGTTAAATAGAGCAGCCAACCAAAGGATAAACCACGTCACCTGTGTAAGGAACCTCAGAAGCAGCAGCTTCACTCACAGCCACCAGAGGGAGCCCATAGACAGAACTCGCCAAAATACCATTGACGACCACAGGAGGGAGTTCGACAACAGAATTCACAACAGTACCCCCCCTTGAGGAGGGGTCACCGAACCCTCACCAGAGCCCCCAGGCCGATCAGGATGAGCCAAATGAAAGGCACGAACAAGATCGGCAGCATGAACATCAGAGACAAAAACCCAGGAATTATCTTCCTGACCATAACTGTTGTGAATTCTGTGGCTGAGTTCACTTCTGTGGTCACAAGTGGTATTGCAGTCTCTGGGCTTCCTCCCTCAGGTGTTTTGGTGAGCTCGTTGGCTGCCTTGCTATTTAGCTCCACCTGAGTCTGTCTTCCTTGCTCCTTGTCAATGTTCCAGTGTTGGATCTGAGCTACTGCATCTTTCCTTGGGCCTGCTGCTCTGCTAGATAAGTGCTTCTAGTTTGTTTTCTGTTTTTTCTGTCCAGCTTGTTATTATCTTTTGCTGGAAGCTCTGAGAAGCAAAGGGGTGCACCGCCGTGCTGTTAGTTCGGCACGGTGGGTCTTTTTGCCCCTTTGCGTGGTTTTCGTTTTAGGGTTTTTTGTAGACTGCATAGTTCTCTTTGCTATCCTCGCTCTGTCTAGAATATCGGGCCTCACTTTGCTGAATCTATTTCATTCCTACGTTTGTCTTTTCATCTTGCTAACAGTCATTATATGTGGGGGCTGCCTATTCCTTTGGGGTATTTCTCTGAGGTAAGTCAGGCTTGTATTTCTATCTTCAGGCTAGTCAGCTCCTCAGGCAGTGACGAGTTGCATAGGTAGTTGATAGGCGCAATCCACTGCTGCTTCCAGTTGTGTGAGGATAGATCAGGTACTGCAGTCTACAGAGATTCCACGTCTCAGAGCTCGTCCTATTGTTTTGGGTTATTGCCAGATCTCTGTATGTGCGCTGATTACTGCACGCTGTGTTGCCTGATTGCCAGCCATAACAGTACAAGGAGCCTTTCAATGATTTCCAATAGAGGGAAAAAAGAAATCCTGACATCATTTTTTTTTCTTAGCTCTGTCTTCAGTCTTTTTTTTCCCCTAGACATTAGAGTGCTTCAGGACACAGCTGTGGACATGGATATTCAGGCTCTGTGCTCCTCAATGGATAATCTCGTTGTAAATGTACAAAAGATTCAAGATACTATTGATCAGAAATCGATGCTAGAACCAAGAATTCCGATTCCTGATTTGTTTTTTGGTGACAGAACTAAGTTCCTGAGCTTCAGAAATAATTGTAAGCTATTTTTGGCCTTGAAACCTCATTCTTCTGGTAATCCTATTCAACAGGTTTTGATTATTATTTCTTTTTTGCGCGGCGACCCACAGGACTGGGCGTTTTCTCTTGCACCAGGAGATTCTGCATTGAGTAATGTTGATGCATTTTTCCAGGCGCTGGGATTGCTTTACGATGAGCCTAATTCAGTGGATCAAGCTGAGAAAAATCTGCTGGCTTTATGCCAGGGTCAGGATGATGTAGAAGTATATTGTCAGAAATTTAGAAAATGGTCAGTACTCACTCTGTGGAATGAATCTGCACTAGCGGCTTTGTTCAGAAAGGGTCTCTCTGAAGCTCTTAAGGATGTAATGGTGGGATTTCCTATGCCTGCTGGTTTGAATGAGTCTATGTCCTTGGCCATTCAGATCGGTCGTCGCTTGCGCGAGCGTAAATCTGTGCACCATCTGGCGGTATTGTCTGGGAGTAAGCCTGAGCCTATGCAGTGCGACAGGACTATGACTAAAGTAGAACGGCACGAACACAGACGTCTGAACAGACTGTGTTTCTATTGTGGTGATTCTACTCATGCTATTTCTAATTGTCCTAAACTCACTAGGCGGTTCGATAGCTCTGCCGTTATTGGTACTGTACAGTCCAAATTCCTTTTGTCCATTACCTTAATGTGCTCTTTGTCATCATATTCTGTCATGGCGTTTGTGGATTCAGGCGCTGCCCTGAATCTGATGGATTTGGATTATGCTAAACGTTGTGGATTTTTCTTGGAGCCTTTGCGGTGTCCTATTCCGTTGAGAGGAATTGATGCTACACCTCTGGCCAAGAATAAGCCTCAGTACTGGGCCCAGCTGACCATGTGCATGGCTCCTGCACATCAGGAAGTTATTCGCTTTTTGGTACTGCATAATTTGCATGATGTGGTCGTGTTGGGGTTGCCATGGCTACAAACCCATAATCCAGTATTGGATTGGAACTCTATGTCGGTAACCAGCTGGGGTTGTCAGGGAGTACATGGTGATGTTCCATTTTTGTCTATTTCGTCATCCATTCCTTCTGACATCCCAGAGTTCTTGTCGGACTTTCAGGATGTATTTGAAGAGTCCAAGTCTGATGCCCTTCCTCCGCATAGGAATTGTGATTGTGCTATCGATTTGATTCCTGGTAGTAAATTCCCTAAGGGTCGTTTATTTAATTTGTCCGTACCTGAACACACCGCTATGCGCAGTTATGTGAAGGAGTCCCTGGAGAAGGGACATATTCGCCCATCGTCGTCACCATTGGGAGCAGGGTTCTTTTTTGTAGCCAAGAAGGATGGTTCGCTAAGACCGTGTATTGATTACCGCCTTCTTAATAAGATCACTGTTAAGTTTCAGTATCCCTTGCCATTGATTTCTGACTTGTTTGCTCGGATTAAGGGGGCTAGTTGGTTTACTAAGATTGATCTTCGTGGTGCGTATAATCTGGTGAGAATCAGGCAGGGAGATGAATGGAAAACGGCATTTAATACGCCCGAGGGTCATTTTGAGTATCTGGTGATGCCGTTCGGACTTGCCAATGCTCCATCTGTTTTTCAGTCTTTTATGCATGACATTTTCCGTGAGTATCTGGATAAATTCTTGATTGTTTACTTGGATGACATTTTGATCTTCTCAGATGATTGGGAGTCTCATGTGAAGCAAGTCAGAATGGTTTTCCAGGTACTGCGTGCTAATTCCTTGTTCGTGAAGGGATCAAAGTGTCTCTTCGGTGTGCAGAAAGTTTCATTTTTGGGGTTCATCTTTTCCCCTTCTACTATCGAGATGGATCCGGTTAAGGTTCAGGCCATCCAGGATTGGACTCAGCCGACATCTCTAAAAAGTTTGCAGAAATTCCTGGGCTTTGCTAATTTTTATCGTCGCTTCATCTGTAATTTTTCTAGCATTGCCAGACCATTGACCGATTTGACCAAGAAGGGAGCTGATTTGGTTAATTGGTCTTCTGCTGCCGTGGAAGCTTTTCAGGAGTTGAAGCGTCGTTTTTGCTGTGCCCCTGTGTTGTGTCAACCTGATGTTTCTCTTCCGTTCCAGGTCGAGGTTGATGCTTCTGAGATTGGTGCAGGGGCGGTTTTGTCACAGAGAGGTTCTGGTTGCTCAGTGTTCAAACCATGTGCTTTCTTTTCCAGGAAATTTTCTGCTGCTGAGCGTAATTATGATGTGGGCAACCGAGAGTTGCTGGCCATGAAGTGGGCATTCGAGGAGTGGCGTCATTGGCTTGAGGGTGCTAAGCATCGCGTGGTGGTTTTGACTGATCATAAGAACCTTACTTATCTTGAGTCTGCCAAGCGCTTGAATCCTAGACAGGCCCGTTGGTCGTTATTTTTTGCTCGTTTTGATTTTGTGATTTCATACCTTCCGGGCTCTAAAAATGTGAAGGCGGATGCTCTGTCTAGGAGTTTTGTGCCCGACTCTCCGGGGTTATCTGAGCCGGCGAGTATCCTCAAGGAAGGAGTCATTGTGTCTGCCATCTCCCCTGATTTGCGGAGAGTGTTGCAGAAATTTCAGGCTAATAAACCTGATCGTTGTCCGGCCGAGAAACTGTTCGTCCCTGATAGGTGGA
Organism: Ranitomeya imitator; assembly: GCF_032444005.1. Lineage (NCBI taxonomy): Eukaryota > Metazoa > Chordata > Amphibia > Anura > Dendrobatidae > Ranitomeya > Ranitomeya imitator. The sequence goes on from NC_091285.1 coordinate 444,097,088, forward strand.
CTAGTAAAGTTATCTCTGAACTTCATTGTTCGGTGCTGGCCGGTCATCCAGGAATCTTTGGTACCAGGGAGTTGGTTGCTAGATCCTTCTGGTGGCCATCTCTGTCACGGGATGTGCGTGCTTTTGTGCAGTCCTGTGGAATTTGTGCTAGGGCTAAGCCCTGCTGTTCACGTGCCAGTGGGTTGCTTTTGCCCTTGCCGGTCCCGAAGAGGCCTTGGACACATATTTCGATGGATTTCATTTCTGACCTTCCCGTTTCTCAAAAGATGTCTGTCATTTGGGTGGTCTGTGATCGCTTTTCTAAAATGGTCCATCTGGTGCCCTTGGTTAAATTGCCTTCCTCCTCTGATTTGGTGCCTTTGTTCTTCCAGCATGTGGTTCGTTTACATGGCATTCCTGAGAATATTGTTTCTGACAGAGGTTCCCAGTTTGTCTCGAGGTTCTGGCGAGCCTTTTGTGGTAGGATGGGCATTGACCTATCTTTTTCCTCGGCCTTCCATCCTCAGACTAATGGCCAGACCGAACGAACCAATCAGACCTTGGAAACATATCTGAGATGTTTTGTTTCCGCTGACCAGGATGATTGGGTGTCATTTTTGCCGTTGGCTGAGTTCGCCCTTAATAATCGGGCCAGCTCGGCTACCTTGGTCTCTCCATTTTTCTGCAATTCTGGGTTCCATCCTCGTTTCTCTTCAGGACAGGTTGAGTCTTCGGACTGTCCTGGTGTGGATTATGTGGTGGACAGGTTGCAGCAGATCTGGACTCAGGTAGTGGACAATTTGACCTTGTCCCAGGAGAAGGCTCAGCTTTTCGCTAATCGCAGACGCCGTGTGGGACCCCGACTTCGTGTTGGGGATCTGGTTTGGTTATCTTCTCGTCATATACCTATGAAGGTTTCCTCTCCTAAATTTAAACCTCGTTTTATTGGTCCGTATAGGATTTCTGAGATTCTCAATCCGGTGTCTTTTCGTCTGACCCTCCCAGACTCCTTTTCCATACATAATGTATTCCATAGGTCGTTGTTGAGGAGATACGTGGCACCTATGGTTCCATCTGTGGAGCCTCCTGCCCCTGTTTTGGTGGAGGGGGAATTGGAGTATATTGTGGAGAAGATTTTGGATTCTCGTGTCTCTAGACGGAAACTCCAGTATCTGGTCAAATGGAAGGGTTATGCTCAGGAAGATAATTCCTGGGTTTTTGCCTCTGATGTCCATGCCCCAGATCTTGTTCGTGCCTTTCATGTGGCTCATCCTGGTCGGCCTGGGGGTTCTGGTGAGGGTTCGGTGACCCCTCCTCAAGGGGGGGGTACTGTTGTGAATTCTGTGGCTGAGTTCACTTCTGTGGTCACAAGTGGTATTGCAGTCTCTGGGCTTCCTCCCTCAGGTGTTTTGGTGAGCTCGTTGGCTGCCTTGCTATTTAGCTCCACCTGAGTCTGTCTTCCTTGCTCCTTGTCAATGTTCCAGTGTTGGATCTGAGCTACTGCATCTTTCCTTGGGCCTGCTGCTCTGCTAGATAAGTGCTTCTAGTTTGTTTTCTGTTTTTTCTGTCCAGCTTGTTATTATCTTTTGCTGGAAGCTCTGAGAAGCAAAGGGGTGCACCGCCGTGCTGTTAGTTCGGCACGGTGGGTCTTTTTGCCCCTTTGCGTGGTTTTCGTTTTAGGGTTTTTTGTAGACTGCATAGTTCTCTTTGCTATCCTCGCTCTGTCTAGAATATCGGGCCTCACTTTGCTGAATCTATTTCATTCCTACGTTTGTCTTTTCATCTTGCTAACAGTCATTATATGTGGGGGCTGCCTATTCCTTTGGGGTATTTCTCTGAGGTAAGTCAGGCTTGTATTTCTATCTTCAGGCTAGTCAGCTCCTCAGGCAGTGCCGAGTTGCATAGGTAGTTGATAGGCGCAATCCACTGCTGCTTCCAGTTGTGTGAGGATAGATCAGGTACTGCAGTCTACAGAGATTCCACGTCTCAGAGCTCGTCCTATTGTTTTGGGTTATTGCCAGATCTCTGTATGTGCGCTGATTACTGCACGCTGTGTTGCCTGATTGCCAGCCATAACACATAACCCTTCCACTTGACCAGGTACTGGAGTTTCCGTCTCGAAACACGAGAATCCAAAATCTTCACCACATACTCCAACTCCCCCTTGACCAACATCGGGCAGGAGGATCAACGGAGGGAACCATAGGCGCCACGTATCTCCGCAACAACGACCTATGGAACACATTATGGATGGCAAAAGAAGCTGGAAGATCCAAACGAAATGACACAGGATTAAGAACTTCAGAAATCTTAAATGGTCCAATGAAACGAGGCTTAAACTTAGGAGAGGAAACCTTCATAGGAACGTGACGAGATGACAACCAAACCAAATCCCCAACACGAAGTCAGGGATCAACACAACGCCGGCGGTTAGCGAAACGTTGAGCCTTCTCCTGGGACAATGTCAAATTGTCCACCACATGAGTCCAAATCTGCTGCAACCTGTCCACCACCGCATCCACACCAGGACAGTCCAAAGGCTCAACCTGCCCTGAAGAGAAACGAGGATGGAAACCAGAATTACAGAAAAAAGGAGAAACTAAAGTAGCCGAGCTGGCCCGATTATTAAGGGCGAACTCAGCCAAAGGCAAGAAAGACACCCAATCATCCTGATCAGCAGAAACAAAGCATCTCAGATATGTCTCCAAAGTCTGATTAGTTCGTTCGGTTTGGCCATTAGTCTGAGGATGGAAAGCCGAAGAAAAAGACAAATCAATGCCCATCTTAGCGCAAAAGGACCGCCAAAACCTCGAAACAAACTGGGAACCTCTGTCCGAGACGATGTTCTCTGGAATGCCATGCAAACGAACCACATGCTGGAAAAACAATGGCACCAAATCAGAGGAGGAAGGCAGTTTAGATAAGGGTACCAAATGGACCATCTTAGAGAAGCGATCACAAACCACCCAAATGACCGACATCTTTTGAGAAACAGGGAGATCAGAAATAAAATCCATGGAAATATGCGTCCAGTGCCTCTTCGGGATCGGCAAGGGCAAAAGCAACCCACTGGCACGAGAACAGCAGGGCTTAGCCCGAGCACAAATCCCACAGGACTGCACAAAAGAACGCACATCCCATGACAAAGAAGGCCACCAAAAGGATCTAGCCACCAAATCTCTGGTACCAAAGATTCCAGAATGACCAGCCAATACTGAACAATGAATCTCCGAGATAACTCTACTAGTCCATCTATCAGGGACAAACAGTCTCTCCGTAGGACAACGGTCAGGTCTACCAGCCTGAAACTTCTGCAGCACACGCCGCAAATCAGGGGAAATGGCAGACAAAATTACCCCTTCTTTAAGAATACCCGCCGGCTCCGGAACACCCGGAGAGTCAGGCACAAAACTCCTTGACAGGGCGTCAGCCTTCACATTCTTAGATCCCGGAAGGTATGAAACCACAAAATCAAAACGGGAGAAAAAGAGCGACCATCGAGCCTGTCTAGGATTCAACCGTTTGGCAGACTCGAGATAAGTCAAATTCTTGTGATCCGTCAAGACCACCACGCGATGTTTAGCTCCTTCAAGCCAATGTCGCTACTCCTCGAATGCCCACTTCATGGCCAACAACTCCCGATTGCCCACATCATAATTGCGCTCAGCAGGCGAGAATTTTCTAGAAAAGAAGGCACAGGGTTTCATCACCGAGCAATCAGAACTTTTTTGCGAAAAAAACAGCCCCTGCTCCAATTTCAGAAGCATCAACCTCCACCTGAAAAGGGAGTGAAACATCTGGCTGGCACAACACAGGGGCAGAAGCAAAACGACGCTTCAACTCCTGAAAAGCCTCTACAGCCGCAGAGGACCAATTGACCACATCAGCACCTTTCTTGGTCAAATCAGTCAACGGCTTAGCAACACTGGAAAAGTTAGCGATGAAGCGACGATAAAAATTAGCAAAGCCCAGGAACTTCTGCAAGCTCTTCACAGATGTCAGCTGAGTCCAATCGTAAATGGCCTGAACTTTAACAGGGTCCATCTCGATAGTAGAAGGGGAAAAAATGAAACCCAAAAATGAAACCTTCTGAACTCCAAAGAGACACTTTGACCCCTTCACAAACAAGGAATTCGCACGAAGGACCTGGAACACCATTCTGACCTGCTTCACATGAGATTCCCAATCATCCGAAAAGACCAAAATGCCATCCAAATATACAATCATGAATCTATCCAGGTACTCTCGGAAGATGTCATGCATAAAGGACTGAAACACAGATGGAGCATTAGAAAGCCCGAATGGCATAACCAGGTACTCAAAATGGCCCTCGGGCGTATTAAATGCCGTTTTCCATTCATCACCCTGTTTAATTCGCACAAGATTATACGCACCACGAAGATCTATCTTGGTGAACCAACTAGCCCCCTTAATCCGAGCAAATAAATCAGACAGCAGCTGCAAAGGGTACTGAAATTTGACTGTGATCTTATTAAGAAGGCGGTAATCAATACAAGGTCTCAAAGAACCATCCTTCTTGGCCACAAAAAAGAACCCTGCTCCCAATGGTGACGACGACGGACGAATATGACCCTTCTCCAAGGATTCCTTTATATAACTCCGCATAGCTGCGTGCTCTGGCACAGATAAATTAATCAGACGGCCCTTAGGAAACTTACTACCAGGAATCAAATTAATAGCACAGTCGCAATCCCTATGAGGAGGTAGGGCACCAGATTTGGGCTCTTCAAATACATCCCGGTAATCTGATAAAAACTCAGGGACTTCAGAAGGAGTGGAAGGTGAAATTGAGAGCAATGGAACATCACCATGTACCCCCTGACAGCCCCAGCTGGACACAGACATAGATTTCCAATCCAACACTGGATTATGGACCTGTAGCCATGGCAACCCCAAAACGACCACATCATGCAGATTATGCAACACCAAAAAGCGAATATCCTCCTGATGTGCAGGAGCCATGCACATGGTCAATTGAGTCCAGTACTGAGGCTTATTCTTGGCCAAAGGCGTAGCATCAATTCCTCTCAATGGAATAGGATACTGCAAGGGCTCCAAGAAAAAACCACAGCGCCTGGCAAACTCCAAGTCCATCAAATTCAGGGCAGCGCCTGAATCCACAAATGCCATTACAGAATAGGACGACAGAACCGAACCGCTTAGTGCGCTTAGGACAATCGGAGATAGCATGAGTGGATTCACCACAGTAAAAACACAGTCCATTCCGACATCTGTGTTCTTGCCGTTCAGCTCTGGTCAAAGTCCTATCACACTGCATAGGCTCAGGCCTATGCTCAGAGAATACCGCCAGATGGTGCACAGCTTTGCGCTCACGCATGCGCCGATCGATCTGAATGGCCAAAGACATAGACTCATTCAGACCAGCAGGCGTGGGAAATCCCACCATGACATCCTTAAGGGCTTCAGAAAGACCCTTTCTGAAAATTGCCGCCAGGGCACATTCATTCCACTGAGTAAGCACAGACCACTTTCTAAACTTCTGACAGTACACCTCCGCTTCATCCTGACCCTGACACAAAGCCAGCAAGATTTTCTCTGCCTGATCCACTGAATTTGGTTCATCATAAAGGAATCCAAGCGCCAGAAAAAACGCATCAACATCGCGCAATGCAGGATCTCCTGGCGCAAAGGAAAATGCCCAGTCTTGAGGGTCACCACGCAACAAAGAAATAATGATTTTTACCTGTTGAACGGGGTCACCAGAGGAGCGGGGTTTCAAAGCTAGAAACAGTTTACAATTATTTTTGAAATTCAAGAACCTAGATCTATCCCCAGAAAATAAGTCAGGAATAGGAATTTTAGGCTCTAACATAGGATTCTGAACCACAAAATCTTGAATGTTTTGTACCCTTGCAGAGAGATGATCCATACAAGAGGACAGACCTTGAATGTCCATATCTACACTTGTGTCCTGAACCACCCAAAGGTCTAGGGGAAAAGAAAGACAAAACACAGTGCAAAGAAAAAAAAATGGTCTCAGAAGTTCTCTTATCCCTCTATTGAGATGCATTAATACTTTGGGCCAGCTGTACTGTTATGACCTGGTGGTTAGGAGCACCCGGAATGACCTGATAGTTAAACCTCATACAGGACGAGCTCTGGGATGTGGGAGCTCTGCTGACCGCAAGCCCTAATCCTATCACACACACTAGAAATAGCCGTGGAGCGCTCCTGACCAGACCTAGGCACCTCGTCACAGCCTAAGAACTATCTAGCCCTAGAGATAGAAAACAAAGCCTACCTTGCCTCAGAGAAATTCCCCAAAGGTAAAGGAAGCCACCCACATATATTGACTGTGAGTAAAGATGAAAGTCACAAACGCAGAAATGAAACAGGTTTCAGCAAAGGGAGGCCAGACTTACTAAATAGACAGAGGATAGGAAAGGTAACTTTGCGATCAGCACAAAAACCTACAAAAGACCACGCAGAGTGTGCAAAAAAGACCTCCGCACCGACTCACGGTGCGGAGGGGCCACTCTGCATCCCAGAGCTTCCAGCTAGCAAGACAAAATCATGAAAACCAGCTGGACAAGAAAACAGTGAACAAATAATGACAATCAGGAACTTAGCTTCTGCAGGAGAAGGCAGGTCACCAGAGAGATTCAGGAGCGAACTGAACCAATGCAAAAACATTGACAGCTGGCATGGAGTAACGATCTGAGAGGAGTTAAATAGAGCAGCCAACCAAAGGATAAACCACGTCACCTGTGTAAGGAACCTCAGAAGCAGCAGCTTCACTCACAGCCACCAGAGGGAGCCCATAGACAGAACTCGCCGAAGTACCATTCACGACCACAGGAGGGAGTTCGACAACAGAATTCACAACACACCTCTATGACTTACATCAGAGACCGGCAGGACAGCTGAACTCTACGTTACCTGTCCGACCTAACACCCAGGGGGCACGGTGACAACCTGAGAGGCTGGGACGTGCTAGAGTCCCTATAAACCTCCTCAAGTCACCAGTCATACGGGTATGTCCTATCCAATCCGGGGGACAGAGAGACAGATAACATCTGACCTTATGAGAAGCTTAGCAGTAAGGGACTACACCACCACAGCGCTAGAGGAAAGGTTTTTATTCACCACCTGGACAAGGGGACTCTGGACTTGCCTCCAAACCGGCCGGACCCTGCCTGCCCTGTGGTTTGGTGCTCTGGACTGTGGATGCTGAAATCTTCAGTAAAGGTAAAGAGACTGCAACCCTGTGTCCTTGTTCTTCTCTGCGCCACTCACCATTCACCATCTATACATCGGGAAGCCCTGGGAATATACTTCCTCTGTGGGAATGTATACCATCTAGCTGCCATAACATCACCCCAGCGGACCCCTTAAAGCAGCTTCGGTCACCCTGACCGAATACCACAGGTGGGGTCAGGAACATAAACTTTATCCCTTTAAAGACCTTATCCTTTTACACGGATGCCCCAGGGCCACGGACCGAGTCAGCCACCATTACATCCCCCTGTGAATACCGGACCCGGTACCGAGTACCCCACTGCCCTGACTGGGCGCTCCATATGCCCCTGTGTAATTAGCAGCCATAGTTATGTTCCCATATCTAAGCAGTAAGTGTGATTCTGTTTTTATATACAGTGGGAAAAAAGTATTTAGTCAGCCACCAACTGTGCAAGTTCTCCCACTTAAAAAGATGAGAGAGGCCTGTAATTGACATCATAGGTAGACCACAACTGTGAGAGTCAAAATGAGAAAACAAATCCAGAAAATTGCCTTGTCTGATTTGACAAGATTTACTTAGCAAATTATGGTGGAAAGTAAGAATTTGGACACCTAAAAACATGCAGGATTTCTGGCTCTCACAAACCTGTAACTTCTTCTTTAATCATTGTTTTCTTGTTTCTACATGACTAGGGAGGTTTCCACCCCTTCTTGTGAGTCATGCACATAAAAGCCGTTCTATGCTGCGTGTCGACATTGGACATTTCCTTTCTGAATCCTGCTCATACATGTACTATACATATGACCAGGTTTGTTTTTTTATACATCAGATAGGGATTACATACATTAGTTAGGACTGCTCTAATATGGGTATACCTTGATGTTTGATAGAGCGGCTTAATATACATTTTTTGCAAAAAACGTATTAACCAAATACCCTGTGTTTTTCCATCCTTTTATTAGCACTTGCTGTTTGCTGATATTTTTTGCAACAGAGTATTTTTTGCTTTTACTGTGCCTTTTTTTGTGTTCCTCCTCCTTCTTCTTCTTTAAGAGACTCCTCTTTCCTCCACTCATTACCTGTAGTAATGGCACCTGTTTGAACTTATCAGTATAAAAGACTCCTTTCCATAGCCTCAAACAGTCACACTCCAAACTCCACTATGGTTGAGACTAAAGAGCTGTCGTAGGACACCAGAAACAAAATTGTAGCCCTGCACCAGGCTGGGAAAACTGAATCTGCAATAGGCAAGCAGCTTGGTGTGATGAAATAAACCGTGGGAGCAATAATAAGGAAATGGAAGACATACATGACCACTGATAATCTCCCTCGATCTGGGGCTCCACGCAAGATCTCACCCCCTGGGGTTAAAATGATCACAAGAAGGGTGAGCAAAAAACCCAGAACCACACGGGGGACCTAGTAAATGACCTGCATAGAGCTGGGACCACCTTAACAAAGGCTATCATCAGTAACCCCCTACTCCACCAGGGACTCAGATCCTGCCGTGCCAGACGTGTCCCCCTGCTTAAGCCAGTACATGTCCTGGCCCATCTGAAGTTTGCTAGAGAGCATTTGGATTATCCAGAAGGGTATTGGGAGAATGTCCTATGGTCTGATGAAACCAAAGTCAAACTATTTGGTAGAAACAAAACTCGTCGTGTTTGGAGGAGACAGAATGCGAAGTTGCATGCAAAGAACACCATACCTACTGTAAAGCATGGGGGTGGCAATATCATGCTTTGGGGCTGTTTCTCTGCAAAGGCACCAGGACGACTGATCCGTGTACATGAAAGAATGAATGGAGCCATATATCATGAGATTTTGAGTGCAAACCTCCTTCCATCAGCAAGGGCATTGAGGATGAAATGTGGATGGGTTTTTCAGCATGATAATGATCCTAAGCACACTACCAGGGCAACGAAGGAGTGGCTTCATAAGAAGCATACAAAGGTCCTGGAGTGGCCTAGCCAGTCTCCAGATTTCAACCCCATAGAAAACCTTTGGAGGGATTTGAAAGTCCGTGTTGCCCAGCGACAGGCCCAAAACATCACTGCTCTAGAGGAGATCTGCATGGAGGCATGGGCCAACATACCACCAACAGTATGTGGCAACCTTGTGAAGACTTACAGAAAACGATTGACCACTGTCATTGCCAACAAATGATATATAACAAAATTTGAGATTAACTTTTGTTAATGATCAAATACTTATTTTCCACCATAATTTGCAAAATAAATCTTGCCAAATCAGACAAAGTAATTTTCTGGATTTGTTTTTGTCATTTTGACTCTCATAGTTGTTGTCTACCTATGATGTCAATTACAGGCCTCTCTCATCTTTTTAAGTGGGAGAACTTGCACAGTTGGTGGCTGACTAAATACTTTTTTGCCCCACTGTATAAGTACTAAGTGTGTCTGTTCCTATATCTAGGTAGTAAGCATGGTTCTTCTAAATGAATTTATGTAGGAAACTCAATTATGTATTTAAGATTATACATGAATGTGTAATTTCAATATGAAAACAAAACTCTGTGCCATATCTTTAAAGGTGGCTGGATTTGCTACCTCCACCTGCCTTATGAAAACACATAGGTTAAGGATGGACCTTTATTCATTGATATCCTAGGCTAAAATTTGCCAACTTCCCCCTCTGGCCCACCCACTGACAGTTTCCTGTTCATTGATTTGAACACAAGACTTCAACATGCTGTTATTCAAGATAAAAGATTTTATTGTAGCTCAATTCTAGCTATCTAAAATGAATATCAGGCTAAATCCCCAAATATAAACTACAGTGTTCCTGTGTTCCTGCAAGAGAGCTGAAGCCATAAACCTCTGGTGGAAGCTTATCTCTTCAAGAACCAAAGGTTTGGCAATCCAAAAGACCACATACACATTAAACTGTTGGTTGAGTCCACCAATATCAGCAGGTTTGGCCAACATTAGTCTAATGTGCATGGAGACAGGCTCAGGTTGGAGCTTAGGAAGTGTCCCATCCATCATTCACTATTCGTAGGGCCTTCCGCTCCCCATTTCCATCCAGTTGTGTGTGTGTCATGCCGTCCGCTGACCGACCCGCTGGTGGGGTTTTGACATTATCACCAACCAGTTCTTTTTTCCAGGGAACCTATGTCTCAAGCACTGGCTTTTGCTCACCTGATCCAGACCCTCATGAATGTGGTTAAGAAGCTGTGGTGCTAGGTGGTGCAGTAGCTTCAGCAGGTGTCAAGGTTTTTGGTCTCGGCTCATGTCCAGGTTTAACCGGAACCCAAAATATCTCTCCCTGACAGGTTCTCTTGAGGGAGAGATAAGTTTATTGTATTTAAAGAAGTCTGTAAATTATATTTCAGCCTTAGCCCTTGTTCTTCCGGGAGTGAGGAACAGAGTGTGGAGATTATTGTCTCCCTTCTCAAGGGTGATCCCCAATCCTGGATCTTCTCCCTGCCGACTGATTCACCATCTTTCTGGTCGGTGGACAAGTTTTTTGCAGCACTGGCGCTGGTATATGGGGATCCTGATGGCATCTCCCTGGCTGAGTCTAGACTCCGAAAAATCAAGCAGGGGGGCCAGCTGGCTGAGGAGTACTGCTCAGAGTTTAGGAGATGAGACACTGAGATGCAGTGGAACAACCCTGCCCTTAGGAGCTATTTTTGTCAGGGTCTGTCAGCTAGGTTTCAGGACACTCTGGTCCAGTATGCGGCTCTTGGGTCACTGGAAGCCAACATGGCCCTTGCTGTATGGGTGGATAGACGCCTCAGGGATTGACATAGATCGAATCTGCCCAAGAAAAAATGGTAAAATACCAGCTCACCTGTTAGGTATGTGTTGTGGGGAAGACCGGATACCGTGTAATCATCACGTGGAACAATAAAGCGAACAAAAAAGTGAAAAACCCAACTTACAAAAGATATCCAAATTTATTGAGAATAAAATGCAACGTCCAATGACATGGTTCACATGAAGGTGAGTAGCAGCCTGCTACTCACCTTCATGTGAACCATGTCATTTGACGTTGCATTTTACTCTCAATAAATTTGGATATCTTTTGGAAGCTGGATTTTTCACTTTTTTGTTCGCTTTATCGAATCTGCCCCCTGTTGTTCTTTCAACAGAGGAGGACACACTGGATGAATCTATACAGGTAGGAGGAGTCTCTTCTCAAACTGGGTTGCCGTGGGATGGGGGCATGTTTCTACTGTGGTCTTACGGGTCATTACATTAATGTCTGACCATCCCGTGCCATTGGCACTTCATCTCCAAAGCCGCGTTCCCCTAGTTGTGTGAATGGAGGTGACCAGGGTGTTTATATTTCCTCCATCTTTTCATCTCAGTGTTCCATTCCTGCTGAAGTGGTGGTTGGTGGGGTTACTGAGACTATACCGGTTCTTGTCAATTTGGTGGATTCTTGCTTTGCTCAGACCAATGGTCTGATGGGTAGGACACTGGCGAGACCCATTAGTGTTCAGGCAATTGACCGTGTCCCTCTCAGCCAGGGGAGGGTGACCCAAGTAATGGATACTATTAACCTGTGTATAGAGACTCTTCATGAGTAGTCCCTGTCGTGCTATATCTTGGAGGGTATGCCAACTCCAATCATCTTAGGTCTTCCTTAGTTGAAGAGAAACAACCCGGTCATAAATTGGCAGTCTAGAGAAGTGGTCAGCTGGGACCAGTCGTGTAAGCATGGCTGCCTGGGAGCTACAATCTCATCAGTCCTTCTCCAACCTACCCCTTCTTCTCTGGTGGGGGCAGCTGAGTTGCTGCTAGGGAGTAGAGGCAAGACTCAGCCCTCACCACAAGTAAACCCTGAGTCTCGAAGTCCTCTTAGGAGGAAGGGTCAGGGGAGGGTGGTAGTTCCCTCTGTATGTAGTGAGGGTATGAATTTGGTGACAGAGGGGGGCGCCTCTGCTGTCGGTTTCTCAAAGCGTTCATCATCCTTTGGCAAACGCATGCGTGGAAATAAACGTGCAGGTTCGGACCTGTGTGTGAATGAGTATGTGTGGGTGTCCATAAAAAAACATCAGGTGGAAGTATGCTTCTGGGACCTGGAGTTCTAGGATGATTGGATCATATCAGGTGTCAGCCATTCTCAGCCCGGGGACTTTCCAGCTGGAGTTACCCTCAGTAATGCACGTTCCCGTTGTGTATGTGTCGTGCAGTCTGCTGACCGACCCCCTGGTGGGATCATGGCAGTTAAATGTTGCTATATAATTGATTGAATGGGATATGGTTCTTAGGAGAAATCACAGGTACTTGAGAGGAGAAATTGTAGGTGCTTGGGGGTAGAAATTCTAGGTACTTTTCATTTCTTGTGGTTAAGATTTTTCACAAGAAACATACTAGCTTACCACGTAAAAGAGGTACAGAAAGAGAGAGACCATAATAGATAAGGCACTATTAAATGTACACAATGATGATGTCTTTTACCACGTTGTCTGATGACCATGACAACCGGATATAAATCACTTTTGACAACCTATTTAAATTAGAGGAAAGGCTTCTGACCTTTCAATAAGTATTTGTTGCTATTTCCTAGTTACTGCCTTTAGCTGCTATATCTGCCTTGCCAGCCTTGTATTTGAATTCCACCTCTTATCATATCCCTTGGATTAGTCGCCTTCGCTGTTGTCATCCGGTTTTGACACCAAGCCTGAAGTTGACGATATGCCAAAATAGATTTGCTTGTGAACTTTTGACTTATCTGAAGAATTAAAGGAAGAGCAAGAAATATAGGAAGAAGCTCCACACCATAATAAAGCTCTGGCCCTCCAATTAGTCTAAGGATTGATTACTGGTATATAGTGAGTTTGGTGCCAAGTACAGTATATGGTGCTGATTAAGAATAGGACTTCAGTTTTTCCAGATTGGCTCTAATTTCTGAAATTATTTAATTACATTAGAATTCTGGTTCCAAAAAGTTGATTTTATAGCATTGTAAGCCTACAGATTGAAGTGCAAACTAATTAAATGGGATATTTCATTACCTACGAACTTTTTAAAGAGCCAAAAGACAGACCAGAAGACTAAGAATAATTTTAATTATAATTTTTATTTATATAGCCCCAATATATTCCGCAGCACTTTACAATTAAGCGGGGACATGCACAAACAATAAACTCAATACAAGTTAAGACAATTTAAACAGTGACATTAGGGGTGAGGTCCCTGCTCGCAAGCTTACAATCTACAAGAAAATGGGGGGGGGGGGACACAAAAGGGGAAAAGTGCTTGCTATTTCAGGTCTGGCAATTATAATAAATAGGGATTTTCATATAAAGCTTCATGATCCGGTCATCAGCCCGTGTGTTTAAGTGCAATAGTCAAGTATCAAGTGCAGTTATCGTGTGCATGGAGGGTGTGGAGACCGATAAATAGTAAGGTGCAGATTAAGAATAATATTTGGAAGGAGGGAACAGGACAAAGTTAGTTTACTGAGTAGTTGATGTGGTAGGCTTGTTTGAAGAGATGGGTCTTCAAAGCGTGCTTGAATAGATCGGGGCTAGGTATCAGTCTATAAGCTACTGCATTTTGTTATCACACACAAGTCACATTGGGAGAATGCATTATTTTCATGGATGAAGTATCTCAAAAACTAGAACAAATTCAGGAAAAGTAATGGGACATTTGAATTCAGCACCGTCAAAACACCCTAAATCCATTAAAAAAAACCTTGGCCTCTGACTTGTATTATTATCAAACTGCAAGACAGGAAGGACAATTTATAGTTGAATCATGTAGAAAGGGCACCTTAGTCATCATGGACACCCCCAATATTTGCTTCAATTTTCTGTATTGATAGTGAATATTATGACAAGATTCTTCCAGACAATTCCTTCCAGATTTTAGCAATTGAACTGAAAGACATCCACTTGAAAGCCATGCAAAGAAATTGATGAAGTGCCGAATGCAGCTCGCATCAGTGCGGATAGACTGCTGTCTCTGAATGTTACGGCTGTGTACTATCATGCCGGCTTGGAATGAAATATCGATGATCCCCTGATGATCTATGACAGAGAGTAAAAGCCCATTCGTAGAAATGCTCGTTCCCAATTATTGTCCTGTCTAAACAGGCTGGCAAACATTAAAGGAAAGAGCAAAATATTCGTTCATCATGTTTGATGATTTTTACGCTTGTAAATCATTGTCATGTGCAGCATATCGTTCATATTAACAATCAGAAATTTGGTTGGTTGGTCTAAACAGGCCAATAAAAGACCGTCTATCAGCTTGTATGTGACCAATCTAATGTTGTTTAATAGCTACAATCGTGCCGTATAAACCCGTCATAGAAGAAGTGCGTATGGAAGTGTAGTTGTGCTAGGATTTGATTGTGGTTTATTTATTTATTAGACTTGCTTATATAGCACCGTTAATTCAACAGCACTTTACAGACATCACTGTCCCCATTGGGGCTCACAATCTAAATTCCCTACTAGTATGTCCAGGGCCGGTTTTAGGCAAAGTGGGGCCCTAGGCAAAATGCTCACATATTGCACATCACACAGAAGCATTTCTGTTGTATTTACGTGCGCTGAGTTCAGGCCGCTAAACGAGTGTGATCGACAATATGGAAGTCGTTCGCTTGTTTCCTGGCCCCTTTACATCAACTGCGGAATATGTTGGCGCTATATAAATAAAGATTATTATTATTATTATTAACTGAGAAAGAATGATGGGGACAGAACGATCACTAGTAGATCAATCTGTCCCCATACAGTATCATGCTATCAGCAGCACATCTACAGTTTACGCCGGCGATGTGCTGCTGAGAACAATGATTTTTGCTCCCACATAAACAATGGAATATGCAGCATTTTGCTTGTTTAGTATAATACACCCCATAGTCCTCCACATAGTATAATGTGCAACACAGTCCTCCATATTGAAAAATGCACATCCCATAGTCCTCCATATAATATAATGTGCCCCATAGTCCTCCATATAGTATCATACACTCCCCATAGTCCTCAATATAGTATAATACACTCCCTATAGTCCTCCATCTATTAAAATACACTCCTCGGAACTCCATATAGTATTATACACTACCCATAATCCTACATATAGTATAATACTCTCCTCATAGTCCTCCATATATTAAAATACACTCCTCAGTCTTCCATATAGTATAATACATTCCTCAGTCCTCCATATAGTATAATACACTCCTCAATCCTCCATATAGTATAATACACTTCTCATAGGCCTTCATATATTAAAATACAATGAAACAGCACAGATTGAGCGGGCACCATCCAACACAATTACTAAAAGGGGATCACCTGATGCCTGTAAATATATCCAAGCACAGCACAAGAGAAAACGACAGCATCATAAAGAATGGGATCACCACAAGTCAAATATCAAACAAATATACAATAATCTTTATTTAGACCACACCACACAAAAAAACTATGTTAAAAACAATTAAAAACTCCCGCAAACACTGGGAGATAAGGGTCCATAAAGTGCACAGTATAATACTGAAACAGTATTGGAGAGTCTAATCTAATATATAATTGCCTAGAATACTACTTCCTGCAATTTGTGCCAACTTCCGTGGCTTTGTCCGGAGCTAATGTCCGGAGCTAATGTCCGGAGCTAATGTCCGGAGCTAATGTCCGGAGATTAATTGCCTAGAATACTACTTCCTGCAATTTGTGCCAACTTCCGTGGCTTTGTCCGGAGCTAATGTCCGGAGCTAATGTCCGGAGCTAATGTGCGGAGATAATGTCCGGAGCTAATGTCCGGAGCTAATGTCCGGAGCTAATGTCCGGAGCTAATGTCCGGAAATAAGTGACGTCAACAGTGTCCAGTGTCTGATTGGTTGCCGCCTGCTGCGAGCGACCAATCAGAAACGTGCCGTACTGTGACACACTCCGCCCGCCATTTTGGTGTGATTTTTGAATTTTTACCTCACAGCAAGTTTCTACTGCGTGGAGGCGGGCCCAGTGACGTTGCTCTTCAAGCTCCTGCCGAATTTCGTCAAAAAAATGATAATACCATTTACCAAAACTATATATATTTTGTTGTGAAGTGGTTCAGTGACATTTTCACACCAATTTTGAACTTTTGTTTGGTGTTTTCTCCATATACTGCCTATTATTTTTGTTCTTTCTTACTATTATTTATTAATTGTATTATTCTTACATTTGAATAAATAAAGTATATATGGATTCTAGACTCCCGATTCTTTAGAATCGGGCTGCCATCTAGTCCTAAATAATGCCGGTAATTTTATACACATAAGCAGTTGGAAACATAGTAAAAAAGCCCTATGTGCATGCTGTGTCGCTTAATAAATAAACCACATACTCCCTCAAATAGGTGCGTGAGACACATTAGCCCATGCGGGCTTAAAGAGTTTTACAAAGTATCCAGAGGGACCTAACTAAAGGCGGCTGAAAGATAGAGACAGAACCGCCCGGAGTCCACTGTTAGAAAAGCCCCCATACCACAACAAAAAGACTAGCGACCGGCTAGGTAGATTTCCAGACTCTAACAATACATGACCCACGCGTATCGACGCTGGAGGCGTCTTCCTCAAGGTCCATAGTCTATTGATGGCGTGGATCTACTTTAAATACATAGTAACATAGTAACATAGTAACATAGTTAGTAAGGCCGAAAAAAGACATTTGTCCATCCAGTTCAGCCTATATTCCATCATAATAAATCCCCAGATCTACGTCCTTCTACAGAACCTAATAATTGTATGATACAATATTGTTCTGCTCCAGGAAGACATCCAGGCCTCTCTTGAACCCCTCGACTGAGTTCGCCATCACCACCTCCTCAGGCAAGCAATTCCAGATTCTCACTGCCCTAACAGTAAAGAATCCTCTTCTATGTTGGTGGAAAAACCTTCTCTCCTACAGACGCAAAGAATGCCCCCTTGTGCCCGTCACCTTCCTTGGTATAAACAGATCCTCAGCGAGATATTTGTATTGTCCCCTTATATACTTATACATGGTTATTAGATCGCCCCTCAGTCGTCTTTTTTCTAGACTAAATAATCCTAATTTCGCTAATCTATCTGGGTATTGTAGTTCTCCCATCCCCTTTATTAATTTTGTTGCCCTCCTTTGTACTCTCTCTAGTTCCATTATATCCTTCATGAGCACCGGTGCCCAAAACTGGACACAGTACTCCATGTGCGGTCTAACTAGGGATTTGTACAGAGGCAGTATAATGCTCTCATCATGTGTATCCAGACCTCTTTTAATGCACCCCATGATCCTGGAGACAATAATAAACTATAATACATACCAGGTGGGCAGCTTAATGGCGGCAGAGGCCCAGGAGGAGTCTATCGTGACGTACTCAAATCCCCAATGCGCAGGCCCTGGGAGTCCCTGACGTAGTAAGCTGTGCTGGCATCCGCCTGCACGTCAGGTTGCCAGGGCAACTCCCATCAACAAATACAGCTCACAGCCGGTATGTACTTCCGGCATAATCTCGGTTCAAAACATATACGCAAGCGCCCGGCACCACAAATACAAACCCGCCCCCAAGCCAGTCTGCCGCAGTGGTAGCCTAGGTAACCGGAAAACATGGGAAAATCCCCTATTGCGGTAAGCCCGAGATATATAGAGGCCTGATTTCAAGTAAATGAGTAACAGTAACTGCGCCCATCTAGGTAACACAGGCAGGACTGGCATTCCCAGATAAAATCGATTGGGACATAGCTATACGGTGCGCAGGCACTAAGACTCACGAACAAACAAACCTATCGGGTTGCCAAGGCAACCCCCATGTCCTGGTCAGACTCCAAGACAGTATATATTCCGGACTAAGTTATTTATGCGCAGGCGCCCAGCAAAGCAATTATATGTCTGCACACACGCTAGTCAGCCATAACAATTGCCAAAGCAATCTACACACAAAGGGGCATCCCTAATTGCAAAATCAATGAAAACAGTGTACAAAAAAGGGTAGAACATTACACAGTCATAGCACACAGTCATAGCCAGAAGGTACTGGAGTTAGGTTCTGGAGTTAAGTTAATTATCACTCGTTCCATTACAGTAGCGCATCCATACCAAAAGGTATTATGTAGTGGTAACCACAACCCTCCAAACCTCCCACCAAATCTCCTGAGCCGAGTGCCTCTAGCACAAAAAAGCCTACCCATGTAGCAAAGCCCCGCAACCACCATCCCATCCATGGTTCCCCATGTAATACTCCAAGAGAGTGAATGTACGGGTTATAAAGGGTTCACACAAGTGAGGAGAGAACTACAGGAGGATATATTTATAGAGTAAAATTTTAGCACACCCAAAAATATATATATAAAACTAGCATATAATCAAGATAAGCTAGTCAACAAAATGGACTACATCCTGTAAACCACAAGACATGCCTGGGATCAAAAAGGATACAAAAGTGGTCCAATAAGGCAGGTGTTGTGCAGAACAGGAGACACAGCATGCACAAAAAAAAAAAAAAAAACATTTATACAGATTATATACAAATGTATTCCTAACAAAGTTGCAAGAATAACGGTATTAGGTCTCGAGTTCCCACTTCTGCACAGGGGGAATCTCGAGCCGTCTCCGCTGCGGTCTCCCATTCCTATCCAGCCGCAGTGGAGTCTGCTCAGCAGGGACGTCGGTCCCAGCGTCTTGCTCGGTCTCATTATGTACAGAGAGTTACTGCTGCTTTTTCAGCTCCTGCCATTAAAGTCAGTGCTGGTCAGCAGCGAGCGGACTTCTCTGGGACTAAGTCCTTGTTTGCGCACACTGAGCATGCCCAGGGCAAGATCTCCCATTGGAGATCGAGGGTCACGTGCTCAGGCTCTGCAGCGCATTCCATTGGTCCTCTTGGCAGGTCTTGGAAGGGCAAAGTTTCTGTGGCCACTTCCTGTCCTGCAACTATTTAAACTGCGCATGACCGCACGGCCATGCGCTAGTGTACAATTATTATGTGTGTGTGTAGATGGATGTATGTCGATGGATGAAAGCTCCTAAGTATCCCTCCCTAGAGTTGTTGACTGCTCGCGGATGATGGTAGCTCTCTAGCGCCCGACTATCCATCTGTATGTTACACACATCACAGCGTCCTTTAGCTGTGCCTGCCAGTACGGCGCCGTGCGCTTGCCTTGCGCTTTCCATACCCAAGCCTGGGTGGTTAGTGGCGTCCGTTAGTGTGGCATCGCACGCACTCTTGTGCTCATATATTTCTATAAGGTTCTCTACACACCCAGTTGCGGTGTTGTGCCAGCAAGGGTCTAATCGGACTTCAATCCCTTTTGGGGTTAAGTTCGCTGACTACTTGCTCGCGCTCTATGTGCGGTACCGCGGTCCTGTGACTTAACAGGATCGCTTTCTTCACGCTGGGTGAGGTTGAACCCACGTGTGTATACTTTAAAGTACCGCCATATAGTCTGTCATTTACTAGCAGCGGGTTTCGCCTGCACGGTGGACCCCGGACTGCGAACGCATCTATATCATCTCTCTTGGTGTGTTCCGCCAGTCCTAACATTACACTAGCACCAGGGTCTGGCTAGTGATGATGGACAAACAGCAATCCTTGCGGTATATCCAGCAGCTGGAGGGTAGGTTGGCGGCTCTTGAGAGCGCAACCTCAGCTGTGGATGTTACCGCAGTTGCTGTACAGGCTGCCAGCGTAGCTGCAGCAACTTTGTCGATTGCCACCCCTGTTCCAACATTTTCTCGCCTCCCGCTGCCAGAAAAATTTTCTGGTGATAGCAAATTTTGTAGGGGATTTGTGAGTCAGTGCTCTATTCATCTCGAGCTCCTGGCTGCACGTTTCCCCACAGAGCGGGCTAAGGTGGGATTTATTGTGTCTCTATTGTCGGACAGGGCGTTGGAATGGGCTACGCCGCTGTGGGAGCGTGGCGATCATGTGGTGCAGAGTGCTCCGCTGTTTTTGAGCACTCTGAAACAGGTCTTTTTAGGACCTCAAGTCACCCATGATACTGCGCTCCAACTGCTGGCATTAACTCAGGGTGAGTCCTTGGTCAGTCATTTTGCCGTCCAATTCCGCACTTTAGCATCTGAGCTGGAATGGTCGGATAAAGCTCTTATCCCCATATTTTGGATGGGCTTGGCTGACCACGTAAAGGACGCTCTGGCCACTAGGGAGATTCCTGCCACACTGGAGGAGTTAATTACAGTCTCCACTCGAATTGACCTCCGTTTTAACGAGCGGAGGTTAGAGCGAGCCCAGTGTAGGCAGAGGTTTCGGCTGGCTCCTACTTTCGCCAAACCTCTGGAATCTCCGGTCCTGGTTCCTGAGTTACATGAGGCCAGGGAAGTGTCACAAGCGGGATCTAAGTCCCGGACCGCTTGTGCACTCAGGGTCTGTCATGTTTGCCAGCAGTCAGGACATCCAGCCACCAGATGTCCTCAGCGGTCGAGGAAACGTCAGCGTCTAGTGGTCGTAGGTGGTGGTACACTAGACACGGCGACGTTTGCCTCTAAATTGTCCTTTAAGGGGACAATTACTATAGGCTCATTCTCCCACTCGGTAGAGCTCTGCGTGGATTCTGGGGCGGAGGGCAATTTTATGTCTTCTGCCTTCGCCCAACGTCACGCAATACCCCTGGTTATGCTAGCTCAACCTGTAACGGTACGAGTGGTGAATGGGTCGACACTGCCCTCACAGATAACACACCAGACCATCCCTTTTACTCTGTCCATGTCGCCATCTCATCAGGAGATTATTTCTCTGCTCGTCATTCCAGAAGGAATTGATGAGGTCCTGTTGGGAATACCTTGGCTATGGTACCACTCTCCTCATATCGAGTGGTCCTCAGGCAGAATTCTGGGATGGGGTGAATCTTGTGGGGGTAGGTGTCAGAGGGAGTGCGTTCAGGTTGCTACAACAGAGGTACCCGCAGATCTATCCTCTCTCCCCAAGCAGTATTGGTCTTATGCAGACGTGTTCTCCAAAAAGGCGGCGGAGACCCTTCCGCCCCATCGCCCCTATGACTGTCCTATTGACCTCTTGCCTGGTGCTGAGCCTCCCCGAGGTCGAGTCTATCCGCTATCTCTCCCGGAGATGGAGGCAATGTCACAGTACATCCAGGAAAATCTGGCAAGAGGGTTCATCAGGAAGTCAGTGTCACCTGCTGGGGCAGGGTTCTTCTTTGTGCAGAAGAAGAATGGGGAATTGCGTCCATGTATAGACTACAGGGGTCTTAACGCCATCACCGTTAAGAATAAGTACCCTTTGCCTTTGATATCTGAGCTATTCGATAGGCTTCGGGGAGCAAGGGTATTTACTAAATTAGATCTGCGGGGTGCATACAACCTGATTCGCATCCGTGAGGGGGACGAATGGAAGACGGCTTTTAACACCAGGGATGGGCACTATGAATATCTGGTGATGCCCTTCGGGCTCTGTAATGCCCCAGCCGTTTTCCAAGACTTTGTGAACGATATCTTCCAGGATATGCTTTCCACCTCGGTCGTAGTCTATCTGGATGATATTCTCATCTACTCTCCAGATATTGACTCCCACCGGAGAGATGTTTGCAAAGTCTTCGACCTCCTACGGGCAAACTCCCTCTATGCCAAGTTGGAGAAGTGTATGTTTGAGCAGGAGTCCTTACCTTTCCTAGGCTACATCATCTCAGCCCAGGGATTGGCTATGGATCCTGCCAAACTACAGGCTGTGATGGACTGGCAGGAACCCCATTCTCTTAAAGCGGTGCAGCGCTTTATGGGGTTCATCAATTATTATCGCCAGTTCATCCCGCACTTCTCAACTTTGGTAGCTCCCTTGGTTGCCCTCACCAAGAAGGGGGCGAATCCCAAATTGTGGTCTGAGGAGGTCTCCAAGGCCTTTATCTCTATAAAGTCACACTTCGCTAGCGCTCCCATTCTTCATCGCCCCGATGTTGATAAGCCATTTATCATGGAGGTGGATGCCTCTTCTGTTGGTGCTGGAGCAGTCCTCTTCCAAAAGGATGCTCAAGGTCGGAAGCATCCTTGCTTCTTTTTCTCCAAGACCTTCGCACCAGCAGAGAGGAATTATTCCATCGGGGACAGGGAGTTGCTAGCCATGAAGTTGGCTTTCTCGGAGTGGAGACATCTCTTGGAGGGAGCACGTTTTCCCTTCCAAGTCTTCACAGACCATAAAAATTTGGTGTACCTGCAGACAGCTCAGCGGTTGAATTCTCGCCAGGCCAGATGGTCCTTGTTCTTCTCCCGGTTTCATTTCACCCTCCATTTCCTTTCTGGGGAGAAGAACATTCGGGCCGACGCTCTCTCTCGCTCCGTTGTGTCATCTGCGGAGGAGGAGGAGGAGCCTCGGCTTATTGTCCCCACCGAGAGTTTGAGAACTGTGGCCCCGGTTTCGCTGGAGTCTGTGCCCCCGGGCAAGACTTTTGTTCCATCCAGTTTGCGACCGGAGGTTCTCTCTTGGGCGCACTCGTCCAGGGTGGGTGGACATTTTGGTACCAAAAGGACATCTGAGTTACTGGCGAGGACATACTGGTGGCCGCATATGGCTCGTGATGTCGCGGAGTACGTTCGGGCGTGTGTCTCTTGCGCCAGGAACAAGACTCCTCGGCAACGGCCAGCTGGTTTGCTTTATCCTCTGCCCGTGGCGGACAGGCCCTGGGAGATGGTCGGGATGGACTTTGTGGTGGGCTTACCCAAGTCTCGTAACTGCACCATTATCTGGGTGATCACCGACCATTTTTCCAAAATGGTGCATTTGGTGCCTCTTCCATGGCTACCATCTGCACGGGCGTTGGCTGTCTTGTTTATTAAGCATATCTTTCGCCTACACGGTATGCCAGACAAAATTGTTAGTGACCGAGGTCCCCAGTTTGCGTCTCGATTCTGGAGAGAGCTTTGTCGTCTACTCAGTACTGAGTTAAATCTCTCTTCGGCATATCATCCCGAGACGAATGGGTTGGTAGAAAGGGCCAACCAGACCTTGGTCACATATCTGCGACATTTTGTTTCTGCCAGGCAAGATGACTGGGCATCCTTGCTACCGTGGGCAGAGTTTGCACTTAACAATGCCGTAGCCGATTCCACCGGTCAGACTCCATTCCTCTTAAATTACGGCCAGCATCCGCGTGTTCCTGTGCCCATGCCTGTGTCTTCCGCTGATCCCAGGGTGGCAGACTGGGCTGTGGAGGCACGGGACATTTGGGATCGCACGCAGGATGCCATTCGGGCCTCCAAGGAGAGAATGAGGTCCTCCGCCGATGTTCATCGGCGCCCCACTCCGACCTTTGCCCCTGGCGACTTGGTGTGGCTCTCCGCCCCTTAACATCAGGCTGCGAGTTGAGTCCACTAAGTTTGCTCCTCGCTACTTGGGTCCCTTCAAGGTTCTCGAACAGGTTAATCCTGTGGTCTACCGTCTGGCTCTTCCTCCACGCTTGGGTATCACCGACACCTTTCATGTGTCCCTCTTGAAACCCGTATACATGTCCCGGTTTTCCGAGTCATCTGCCGGGACATCGGGTTTGTCTACGGATGATTACGAGGTGAACGCTATTTTGGGGTGCAAGGTGGTACGCGGCAAAAAGTTCTATCTGGTGGATTGGAAGGGTTATGGCCCAGAGGACAGGTCATGGGAGCCTGCTGAAAACATTCGGGCCCCACAGCTCATTGCTGCCTTCGAGCGTAGCGAGGCCCAAGGGGGGGGGGCCCTAGGAGAGGGGGTAATGTTAGGTCTCGTGTTCCCACTTCTGCACAGGGGGAATCTGGAGCCGTCTCCGCTGCGGTCTCCCATTCCTATCCAGCCGCAGTGGAGTCTGCTCAGCAGGGACGTCGGTCCCAGCGTCTTGCTCGGTCTCACTATGTACAGAGAGTTACTGCTGCTTCTTCAGCTCCTGCCATTAAAGTCAGTGCTGGTCAGCAGCGAGCGGACTTCTCTGGGACTAAGTCCTTGTTTGCGCACACTGAGCATGCCCAGGGCAAGATCTCCCATTGGAGATCGATGGTCACGTGCTCAGGCTCTGCAGCGCATTCCATTGGTCCTCTTGGCAGGTCTTGGATGGGCAAAGTTTCTGTGGCCACTTCCTGTCCTGCAACTATTTAAACTGCGCATGACCGCACGGCCATGCGCTAGTGTACAATTATTATGTGTGTGTGTAGATGGATGTATGTCGATGGATGAAAGCTCCTAAGTATCCCTCCCTAGAGCTGTTGACTGCTCGCGGATGATGGTAGCTCTCTAGCGCCTGACTATCCATCTGTATGTTACACACATCACAGCGTCCTTTAGCTGTGCCTGCCAGTACGGCACCGTGCGCTTGCCTTGCGCTTTCCATACCCAAGCCTGGGTGGTTAGTGGCGTCCATTAGTGCGGCATCGCACGCACTCTTGTGCTCATATATTTCTATAAGGTTCTCTACACACCCAGTTGCGGTGTTGTGCCAGCAAGGGTCTAATCGGACTTCAATCCCTTTTGGGGTTAAGTTCGCTGACTACTTGCTCGCGCTCTATGTGCGGTACCGCGGTCCTGTGACTTAACAGGATCGCTTTCTTCACGCTGGGTGAGGTTGAACCCACGTGTGTATACTTTAAAGTACCGCCATATAGTCTGTCATTTACTAGCAGCGGGTTTCGCCTGCACGGTGGATCCCGGACTGCGAACGCATCTATATCATCTCTCTTGGTGCGTTCCGTCAGTCCTAACAAACGGTCCATGAATTCCAGATAATTTCATGATCTTGAAGCCATGTAGGTCCACAGCAAGGGTAATGTCCATATGTAGGTACAACGATTGTCTTGGTCCACTCCTATGTAGGAAAAATCATGGAATGACCTTTAGTTGTTATCCATAGTCGGGGAAGTCCAATCACCTGGTGGAAGGGATACTAGGAAGAAAAAAAAAAAAAAAGGAGAGAAGGGGAGAAAAAAGGTAACACAGAGGGTAAGGCCAAATGCAATAGAAAGTGGAGACAAAGAACTCTCCAACCCACTATCATAGTGCTATAGTCTCTTATAAAAGCCCGTAAATAAGAGCTCTTCATTTAAGCCAGTAGGTCCAAGCTGTTTAATTTATATATCCAATGAGATTCTCTCCTCAGGAGCTCATCCGTGATCTTCCCGCCCCTAATACTCAGGGATATTTTCTCCAACCCCATAACTCTAAGGGTTCTGGGGGTACCATTGTGCTGGTCCAAAAAGTGGGCCGCCACTGAAGTAATTGGCTTACCCTTGCTCTTGTCAGTCCTAGCCATGCAGATGTTGGAAACATGTTGCTGGATCCTACGGCGCAGCTCTTGAGTAGTTTGTCCCACGTAGATTTTCCCACATCCGCAAATCAGAGCATAAACTAAATTACGAGTGCGGCAGTTGAAAAACGATTTAGGGGACACCTGGAAGGATAAAGAAGGTAGTGAGATACCCGGTTCTGCTAACATATATGTGCATACAGAACATCCCCCACATGGATAGGACCCAAAAGTTGGATGGTTAACACGGATCTTAGTGGTGGGACGTCTGAAATGAATATTTGATAAACAGTCCTTGAGGTTTGTCGCCCTTCTGGCCACAATTTTGGGTCTGTCTGGGATCATTACTTTAAGCCTACTGTCACTTAGTAGGATCCCCCAGTTCTCTTCCATAACCTTACAAACATCACCCTATTGATTATTAAATTGGGTGATTAGGCTAGTTGTGTACACATTGGTTCTTACCCGTGGCCTCAGAGCTTCCTCTCTTGCTTTCTGGCGAGAATGTTCAAAAGCCCCAGAGATAATCCTCCTCGAGTACCCACGTTCCCGAAATCGGTCTGTGAGCAATCTGGACTCAACTTGAAAATCTGTCAATCGGCTACAGTTTCTTCTAAGGCGTAGAAACTGGCCCTTCGGAATACTGTCACGTAGATGCCGTGGATGGAAAATTTTACTCTATAAATATATCCTCCTGTAGTTCTCTCCTCACTTGTGTGAACCCTTTATAACCCGTACATTCACTCTCTTGGAGTATTACATGGGGAACCATGGATGGGATGGTGGTTGCGGGGCTTTGCTACATGGGTAGGCTTTTTTGTGCTAGAGGCACTCGGCTCAGGAGATTTGGTGGGAGTTTTGGAGGGTTGTGGTTACCACTACATAATACCTTTTGGTATGGATGCGCTACTGTAATGGAACGAGTGATAATTAACTTAACTCCAGAACCTAACTCCAGTACCTTCTGGCTATGACTGTGTGCTATGACTGTGTAATGTTCTACCCTTTTTTGTACACTGTTTTCATTGATTTTGCAATTAGGGATGCCCCTTTGTGTATAGATTGCTTTGGCAATTGTTATGGCTGACTAGCGTGTGTGCAGACATATAATTGCTTTGCTGGGCGCCTGCGCATAAATAACTTAGTCCGGAATATATACTGTCTTGGAGTCTGACCAGGACATGGGGGCTGCCTTGGCAACCCGATAGGTTTGTTTGTTCTTGAGTCTTAGTGCCTGCGCACCGGATAGCTATGTCCCAATCGATTTTATCTGGGAATGCCAGTCCTGCCTGTGTTACCTAGATGGGCGCAGTTACTGTTACTCATTTACTTGAAATCAGGCCTCTATATATCTCGGGCTTACCGCAATAGGGGATTTTCCCATGTTTTCCGGTTACCTAGGCTACCACTGCGGCAGACTGGCTTGGGGGCGGGTTTGTATTTGTGGTGCCGGGCGCTTGCGTATATGTTTTGAACCGAGATTATGCCGGAAGCACATACCGGCTGTGAGCTGTATTTGTTGATGGGAGTTGCCCTGGCAACCTGACGTGCAGGCGGATGCCAGCACAGCTCACTACGTCAGGGACTCCCAGCGCCTGCGCATTGGGGATTTGAGTACGTCACGATAGACTCCTCCTGGGCCTCTGCCGCCATTAAGCTGCCCACCTGGTATGTATTATAGTTTATTATTGTCTCTATT
This sequence comes from Ranitomeya imitator, assembly GCF_032444005.1. Classification (NCBI taxonomy): domain Eukaryota; kingdom Metazoa; phylum Chordata; class Amphibia; order Anura; family Dendrobatidae; genus Ranitomeya; species Ranitomeya imitator. Next base: position 444,124,159 of record NC_091285.1, read on the forward strand.
TAAAGTAGATCCACGCCATCAATAGACTATGGACCTTGAGGAAGACGCCTCCAGCGTCGATACGCGTGGGTCATGTATTGTTAGAGTCTGGAAATCTACCTAGCCGGTCGCTAGTCTTTTTGTTGTGGTATGGGGGCTTTTCTAACAGTGGACTCCGGGCGGTTCTGTCTCTATCTTTCAGCCGCCTTTAGTTAGGTCCCTCTGGATACTTTGTAAAACTCTTTAAGCCCGCATGGGCTAATGTGTCTCACGCACCTATTTGAGGGAGTATGTGGTTTATTTATTAAGCGACACAGCATGCACATAGGGCTTTTTTACTATGTTTCCAACTGCTTATGTGTATAAAATTACCGGCATTATTTAGGACTAGATGGCAGCCCGATTCTAAAGAATCGGGAGTCTAGAATCCATATATACTTTATTTATTCAAATGTAAGAATAATACAATTAATAAATAATAGTAAGAAAGAACAAAAAATGGCTGCACTCACCAGCTCTTGACAATTCTTGTTATTTAAGGTACAGTTACACAGGATCCATGAACATGCTTATGAGGGGAGGGATGAAAGACATCAGACGACAACTTTGCGTGTTTGAATGCAGATATTAATAAATAGGCAG